>NC_090922.1:1357864425-1359259425 GCF_040938575.1 Ambystoma mexicanum | reverse complement strand
CATTTTAAAACATATTGTATTTACATGAATGGCTAGTGTGTTACATATAAGGGTAACATGTTTGAAGTATTACTACATATACTTTGTATGTGTGCTGCTTTGTGAATTTGTTAAATGTTCCTATGTTATGATATAACTATTACACATACCTCCCCAGAGTTTTTAGGTTGTCCAAACATGTCTGCGGACCGTCAAATTCAGTAGAAAGGGTTCAGTTTGTTCCATATTATATGTACATAAAGTCAAAGTTATTATTGTTAAGTTGTGCTACTTAAAAACTATGAAATTCAGTAAAAAAACTTTGTTAAAGGGACGTTATGGTTAAGTTGCGCTACTAAACACCTATGAAATTCAGTAAAAAACTTTGTTAAAGGGACGTTATGGTTAAGTTGCGCTACTAAAAACCTATGAAATTCAGTAAAAAAACTTTGTTAAAGGAACGTTATGGTTAAGTTGCGCTACTAAAAACCTATGAAATTCAGTGAAAAAACGTTGTTTTTTACAGGTGTAAAGAGAGGGTCCCAGGAATGGGCTTCATGTCCCCTATGCTACTGTCAACCCATAGGATAAAGAATTAAAGGGTTAACATGTTGTATGGCCAGTCACCAAATTCACCAATATACTGCAGTTATGACAAGAGATATTCTCTCAGACAGCCATTTAAACCATATCCAGTCTCATCAATGGAGCAGGTCAACTGACAGAAAAGCCAAGCATTGATGACGTCATTAGAGACACCACGAAATAGTCACGTCCGTCATGAACCAAATCTGGATTCATGCATGAAGTTACGCAGACATACACTAGTTTATTTGCACGTAGACATGAAACACATGCTTATAACCCGTGAAGGTAGAGGACGGATACATTTAAATAATGCGATTAACCTTTCTCTTCTTTCTCCAAAGGAAAACGGCAAGACACAAAATATACGTGGACCAGTTTACATATGCTTTATTGCAACTAACCATAAGAAGCCATAAAGCACATGGGGAATCTATAGAGTGACTGAAGTCAATCAGGTAGGAAATGCCAGGCATCAAGTACATGGGAGGGGAGAGATCATCCCTGCAGCACGAGGCGCAGAGATGGGGTTCACAGCCATGGACAAGGGCCAGTGGAAAGTTCCTGCTTCCCGAGGCACCTGTAAGAATTCAGAATAAAATATTCATAACTGCAGACAGAAGGGCTGCATTTTGTGGTGCCTTCACACGTGCCTCCTTCAGACAATGCCCATTTACTTGTGGTGGGAAGAGACGCTGTTCCCAGCATGGCAGAGTGAAATTATACAAGTGTTGCCTACCAAAACTGCGACCTACAGGCACTCTCTCAGGCTAGGTGAACAGACCACTAGCAACAATATGGAACACGTAGCACTCCATAGCCATTCCCATTACCTCGAAGCTCCACATGTGAGGTGGTATAAAATGATGCATGGGCACATGGTCTTCCTGAGACCATGCAACAATGTAGTGGGCAACTTTTGGGGATAGTCTCAGGCGGAGCCACCTGTCAGTCTAGAAATACGGATACCTCTACTTTGAGACCGCAAACGCATTTTGGTGGCCGTGGACCAACCGTCTCATGCACGATACGACAGAATATAGGTTTTCGAGTTTGCCAATGAACGGGCATTTTGATGTAGCAAGAATCGCCATTTTGTTTTCTAACCATTGCTCATTGCTTTCTGTTCCTATTGCTTCGCAGTATATTTTCCGCTTACACTGCTCGACTGTGGAACATTGTTGTCTGTATGTGAAAAGGACAAGGCCGCAGGGCCGTGAGGATAACAAGAGTTTTCTGAAAAACACAAACGTAGGCAGCGCCAGGAAGAATGCCCGGCTCCCTCTCGAATGTAGCCTTGAAGCAGAGCTGTAGGGCATTTAATCATTTCACAGCTGCCAGCCAGTCTCGTTATATGGTAGAATATGTTAGAATAATACCGCTGAAGGCTTGAATTATGCTGTTCTAACGGCCCCCCTTTGCTGAGCCCGCTAGAGCATGTCTGCTCCCAGGACGCGAATAGCACCTCATAGATAGCAAGGTCCGGAATGCAACTCCCCGCCGTATGTAGGACGCTTCCAAGAACAGAAGCGCTGTGTTCTATTCAATAACCGAAAGATGCCTTCGCACTCACAAATTGCAAATTGTTACTAGAATAGATGTTTGAAGGTGTCATAGTGGTCGGAGATGTCCATCATCACACCAAGTTCAAAGAAACCCAATAAAGGGGGGTGTTAAACATGTCATAGCTGATTGTTTGATATGCATTTTGTATATATGTAACTGATGTACGTAATTCACTCTCTTGCGTCCCTCGAGGTCTAGAGATACACGTCGCGGGGCGTGAGACCGAGTTGGCCAACTGAGTCTTTTGCTTTGCAATAAAACCCTAGCTTTGGGAATACAACCTCGTGTCTGGCGTCTCTATCGTGTGTGGTGACCTACCTTGTTTCCATAGACGTCAGGGTCCCCTAGGGGCCCCTTTCACACCAGGCATAGTGGACCAGTGGGAGAACTAACATAGGGGATTTCTTTAGGTGATACACCCAAACTAACCAATGGGGATAATTTTGGGCCTAATTTTTGTGATGCCACTAGGGCATACTACCTTGTGACACAGGCTCTGAAGCTGAGATTGCTGGAGAATTGTTATTTTTTTTCCTGTATGATCCCTGTCTTATGGAAAAATAAAGAAGGTCTACTCTGTCCCATGGCCGAACCTTCCATGTTTGCATTGGGGAGTTTTGATGGGCCTAAAATACTCTGCTAATTCAGGACATTGTTATTGGAAATCCCCAATTCCTCTGGTGTACTTCACTGCACTATGCTTGTGGCATGGAGTAGCGATAATGGGGAATCTGGTTAGAAGAAGGAATCACCTGCACCATTTTAGGCACTAAAAATCAAAAAAGCTAGGGCTTTGCACCCTTGCCCGATAGCAATTCCTCACAGAGTCAATAGACAAAAAGCACAAGGCTGACGTTGATGACTTTTCCTAGGGCCACATTAACAATGCTCCAGTATTACCTTTGGCCATCTTACTAAATGTTGTTACCATTACCGCATGTCGTAAGCATGTGAAAACTGGAAAGATCCATGTGCTTCATGCAGACAATTAAGTTATTCCTATCGGACTCCATTTGGGATTATATATGACGGCAAGCAGTAGTTACCACATGTGGTGATATTGCATGCAGTAACGGTTAGCATGGAGGACATTCCCTCCTCAAAACACATGTGGGATATTGCGAGTTTCATTGCAAGCCCTTAATTTGGCAGTAGAGTAATAGTGGCAGTAATTATGTTACTGACACCTTTTTACTGCACCACCATATTCTTAATGAGGACCTCAGTCTGTAATGAAGGTGGCAGAGGCGTTGAGGATCGCTTTGACTGGTAGTTGAGCACTACTTCGTTCAAGCCACGAGTTGGCTAATGATCCGACTTCCTTGCCAAAGTAAGTCATGGGTACTTCATGATATCCTGCTGTCCGAGTATTAAACCACGCCGATGACACTGCGATAAGATTAATTTTAGATATATACATTAACGAGTGGAAACAATCCTGTCGATATAGGGCTGAGTTAATGTATTGGACTTGTGAGACCCCGTCTTGTAAATCTAAGCTTTTGGATAAGGATTGTAACCCTACTCTCACTAGGTGTGACGTGGGTGGTGGTCTGGAAGCTTGCCATTCTTAGTTGCTTGGCCTGGTACTGGATTATATAATTGATATGGAGTGTGTTAATTTTATATTTTATTTATTTATTTATTTATTTAAATTCTTACTACGTGCTACATGCCCGTTGGCCTCAGGGCGCACAAAAAACAAAGACAAGACACACAATTTATATTTATATACATGTACAATTTTAAATGTTTAGTTTTTTGGGGGACATTTTACATGGGTAACTTGGTAATTTAGTTTAAATATGTAATTGTATCATTTTATCAATGTATTGTATTGTATTCTTATCGTTCTGTGAAACTAAATAAGCATTTTTAGCATTTTCGATTGTAAAGGTTCTGCTAAGAACCATGTACAATGAAATAAATAAACACATACCTTTAAAAAAAGAAAATGTGAAAGGTTCATTGGACTGAAACACATAAAAAAATAAGTTTTTATATTCAATATTTGTGGGATACGATTTAGCACATTGTGTGTAATGAAATGTCGGAAATCTGCATAAATGACCATCTCCTAAATTGAGAAGATCAACTAGTTTTGCAAATGGTACAGCTGTTTAGTTTCAGCCACTTTTCTCGGACCCTTTTCATCCACTAAGTACAAGCATTTGTACATATCACACCATGGCTCCTTTTACTGTTTTACGGCCTTTTTGACAAATAATGTTAATGCAAGACAAAAGGAAACTCATCCTAAAACGGTTATAGAATTATGAAAACATCTTTGTACAACTCATCTTATTTTGAGAATAGCATTTTTGAAGGAAGACACATTTTTGCATTTTTTTGGTTAATTTCGTAAGATATATTCTAATAGAGCAAGTCCTGCTATCCTCGCAATTGTCAGTTCCAAGGCAAAACAAACAAAATGTTTGTATCTTTCATTTTTATAAAAATTGATTGTGAATATGAAGCAAAGAGGCCTGATACTGGGGCTCACAACTAAACTAACACACTTAGATAAAAGGGAACAGAAGGTCTGTCCTTCTGCTCTGCCTGTGCATCATTCAATGAGCAACACAAGGGGCCACGTCCCTTACAAGCACACACATCACTTGACCTTCACCCAAGGTCAACAGTTGTAAATGAGCGCCAGGGCGGGCTCATCTTTCTTGCATTCGATATATGTAAATCTTGCTACGACCCCAGAAATGTAAAGCGATTTAACGCAGACACAGCAGTGAGAGATTAGATTCAATTGCCATTGGCCAGACCCGACATGACACTGACATCATGTCAATTTCAATTGACACGATGCAACAAAATGCAGAATGGGGCAAGAGTGGCGGCTTGCTATTGTGTCCTGAATTGAATTAGAATGGCATTAGCGTGGACTGTAGCAGTGGCAGTAACAATGTTAGTGTGTTTTCCGAGCGCCATAATTTAATTCCTCTGATCCACAAGCATGCTGTAGACCATTAAGGGGCCTTCATTGAGAATTTTGATGGTTAGCAAATTGAATCAGAAGTAACGCTGGCTCTCATTGCGGCCTGTTAACCCTGTAAAAACAGAGCAATTAGCATGTTATTTAACGCGTGCCATATGCACTGTGATCCCAAAGCTGTATTTGTCTGATTCGGCACTGCTTTAGGGTAGTGCCAATGCGAGTAGTGCAGCCTGGATATGAAAACAAAGCATTTTGACTTAAGTTACATGGCTAAAATTGATGTTTTGAAGACTAAAAGGCAATTTATTGACGTCTTCCCCAGTATCAAAATTGCTGTTCAATGAGGTTAGTTCATAGCTACTGCCTGTTTAGTTAATGTAGTATGTGTTCTGAGCTGTTATCTAATCTGATTGCAGAGAATTAGCACAGGACAATCAACCCCAGCAGTGTACTGTGTTAATAGTGTTCATTCCTTGGATCATTGAAAAACAGCATTGAGGAGGCTGCTGGTCAAGTGACCAGGACATGACACGCAGTTGCGCCCCCCACCACCAGTTCTCTTGGCTTCGAGACAGCCTCTTTTCCTTTGCAGTTGGTGTTCAGGTGCAAGTGGAGCTTGGTCGTGTGATCTAAGCCCCACACACCTGCTTAGACCTGCATCTTTCTTTCCTTTCTTAACTCTTAGATCAATGCAGTCTCTCACATCACAAACCATGCTGCTCGCAAGCAACATCATGGCCACCACATCACAGCAACCTCACCCCCATTACCATATGGTGTGCTGCCAAAGATTTCTGCCTTAATGCCAGTAAGACTGAGATCCCTCTCATCGGAACACCAGCTCTCTCCTTTCCTCTCACTCTCTGGCCGCCCACCCTGGGCCCTCAACAAAGCCTTTTTGCGGGGACATTATCACATGGCTGGACTCCAGCAACAGGCTGCTTCTAAATCTTCCTGCCTCTACTCTTCATCCTCTACAACTCATCCCAAACAGGACTGTAAAACTTGGCCTCAAGCCCAGGGATCGTATCTCGCCTGCTCTCAAATTCCTTCACTGGCTCCCAGTGGTGGCAAGGATCAAGTTGAAGACCCTTTGCATTGTCCAAAAGGCTTTCTGGGGCCTCGGACCACACTACCGCCAACTCTCTTTTCCTAAATAGCTGCCTTCTTGAGCTCTCTGCTCTTTCACCTCCAACTCTCTGAGGGTCAGACGCTTTTCCAAGCAAAGAGTGGGGGGAAGATCTCTTTCTTCGACTGGGGCCTCCCTATGAAACAGCCTCCCTGCCTCTCTGAAACTTGAGCAGAACCATCTCCGGAAGCAACTCACTTTCTCTTTGCTTCTGCCTTCTCTCTTCCTCTTCCTTGCTGATCACCTGTCTGTTCCATGCTACTGCTTACCAACAACACCAAACACCTAGATAGACCTGACTATTAATAGTGAACCCTGAGGGCTTCACACCCAAGCTCACCTCCTGCGCAAAGTCCCTTGGGTTCCACATCGACAAACACCTCTCTTCAAGACACACTTGTCTAAGAAATCTCAGAAAGCTTGGTATCAGCTCTCCCTCTGACTGAAAGTCAAGCCCCTCCTCCCTTCCGACAGCATTAGATCCAACGTTCAAACACTAGTCCTATCCCACCTGGATGGGGGCAGTGCCCTCCTCGAAGGCATCCCGTCGCCCTCCTTTATTCCCCTGAGAAGTGTCCCACACCTGGCTGCACACCTTATCAAGGGCCTACGCAGATACAACCACATTACCCCGGAACTCATTGACCTTCACTGGCTCCCACCGCACGCAGAAATCACCTTCAAGTCTTCAAATCATCTATAAGGCAGTTGCCCTCATGTCATCCAGCTACCTGTCAGAGAAACTCAGCTTCTCCGGCAGACAGCGACCCAGGACACATGCAGACTTGAAATCTGCTGTTGCAAAAAAGAAAGGACCAGAAAACAAGTTTTCTCGCTTACACCCCAAGACTATGGAACCTAGTTCTCATCAGCATCAGACTCGCACCCACGCTACTACAATTCGGAAATGAACTCAAGACCCACCTCTTCAAGGAGTTTCTCCTCCTGAACACCTAGGCCATCACGACACAGCTGTGCTAATTGATTTGCTAGACGCCATCCGTCCCTCTCCTCCCCACTACCTTGTACAGCTGTACCCCTCTGTATCCTATCCCCCGCTGTATATAGGTTCTGTTGTTACCTCTGAAAAGTTCTCTGTTATGCATGTGTACTGTTGTATACCTCTGTAAAGCTCTCTGTTGTGTGTATCTGTATTGTTGTATACCTTCTGGAAGCTAGGTCTGCACTAAATAAATAAAATAATAATAATAATAATAATAATAATAATAATAATAATAATAATAATAATAATAATAATAATATTCATATCCTGCTGCATCATCTACAGGGCTCTCAACCAGAAGGTCCCAATCTACCTCACTAAGAAATTCAGCATCTTTGGAGGCCTATATGAGCAGTAAGGTGATATGAAAACTTGCACTCCTACGATGCAGGAAGGAAATAACCAGAAGACAGGCCTTCTCTGTCTACACCCCAAGGTTCTGGAACCTCCTCCATGTCAACATGAGACTCGCCCCCTCATTTGTACAGTTCATGAAAGAAATGAAATCCCTTCTCTTCAAGGAGTGGCTTCTCCCTAACACGTATGTCCGCACACTCTTCACTCCCCACCATACCTGAGACCAGGTGATCTGATCTTCCCTGTTTCCTCCTCTGGTTGCTTGTAGACCCTGTGCTGACAAATTGACCACCTTTCCTGTCCTCTGTTGTAAGCCTTCCAATACCTTGTTTCTCTGCTCCCCTCACTATGTTATACACCCTATGATTATAAAGCACTCTGTTGGTTCTTGAAGATAGGCCGGTGCTCAATAAATAGCCTAATAATAATAATAATAATATTAAATAGAAAAAGTCCAATTATTCAGAGAGGATGTGCAGAGATATGTGGAGTAATGTTTCGGAGAACCGATTTTATTGGGATTGTGTGCACACTGCTGTGTGTTGCATCAGTTAAATGTGTGCAAATGTAAATACATTGTTCTCCCATTACAAACGTGTAAACATGTTATTCTGCCATTTGAAACTTGAATGTGTGTAGCCCATGGAGTGTACAGTATAACACATTCCATTCTGGAATGGAACATTGGGGTACTGTTGTTAGAGAGGTTATGACTTGAAGGAAGAAGGCAGACTGATGAAATGGCAGGTTGCGGCTATGTAACTTGATGAGAATTTTATGGAAGTAATACATGCTCATAATTACTTGAGTGTGCCTCAAGTGCATCTGATTACTGTTCACCTCAAATGCTATATGAGAATCACAATTTGGAAACACCAAATCTTAAACGCATCTTAAGCACTTCAATTGTTATTGGTGTAGTCCTACAGAAATGTAACGAAGCGCAAGTATTTCCAATATTAAAAGAACCTACATCTACCAAACTGATCCTGCAAACTAGTTGCAAGTGTACCGCTTATTTTAGCTGTCAAAACAGCAACTTCTTTGACCATCAAAACAATGTTATGTTCAATAGCATGGTGCTTTGGTGAAAACCTGCCACTTAAATAGCACTGGTGAATGTTATCAATGACTTTCATGAGTGCAGTGTATTTGCCCTGCTGGTGTTAATTTATGTTTCAGATGCATTTGACAATAAGCATGAGCAAAAACATGCTGCAAAACTACAAATAACTTTAAAATGTTAAGGTATTCAGGGAAAAATTCCTCAAAAATCTTGCATGTGCTGCTGCCTGCTGAAGATTTATGATTGTTCTTGAAAGCTCTGCATGGGAATGTAGTCGACCACTGGACAGTGTAGTGTTTTGATCCTGCTCTGTCGCTAACTTGCTTAAACTTGGTTTACACTGTCCTTCATAGCAGGCATAGTAGAAAGGCTAACTTCTGTTATATATACAGAAGGTAGTCTTTCTCCCATGTCTATTCTAGATTGCATGGTGCTTCAAGAACCTGTGCTATCCCTCATAATTGTTTTATCAACTAAGAAACTTTTCTTGGGAGCCTCCTCAGTTAGGCATTAACTCTGCGCAGCTAGGGCTCTCGTGAGGTGGGGCTGGCCTTCAAACCAAGTACCCGGTACACTGTGGGTGATACAGGGCTGGGTGAATGTGAATCTAAGCGGTGAACATACTGTCAATCAAATTCAGTTAACTAGGCTGGCAACATTCTGGGAACAAGTGAAAAATGAGAGAAAAGTGGCAGGAGAGCATTAGCATGATCAATTTGATTGATGTATTTTGATTCTATATATTTAGGAGTCTTTTGAAGTTCTTTATTGATAATGCAAAATGTGAATCATCATCCGACACCAAGGCAGATATCTAATTTTGATTTTATATCTTTTGGAGTCTATTGAAGTTGTTTATAGATATTAGAAGATGTGAATAATTGTCTAACACCAAGACAGATAACTAATTGATCCTCTTTGTGTTTGCATTGTTTGTAGAAAAATAATGATTGTATGCCCCTGATGAAGAGACTTTCTCGAAACGCATTAGACCATATGAAAAATAAATTCCATTTTAATTACAGTCCGAATGATGATTTATATGATATCATGAAATGCTACTGATGAAATTGGTGTGATGATAACGATAAAAACCATAATAGCACTAAATGTTATAAACTACCATGAATTAACAATTTTGTTTCCCTGGAAGGGACCAATGTGTTTCCTTAAAGTTTATGGCTTACTGGTGGGGTGAATTTAAGGCCCAAAGCAGAAATCCCCTTCAACGAAAAACTGCATTTAAACAGTGCCACAAAAACGGTTGTGCTTTTGTCTTCCTGACACATGTGTGGCGAGCACTGAACACTGCCACCCAAAGAATGGCTCTGAAAATACTTGCCCTTTCATTTGAATCATAAGAAAATGACCTACATTCAGCATGGCTCTCCATTTGCTGTTCTGTCATCTGAATACTAAATTTGCACACAGCTTTCAAGATGGCACTGCATTTGTTCTTTCATCTAAACACCACAAAGTTGTGTTCCATTGAAACACAGCCCTGTGTGCTTATTCCTTATGAATGCCAAAAAAGTAAGGCAAAGAGGTCTGCATTTCACTCAACATAGCTTTTGATTCCCTTTGATGTGAACCATTGCACTCAAATTACTGCAAACGAAAGAAATAGCATGCTTTTTCTCCTTTCTGTGTCAAAATCAATCAGAATTTCTGTGCAGTACCCCTTAGTGTCCATGGAACAACAGTACATGCAACCCCCCCACCCCAAAAAGACTAATTGAAAAACTATCCTCTGGTCTGCAGAACCGCATTTGCAACTTGAAATAAAAGGTCTGCATATGTGTGAATTTGGTATTTGGAAAATAAGGAAAATGTTGTATAAAGGTCAATGTCAAATGACAGCTTGTTGCTTGCACAGAGATATCATTGAATATGTGGGTGGGGGTTTGGCTACATAATGTACATTATATTTGTCCCAACAAGATTTGTTTACCTTGGAAAAGACTCAGAAACCAGTAAAACTGGGTTTTTGGCCCAGGCACAGAACTCATTGCAAGCCTTGCCTCTCATGGAACAGTCACATCCATAATTGAACTGGCCCACAATGGCATGTGAGGGGCCGGAGAGTGTGAGGATTCACTGCCCTGCTAGACTAGCAGGCAGTCCTGGAAGAAGGAACAAAGGAAGCCAGTATGGCCTGTGCGTGACCGAGAGGTGCGATTTCCTCCAGCACCCACTCTGAAGGAGGAACTGTCAAACATCAAAGGGCATCATAAAAGTCCTTTGTTGCAATCCAAGCATGGCAGACACACAGTTTGCTGTTGGGGTCTGCAGCACCTCCCACACGTGTGACAAATCCTCCCCATTGACATTAAAGCACTTCTATATTTCAAGACATTTTTACCAGCTCCCAGAATAAGTAGTAATTTTGTAATATGCTAGTTTTCCATGCAATTTGTAGGCAAATGTAAAGAGACCAAGTACATGTTTCTAATATCTGGTGAACTGAAATAGCCATGAAAGACGCATTTCGGGTTGAATAATAAATGGGAAATATATGAAACTAAGTGGAAAGATGCAAGATGAAAGATGTGAACCTGTGTAGTCATTAGCAGAATTTCAAATATTATGCATTTCATAAAAAGGGCAAAAATGTGCCAAAGGGCAATACGACCTTACAAAGAGGCAGCGATCGGATTGTCCAATTCCCTGTGAACTATTGAATCTGCATATCTAATTCTTATGGCAGGGGCTAAGTATAAGTTTGAAGTTTTGATCTATAACACATTTTTATTAAAAAGTTGGCTTGAGTGACAACGAAAGATCATAAAAGCAAACACACAAATGCTGTCATTTCCCCTGAACCAATCGGCCCTGGGTTAGGGGAGAGGACTGCTAGGCTGTCCTATCGCAGAATAAGAGTAATTCCAGAGTACTTCACCCCAGATTTCAAATTAGATTATGTCATTTTGGCTTTATAAGGGAGAGACGGAGAAACACAGGGGATTCAGATTCAAAAACGAGATCCAGACATCCATTCAAGCAGATCCATCCATCCATCCATCCAGATCCAGGCACACCCAAAAATCCAGGGTGAAAGACGAGGAGGTAGCTGACCCCATCCAAGAGAGTACAGTGACCAGACCTTGCCTTGCTGACCCCATCCAAGAGAGTGGAGTGACCAGACCTTGCCTAGCTGTCCAGAATCCCATCTAGGAGAGCCCAGTGATCACATCCCTTGGCCTCGCTGTCCAGAGTGACCAGATCCCTTGGCCTAGCTGACCACAGTGACCAGAGATATTGCTGGCTTTCCAGAATCCCAAACTCAAGCTTACATTGTAAGTAGCACATAACCCCAGTCACCAAATGGCAAATCCCGCTCTTTTGACTCATGCATCCCATTTGAAAAATTCCATTCAAATTCCCAAATTGCTAGTATAATCTGTTCCCCTTTCCACAGAAGAATCTGTATCAGCCTGTATATGTGGGTGCATTTCTTTTATATGTCCTTCAATAGTCTGCATAAATCCTTAGCATTGTTTTGAAGTAAATCAACGAATTCCCCTATAAAGAGATTCACTGTGAGTTGGATGACATTTGAAATTAACCACCTCATGCCAAGTGCCTTTCTTTAATAACTATAGTCATTAAATATAGCCTCAATAGAAGTAGTCTCTGTGTAACAAAAACGAATGTGCCCGTATATTGTTTGCCTTCATATGAATTCCGTTTTGCATCTGCCCCATAGAAAAACCAAACCGTAGTCCCATTGAGAGTAAGCCCTTTCGGTCAGAATCCCACATGTTATGTGCCTCTGTTCCTTGTCCTGAAAACCGATTTCCTATTTTTGACAGCTAAGCCCTTCCTGTGGCTGCCTGTCCTCCCAAGTCTCGTGTAAAACCGAATTTCCATTCTGCCGCGTATGTTTCTTTTGCATTTGCCTTCTTTTCCCAAAATTGACTTTCTGACCTTGTGTATATGTTGCCTTGGTGCCCTGCTTAGTAGTTTGTAATCTTTCTTATCTCTCGAGTGTAGCAACACAAATGTCTGTCCTAGCTATCCCACTGGGGTTTAAGCTTCTGTGCGAGAAACAAGTGTAATCCGATTATGCAATTTTGCTAATAAATCAGGTTTTCATTTTCTTTTCTGGTCTCCCATCTTGGGGTGGTGGGCTGAATTCTAAATCTGATTTTTCCCTTTTCATCCTGACTCCTTGCCACTGCCTTCCATCCCCAAAAAATTTTGTTGGCAGATGTTTGCGGTTGAGTGTTGCAGGGGGAGGGCTTAACTTGAATGCTATCTGTTGTTTACAAAAACAATTTTTATTCTGTTTGCTATTAAAGGTTTCTGTAAATTGTGTTAGGAGTTTGAACTAATTGTGTGGTGGGAATCTTTGCATATGGTATTGCCACAACATTGGTGGTTGCTGCCCAATTTTTTGATTTTGCTTAATTTTTATTAAACTATAAAATTAAATAAATATCATATTGATACACACTGGCCTGGTTCCTAGTCTATTGCGACACGGGGTGTTTGTAAAAGGTGGGTGCGAGATGGGTTGGGGCCTACTCAAAACAAATCCGTGGTTTATTAAAGATAAAAGCGTTTTTATTTTGCACCACGTTCATTGTCGGGGAAGTAGTCCCTGGCTGGAGTGTGCCGTGTTATAAAACCGTTACACAGTTGTGGGCTACAGATAGTGTGCAGGGGACAGGAGTTCCCTAACAGGGAACCTTCTTTTTCTTTGTTCTATATACAACCCATATGCCAGGGCTGTTTGTTTCACCTCTGCACCTGAAATCACAATACCCCTCATGGTTATTTAGAAATCCTCCAGTTCTAACCACGTACAAAATAACCTCCTTTACCTTAGGAGTGCTTAGTGTTAATATTTTGAAAAGGTTTGCTCAGAATCATGAGTTCCCTCTGATTCTGGGACAGAACATTTTGAATACTAAAATGCCTGGAGAGGGTTCTGGACCATGCATGGACATTAGAACCCCAAATGAAAGCAATATTTTCTTTTGGTATTTGTATTGTTAAATGCTTCAGAGGGATCATATTGATGTAGTTGAATCCTGCTTTCTAAAAGAGATTATTGTAATGCACTTCATTAAGAATACTCCTCTCTCACCATTCATAGCATCAGCTCTGCTTTCTCCTTGCCCACTTTACTCCATACTTGAAAAAAGTGCTCATTTATACTAAATAATCAGTGTTGCCACATTGGGCAACTTATCCAGCACCTTTGGGGGTACAGAAAACCCCATGCTGCAAATAACAGGGATGCAGATGTTCTGGTCTATTTTGGACTTCTGCAGCATCAAAGCTTCTAGGGCTGGTCTCCTGCTGGTTTTGGGCTGCCCGGCTGCATGACACCTCTACCTTCCTCGCTTTCCCATCAGGACAAGTCTGCCTGAAGAGAGAAAGAAACATACATCCGAACATAATTAGCATATCTAAAGTACCTGTGAAACTTTCTGCAACACCTCTTTCCCACAGACAACATTATAAACAGGTGCCTGCCTTGGAGATCGGTGTTCATGGTGATGGCAACATGTTCACCTGCCACAAGGGCAAAGACCATCATTTTACATCCATGTGCGATTGATATGTTGCGCACCTTTAGAATGCATATTAGTACCCGGCGAGGGCGCACTCAGAATGAAAGAGCCATTCTGATTGGCCCTCGCCGAGTCGTTACCAGGCTGGGAATCCCTCTGTCGGCATTCCACGGCCTTTGTCCCCTGCGGGGGGCGTGGCAGCCCTTCAGCCAATGAGGAGGCTCGAAGCAAGGCCATCCCTGCTCTGAGCATCCCCAAGGCTGAGAGGCTACCTTCGCCCCATCGCCGGGGACAGAGGTAAGGCTTTTCTTTTTCCTTTCCTCCCTCCTCGAACCTCCTTGCCCTCCCCACCCCACTTACCTTCTATGCCTTGGTCCCCGGCAGAGGACGATGAAAGTCTCCAGCCGTGTGAAGACTTGGAGCAGGGCCATCCCCGCTCCGAGCCTCCACACGGCTGGAGACTTCCATCGTCCCCTGCCAGGGACCCAGGTAACTTTTTTTTTTTTCTTTTTCTCGGGGCCTATAACTACGGGCCCTGGGGCATTACCTGAGTCGGTAATGCCCCCGCCGCTTGGGGCATATTGCTTCAATAACACATATAACTGAAAACATGGCTCTTCACACAAGAAATACTGGACCATGTCACCAGTCAATAACCTAGCTACGCCTACAACACCCCAGGTTAAGATTACGTTACAGCCTACTCCGCCTTATCATATTTTTTGTCATGCTCATGTGTAAATATGTAACCTCTGTATTAATTCATTATTATCATGTTCTTGTGTAACTATGCACCTACGATATTCACGTTTGTCTACCTCTGTGAGAACAGTGCCCAGAAGCCTCTGGGTTCGGAGCGCTATAAATATGCTTTCAACGGGGTATCAAGCACTAGGTAAAAGAATAAGCTGCTATTGGTTAAGGCTATTTTTACCAGGGCCCATTCAAATTCAATAATCCAGTACCTCGTGGCATGGGAGCGGAAGTGTTCTTTTTTGAGGCAGTTTTTTATGAACAGGGAGGGAGGCCTTCACAGTGGGGTGTGTGAAGGGTAATTGATTCGTTATTTATAAATACATATACTGAGGAAGGTAGAATTGGCTCCAGTTCATGAATTGAAAATGACATATTGATATAAACAGTGTAAAGGGGTCGACAGGGTTTTAACTACCTGGTATTGCGATTACGATGGCCTTGCTAGGGCTCAGGGTCATTCCCAGGCCAGGCCACCCACTGATGTGG
The DNA here is from genome assembly GCF_040938575.1 of Ambystoma mexicanum. Classification (NCBI taxonomy): domain Eukaryota; kingdom Metazoa; phylum Chordata; class Amphibia; order Caudata; family Ambystomatidae; genus Ambystoma; species Ambystoma mexicanum. The sequence continues at coordinate 1,359,244,026 of NC_090922.1, read as the reverse complement.
TGTTATCACTATGAATACCCAAGGGCTTTCGTTAGGGATGGGAATCGATTGTATATATATATATATATATTTTCAAAACAAGCGGGATAAAGGAGTGGCATCCAATGAGGTACTTGAGGGGCCTGGACACTGGCTAACTCAGAACATGGAAGAAGCAGGGGATGAGATACCGGGGGCAGGAGAGAACGCTGCTGCTGGTGGTCACTACTGTCCACCCACATTCCCAGCCTTCTGTCTGATCGGTGTTTCGCCCCTAGCTACTGATGTGGAGTAAACATGTAAACATTGTCTCGGGAGGATAGCTCAGAGGCAACGTGCTTGCCTTGGAAGTACGAGGATATGGAGCAACACATGTTCGATCCACGGGTCCGTGCTTACAAACCGCCGGGTATTAAGCGCGTTATAAATAACCTATGCTACCATTTTATGGTTACTTTCCGAGACTACTTTGGCTGTGGAGTTCTGAAATTTTTCAATGTTGATGGATTGTCCCAGGATGCAAGTGGAGAAGCGGGAATGGATGGCACATGCCATTCCCTTGTGATTGCTTCAGCAATGACATGGAACTCCGCTCTTAAGGAAAGAATATGCTGCATATTCACTTCGGCTTCAGAGACAAAAGTGAACTCGTGCAAGTTTCATGCATTAAATGTCACATGTACCCTATGTTGCAGATTCGTGGGTTTCTGACCTAACGTGTTGCACGCTCTAGTTTCAAGTGCGGCATTACAATATAAAGCTTAAGTATGCCATGAAATGTTATTGAGCTATACAATAGGCTGAGGGAAAAGCACAGAGCCTCCAAAAGAGTATACTTATCAGTGAAATATCAGGCACTACCGGAAGAATAATCGGATTTGATTTTCTTTTTAAAACATGCTTTCACGGAGCATGGTTCACTGCCCCTACAACCAAGTTCAGTTTCTGACCGTATCCGCAAGTGTTACTAATTCTCTCCTAAGTCTGTCTTTGCTTCGCTTTGGCCCTGAATCCTGCAGCTCCAAACAGGAGAGAAGACTGAACACTATGAGTAAATGTATTTACCATTAAGGGAAGTGTTTGCCTGCTTGTGTGTGTGTTTTCGAATGTAAGGCAATGCGTTTGTGCACGCGTTCACTTCTGTGTTTGAGTGAGTGAGTGAGTCAAAGTGACTGTGTGCGGAAGTGTAGCATTTGAATGTCATTGAAGGGGAAGGGACACTACACTGCATCATGACATGGGTTTACAGCGGGAATTCTGGCATGTATATAGTGGGAGCTGCATTATTGAATGCATTTACAGTGTAATAGCTGGCATATGTTATGAGCAAACTATCTTAAACATGTTTTACAGTAGGAATTCTGGCATACATTTTATGGTGCATCTGCAGCACCCTGACATGTTCACAGTTGCATTGATGGCATATACTGTGGCCACTAACATCATGAAATGGTCTGCCGTGGTATTGCTGTCTTACAGTGTGAGCACAGCTTCATGAAAGGGCTGTACAGTAAGAATGCTGAAATGTATGGTGGGTGCAGGATCATCTGTAACATCCCACAAAGGAAAGAATCATACAGGTTTTACAGTCAACAGTGTTACTCTCAATAATGTGACTAAAGTGTCCTGAAGGAATTGACCCATTCCATTGGTTACTTTTCAATAAAAATACAATTCTTTATCATACAAACATAATAAATGTCTCATTCTGAATTGAACATTTCCAGATTAATTTAAAAACCATAAACACAACTGTATATAATGGTAACAAAGTAGCACATTTATATTAGTAGCACATTTATATTGCACACTTCCAAAATCAAAGAAGTTGTTTCATACCTAACAATTCTTGGACATCAGGCTGCAGTCATGTGTCAATACGATTATCTGTATTTACAGTTGTTCTACATGTTTATGTCCCAATAATGTCACCAAATTCTGGACATTACTGAGGGGCTAAAATAGTTTTTAATGTATAACATTACTGTTCCCCTGAAGTGCCACATCAATGTTATGTAAAATAAAGACATACACTGGTTTAGTTCCGACATAATTGACTCTTCATCTAAATACCAGAAAAACCTGATACTGACCCCCTTGACATGACTATTTAAAAAGTACCTAGTCAATAATCCATGGTTACTCCATTCGATCATAGTTCAGGATCTCTGTAGATGCGAGTTTATTCCGCATATGCCAATCAATTGGGCTATTGTGAAAACCAAAGCCATCAAACGATCCACTAGTACGTGTTAACTCCACTCCAAGCATTCTCGATAGCCCTAATGCTTTAATCAAAGATTTACCTACAATTTCCTGGGAAACCAATAGGAGTACTTCCTGTTAATCTCAGAAGCAGCCCCAATGCCAGTAACTTAGTCCATTCCCTTGGCAAAGGTGCAAACATCTACAAATCAAAAAATTGCATTGTGTGAGAAACCAACTATTTCTTCGAAACCAGGCCCGTAATGCCAGTACTACAACAACTGTTCCCCTTCAGCTCAAACTTGCTTCCTTTGTGAGAGACCTAATCCCACGTGTATCCTGTAGCAATTACTGCATGGAAATGAGCACCAACCTCAGCATGGCCGCTCCTTTAATATTTACGCGCGATTATGTCACCATGCGTCAACGGGATGACGTCATGCACGACTTCTCAACAGTCTCCACACAACCCCATGATTGCCAAAAAGTCCATCATGCATCCTTTTGTGTTATCATTGTTGTTAAATTGTCACTCTCACACCCTCACAAGCTCTGCACATACACTCAAATGTGCTGACCATTGCACGCCCCAGTCTGGCTACAAGGAGAGGGATTCAGCAGTGATGCCTTTAGCAAGGATTGCTAGCCTGGACCGGTGATATAACCCATTCTCAGCTGCTCGCAGCAGTAACACATTCTGTCTGAAGACTGTAGAGGCTCCCCAGTATTGTCCGCTTTTCACGAATTATGGCTGACTCATGTCCATCTCATTGCTTAACGCACCGCCACTCTCCTTGTCTACCTTATCTGTGTGGCCTGGCTCGACTAAGTGCCAACCAGATCCAACTCAATAAGCGTTGATAAGATCTATGGGAAACCAGGACTACAAACAAGGCCGGAGAACTTGCAATAGATAATTGACTTTCTCCCAAAAAGGCAAAGACAAAGTAAATCCTATCCGTTGGGAAAGGATAAGACTCAATTCTTAATTCTAATATTTAGTGAAAACGGGAACATTTTATGAACTCATCTCTTCTTTCTTCTTTGAAAAAAATTGTAAAACAATGAAATACAAAATAAATACAAAAAAATAAGCGTGCACTCACAGTGGCGCTGGATTTATCTTTCAATGAGTGCATTCTTACTGTTGCTTTCATGCATCATCCATTCAATCTCACCTGTCAGGGACTCTACCCTTGAAACAATGTCATCTGACTAGACATTCCAAGAGGAAGATTAAAGGTAGCAGCAAGGAAAGGGAGGAGCTCAAAAGCAAATGTGACGGCTTTTTTCTGTAGACGGAGATGACTTTAACTGAAATGCTGCAGGCAGCACAAATTAGATCCAAAAAACGGAATTCATATTTGTCTATTCGGCAATGCAAACCCTCCTTATTGAACATCATTGGATCACAGAAATACATATGTTCAAACTGTGTAGGGCCCAATTTGCTCACTAAAGCTAGGAGGGTACTTGGGATACCAGAAATTCTATTGCAAGGCATAACATCATGAGCCAGTGGAGGCTCCTGAGGGCATTTAAGATCCATTTTTCAGGGCAACATTATTCTGCAAACAGCATGGTGTGGGTTTTTATGTAGAGATGGATGATCCAATGGATTGCTGATTAATAATCTGGCCATGATGTACTGGTGACTTTCAGGAAAAAAGAGGAGGAAAGCATTAGTTGGCAGAGTATAAAAAAAAAAAAACATTTGGCCTTTGAAACCATCTGACAATTCATGTTTGCATCTCAAACTCCATTTTTACATTTGGATCCTTTCTAACTATTTCAAAGTACTTATTTTGCTTCTTTAACAAGCACAATCCTCAAGTTTCCTCTGACAGGTCGTTACAAGGAACAATCCACACTGATGAACGAGAAAGCAAATCAGCACCCTCCTATACCGTAGAGCTAGTAGAAGCTTCATCTATTTCCAGTATTTTGTTAATAACAGCTTGAATTCCGTCATGGTTGGGGATGCACAGACAATTCAGAACCAAGATATTAGCTTTACTGTTTAATTATAACCAGGAAATACCAGGGATTAGGCTCAAATGAGGACAACAGTTGGGCTTCTCAACATAAAGTACAGACTGGACAGGTTTCATTTGGGACTACTGGTGTCAGTCCTCCTCCCTCTCTCTCAAACTCCACCTGCCAAGTGAGAAAAAGGTCACTTACAGAAATAGGGATTCCAGGGGTCCACAATTGTTTCTTGATCTTGGGTGATATCTTTCTTGTCCTTTACTGGATACAAATCCATTGTTTTCAGATGTGGGCATCAGAACAAGAACCTGATCAGCCACCTCAAACTTGCATTGACATATTTATGGTCAGAAAGTTGCTTCTGTTTATCTTGGACCTCGCGTAAATGTTGGTGCACCAAATCGTGCACCAAGGTCATCACTTCTCAGGTCTTCTGCATAAACTGTGCGGGAGTCATGGCTGCATCTTTTTGGCTCTCCTTTAGTACACTCACAGCATTTCATGGTTCTCTTCCATTGACTAGATCAAAAGAAAAAGAACCCAGTCAATGGTTGTGGGGTCTTCTGGACAGCAAACAATGCCAAGGGGAGTCAGCAAACCCAAATTCCTCCATTTCCACCCACCCACTTCTTTTGCCAGTTCTCCAAGGTTTGATTGGAGAGCTCTACTAACATCCATTTGGGGCCAGTAGATTGTGATCCACGATGAATGTTAAGGAGGGTTTTACCCTCTGCCATCAGCCCGAACATGAATGTAGACCTTGGGCCCATTACAATCTCCTTTGCAAATCCCACTGTGAAATTGAAAGGTACCAGGTGCTTAAGTATTTGTTGAATGATGTTATTATTTAAGGGGTTGGTCCCATGGTACTGCATTGCTTAATCTACAAGAACCACTCTGTATTGATCCTCATCCACGGAACGATTAAGGGAACCATGATATTCATTGCGATTTGGGAGAATGGGACTTCCACCATTAGTATGGGCCTTCCCCCACATCTACGCTGGAAGCTTTTGGCAGATCTGACAAGTGTCTCAAAAGTGTTTAATATAGTGGAATAGTTCTGGCTAGAAGTCGGGAAAAGGACATATCCTTGAGTTTTAGCAATGCCTTGCTGGTCAGTTGTTATGTGAGATTGCAGAAGCTCTAGCATGGCTTTCCGGAAAGGTGAGAGCAGCAAGAAAAGATACCTGGGTGCCCCATTTTACTTTGCATTGGGTTTGCTACTATAAAGTAAACCCTTTTAACAAATAACAGCCCTTGCTTGTGAAGGCACCAAGTCCCCAACACACGTACATAAAGGACCAGATAATGGACACACCCCACTACAGAATTAGACCAGGAGATGGTTTGCAAGGGAAACAGGTGTATATGAGATAAGTTGTGCATGCAAAGAACTCACATGGCAGACACTCGCAGGCAGCACATTATAAGTCAAAACCGCATCACTAGTGATGCAATACTATAGATAAAGAACTCTGAAATACAATTGGTGAGTCACAATGATACAGTATGTATTCATATGGGGTGACTACGTTGGATTGGTTGCTGTTGCTCATCTCTGCGGAGTGAAGGTCAGGTCAGTGGAGTGCTGTAATTCTAACTTTCTAAGCTACGACAACAGGATCTGAGGGCATGAGACGAATGGCAAGAATACAAGTTTGGCATGATTGGGGGTGCTTTCAAAATTCACTGACAGGCTATATGGACGTTCTACCCTCTGCAACCAAAAAACACAATGCCCCAGACCCAGGTGCCCTTTTTGGAGGTTTTGATCTACCTGATGCCTCATGATACGGATGGACATGGGTTATTTTTATAGAGGATATATTGGTGTGGGGAATAAGTGCTATGGTGAGTGTCCCCGTTTGGTCACTGCAAGGGGTCAGATGGGTATCTGTATGAAAGAGCAGAGGGGCATGGGCCTAGGCGATTGTGGCTTGGCGGGTGAGGGTCAAGGGGGCACAGGCAGGTTAGTGGAGATGAATGTGTTCTTGGGCCAATGCCTGCTCCGGTGTCACAGAGGGCAGTGAGCTCATCTTCCCCAGACGATACTTAATATTGCAACAATGAATGGCTGGACTTCAGTGAGAACAGGGTTTGTGAGGAGCTGGCAGGAGGTGGGGGTGGCCTGAGTTGTCTGTGAGAGGCGCAGGGCAGGGCGGGCAGGTTTTTAGAGATAATTTTCGGGCCTAGTAAAATATGGCATCTAGTGTGTTACAAAATGGAGTCTCTGAGTTTCAATAAGGCTTTGTTACATGTTTGTCTTTTGTTAGTGTTTAGAGGGTCATTAGTGCAGATTATGCATAGGAGAGAAGGGGTTGTCTCCCCCCTTTAGCATATGTGGGATTCATCCCATGCGGGAATGGTCAGGGGGGTGGAAAAGACCACCTCCCCCCAACACTTGTTGGCCTCGTCTTCCACTGGAATTACCATAATAAGCCATCATTTTGTTATGTCGTTATAAAGTCTGGGTACAGGAATAGTTCCATAACTGTTGGTGCAGAAGTAGGAGTATGGGTGGATCCAAAAGCCTTGGTGCTCCCCTTAGTTTCAGTGAAGTCTTTTACTTCTTCGACCTTAGGAAAGAAGAACACCTCACAAATATGTTTTGTGATTAGATCACCACCTGAATTGTAAAAGGGATGTGGTAGTGATTAATAGGCAGATCATTACCTTCCTCTTATAATCCTTATCTATCACCCTGGCCCCAGCATCAATGCTGTTATTTACGGCTATTCCTAAGTGAGGAGCAACATGTTCACAGGATTGGGTTTCCAACGAAAACTGAAAACTACAGAGGGGACAGGCTTCACTTAGGACCATGGTCCTGAATCATTCCCTGTTCTTCTCATTGATCTCTTGGTTACCTGCCACCACCCCTGGCGTCATCTGAAAGTAGGTTAGCTGTCAGACTACAAGGAAAGCCACCATGCTGGGTGACTGACAGCCAGGTTGGAATTAATGGGATAGAACTGAATAAAAGGTGAGGCTTTTGGTTTGGAAGGCAGAGTCGATCACTGGACGAAGCAACGGAAAGAAAACTTGAAGAGGACGTCTGCTGCAACTCCTGGACTGTTGGTTTGCCTGGTGAAGCCCTTCTGTTGTGCTGAAACTCCACATTCACATCGACAGAGAAGTCCCTGCAAGGAAGACTCCTCCCCTTGAGTTTGTGGGACCAATCAACTTCAAAGTAAGCCACCTGGACATCCTTCTCAGAGCTGGTTGAATTTCCACAGAGTTACACATAGCCAGGGAGAGGAACACCAGATTGTGTGCGTTGCTTTTAAGTTGACTAAGATCCTCCGGACTCCCAGGAAGCATGACTGACTGACCCTGAGCCCCCTCAACAGAGTGCGGGACCCCCGAAGCATGGAAAGTCCATCTCGACAGGCAGGAACCACAGTGTTGCTATTTGCGGTAGTCGCGAGGAGCTGAAACACCGAAGTACCACTTGTTGGACGATTTACGGTTGGGAGCGGTGGCCTTTCCATTGCAGTGCAGGAGTCCTCAGACGTCCTCCCTTTGTCCCCATGACTGAGGCCCAGGAACAGAGAGATCTGCAGAGCTGCACAGGAGCAGAAGTCATCTGCTGTACTTTTTCTTCATTACAAAGGTACTGTAAAGTCTGAGAGAACTTACCTCTTTTTGTAGAGTTGCTTGCATCTTCTACTACTCACAAGTCTAATCAGCTTGTGGCCCTTCATTTATTCTTCTTTTTCTTCAAAGACTTCTAAAACATTGTGCAAAGACTTTTCTACTTACCTACCAGAGGTGCTTCATCCTATATAAGACTTTTACCCATTGACTTTGGCTTAGCCTGTTATACTGAAAGACTGCTGTGAGGATTGAAAAGTATTTGCCTGCTTGAGCATATTTGTGATCTATTGTTTGTTCTAATAACCCTTTCCTTTTACCAACTTCTAACAGTATTCTAAATGCAAACAGTAAGATATTAATGTCTCCAGCACCCTAGCTATTGTAGTCACCTGAGGGTGTAGGTTGTTTCTGTGGGCCATCCCAAAAGGGGTCTTCACTGATTTTAGAATATTAAGAGTGTGTGTTTTGAAATGTATTTGAGTGTTGCTTTTATATTAGTCCCCTCTGAGAAGGCTTACTCTAACTGGCTAATAAATAAATGCATAATTTTTTATTCAACAAACCTTGTGTGTAAGGGTTTATTTGAATACTTGGCACTGTGAATCTCTGTGCAACTGCCCTACAGCTCACCCCTCTTGAGATAAGCATGGCTGCTGAACACGCTACGAAAACTGTGTAGTACAAGCTTATACCAAAGGTTGGGTTTCCTATTACCTGTAGTCAGAGTTGTTGTAGTGCACCCTAAGGGTACTGCATACAAACTTTGCCTAACCGTCTTCTCAGTCCCTTTCTCTAGTGTCAGACATTGAACTTCACCACAATGCAGCGAAGCAGATGATAGATGATTGTTGCTTACTATAGTATTAAGCAATAATCACACTGCCATTAATTCTTTGAATTGTATCTATCGGGACTTGCTCCTCTGAGATGTGGCGCATCTCATTTTGCTGTGCCCTATAAATGTTGTGTGAAAAGACAAAACTTGTGATTGCAATTCTAGGCCATTGGCAACAAGGATGATTCGTAAAAAAGGTTGAACTTATCTTAGCATTGACTTAGTGTCCTCTTAACATTCAGCGGACAGCGAATGACCTTCTTCCAAGGTGCTGCGGCCTATTGAAAATGCCAGAGGTTTCACTGGTTGACATGCAACCCTGTTTCCATCTAGAAAATAATCACGGTGTAGGTGTGTTTTCTTCTTGAGACAGAATCCGTGGTAACACAACAAAATGTCACAGCAAATGCTTCCCTTTAAGAAGCTATGGGAGAAAACTACATAGAAAATGAGTGCAGAAAACACAGATTGAACTCTGATGGAACATGATGCAGTATATTTTTATCATTCAACGGGAAATGGTGACTAGCAAGTAACCCCAATCAGAAACAAAGGAAGGAATGACATTCCACAAAACAAAGACTACATTTAGTGGTTGGCCGAAAGAGGCCTCTGCCACACATGCAACTCTGAGTAGGAGTCTTTTTGGCTTCTTCAATGCATTGAAGGAGGGTGAGGAGGATGAGGCCCGACATCCCAAACTGGTGGTTTGCCACCTGAGACACTCCCGGAAGCTGGTATTGGCTGCCAGGTAGACCCCCCTCCTCCCAGAAACCTTTACAGGCTGAGTACTACCTCTGGGCCACCACAGGAGAACTACAGCCAACATCCTCTAATTGCTCTTCATCATAGCAAGGGCTCTAAATCAACGCCCAACACTTAGATAACTACAAGTATTCAATATTTCCTTGTAAACATGTCTAGTTGCAGGCATTACTTTCTCATTTATATATGTGTTATTTACCGAAGGATTTCACCCATTGCACACCCATTTCCCCCCCATGATGAAGGTGTGCAGGCACCAATGCAATTGTGTAATGGTTTCCTGATTGTCTTTATAGGATATCTGAAGTGGTGACAGTATACATGTAAAGTACAGTAAAATGCACCGTTTAGATGTAGGGCCCCATCCTACAAACATGGCTAATTGCAAGCAGGGGGCCGCCAACTTTATCACTTATGTAATGTATTGTCCGCTGCATGCAAGTTCCTTCATTAGCAACACATAATGTAAAGGCAATGATTTAGCATGGCAGAAACTTCCTTTATGCTTGTTTTCAGCAGATGCTAAACCTCTGTATGAACATCTCACGCAGGAGTAAAACAAATTATAATTTGAAGACAGATGAGGAAAACATAGGAGAAATGTTAACTGCTCTTCATGGCCCTAATTTTCCTTGGTGTTATGCCTTGGTTAACCTCTCTGGTCTGTATAAAAAGGACCCCTTAATATTCTTCAGCAGTACATAACAGACAGTAAGTCACTATTTTCTGCTCAAGGCACAGGTGTGTGTGTCAGCCCCCAACCTGATGGCCTTCCTCTCCTCCAAGATGAGCTTAGCCACGTATTAGTGAGCGAATGAAAAGTAAGCATGTATAGGGGACTAAGTTGCATTGTGGCTGATGGGCCACCACAGTTTCCTTCCCCCATTCCCAGTCTTTTTGTTACTAGGGCATGTTTAGAGGTGTCTCCTGCTGGAGAAGAGGTGTACAGCGAGGAGGCTAACGTGCAAGCATACACACACAGCACCACCTGTGTGCAATGATCACAGGAACCATGTATGAACTCAGTCGTCTTTATTCGTGGCGCCAGCGAGCTGAACTTGCTGCGCCAGATCTCCAATACGCCTGCGCACGCATTTCACATTCTCATTAGTCACTGGGCTTCATGACGGAGCTATGCAGCTCTGTTAACCGTATCCTCTCCAGGGCAAGACATCTCCCCCCGTCAAACAAAACAAGTCACAGTTCTGTCCTCATATTTCTTCGATTAGATGCACAGTATCTTGTCAGTCTTACCCAACGTTCTTCCTGCTCATCTTCAGCTTCTTTACTCACCGGCCCATCAGGTGATGCTGCGGAGTTGTCTACCTCATAACTTTCTTGATCCTCTTCCTTGTACAGCTTAAAATTGGAGACATTTTGAGTGAGCACTTTCGTGGGGGAGCGAGCAGTTACCATTGTTCCATTCACGTGAGATATTGTCAGATTTTCCGCATTGAATCGTGGATTGTATTGTATTGGATTTTATTTATTAAGCGCAACGTTCACCCGAGGGCATCTTGGCAATCTTGAATCCAGCTTCCCATCTTGCCGTCTGAATACAAGTTCCTTGTCCCCTATTTGCAAATCAGAGCTCTTGACTCATCTTCTGCTGTCAGCATATATCTTCATGGGTTGTTTCTTGCAGGCATCCGACTCTAGAATCTGTTTTGCATCCAGGTCACTTGCAAGGTGAGGAAGTCAAGTCCTTATCCGTCAGCCAAATAGAAATTCCGAGGGACACTTTCCATTTGTGCCATGTGGCAGGCTTCTGCAGTCCCTTGATCATGTTGTGCAGGGCTTGGTTGAGTGGCATGGACTGTAGCTCATTCTGTTGGAGGACTCTATTCAGACTGCCCATGAATTTCGGCACCATGCTATTTGCTTGCGGCCATAGTGGAGTGACCTTTCTGTGTTGGATGGCCATGTTTTGCATGAATTTTGCAAATCCAGGCTGCTGAATTGTGTACAGTTGTCCGACTTGAGAACTTCTGGAATGACCCATGCTGAGAAGATGCTGTCTAGCACTGGTATGGCGGTGCTGGCTGACGGAGATGGTACCATGTGCACTAGAGGAAATCAAGAACATTTGTCCATGATTACTAGCAAATATTTGTTCTCCCCAAAGGGCCCGAAGAAGTCAATTGCAAGGTGGGTCAACGGGAGCTCCGGCATGTCAGGCATCTTTAGATGTTCTGGGCGACTAGGTCTGGATGTGCTCTGACAAGCACTGATCATACGTTCCACCATCTGATCTACTCCTAGGAACCACATGGTGTCTCTCACTTGTTTTGTGGCCACCACCCCAAGGTGCCCTTCGTGGGCTAGAACTACGACCTGTTGCAGCAGGTCCATGGAAATCACTATTCGGTGTCGATCGCTTGATGAGTCTCTCTGCCAATATCGACAGCTCTTCTCGTATATTGCAGAAGGCCTGGAGTTCTGCTGTGGAACAATCTCCATCTTACCTGCTTGTGAAGTCTGTGTCTCTCCACCCTGGACTTGATCAACTCTTACACCTTCTTCAGCACGGTGTCTTGCCTCACGTGATCCACAATTAGTGTTGGCGTAATGGCCCTTGTGGGTCCATGATGAGTGAGGAAGTTGATGTACTATTCAGCCATTGAGTCATCAGTGGACATGTCTAGTAGTGGGTGTTGAGACATGAAATCCAATAGGTTGTATTCCTTTCCCAGATTGTGAATAATTGTGTAGTCAAAGTCCTGTAGTCGCAGGCCCCATCGTTCCATTCATGGTGGTATCTTGCATTGAGAGTTGCCATAGATGGTCACCAGGGCTTGGTGATCCACCACGATCGTGAGTGACTTACGGAAAAGGAACATTTGAAAGTGCTTGCTAGCCCATACAATGGCAAGTCCTTCTTTTTCAGGTTGTGAGTATCGTGTCTCTATTTCTGACAGGCTCTTGCTGGCATAGGCAAGCACTGTCCTGGGAGATTCTCGCCCTGGTCGATGTTGCGCCCGGATTGCCCCCAGGCCAACAGGACTAGCATCAACAGTTACTTCTGTGCACATGTTTGGAACTAAATATGTCATGATTTCAGTCGAGGCGATGTCACTCTTTATTTACGAATGCTTCCTCACATGACTGTGACCATTGGATTACCCAGCCTTGCTTGGTGAGCTCTCTGAGAGGAGCACTGGTGGTTGCAAAATGTTGAAGATACCGACTGCAGTACAGTAACTAGTCATCCCTAGGAAGGACCTGGCCTTGGTGACATCTTTGCTGGCTGAAATTGCAGAGATGGCAGCAACTTTGCTTGGGTCAGGGCTCATGCCTTCATGTGAAAAGATATGTCCCTAGAATTTGAGGTGAGACTTGTGAAAGTCGCACTTATCACGGGTCAGTGTCAGGCCAGCCTGTACCAATGCTGTGAACACCTGTTGAAGGGCTTGATCATGCTGTCTGGTGGTGGGTCCAAATATCAGGATATCATCACTGTAGTTAAAACAGCTATTCATGTGGCGAATGACCCTCCGCACACTCTCCTGCAATATATCAGCTGCCGAGCATATTCCAAAGCTGAGTCTCATTTTTCTGAAGAGCCAAACAGGTGTGGCAAAGGTGCTGATGTATTGGGATTGTTTTTCTATTCTCATCTGATGATACATCATATTTAGGTCAAGCTTCGAGAACACTTTCACCCCATTTAGCAGGCTGATCATGTAATCTAGGTGCATTCCGGGGTGTCTTTTTGTGCCCAATAGCCTTGTTCACCTGCTACATGGCCACACATATGCATATCTTGTCCTGTGAACCTCTCTTTGGCATGGCCACTATGGGGGACACCCAGTGGCATCGCCAGGAATCAAATTTAGGAGGGGCACAGGGGGAGCCAAAGACAAAAGTAGGGGGGGCACAGACAAAGGTAGGGGGAGAACATGGTCACTGCTCGTCTTAGGTAGGGGGGCACAAGGGGGTGCACAGGGATTCACAGGGGGCCCCGCCCCCCCAGTCCGCTTAGCGACACCACTGGGGACGCCCACAGAGTCAGACCATCGGTCGGCTCTATTTCACCTTCGCTCAGTTAGCATTGTATCTCTTTTTCCATGAGCCGTTGCATGTGGATCGGTATTCTCCTTGGATGCTGAGCCATAGGTGGTATGGATTCATTGATGTGATGTATCACGGGGTCTCTTTTAAGATATCCGATGCCTTCGACCACAGTGGGAATGCTTGTATAACTGACAGTCCATGTTGCATAGTATAGGTCACTGCTGTGATCTCCATCTTGAGGACAGTGGGGCGGCCGAGTAGGTTGCTCCCGGGAACTTCCCCTTGCATTACATGAAATTCAGCTCATGCACATGTTTACTTGTAATATATTGTTGTCAAGAACTTCCCATGATTTTGCACTGGCCCTCTTGCTGTGCTCTGAAAGACCTTCAAGTCAGACGGTCTTCACTACAGAGGAGATGTCATCCTGTGATATTTTGACACACAATATATCTATCTATCTATCTATCTATCTATCTATCTATCTATCTATCTATCTATCTATCTATCTATCTATCTATCTATCTATCTATCTATCTATCTATCTATTTCTTATATTGTACCACTCGCCTGAAGGCCTCAGGGTGCTCACAAGACATACAACAAAGAAAATATCAGAAATGCAGATGACCATAACTAGTTACTTTGTAGCAGTAACCAGATGCTTTTTAAACAGGGTTGTTGATACGCAGCCTCTAATATATGGGGGAGTGAGTTCCATTAGGTAGGCACCCATGTGTTAAACCAGCACCACCAATTATTTTTAAGTGGACTCGCAGTTGATGAAGTGTTACGCAATTGTTCAAGCATAGAGTCTGCCTAAAATGAATTATTTTCACTTTTGAGAAGAGATACACAAGAACTTCACCTAAGATGCACGTAAACACCAGTATGGAACCCTTGAAATGAATTATTTGTTCAGCAGGAAACCATTGCAATTTCCTGAGAGACTCAGATACCTGTGATCGACGACCTAGCCCGCAGACAGCACCTACTGCTCCATTCCGTGTCACTTGTAAATTTCTTATATTAGCTTGAGATGTGCCTACCAGAAGACTATTGCAGGAGTCTAACTTTGTATTCGCAATAGCCACTTCAATCAAGGCTTTATTTGCCTCTGATAGATAGGGGCGGATCTGCCGCAATAGGTGAACATAGTAGGAGCAAGAAGACTTAAGATGTGAGACATGTTTCTTGGAAGATAGGTGTGAGTCAAAGAAAACTCCTAGTGTTTTAACATAGTCAGAGTCTTTGATGGCATTACCATTGGCTATGAAACTTTAGTACCGTGTGTCAAGGTTTTTTACTTTTGTTGGGTCCCAAGAATAAGCAGCTCAGTTTTGGAGTCGTTCATGGCCAAGGAGTTAACGGCCATCCACACCTGTATGGGCTTAAAGACTTTGTTGACTCTTGCCTTGGCTTCACTATATAACCCAGATAGTTCAATCATTATCTGGGTGTTGTCGGCATAGTTTGCGAACTAGAGCCCCAAGGAGACAAGAAGATTGCATAGAAGTTTGGAGTACACATTAATAAGTAACAGAGACAAGCACGATCCCTGTGGAAGACCACAAGTTAAGAGCATACTTTGTGATTGGGCATCTCCCTTAACCACATTCACTGTCCGATGTCCCAGAAAAAATTAGAACCAACACGCAGCAGAGGGGAAGCGTTTACCCACCTTGATTAGTCTGTCTGCCGGCAAGGCAAGATCAACCAGATCAAAAGCAGAAGAGAGATCCAAATATAAGAGCAGTCCTGCTTCTTCTCTCAATTATTCCTGAAATATTACTGTAATATTAGCTTTTAAATCCAGGAGAGCAGTCTCTGTCCCATGATTCACATGAAAACCGGACTGTTCATTAGCCAGGATTTCATGTCACTCCACAAAGGTTTGGTATTGAGAACATGCTATTCTGGTGTCAATGAGAAATGTAGCCTGGTGATCTCCCACTAGCAGGGTGATGTCACCCTCGGATGGAGTTGTCACTCCGTTCATCATGCAAGCATGGTCATATTGAGTGATCCCTGTGGAAGGGGAGGGTGATAGAGACCTTCCTCACAAGGGCCCTCCTCGCACCGGCATCCCTCCTTAGAGCAGCGCTGCATATGCAAGGCTCTGGTTTATAGGGTGTGAAGTAGTATACTGGTGACTGTCCAGGTGGAGAGTTGCAGACAACCGCCAGATGATTCTCTCTGCTGCACTTGGTGCAATGTTTGCCCAAAGGTGGGACATTTCACAGCTTCCTGATCATGGAATGGGAAGCCACATTGGTAACATCTCCCTGACGAAGCTGACATTGTCACTTGTAGGACTGCCTCAAGCATAATCTGCACAAATCACCCTCTAACCACTTTCAGGGGTCTTGGTGGTTTCAATTTGTGAGGCTTGCTTGTCTGCTTGGGACTCCTTCCTAGCCATTTGTAGTATGGTGGCTAGAGGAAGTGACTCTCGGAGTAGCTTCTTTCTAAATGATGAGGACAGGCATCCACCTATGATCCTTAGTCTAAAGGTCTCCTCTTTCGTGAACCTTTGGAATTCACAGTGTGCCACCAGTTTGCGATGGCGGGTTGCAAAGGCATCCATGGACTCACCGACTATCTGGCATGCCATATTGAATGTATGTCTCTCATGATCAATGATGCGCTGCGGGTCGAAGTATGTGCTCAGCGATTCTTTGAGGTTTGCGTATGTCTTGACTTCTTCTAGTGGGAAAGTATGCATGAGATCCTCTACCTCATCTCCAACTCGATTCACCAGCAGCCGCCTGGCAAACTTGTCTTCGTCGTGGGCATGCGCATAGTTTTCAAACCTTCAAATCCATCTCTCCTATCATGGTCCTAGGGCTTGCTGGTCACGCATATCAAACGGCCTAGACCAGCGAAAGGCTGCTGCGCTGCATGCATCTTTGCCAGTTGGCTCACCTTCTGACATCTCAGTGGTTGGCTGATTTTAGCTGCACCCCAAGATCCTTCTTTATCAGAGAGAACATCCCATCATCGTCACCATAGTCTGGTTTCTCCCGCATCTCTAGGGGTGTCTCCTGCTGGAGAAGAGGTGTGCAGCGAGAAGGCTAACATGCAGGCATACACACACATCACCATGCGTGCAATGATCACAGGAGCCTAATTTAAATTAAGCTTGCTTTATTCATGGTGGCAGCAAAATGAACTTGCCGAGTGGGATCCCCAATGCACATGTGTGCACATTGCACATTCTCATTGCTCCCTGTGCTTCATGACAGAGCAATGCGACTCGGTTAACTGTGTCCTCTCCAGGACACGACAGCGCACTAGGAAGCATAAGTTATGGAAAACAAAGGGTTTGCTCTCTCTTCAATCAATCACCTTCTGTTGCTTTCTTGTCAAGTCCCCTTCCAGAAGGAAATTCCAGTGCAGTAGAGTTTTTGAAACATGTAGTGAGTTTATGGAGGATTTTGCTTTGGAAACTGACCTACCTTGAATAGTTGAACAAGATTAGGATTGCACAACCAATTTACAAAATGCTCTGAAGTCTCCTGCAAATCTATGAGGTAGATGCAGGCAGGTTCTTGCATATTCACAGATTTATTCTTAAATCCACACTTGTCTGAATCTCATTTAAGAGCCCAAACTTCACCTGCGATGTTTGGGTTTTTGGAGGGAGTATCATTTTGGGCTTAATTTGTTGGGCTTAATTCTTAGGTCTAATAAATTGGAGTACCTCCAAAGGGTGCAGGAAATGAAAGAAGAGTGGGGTAAGGAAGTGTTGATTGCTGATGGTTGTTTAGCATGAGAAATTCAAGCCCTGGTCAACGTTGTACATTATTCAGATTAACCAGGGCATTTAACTATACAGTAAGAGATTTCCATAGGTGAAGGCACCTGATCCAGTGACCTGCGTCTAACCTGCCGGTCACAATTGTGAATCTGCAAAGGAACAAACTCAGCCTTTCTTCCTTGTGAATTTGATAAAATAAATATATTTGGGGAAATTTTGAGATTTCATAGCATGCATGCAGAATCAATCACATGCCAGGCATGGCTTGGCCTGCTTTTAATACTATGAGGAGTTCATACAATAACTGCCAATGAGGTGTATGGGCCAATATGGAGGTTCTTGGCAGACATTTTCCTTTGAAAAGCCCATGAGCTGGAGCAGTCGGTCACATGTCATGTTTGTGAGCCGTACAGCTTCAATTCTATTAAGCAGCTACCTTGAGTAACATTGAGGTTCGATGTTTTAGAGAAACGAGAGTGCATTGCTGAAATGTAATAAATCAGAAAGTCCAATAGGGTCAGAGGAATACTCAGTCGTTTGGCAAGCATGCATGACGCAGCAACACATTAATGTGTAACCATGTGCCTGAACTAGAACATCAAATCTTTGCAGCAAGCATTAGGTATTTTTCTTATTTTCTGTAAGCGCAATGCACAGAAGAAATGTTGCTTTCCATACGAATCAAGCGTCTATTTGCAATCAATAATCTGTCAAACTGACAATTTGTTTAATTTGAAATAGCACTGGAAGGAAAGACAGTGACCTTTCCAACCTTCTGTTTACAGAAATGTTCATCAGCCTGAAACTGACATTAACGTAACAGAAATCTAACAGCTGCACTTTTAATTTACATGTGTTTGTCCAGACATACTGTGCTTTAAGAAATGACTTTCTCCAGGCAGGCACTGGTGGCACAGCTAGAATATTCATATAGCTGCTTTCTATGATAACGCCATCTTTGACCAGAAATCCTCCTTGCAAGGTGCAGTGGAAAAACTAGAGTGCAGGAGTGGAGAGAGGTTCATCCTGCAGACAGAGGCAAGTGAAACGCCTGCAAGAGTTAACCCTTGACTAACGAATAATAGCACAGCATACAAGAATAATTCCCCAGAGGTCTGGGACGTAAAGACAAGCGGCCCTCGGGCTTCGTTGCGCTCTTACAATCAGGGCTTACCCAGTTACATGAAACAGAGGAAATAACAACATAGAAATACAGCCTGTCTGTGGTTCGTGGTTACAGTCAACCTAAGGCCAGACAAGTGGTAGTTAATACATGACATTTTACCGTGGGTGGAGGACTATGCGGTTCAATGCTTATAGGGGAACCGGAAACAGCTCAAACCTTCCTAATACAGATATCTGAGTGAACCTCGGTGAGCGGGGGGTGGAAAGGACTAGTTAAAGAGTCTTGTTTTGAGTGCTTTGCGGAAGGACAAGTGGGAGGTCTCATTCCTTAGGGTAGTATGGAAGAATTTGTGTTTCTTTGGGGCTAAGAATGGGAAGCTGGAGATGTCTGCTTTGGCCCTTTTGAAGGTGGGGATGTTTAGCTGGTTGGCGTAGCAAGATCGTTTGGCTCTGGAGGACCTGGCTCGGACAACCTCTTCTGAGAGGTATGAGGGGGCTGTGAGTAAAAGGCATTTGTGGCTAGGGTCTTGAATATGATGTGTTCTTTGTTGGGGAGCCAGTGTGCATTACGCCTACCGTGGGAAATATGTTCCCTTTTGGGAATGTTCAGTTCAGTTCTGAGGAAATTATTTTGGATGATTTGTAGTCTGTTGAGATTTTTAGATGAGGTGCCAGCAAAGAGAACATTGCAATAATCGAGTGTTGCCCTAATGGTGGCTATTGCTATTGAGAGACAGTTCTGAGAGGATAGGTAAGGTTTAAATAATACAATGAATACAATTAAGCTTACAGCGATGTGCTGGAGATCAGTTACAGCACTTAGAGTCTCAAGGTGGTAATATGGCCCACCATCACGCTTGGAGGAGTCTGTGGGACTGACGTAGCATCACCTCAAATGTTGGCCTATATGCGTGGCGCTGTCAGAATCATATCTAAAAAGCCACATCCCAGCATTGTGTGTCTTTTAGCAGACAAGTGCACAGTACACCGCAGCTCTGTATATGTGTTTATAAATGATGATGTAAACTATTGGAAAGAGTCCAATGATTTTATTTCAGGCCCCACTGTACAAGATGTCTCTATTCTGTGTACTCAGTTTCTCAGCATCTCGTTGAGTTCTGGACTGCAAATCCTACTGTGTAAGATTTTTCTTCACTCACAGTTTATGAATGTCTCTTAGAACTGTGTACCTTAAGTCGTACTGTTCAAAGTTTATCTGGGCATCGAGCTTCTCACTGTTTCTGAGACCATTGGATATGACGTCCCACCATGCAATTTTTATCCAGGTATTTTGTTTCTCAATAACTTTAAGGTATTTTTACTTACAATTCCACTAAGCATTTAGCTTGGCTTTATTATGCTATATAGTGGCTCGAGGAACTTCCACCTCATAGCACTAGTATGAAGCACTTCTTATTTCACACCATTTCATAATGGCTCAAAGAAATGTGGACACCAAGACAGCACTGCCTATACTCTGTTTCTCAAAGGCTCAATGAACCTACCCTCATTATTCCCTCCAGCCTCCCTTCTCTCCCTCTGTCTCTCTCAGTCTTATCTCAAATTCCTCATGAGAGTTAGGAGGGTAATGGCTTGGGTGTTTCGCCTTCTCATGGACCACCATCTCTGTGTTGTTGGGTATCCACCAGCTCTTTTTTTTTGATCTGCAGGGTTTCAGTCACCACTGCCTGATTTGCCCATCTATGAAATGTTCTGGCTTCTCTCTGCCTGGATATCTGCTACCCACACTGCAGGATTATAGAGTCTGATGTTACCTCTCCATCTCTTGCATTTGGCTCTTCTCTGTGGGACAGGTGCCTCTTCATCTCCACTGTGGCTGACCAGCATTTCCTAGTCTCAAGTCTGGTTGGGTTTCCACACCTATCCTTATTTGTATAGGTGCATTGGACAGCGTTCTCAGCACTTTCCCATGCTTCTTCTTTGACACCTTACTTCTTCTAGCCCACTGTCCCTCATGGCATGACAAGTGAGGCTGGAAAGGGCAAAATAGACACTTAATTCAGATTTTTCTCACACCTCCTGAAGACCATCTCACTACAGCCAGAAGCAGGTACAGACACATGCTTGTTCTACAGATTGTGTCATATCAGCAATTTCCTTTGTAAATGTGGGCATGTACAGTGATGAGCTTGAGGTACCCCAGAAGCTCTATAAGCAGATTTCACTGACAAGCTACTCAAGGATCAGCCTCTTTGTTCTCTAACTAGTGGAAGAAGTCTGATCTGTCAAAGCACTAACTGTTACAATGTAAATCTGGTGATTATAACATTAGCATTCAGCTGTTGTGACCTCTAAGCCCTACATTACCAACTTCTGAACAAGGAAAATTACAACACAGCATTTTCTATATTTGGATGTCAGGTGAAAATGGTCAAATGCAATTGAAAGCTGACTGTTCTTATTTAACTCATATCCCAAGAAAAGAGGTCAACAGGTTAGCTCTGTGGTATAACAAAATCTGCCATTAATCAGTAACTAATGCATTCATTTAACCGAAAAGGCACAGATGTGGGAATTCAATTTTGTTGTATTTCACAGTTTATGATGGAAGCCGAATCAAGGTCATGGGTCTGCCTTTTAGTGAAACAATGCTTCAGAAGAGCAAATCTTCAAACAGTTGTGATCTGTTGACCTCATGCAGAGTTATAACCCAAACGGCCATGTGTGTGCCTGCTACATGGTCTGAGATCTCAGAGGCCTTAGTTCAGCATTTAAGTTAATGATTCATTCCAGTGGAAATATGCAATGCACAGTTATTAAAACACAAAGCAAAGACATTGATTTGTTTAACTGGCACCAACATGAAATCGAATTATAAGCCATAGCCTCTGAATGATTTGATTGGTTTAAAAACCAAAAACAGATTTGAATTTAGCAAAGTGCTTCCCATGTTATGCTCATTAACATGATATATTCATGTATGTACATTTTTAATATAATTTAATATTTCAATAACTTCCTTACATTACCAGTTGAACGATGTCTACAGTTTCAGCATGTTCTTGCAGTTTTATATATATTGGTTTTAATAATGAAACAGCTCCATAAAAAAAATTAGGAGAGAAAAATAAATTGCAATGTATATTTCAATTCTATTCAATCATAACTCCAGATGGAAGACATGTCAATCATCCCCTTGTCACGTGGCAAAACAGATTGGACCAATCAAATACATGTGAAGGATGATGAGCAGTGTCCATAGCTGAGTAGAAATGATGCTGTGTGGGTGGATTTTAAGTAGTTAAGGCCAACCACATATGAAGTAGAGAGAATTCTTGGGAAATCTGCAAACAAAGGGAACTTGTCTGACAGGTAAACTGATGAATGGTTTTCCACATGGTTGTACCAGATAGAAATACTCCTGGCCTTTTCCAGAGAGAGCCTGAGGCAGAGGCCTTGTCCAAGGCAGACCCATATTACCTGAGAGGGATTTTAAAATCAGGGGACGGACTGAGAGCAGAGCTTACTTGGGGGCGCTGCCTCGAGCTGTTGATACTCCTACCTTTCCTGTGAATTTAAAAGACCATTCAAAAGTGAGTACAATAGACCTGTTCATTCAAACATCTGTGCCATAAATCAGTTAAACCCCTGATAGGATGAAAATACAAGTATTTTAGTTGATTCCTTATCAGCTATGCTACTGAATGGAGAATGGGCTGTAAAGAAACATTTTTGGAGGCATGTTGAACATAGTATGCCCCATAATGCATGATTGCTGGGGCACATGATATTGCATGGTGTACATCATGTTTCACAAATAAGCAGGAATGATTTACTGCTGACCTGTGTAAACCATGCTTAACACAACATAGGAACTCTCTAAGCACTCAACGAGAAAACACTTTGGACACCATCACAACAGGTACAAGGTTTGATTCTAATAACAGTTCAAAAATCTGCTGAGTCCTGGAAGGAAATAGAACTAGGGACAACATGAATGCAACAAGTTCACAGTCCTGATAAGCCAAAATTGAGCAGGAACAGAGAATTATTTTCTAGCAAGGGATCAGAGCCGCTGCTACCAATGATTTATGAGTCTGTATTCGAAGAGGAGCATAATGTTTCCCTAAATAGATCTTGAATTCTTGCCTTATTATCATCAGTGCCTAAACTGAGCATTGCTGCATCTTCAGACATAAAATGTGTTCTCCATTTCGATACATTTTGTAAAGGGTAATGTGCAGTCTATTCCTCTTCTAAATTAATTGAGAAACTGGTGCATGACTACCAAATATCCTGTTAAAAGGGCTTGAAAGCTATTATGCTCAACAAATAAGCGATACTGATGAGTATCCTCGTAGGAACATGACAGTAACCTGTTATTTTGAAAATGATGGACGTAGGCAAGTCAGCAAAGATCAGCCTTCATCAGGATGGGAGTGGCTTACTGTTGCCTTCCCGACAATCTCACTTCCAGAGCAAGCTTCTCAGAGCTATCCTTCCTCAGTTGGAACTCACGTGGCTATAATAAATTCATTCACAGCAACTCGTTGACCGCTCTGAGCAACTATGATTTTGTATTATTAAGAGACTTGGTTGACTATTTGCCCAGTGATTGATGGGTTTACATTGAATATTAAATTGGCGAAAATCAGTCCACGTGGGAGACCTACAGGAGGTTTATTAACGGCTATAACGATCAGTAAAGGTCGCTCCCTGTGCAATTGGGAATGTCTCTCAGAAGTCTTGCTAGCCACAGAAATTGTTGACTGTAGTGACAATAACATCTCACATATTTTGCTGCTAAACGTTTATTTTAATTCTTTTCAGACTATACATAGACTAATTATATATTTAATTCTTTTCAGATATAGACTAATTATATATTGATAAAGTGGCAATTGCACTATATTGACAGTTCAATTATTATAGGAGGCGACTTTATTTGTGAATATAATCTGAACGAGGTCAACGTGGACATATTTGAAGAAGGCAAAGCCACCTTTGTTCCACATCCTGGTGGTTTGAGGAAAAGGAGTGCATGTGGCAGATTAGGGTCGACTGCTTTCTTGAGATGGTGGTTCCTACAAATTCATCTGTTATTTGATGGTCAATAGGAAAAGGTTTCGACTTGGAACAATTCAGTAGTACAGTTGATTATCTGTTCACTCAGAACATAGATATTGGCCAAGTTTGCATGTTCAAGTTAGTAAAAAAGTCCCAGGGCGACCATGCAATGTTACATTTAACATGCAATATGGCAGGTAAGAAGTTAGTCAAAATGGGGAGCCCACAAAATCTGGTGGTGAAGGTAAAATACAACACAATTCTGCAATTTGGCAATACTGGTAAAGCAAACTGCAGATTGAGAAGATGGTGGGACACTCTAGCCAATGAGAGGCAATTACCTGCCCCAAAGAGTTTAAATCATTATGATCTAAATTGGGCACTCCTTTGATTAAACAGATCAAGCCTCTTTGCGCTCCCTTCCTCTTGGGCCACAGGAAACGGTTTGATAAAGAAGTCACAGAGAAAAAAGTGAGCTGCGGAGAGCGATCAAACTGTTGACTAAAAATGCAGTATGAATAAATAAGTCTGAAATAATAAAATAAATACAAAGGGTGAGACATGTCTATCAGGATATGGCTTAAGTCCTACAGGATCCAACAATATATCAATAAAAATCAACTTTTCTTTAAGAAACTGGTGACTAAAGATACTAGCTCAATCTGGTGAATTCTGAACGATTCCAATCGACGATGAAGTCCTGTTGTGTGTCACAGGAAGCCTGGGCATCGTATCTCACTGGGAATTTTAGAGCAAGTATGGATCAACCAGCAATTTCTGAAATCAATGCCCTGATGGTACTCAGTTGGAGGTTCTCATTCGATAGAACGGACATCGAGCTAGTAATCGAAAAATGTAACAACACTAGAGCCAGTCAGCCCGATGGAGTTACAAACAGAATATATAAAAGTGATCCTCCATTCTTATTCAAACCTTTTTCGCATATTGCTGTGGGAGAATATTGTCGTAGCTCCTGGAAGTAAATCGCTACTGGTTCCTATATTCAGAAGAGGCGATAGAGCTGATCCTATCACCCAGTCGCATTGATTGCTTCTGCATCAAAAATCTTTGCCAAATTGGTTTTAAAAGATCTATCTCTATGCACTGAGTCTTCTAAGCAACTGAGTCCATAACGAACAGGGTTTAGGAAAGATGTTGTGACCCTAACGAGCGCTGTAGCCTTTTGTACATGTATGTCTGATATAGGTGGAAACTTAGGGACATCTCTATATGTGGCTGTGGTTGATCTATCAGCCGCATTTGATAGCATTAACATCAGTAATCTTTGGCAGAAACTAACAAAGTGGGCCATTAATCTGGGCCTCCTGTGCATGATACAGCTACTATACTCTGGAAACTCCATGAAAGTTAGGCTGTGCACTCTGGGAGATTTATCTAGAGATATACCAGTAACAAATTAATCTTTACTTGGCTGATTTATGGGATGAGAGGAAATCTTAGATGGGTTGTGCTCCCAAATAGTCAGATCTCACAGTGAATATCATAACTTATGCAGACAATCTTGTATTGCTAGAGTACACCTCAGCAGGACTCCAACAGCTCCTAGGTGGATTGGAAAGCTATCTGGGAATTCATCAGTTGACGATCAATTCTAAGAATTCCTATGTAATGATGGCCTCTACCAGGTTAAAAAATAAAGTGTATGTCTGGAGACTGAATAAGACTCTCCTTCCAAGGGTAAATTCAATAAGCTACTTGGACCTTACCATGTCAACAAAAGTCCAACTCAAAAATCAAAAAGAGACCATGGAGGGAAATGCATGTGTGTACATTTCGTTAATGAAAGTATTAAAATGTAAATTGTGTGCTTATTCTTTGACCCCGTTAATAGAGTTATATAACTTAAAGGTAACTGCAATGGTTTTGTATGATAGCATTTAAAAATAGGAGATTCCTGGACTGTTTAGAAGGAAACATGTGGAAGTCAGTTCTTGGTTCTTCCCACTTCAGTTCCAATTAGTGTGATTAGACTAGAACTGAGCCTTATCTCTTGGTGGGCGCAATACATAAAAGGGAGTGTGTCCGATTTACATAAATGAGCCCAGTCTGAATAGCCTTTTTTGGGCTCCTATCTCTTTGAGTGTTTAACAAAAAGGCCGGACTCGAGTCCTTTTCTTACCCAATTCGACAAGAGATGCTTAGTCTTTCAACACATCATTGATCATGATGAATTGGACTCTAAATTTGTTAGGTAAAAGAAAATAAAGAGGTGGGACAAGAAGATGGACTTCGAAAACCTGGAAAGGTTCAAACTCTTCAACGACACAAAGAAATTGCATCTTCTTGCAGATACGCTTAGGCGCTATTTATCTAAATTTCCGTACCAGAAACATAGGGACTGCTACTAAAAATTTCATCTTAATTGCCTTCCCACATTAGAGGTCATTCGCCCCTAAAAAATGTTTGGCAAATGGAACATGAAGTATGTCTAAAGATGCAGATTTCTCTTGTAGTTGTGAATATATAGGCCTCAATAATGGTACATATCTATAATGGAAATTATGAGAGAAAAATGGTTTTCATTCTAAATTGATCACTCTAGGTGTGAGATGGGAATACGCTTGAGCAATCAAAATAAATAGAGTAGGAAGAAACAGGTTTAAGAGAAAGGGTAACTGGTTCCAATGTTTAGGAACTTGGAGTGCAAAAGCACACAAGTGAAACTTCGCAGACGGAGGTCTAGGAATCAATAAGAGAAAACATGATTTTGAACGTAGATAACGAGATGGTCTATGGGCTACAGAGAGAAACAAGCGAGGAAAGATAAGGGGGAGCCAGATCCCAAATGCACTTAAATATAATACAAAGAAAGTGGAAAAGAAGAGAATACTCCAAGGGGAGCCAAGAAAGAGAACGAAGAGAAGCACTGATAAAGTCTCTTGAGAAAGATAAAAAAGGACATGGATAAAGTAATAGAACTAAGCAGGCAAGTTGGTAAGCAGAAAGATCGATCAGGCGAGCAGAACGATAGTCAAGACTAGAACATATCAAAGAAGAGATAAGGAGTTTACATAGAAGGAAGGAAAGAAAAAGTCTGAAGAGAAAGCAACCAGTGTGGGCAGTATTAGACATATCAAAAGAAAGAGAAATAGTGGATTCAAAACTCAAGCCAAGAGTGCATGCAGAGGAGGAGACAGGAAGTTGTGATGCCATAAAGGACCGAGGAGAAAAAATATGACTTTGTTTTAGAAGGATACAGGTGAAGAGAGTGAGAGATGATGCCAGGAAGACAGGCTGAAAGAGTAGAGTGAAAAGTATGGCAGAACAATTAATTTATAATTGTTTATGTACAATGCACCTAATACTGGAGAACCAGTTTCTAAGCGCAGGCCCGGGATTTTGAACCTGTTTTGCTCTGCGTCGTCTTGCTTCCAAGACAAGCACATTGCCCCTGAGATATCCTACCGCCCCAATAAAAACAATAGGGACATTTGAGAATCATAGGCATATATTGAGGAGCTGAAAGAAGAAATAATAGCAGACAAAGAAATAGTGTAAGGGGAAAACAAGGGAGGACCAAATAAAGAGCCTTGAGGAACTCAAAATTGGAGTGGAGGGATGCAGATAGCTGACAAACTCATGAGACTGTATAGCTATGAAATAACAACAATCAGGGTAAAGTACTATAAGCAAGAGGGCACGGACAGGCGTTGGGTTCCTTTAAACTGTTAACAGGATAGACGTGGTAGCACAAAAACAATGGTTTTGTAGGAAGAGAGCAATTCATTGGTTTCTGTGTAACGGAAAACTGATGATGCAATTTGCTCAAACTCAAGAACAAGGCGGGGAGTGTAGGAAGGGGAGGCAAATCCACTTTGGTCATTTCAGCACTGTCCAGAACTGTGGATTGGATTCTGAAGTTGCCTTGATGTAGTTGAAACGATCTGGGATCAGGTCAACTAATCATATTCCTTTTTGCGTGTCAATCTTTTAATCATTCCCATAGGTCACAACAAACCGGCGATACTTGTAGTTCAAAATGTGGAAAAGCCTAATGGCAGGCAAGGTAAAAGGGCCACGGGGCCGTGGGGTTTAGAAAGGCTCTTATAAAAAATGCACACTCTTTCCATCTGAGTATGCGCAGGAATGGTTTGATGTCACAATATCTTCTTCCTTGTACTCGAGATATTTGCAATGGGTCATGAGAGCCCTCATGACCACTCGGATCGACCAGTTTCAATGGCGTGTAGGAATGGTGCCATCTTCATCAGGACCAAGATTCAATTTAAAGGACGAATCCAAAAAAGTTCAGAATGACTGAACTAGGTCAGGGATACCCTGAAGGGGTACACAAAAAAGGGGGGGGGGGGAGAACATGTTGTTTAAAGGGGTGGCGCGTAGGCTGTGGGGATCTGGCCTTAAAATAGAGGGGGGGCATTCTTAGAACCTTGACTGGAGTGTGAGATAGCTAAACCCAAAAACAGGTGTAGGAGTTTGTGACTGGTGGGTGAATGAGTAGAATTGTGATAGTGTGTTTGAATGTTCTGGGTGGAAACACAGGTGTTAGACACATCTGAATGTCAGGTGCCATCAGCTCCCGTGATGTTACTTGGGGGTGGTTGTCATCAGCAGAGGTCAAGCGTTGTGTTATTCTCGCTTCCGTTACCTGTGGCATTTTGGTGAAATGACGCCCCTGGGGACACAGTGTCTTTTTTTCTTCTTTTGTATTTTTCTGGACGATGGTCTGCGGTGAGCTTTACCATGGTATCTTGAACGTCGATGGACAAATGACAGAATGCCCTGTTCCACCGACATATCTAGGAACATATAACAATGCCTCTACTTGCCCATGATAAAAGGAACGATGAAAGTAAGAAAATGGTGTTTATGTGAATATGTTATCACACTGGCTGTCTGGAGATACTTTTTGGCTAGAGTTGGCTAGGCCAAAGTTTGTTTCTTCTGCAATCCTAGTTACGGTAAAGAATGGTGAAATAATCAGAACAGAAACAGGCTATTACCCTTAGTACTTTTCATGGGAAATCGAGAAAACGGAAGATCTTCTTTGGGGAGCATAGCCTGCACATTGGATGTCTGCCCTCATGTATTTGGGGTTAACATATGAGGGCGTTATGTTGACTATTTGAATATGTATATGGAAGGGTTACCTGGGGGCAAGGGCATCTGTTGAGTATCCATGCAGTGGTGGGGTTGCTAAGGTTTGGATCCACTATTGCACCACTTATTCTTCTGAGCCTGCCCCTACTTTTCTGCAAGGGTGGTTCCATTGGCAAGAATTGGCATTGGAAAGTTATCCTTTCTAGTGATAAATAAAATACAAAAACATTAATATTTAGAGGCACTGAAAAAAGGGTTCCATGTGTTAATATCCCCGCAAACATATCGCCATACAAAAATATTTCCATATTTTTGCGGGAATATTAAGCCATGGAACCTGCGGAGGACACCCGCAAAACCCCCATGACTCTTTTAATGAAGCGGGGGACACCCCCGCAACCCCCAGTCCCAATAACCCCATAAATTATTCCCACTAATAATATCGCTTATGGCCTTACCCCACGACCATATATATGGCAATATTATTGGTGGGGATAATATTAGCTGATACCAAAAAAAGACAGCATTCAGACTGTGCACTTAGCAGCTAGAAGAAGTATCCTTCTAACCACACCTGGGAATCAAATGCTGCAACATGGGGTCCTCACTTAAAGGCAGCAATTGTGAAACCTGCAGTATCCACCAGTGAGATAACCACATGTGTGTGAAACCACAGAAATTAGTTAGCAATGGTGAAGTCCAGAATTACAGGAATGTTGACCTATGAAGCAGTGGTTTAGGGTTTGCCCCAAAAAAGAGCACAACTTGGAATACCTAAGCATACATTTGGGAAGAGAATATCCTGACTCCCAACATCCTATAGAGAGATATAGATATGAAGACATTTGGCAATAGACTTAGAAAAGCAATTGTAAAATACTCCATAAAGAGTCCAGAAAAAAAGATCTGGTGGATAAAGTGTAGGGAGGAATATGGAAGTAGAACCACGGACAATCTCTTTAAACGTCTGAAAGGGAAATGACCTTACATGGTCGGCCCAAGGAAATAATATATCCACCCAAGGAAGCATGGATTCAGGCCTGAACACACTTTCAATAAAGGCACAATTGATAATAGATAAAAGCAACACATTACATGAATAACCAATGAACCAATGAAAAAAAGGAGATTTGCGGGAACAAAATGTATTGAATGGCAAGATGTGTTCTTAATGTCCCAGTTTCTAAGGCTATATTGTAAGAAACTAAGAAACGTGCAGGAAAAACATATGTCTGCCACGGCAAATACAGTATCGCAGCCTCCGAACTCCAACAGGAAAACATCTCAACATGCCCCACAGAGTTGCCAGAAGTGGGAGTGACCACCAAGAGAGACTTAAAAATGCTTCCAAAACTGGCCAACCTTCTGAGGATTGGGCAAGTATTTTCCTACTATGTGGCAGCTGACCCAGATTGAGTATAGCAACAGTGTATTTTCTAATGGCCCCGTGAAAGGTCAGATTTGCCCACTGGAATTGAGTATAGACAGACATCGAAAGAAAAAGAAAAGGCCAGATGAAACAAAGGGTACCAGTTGAATACCTGATCTTAAGTGATTAGGCTCTTGCTTGAAAGCTGCACAGGTGGTGGTAACCAAATATGGTGTTAAAGGGTGATATCGCTCTATATACACCAGTTTTGGCATGGCTGATTATGATCAAGCCCTCCATTGGCCCCTGGGTTCAGAAGGGAAAACGTCAGGTCTGTTGACTTATGAAACACGAGTTCATCGATTAATGGACAATATGAAAAGACAAAATGGGGACAGAGGAAGTAGCTCCCCTCGCCACGTAACATCTTAAGTGAAATGCATCCTGTTCGATGTATCAATATAAAATCCCAATTTTACAATCAGAGGCAGAATGCCACCTTGTTATAGCATGTCCTCCTACTTCATGGCAAAGGGCGCTTTGTTATGATGGGAATTTAGCAACTGTGCATATCCCTTGAAAAGATGAAAAAAGAAAGCATGCTGTAGCTTCCTGCCAGATGCATCATAACCTTGAGACTATACCTTTGGAAAGAGGTACCATTTTTCCCTTGACATCTCACTGATCACAACTATCCTGTCCTGGCCCCACACCCACACAATATGCAAAGAACATCTGAAGGAGTAATGAGTGAAAATCCATCAAGAACTTGCTGTTCTTTTTCTAAGAATGGGCAGAACACCTGCTCATCTCTCTCACCACAGAATTATAAAATGGACAGGCCACCACCCCTGATCTATAATTGGAAGAATGAGTGTCTTTCTGCCCATCCAGAGAGGTGTGACAAAGCAAACTTAGAGTTATAGTCACAAAGAGCTAGATATGTTCTCAATCTCTATGCGATTAGACATCCCGTTTCCCGAGTCCAGTGGTATCTCCAGACCAAGTAACCCAGACTTTGAAAGGTCAATGTCAGGAAAACACAACTCTTAGGATTCACTGTGTGTTTGGAAGGAAAACCTGGACTGGAAAGGCAGTAAGGAATGGTATGTGGGGAGTTTCAGTGAAAGAAGAGAATGGGCATAAGATTTGAGAGTCATTAGCGAATATGGCAGGGCAGATTTAGGAGGTAATAAGAGTACATAAAAGTATGGTATAGAGAGCATGCAGCATTTGACCAAGTGCACCACCTTGGGGATCTCTATGAAGACGGGCACAGGGAGACGATATATTTGACCGGCACAGACAATGAGATGGGATTGGTCAGATAAATAAGAATGAAACCATTCTGAAAAGCAAAAGTGGAGGATCAGTATAGAGGATAGCTGAGCATGACAAGCTGAAAGAAGAGCATCTGAAAAGCACTCCATTATGCATCTGTACAGTTGTGTACCTCTGTAAAGCGCCACGTTATGCATCTGCAATGTAGTATACCTCTGTAAAGCGCCACGTTATGCATCTGTGATGTTGTATACCTCTATGAAGCGCTCCGTTATGTATCTGTATTATTGGATACCTCTGTAAAGTGTTTGGTTGCTTCTGGAAGCTAGCACTGCGCTCAATATATACCATGATAATAATTAGAATTAGAATTGAGGAAGAGCAGTCTCTGTGGAGTGAGAAGGTTTAAATCCAGATGGAAGGAGGAAGTAGCGATAAAAAAAGAAGCGTGGTAATAGACAACTCACTCTAGTACTTTAGAGAGTAAAGGTACAAGGGACATGTGGCAGAAATACCCAGGAGCAGTAGTAAAGCCTCTGATTTCCAGCCCTGGTTTGTGGCAAGGGCGTGCATCTGTAAAATATAATTGCATTTAATAGGAGACGGGCTAGGCCCTGAGTTCCTACCTAATACATTCTTAGGACACAGACACCAAGGCGGATATTTCAGGGATGCCAATGGGGACTCTTTATTTATGAAAAAAAGTAAACCTTTTAAAATAAACCTTCCTAACACCTAATGCTTAATGATTCCCTTCTAAATTTCCCCTGGTGTGAGGAACCTAAAAAAGGATCAGCCTCTTCAGCCCACCATTTCTTGGAGGGGACATAGGGAAACCAATAGGGTGAGACCCAACAGCTGTCATCAGGTACCACCCACTGATGCATGAGACCAGAGGATGGCCTCCGTGGGTGATTCCAATTTCCGTCTTACATCACGCCAATGTACACAAGCCCTCTAAATCCTTCCACATATATTCTATATAATCCTACTTAACTTTCCCCATAATATCCAACCCTACTTAACATTCCTATTCTATACATGATATAAACATTCATTACATAGAAAAATAAATATGCAAATGACAAACAAAATGTACATTACATTATGTCACATGGTGGTGACTGCTGCAGTCAATCACCCCTTTCACAGCACACACGCCATTCTTTTCTTTTTTTCTTGGTGGCACCATCCACCATTTGGGGAATTCCAAACTCACCGCCTGTGTCACACGCTCTGTGTGTCCCTGGGTAGCCCCTACCCTGGTGGGGCCCACCCTTGGTCATCACCATGCCTGCTGCCTCTTGATTTCTTTGGGGTGACTCTATAGTCTGGGGGGCCTCCCCACAATCACTGCAACCTCCCATAGTGCAAGTCATTCTTCTTGGTTGCCCCCAGGCCCCCACCCAACATCATTGCCACGTCCGGCATTCCCATTGACATGCGTACACTGCAGTTGCACCACTGCACCTGTGACGCTGCTGGCATTCTCAAGGCCCAGCCCCTCTGCATTACATCAGAGGGAAGCAGGGGGCAGGACGTTTCTCTTCACAGGCTTGCTTCATTGTAGAAGTCTGTGAGTTTTCTTCGCTTTGGAAGCTGCCACAAAGCAGCTCGGGCCTACCACAGCTCTTCTCTTCATCCTGGCGGCCTAATGGGGTGGTCTGGAACTTTCCTTTCCCGCTGAACCCTCTAGGGTGGAGTGGGTTTCACACTGCAATTCTCCTCCTGGGCTGCATGGCATGTGTGGCCCAGGAGGACTTCCATGCATGCAGGGCTGCATCACCGGCCACAATGCTTGCCGACAAGTGGCATGACCACAATTGTCCGTCTTGGTCCCCTGGCAGACATGTCCTGGATGGGGGCTTCTTCCTCTTCCTCCCCCAGGCCACGCATTCACATGGCCCAGGGGGGATTTATTTGATTGGGCCCATCCGATATGGCCCCCGGGTGGGCAAACAGCCACCACTGCCCGCCAGATCACCCAGCACACGCAGCCTGACACAAATATGTCTTCAGGTCATGCTGAGCCATTGAGGCTGCTGCCCACCAGGGAGTCAATTATGTCCTTCTCTTTTCTCCTTCCTCTCTAGCTCGCTCCCTGTCTAGTTTTCTAACTTCCTTATATTTGACAGTTTCTTTTCTTCTCTCAGAATTCTTCCCTGCCCAACCCATTCTTTTTTTTTTGATAACACATTTTATTGTATTTTTGGTTTAACATCATAAAACATACATTCTTCTTATAAACATACAACCTGTATGACCAGTGGAACAGTCCTTGGCCAGGCAAAAGGAAAACGTGAAAGTAAGGAAGAAAAAGAAGAAAAGAGGAAAGAGTAGAAAAGGGTCTTGCGGTGTCCGTTGTTTCTCACGCTACGTGCCAGATCAGAGTACTCTTGCACAATGCACATTGTGCCCTACCGTCCATTGTTCAGGTTGTTGCAGTCACTGGGCCTTCTCCCACTCGTTCCATATCTTATCTACTTTCTTCGGGCATCCCCTGGCTGCATATACTCTCCTTTCCATCGCAATGCATATGTTGACGTCCGTTTCCGAACCCCATAGTTGTGCAATGTTCCTTTTAATAATTGCCGAGGCCGTCGATAAAAGCAGCTTCTCATATTTAGATGCCTCTCCCTCTTCCTCTATCCCGAGCAGGAGTAGCTTTGGGTCTCTGTGTATCGTTCTCCCCAGTACCCGTGAGAGTTCATCGCAGCATTTTTGCCAGTACTGTCTTATATGGGTGCTGTCCCATAGTATGTGAAAAAAGGTTCCCTCTTCCCTCTTGCATCGGAGACAGTGTGGGTCGGATGTCTTCCCCCAACGATATAATGCCACCTTGGGGTAGCAAAATTCTATGCAGAATTTTCAGTTGTACAAGTCTAAGTCTGGCCGAAATGGCCACCTCCCGGGGGTACATGAGGGCCCCCACCCAGTCTTCTGGCTGTATGAGTCCTAGGTCCCTTTCCCATTTGCCCCTTAGGCTGTTTAGTTCAGTGGTGGCAAAGGAAGTGATTGCAGTATACATGGTGGACGTTACTTTGGCCTCTATGCTTGCCTCCACTATGTTTCTTCCGAGGGGAGTGCTTTCGGCCATGTCTTTAAGTGCCGGGAGATGGGCTTGTAGGGCATGTTGCATCTGTGTATATTGGAACCGTTCAGTGTCTGGGAGGTGGAACCTGGACTCTAGGGTTTCGAAGGACACCAATTTGCCCCCTTCTACGATATCACCCACCGTGCTGATATCACACTGTAACCATGTACGCCATCTCGGCAGTTTGTTTACCTCGGGTAAGTTTCTGTTGTTCCACAGGGGCTGTAGTGGAGTGATCTTCCCCTCCCATCCCAGGAACTTGTGCGTGTCTGTCCATACTCGGGCGATGTGTGAGAGCATTGTTTGTGGAGCTGAGTTACGAGACGCTTTGTAAAGGAGTTCAGTTTGTGGTCTAGCGCGTTCACTGGCCCTCCCCAGTCTATTGTGCGGCAACGTAGTGTCCCCGTGCAGCAAGTCGTTGACCCCTGCCATTTGACTAGCCCAGTAGTAGGACTGTAGGCGGGGGAGCCCTATCCCTCCCTCCCAGATGGAGCGTTGTAGAGTACCCAGCGCAATACGTGGATGTCCGCTGTTCCACAGGGGCTTCCTCAGTGTATTATCTATCTTTTTAAATTCTTCCGCCGGAACGTGTAGCGGGGCATTTTGTAGAATGTATAGGAAGCGTGGGAGAGCCATCATTTTAAACAATGCCGCTCTTCCCAGTAGGGTCAGTGGGAGGGAGACCCAGTGCCTAGCATCTTCTATGAACCTGGTCGTTATCGGGTGAAGATTATTGGCCACGTACCTGCTCAGGTCGTTAGTAATTTGTATGCCAAGGTATTTAAACTGTTTGGTTTCTAGGCGGAAGGGACAGTTAGCTGGTGGAGTAAAAGTAGTGGTGCCTATTGGGAATAGTATTGATTTGGGCCAGTTTACTCTTAGCCCGCTGAAAGTACTGTAGCTGTCTAGTATGGCTACGATCGTGGAGCAGGCCTGGTGTGGGTCTTTTAAGTAGAGAAGCAAGTCGTCCGCGTATATGGAGACCCTATCCTCCCGCCCATCTTCCCACTGGATACCACACCAAGCCGGTGACGTTCTCAATGCCTCAGCTAGCGGTTCCACAGCCAGGGCAAATATCATGGCGGATAATGGACATCCCTGTCTAGTTCCCTTCCCGAGCTTAAAGGTGTGCGATGGCCACCCATTCACTCTCATTTGTGCCTCGGGGGATTCATATAGGAGTTGCACTCAGCTCAGAAACTGGGGACCAAACCCCATCTGGCCCATTATTTCCCAAATTGCCTCCCAGTACACCGAGTCGAAAGCCTTTTTGAAGTCAATCGCTAGTACAGCCAGGGGGCCTCGGGTGGAGTGCGCGTTCTCTATTACAGTGTGTAGCCTGTGAATGTTCATGCGGGTCGACCGTTTCGGCATGAAACCGCACTGGTCAGGATGAATTAGTGTTGTGATGACCTTTTGTAATCGGTTGGCCAGTACTTTCGCTAGTATTTTGGTCTCACTATTGATAAGTGAGATTGGTCGGTATGAGCTACAGAGGTCCGGCGGTTTGTCTGCTTTGGGAATCACTATCACTGTGGCCTTCCGGAGGTCTGCCGGTAGGCGTCCTCTCTCCTTGCACTGTAGGAACATTTGCAGTAGGTGGGGGGCAATCACATTTGTTCCGAGTTTGCGCCACAACTCAATCGGGAAGCCATTTGGCCTTGGTGTCTTTCCCGTCTGGAGTTCTGACATGGCCGCTATCAGTTCCACCTCTGTGATATCTTCCTCAAGTAGAGCTTGCTGCTCAGCGCTTAGAGTGGGCAGGGCTATGTCATCTAGCACCAATCTATTGATGGGCGATGTGGGTGACCTGTAAAGTTCCGTATAGTAAGCCGCGAAGCCCTCGGCTATATCGCGGTCGGTCCGTATGGGTTCAGCTCCTTCTGATCTTAGCGCCCTGACCTGGCCGCTGCCTGTCTCACGTTTCTCTAACCATGCCAGCATTTTGCCGGCTTTATCGCCGGTCTCATATATTCTAGCTCTCGTCGTCATGTGTGCCTGCCTAGCGTTATCTAACGCAATATTCTGTAAACGTTTTTGAGCAAGTGTTAGTGCTCGATTTGTTTCTGGCTGATCTAGTGCTAGGTGGTTAAGTTCGGCCTGGGTCACTTGTGCTTCGGCTTCCACCAATTTCTGTTGGTGTTTCTTTCGGTGTGCAGTGGATCATGCTAAGATCTCACCCCTCAGCACTGGTTTAAGTGCCTCCCACAGGGTCTCCGGATCATCTACTTATCCTGTGTTTAACTCAAAATAGGTTTTTGTCGTTCGTTGTATTTGCTCCAGAAAATCTGGGAAGCCCAAGTAATAGTTATTTAAGCGCCAGGAGGGGGGCGGACGTCGCCAAGCCATGTTAAGCTCGATTAGCAGGGGGGAGTGGTCTGATATGCCGCGCGGCAGCAGAGTTGCCTTTGTGGCCCTGTGAGCCTCTGGCCCGGGCAGAAAGAAGTAGTCTAATCACGATAATGAGGCGTGTGCCCCTGAGTGGAAGGAGTATTCCCTTGCCTCTGGGTGCAGGTCGCGCCACACGTCCTGCAGTCCCATGGCTGTGGTAAACGCCGCTAATTTGGTGCGAACAGTGGGATTTCTTCCTCTCAAGTGTGAGCGGTCCATCCCCACCTCCATGACTTCGTTGAAGTCACCCCCAATTACTAGTAGGTCTGAGTTATCTCCCGAGATCGGAGGTGTAATGTCCTGTAGTAGGGTGGTGAGCAGTGTCGGTGGCGAATAGACCCAGAGTAAAGCTATCATCTGGTTCCATAGTGTTCCAGTAAAATAGTTTAAATAGGGTACATGTAGTGCCTGCTAGGTGGGTTTCTGTAAGGAAGGCTATGTCTGGTGTGTGGCGATTTAGGAGTTGTGTGATAAGTCGTCTCTTGATTCCTGCTCCCATCCCATTAACATTCCAGGTTAGGAGTCGTAGGGTCTTGGCATCAGTGTTAATGGAGGCCATCTGGTAAAGAGTGCAGGTTGATCACCGGCTGATAGCACCATGTGCACATGCCATTTGCGGATAGTGTTGTGGCATAGCGTTCTAGGTTTGAGCTTTGGACCCTTTTCTGAACAAAACCGTAATCAAACAAACTTCCCATCCCCCACCCTATACTCCTTCTAACTCGAAGCATCTGTCGCCCGAACATTCAACGAAACAAACCTCAGCTAACCGTGGCTGAGTGCGCCCGCTAACAAATGAACAAATAAACTATTCGGAGTTGTGTAGGCTCCGGTCGCACCAGAGGAAAGGGGGGGGCTCTCCCATCTGGGCTGGCCGCTTAGCTGTGTGTCTCCTCGCGGCTAGTCCATAAACGTGGTCAGTATAAGGTTCTTGTACAGTACCTTAGGCCCCGCACGGTCAGGTCTCGAGAGTTTCTGTTCGCATCTTTTCTGGGAGTCGGTGCTGTTATCCCTGCAGGTGTGGTGTGATTCCCGGTGCAGGCGGTTGTAGATCTGGCAGTTCAGGACCCGGTCAGGCACAGGGTGCTCTGTTTCTCTGTCTGTTGCCCCTTGCTGCCTGCCAGTCTCCCTCGATGTGTTGTTCCGCCCATCTCCTCGCCTCTCCTGGGTCGGTGAAGTGGACTTTTGTGCCTCGATGGTAGATTTTAAGTTGGGCAGGGAACATCAGGCCATATTTCACTTTGAGGGCTTGTAGTTGTTTTTTTAAATGGGTCAAACGATTGTCTAGCCTTTTGCACTTCCCTGGTGTAATCTGGGAAGAATGCTATTTTGGATCCGTTATAGGTGAGGGTGCCTTTCGCCCTTGCGGACTGGATCAGCGTCACGATCACGATAGTTCAAAAGTTTGGCGATCACTGTGCGAGGCGCAGCGCCCGGAATTGGACGGCCCGTCGGCACTCGGTGGGCTCGTTCAATGGAAAAGAAATTGGAGAACGTATTGTCTTCAAACATGTCTGTAAGCCACTGTTCCAGAAACAGCTCCATATGTGGGCCTTCCGCTTTTTCCGGCAGCCCCAGGATCCTTACGTTATTTCGCCTGGATCTGCCCTCACTCTCATCCACCCGCTCCTCCATGGTTTTCAATCGTGTTGTAACTCTAGCCAACTGCTGTTCTATGTTCCTTATTCCATCCTCCGCACCCGAAATACGTTGTTCTGCCTCGCCGGTGCGCGATGTCAGCTTCTGGAGGTTGTGTCGCAGGAGGGAAACGTCCATGCTGATGCTGTCCATTTTCTGCTCCATGGAAGCGCGCGAGTCGGCTATGGCCGCCATGATGTCCTTTAGGGAGATCGTGCCCTCTGTTTCCGCCATGGCGTCCGTTTGGTCATGCTCTTGTTCTGGCTGGCCGTTAGTTGTTGGCGTAGTAAATTGATCAATCCTGCTCTGGGATATCAATCTTCTGGATTTGTCTTTGCCCATGCCGAATGCCGATATGTATTGCAGTCCAGACTGCTGTAAAGGGGTGGCGGCAACACTTTCCACCGGTCCTCTATGCTCCACTCAGCGGGGCCGTTTCTCCTCATTCGCCGCGGTTTGTGGCGGGCAACCAGTTCGCCTCCTCGACCAGTTCACGGGCTCTTCTCCACTGACCCTGGCCCTGTCGTGCCACTCGGGGCGTGCGGTAAGTTTCTCGCCCTCGCCGTCCAGAGCCGCCCAGCAGATTGTTGTTATATGTAGCGTATAGGGCGTTTTGCTGTGCGGTTTGCGGTGGATAGTCGCGGTACTCCCTCAGAATGCCTTCCCGCCGTTCCGCCTTGCTCCGGTGAGGGCGGCCATTTTGATCGTGCGATGCCGCACGCACGGCGCCTCCTTTCCGCCGCTCCGAACTCGCTCAAAGTGGTGCGTTTCGGCTTGGAACTTTCCCTGCATGTGCCAGGGGCACTTGCCTTCAGGAGGGTATGTTTTTTGGAAGGATTTGCCACTCGTAGCAGGCTATTTATTCAGGCTGTTTGCTGCGGCCGTCGGAGCGCCAGGAGCTCACGTCCTCATCGTCCCGTTGCTGGCCACGCCCCCCCTGCCCAACCCATTCTTGAGGCAGTGGAGTTATTTGTCTTTTCTTTC
The DNA here is from genome assembly GCF_040938575.1 of Ambystoma mexicanum. Classification (NCBI taxonomy): domain Eukaryota; kingdom Metazoa; phylum Chordata; class Amphibia; order Caudata; family Ambystomatidae; genus Ambystoma; species Ambystoma mexicanum. Next base: position 1,359,204,890 of record NC_090922.1, on the reverse strand, counting down.
TTTATCCCAACATTTCATTCTGCCCCATGGTGAGCTGGATGGTTTAGTCCAGGTAAGTAACCTCTGTACATAAACACTATGCAAACCCTACATTTAATGAAATATTTTAATTAAACCCTGGCGTCTGTGTCTTTAATTCTAATTTTCCCTTACGGGACAAGCATATATCCATATCGAGCTGGGCCTTTTTTGTGCCAAGGCCTACAGAAGGATCAATGGTATGTTTTGAATGGATGGGGATAAGCGCAGTGTGTTTACATTTGTATTTGTATTTGTGTTTTTATTGAACGCTAATCCCGAGGGACCGGACAGGGAGCCCTGTATTTGGGCGCAGTTGTTGGAATACTGGAGCCAAACCGAACAGCCATAAATTAATTAACAAAAGGGAAAGGTTTTGAGTTTTTTCCCGAAAAACGAATAGTGAGTCAGCATTGCTTAGCTCCATAGAAAGCGTATTCCACAGTGTGGGGCCAGTTACTGCAACATGTCCATTGCCTGTGGAACAGCAGGGCGTGCAACGGATTACCAGGAGGTTGCTATGCATTGACCTTAGACATCTGATACCAATTCAGTAACGCACAAGTAAAACATGACCTGGCCCAGTTTACACTTAAAGACCTGGCCGAGAATTTTAAACTGTATCATCTGCTGGACCGGGAGTCAATGAAGTTCTCGCCGAAAAGATGTGATGGGCGTAGCATTAGGTAGCTGAAAAATGAGTCACACTGCCACATTTTTAATCTTTTGGAGACTTGAAATTTGATTGTGCGGGGGAGAGTAGCGTATAAAGCGTTACCGTAATCAATGTACGAGTTGATTAGAGTATCTGTACAAGTTGCCAATGCTCTTTGAGAATGAAGGGCAGAGCTCTTTTCAGTAGCCGAAGGCGATAGAAGCAACTCTATAGACTTTGTTCATCTGTGATGAGAAGGATAAATCCTAATCCCATGTGATCCCTACATTTCTCACCTTTGCTGCATATGAAGTAGGGGGTCCAAAGAGCAGAGCAGGGATAGCAATATAGTGAGAGTTATCCAGCAGCAATTTCGAGCCCAACAATATGACTTTTGTTTTGCTCAGATTAAGCTGTAACCCATTGTTAGTCAGCCACTCATGAACCTTGGCAAAACCTTCAACCAAGGCCAGAAATCTGTCAGGGTGACCAGAGACCTTGACAAAGATCGATGTATCATCTGCATAAGAAGAAGATGGGAAAAAAGAAGTATTGAGATATTTATGAGGCCGTTGTATATGAGCATAGTTAGAGAGGATAAGTTACGAAGACAAGGGATCAGGAGCGGAGTGCACAGGGTGAGCTTGTGTTAAGAGAGCAGCAAAGTCAAAGTCATTGAATAAGAAAAAAGATGATGGTAAAGAGGAACAGCACAGGAGTAAAATATCAATAGAGAGTGGTGTAGAGGTGGAAAAATGGAGAGATGAGACTTTGGATATTTGTATTTTATGTGTAGGTGTGTACTTTTGCGAAATGAACATTTAAAAAAAAAAAAGTTTGTATGTATGTATGACTTTACAGGTAACATAGTCAGCAAAGTCAGAGGAAGAGAGGAAGGAGTCAAGAGCATGAGGAGAGAGAATGTTATCAAGAAGTTGAAAGAACCTATGAGGGTAAGGTGAAACATAAATGGTAAGATCGAGAAGTAATGATTTATAGCACACTGTAAGTACGAATTATAAGAGGAGCGAAAAGGAGAGAATAAGGTTGAGAGGGGTTTGGGTTTTCTTCCAGCACCATTTTACCTCATGAAGGGAGGTCAGAAGGGAGATTAAATAAGGAATTAACCAGGATTGTGGAGGCGTGTGAGATTGGAAGAGAGGACAGGAGGGACAGAGAGAATCAAGGTGTGATGAGTGGAAGCAGCATGATTGGAAGAAATCAGAGATGAAATGTGGAGTAAAAGTGGAGATAAAGGAAAGTGAACGAAGCAACACGGTCTCAATGAAAAAAGATTGTCTAGGATGACTAAGCAATCGAATGAGAAGGAAGAGAACAGAGAGAGAAAAAGAAGAGAATTATCAGGAGAGCACATAGAATAAGCAGATACGTTTGTGTTAGTAGGGAATGAGAAGATGGGATCAAGAGATGAGCCAGAAGCATGAGAGGGTGGGAAGGGAAGCTGTGTTAAATGATAAGACTCAAGAAGAGAAATGAGAGAGCTAGTGGAGTGGATGGTAGTGAGATGCAGATTGAAATCTCCAAGGATAAAGAAAGAGAAAGAGGCTGGAGGGAAAGAAAAGGAAGTATAGGTTATCATAAAAGTCTAAAAGAAGGCCAGGGTGTGGATAGAGCATACAAAATGATAGGAACAGTGTATTTGCGCTATTGTATTTTATTGCACTTTTTGTACCACCTGAAGCCTAAGCACTGAACAAAGTAACTAACTATACAGTACAAGTGAGACAGTTAATGAATCAAAACCAAAAGATTAGTGAGAGAGGAGATGGATTTTAAGCAATACTTGAAAAGGGCAAAGGAGGTTATGGAATGCAAAGAAAGTGGGAGATAGTTCCAATGTTTAGGTGCAAGCACAGCAAATGAATGAAAGGGGAATAGAGCACAGGGAGAGTGGGGGACAGCTAAGAGAAAAAAAGGATTTGGAACAGAGTGACCTGGCCGAGAATTTTAAACTGTATCATCTGCTGGACCGGGAGTCAATGAAGTTCTCGCCGAAAAGATGTGATGGGCGTAGCATTAGGTAGCTGAAAAATGAGTCACATTGCCACATTTTTAATCTTTTGGAGACTTGAAATTTGATTGTGCGGGGGAGAGTAGCGTATAAAGCGTTACCGTAATCAATGTACGAGTTGATTAGAGTATCTGTACAAGTTGCCAATGCTCTTTGAGAATGAAGGGCAGAGCTCTTTTCAGTAGCCGAAGGCGATAGAAGCAACTCTATAGACTTTGTTCATCTGTGATGAGAAGGATAAATCCTAATCCCATGTGATCCCTACATTTCTCACCTTTGCTGCATATGAAGTAGGGGGTCCAAAGAGCAGAGCAGGGATAGCAATATAGTGAGAGTTATCCAGCAGCAATTTCGAGCCCAACAATATGACTTTTGTTTTGCTCAGATTAAGCTGTAACCCATTGTTAGTCAGCCACTCATGAACCTTGGCAAAACCTTCAACCAAGGCCAGAAATCTGTCAGGGTGACCAGAGACCTTGACAAAGATCGATATATCATCTGCATAAGAAGAAGATGGGAAAAAAGAAGTATTGAGATATTTATGAGGCCGTTGTATATGAGCATAGTTAGAGAGGATAAGTTACGAAGACAAGGGATCAGGAGCGGAGTGCACAGGGTGAGCTTGTGTTAAGAGAGCAGCAAAGTCAAAGTCATTGAATAAGAAAAAAGATGATGGTAAAGAGGAACAGCACAGGAGTAAAATATCAATAGAGAGTGGTGTAGAGGTGGAAAAATGGAGAGATGAGACTTTGGATATTTGTATTTTATGTGTAGGTGTGTACTTTTGCGAAATGAACATTTAAAAAAAAAAAAGTTTGTATGTATGTATGACTTTACAGGTAACATAGTCAGCAAAGTCAGAGGAAGAGAGGAAGGAGTCAAGAGCATGAGGAGAGAGAATGTTATCAAGAAGTTGAAAGAACCTATGAGGGTAAGGTGAAACATAAATGGTAAGATCGAGAAGTAATGATTTATAGCACACTGTAAGTACGAATTATAAGAGGAGCGAAAAGGAGAGAATAAGGTTGAGAGGGGTTTGGGTTTTCTTCCAGCACCATTTTACCTCATGAAGGGAGGTCAGAAGGGAGATTAAATAAGGAATTAACCAGGATTGTGGAGGCGTGTGAGATTGGAAGAGAGGACAGGAGGGACAGAGAGAATCAAGGTGTGATGAGTGGAAGCAGCATGATTGGAAGAAATCAGAGATGAAATGTGGAGTAAAAGTGGAGATAAAGGAAAGTGAACGAAGCAACACGGTCTCAATGAAAAAAGATTGTCTAGGATGACTAAGCAATCGAATGAGAAGGAAGAGAACAGAGAGAGAAAAAGAAGAGAATTATCAGGAGAGCACATAGAATAAGCAGATACGTTTGTGTTAGTAGGGAATGAGAAGATGGGATCAAGAGATGAGCCAGAAGCATGAGAGGGTGGGAAGGGAAGCTGTGTTAAATGATAAGACTCAAGAAGAGAAATGAGAGAGCTAGTGGAGTGGATGGTAGTGAGATGCAGATTGAAATCTCCAAGGATAAAGAAAGAGAAAGAGGCTGGAGGGAAAGAAAAGGAAGTATAGGTTATCATAAAAGTCTAAAAGAAGGCCAGGGTGTGGATAGAGCATACAAAATGATAGGAACAGTGTATTTGCGCTATTGTATTTTATTGCACTTTTTGTACCACCTGAAGCCTAAGCACTGAACAAAGTAACTAACTATACAGTACAAGTGAGACAGTTAATGAATCAAAACCAAAAGATTAGTGAGAGAGGAGATGGATTTTAAGCAATACTTGAAAAGGGCAAAGGAGGTTATGGAATGCAAAGAAAGTGGGAGATAGTTCCAATGTTTAGGTGCAAGCACAGCAAATGAATGAAAGGGGAATAGAGCACAGGGAGAGTGGGGGACAGCTAAGAGAAAAAAAGGATTTGGAACAGAGTGAATGGGTTGCAGAGTTGAAAGAGAATAAAGAAGAAAGATAAGGAGGAGGAAGTACAGAGAGGCACATGAAAGCAATACAGAGAAACCTGAAGAGTAAGCAGGTTTTTGAATAAGAGCCACTATAGAGAGTTCAGAGTGGAAGTGATAGAGTTGCAAGGGGAGAGAGTGCAAAGTACACAAATTGATGAATGGTAAATTGAGCAAAAGGGAGCAAGGTGAGATGCAGGGGGACCAACAATGTTAGAGGAATAATAGAACTTCCTGGAGAATATTAAAGAAGAAATAAGGAATTTAGTAGTGGAAAAGGTAACAAACCAATGTGCTTTTTGGATCTTCAACAATTCATTGCGGCAGGAGTGAGAGATGGAGAAGATGTGAGTAGAAAAGGAAAATTCTGAATCGAGAATGACGCCAAGGTTACGAGCTGACGGAGAGATGAAGGGTAGAAGGGGGAAAGGAGACAGAATCAGGAGGTACATCCAGGGAAGAAAAGAACCTCAGTTTACGAGGGATTAAGATGGAGATAGTTAGAGGCCATCCATGACTGAATAGCAAGAAGATAGGCAAAGAAGAATGAATACAGTCAGTAATGGAGGTGGGGTGAAGAAACATTTGTTAGTCATCCACATAGAGATCTTAAGAGAAGTCAAAAGATGAGATAATAGAATCAAGTGGAGAGGTGCAGAGGGAAAAAAGAAAAAGTAGAGGACCAAGGGCCATGTTTAAATTGGCTTATTTGAGCCATGGGCCCATGCCTCGACACATATGCAGATTCATATTTAGTAAACATGGGAAAAGCACATTACATTCAGGCGAGGCAAAGCGATAGTGTTCATAATTGTACATTGAACTAGTGTTTTCATTCAAGAGTCCGGAACCTTGGTATTAGAGCACTGTGCCGGCGCCGCGCTTAGTGTAAACAATCCCTGTAGGCTTTCTGGGATGAGTGCCAAGTGTTCCAAAAATAGTAAACAAAGACTGAAATAGCAATTTGACAGAACTACAAAATTACAAAAAGACTAAAGAACTACCTGTGGTGCCTTTTGCTGTCAGTCAGCTTTTCTAAGTTGGTGAAAGGTGCATAAGTCTTGTACTTAGCACAAACTTTTGGCTTCATTTGGCTTCTCGCAGGAAAGATGATGCACCAAGGAGGGTGACCTTTGGTGGACAACTAAACATCTTAAAAAAGCAATAATGGAAGGGAAATATGACCATATTACAAATGTCTCAGGCATTCCAGTAGATTGGAATCTTTGTGGCAATGAAGGTAATAAAAGGCACAAAGGTTTAACCATAGGGCCATACGTAGCTAGGGCTTCACAAAGCATTTTGCAAACCTTTGCCATTTCCAAAGGCAAAGCATGTCACCTAATGGCAAAACAAGCACCTTTAAAAGAGGTACTTAGTGAAATGGACACATGGGGGATTTCCGGTAACTGGTCAGCAATCATAGAGATGATAGGTCACCTAGAAAGGGCTAGAACAAAAGGGAGGTGAAGGACGCTGAACTTACCTGAAAGCAAGCTGTCCTGCAGATCCAAGGACTGGCTGAACTGCCCATCGAGATGAGCCATTTTGCAGCTGATGAATCTACAAGCTGAGAGATGTGGCAGTGGATATGTTGCAGATTATCTAAGAAGACTTGGAAACTTTACAGGATGAACAACAAGCAGTTGTGGAACTTTTGAAGATCACAGACTTTCTGGACTCACTGGGCCTCATTACGACCCTGGCGGAAATCGTGGCGCCAAATGCACCATGGAGCACGGCGGAAAGCTGCCGATAGCGCCATGGGGGTTGGCGGATTTACCGCCCCATTCTGACCTTGGCGGGGCGGTAAATCCCCATTCCCCATTTTACCCTTCCCCATTCCCATTTTTGCCCCATAGGGTATAATGGGAGTGGGGAAGGCGTTGATTACGCCACCGTAAAATACGGTGGCGTAATTAACAACAGGGTCCCGTAGCGCCATGGATTTCTCCGCCCGGAAAAACCAGGCGGAAAACGCTCCATGGCGCTACGGGAACTCGTAGTAGGGCGGACGGGTCCGCCGCGAATACCGCTGGCGTAAACCCACTCCGCCAGGGTCGTAATGAGGGCCACTGTCTACAGGTGTTCCAAACTGGTCTACCATCACATGGCCAGAGCAACTGACAGAACAGAACCTTTTGAGACAAGATCAGAGGGAGGCCATTCAGCGTCCACCTACACTCTGCTGAGTGTAATAAAGAAGGATGGAATATTGGCGTGGGATAAAGACTTTATGTCATGGACAGTGCATGGGATCCTGAACTTTCCCATGCCAGCAGCAACACCTTGTTTGTGTGATAAAGTGGATAAAGTGCAGGCCTGGGGCACCATGCACCAATTAGGCAAGCAATGGATACAAACCATCTATGAGGAGTTCTATAACCATGCCTGTGTGACTCATGAGGACTCTACAGTACAACTGTATTCCCTGAAGGACTGTGTTGGAATACCCCATATAAAATGCCAAGAAATGTCTAAGATCAGTCCATGTGAACAGTATTCAAACTCAACCATATATTTGGTGAGTGCAATTCGAATGGAAATCGTCATTAGCAAAGTTCTACTACCTAATGATTCCTACATTGAGCAGTTTAACGCTTCATGTTGTGCTGTGCCTATGGGGATTGCCAGCTTGATCACTGTCTCAAAGGTGGAAAAGTGTTACAACATCATTCTTCATCCACCAGTGCGGACTGAGCTAGTGCGATTGAATTGGCATGAGATGAAGTTATCGCCTCTGTAAGTTCCTGCTGTTGTCACTGAAACTGCCATACCTCCTCAAAGTGAGGATACACATGGCTAGCACCACAGAGACTTTCGTGGAAGTATGAACCAGTTGGTCAAATACCTACTGGGGACAACACCAGACTGACCAAAGGCAATTAAGCCCTACTGCAAAGCTCTACTGCAACACACTGCAGCTCCATCCTGGGATCCACGAACTGGCTGATGAATACATTTTTTTTTGTATTTCAATCCCTTGAAAAGTATTCTGGACTTCTTTGGAAACATAGGCCTGGAGATTAAACATGTGTTCTACATCCTTGCAGCTTGGATCATCCTGATCATCTTTTTATTTCATCATGACAAGTAACATGACAAGTAACAAAGAACTTGCTCAAGTCACCAAAGCTAACAGATGAGAACTGTTTGAAATATTTTTTGTGTAAAGAAAATCCACCCATCCCTAATTGTGACCATCAGCGACTGAAAATGGTCTGCTGACCAGTACCTGGTGCAGCTGGCTCTTCTCAAGAAGAGAAATGTTTATGCTTTAGTATTTCATAAACTGTGAAGATCCTGTGTGAACACTTTTTGAACACTTTTTAGTGAATAATTGTTATATACTGTTTACATGATCTTCACTCTTATTTCCAAAATAGTGTTTTCATTCGAGAGTTTGGGGCGGGCGCCAAGCAACCCTGGTATTAGAACACTAAGCTGCACTTAGTGTAAACAATACCTAATACCTATGACCGTTCTCTAGGATTTCTCGGACGGGCGGCAAGTGTTCTGATAAGTAGTAAACACAGACTGAGAAAGCAGCATAAAAGAACTACAAAATTATGAAACGGTACAGAACTTCCTGGGGAGCCTTTTGCTCTCTGCACCATTTTAAAGTCAGTGAAAGGTGCATTAGCCTTGCTCGTAGCACAAACAAACTTTTGACTGCTTGCCGGAAAGATGATGAGCACTGATAATGAGCTTGATTAGCCCAATTCAAGCTGTTGCCCAATTACAAGCTGCTGCCCAACTTCAAGCTGCTGCCCAAATTCAAGCTGCAGATCAACATCAAGCTTCTGACATATAGATATGCTATTAGGGGGCATTAACAGTGAGATCCAAGATACTATAACAAAAGGCTGCATTTGAGCCCCACTGAGAGAGACTTTGCTGTGCGCAGATTGGGAGCTGGCACGAAGACAAGAGACAGACAGCTGGAGAGAGCGCAGCTCTGGGATAGAGGAGAGGGGACAAGTCCTTATTTTTCCCTACCTGGATTTTAAATCCATTAAATCGAATTATTGTCTTTTCTGAGACATTTGAAGTCCACATAGAAATCTGTCTACTTACTTTTGAACACAACCTTTGATTTTGAATGCGCTTTATGGAGAATATTTTTTACTTTTTCAACCAGGGCAAGACAGCATACAGCCTCAATTCAAATTGGCTGAATGCTGACATCATGGTCAATCCCAATTGACATTAACTCTTTTTGTAGTTTTTTTACTCAATTTTAATGAATTGTGATGAAAAGACGATGGTGATTTTTATTGATGGTGTTTGATATTTTGGGCATTTTTCTAAGGTTCTGCTTTCTACCACCCCTAGGTGGACTACTGGTGGCAAGCTGGTGATGAGGTTTAATATAGGTTCACTAATTAAGTAACATGCTGTAAGAGTTCAGGGTAGTAATTAGAATTAGGGAAGGTTTAAGAACAGAGATAGTGTGATTGTGGGGGTTTTATGAAAGGTTTGGGTCATTCTTAGGGTTAAATCCTTGTAACCTTGTCTACTTAGGAATAGATTTGTTGGCAACATTATTACTAACAATATTTTCACACTTTGCATTGATTGTATTGAATGACTACATTTTTTAAAACAACTTTATTACATACATTTTCACATGACTACATTTTGCTGGGAACATTTTCACATCGAACCGGCAAAGGATGATAGGGGAAGATTTAGGAGGAGGAGAGAAAGGAGGGAGGGAAAAGGAAACAAATAGAATGAAGTGATCAGAGCTATACAGTGGGAGAGCAGTGACTGATGCATAAATAGGGCTAGTGGAGAAGTTAAGGTCAAGAAAGGACCTTGATGTATGGGAAGGTCTAGCAGGAACTTGAAAGAGTGAATAGGAATGAAGGAAAGAAAAGAGTGGTACATTAGTATGAGTATAAGAGAGATGAAGGTTGAAGTCACCCAAGAGAAACACCACAGAAGTAGAGGTCAGGAGAAGAGAGAGGAGAATATCAAGATCTTCACAGAAGGTAGAGATAGGGCCAGGGGGGCAATAAATGATCATGAAAGTCAAAGTAGGCCAAGTGAAAAAAGAATAATGGTAGTCGAAGGATAAGACACTGAGAAAATCCATCAAAAGGGGAGAAGAAGTTGTGGCCACACAGGAAAGAATCTCAACACCACCACCTCCATGTCCAGACAGGCATGCGGTATGGGAGAAGAAAGACTGGGCAGAAAGAAAGTGCAGCAGCAATAGCGGTATTGGAAGGTGACAGCTATATTCTGGGAGACAGAGAAAGTGAAGATTAAAATGAGAGAAAAGCTCTTGAACAGAGTGAGCCATATTGTTGAGAGAATGAGAGTTCAGAGTGCAACATCAAGCGTGTGGCATAGGTTGATCATAGGAGGATAGATAACATTAGCATTATTGTGGGGAGAGGAATTGAGGGCTAGTTTGAAGTCAGGCCATAGGGAAGCAAGAGATACAGGGGAAACAGAAATAAACCACTGAAGAGTTGTTATGGATATACCAGTGTTTCACTGAACAGGGATCCCAGATAACAATAAAAGGGGGACATATAGAGGGGCAGATGTCTCGTAGATAAAAGGGCGCAGGCAAGTAAGGAAAAGAGAGGGATAAGAACTAGAAGAGGAGAGTCGTAAAGAGCAGCATAGTGGGGTCAGTTAGAGCTGCTATCACCTGTGGACAGTGGTTGACAGCACAGACTTGAATACGACTTTGTCCCATGCTGGATGTTTTAACTTCTGGGGTGGTGGGTGGGTCAGTGGGAGAAACATGGCCAGCATCTAGGGGGGTGGAAATAACAACAGCAGTGCACAAGGAGCCGGGCCGCACCATGGTGTTGATGATAGCAGGCACAGTTCTTTGGTCTGTCGGAGTGGAGACAGGCAGCACTCCATGTAGGAGGTGAGGGCCAGAGTCAACATGGCCCCCATGACACTCACCACAGTATTCTGGCTGACAGCACAGACTCAGCCTGACTTTGCCCTGGTCTGGATGTTTTAACTGCCGGGGGTGCTTGGTAGGGCAGGTAAGGGTTGTGACCCACAAACAGGGAACGGATAACATATCGGCAGTCCACATGGAGCCAGGCTGTACCGTGGCAGTGATGATAGCAGGCACAGACACAGTTCTAGGCTCTGTGAGAGAGTACACAGGTAGCACTCCATGTAGGAGGCTAGAGCCAGAGCCCACATGGCCCCCATGACACCCACCACAGTATTCTGGCTGACATCACAGACTTGGCAGGACTCTGCTTGTGATAAGAAAAGGAGTCTTAAGGGTACTGAATTGAGCGAAAGCATGGAGACTGGTAAAGTATACCAGCATATCCTCCTTCCAGAGCTGCGAGGAGTCTAAGACATTTTGTGAAAGAGGTAAAGAAGGAAACAGGTGTAGTAGTATTAGTGGGGGCAATCAAGATCTCAGTTAGACAAAGGAAGTTAACATTAAGGTGAAGGAGGAGGTTGAAGATGGAATGAGACATAGCAGACATTCAATAGTCCAAGTGGGAGCAAATAAAGTGGGTAGAGAAAAATATGGAGGTTGCAAAAATTCAGTGAGTTGCAAAAGCAAAGTAAGGTAGGAGAGGGAACGCACCCAGATGACAATAGGGTTTGGATCCAAAAGGTATTCATTATGCTCAAACTAATTATGCAAATTATGCTCAAACATGCTAGGCAGGAAAAAATTCTACATGAGGCCCGGCTACTAACACAGCAGTGTGGGATTTTGGAGGCGGAGAATGCGATTTGGAGCATGCTTTAAAAAAGCAGTGATCAGAGAGTATGAAGAATACTATCACTGGGATAATTGAGGTTGCTGAGCCACAATGCATCTACTGTCTACATGAGAGCAGCATTTGTGCATTGGATGAAATGGCAATTCTTTCAGCACATCTTATCATTAGTTTGTGCCCAATTTGTCTAAGATAAAGAAAGAGATGCTGTTTATCATTTTACTCTTGTTGGCTCCTTGTTAATCTCAGCTGGAGGGATTTCATAAGCTGGTCCTCACCACAGACACATTACATGGCATAGGCAGACCTTTTAAGCACATCCTTATGGAAGTCAACTGAAGGCAAGGTACACATCTGCTATCATACACCGTATTAAAACACATCTCACCTCTGCCATTAGAATGCAGCTAACCCCCATGACAATAATTCGGTCTAGTTGGACACATATTGCGTCTCCTGCACTTGCATACTCTCCAGGCAACTGCTTAGCACCCATCCACATGCCAGTTCGTTATGGGTAGCTATTAGGGACTTGGACCTGGCCATACCTATCTTCCTATCAGATAAAATGCACACATGCGTTCTAAACTCCTCTGACAATGTTCCCATACTTTGGACTTCGGTCTCCTAAGGGCGTTCATCTACACCGCTTTGAGACAGTACCAATGGGAATAGGTGCTATACAAATGGCAATTACAGTACATAACATAGGGTTGAAACTCTGGTTATCCTCTGTAACAGAAGTAGCGGCATGGTTGAGCACTGGCAAGGGGATCCCTTGAAGGAACGGGGTAAGGATTTGAACCTGATGTATGCCCATTCAGCTCAGTGGGCATGTTATCAAATGGGCGACCCCTACATTAACTGTGTCCGAGAATTTGATCTGTACAGCTGTTGTTATTTTGAATGTGCTCAGCAAACAGAATATTTAACACCAGAGGTATTTATTTCTTAATTATTTAATGTTCCGATTTATCCCTTGACTTTTACTGGAGGTGCTTTTGTTTTCTCCAAATCTTTCTGACTGTATTTAAAAAAAAGAACTATTGAGACAAACTCACATCAGCACTTGCTCGAAAGATGCACACAGGGCAGAGGCCAGATGTCGTAGGGCAAGGACACAAAATGAATGCTGGAGAACCAAGTTCACCTTTAATGGAAAGGGTTTGGGGTATATGGGACAGTAGTTATCATGGACGAGCATGCTCCACAGAAGCTTGCAATTTGACCCATGTCAGACTGGAGCAATGCATCAGTGAATACTGAGAGCCTGCCTTCCGAGATGATGGATTTTGTATTGCAGCAAAGGGAAAACCCTGTTTCAGCTTAATATCATAAATGATGATTCAAACAACTGTTACTTTAGCAGTCAATACAAAAACAAGACAAAGGGAACCCATGAAACATACAGTTTGGGTTACTGTAGAGCACATGTTCACAAGTCGTGCTTCCAGTGGAAACAGTTGTGGTGTCAGACGGTCAGAAACGTGTCTTGGGGCAGCGCCTCAATAGATCATTTCCAATGACTCCCTCTCCCTCACAATGCAAACTTCTTAGCTTAACCTACGTCCACGTGCTGCCCTGTGTGCATCCCCACCACTCCCATTAACTCCTGGCAGAGTGCCCAGCAGTGCCTTCCCTGGGGAGTGTGAATCATCATCCTTAAGGATAGTATGGTGGCATTTCAAATAGAAAAAAAGTAAATATCTAGTGGGGGATGTCAGGGGTCCTGGGGAGTGTGAATCATCATCCTTAAGGATAGAATGTGGCATTGCAAAGAGAAAAAAAGTTAATATCTAGTGGGGGAAGTCAGGGGTCCTTGGGAGTGTGAATCATCATCCTTAAGGATAGAATGTGGCATTTCAAAGAGAAAAAAAGTTAATATCTAGTGGGGGAAGTCAGGGGTCCTGGGGAGTGTGAATCATCATCCTTAAGGATAGAATGTGGCATTTCAAAGAGAAAAAAAGTTAATATCTAGTGGGGGAAGTCAGGGGTCCTTGGGAGTGTGAATCATCATCCTTAAGGATAGAATGTGGCATTTCAAAGAGAAAAAAAGTTAATATCTAGTGGGGGAAGTCAGGGGTCCTGGGGAGTGTGAATCATCATCCTTAAGGATAGAATGTGGCATTTCAAAGAGAAAAAAAGTAAATATCTAGTGGGGGAAGTCAGGGGTCCGAAGCACAAATGCACAATAATCCCCCTTCTAACACCATTGCGGCTGAGGGGAGAGGGTTAAGTGAAGTTGGAATAGGTGGAACATCTTTTATGGAGGCTGATGTTCTTCAAATTCAGGAACTCTGAGTAGTGCACCCCGAAGTTTCATTTGTTCTTCTCAACCAACAAGGTGTCGAACAGGGAGGACAGTACAAATGGAGCATGTGGCAAAGAAGGACTGATACATTATCCACACCTTTACCAAACATCCTGGAACCCGCCATTCTGTTAACAACGCCCTACCCAGCCAGGCTGAGTGTTGCCCCTCACATGGTAATCACTCCAGATGAATAGGGACTTGTTTCAGCATATATCAGCACATAAACAAAAGATAAAACTGTTTTTGTCAGTGCATAGCATTCCAATCGTATGGGTGTATTCCTAGACCTGTGGACAACATGATAATATAAGTTGACGTTGATAAACACTACTAAAATCATTATATGTGCACACATATTGTTTGTGTTGTATGTATACTGAAGCCTGAGATTCAGGTTTTGGAGACGATACCTGCGGGTCGCGAGATGCTTCAAATAGCACCTCTCATCACTCCTCATCATTGAATGTCCTTAGTAGGGTTGTTGGGAGAAGTAGTAAAAATCATTTGACCCGTGCAATGAAAAAGGGCATTGCATATTTGAATGTATGCATCGCGGGTTGAGATGGGATATGAAAAACGTCTGCTCATTTGCCATTGACATAAAATGTTGCTAAACACAGTATGCTACTGATGTTTGCTGGTATACTGCATGCATTGGTAAACTGTATCCAGGTGAAGTAAGCTTTGAAGACTGTACCTGCGGGTCGCAAGATGTTTGGAACCAAATACCTCACCATTGAATCTATGCTTCTCTGAGGCAGATACAAAATGAAAAAAGTCGCACCCTTTGTCATGAATGTACATTACTAATCACAAAGATGACATTACTAGTGTACAGCATACTGGTATATACCTACCAAAGCTGAAGAATATCTACACCTCCAACACTGCTATAGATTGAAGAGAAAGGCAACAGACCTACAGTATTGTTATTTTTTTTAAATTAAGATTAAAGTGCAAATTGGTTAGTTAAAACCTAATACACTATATAAAATAACAACCATATATAATTAGAACAAAAAATACTTTACACTGTTTTACAATGTTTCCCAGCATTCACAATAAACAAAGTGACCTAGTAAAACCACAACAAATTACTTTACATCAAGAATTGATTAATATAAGCACATCCACATTATACAATATATCAAAGGGAGGGATAGAAATGTTTAAATTATTAAAACAATTCACGTCCAGTATTAATAATAAGGCTTAAAATAAACGTTAAAATTGTTAGGCATTACAATATTGCTCTCTTACATATATAAAAAGCTGCACCAACATACACCATAATTTCCGCCATGTAGATGGTCGACCAAAACTAATCAGACATTATCATTCTTAGGTCACTCACCAGTTTGCCATACCCCTTGTAATACCATTCTTGTAGATTTCTGCACCCAGTGTCTAATTGATTCTACCTCACTGTGGCAGTGTCTTCACAATCTTTCTTTCCTGGGTATCCCCGTCCAGGCACCCGTATATTCCTTACATGGGAAAATGTTAAACCAGAGTTGTATAATAAATCTCACCAACTCTCTATTTCCAGTTTTTAACAGAGAACATCGCAGGTGACACATATACGTCATATTGGTTCTTTTTAGAAAGGCGTCTCAGATTTTCACTCATATCCCAAGCCAGTACTTTCTTTTTAAGGTGTTTAAGTATAGTATTAACTTCCCCTTTTTAGGTGGGCAGCTTCATATTTATTTCTTTAAAAAAAGAAAGTGTTATATCTTTCAGGCTTGCCATAAAGGTATTCAATTTATCTTTCTCATTCATATTTTTACCAATAAGTCTCATTAAACTCTGTTCCTTCCCCTCCCAGATCCCAATCCTTAAATGAAGCTTGCAACACCGTATTTTCCAAAATGTTTCTAAGGAAGTTAGACCCAATTCACATCTTATAGCTTCAATTGGAGTTGACCTTGATAGGCCCATCAGAGGTCGCCATAGCTGCACTTCGAGTTTCCCTAGGTTATCCATGTATTTTCCTCCCACTGATTCCAGTGCATATAGTGCCACAGGGATAATACAGCTTTTATAGACTTCCAGATAACCTTCTATGGAATATTCACCCTTACCTGACAAATAATTTCTCATGACATTCCATTTCTTAGTCACTTTTGATTCTACCATCTCATAGTAGACCACGGGGGGGGGGTTATAATTGGTGTACCCAGATAGGGGTAGATGTCCACACCTCACGTATTTCGAGGTTAATCTTCCATTGGAAAGCTATTTTTTCCTTCTTCCTTTTAGGCCCTCAGAACACCATTATCTTAGTTTTACTTGGAATATAAGTATAACACGTTTAACATCCTCTCTAGTCCCACCAGTATTTTTTCTAATAATATTATGTCGTCCGCATACATTAGACCACTGATATCTAACCCTCCCACTTTTGGTGGGAAATGATTTATACCAGAATATCTATCCCATAAGTCCAACACATTAATATTATACAACACCGGTGTTGTCACACAGCCCTGTTTAAGGCCCATATTAGTTTTAATTACTGGAGAGATCGTATCCCCTTTGCCTAGGCTAATGAAAACTGTTGTATCACTATACATTTCTTTCAGAAAGTGTAATGTCATAGGGCATATTTTCCTATTCATCTTTTGTTTCCGAAGTTTATCTCTATCGACACTGTTGAATGCCTTAGAGTAGTCAATATAACACACATAAAGTCTTGTACCTTTTTTATCCATGGTATCAGAGATTATCTGGTTGAAAATAACCAAATTATCCAGTGTACTGTGATCATTTCTAAACCCTGTTTGGTGGATAGGAAGTAAGCCTTTCTCCTTACTCCATTTATTAATGCTACCTACTAACAGAGAACAGAACATTTGGCAGCTGCTATCGACCATGGCCAATAGGTGATAGTTGTCGGGGATCTTTCTGTCCCCTTTTTAAAAAATTGGGACGACTATGGCTTTGCGCCAGCTGTCCGGAATTATACCCTTCTCCCATATAGCAGTGAATAGTTGGAATAATGCACTGCCCATTTTCTTGGGTTGCCTTTAATAAACAATATTTGCCAACCCGCCTGGTCCCTGGGCTCTGGATGCTTTCATTTTATTTATTATTTCCAATATGTCAGAGATTTCATAAGGAATATTCTGTCTCCCAATATCCCAGCTACTTCTATAAGTATCATTGATCCTATTTTCTATATGGAAAAGTCTGGAAATATACTTTTCCCAAGTATCCTGTCCAACCTCATTATTGTCTCTATTACAGTCTTCCAACATGGGTTGTCGGTACCTATACCAAACCTTCTTGGACCCATGGGTTTTACATAGCACATATATAAAACTCCAGTTGGCATTGTTAATATTATGTTTATGTGCTTTGAGCCAGTTTTTATATTTGGTTCTGATATTTCTTATTCTTAACAATTTCTCCTCTTCCCCTACCCCATGATTCCATTTAAGGTTCTTAATTTCCTTCTTTACCCTTTTCTCCTTTAATAGATCTGATAGTCATATTTATTTGCACAGTTTTGTTTAACACTCAGCCTACAATGTTCTCTTTGGACCATACCCAATAGATTTCCAACCACCTTAAAACCATTGAATGCCATCTCCTGTCCTTCTAAAGGCAATATGTTAAACATTCTATCAGATTTTTCCAAGTTCTTCTCAGTCCACGTAATCCTATCCCCCCCGTAGAAGTCTGTATATCCATATCCTTCCCCATATCCCATCTTTGTTGGATTATTTTAGCAAATTTACATTTCAGAGCTTTGTGGTTTACTTACTGTACAGTATACTCTGTGGGATTGATCTACAATATTGTTACATGTGCAGTATACTCTGTGGGAGTAGAGTTGCAGAAGGAGGGCATCAGTTAATAGAGTGAGTTCTGCCCGATGGAGTAGCATGCATCTCCAAAGCCAACAGAATGAACACACCGCCCATTAGGAGATGGGCGAGTCAATGGGTACAGTACACACTATCCAGTGGCATGGCTATTTTGCAACATGCTAGAGTAACAAGGGAGAAAATCCTGCATTCAAGATTTGACTTATGCCATGCCAAAATCCATTGTAACAAAAAAGTCTTAAACTCTATGAGTTTGCGGAACGGTAGGGAGGCATGACAGCAGTCTTGAAAATACCGTGAAATGTACATTTTTAAAAATATCACCTTAATACCATGTACTGTATGTTGGAGTACTAATAAATAGGGTTTGGAAATCACGTACCTGATCTTAGAGGCAGGAAGAGTGATACAGGGCGAGCAGCACAAGAAAGATACCGTATTACTGGGCCCTTAAAAAGTGTGGAGTTCTACAGTTCACTCTCTACTAGAAGTCAACAAGGCATTTCTTTCAATGGTCACTTACCCTGGCACAGAACAATAAGGTCACATAAAACACTGTCGGGCTGCTAGTGGGGTGGGAACCATGATGGACGCTTTTCTCAAGCTGCCCTAAAGACTAAATGCGTGTCCTATCTGTTAGAGTATAAACTGCTATGCAGAAATGGCCATTACTGGAGCCCAAACACACCATCCATACTAAGACAATTATAAGTGTGCCGGTCTGGGAAAAATGCCAGAAGAAATGCCGGGAATTTGTGGATCTGTGGCCTTGGTACTACCAGTGCTGGTAATTTCGGCAATCCCTTCCCATGAGGTCTCTCCATGGGAATGGGAACTTATCAGCACTCCGCCGCCCATAATATCTCAGTATTACCAGGATATCGGGTGGCAGAGACGGTAAGCAAGGTTCGCCGGTACCCATGAGTCCCTACATTATTAGCCAGGCACCCTAAGTCTGTATCAACCTGGCCATCAGGGAAAGCATGGTGCATGCCAGTTGGCGATTAGAAGCATTTGTATCCATTATATACCAATGTACAGTGGTAGCTAATCCCACCACTCACTTGTCTGGCTCAACCCAAATATAAAATCAGCTAATTAATATTGTTTGTTTAAAACAGCAGCTTCAATTGTCAAGGGTTTCATAACATGAGCAGTTCGATTCATGGAGAGACTCTCTTGTTGCTGTGTCCCAAAACCCAGTCTAAAATCCAAATGAAAGAAATTCAAACATGGAGTTATGAATTTCTTTTTAGTAGATGGAAGGACTACTCTCGACTCCCAAGTCAGTGGACACAAGAACATAGCCAACCTCACTGTGAGGGTAGTTGCTGCTCCAATCATTCATAAGCTTCAAACACATAGGGGCTCATTCATGGAATTATTTACGCCGAAAAATGGGAATTTGTGCGCCATTCTGCCCGCAAATCCCCATTTGTTAAACGGGGATTTGCGGGCAGAAGGGTGCACAAATCCCTGCTTTCCTGTGCAAATAATTCCATGAATCAGCCCCATAATGTCTATCTGTGTGTTTGGATGTTTGTGGACAGCAATGCAAGAATAGCTACAAAAAAATACAGAAACGTGTTGAGGAGGTACGATTCGAACCTGGCTACTCCTTATAGGGAAGTGAGAGTCCTAATGACTTAAAAATAAACGCTGTATGCTTGCAGCATATGGAAACATAAACATGCATTAACACAACAGCAAATTCCACCGTTCGCTTGGCTCAGCCAAAAACATACATGGACAGCATGGTTTTGGTCTAATGCCACACCACAGAGAAAGGAGGAGAGGTACTGTTGTTTCTCTTTAGGCCTATCAGTGATGGAGTAGTCTAATGCCACATCACAACATGGGTGTAGTGGCACTGTTAGTTTCTCTTTAGGCCTATCAGTGATTGATTAGTCTAATGCCACATCACAACATGGGTGTAGAGGCACTGTTAGTTTCTCTTTAGGACTATCAGTGATGGAGTAGTCTAATGCCACATCACAACATGGGTGTAGAGGCACTGTTAGTTTCTCTTTAGGCCTATCAAGGATGGATTAGTCTAATGCCACATCACAACATGGGTGTAGAGGCACTGTTAGTTTCTTTTTAGCCCTATCAGTTATGGAGTAGTCTAATGCACATCACGGAGTGGGTGGAGAGGTACTATAAGTTTCTCTTTAGACCTATCAGTGATGGAGAAGTCTAATAGCATATCACAGAGAGGTACTGCTAGTTGCCCTTATTCCTATCAGTGATGGGAAAACAAATCAATCAGCACTCACCTGAGCAGACGACAAGTTTGGTATCAAAGGAAAAGGTGTATTGTGTGTAGGCCGATAGCAAATGTTCATGACAAGTACTGTAGGAGGCCATTGCTTGGCCTGGGGGTACGGACTCCTGTCTGTGGCCAAGTGGAGCATGTGTGTGCTAGTGGGGCAATGTATTGTAGATATTGAGGAACACAGTGCAGTGCTCCTGGAATACCTTCTACCCCATGTCATGGCATGATGGCTGAATGCGCAAAATTTACTTTGAGTCTTATACCTAATACGTGAGTGATGTTTGCCTGCATACTCGCTTGTGGCCCTAATGCACTCCCCCAGGTTGGCTTGCTTTTGAGAATATCTTATATATTGGTGTGAATGCTGAGGGCATGTTCTGGACTAGGAGAACAGACTCTATCTTACATACATTACACATCTTTGTCAATCACATTTGTTTTTCTCTCTCTCTCTCTTTCTCTCTCTCTCTCTCTCTCTCTCTCGTCCTCCTTTATCCTCCTCTTAAATTCTGTCTGCTTTCACCAATCTCTTCACATGGCTCAGCGGAGCTCCCTGAAGTCTGCACTACATAACTACTTGTCCCCCAAATTGTGTCTTCTCTTTGCCATTAATCACATCTTCCCAGTCTTTTATGATGCACAGCATGAACTGCCAGATTCACAATAGTCCTCTTAAATGATCCCCTGTTGAGACATCTTGGTGTAGAGTAGTTGCAATTGTCTCTCAGCGATCATTCCGCTTGGGCCCATGGCACATCACCAAGCCCATTAATACAGTGTTTGCAACTTGGTTCCTGTTACTGCATCTCCTCAGGTTGATCCTCAGTGAGCATTTCATTGGGAATGTCAGCTACAAAAAATCAGATAAACTTTTAGGTCCTTGGGCTATGGCAGACCAAATGATCAAGAGGGGAGAGGCGTCCCTGTTCCACAGATAACCTGCTCTTGCGTATACTTTCTAATAACTTTTGCCCCGAGTGATAAACAGGACAAACCCCATATGCCTCACTACCAAGACCATACTCTTTGCCATCCTGTGTGCCTTCATACCACACCTAATTTTGATAGCCCTGGTCACAGCACATGCCTCAGACCTGACAATCAAATAGGTCCAGAGAAGTAAACCAGTGCCCATCTGCTCTAATTAACATGTCATGCCAGATCTTTGCAAAGACATTTGGACTATCAAGGATAATCATGCTAACCGGTATTGTAACCTATGTCCGCCAATAAATCTATCTTACTGGGACTACATCAATTTTGCACTCATGAGTGAAAAGGCAAGATGATGCAGCAGCACATGTTATAAGACATTGGGCCCCATTTGAAGTCTCGTGGCCTGGAAATAAGGATGCCGGTAACAACGTACCGACACCCTTTCCGGACCACCAGTCTACAAGAATGACTACAGGGGCCAGTGGTACCAGCAAGTCTGACCTGCCGGGAGCACCGGCCCCTGAAGGCATGGTTTTCACAGAAGCTCTGCCATGTTAGCAATGGTGCCAGTGCTCCTATGTTCCCATTCTCGTGGAGTCCTACTTGAAAATCCTACTGGACACTACGGGAAAGGGGACTTACAGTTTCCTCCACCTGACATCCTGGCCGCCGGGGATCTCAGGCAGTAGAATAGTGTTATGAGGTTGGTGGCAACCCGCCGGTAGCACCGACCTTGTAATGAGGCCCATAGCCGTGTATTATTCATGACTCTCGCCTCGATCCTCCAGCATAAATTGCACCTCTTTCCTGTGTATGTTAGAACCTTTAGCATTGAAGATGAGGAACCCCACCTACCGTGCCATTCCTACCCTATCCCTTTTTCTAACATTAAAAAAGCAAACCTCATAAGCACACTTGCCACACTAGATAAGAAAACGGGAAACACAAATAAGCGGGTGTACAGCTGCTCTGTTCCTCATATCATACCACACCTTTCAACAATTGAACTTAAGATATGCACTCACTGGGATGGTAACCTATCACCACTCCTCACCTATTAACTCATACTAGACAACATATGCATGCATAAGTCCCAGTGCCACACAACGACAAATAAGATGTCATGATACATTTAGACCTGCTGTAAAAGATGATCCCTTATTATATCTGGTTGAGAGTCACCACAATCCTGAACCTAGATGGAGAAATGCCAGAACTAAAGGACTGCATTTGAACATTCTCCCAGAAAGTCCTCAAGCACTATGAGGCCATATAAGAGGCCATATAAGAAGCAGTTGAGCACTACACAAATAATTCTATTCTTGAACGTAAAACTCATGGTGATAGATGGAGTTGCCTTATATTGAGGGCAAAGCCCCTAAAAATGGTTCAAGATGTCACCTTGATTTCTTGGGGGTAGACCTCTGCAAGATGCCCCAGCACCCACCTCCTCTCATACCATCTCCTTTGTTTTTGTTGTACCCCTTTTTCCTTACTCTTATCTGCTTCTGAGTTTACATACCCAGTAATATTAAATAGCTGTCACAGCAGCTGCAGCTCAAATATGTAGCTGATTCTCAAATCGTCTACAAACTCGCCCACAGTTCAACAACAGAACAGCCAGATATATGCACTTACCTCTCAAAAATTGATGCATGGATGGCAAAAAATTGACTAAAACTCTTCCCAAACAAAACCAAACTTATGGTTTGCTGACCTATTGTAACTGACTACGTACCAGTTCCCATAGTTTCTAGCAAAATTAGAGTCTGTAGAGTGTGTCTAGAGCCTAATGTGGTGATCACAAACCTCAGACTGTTCAAGAAAAAAACCCTCACAATTAAACCTCAAGCTGAAGCCACAGTAGGAAACTGCTTCTTCCAGATACAAACCCATGGACACATCTTGCTACACCTTACCTCCCACACATAACAATGGCTATTGCTTCCCTAATTCTCTCTAGACTATGCCAACAAACTCTCCTGGAACATTTTCTAAACCACCTAGAAAGATCTCAAAAGGCTACAGTTACACTTGTTTTAAGTCTTCGAAGATTGAATCACATAATCTCAGCAAGGTGCCTTCCAGCAAGAATAAACTCAGCTGCTTGACATGGGGCAGAATACTTTGAGTGCCATGCTCCAACCATACATACCTTGGAGTATCCTCCCTATAAGCCCTCAGCAACCAAGCTATGGAACTCAATGCCCAGATGACTGGGCCCAGCGGAAGATCAGCTATCCTTAAGGAAATTCCTCAAATCCTGGCTGTTGTCATCACTGCAACAGACAACCTTCCTCGTCACCCCAGCAACCAGACGAAGCAGATCTCCTTCACCTAACAGACACCCTATGCTGGGGCACTAAAACATGCCTGAAGCACTCAGATAAACCAGCTAGGACAAGCAGATCCAGTGCATGGACTACTTGAAAATTAACTTCATAACATCCATCACAAGGTCAAGCTAGAACATCAACATTTTGAAGCCGGGTGAAATAGATATGTAGCTCGGTTGGTCCAGCCTCATCAACACTAAAGAAAGACACCTCTACACAACACCCAATCATGTATACTTGGAGATCAGAATCTGTTGAGTTAGTGTTCCGGAAACTTTTCTCCCCTTTAAACTTAATGTCACCACCCCTCACTTATCAACATAATGGAACCCAAAACAGTTAAAACACATCCGCCCAAAAGATCACATGATGGGAAACAACGCAAGTCTGGAACACCACCAGTTTAACTTCAAACTCTGAAAACAGGATCCTTCAACAATCCTAAACCAGTATCCCTTCACCAACTAATGGTTTCTCTCTTCAATCTGCTAGCACCCTTACACTACACAGAAGCACTCCGACACGCAATACCTTTATGACTCATAGCACCCCTACCACATTAATTCTGAGGAGGCCACTCACTGCATGAACCGCTATATTCTACTACCCACTACTCCCAGGATCAGTGGCTCACCAGGTGTACCAGCATTGCCATTGAATATAGGCAATCCACTGGCACTAGCAAATCTTGGGTTTCACCCATCCAGATAAAACATATGTCCCATATTTACCACTCCATACCATATAGACCATATGACTTTATGCCTTCCATGCTGATATTACAGGGTGGACAAGTTTCAGTCCCTTTGATTACCCTGGGCTTAGGTTTTCAGAGGATACCTCCTAGAAATGCCAAGTGTAGAAAGTAGTGACCCTAACAAATCAAGCATATCTATGGATGTTATGTTCTGCATTTACTTATAGGAGTAATGCTGTATTGTCCAAGTGAGAAAGTCTATGAAGCTAAGCCTTGTGGAATCACCCCTATGCAGCAGGAGTGCGGGCTAGTTGTTCATGAACTATTATTGCTAAAATGGGTTAACGTTTTTTGATATCCCTATTGGGTGTTATGGAGTATAACGCCATAAAACCTTTGTATTGTGAGACCCAGCTGAATCATTTAGTTCTAAAATTAGTTAGCTCCATGGCTAGACAAAATGTTGGTTCTTGCTGGCCTTATGTTTGAGGATCTCTTATTCTTAGAGGATTTACTTAAGAGCCAGTGGATTGTGTATGTTCGAGCTAGCCCATGTATCTTTCGCTTATCAGCCAGCCCGACTAGGCAATTTAAAAGTATTTTAGTCAATGCTTTAAAATTATTTCCGGAGAATAATGTATTTGATGCTTCTTACCCTAATTGCATTTAGTCCTCTAGCACTGATAACTATTTTCTTTGGGTCTATAATAATTATGCAGGAAAATGTATAACCCATTTGCCATTCCACCAGATCCCCTCAGCTTTAGCTAGCATCCCTGGTGGCCGTTGCAACCAGTCAGGCTGCTTGGATCGCAGGCTCAATCTCACAATCCAAGCTCATATTCCAAGAAGCTGCTCACATCCACCCTGTTCTTTTCTCCCATACCTCCGCTTCCAGCTGCTGTCTGCCTTCAGCCCCGCAATCCCTCACCAACCCCCAACTCTGCACTCCACTCACCTCATTGTGGTATGAGCCACCTCCGAGCCTCTGACAATTCAGGCCACCTAGGAAATGGAAAAGGGGCTAATCATGGAGCATCAGCTACCATTTCCATGGTGACCATCTTGGGTGAGAATTTGTTCAAATAAACAGGTTGCTGCGAGTGTATGAACCGGTCATTAAAACAAATGCATTGTTTGCAGCATCTGGGTTTAAAAACCTGGTGTACTGATAGCAATAATATACCCCTTGCTGTCTTCAGGGCCAGTAATGGTGCTCGGACCCGGTGTTAATGCCCTCACTTTTCTCAGGACTATACATTTTGCGATGGGCCATTACTGGCATGTGAAGCCAACAGGGGGTCTAGTATTGCTATAATCAAGCAAGTCTGAAATATAGGAAGCATCTTCTTGCATGTGCAAAAATAGTGAAATCCAATATTTCATTTTCAGTTTTGCCTACTAGGTGGCGCTAAAGTGCTGTAAACTGAAATTATTTCATTGGAGGACAGTCAGGAGGGAGATGGGATGTGAGGAGGTGTTGTTTGGTAATTTACATACCCATTGACTGCCCTAATCCCTAATAAAATTTCTATCCACTACCTGCCTGTCCTAACCCAAAACACATCTCATGAGATTCCATTGAGCAACCTTTATCAAGCAGTATCATCAAACTGTGTGCCCTATATGAAATACTGACTGGTATAAACTATCACATGAAAAGAGGCTATTGGTATGAAATAGGTGCATTCAACCTGTGTCTTTTATGGGGGCATTGGGTTAGGGGTCGCTCCTCCAGGTGCCTTATCAGAAAGGACGACCTCTGATTTGTGATCTCTGGGGCCTCACATTTTCAAACACATTGGGGATAGATGTTTGTGCAACCAGAACATATGGCCATTCTGGATTAGGTATATGGTGGGTGAACTTAAGGTGGTCTAGGGGGAGGGCCTGGTGAGCAGAAGCGTTCAAAGGGAATAGGGGGCATAGGTTCAATGGTCCGTGGATTGGCATGGAGGAGGTGGAGAGGGCATGAGTTGGTCAGCAGAGATGAATGGGGAGCTGGGGCTGGAGTTGGCCTTTGTCTCACGTTCTAGGATGAACCCATCTTGTCAGTACTCGATACTTGCTAATAGAGAACATGGGTTGCTCTGAGCTGGCAGAGGTTGGAGGTGGTGGGGCCTGGCTGTGAGCCGTGCTGGGAGAGCGAGGGTGACAAGGGGGCCGGGGACCTAGAAAAAGATGGCGTTTGGAACGACACAAAATAGAGTACAGGCTACAGACCTTAACATGGCGGTTACGCACTTTTATCAGAGATGGGAGATGAAAGTAAGTACAGGAGGGGTGGAGATGTCTCCCCCCTTAACTTATACATCATTTACCTGATGCGGGAATGGTGCAAGGGGGGGCGGGATATACCACCCCTCCCCCAACAATAGCTATAAATGCAGCTATAAATGGGCTACATGTGTCATTAAAAAAGACTGAACCAAGTGTGCCTTCAGCCACTTGATTCCTAAGCAGCATGCGTGCCGTGGCATTTAAGTACTATTGAAGCATTGGCAAAGCGAAGACTTCTGACTTTTGTATAGGTATTATATAGTCATTGCTATCACATGCACAGGTGTGCACACCATTTCACAGTTGTTGCCGTCTTACAGCCAGGGAGTACCATTATTGGCAATACCTCGTAAATGCATATCCTATGCCTATACCTATATTTATTTAGTTATACAGGAAGAACAATGCGCTTTTGATCGCAAAAGAACATACAATAGATATCACTTTTGACGGGAAGCAGTGCGATATTTACAATGGGGTGAGTTTGAGTGAAATTCTGACCAGCTTGTGGTGGGGAGTAAA
The DNA here is from genome assembly GCF_040938575.1 of Ambystoma mexicanum. Taxonomy (NCBI): domain Eukaryota; kingdom Metazoa; phylum Chordata; class Amphibia; order Caudata; family Ambystomatidae; genus Ambystoma; species Ambystoma mexicanum. The sequence continues at coordinate 1,359,178,306 of NC_090922.1, read as the reverse complement.
TGGAACAGTCGCCGTGTACAATACATGGGAGAATTTATATAGAGTAAGGACACACAACCGTAGACATTCTTAAGTGCAGGTAGGTGGTACGGCCAGCTACGTCAGCGATGAGACCATGACAGAGGCCCTGTTCTAGTGGCGGCAGAGAAAGTGAGGGGCAGAGGCTGGTTAGAGGCGTGGGAGAGATGTTAGCTCGAGGGCAGATCAGATGTACGTTAAGAGGATAGCTGCCAATGCTTCTTGATTTTTTTGTAAATGGTATATTGGACTAGTTGAATCATATCTAATTTCATCACTTAAGATTCTCAATTGTCGGCAATGGCGCGTTGCCTATGTGTTTATTTTGTCGGCACACAATCTGAATGTATGCTGGAGGACTGAGCAGTAGCTTCTTCTATGCAAATTAAGGCTAAGAAATGTTCATAGCACAGGAAGCACTTTAATATAATTCTAATATAGGACTCTAACACTTTGTAATGCAGTACGTAAAGTGGTTGGATGTTGTTATGCTTCTTTAGTGTTTTGAGTGGAGTTTATATTGTACTGAACTGTTGTTTCTGTTTTATGTTTTAATTCTTAATAAACATTACTTACAACTAAGACTATTACATTGAACCATAACGGCACTCGGGATTCAACCCAAGGGCGGAGCCAGTCTCTACATTTAGAGGGGGGCTTGATAACAGTTTAGAAATATGTTTGTGAGGGTGGGGCATTAACCCATTGTGCTGTTGACCATCAGTCCTTTCTCAGGGCCCATTAGACCTTCTGTTTCACATTTGATACACCCTTCACCCCATTTCAAAGGATATTTGCTTTCTCAAAGCAATGCTAATCATTGGAGGCATGGGCCGTCTAAAAGCTGAAGCCAGCAATTACATCTTTGCCTTGACATCACATGGGCAGGATTTTGCCCTCTGACTATGCGATATAAATGGAAGCAGAGAGGTTCAATGCCCATACACAGACCAGCTGTGGAGCCATAGAGGTAATCCAGGATGCTTTATTATACATATGATATGATATGATATTTTATTTATATCGCGCTGGTACACAAGTGTTTCAGAGCGCGACCAGGCAAAGGGAGGGAAACAAGGGAGAACAAAACAATGATCTTACTAGACCCAGTGACATTTAAGAATGTGCAAGTGCATAGGTACATCAGTAAAGTTCTGGTTACTTGCGTGTATATTACAAGAAAGGTAGACATCAAGGGAAAGACAGTGACAGACCCACCAGCACTTCCTCTCACATCCAGCTCTGGCCCCCAACTTACATTCATGGAACGCTCACACACAACACTTCCTCTCACATCCAGCTCTGGCCCCCAACTGACATTCATGGAATGCTCACACATAACACTTCCTCTTACATCCAGCTCTGGCCCCCAACTGACATTCATGGAATGCTCACACATAACACTTCCTCTCACATCCAGCTCTGGCCCCCAACTGACATTCATGGAATGCTCACACACAACACTTCCTCTCACATCCACCTCTGGCCCCCAACTGACATTCATGGAACGCTCACACACAACACTCACTCAACATTCTCCATTGTCGCTTTGTTGCTGCTGCATTAGTGATTGTTTAAATGTAAATACTCCACTCTCCCAGGTGAGGCATTTGACAGGTTCTGGCAGTAGCACCCCTTTCACATAGGAACCCCGGCTAGGCCTCACAGCAAAGTGTTGACTTCGGCCCGCAACCTCCTCAAAGTGGGGGTGGGGTGGGATTTAAGCCCTCCCAAGCCAGGTGCTGGCTCTGCCCTTGACTCAGGCCTTCTGGCCTGCGCTCACCAACACCACAGGTTTCATACCCGTGTCTCCCTCTAAGCAACCAACCACCAATCCGTCACTTTTTCGTAGAGCCACATGGCTGCCCTAACAGTACAGCACTTTATATAGCATTAGCACTCAGACCAAGGTGGTTGACTGACTTGTTTGGAGTCACCTGTCTCCCCCCGTGTTTCACTCAATGCTGGTTATCATCAACACACCGATTTTCTTTTTAATCACGTGATGAGCGATATCATGAGCAGTAATGATCAGCATGGCTACACTGACAGCCATAATGGAATGCGTCCAGGATTGCGGGGCAAAACCCTGGAGACTGGCACACATCTCCCTCCCAAAATCCTCTCCGTAATGTTGTTGTTTGTTGAGTAAATCGAATCGTCAAGGTGGAAGGTGGCCTCAACCACGCAGCGATTAGGCCTCACTCCCCGCGTTGCATGCTTGGTAAGAAGCACTCCTTTGATGATTCATCAATTCATGCTCATTCGCAACACCCCCTCCTCTAAAGCCAGTTGCCTTCGAAAGCGCCACGTGACGCACTGAACTTTTTTTTTCTCCACTTCAATCGTGTTTGTGCTAAAGCTTATTTTTCAGTTCGCTTTTATGCAGCCTCATCTGCCTGCAAATGCCCACCAATGGCGGCGTAGCGAAGCCTTCTGGGTCCCAATTAAGATTCTGAACTGCTGTTCTCTGTATGATAACAACCTGAAGTGCTGACAACACGCTACCTGTCAACAGGCAAATCAAGGCGCGCCATCTGTTCCGCTGTAAATTTCCCTGCACTGCTCTCAACTCGCAAATCCGCTTTAAAGAGTGTCGCTAATTATCTGGGAACCCGAACCAAATGACACTGTGGTATTTTAACAATTGCCTCCGCGCATGCAATAGAAATTAAAACCTCGTATGAATGCATCCTGAAAAAAAATAAAAAAAATGGGAAAGCGCATTGGAAAGCTTTATGTAATATGTGCTCGGCCAATGGCACCCTGTAGTAGTCCAGAGACAGATCGTGTGTGCACAGCAACAGATCACGCCTAGCAGAGTATTCTGAATTTCAATTGACTTAATAATGGATAAACTGTTCCAGCCACTGTGTTCTGCGCGTGGAAACAGATTGAATCGGCTTGAGAATAGAAGACTCGACTTTAATTTTCTTCCTGCGCGTGGATGTAGGGCAAGAATCAGGAGTGAGAGAAATGCCAGGCTCCATATATTTTAGATGAAATATTGAACTGAGATTCTAGCAGTTTTGCTCACAATAATGTTTCCAAACCCAAGAGTCTTGCAGGAGACTATCTGTCCATTCAGTGAAATAAAGCTGGTGCAAGTGTTACAGCAGCTTGGTTATTTTACTGGCTGACCACCTCACCATTCTTTACCACTTGACATTTTTCTGGACTTGCACTTGAGTATCGCTATCAGTCCACACTTATCTCAGCCAAAATTGGCAAGGCAGTGGGCGCTTCTTTGGATCCAAAAATCATGAGTAGTGGAGATCGATTCTACCAAGGTAGGAATGCTTTATTCATTGCATAACAACAACCTTCATTAGCAGGTGCCCTTTGACCTTTCATAGCGATTGCTTAGGATGTGTCTGCCCATGACCTTTGCAACCAAACGGTTAAGGAAGTTAAATGACCATAGTATCAAAGTAGTTAATAATCAAACAAAATCTGGCCAGTGATTTTCAAAACTGAAGGTTGATGACTGCAAGGTTTTGAATCAATCACAACTAGTGCCATTGCTCTGGGCAACTCCCACACCTTCCACGGACCATCGTATTCCAGCCGGGTCTTTATATCAATGTCTGGTCACTCAAGAGAACCCTTGCAAAACTGAAGGTTGATGACTATAATGTTCTTAAACCATAGCCTCACTGGCATTCCAGACCAACGTCTTTGAGCCTTCCTTGACAATACAAAGGAGAAAGGTTGTATGCAAATCCGAATTGGTCCCACCACAAAAGGGGCAGTCCAGCCTAAACTGTTGGATCACATCTCTCCTGCATGAGCCCGCAAGCAACCAGAGTCATGTTTCAGCTTCCATTGGCCTCATCAGTGAGGTGTAGCTTAGGTCTCTAGGCATGGCAAGCTGAAGGCCAACATCTGGGCAAACCCGTTCACTTGGAGTGACATTAGTAAAAGAGAAGAGTGATGACTGGAAGATTTTGAAAGGCCATATGCAAATCAGGCTTGGCTCCACACCAAAAGTGGAAATCCAATCCAAACTGCAAGATCACAAAAACCTGCTGCATGAGACTGCAAGCCACCCCAGACATGTTTTAGCCTCATCGGGCATCTCCAGTGCAAAATAGCTAGACAGCCCAGGTATCAGACAAGGAGGTTTGATTCCAAACAGGCAGAGAATCAAAGCAGACATCCGGGAGGAGAGGGAAATTGAAGCAGACCTAGATAAGAGGAAGCTGTATCCTTTCATGAAGACCATTGTTTTTTCTTCATTTCTCTTTCTTCTTCTTTCTCACTGAGATCTTCAGATTGGACATTACATTCTAGTTAGATTGTTTGGGAGGTGGTTTCAGGGTATATTTATTATTGGGATTTAAGGATGTTTCGGATGTAATTGCTGAGGTTATTGTGTGCTTACATGTTTATTGGAAAATTTGAATAAACTGGTTCCAAAAAATAAAATAAAAACAATACAAATAAAAATGAAGACCATTAGAGCAGCACCTAGAAGCAGGATTTGGTGCCATTATATTTGGTAATAACATTTGTTATTACAGTTAATCACCACACTTTATTAGGATAGAATATCCAACAAAGTGCAAGTACATACATAATAATATTATATTGGATCTGATAAAATGATAACATTAACATTATAATAAAAACGATCACTATTAAAGAAAAATTAAAAAAAGACCATATACAATCATATCCACATTTAAAAAACAGCTTCAATATCATTGTTTAAGCACTACTTTGTCTATAAACATATACATATTGGGCCATTGTTTCCATTTTATAAAGTTAATTGAAGTTCATCCGCATTTTAATTCAGATCATAAGTAAGTCATTGTGGTCTATGCCGCTAAAGGAGGGGCATACTTCAGAAGATAGACAGATGCTGATCTACATCATGTAAATCTTGAATTAAAATTATTTATTGTAAACGTCCTAATATCGAATAAGCCAGACAAGAATAATGCAATAAATCCTCTCAAATATCACACAGAGCTGGTAGTAAGCTGCAGTCATGGTTTCACCAGACCACTTGCATGTATTCACACCCAATGGGATTAGGTTGAATTTTACTGTAGTAATCATACTATAATACTAAAAGCAGTCATTTGGGTTTGATTTTGGACCATAGGAGATACTCTGACATGGAAATCATGGTTAATAACTCACACAGTTTGAAATTCTTTTTCTTCTCTTTCCATTACCAGGGATTTCTTACATTTTTCAAATATCGAGAACTCAGTTGAACAGTTCACAAAAGTGGGAACTAGAAACACATTTCCAGGATTCATTTTTTCGATTTTCTCTTAGACAAAAAAGTAACCAAGGGATTGAGAGGTAACTCAATTTGGATGCAAAAATATGAGAAAATATAATATGAAAATAGGATAGTCCATTGAGCCAAGTCACAAATTCCACAACACCACCTATTAGTCATCGCTGGAAGTTCACCTCCAGTCCTTCACCACATCAGCAAGGCATGGCATGAATGCAAATTAGCACCAATGCAAGACTTCTTCTCCAGAAAAATGCCTTTGTCTTAGAGGGAAATGCTACTTTACACATAGCTTAATCATCCCAAGACAGACATTTTGGCAAGAGAACCACATGCCTGGTTTCACCCTTATTAGGGATCATCAGTGCAGTATACTCCTGGCAGCCTTGTGGTTGGAGCTTTGGGGAATGTATACAAAATAACAATACACGTATGGTGGGTTTAAAAAGACTTGAAATAAACCCTTTCACCTGAAATGTGAAAGTAGGATAGTCCATTTGAGCCAAGTCTCACATTCCACAACGCCACCTGGTAGCCATCGCTAGACGTTGCCCTCCAGTTGTGAGCCACATCAGCAAGGCCTTGTGGGTGAAAGTTTTTTTTTTCAAACCTTTTTCAAAACCACCATAACTTTATTGGTGTTTAATATAATATGTGATAGACTAGTTTCCTCATTGGTCCAAACTCATAACCACAGTTTGGCAGGTTCCATGTGTAACTCATTTTCTAAATAGGGCATATCACTTTCACTCTATGCTGAAACGTCAGGCATGAAGGAATCACTGGGGAGGAAGCCCAAGCAATGTTTTCAAAAAACGATTCTCTAGAACAAGGCTCATTGAGGTGCTAGTAAAGGCCCACATTCCTGCACCATACTGGGACAACTACCTTGGGTTTAGTAGTTTGGATTCTTCGCAGTATGTCCATAAAATGAGCCTTTCAAGTTCTTGCAAACGGCGAAATTCCGCCAAGCACTTGGGTCTTTGTTAACACCTGCTTTTCAAAGTATTTGATTCCCTGCATTCTAGCCATAAAGGCAAAACCTATATAATCAAATGTCTTATTCACTTCAACTGTAATCACATCATTATCCACTGTAAAAGATGGTGAATTAATTAGCAATTTGCCACTTTGACATATCACAATCATTAGGAAACTTACATTTTTACATCAGGATTGTTCATGGAGTAAGCAGTAATCCGGTGTTGGAGAGGTCCTTGTGTTCTGGCAATCACGATCAGCATAGGCAATGACAGGAAGCACATGACTCAAACAAGGTACATCAGCTTTAGTACAATTGCCAGTCCATTAATAAAGAGGGAAAACAATGAAGGAGCAAGGACACAGCCCTGTCTCAAACTAGTTTTTACTTCGAACCAAGAGGTACAGTTCACGCAAGCTTTCATGTTTCATTGTATTAAAGCCATAACATTTACTAATTTAACTGTACGAATCTGGTCCCTGATGCATCGCAATAGTTTGACGCTGTTGACTTTGTCAAAGACTGTGTTTGCGTCCATAAATGCTAGATAGATATTCTCTTGTTTCTGGTAAATGGCATTAGATATAGTGAAATACAAATTGAGAGCTTGCTCATTTGTGCCAAGACCGTCCAACAATCCCAGTTATATATATGAAATAATACTGTTGTTATCAACCCATGATTGTAATACGATAAATGATAGCACGAATCAGTGAATCCAGAAGTTGTTCTATTTTCCGTATACAGTTAACAACATTAGTCAAAAGCGGGGCCAAAGATCTTTAAGTCTATTAACAGGTGTGTAGGGATGCTATAAGGGCCTGGGTTTCTTTTTAGAGCTTGTGTTTGTATTGTTATATATATATATATATCTGGGACAGAAAGGCAAATACCTAAATCATTATTTATAAAGCCTCTTCTCAGCGACTTACTAGCACTAATATGCTCATTGTTATATAGTTTGTAAAGATGTGCAATCTGTAGGGAAAAATTAAAGGGAAGATAGAGGCTGGCGGACTCAGGGCATGAAATGCTGAAATATGTGCTGTTGTGTTCATATATGGTGTACCTTCTCTCCAAGTATCACAGAAAGTGTGGTACTCCACTACACTAAACATTAATGTACTTCATAGAACTATAGAAACAAGAAATATGAAGCCTGTGAATTACTGTCATGATGCATACCTCCGAGCATCCATACCACGTCCATCAGCCCCGGGAGCAGGCATCATGTCGCCTTGAGAAAACCCAGCAACCCCTGCTAGGGGCTGTCTGGGTTCAGTCCTGGCGCCTCTGGCGCCAGGCTCATATGGGACATCAGTCCTGGCGCGATAGGCACCAGGTTCATAAGTGCACACTTACCTGATGCAGACCATGCTGCAAGAAGATCCAAGCCCATGTGAGGCCTGGAAGGGACTACTTTACCTTAGGGACTATTTTGTTACTCGGTTGTGGTCGGGGAGGAATACCTACCTGGGACTACTTTGAAGGCTATTTAAACCACGCCCGAAGACCAGCAAATGCTTCGTGTTATTCTGCATCCAGCAGCGTAACGTTCACCGTGCCAGCAGCAGCATCCAGCCTTCTGCCACGCCCGCCTCGAACCTGGAGCACCTAGAAAGAAGGAAAGAAGCAAAGGTTAGAACAAGAGTATTACCTGATTTCTTACCTGAATCCGGATTCATCGCATCTTCAAACCAGAGGAAAGACTTTGTTTTAAAAGCGTTGCATCGCCAGCAGCAGCGCCGCGCCATACTCACCGTTCCACACAGCATCTCTTCGATCCGGCGTTGTCTCCATCTTTACATCGCCGAATCCCAGCACCTAAGGGGGACAAGAAACAACAAGGTGAGCAGAGAGAACAGACAGAGACAATCTCTTTAGCCGCGATATGCTTACCTGATTTTACCGCCGGAGGTATAATTCATCAGCACGCCACATCTTCTTATGCCGCACCTGAAGATAAGGAGAAAGCAGCAAGTTTAACCCTTGGCATTATTTACCGGACAGTGTTGGGTAACACAGACTTTTACCGGAGCGCTTTCAGCTGTCAATCTTCTTATTGGGTCAAAGCTGCAAGATAAAAGAGGAATTGGGCAGGAGTGAACTCCAGACATTTTGAACTCTTACGAACCATATACTTACGGCTCTTCGCCAGGACCTTTTGGAGTCAGGATTCGTCTACAACTCTTCCAATATCCTCAGGCCAGTCAAGTAACTGGTCATCAACGCGCCCCTGCGTGCTTCGCAGGATGGAGGACCCATCCTTCAAGAATATAAGGTGAGATTGCTGAGAGGGCGCTTCAGAGGTGATTAGTGGGGAGGACAGTGGGGCTGCTATCCCTTGAATCCACAAGTGGCTAAATCCATCTCTCCACTTGTAGGCGAATATTTCTACGGGTCAAGCTGACAAGATTAGGAGGGCAGATACAGTCAGTCATCGCTGCACTACGCATCACGTGGGTGGAGGCCGCAGCAGTCCGGGTCTGACCGACGCCCTTGTGGAAGCCAGGTGAGCTTAACAATTACACACTCAGACTTTCTTTAGACAATATATAATACCATTCCCTAAAAATAGTGTGGAGCAAAAGTCCAGAAAACCAAAGGTATGGCATTCAGTTGGACATCACCTGAACATGATGCCAAGTAGTTTCAAAGAGAGCATCGCATTTTACATTAAACATGAAGTAAATGAAGATTTATCCAAATCCTATTCTTCTTCTTGTGAAGATGAATATTTAAAAGTTGGAAATGGTATTAACTTTAAGTGCATTTAATTTAAGATTTCATCTTGATAAGTGCATTTCATTCAGTGTATGTGCTCAAATTGAAACACAAACAGTATTTTTTTCAAACAGCAACAAGATGTACATTGTGTGAAGACGTTTTCCATGAATTGCTGTGATGTAATTATGAATTAAACCTACATGTTAAATCACACTAGAAATAGGAGGGTGTATTTAACATGTTAGATGGCAAATAACAGTGTCTTAAAATGTCACTTTGCAAACATTTATTTTGCTAGTTCTTCAGTAAATCTAAAATAGTTCAACGACAGTTCAACTTGCAGAGGATAGCTCAGAGCAACAAGCTTTTCTGGAAAAAGGACTACACTGAGCAGTATGGGTTCGATACCTGGTCTCTGTCCCACATTGGAGACTGGAGTCCGGCATGAAGCATGTTATAAGAAACCAATTTAACAAGTAAAGGGGAAGGTTTAGAACTCTATGACATCAGCTGGGCCATCTGGAGAAAAACAGGACTATTTATTTTTCATCAATGAAATATATTGCACCTAGCACTATAAATGAATCCCATGATCAAGGCCTCAGTTTAATGGGCTGCTTCCATCCACATGTAGCCCATCTAAGAGCCATTGTCAAATAAATACATTGAAAGACATTCCATTAGAGTGCAAATGTGGCCATCCAAGCTGATAAAATCTGATTTGGTCATATAATGAACAAGCCTGCTTTCCAACCCCAGGTCTTTGAAGTAAAATCATTGAACATTTAACTCTGCCTCCCCATGAAATTCAATATCTGTGAGAAATTTGGAAGACTCCACAGAGGGATCTGTCAGCCACTCATATTCATCTTTAGATTCACACAGAGCCTTCGAGAAATGCCCACATGATTCACTATGCTGACACAGGTTTTCATGTGCACAGTTCAACAGGAATAAAGTGACCAGTTAAATTGTTATATTTACTGCATTAACCAGTTAACTGCTAAGGACAAGGTATCTCATCCTCAGTACTACATTTGCAGTGCGGAGCACGAGATACCTCATCCTTTAAAGCAGTTGGGTTTGTGTGATCTCTGCAACACAGCAATCACACAAACCCGAAATCCAACCCACAGGCTATGCAAGGAGGAGGTCCCTCCTCTTGGCCCGGGGGTTGGATTTCCTTCAGTTTCATGTCAGCGTGCGTAAGGCGTGCTGATGTGAGACTGAATGTAGTTTCACCGCCGCAGCCATTTTCAGCTGCGCCAGTGAACAGGAAGGTAGGTTCCTCCCTCGATCTCTGGCATTTCTATGCTGTTTTGATAGAGGGAGGTGTCGCTGGAAAGGGGAGACTCTCCCCCTTCCAATGGCACCCACCTTGTAGCATTGCTGGCATGCGGATCACTCGATCCGCGGCCAGCAGGACCACTAGATCACCAGTGATCTGTTTTGAAGTGGGGGGTGAGGGGCTGCTTAGTACATAAGTGACCCTCTCCCACTCCATCCACCAAAGCATGGGGAATTATGTTTTGGCCACCTTGGGGCATCTGCACCTAGGGACAGGGCAAAGGAAAAGAAAGCACAAAAAAGATAAATTGTTTGGGGGGATTGTTCTGGGGGTGTGGAGGGTCACTAGACCACCAGGGACTTTTTATATGAAAGGGGGTGGCTCTCTCCCGCCCACCCCAAATGGATGTGGGGGCATGTCATGTAGCCCTCCCTGGGGGCATATTGCCAATGTAATCTGCCAATCAGCTCCTAGGAAGGGGTACATTTGTCTTTACTGGGAGGGATTGCTTCTGTGAAAAGGGGGCGGGTCTCTCTCCCCTACCCCAAATGGATGGGGCATGTTATCTAGCCCTTCCTGGGGGAAGATTGGTGATGTAACCTGCCTATCTGCCCCTAGGAAGGGGCAAATGTGTTATTACGGAGAGGAGGGGCCACTACACCACCACGGATAGCTTGCATGAATGGGGGTGGCCCTCTTCCCTTCCTGCTCCAAATGGATAGAGCATGTAACTTAGCCCTCCTTAGGGGCAGATCGCTTGTGTAATCTGGCAGTTTGCCCCTAGCAAGGGAGGTGTGGGGGGTCACTAGACCACCAGGGGTGGCTTATATGAAAGGGGTAGGGGCGATAGGAGCATGATAGTTTGGATTTGTTTTTGCTGGGCTGCCCACAGATAATTCATGATTTTTGTTTTGTTTACAGTTGTAGCAGATTGAATATTTTGCTGGCTTATGTAAGTAGTACAAAATGTCCTTATGTTATTATTGTATGGAAGGCATGGTATCAAAGTAAGACAGACACAAGCGATCACAGCTCAAGAGTGTTTATTGAACTTTGGTGTGAAAAACGCCTATCTAACCCTAAACCTGGGTTTGGTGATGGTCGACCTACATGGGAGACAAGGGCCCAAGGCTGGTGACATCACCCCTGATGGTCCTGGAGCTCTGGCTGGGCTACATTACAGCTTTTCCCTCCAGGGAGGGATGGGGACATTGGCAGGGCACCTTGGGACCGCCGCTGTACTTGGGGTTGGTCGACCCACATGAACATCACCCCTGATCCTCCTGGAGCTCAGGCTGGCCTGTGTTCCCGGCTCCCCAATTATTAACCAACTTAGCGGTTCAATAGTAGTACTAAGAGGGTTTTTCAACATTTATTCTGTTATTCCACCCCCAAAATTATGATTAATATGAATGAGAAGCAAGATGTCACCTGTCCTGCTTTTAAATGACAGTATAAATAAGTGTGGTATATAAGTCGGGATTAGTGTGATATTCAGAGTGTGCAAAGTATGCACAAGAGTTACTAAACCACCCGTGTAACTTCCCCTCTGTTTTTAAGATGCCAAAGTTTGATAAGTAAAAACACCATGAATCTCATAAACTTCCCACGTTTCTTGTGACGTAATAATTAGAAACCGAAGATGTCCTCTGTGTACAGATGTGGAAAATACACATATAAAAAGTGTTCATACTTTTAGACTATTATGTGAATGAGGCACACTGTGTCACATATCTGACTATCGCTACATATCCACACTATTCCAAAATTTAAACAATGTTCAATTTTATATCCAGAACAGCACTGTTATATCATATAATGAAACTGTGGCATCCACCTGTTTAGTAATATATTAACTACAAGAATAAAACCTCCTAAAGATTCTCAATAAAGCACAATTCGACCACCACCTATTATTCACAAAAACACACCACACCATTGTTATTTCACCCCGAAAAAACATTAAGCTTTTTCACTGAATTTGTACTGTATGTGTATTTCTTACGTGACCCAGTGCAGTAAACTGTCTAGCATCTGTAGCCCATTAGCTTACTATACATTAATTGAAGGTGACAAATAGTGAGATAAACTGTTTTGGTAGCCCATAGAAACTGACACCACAGGTAGTAGTGAACGGCAATGACAGGAATGTACAGAGGGTGGATTTAATGCCCTCTTCCCCGCTTTAAATTCCATATCAACAGAGACACCAAAACACCACCTCTAAACCTGAATCCCCATTTTGATTTTGCTGGTTTAGGGCTTCTTCTGATGATATGCAAGGTTTGCACCTTGTGAAATGTGCACTTCCATCCTTTTATTGTATTGTATTGCAATGATTCTGGAGACAAGCAATGACCCCTCTGAAGATGCTACTGTAATAATGTATAAACTTGGCAGTTGTGGAATATGGCACACCCACTGTCTCTATCCAGTATCTTGAGCAAATGTTCTTTCATATGCAAAACAATACAATACATTCAGGATGTGTATTTACTGACTATGTTAAAGTCAGCAAACAGGTGTATTACATTGTATTTATTCTACAATTTTTTTTTTAATTAGTTTATTTATTTATTTTTCTCATATATTTACAATTATTACAATATAAAACACAACATTCGAAACATAAAACAACAACCACAAAATATGCATAAAATGAGAAAACAAATAGGCAGAGAGAAAAAAGGGACATTCCGTATTTAGAAAAGATCATTAAACTTACTCCAAATATTTTCATAAAGAGATACTTTGCATTTCATTTTCTAAATCAATTTTTCAATTCTTGAAAGTTTATGCATTTCATCTGTCCAGTCTTCCAATGATGGAGAAACCCTGCTTTTCCAGCCCCGAAGTATCAAGCGTTTCGCAGTATCATTGTCTTGAAGTCTACATTTGGATTCCCACCAGAAACCTGAATACAAGCACCACAGACTTCAGACCAGAAGCCAGAAACTCTCACACAACTCTACAACAGTATTCATACACCCCCAGCATTCATCACCATCAACCATCCCTCTCCGTTGTAACTTCTCTGGACACCAATAAACACGGCTAATTATTTTGAGTTGTCTAGTCCCTTCACCTAAGTTCAAAGAACATAATGAGACATTCCTGCAAATACTTTGCCAACAATCAGATGTGATCTCGGAGCCAATTCTCACACTGCAAGTATTCCGTAGCGTGTCCTTACCACGATAATTCGATACAATCAACCTGTACACCCTACTCGCTAAGCCACCAGTCTTGTTCTCAGAAGGTGCAAGAAAAATATCCAGTTCAAAGTATTAGTCCAATCAATGGCCCCCAAACATCTCTTCAAATGCCTGTACGCCGAATCCGTCAAATCCCAAAAATCCCACCTCTCCCTCAATTCATTAGCAGTCATCCAACGGCCATTCCTCACCAGATCGCCAATTTGATTAATGCCAACAAGAAACCAATCTGGCCAGAAAATTGTTTTGGTGTTGTTCCTGATCTTAGGATTCAGCCAAATAGAAGACCTTAAGCATCTGAAAGCGTCTATATCCAAAAAGTGACAACAAATCGTTGTGTTATTCTACAATTTTCATAGAGCATTACACTCACTAAGTAAATTATTTAATGAAATAGGAATTAGTAAAGGCCAAATCGATGTTCATGTGAGTCATATTAAATCATTTGCTTTCCATTTTCTTCAGAGACGTGAAAAATAAAATGTAGGCAGATTCTAGCTAGCACCAGAATTTTCATTAAGTTTGTTTGACACCCTATTAACTGTCTAGTATTAATCAAATTCTTATTTTTTTATTATAGATTTTTTTTTGGGTTTCCGTATAGGTAAAAAAAGTGGTTTTTACCACAAAAACAGGGGTTGGGGGGGACCCCCCAAAAAAAGGACCCCCCAAAAAGAATTTTGAACCTTTGACCTATAACCCCACCCCAACCTACCAATTGGCTCTAACTTATATCTCACTTTTACTCTCTCCTTCTTTCATCCCTTGTTACTTTTCTTTTGAAAGGAATTTTATGCTTGTCTCTCACAAAAAATGCCTGTTAACAATAACATTATTGATGATTGTAAATTCTGCTTGCCAAGCCCTAATCACCACCACTCACTCCACATCACTGCTCTGATAATGCCTTGATATATGTACCATGCATACTAATTACGTCATACAATACTGGTTCAAAATATGTCTGATATGTTCGGAACATGATTAATCAATAATAACAATAATTGTGAACCTCTTGTGATGTCACTGTGCCGAATCCCTTTGCTCACACACCTCGCATCACTCCATTCACCATAATCACAGCCTTGATAAAGACTTCGGTTGAAACGCGCGTCGGCTTTTTCTTTTCACTAAATTGGCACCAAAGGTTATTGTCTATGATATTGTTAAAACACAAATAAACTACCACGCACATGACACCAGGACTGGACTATTACTTAACTGTTGGATCTCCCGGCAATTGGACTATCAAACCCAGCCAGCGCCCACATTTAACAAAGGTTTGTTACCCCACCAAGCATCAAATCAACTGGGGACCTAGGAGTTGGTACCCAGACAAAGCATGTGCCAGGCGGCAGGCTAACCGATAAACATTAATAGGAGGTGCGCAGAGGACCGGCTGTCCCGACACCAAAAACTCCTCACCCCTTTTGAAACTCTATATAATTATTCAGCATCAAAACTGTTTAAAATGCCATATTTTGTCTGTTTTGCTAATGGCTTCAATAACAAATCTATATACTTACAAATTGGTTCAAAAAGTGATAAACAACTTGAGGATATAGGTTTACCTGGTGATTCAACTACGTTATTGTGTGGCTTTGGTATGACATAGAAAATCAATATTAAGATATTCATATTCTTTGGAGATTAGTAACTCACTAGCATTAACTTCCAAAGATAAATCTCTGATCCGGTTATTGTGTTTTTACCATGGATTTTTTCAATGAGACTATTTTAACCGTGGTGCTTTCGGCTGCTTTTGGTGAATTTATTTTTAAATGCATATATGATTTGTCATAATTTTCCTTTATATTGATTGTATTTAATTGATCACTGGGTAACAGTTTTTACTTTTAAATGCTATTTAAAATGTCATTTGTATTGTTTATTTTTAAGTGTGCTTAAAGTTTCTTTATTTGGAACTAAATGCACAATAAATAAAAACAATACAAAAAAAGATGTGTTGTGTGTTTGGGTAGGGATTTGGGGGTGGTGGTGATTGGGTGAGGTAGTGGGGGTGGATTAGATAGGGAGTTGGGGGGGATTACCCAGAAACAGCTGTGGTGAAGACACCATGATTAAAATAGCCACTGTGAAAATAGCAACGGGGTGAACACAGAAAACCCTGCAATCTCATTTTTGATCTCTTTCCAGGTGTCCCCTTGCAGATGTTGATAATTGTCATTATTAAGAGGTTTGTATACTGTAGAGTCCTATTGAATAGCACTGATAACTGCTAGTCCTCCACCTTTCTCTGCAGGTCTTATAACTGGATTTTTATTCATTTTCAATTGTCTCATCTTTGGTCAACCTCTGTTTCCTTTTTCTCACTGTTTATGTAACGCTTTTAGCACTATTTTTTAATGTGAGTACTTCATGGGGCATCATTAAGTGTAAAGTTTGATGGATATTTTAATCCTATAGTGTTCATCAATGTAGTCTTTTTCCATGAAAAATGTGTTTAATTGATTTTTTTTGAAAACCTGTGTATGTACTTGATGGAGATTGGGTCTGTACAAGCAACACACATTTCATTGGTAATATTCTAGTAGATTCACATAATTCAGTAGATGCTAGATTGAAATTCGGAATCTGTTCATTCTGCAATATGATCTAATTTGTCTTCGGAACATCCCTGGGACCCTCTGATTTGAATAATTAATCTCCTGATTGTATGGTCAGTCCCTTGGTTGATCCCTAACTAAAACTGAACTCTGTGATGTTCCTGATGTGTGATGTTGTTGCAGTAATTCCTCTTCCCCAGAGGATGCACAGTTTGAAGACCCATTTTACTTGCTTTTTATCTTTATATCTTTTTATCTTTATATTTAAACTTGAAGTTAAAATTATGAATATAATCTGGGATTTAGTTGCAGTGACACCACACTTTTTTATTCCCTCTTAGATTCCGGTGCAATTTGTCCAACGTTTTCTTTAATGTTTCTGATTTAAAACCTTCAATTTCATGATTTATCTTGCTCCATTTTTTCCTTTGCTTCTGCTGCTGCGTTATTATCTAATAACTTTCTATCAACCTCTAACAAATCTAATACATTTTTTTCACTGTGTTTCTTTGGACTTGAAATAGTTAAAACCATCAAATCTCTACAGCATTTTGTAGAGACTGCAAAGTTGACTTATATTAGTCATCACCCAACACAGACAAGGGACATTTCTAATCTGTAAATCCAAAGGTAATTTCTGTTTTTTAAATATTTGCTCAAGAAATGCACTTGCAATTCTGAAGAGAATTGTTTCTTCTTCAATTGTAAAAGTTTTCACTACTTATGTTATCTGCAGATGATGAAGTGGCACCTGAATTAAATAAACAAACAGGGGTCTGAAATGAATTCTTGAATCTGTAGTGTACACCAGGCAGTATCTGCCTTGCTCTCTGTGCCAATCGCTTAGACTTTGAGGTAAAATTACAGGAATCAGGAAGATGCACAGTGGCTTTGGTGGTGATAGACACATTAACAAAACTAGTGCATTTAGTTGTTTGGAAAAACTACGCCCATCAGTGATATTGTGTTACCAGAAATATTCACCTCTGACAGAGGATCCCAATTTGTATGAGTTTTTAATTGTGTACTGCAAGATATTGAAAATCAATTATAACCAGTTGTCAAGTTACTATTCATGATCAGATCGACAGAGAGAGCAATTAAACCCAGCCGATGGCACAAGTCTTAAGGTGCTTCATGACTCAGTAGCAGCGTGATTGGGTCTCATGGCTACAGTTAGGAGAACTCTCTTATAACAATATCATACATTCCACAGTAGTGTTTTCAACATTTTCTGCTGCATATGGATTTAAAACCTAAACTGTTACCCATAGTAGTTCCTACATAACCAGTGCTGCATGATTCATGGAACCATACAAATATCGGTACAGCTAAAGCATCCAGAAAATTGGCATATACACCCGATGTTCTATCTTTCATTATTGAAACCTGTACAAACTCCATAACATGTTGAAGAACGGCTTCTGCTGTTCACAATCAGAAATTACAGAGAATATGAAATAATGAATGTTGTAGACTTGTTTATATGTAGGGGTCATCGACAATATTTGATAAACTGGGAAGGGTATGGGCAGGAGGAACAGTATTCAGAACAAGTAGAAATAGTGGATTTCTCTTGCTTTGCCGAAAGATACCATAAAAAATAACTGAATAAAACCTAAAGAGAAGGAGAGGAATTTTAAGGGGCGGGGTCGAGATACTGTCATAATTCAGAAGATGAGAGGTGGGAAGGAGTGGAGTGTCTGTCCCAGATGGAAGTTGGGAGTAAAACAGACCGGAGACCAAAGGAGAAGAGATCACTGTAAGTTATGTGGCATACATCATGTACACAAATGGCCCCTGGATTAGACCTTCAATGTAAAATAGACAAAAGACTAGCCATTAGAAGATCGGAAAAGACTACAAAATATTGGTCTAGCCTAAAGAAGTTGCTTGGCAACATTGTTATGTGGTTCCCTCTTGGATTTGTTCCAGCCCTTTTTGTATGCTTTTGGCCCATTGTGATTCTTTGGGTGGAAGCCTCGTCTCTCTTCTGCTCTCTGTTCCGTCTCCCACCTCACTTCCTAATAATGCTGCCTCTCAGGGTACAGGGTCAACACATTTTCTGTTCCTGAGCTCTTGAACATTCTCTCTCTCTGCTTGCCTGCCACCTGTGGCCCTGATATTGATCTTTTGCCAGCTGCAGTTCCACACTGACTCTGTGCAGGGTCTGACTGGGACTAAAAATTGGCCTGGGCACATATGAAAAAGTGGCCCACACTCGCAAATTGCAATTAGTTTCTTTTTAGACCAGACTGTTTCTGTACTACGCAAGGGAGGACTTTTGTTAAATGTCCTGCATTTTATTCATTCATATTCAGGCTAACAATGCACTTTTGATCAGAAAAGAACATGCAGTAGATGAGAAATCAGATTTGACAGGAAGCAGTGAGCTTCTTACAATGTGGTGATTTTTAGGGACATTCTGACCAGGTTGTGGAGGGGAATAAATGGAACATTCACCTGGGACCATACATACGTGGACATCTATAGATTAAGGACAACCAACATGCAATATTTTTTATTGCAGGCAGGTGGTACAGCCAGCTGTGCTCGGGATGTGACCACTATAGAGTGGATGAACAACCCTTTCAAGCACTTTAGATCAGTACAGAAGGCGAGACACAGGGCAAAGGTTAGCCAGTAGGAGCGGATTAGCCCCTTGCTTTTTTAGGAGAGGGATTACTGTAGCCGTTCTGAAAACAGAGGGTAAGCAAGCAGAGTTGAAGGACAGGTTGACATGTTCAGTGAGGTGGAAGGCCACAAAAGGGGCTGTAGGCTTGACTAGCTGAGGAGCAAGTGAATCTGATGGGGCACACAAGGGGTTAGCCTTCATCAGTAGAGCCAGTAGGAGCGGATTAGCCCCTTGCTTTTTTAGGTGAGGGATGACTGTAGCCGTTCTGAAAACAGGGGAAAAGCAAGCAGAGTTGAAGGACAGGTTGACATGTTCAGTGAGGTGGAAGGCCACAAAAGGGGCTGTAGGCTTGACTAGCTGAGGAGCAAGTGAATCAGATGGGGCACACAAGGGGTTAGCCTTCATCAGTAGATATAGCACTTCAATTGAATTGGTGTGACTAAAGTAGGAGAACAAGGCAAAGGATGATGGTAGCCTAGGTGGAATGTTAAATGTAGGAGGAGGGAGTGTGAGGAAGGTCAGGAGAGAGTCTCTAATTTGGAAATGTTTGCAGCAAAGCATTCACCTAGGTCATTAGCTATGAGGGTGATAGTCTTAGACTTAGGAGGAGTGAGGAGTGAGGTTTGGATGCCCTGCAGCCGGTGTGGATGGTTGGAGTGAGAGTGAATGAGGGTTAGGTAGAATTCTTGTTTCACTCTATCAAGAGGGAACTTCAGAGAGATCAGGGCAGAGAGGTAGATTTGCAGGTCCTAATGCGAGTGGGTATGCCACCATTTGCGCAGCAGCTGACACATGTCTGTGCGGAGAGAGCGTATGAATGGGGTGACCCATTGTTCAGGATGCTGAGACTTAGGGGTGAAAGTAAGCAGTGGGAAGTGAGAGAAGAATGAGTCATATAGTAGGGATTGGAATACGGAGAAGGCAGTGTTGGTGGAAGAGGCAGCGGGGAAAGGAGGAGAGTGAAAACTGTAGGTCGAAGTGAAAGGGGGAATAGCAGAAGGTGTACATTTCCTTTTAGTAATAGGTGAAGCAAGTGGTGAGGAAAGGTCAAAGTGTGGAAAGGAGATGGTGGTGGAAACAATTGAAACCACTAGAATCATAGGCCTGACTCTGCACCTGGGAAGACTACATGATGACTTGCACTGCTGCTTCTCTCCAGCTACATCCCTGCACTTGCCTTTGCTAAAATCCTGTGTCTCTTTCGCTTCTACGCTCTCATGTGGACAAGGGGGTAGGTACCCTGCTCCTTAGTGTATTTGTATTTCATTTTATTTGTACGGTGCTATACGCCAAAGTGATTTCACAGGAACAAAGAAATGGTACAAACCAAGCAAAAATTGATGGTTAAACCAAATCAGCAGGCAAGCAAATGAGTTTTTAGGCGAGTTCTGAAAACAGGAAAGGAGGAGAGAGAACATAGAGACCGAAGGAGTGCGTGCCAGTCTTTAGAGCCAATAGAGAAAAGGAGCAAAAACAAGATTTAGCTCCTGGGGGTTGGAGACAGTCAGGAGAAAAAGAGATTGGGACTGAAGAGAGCGGGAGGGAGTATAAAAAGGAAGAGAGATAAAGGTGGGCCAATCTGTGAAGACACTTGAAAGTGAGACAGGGGAAATTGACCGTAGTGTGTACATGTGTGGAAGTTTCTTCCTGATGCTTCAGGAATTTTGCTCGGCTGCATTATAGGAGAGAGGAAGGGGCAGGAATGTGTCCAGGGGCACTGTGGCTCTCTGGGATCTTATGGATTGCCTGCTCCTCATCGTCCCTTGTTGTGTCTCCCCCATTAACCCTGGACGGTAGTGGCCCCACGTGAAGCATTCACTCAGGAACTCTAGAGTTCAGTAGGAAGGGATTTGTGTTCGAGTTTAAAGACTTACCCTCAAAGCATGACAGAGACCCGCACACCCCACCGCATGTTAGCTAAATAGCCCTCACATATCGCACCACAATTGTACTCCTTTATTTGTATTTTTACTTCTATGTTCCTGTTTGACTTTACCAAAACGCTAACGGTTGGCATTACCTTCTCCCCGCACTTCTTTCACACCTCTAACCCATTCCCGATCTCAAATCCCTGGTATTTTGTTATTTTGTACCATCCCACTCAACCTTTTTAATATCCTAAGTGCTCTGCATGATAGCAATTTGTCATGCTTCCATTACTTTTAAATTGAGAAAAATATATTATTTATTTATAAGATGTTTTGTGTGGACCTCCTGTTCAGTAATCCGACACCTGGAGTTGTAATTATTTCTGCTCTGAACCATTTAGATACTGTTTTGGCTGCACAGTGTGAGCCAATAACCTGATTAGCCCGTTTAATATGATGCTCTACTATCTGCAAACACACAATATGCCCTTCTTAACTGAAGGTCCTGCCTTTGCAAGCTGCCACACAGAACAGATGAAGAGAGCCGCTAATATTTACACTTGGATTGCTTTCAAATGTATTGATAGACCAACAGTGCATATTAATGTCTCCTCGATATGTGCATTGCCATATTGTTCATTAGGAAGGAACCTCCGAATACATTTTTAACACATGTATTGAGATTGAGAGAATGTAATTCTATGTAATTAACACTAAGAAAATAGGATGCACTATGACATAACCACTTGTGTGAGTGCTTCTTGAAAGCATTGTAGCAAAGAAAATCATGTGATTTTGTGACTTCAGTCAGACACCAAAGAGGAGATTTGTGAAATGCTTTGCAATAGCTAGTGCTTGTTGCAGTGCTAAGTGGGTGGCTCTTTCTTAAAGTGTTATGTTTTATTTTTAAAGCGCACGGTCGTCACCGAAGGCATCATGGCGCTAAGCACTAGCATGGGAGGGGCGAAGGCTAAAAAAGATACGTTTTCAGTGATCGCCGAAACATGAGGTGTTTCTCGATCATACGTGAGGAGTGAGGAATGGAGCTCCAAAGCTGCGCAGCCGCGACTGAAAAAGAGCAACCATCAATGCGCGAGGCCCTGAAACGAGGTACAGAGATCAAACAGGCATCAGCAGACCAAAGTGCTCTGGCCAGGACCTATGGGCGTATTTTCACCTGTTAACAAAACTGTAGGATGCTCATCGAATTAACGTGTGGCATGGCCCACTTTTCTATGACTACGGCTTTCTTATTTCTAAAGCTAAGCGTGGCAGTTGCAATGCTAGGTTCAAGCTCTGGTATCCAGTATATTGGGGGTGCACCGGGTAGACATTCTACCATTTGTCATTTCTTGCCACAGAGAGAAATGGACATTTGAATGCCTATGTGCTTGAAAGGATGCCTACGACACGGTGGCCGGGCAAGTGCATGAAGGTATGGGTGCTCCAACCGTGTGAAATTGTAAGGAGCCACCTAGTTGTGAAATGGTAAACATAATCTTAGAGTCCCGTTGTCTCTGTTATTTTTGTCTTCCCTTTCTCCACCTGCTTCTCTGTTAATATGTTTTCTTCAATTGTCTTTTATGTGAATCAAAATGGTTGAGTCATGCTTTTAAATAGTCGCAATGAATTTTCTTTTTTATTCAATTGGATGTTTTAGGTTTAAATCGAAGTATAGAATTGGAAAAAAAAGTTTAAAAAAAATGTTGGTGAAGATTTATGTTATTTTGTAAAAGGGTGTCTTTTTTAACCAAATACAA
This sequence comes from Ambystoma mexicanum, assembly GCF_040938575.1. Taxonomy (NCBI): domain Eukaryota; kingdom Metazoa; phylum Chordata; class Amphibia; order Caudata; family Ambystomatidae; genus Ambystoma; species Ambystoma mexicanum. The sequence continues at coordinate 1,359,155,989 of NC_090922.1, read as the reverse complement.
TTAAAAAAAATAAAAAATAGTAAACATTGGGCCTCATTACGACCCTGCCGGTCCGGAAAGAACGGGTTGATAAAACCGCCACCACTGTTCTTTCCGGACCGGCTGATTAGGAGTCCTGCAGGCGGGAGGTGTCACTCCCGCCAGGTCTGACCTGGCGGGTTTAACACCACCCACCAGCAGGCGGACATGGAAACACCGGCTCTGTAATAGACGGAACCGGTGTTTCCATGGTCCCCATCCCCATGGAGTCCTATGGGCTCCATGGGAATGGGGACTTACACAATTCTGCATCCGGAATTCCCGGGTCACCGGGGTAGTAATGCCCCGGTAATTCTGGGAATCACGGAGGCGGAATGGTAATACGAGTCCGGCGGTAACCTGCCGGTTTTTCCAGCTCGATTACCGCCGGACTCGTAATGAGGCCCAGAGTCTTAAAAGGCTGTTTGTACCAAGCATTGGAGATACATTGGGGCCAAGATAGTGTTGAGATGTGCGGACGATGTGGGTTATTTGCCTGATTAAAAAAAGCAAAGGTACAAGTTTCTCTGACTGATACTGTATGTTTATTTTCAGATACATTAAATGCCTTCTCAGGCAACATAAGCCTCCATGCTTCAAGGGGGTCCCATTAGCCCATCTCGAATCCATGACACAATCATACACTACCCTTTATAAATAGCTTACATCAAACTTCCCTCATGTAAACTCTCCTTTAGCCACATCCGCAGACACCTTGAAACTGCTCACATTCCATTGTAGTCGCTCACATTCCATGCTTATTGGAGTTTCACGCCTTCACACATCCTCAGTCACTACCCCTTTCCCCGTTTCCTTATTAGTTTAGTCTTACCCCATTTCACCTGCCCTTTCCCTATTCCTTCTCATGCCTTCCTGTGCATCAAATCTCTCCCACGCCATCATCCCAGCTATCTACCTGACTTCCCTTCTCCTTGCCACTCCTAATATACTCCTCCTTTGCCTCTCTGACAGGCAAAGTGCTTCGAAGCCATAAACTATGGCAGGAGGTGGTCTACAAATGCCAGATACCATAACATTTTCATTTTTTGGAGACTACTGTCTGGAGACTCTTGGCAGGGGCATAATACGTCTTTTTATAGACCAGCCTCCTCGACACTGTGGGACTACTATGATGGTGATTTGGTGCAGTATACATCTTTGTAACATAACATTTCTCTGTTCCTCTTCAACTGTTATTAAAATATCAGGTTTAAGTTTTCTTCACAGTGGTGTCACACTTTGGTAGACTCTTCAAAGAAGGGGTGTTTAGAAAAGTATTGCTCAAATGACACTGTCAAATAATCAAATAGGCAAATAGCCATATCCAGGTATTCACCGGAGGAATCATACCTTGCAATGTAGTATTTTTTTTAGGCTTTTTGTACCAAAGAAGACCTGCAAGAACATTTATAGAAAATGTTTCCTGGCTTGGGTCTTATTTCATGAGGTGCTGTTTGTTATTTCCAGACATTTACAACTAAGTCATGGCCAATCATTTCTTTGTTTTCTAGAATTGGCATTGGTTGGATTCACTTCCAGATCATTTCTGGAACTCTGTGACTTTTTTTTTCTTTCAATAAACGTTTGTTGTACTAATTTTGTAGGATCTTGAGGCTCTGTTAAATGCCTTGTTTTCTGGGACGGAGGCACGTTTGCCTTCTTCAAGCGATCAACGAGTCTTTGCATTTTCCTGTTTGACTCCTGGGAATGTGGCCTCTTCTAATGTGGAACCAGGTCATGTATGTGTATGTTTATAGGTCGTTGGCAGCCACTGTTGCATCGATTGGTCCTGTTTAAAATATGCTGTCCTTGTTTAGTTTATTTTGTTGCATTGTTTTAGGGTATACATCATATACTTGCTCCCACTACCACTTTTAATTAGATTTATGAGGGGCATTGTGTGCCAGATCTAGTCCCATGACATTGGGAGGTCATTTATGAATGTATTTGGGTTGCATATCTGTGGTTGGTGAGGAATCATGGTTGAGTCCTGTGTAGGATCTGTCTATGATAACGGTCTTGAATGTATTTTTTGGGATGGCACAGAATAACTTTTCCAGGTTGCTGTTTACACAGATGCCTCTTTAATGGTTAGTCTATACGTGGTCTTCATATTGGTAAATCAGGATTATGAATCTTTCTTTTACCATGATTTGGGGAACTTCCTGGAGCTGGGAATCAAAGTGAATAGCTTCACTCCTGACAGTTGGAGTCTGGGGAGCAATAGTTGATCATTTTGTGCAGTATTCTGTTTCCTTGATGCTCTGCTATTGTCATGAGGATTTCATGGTACTTCTGAAAATTATGAATTGCTCTCTTCTGTTTCTGTAATGTGTTGTCAATAGTTTGCTTCTGGTGTGCTGTTTACTTGGTGTGCATTCACAGTTTTCAGAAAGGATGAGAAGAATGTAGGAATTGTTGCCTCCACAACATCCAATCCCGGATTGCTATTACCCATCTTTTGAATGCATATTCCTCTATTTGTCCTAGAATGTGTTTAAAACAAGTTGTCCTCAATTTCATAGAGTTTTATTGTGATTCAGAGGTGATTCTTCAATATAATAAGCATGTTGGCCCAGATTAAAAATTCGGGAGATGACAATGAGCATCTCAGATTTGCATCTTCTATATTGTCCTGGCTTCAAAAAGCCTAACAATTGAGCAATTCAGCAATTGAGTAAATGAGCTTTTCTGAGATGGCCTTGAGAAAATGCCCCTGAATCTCATTTGCACAGGAGCATCCCAAGGATGTGCCATGCATCTCCAGATTTGCTCCGGTTTAAGGGTTTTCAAATCAGTTATGAGGTGCTAGGTGCAAGTCAGATATTCTCCCTGGCAGATCCTAATTCGCTCCTGGTCTTTGGTTTGACAAGTTTGTATCTTAGTCTCAAGGACTTTTCTGGGTTGTTGGAGTCTGCAGTGTCTTTAGCTTTCCTATAAATGATATTCTTTGCTGATTTAAGTGTAAATTCAGCCACATCATTAAGCTGATCGCTGAAGAGGTCTGTTTTATGCTATCTGAGTTTCGTGTGTATGTTCCAGTAGGAATAGGAGGACGTTTTGCCGCTGCCTTTCTATGGGCTAAGGGCTTGGGTTTGTCTGCTATTCTTTTGCCATGTGATTTTGGGTGTCTTTTGTTTGGCATTGTGCATTTGCTCTTTTACATTGCAGATGGATGCACGCACATGATTGTTTGGTTGTGGTCAGAGAAATGGAACTGCAGGAGAACAGAAAATGCCTTGATGATATTTGACGGTGTGTCAGTAATAGCATATGGGCCTCATTATGAGGATGGTCGTAAGTGGTAACATTTGTGGTAACAAAGTTACCGTCAATTTTACCACTACACCAAATTATAAGGTCGGCCTGAGGATTGGAAGATTTACCTCAAGGAAAATATTGACACTCACTGTCGAAAAATTGTCAGAATCAGTAGAATTTGCCACAGCGGAATTTTCGCCGCAGTAATTCTGCCAAAAAAGACCCATTGAGTCTCCAATGGACTAACAAGCAAAGGGGAATTACATCACCACCACCACTTGTAATTCGGTGGTGATTCCGCCAGACCAAGTGGTAGCAACAGTAATTTAGCTGGGCGGTATTCCAGCAGATTTACTGCCATAATACTGCCCAACTCGTAAGGAGGCCCACACACTGCTACCTAATTTGAAGCTATATGTAAATTGACTCAATCAGTCCCTTCGTGTTCCACATTTAGGATTGTGAGTTTCAGAACTTTGCATAGATGCAACCATTTCATTCAGTGGCTGTTTTTGTCATGTTCTGGGTGCCTTCTAGTTTGTGGTATTCTGGGCTCATTTGACTCTCATTGTCGATAGTATGCAAAAAGTGTCTTTGGCAAAGCATCTCTGTTGATGTTGTGGAATTGGTAAACTCTTGACTACCCTCACAAAGATGTCAACCAGGATCAGAATGCCATTGTGGACATGCAAAGACCCCAATGGAAATACCCACCAGCTGATACACAGAGCTGAATTAAACAACATTGAAAGTGGAATCCACATATTCATGAGCTCAAGCATATTTAATAAGCGATGAATTTCCACAGACATCTTTGCCGTCTAAACTCTCACCTATGCTTTGTGAGTATTATGGAATTTATTTATTAATAAAGCATTTTGATGCATGCCATATTTTCATCATACCTCACTTGGCAAAGCTTAAACTACACCACGCATGGTCGACTGTGACATGTTTTGCAACAGGGAATAGTGCTATACCTGATGCAATGTTCTGCAGAGAGTTCAATCCCAGTGCCAATTGCAAGAGAATTCTCTACCTCTGAACTCCAGACAAGTTTAGTTTTGAACAGCAGAAATGTCACGGTCCTAGCCCCAGAAAACCTAGGGAACCCATTTGTATTGGCCTCCTGAAATTGAGTAGCTGCCAGGAAACCGAACAAGTTATCAGGACTTTTTGCACAGGAGTTTGGGGTAAGAGCTTGAGATGAAGTAATCGTATTCCACTGATTTGAAGGAGAATGGGTTAGATCTGTGACTGGGGACCTGAAAGATATCTGTCATGGGTGAATGGATACATGGCAAGGTCAGTGGCGTTTGTCCATGGCTCACTTATGGTTCAAGGACGCAGGCATCAGAGCTTCATTACAAAGAGAGCCAGGGCAGCTCAGCCGGTGTATTGATGAATCGATGATTGCTGACTTGCACCTGATCTTCCGTGTTCCCTATTCCTCATTGCTTTTGAACTTGCTTGGCCTGCAGCTGTGGTTTGGTCCCCATTTTGAGCATCCTGCTAAACCCTGCCTCAGGTTGTGAGATTTCATCTCTCGGGTTTTGCATGATTGGCAGAAAGAAAAACAACAGTTCCTTGTTGTGCTTTTCACCATGATGGTGGTGCTTGCGGTTGGGATGTAGTGTGTTCACTGCTATTGGAAGCCCAGTGAATAACTTTCCATATGGGGTGCTCTTTGTTTTTTTGTTGTGGCAGTTGAGCACTGTCAGGATAACCGAAATGCTGAATTTGGAAAGGTATAGGAGAAGGAGTTATCTATACTGGGAGATGTGGAAAGTGCAAGTTTATTTCCAAGTCAGAAACCTCACATTGGTGATCATTGCAACGCTGCTTTTCCTATCAACTGCGGATACATGTCCTGATTAACACTGCCGCAACAATCGACGGAGGATGCCACTACCTGATCGGGCGCACATACAACAAATCTCCACTTGAACTGCAACGCACCACTCTGGTGGACACTGGCCGCAGGCATGGCTAGCCATTCACATCAGAATACAGCAAAAGCTACGACAAATTCGGCCTTGCTGTTTGCATAATTATTCCGTCTACTTACATCAGACACAAAATCAGATGTGTTTTCAGACTATTCAGAGCACATGATTTTAGGAGCTTCGGATATACACATGACTGCTTTACAGGCTTATGATGTGGGGGGAGGGTGACTGAAATTCTGGGTAAGATCAGGTCGGGTTGGGGTGCTCAAGAGGGATGATAGCTCTGTGGCAAGGTGCGGGTCTTGGAAGCAAGATCCCGCTGAGCAAACACTGGTTCTAATACTGGACCTGCGCTTGAAAAAAAAAACGCATGAATAACCTACACTTACACAATGAAACTAGCGCCTAGATACCTACGGGTTATGTGCGCTGTAAATAAATGCAAATAAACAAATGGGGCAATTTATTTGCCCCAGAGGTCACTCACCTTTACTTGCTGCTCCTCCTAAAGTTGAGGTAGGGGGAGAGGAGGATTGTTGGCTCGCATGTTAAGTTTCTCATGCTTTTTTTGCTTTAATTATTTTCTGCAAAAGATTATGGAGGGGTTAAGAGGCATGGCACTCTAAGGTCTCTAAATGTTTTGTTAAGGAGGGGGATGTGTGGTATTGATATCTTCATGGAGGATTCTGGACCCAGGTCAGTAAGCTCAGTATGGCTGGTGGATCAGGCAAGTGGGGAGAGAGAGAAGTGCAAACCACTTGCAATTCATGTCTGGTGTCGGCAGTCCCAAAACCTGATGGGTGTTTTTTCTTATTTTCAGGAAACAATTTTACTTATATGTTTACTCCCCCACAGACATCTAAGCTATGACTTGTGCCTGGGATGAAATTCGAGTAACTCAGGGGACCAGCCTTGACTTCCATGCATTCCTTTATCTGAATTTGAGAAAGGGATTTCAGTGGGCTCCTGGGCACCCTGAGCTTGAGTCCAGCAATTATTTTGTATATGAGTTGTAGGGATGATGACCTGTACCAGGGTAAAGTGCAGTGCCCGACTGCTGTAGCTCATACTTCTCTCACATTCTTCTGGTCCTGGCTCCCTCCTCTTTGTATTTGGTGGTTTACTGTATCCTGACTTGTGAAGGTTTTATTTCCCTATAGATTTGGCTTCTTAAAATGTGTGAATTGTGCATTGCTCCATGGTGGAATATTTGTTTTCTGTGCATTATTTCATGCATTGCCTTCTTCTTTTTTTTCCAGCAGGTAATGAGGGTTGGTCCTTGATATGGCTCTTCACCTCCAGATGGTCCTGCATGGACATTGGTCAGTCTGTGAGGACTGTGGAGTGGTGTGTGTGATGTAATTTGTGGTTGGCCTCTGCAAACCTTGGTGGATTCACCATGCGGGTCTGGGTGGCTTTCTATGTACATCTGGGGTTAGAAGAGCAGGAATGGCATATCTTTGCAGACACAAACTGCTCATTATTTCCTATGGAGACCCAGCAGGTTATCTTTCAGGGTGTCAGACATGGAGACAGATAGTTTTGGGCCAAAAAGACCTTCAGTTCCTCTCCTGTACTTATGGTTCTAGCTCCATATTTGCAGCTTCCGCTACCTGGAGAAAGTCAGTGGGGTCTGTACTGGCAGTGGGGGATTTCATGCATTTTCGATTGGAGCTCTCAGCACTGCATGGCGCCTGTACTCTTGAGATGACTCTGGAGTCCATTCCTTGGCCTGTTGGCTGTTTGTCTTCAAATTGGTACGATTTTGTAAGTAAAAATGCAGTTGGGGAGTGAAACATTCTGGTTTTTAGATTGAGGGAGCACTATGATCAAGGACCAAGGTGATTGTCGTGGCAGCTGAGGAGAGGGCATCTGAGTTAACGGTGGCTGCATTGGCTATTGGAGAGTAACAGGAGCATTGAGATGAACGTATTTCATGACTGGAAGTCTTTCAATGGGACCAGGGAACTTATCTCTCCACAGGTAGGCCACATATATGAAGTAATCGTATTTATCCTATGTTTAGCCCCCTTAATGCTTACTGTTTACAGCTAGTCAAGCCTATTGCCTCTTTAGTGGCATTTCAACTCACTGAACTCTGAAACTTGTCCTTCGACTCTCCTTGCTTTACCTCTTTTTTCAAAATGCCCATGGTCATCACTTTTTAAAAAAAACAAGGGGCTGACCCAAACCTGATGCCAAACATTCAAACTATGCCTCTCCTTCTGTTCGAATCTAAAATGCTGGCAGTGTTTGTGTTCAACACTCTTATCAGTTTAAGCAACATCCACAACTTTCGAGACCCCCTACCAGCAGGTTCAACTACTTTTATGAAGGTCTCCAACTTCATTGCCTGTACTAAGTGCTGCAATCTACCCTCTTTCCTAATTCTCCTTGACCCGTTCGCTGCCTTTTACTCTGTCGATCACTCCAATCTCCTTACTAGTCTCTTTCTTCTTGGGATTCATGATTGAGCCCTGGATGGAATCCTACCTAACACCTCGCCAATCCACTGTTTCCCAGAAAAACAACACTTCTAAATTCTCTTCTTTTTCTATTTGCATGGAATTCTCTTCCCCGGATATACTAGAAACAGTCAAGTCTGATATGTTGAAAGCCAAATCGAAAGCCTACTTCCTCGCCTCAGTGTTATATTCTTAAACAACCTCTCATCTGTATTTGTGCTAAAGTTTTTCCTTTGCCTCTAACCTGCCTCTGTCCCTCACTTCCCCTTCCTCCACTCTAGCACTTCATCCATCATGGTCACATCCCTAACATAGCTGACCGTACCACATAGCTTCACAAAATAATTTCTAATATTGAACGTCCTTAAGATATGTAAGTCCATATATGTATTGTCCCCAGTGACTTCTCCATTTACTAACGACCACAAGCTCGTCAGAATTAGGGGTGGATGAAAATGGCTAATTCTGTTCCATGGGAAAATTGGCAGATTCCTGGGAAATTTCACCCAATCCGCCATTTTCGCTGAGGGGAGGAGGCAGATAATTGTTTCGAAATTTAGTTTTTGAAAAAATTATATTTTGGGCGCAAAAGGGGTGGTTCACACCTTAACAGTTTGTTTTCCCACAACATTTTGTCAGCGAGAAACAACATTTCAGCTGAAAAAACCCTGTGACAAGTGCATCAGAAAAAGTGGAATGGATGGGTGTCCAGCTCCCAGGCAAAACTCTGGATTATAAAATTTTTGCATTCCGGGAACAAGCTATATAATGAGTGCCTACTGGGAAACTTAGCCCAGACTTCCAGAGAAAGTGAATGATGGTCATGATGGTCCACACTGCGAAATCAAGCCAGACCCCCAGAATTGACTACTGAAAAGCTTTCTTGCAGCCAAACAATTTTATGTGTAGATAATGAGTACGAACTCCTAATAGAACTGAAAAAACCTGATTGCTTGGATTGTGTTATTCTCACACAAGCTGTGAAAGCCATCTCTAACCACCCATACATCCAATAAAATAAAAAAAATTTCCGACCTTATTCTACAACTTCATCATTCGTTTATGTAGAGTCTGTCACAGTGCATTATGAATTTGCATCTAAGAAACTCCTTTCCAGAGCCCAACCGCATGCGCCTATGAGACTGGGGCTTTGTTTATCCCAACAAATAATTAGATTTTCTCTTTAACAATATTGTTTTCATTTAGATTGAACTTTTTTTCTATTTCCTTAAAGGCTGTTTTGAACTTTGATAATTCAGCAGAATTTGGAGATGTATCAGGAGTTATCAGTCTCTTATCAATTATTGATGAGCTGGAGTGATGAACTTAGTGGCAGTTGTGACGAGCCTTTATAAATGACACATACTAAAGAATCATGTAGGTGGTTTATTTTTTTGTTCCGGGTGGTTGATAGTTTCTCTGTGGCTTTTAGAGTGTCCCCACACTACGAAGTAATCTCCCTGGATTTAGTGCTACAGACACACATCTGACTTGGCTTCACCGAGGGTTATTGCCCAGACTCCTCCTCCATGTCTTGGGGTCTTGGGTGTTGGGACTGGTGCCCTCACGCCCCTTTCCTTGGCAAGTGCCTACACATTTTTGTTCTCTTCCATTACCTTGGCCAGAGCCACAATCTTCTGTTTTTCTAATGTTTCCTTGGCCAGTTTGTCAACCTTTTCTTTCTCTACCTTCTAACGGCCAGAGCTTCTGCCATTTCTCTCTCCACTTTCTCTTTGTTCAGGGTTTCTATCTTTTCCGTCTCAGCTCACTCTTTTGCTAGAACTGCAGCATTTTCTCTCTATGTCATCTCCTTAGCCGCAGACTCTGCCTTTTTCAGAGGCCACAATGTATGCCTTTCTTCTCTGGGAATAAGTCATATCTCTCCCCATCTTGTTCTACTGAGGCAAGCTGCCCTCACACCCTTTTCGCATCCTCTTTGGTTTACTTGTCTTTGGTCTTCCTCTGCTCTCTGGGTGTTTTCTTTCTCTTCATCTCCACTTAATTGCTATTGTTGTAACCCCATAGTCCCTAATATATCTAAATAATCTGTAAACCAGAAACTATAACTCCAAAATAGACATGTCCTGAAAATAAATACCACTTCTAGCATTCCACACTAGCTGTGAGGGACGCGCTAAAAACAATCCACTTCTATTTGTGAAAGGGTTCGTATAATAACCTTGTTAGGGGGGAGCAGGACCATCTCTCAACCTGAGGTAGATAGCCTACCAGGGTATTGCTAGAGCCTGACCTACCCAAGAGGCAGTGCAAGAGGCTTGAGGCAGACACCAGTCCCTATCTTCCCTCCACGTTCACTGCAGTGTGAAAGCATTGGTACCACTGTCACCGCCACATTGCCGAGCAACCTCTGTTCTGGCCAGGTCTCTTTTTCTTCTTTGTCTTCCAGAGCTCCCTGAGTGACACAGCAAGAAAGATCTGGAGCAATATAACGGACCAAACAGACTCTCATGTAATACTTGGCATCACATTTTCAACACAGTAACCTTTTCTATGCTAAGATTTCCACGCCAAATCAAACAAGACAGAGGCGGAAAGGAAATTCTCACCTGTTGCAAGGAAGCTGCATGGTGAAATCAAACTGATTCTCCTCACCAGAAAAGACTAGACGCTGGTGACCAAGAAAGGGGTGTGGCTTACCATTCTTTGTAAAATATGGGGAAGGAAAACAAGACCCCCTGTGGGAGGAACACGGTGAGATTTGCCCGATAAAGTAGATGACAGGGAAAACTAATGGGGGAGAGGGAGGCTGAGCAAGAGAAGCTGAGGTATAAAAATGGGGGAACATCAAATATGGATGAAAGGTGTTCGATTGAGGTCAGGAGGGGTGCTGGAGGACCAAGAGACCAAGAAAGTGGACAGTGTTGAGAGTGCTGAGGAGATTGTAGCTATGTTGGTTGAGAGTGCAGGTAAGGTATAGTGTGTGTGAGAGAGTGCTACCAGTTGAACTGTGTAGCAAGAGTGCTATATTGGCTTGTGGTGAGAGAGTGAGATGGAGAGAATAAGAGCAGAAATTGGGAGGTTTCTAACACATTTAATACCAGAGACCAATTTCTAAGCACAAGCATGGGATTCGAACCTGTGTTGCTATGCGTTATCTTGCTTCCAATAGAAACGCGTTGCCCCTGAGCTATCCTCCTGGTTAGACAGTGTTTGGATGTAATTGGAAATTGTGTGGGTGTTGGAGATAAAAAAGAGAGTGTGAACAGAAGGTGGTGGAAGAGAGAAGGGAAAAAGGGAATGAGTAGGGAGAGTTGTTGATGGAGGGAGAGAGAGTAGGGAGAGAAGAAGTATTCGGTAGGGCAAGACCAGGACACAGAGGTAGAGAGATAAACAAGATAGAGAGGAGAGGGAGAGGGAATATTAAAATCAAGGAGGGCAGAGTCTACAAATAGAGGAGAAGCAGTCAGGAGAAGGAAAGGTAGGGAGAGGAGAAAGGAGGGAGAGAGAGAGAGAGAGGGAGAGAGAGACAGAGAGAGAGCACGTGGGAAGATCATCAAAAGTTGAACAGCAAGACAGGAGAACCCTTAGACGATCCCCTGAGAAAGCTAGATAGTGAAGGCTATGGCCTTTTGATCATCCTTTAGAACCAAGTTAGGCTTACATAGAAGGAGTTACTGATGTGTTTTCTAGCCTCAATGCTAGGGTTGAGTGGTATCTTAAGTCTGGGCTGTGCTCCAGCCTTATCTATTGTTTTGGGACACATAAGTAAGTTTCACAACAATATTTCTGGGATGCACTCCAAACAGTTTGGGAAGTGTTCCAATTGTCCCAATTTGTTATAGTAAACACAACTAAATGTTCTAGCTAATAATAAAAATGTTCAAAGGAACTACAAATGTTTCTGGGCAAGGCCGAATATGGGAAAGAATGGGTGAAGATAGGCTATAGGTTATTTAGCAACTAGCAGCAGCACCATAAGAAAGGACCTTTCTTTATACATAAACAAGCAACCTGCTCCTGCAAAAACATTGAAAGAGAGGTATGACCAGAGCAGCAACTTGCTCCTGCCAAATGCTGACAGTGAGGTAGGACCTAAGCACCATCTTACTCTTGCTGATAGTGAGGCAGGAGGATTTGATATTATAAAAAGACTAAGTTCAGGGAGGGCTGGAGGAGCTGTTTGAAGGTGGCTGGAAGTGACATGAGGTAGACAGGCTTGAAAGACCATCCATAGAGAAGCCATGGAGCCACTCTCTCATATAGAGTGTCCATACTTTTTCCTGGTCTGATTTCTAAAGCACTTAAATTGGATTATTGGCTTTTGAGTCACCAAAAGACTCTTGCTGTTGGCCATTGAGAAGAACTACTATTTTTAATGGAGTTGTTTGCTGCCGCAAGCACTTAGCTCACCACCTACTTGCATTTCACTATTTATAACACCATGACCAACTCCAATTGACACTGAAACCTTTTAATGTATCTTTTCCTATTTTTGCCATTTTCTGCTATCCATGGTGATTCTGGTAAGTGGTTTTTGGATTCAATATTTTGGGATTGTTTCTTGGATTTTGCGGACGACAGGCCTCCAGGCATCCTGCCTCCACCTCTCATCTCCCTACCTTCTAATGGATAGTAGTGATATCACATTGGGGACAAGGAAAGGCAATTGAGGGCGGAGGTCATTCTATAAGGTTACATAGCAAGATCTCATGACGTAGGCAGTTACTATTGAAATGGCTATGCTTCTGAAATTATTATTATTATTTTTTTTTATTTGTATATGGTTTATTAAACCTTTACAAAAAAAAACACATAAACACACAAAATACACATAATAGATACACGGTTACAGATTTAGCATAATGAAAGAGCTATAAGAATATTTAAGAGCACAGAAATCGGAGACACATCCCAAAATCATCAAAAAGTTGCAAGAGCAAACACAGTAGCAACAGACAAACAAATTACCCTAAATCCTTAACCCATATCCTAAGACAGCATGGTGACAAGCAAGCATATCTATATCTATTCCAGATGGAGGTTACGAATAAAACTTGATAGGGCCAAACCCTCTCTACTTGTTCCAATACACAGGCACCGTTGCCATACTAGGTCAATCGAGAGACCTAGAAATTTTAATTTCAAGGCATTCAGACAAGAGTCTCTCAGGACATTAAGATGAGTGCAAAACAGAATAAGGTGTTTAGCCGTTTCAGGAACTAAATAACAAGATCTACAAAGACTGTTGGCCGGTGTAATCTGTTGCCACCTCAACTTAGTATCCCGAGTAGGTAGAATATTCCACCTCAGTCTGAGTAGTGTTTGTCTGTGATCCCGATTTGGGAAAATCTTAAGAATTGAGGAGAGAGTTCCTCTTTTTTTATGCTCATGAGCCAAGTGAGACATAGAAGCATATGCATGAAAAACATCCGTAGTCCGGCACCGATCAAAATCCCACAGCTTCATTTTAGTTTTAATCGGGTTAGTGATTAGTTGCTCTAAGTCTGAACCGATATTGGCCAAAATATCTTCACAGAGCATAGCAAATTTATATAGGAAACCCGATCGATAGATGTTATTGCCAACCAGTTCGTATAGCGTGTTGGCGGTAGGGGCCTTTAGTTTAGCATAGAGCAAAAGCTTCCTCCACTCGACTCGTGCTGTCAAAGAAATATAGCCTAGCTCGAAGCGAATCGCAGCAAGGGTTACCGCATTTGGGATGAGTAAAACCCGTCTCCATAAATGGCTATGCTTCTGAAATTATTGATTGGTCTTGAGTAGACATAGAGGCAAAGATAATGATGGATGCATATTAAATGTGTTATGTGTAGTGACTATAATTGGAGCACTGTTCTTTATTACTTTTTTCTCACAATTAAAAGATGTACACTATACATGTGAGTGTTTGTTACTGAGAAACTTGTCAGAAGCATTTGAACATGAGCATAGCATTTGAGGCATCTATTTGAATGTACTGTGTATTGAAATGTTAGCATGCATGGTGCATGTATTTAATATACACACAATGGTTTACTGGATGGTTTGAGCAGTGGACCATCATTACAATATATGTGACATTAGCAAACCACTCCTGCGTGGATTTCAGAGATTAACAGCCCAATGAAGGGGGTGTTTGCCTACTCTCTTTACTGATGTACAGTGACAGGTATATGATTTTCTCAACCTCTACTCCTACCACAGCCACTGCTGGACTGATCTTGGGAGCACCGCTTGGAATGGAGGGGGATGGGAGCTCTGCAAGGTAGGTGTGATAAAAATCACGTCAGTAGGATCAATAGATAAACATTTTGGGATTATAGTGGAACGTAGTAACACCTGAGCTAATAATAATAATAATAATAATCATAATAATACTACCATTACTACTAGAACTAATAATAATAATAATAATAATAATAATAATAATAATAATTTTGCATTTATATAGCGCTACGAACCCTCAGGCATCTGAGCTCTGCTTATTATTACCCATGGTGTGTGAAGCTCACTTATCGAACTTGAATAAGCACTGCACAAGCCAATCTGAAAAATGCACACATCTTTGACTCACTGGAGACAGTTTATTAAATTGCAGAGAACTTAACAAAGGCAACCATCATCAATATCCTTGGGAAAACGATTTTATTTTATTTTATTTTAATAAAATTGTGTCTGTTGTAAGTTTCTCTATACACAGCAGTCACTGACCTTTTGGTATTTTGTATATATTAGTTTAGTATGTGGATTCACTTTCTTAAGGAGGGACACATTGATGGCAGTATGTATCTTTCATGTAGAGGTAAAAGTCAGACACATAGCTACAGATTTGATGACTTTAGTATTGGGACACTGACCCATGTATTTAGGCAGTAGTTTCCTGGGACCATGTATTGGTAAATGTCAGGTGGACAGGCAGACACATGAGCCCACTTCATACCGAGGGCTCGATTTGATATATTTATCCATCTAATATTTGGTGTACTCCTGCAGAACACACTGGTGTTTCATCCCATCTTGATGCACCTAGATCATTTGCTTGACGCGGCCATTGGAAGTTTGTACTGGGTTCACTTCTTGGATGGTCCCAGATATCAGACACTGATGAACTTCTGAATCCATACAGAACGAGGAATGTCTGAGTGTGCTATGGGAGGATAATTGTAAGCAAATTCAGGGGTACTAAATGAGAATACCCTTTCCATATGGTTTCAAAAGAAACACAGGTTCTGTCTAGCGAATGATTAATACATTGTGGCTGTGCTACGATTTGAGGATGATACACAGAGTTATAGATGGACAACAGGGAAGCAAGGGCTTGCCAAAACTTAGATGTGAACTGAGAACCACGTTCTATGATCATGATAGTAGGACACCTATGTAACTGGAAAACATGTAGTAGGAACAGAACAGCCAGCATGGATCCCGAAGGAAGCCCTCTGAAGGCAATAAAGTGTTCCAACATGGTATTGAATTTACAGAAAAAGGGTAACTCCACAATGAATTTCAGTGAAACAGTCTGCCATGGTTTGATCTTTATGGTCAGTGTTGTAACAGCCCTTCAGGGTTTCCATGGACTCTTTTACTCTGTGCACACACTGTGCAGGTGTCAACATATTTTAATTTTGTGTTTCTGTAGAGAAGGAGCCAAGTACCCCCACCTCAAGCATTGCTCCCATGTTGCGTATTTGCTGCGAACCATAATGTGAAACACATGCAGTGCCAGTGAAGATACCAATACCAAGGAGAATCCTGGAAGCAAGGTTCCCATTAAGAAAGCCATACCTGCATACGCGACAATATGATGGCCATTTGAATGAGATACCAGAAGAAGTGTGAAAAGTGAGCAAAAGAGCAGATTGGTGACATCATACGAAGCAAGACTGACACACCCAGAAGAGATGCAGAGACAAGAGAACACACATATTCCATAGGCATCAAGAAAAGATAAGCAGCATTTCGGGATCGAAATGTAGATGTTTATGCTACAGAAAAGATGAAGATATCAAGTTATTTTACACATGTACAGATGCAAAGAAACGCAAGCAGACTAGCTTCAGGCTAGCTATGTAGTGAATAGATTGCGGCATGCGCCAACATATATATATATAAGAGTAAGTGAACTATGGACAATTCCACTACGCATTTTAGAAGAGCTGTACCAGAAAAAGGAAGGCTTTTCCAGTGTGTCGCAGCTGAAAAGCAACTGTATTACAGAGGTGAATCAAGAAGGGTGAGGCTGGATCAGCCCCAAGAAGCCAAGGCCGCTCTAGGCTGGAATGGTCAGAAAGTAGCTACAAACGTGCGAAAGAACAAACTCTGATTCAGAAGACGTGCACAAAAACAATGACAACATCAGAGGATTCATTAAATAATAGTGCTTTAAATACAAAAGAGCTCAAAATCATGGTCTTCAGTCACGTGAATGGCTAAAAATGGGCAATTGTGACAAACCACGCCTACGCAGGGAGACAGAGCATGCTACACTCCAACGTATTCTCCAGAGCAAGGAACATTTCCAAGGCCGATTTCAAAGCCTTAATTGACGTGCAGACCACAGAGGTGAAGATAGATGATATGCTAATTGGTGGGAAGCTATGTTCAAGACCAACCCACCAGCACCTGGAGACCATCCTGCGTTCTACTGGCGTAAGTGGAAAAGTACTGACGGATGTAAGGGTGCCAACCAATTATAGAAGGCCACGTAGAAAAGAGCCCTATAGTTTATGTAACCAATGGGACGTTGTTTATTTGATGACGTTAATAGTGATATTTTTGGGGGTGGGATTAGTTGCCCCACCTGATGTTAAAAACCCTATCACTCTCTTAGACAAGTATGGAACGTATACTTAGATGTTCCCGTAGACCCAATCACTTTCTCCAATAGGCTTTTGTAGGTTGCCACGTAGATTGACATCAGCAATGACGAGGATTTGCTATAAAAGTAATGTTTTTTATGAAATTCAGAGAGATCATGCTGTGCGACGTCCGTTGATGTTCCTTGTACTCCCTGTATAGATGTCCGTTGTACACAGTTGCAAATAAAACAGTTTTGTTTTGCCAACTATCTGAGTTAGTCTGATTATTGAATTTTGAGTATCGGCTGCATCCCCATCCATCTCAAAGTATTGCTACCTTGTCTTAAAGGGCTGGGTAGGTAATCCTGGTTAATTTCGTAGAAGGCCACCAACAGTTCAGAATGATTCAGGTATTTTTCTGACTGTAGTGTCCCACTAATGAGATGGCATGACACCAATGTAGTGCCTTACACTGATGGTGTTTATTAGGTACAATCAGATTATGCTCTCCATATGAAAATTCATCCCAAAAAGCTTAATTTGTTGTATCTATTTCATTGGGTGTTGTTTAACCTACTGTTATATTGCTTCCAACAGGCCCAGAGGTGTACTGCACATGCCCTTCATGCATTATGCAGGCTTGCGGTTTGAGGTATCATTGTCACAAATTTGGGATAAGTCATCTGCGTTCTTCTTCTTGGCACAAGGGAAGTGGCGCAGTTCGACAGACAATATGAAGAATCCAGAATGTTACGTTCATTTATTTTAGGGGAGCCTAATGCTCCTCTCTAGGGTTACAGCTATGGATGAGCGTTTGGGTTGCCCATTGGCCCATCACGGGCATGGCCCGTTTTCCATGCTATAAGCACATACTGCTCTTTCTTCTATCTGAGATTCGAGCGTATATCTGCAAATGTAAGTTCTAGGCATGGACGGAGCCGCAGATGGGGCGTCCTTACATTCTTTCCTGATTAAATGATGGAGAACAGCAGCTTTTTGTCTTCTGGCCAAGAGGTTTCTGACAGTAATTTATTGGAACAGACGATGTAAGATATTAGGTCTCTCTTGTCCTGTATTAAATTCTTTAGCTCCAAATCGGTAGCCTATCTCTTGTGAAAGGTTTCCAAAGCACAGGCCATCTCAGCAAGGAATGATACATCAGGACATCATCACTGTCTAGCAACGGGTCCGCCTATTAAACTGCAACCCCTCCTATATGAGATAAATAAAAGACTGCTTTGGAGTTTGCCTCTGGGAATGCCATGAGTCTGCAAAGGAAATGTAGATTACATTGGTTCATTATGTATAGGATCTCACATAGACCATCAATTTGGAAACAGGGATCTGCAGGCACCTATTCATCATCAGGGAGTAAGAGGTGCACATTAGCCTGCATATTGGCCAGGCAGTTAGGAGTCTAGCTATTAGCATCCCACATCTAAGTGCGGAAGGCCTCAATGGCTGGATCTGTGGCAGCTTCCATGGCAACAGTAAAGGCTCGATAAACTTGCAGCAGGCACGTGATGTGTATAGGTGTTTTTCAAGTTTGATCCTACAACCCCGCACAGGCAGGAGACCTACAGGCAATTGAAATACTAGCAGGTTCCCTACCTAAACAGGTGAGCGGAAAAGATTGATCCAGTCTAGGACACCACCTCTCTGCATAGGAACAGATACTATGAGTATACTCTCCCCATCTTCCCCACAAGTCACCAATTCCTTTATAGATTCTGCTGGATGAAGCAGGAAGAGTGTGTCCACAAATGAGAGAAAATCCTGCCCGAATGGTGCAAGCGTAAAATCCAGAAGAAGAAGATCATGAAAGGGAAAACATGGATGCAAGGTCATATCCAGGCGGCACTAGGAAGGGACTGAGGATCGGGTTCCGAGGGCATGCCAGAGGCCCAAAAAACAGGAACATACCATGTTGTCAAGTAGACTGTTCAGCTGTTACTTCCTTGGTCTGGGGGCATTGTGTACAATGCTTTGACGTCACTTCATGATGTGTGCATAGCCTTCCGGCAACTGCAGACCTGGCCCCCAGTTATCCACTGCAGTTGTCACATGCGCCAGAATATGAGACATAGCGGTTTTGTGACAATACCCACCACAGCAACATTCCTCCCACCTATTCATAAATGAATTCACACACATAAACACAGACACATATATTAATTTAAGTCCCAATCATTAATTTGATAATTCTCCAACAAATAACTATCTAAGATGTATAGGTTTAGTTCATCAATGATCTTTGGCACTGAGCATTCTAAAATAATGAGTTGTTCATTTACTAGCTTACATTTTAACTATAAACATTATTACTCATTTGTCCAGTATTAAGGTGAGGGTTGAGATACAACTCTTAATAATGCGTTAGTGTGCAGAGTAATACCCTATTCATTATGGCATGTTTTCTAAATTCCACTGGTGAGATATGCATCTATAGGATTTGCCATGTTGCCCCAATATCCTATGCATTTTGGGCATTTGTTTCTCATGTGCGATATCGGCAAGATAACAAATAACTTTTTGACAGTAAGTGGATCCCTACCTATAAAATACTTGCTATTTTCGTGTTCAGAGTTATTGAATTGTCTGAAACTAATCTTATTTTCTGGGGCACCCTATACCTGCCTTTGATCAAGATGGATGCATTTGACAAAAGCTTAATTTTATCCCTCGAACTTAAGTTTAATCAGGCACTTTTCCCATTTAATGTCTCTGCTTCAGTTTGCATTAAAGTTTGCAGAAGACCTGCTGCACCCTGGGCGTCCCATAATCACACTTATCCTTACTGGCAATGGGTCATAGGAGCAGCCCTAGCCCATGGGAGGTCCCGGAGCTACCACTGCCAGAGATGGGAACCACCACTGACACGATTCAGCATACAGTTGTCTTACCGTGCCAGTCAGTGGGCCTCATTACGAGTTTGGAAGTAGCCATGCCTCCAAACCGGGCTCCATTACTGGGTTCCTGCAATGGGGACTTACCGGGTCATTCCGACATAGGAGGACTCGGTAATTCCTCCTTGCAGGAACCATTCCCCATTCCCATTTCAGCCCCCATAGGGCTCAATGGGAATGGGGAGGGAGGTAATAACGGGCACATCACAAGTGGCCCATTATTACCTCCCTCTTCCCCTCGCAGGACCCGGAAAAGACGTCTGGTTTTACCAGACGTCTGGTCCGGTTCCCGCAAAGGGAACCTCGTAATCGGCGCTCCAGTAATGAAGGGTGCCGGTCCCGTACCGGCACCCTTCATTACGGGAGCCCCACCCTTGAAATGAGGCCCAGTGTGTATTAAAACCTCTGGCAAAGATCTCACTAACTGATTTTACCAGGGTGGGAACAGCCACACTTTGACATATTTTGGGGTCTAATGGACAGTCCCTAAGAAAAGTCTTTGTACCCTGCAGCATGTCATTCTCTATGGGGAGCCATAATGGAGAGGCCCAACAGCTAAGCTATCTTGTTGACTGTAAGTTGTCTATAATACCCCAGGTTAAATATCTAGTTCAAGTGGTGTTCTGGCACCTGAGAACTTTGCAAATGATCCTGTCACTGTTAAAACAGGACTTGAATATCTCTGCCATATTGGCATTAGTCTTTTCAAGAATCAGTGGAAGAGGCAGTGATGCTAGTTCAACCCAAAGGTATAGTGTTGTTGACCAAAGTGTCACTGTTTCAGCATTGGATAGATCAGGTATGGGCCAGAGTAAGGGAAGCAATCCAGAAAATATTGAGGACTAACCCAAGTGTGGTTCCTACTCTGTTCTGGATGAGGGGCTGGAAAGAGGAACAGTGTATAAGAGTCACCCTGGCCTGGCCATTTGAATTTGAAGACTCCAAGCTCTGCCAGAGAGTCTGAGCTTTTATACAGCATAGGAAGAGCTGGGAAACAGGATCAACCATGTCTAGTGGGATTCAGATGGAACTTTGTGTTATGTTAGATATTCTTTTAAAGTGATGCAATTTGAATTTTACTTACCTATATGCATGCAGTTCTCGCTGCATTTTAAACAAATGTAGTTAATACTGTGTTATTGGAAACTACAAGTCCTGTGAATCTTTGCCTTAGGAATTGTATTCAGTTTCTGAGTGGCGTCTTAGCACCAGTGCTTTCAAATAGGCACGTTTGCATAGGCGAGCTGGTTGACGTCGGTTAGCGTCTTGGACGCTTCTGGGGAGCTGCATGCTCTCCATTCAGGTATGGTTCTTATCTTGTTTCTTGTTTCACGCTGGTGTGCGTCTTCGCATTCAGCAACTGTTTTTTTGTTGCTTAGTCTGCCTTCTATTTTTATCTTCTTTATCTACTTTCTGCGTAGTAGCTTCAATATTTGTTAAATATGCCTAGTGACTTGGCACAATTTTGATCCCGTCGGAAGAAGTCCAAAGACGAGATGCCAACATTATTGCAAAATGCGTTGCTATGGATTTTGTTAGCACCTACAAATTAACTAACTACAGCAGATGTGGTTAAGTCTAACAGTATTGGTCCTGCCGCTTTATGCTGCACCGGAGCACCTGTGCACACAGCGTTGAAAGTTGTCATGACTAAGGATAGCGTGGTTAACACAGAAAATGTAACAGATTGTTCCTCTCACTCTTTGATTATATCCTTACCTTACAACATGGCTAGTAACTACGCATCTCTTAGTGAAGATGCTAAATCCCCTTCATCTTCTTTGGAGGTGATAATTAAATTGAACTTGAAACCATGTTATCCACTCATTGCATAGTGAGCGTACATGTGCCTCAGCCCCTAGTGATTTCAGATTTTACCCCTGCCATCAATTTCTTGTGCATCAAATTGCACCATAAGGGAGCACTATATACAGTGGAAACAACCCATTGATGCTACTTCTAGCAATATGAGTAACGCGTTGTTGAAAACGATCTTGCTCAATACACTTTCACTGGTCAAACACACTCCGTAGCTTGCAGACCTGAACAATGAAATTGACGTTGTTCAGCTAGTTTTGACTGAGACTTGGCTTGGTGATTCCACAGCCCATGTAGCCAGCCTGGCTATGCAATTGGGTCATAACATCTTTAATGGCTGATCAGAAGACATCTAGAGGTGGTGGCATTGCCCTAATATATTGTGATTCCTTAAAAATACATCTCTTTAAACCGCTGGCTATTGACAGTTGTGAGGCATTCATTGTATTGTAGTAGTCAATTTTTTAGCACCTTTTCCCATTTGTATGGCCTCAAAGCGATTTGTGGTAGGCACGGCCTCAGGACCGAAGTCCAAGTATCGCAACGTTCTCAGAGGAGGCTTAAGATGCATGCATGCATTTGGCCAGGATTAGGATTTAGGAGGGATGGCTAGGCTCCATTAATCAACCCAAGAGGTTTGGAAGCGTGCCAATCTGGCTTCTGAGCCAGACATTGAACAAAATCTGTATTACTTGACCTTAAATACAACATGATCAAAATCATCAATGAGTGTTATTGTGCGTTATTGCTATTATTGGACTTATCGGACACCTTCAATCTCATTGATCACTTTCTTTTCTCAAGAAAAGACTGATTGACGTGGAACGATGTAAAATGACAACAAGACAGAGCTACTTGTAGTAGGTTCTGGGCATAGGCTTTGGAAAATTGACCCACAATAAGATTAATTTGTTATCTCGGGATGTACTATCAAGGTTGCCCCCATGTGAACACTTTGGGAGTTTACTTTGATTCTCATCTTCCTTTTTCGAAACACGGTGGCCCTCATTAGGACCCTGGCGCTAAGTGTTTAACGGCACCGTAAAAGGCTGCGGCGCCGTTAAACACTTAGCGCCTTACTACGAGGTCCCTTTGCGGGACCCGACCTGAACGGCTGGCCTAGATCAGCCGTTAAAGTAGGGACCCACAAAGGGACTCTCGAGGTAAGTACGGTACTGTACTTACCGCCTTCCCCAGTCCCATTGATCCCTATGGGGCAAAAATGGGAATGGGGAAGGGCCAATGTTCAATGGGGAATTACCGCCCTGCCAACCTTGGAATGGGGTGGTACTTCCCCATTGAATATTGGCGGACTCGTTACGATACCGGCACCAACCATGGTGCTAATAGTGCCAGTATCATAATGATGGCCTTTGACTCCCTTAATTCCTCCTGCTCATATATTAACAGACTTCTGTGCCAGATCTGCCCTTACCCCACTGTGGAAAATAGATCTTTGCTTACCACTACCTTAATCAACTCAAGGCTTAAATATTGTAATAGTCTATTGGCCGGTACCTCCAAGGGCAATGGTCATCAGTTGCTGGTATTGCAGAACAGGACCGTTAGGGCCATCCATGGTTTGGGCAGATCCAAACATGTTACAACATGGTGGTGATCACTACATTGGCTTCCTGTTATACATCGGATCCAGCATAAGATAATGTTGCTGAAAAAAAAATGTATCTTGAGTACTGCCCCTTGATGCCTTATGAATCGCGTACAGACTAAGACACCTGTGAGAGCATTTCGCTCGAATGATAGGCTCACACTCTTTCAACCATGCTTAAATTGTGTAGATATGGGGACATGAGCTTTTATACCTGGGCACCAAGAACATGCAATGAGATCCACTCTGTTCTCTGGGACCTTACCTGCCACCTGAGATTTAAAAAGGATTTTAAGACTTACCTTTAAAAGAATTGATTAACCCAGTTGTTTGATCCTCCGTCCCTAGTTCTTCCTTGTTATGCGATTCTGTAGGCACTCTGATGTGTAGTGCCTTATATAAAGTAATAAAATTAATACATAAATGTGATCAAGTGCCATCCCTGAGGCTGAGACATTGGGCTACAGAGACCCTCAGGGCTAGGAGATGTGACCTGCTTCTTGATGCCAATCCCCAGAGGAGGTACACGGATCATCACTCAGGCCGTTCCCCTATTTTCACCCACTGTACTTTGGCCACTTGCATAACACCAAACCACATGTCTGAAAGGTGTTTAGACACTGGCAAAATTCCTTCATGAGCACAGTTCCCAATTGTTGCTCCCGAGCTCGAGTAGCTTTTGAGAAGAGACACATGTCAATGAGCACAGTAAGTGTGAACTAAAAAGGCAATTTTATATACTGGCTGGGGTGCAAAAGCCATGAATGCTTACAAATACTTGGGAGAGGCCGGTCATACAGATGCCAGCAGGAAGGGATCATGACAGAATCAGATGGCCTTGATGCCTGAATCCTTGGATTCCTATGTAGCTGAAACAGTTCGTATAGACTCTCTCTGCATAGGTGAGGGAGAAAGGAAGAGAACATCAGAAGAAGGAAGAGGCTGGAGATGGAAAAGGGTCAGAGTGGAGAAGGAAGCAGACAGAGTGGTACAAAGGCCCGAACATGCATTTGCTATGTCCACTTAAACAAACTCTAGAGTTGGTGCTGAGAAGCAGTTCTGAAACCAGCGTGGCTTCAGCTGTGGTGCATGTAAGGGTCCAAGGGCTAGAGAGGTGGAGAGCTTTGTTGATCTGGGGCATGAGATTGGTTTGGAAAATAATCTGAAGATCCCCAAGATAGGCAAAGAATAACCAAAAGATGGTGAGAATCCAATTCGGGAGGTATCACAAGACACCCAAGACAAGGTCCTACGCTGTAGGGACAGTCAGTGGAGGCTAACCATCACCCGTATGCATCGCCTACACACTAAGATGTCTGTGACTTTATCCCTCTCAATGCATGGCAGTGGATGAAGAGATGAAGGCCTGAAAATGAAGCCACAACAGATGGGGAATAAATGCTTTCTTTAGTGCTGTTGAGGCTGGCGAGGTTGCCGTGATCCCTGGACTCTGTCAACACTTCTACTTTACTGCAGTGAATTACAGCACCTAAAACTGTATCATTACCACACAAAGCTAAGCCACGCCCACTTTTTTTTTTTTTTAAACAGCAGCGGGCGCATTCAAGCAAGTGCTTTCTGTAAGTGCTGTTGAGGCTGACGAGGCTGCCATGATGCCTGGACTCTGTCATCACTTTGCGGTATGATTATATGGACTTTGAGCTTTCAAATGACTGTGGACTGTTGAATAGCATTCCAATTACTCATACATCGTTTTTGTATAATTGCAGGTGAATTACAGCACCTAAAACTGTATCATTACCACACAAAGCTAACCCCGCCCACTTTTTTAAATAAAAACAGCAGCGCACGCACATTCACACGCGCGCATTCAGTGCTTTCTGTAAGTGCTGTTGAGGCTGTTTGAGCTGTGCGTCTGAAGTCCCTTAACTTTTCAACCTGTGTCGTCTTTTCTATTTATTGTTTTCGATTTGTCAAAGAGCAAACCACTGCACACTTGTCGAAATCATATATACTGCTCTCTGGCATGTACACCGCCCTGACATCATCCAGCATTCCCTGTAGGCATATTCAAAACTACTTGCTTTTGCATATGAACGTGTGCAAACGGGCAACTCTATACACCTTAAAAATAGGTATGCCATCTAAAATTGAAACATTAAAGTTAGTGGAGCACCTTAAACATACTCATGTGAAAGCTGTTGATGCACTATTAGCTAGGAAAAACAGTGCTTCATCCTTACGATCTCGCACTGCTTCAGCCAACTCTGACATTCGATCCTTCTATTCCGCTGAAATTGACAAAGTCAACCAACACCCATTGAACTGCCTGTGATTAATCAGGGCCCAAGGGAACAAACGCCCTCACACTTAAGAACTCATTCCGTCATGCCGGCACAGTTGCCGGTTACACAGAGCCCGAGTGATTCAACAATGGAAACACTCGTGGACTAATGGCAGAAACTCCGGCCACACACCAACCAGAAGATATTGGTAAAGTCCCACAGCAAAATATAGTAACATCACACAAAATTCCTGGCGGGATGGCATCACTCGCCGTTGTAAACAGCCTCCTAATAATTGACTCTTTATTGGAAACCTCCACTGGCGTAATAACAAATGCTGCTAACATCAAAAGCATGTGCACAATGAATGCTACAAACACCTCTCCTCCATCTGCTTCTTCCAAATCTCTGTATTCAGCATAGTCTTCTACTCACCCACTAACCATAAAATTGCATTCAAACCTATAACACTCGCCAATAATGTTTGATCCATCAATTCAAAACTCCTTAGTTTTATCTTTATCTTTTAACCATCCCACTCCAAGGAAGCAAAAATCAAACCATAGTACTCAGCAACCCATTCACAAATCAATCCCTAACAGTCCTCTTCTAGAGGTTAGTCTTACAACTATGAACTTAGCTATACAATCCTTGGCTAATCTTTATCCAACTCTGGACTTACAGTTAAATGCACAAACAATTTTGCTCGAAAAAACTCCTTTATTCAGAATTGTCTGGAAACCGAAAATACTGCACCAATGCCATGGTGCCTATGAAGGATCCTAACGATGCTCAAACCATCACAAAGTCATTGCGATGTAATATATCCAACCAATTATGTAAACCTCACTCACCATCTAAGGATTTAAGAACAATTCCTACATGCGCCAACAAATCGATAGTGTTAATCACTTCGGACCACTCCACCAATAAAGCCAAAATCAGTGCTCTGAGTGAATAGAGCCATAAAACAGATTTTGGCATCTTCAACAAAAACTACTATCAAATAAGGACCATCAGGAACAAAAGAGGAATAAAAATGTTAAGTCTATACCGCTGCTTAATCATGCAACTACCAAGCACTTCATTAAAAACATGACTAAATTAGAAAATCGATCACTAAATGCTAGCACTGCAATTACTAAAATATATACAAACTTAATCAGATCAAATGCGACAAAAAAAAGCAAAACAATCAATCATTAATACCGCTGATAACCCTTGAGAGCCATTAGACAGCCTACTGGAAGAGATCAAAATTGAAAAACTAACACACCAAGTTCCAAACAGCTTGAAAAGTCGAGAATTCATAACCCTAACGGTGTTGCCTATGCACAGGTCAATTCCATGCAGGAAACTCCATTTCAGACTCTGGAACAAAGGAGATTTGAAATAGCCAAATAAGTTGCTCAGTATTTTCACACCCATAACCAACTCATAGCATAATCAGCACCCAAACTCTGCCAAATAACTCTACAACAAGCATTTTTCAAATGGACCCAATATTGAACCAACTGACAAATAAACAACGTCCCAAAGATCAGCAAGCTTTACAACATAACAAAGCAAATCAGTTGCTTGAAGTTAATTCATGTTGTCACAATCTAATTTAACCTTTTCTTATGTATGATCTTAACAGAACGACTATACTGAACATATTCAACGACATTCCAAGTCTCGAGGATCTATCGACAACTGACATTTATCAATTTGAATTCCTCTATGAACCTGTTCTTTCAGTAGCTAGAATATGGATACAATCTGGCTTTATTTTAAACACAATCTGGCTAGCCAAACAAGAACTATAACAATCTTGGATTCGACATCATTTACCAATCCAGCAATAAGTACCATATTCATTCAAAACTAACTACTGAGCTCAAGGCTGAAGACATACAAAGATCTAATTTCAAAATCACACAAATTGAAAAGCCCACATACGAACATCTTCAAACACGAATTCCACCAAAAGCAATTTTGCCATCACAAAACTGATTTCGATTAGACTCATAGCAATTAAAAACTCAGGACTTTTGACACTTTCAGCTCATCAGTTGGAACACTCGAGGATATAAGCATTTAATGAATTCCAAAACAAATGGCTTACAACAGTTCAAAATCCTAGCCCTCCAGGAGACATGGCTATAAGATGTACCTGTATGGGATGACTATACTATCCAACTATCACCAGCCATAACTCAACCCAAAGGAAGACCAATGGCGGGCCTCCTGTTAGCCACCAAAATCTCCTTGGGTTGCCAACTTTTGAAATGGAAGAATCCAAACAATGACCTTCAACTTGTGAAAGTTATCATAGGTGCTAGAGTCACTGCACTCCTAAATGTTTACCGGAACCATCTAGGTATATCAGCAGATGTCTTTTTTAGAGATATTGGAGATCTTCTCGACAGATTATATTGGACACCACCATAACATTGACAATTATAATAGGCGATTTAATATTCACTGCCTGCCAAATACCAAGATGAAAGACGCTGCATTAACTCGCTGATGGACTGTACTGATGGCCAGAAGACAACTAACAATGCTAAATGGTGCCATAGAAACTGACACACCACCTGACAGTACATGGCAGGGACTCAATCCCCAAGCTACCACAGACTACATCTACACAGACCAAACACTCTTCTCAGTAGTGGATACCTTCAAAGTCAAACAGCAAAATATCAGCATCCACAACCAACTGAAATTAACATGGCAATGGGAAGTATCTGCAATCTCTGATAAAAACCCCCAACTATAGAACGAGAGTCATCACAACATGAAGTCATAATCAACTGTGCTGGACGACCACCCAACTAACAAGACTTTATAATATCATAACAACCAAATCGGCTCAAGTTCCAATTCAATTAATCCAATCAGGTGGATATTATTGTTGCTGCATTGCAATTATTTAAAGAAAGAACGAAAAACTCAAATAAGCCGGGATTCAAACATAAGCACATATATGATGCAGAAGTACGACAGCATAAAAGAATACTACAAAAGATAATAAGGCAATCCAGAAACTTGCCCTTGCAAGAATGATTGAACATGATAAAACAACTCAAGTCTAGTTACAAAAGATGGCGCACATTGAGAAAATCCCTGTTGTACCAGAAGGATGGCGAAAAAATGCTGCACACATTAAAACATCAAAAAACACTGGGTAAATATTGCAACTACTCAATCAAGCTACATATCATTCACAAACCCCTTTACAATTGCATGCATTGTCAGAGCAGGAATGGATAACTCACTTCACAAATCTTTATGCCTCATTGAACCATCAGGAATTTAGAAATGTGCTCAGGCCAGAAACTAACACCTCATTGAAATTCAACCTAGAGGATATAAAGCATTTTATCACAAAATTGAGCTCCCCGAGAGCTCTGGGACCTGATGGCCTAACCAACTGTGCTTTCAAAAGTAATCCAGACCATTGGTCAAAAATATTATACACAATCTTTGCAGATGTAACATCAACCCGTTATTCCTTCATTGTGGCGAAAATCAGTTATTATCCAAATTTTAAAAAAAGGCAACCGACAACTAGCCATTAATTACCAACCCAATGCATTGCTGGACGTTCCAGGCAAACTCTTTGCTCAGCTTATTCTCAGGGAGTTTAACAACTGGATGAGCTGCATTAAACTGAATGATCCTCATCAGACTGCTGGGCTGGGCAGGGCACTGCCATCAATCTAACCTCAATAACTACCATTCAAATGCGAACTTCCAAACAGCCAATCTACATGGCGCATATAGATTTAAAGGCAGCCTTTGACTCCATATCAAGATGTAAACTGACGAACAAATTAGTGGAGGCAGGATGCCCACAATATTTAGTGAACCTAATACATCAACTACATTCGGATACATCCATCCAAATAAGCTAACACAGGAAGGATAATTAACTGACCCAATTACTACTCGCCGAGGCCTGAAACAAGACTGTGTGTTGGCATCAATACTGTTCAATTTCCTCCTAGCAGACATGAGAACAATCTTACAACCAGTGATCTCTGATACTCCGCATCTCAGAACATCATCAATAGCTTGGCTTTTCTATGCAGATGATATTGTGCTCCTCTCAAAAACACCAAAAGGTCTACAAAACATATTCACTGGATTAGGGATCTATGCCAACTCGAATCATCTGGAAATCAATGTACACGAAAGTAAAATCCTATACTCTGAACCAAAAAGATCTACGAAGAAGAACAGAGTTAATATTAATAATCATCACCTGGACCATCTCTACTTGGTCAGCAACTGCTCAAAAATAACAACAGCTACTTCACCAGCAAGGATAATTAATGCAAAATATGGAAAATTCTCATATTCTCCACTGATAACATTTTATATCCAGAAAGTGGTCCCTATCATGCTGTATGGCTCAGAAACTAAACCATGTACAAATGAACCCCACTGGACAAAAATAGAGGGCCTTTATTGGAAGTGTGTTTTAGCTTTACCGAGTTCCCAGCTCATGGCTCCAATTAGATACGAACTAGATCTTCCTTCACTTTTTGTCATGTATAGTTGGAAGGTTTGATTACTACACAGAAAATACCTTCAACAGGAGAAGTCTAACTCCCTTCTCAGCATATTAGCAAATTACATGACCACTCCAAACCATAATTTTGCACTCGAATGGAGGAAACAAACTACTTTACTTCTGACGACAGCTGATATTTCAGAGGAACTACTACTGGCCAACCCTACAAGAGCAAAACAAATGCTATCAGTATGATTGGATACAAACCATCTAAGTATGTAAGACATATAAGTCATTCAATGACAAGCAATTTCCTGGCAAAAACATGTGACAAACTAAAGCTTATCTGGTAAAATCCCCAGCCCATCTCATAGGAACATCTTTCTACGCTTTTGCCTGAATATATGTAACACCAGAGAAATTCTAGCTGTGCAACGTCTAATCGACAAAGTTGATAATATATGCAGATTTCATTGAGATGCACAACAAAAAGAAAATCTTCTCACTGAATGCCCAAGTCTAACGGAACAACGAATCAGGTATCCAAATTTGTACTTCAGAGACTTTAGGTTTTTTACCTCAGAAACACTGTGGCAAAACATTTTGAATCACAGTCACCTATGATTCAAATTTCAATTGCAAATTCATATTTGCCCTCTTACTTGGACAGTTTGAGAAGTCATCATGAGAATGATCATCAACACTACCAGCACCAACTTTCTTGTTGTTTGGATACATATGTAAAAAGTCCAAGAGAAAAAACTGTATGTGATGTAAAACACTAATAGGAATGTTTATTCTTATTCATTTAATTGCGCACAACTTGAATTATACATCTTTTGCAAATTGTATTTATTTTTATTGAAGAATGTATTGATCTAATGAAAAGAACATTATTGAAAGATTGATGTATTCAATCGTAACAATAAAAACATAAAAAAATAAATTGACTTTTATCAGCCAATTCAGTGACCAGTGCCCAGGAGGCCCACCATTTAATAGTAGCTGCCAGGAGCGGTTCCAGAACCAATACCTTGAGAAATGTGAGTGACTGTTACATCACCTAAGAGTGTAAACCCTGGCCACATATAATAAAATGCTGCAACTCAGGACCCCAGTCAATTTAGGAGCCAAGCTTTGGACCCTATGCACATTCCTTTTACTTGTTCAGTTATTCCTGAATACTCACACTTTTTTTGAAGAAAGTTATCGAGATTTGTTGATCCTTGCCAACCCCCACCCCACCTTCTTTCTTTGGGTCAATTAAAGGGCTTTATTTAAACCTCTTATGAGTCTCAGGAGTTTTGTTTATTCCTTGATCTGTAATATTTACCTACTACAGGAGTAGGTTCAATTATTTTTCCAACCAGGGTAAGGCATTGAGTTGATGCTGGTTATGTGTTAGCTGATTTGTGATGCGTCATTGAAGAGGTTGGCATAACAGTCCTCATGTATTTAGATCTCGCAATGGCATTTGGCATTGTTAACCACAATATAGCACACTACCAGCAGGTGCTCAAACAGTAAGCCACAACATCACTTGCATTCAGTCAATGTTGCCTACACCTAACTGTGGTTTCCACCAGGAGGTCTCTTTCTTCCCATTTCTATTGAATTACAATTTGTCTCACCACCTCTTGACTCACATCAGTAAATCATTTGTTTGAGCAATTACATGGATGTGAAGTAAAGATTCCTCGTACAACATACCTTAATGTGTTTGTTTTCCCTAACTGGTTCACAACTTTTCTCTGACATATGCAACCCCTGATGTACCATCTCCAGGACTCTAAGTTCAACTGTATTTGGGGGGGTTCACTACTTATCCATATCTTCACCTGTAAATAGTGCCATAGCTCTCTGTTTCTTCAAAGCTACCATCAAGCTGAACATCCTCACTCCACTTCTGAGGGATAGGCTAGGCTTGACCACTCGACCACAGCTACTAATAGCTGAGCAAGAACAGCTGAAGGAGTCTATTTTTCCTCAGTTAAGAAACTTTCCCGACCTGAGAGCCTGGATAAATTTGCTGAGGGAGGATTATAGGGAGTCTGTTCTCAGGTAGCAATCAGTCCATGGATGGCACCATGCATGTTTCACTAACAGCATGTTGGCCAATCAGAATTAGATTGATGCTATTTTGTCAACAGTAAATCTATCCTCTTTTCAAAGGGAATTCTATTCTATTTTTTAATGCATAGATGAACAATGTGCCTTAGCATTACGCTGGCCAGCGTCTAAGCGGACCAATCCACTAGGGACTTAAATAGTAAATTGCCCTAAGGTTGTTTAGGTCTGGTGGTCACATGTAGGTGGCAATTTCCACATTTGGAAAAAATGCAACTTTATTACACCATGCATCTACTTAGCAGCACTGAACAAGTTAAGGAAATTCATGAGTCCTTAAAATTCACAATCTATGTCACTGACACTCACTATCACTGATTGATACTCATATTACTCTGGCGAAGGGGTCCCTATGCTGGCTAGATATAGAAACAAGAGAGTACTTTTAGGACCTTGTATTGGCACACAAAGTTTTCTGTCCAATGCATCTGCCGTGTTCTTTTGTGGCATTGCTATACACACATCCTTACTGTGCTGCCATGAAAACTAATGTTGGACAGTATTTAATCTGAACCAAATGTTTTTTGCTGTCCATGGACTCTGTACTGTTATGCATGTGTATTTGCAAATAAATTAGCATAGCACATGCACTGTAAGGTGCAGAGTCACTGTGGGTTAAACATATTGAATGATTAACATTTGTTTGCCGGTCTTCGAGGTACAGAACCTTATTTTGCCTGAGACGAAAGAACTCTGAGTTTTTCATTGAACTGAGTCAGATTCATAAAACCGCTCCCTGGGCCTTTATCTTTGATCGGCTTTGCCCTGTTCTTGCCATTTCTTAAACCCCAAGCACATCTTTTAGAATGTGGCCATAAGCTCAACAAAGCTACCAAAGGGGGCGCCAAATTTTTCAGCCCTCTCTTTCGGTTCTATCTGCCCTCTTGCCTCCTTATGATGGTTGGAACGGTTTGCAGGACAAGGGTACGCACAGTCATTTCTCTCTTCCTCCTGGGGCCATTATTCTGTCAATTTTCTAATACATATTCTAACCATTTTTAGAATACATGTTTAAATTAAATTAAATTTGTAAACAAAGTTATTTGTTACATTAGCCACTCTTTTAAAATGGAATGACGGCACAGGTTATTATGGTGGAGGAACCTCAGAAGATGTTATAGGTTGAATTGGTGGTGATGATTAACTGTGGAATTTTCCCATTGCTCTTTTTGTTTACTTAATAGTTTTGAGAAATTAAATTTGGATGCATATGTGTGGATCTTAATCGTGATTTTAAAGACAACGGTTTGTAATAAAGTATATGTCTAATTAAAAAATAAAATAAAAACAAAAGATTCTAGCAATGCATGCTGAGCCACGGTTGTTTTCTTTCGACTCTGTCACTGGCACGCCTACAAGCATCCTGGCAGCTCCCAGAACTGTCAGCTTGTATCCACCAAAGGCTTGTGTAGCTCAGGAACATGTCAGCAACCTGGGGGATCATAATCTGACACACCAGAATATTGGGAGTTTTTGGTGAATCAAGCTGTTGCGAACATTGGCTTTCAGCGGGTGTGGACTAAACTAGTATATATGTGGCAATAACAGTACATTTCAAGGTCAGGCAAGGTCAGTCTTGCTAGGGAGAGGCAGAGGCAGGTGGTTGCTATAGCAGTTAAGGAAATATGGAAACCCACTGACCATCTTGCAAGACATAAATGCATCTGACATTTCTTGTCATAACAAGGAGAAAAGCTTCATATTGCTGCCTGTAGGGAGGCAGTGGATTAGATCTCTTGAGTGTAAATAAGTCTGCATTCATTTAGTACTGAAACTAAATATTATTTGACAGCATAAGCCATGTCTTGCAGGCCTTTTAAGGTAAGAGCATGCATTCACTGGCTGGTAATCAGTGTGTCAGAGGTAGGAAAAAGCACTCAGTGGCTATAACTGAGTACATTAGGCCTCATTATGAGTTTGGTGATAATTCGGCGGTAAATCCGCTGAATTACCACCAGCCTCCATTACTACCACTTGGTGCTGTGGATTTGTGGGATTACATGTGGTAGTAGGGTGATGCAAGTCACCACTTTTGGAGCCCATACAACTCCCTGGTGGATTTTGGCAGGATTACTGCTGGTGGTAATTCTGCTGCTGTAATTTGCCAATTTATGGCAGTAAAGTAGCATATTCAGTGCCACCTTTTTCTTGGAGGTAAATCTTTTGCTTCACCGTCTCCACCATCTTGAAAGGTCTGATACCGTCCAGATGCAAAAGGAGATGCCTGCCCTGACACAATCATCAAAGACTTCTCGGACGTCCTGACCCCTTTTGTCACCACTTTCATCAACGCATCCTTCTACTCAAGCCTGGTCCTACTAGGCGCTATCTTGGACCCCTCTATCCTTACCCTCTATCACCCAATCACCACAGTCCCCTTGACAGAGCCGCCTACCTCCAAATCCAGCAATACCTGGAATCCAGCCATACGCTGAAGGTGCAGCAATCTGGATTCCGCCTTAGTCATGGCACAGAATCAGCCCTGCTTGACTTAAAAAAACAGCTAGATGAGATAAATAATGCTGGAGAGCCAGCACGACTACTTCTCCTAGATCTCTTGGCTGCGTTCGACCTGGTAGACCATAAGATGCTCTGCCAACATAACAAATCCTCTGGCCACTTCTCATTGGAAGCAATAAGCTGGATCGCTTCCTTCCTGAAGGGTAGAACTATCAGAGACTTCGCGGATAACGCAAGTGCCCCCCCTGCATTAATCACCTGTGGCATTCCTCAAGGCTCCTGTGTCCCTCTCACCTTTAACAAAAATGTTATCAAACATCTCTTCGACCTCCTTGACTCCATCGCAGATCCTATACTCACCACATGGACGACATGCAAATCCTCCTTCCACTCACAAGCAATCATGCTGTAGACTCTGCCACCCTAAATATGCCACCCTAAATATAGTCTTCCAAATTATCCAGGCATATCCAGGCATGTATGGCTACCCACAGCCTGTGTCTTAACAATGAAAAAATTTAAATCCTCCTAGTGGGATCAATGGCGATGCTCAAAAACCTTGACCAGCTTTAGGCCACCTTCACCAAGCATCCATATCCCTGTCTCACCATCAGTAAATATTATGGAAATGTACCTGGATGCATCACTCTCCCTCACTTGTCAAGTCAACACCATTGCCTCCTTAGCTGCTCTTACCACCAAACCTATCAACGCTTGCAGACCATTCCTCTCAGCTGACCGCTGTCTCATCGTTGCCTGTGCAATCGTCAGCTCTAGACTTCATTACTGCAATGCGCTCTTTGAAGGCACTTCAACCCGTAATATCCAAAAAATGCAAGTCATCCAAAACAATACAGCCCTTAACATTCTTAGACAAGTCAATTTCTTGCAAGAAGAAACACCCATTGATCCCTACAAGAGATCGAATCACCTTTAAAACTCTGCCGATTACCCATCTCGAATACTGCACCGGTGGCAATTTCACAGTTATGGCAACAAGACTTTGGAACGCTATGCCCCGAGAGCCGAACAATCCTACTGAGCATTCTGCAAACTTTGGAAAACCTGGCTCTTCACAGAGCGCAGCAGATTAACTTGTCTCGCATACTATGTTTCTCTCAAGTCCTCACAATGTCCGTAACAGCGTATTGATGCCCTTGGGCTTAGTGCGCATTTCTGGGATGTCTTAACCCACTTCTGCTCTGCCATGCGGCATCACTGTGTTCTGATGGTGCCAGAAACATCAAATGGCCGCTAAACCCTTGTTCACGCCAAAACCTCTGAAAATCACGCTTTGCAAAACACAAAAAGATGGCTGCCCAATCTGCCAGTGCTTTGCTGAAGGAAACCCCACAATCTTACTTTAAATTCTTTGTTCTTTGTTGCTGAAACTGCAGAATGTCGGTACAAAACACCCTCAAACATCCAAAATTCTTACTGGGTGCTACAATTCACTTAGTACAAGAAACCATTGTGAACTTACAATGTCCTAAAAAGCTGAAAGCATCAAGAGATTTCCACAGCAAAAGTGGCTCTGTGGATCTGTCAAAATCTGGGCGCAGTACCCTCGGCTGCCTGAATGACAGCTGTCAGGGGCCTGCAGGATTAAAACTTTAAACATGTATAAAAAAAATCAAATGTTTGCAGGCTAAGATGCCTGTTATTGAGAGTAACCCATCTTGTAATTGTTTTGATTCCATGATTTAAAATCTTGAAGAAGTATTTAGCTGTGATTTGATCCAACAAGTTTGTTGTATGCTAAGGGAAAATTCATAAAGAATTAACAGTTAAAATAAGTTGGCTAAAGCTACCAAACCGGAATAACAGCTTTCCTCGCAAAGGCAATGCCTCCCCCTCCATCTCCCTCCACCAGGAACTAACATCTAAATGATAATTATAGGGTGGGGGAAGAACCTGGTCTGCAGTGGGGAAGGAAACAATGAACAGCTGCTGCAAAGCAGGAAAGGCTAAGTGTGAGGACCGTCGTAAAATGGCCTCTGGCAAGAGAACAGGGAGGAGACTGCTCCTGAACTGAAGGAAGACAAAAAAGAGGCAGAGACAAACAACAATCTGTGTGAAACATTCACAAAGAACATTTTGTTTAAACACATATAACTGGCCTCTTAAAACTGTCAAAAACGCAAAAATAAAGAATTTAAATCTAATTTTTTGCTGCACATTTCATGAGGCGGCAAGATCGTGTGACATAATTAGGAAGGAAACCGCAGAAAATGTGATTTTATACCAAATGTATTTCTGCTAGAATTATGAAACTTTATACATTTATGCCCACGTTATGCACGCACACTTGTAGAAATTTGCTGGTAAATAGGACATTGTGTTCCTGATGAAAAGGGCACACTTCTTGGAAAAGCAGACACAAGATCCCACAGCTACGGAGTTTGGAGGAGTAGCTTCTGTACAAAATATATAATCTGTATATGTGGCTGGTATCGAGATTGCACAGGTGTAAATATGTATTGTGTCAAAAGTAGATTTTGTGTTCAAGAGGCTAGGGGTGGACTCTAAGCCTCATAAACCCACACCATAAAGGTGACACCATGTTTTTCTCCTCCTATCAAGGTAGAGAGGAGATTCTGACCAATCCCTGTTAAAGGGGCGAGCTTAAGCTAAACCAGCACACACAGCCACTGTATGATAGCATAAATAGAGACAGCAGTGGGCAGAAAAACACAGACAGATTCACCCACTATCCGAATGCTGGCGGAGCACCATTCTGCAGAATTTTCCATCTTCCTTGCTCCAGACTCCAGAAACTTGGCAAAGCTGAACCCATTGCATAGCTGAACCACTTTCAGCTAGGCCTCAATTTCCAGAACCAAAACCAACCCCACAAACTTAAGGGGAAGAATCATACTACAGCCGGGCTGCGCTGCACTGCTTGCCTGCTGAAATAATTATCATCAGAACCAAAAAGGGCAGTTCCCATAAAATCCTGTACCGTGCTGTGACCAAAGTTCCTTGCAGATCCAATCCAGTCTGGTGCTGTGCTGTGACCAGAGTGCCCTGCTGATTGCAGACCCAGTCCAGTCTGATGTGCCCAGCTGTCTGTCCCAGAACCAGGTTCCCTTCCCGGAACAAAATCTTGACAGACCAGAATCCTGACGGTTCTGTTTAAAAACATATCTTTTGAGTATCTATAGATAGAACTGTGTCACTAGCCTATGTACCTTGCTTAGTTAATCCCTATCTTAAACCCATCCTATCTTGTCTTCAGAACCTGATATTGTTAGGAGTAATTTTGAATTGTCTGAACTCTCTATCCAATCCCTCCTATCTTCCTCCTGCGCTAGTTTTGTTAAAACTATCTCTGCGCTTATCTTTTCTCATCTAAAGAAGGCAGTACCACTGCAGGCTGTCGCCCTGAACAAGTGGCTGTGTTCCTGTGTAGTATTCGTTGCATTCATAGTTATCCTCTAGTGTTAGAAATCCCATTTGTCATTTTAAAAGAAAATTCCCATTGTCCATTCTTGCGCCTATCTCGAAAAAGCGACCTCCACTAAAACTTCCATAACTTTCTCAGTTTTTGTGCATTCCAAATCCCTACGGTTCTCCCATTATCGTGATTATCGCGTAGTAAAAAGTTTGCCGCGAATTTCGTTTTAAGGAAATTCTTACACATGTAAAACAGCTTATGATTGCTCCCGACCTTAGTTTTAAGATTTAAAATTGTTTCTTAGTATTAAATCATTGCTAGTGTTTGTGTACAACTATCCAAAGCGGCTCCCATAAGAATTATAGCAAGTCCAGCAATTTAAACCATATTTAGTGTTTATGCCCAATCCATTCTCAAGATATCTTTAAAAGCCATTCAGACAACTTGACAGTCAATTCTGCTTTCTCTTGTGTTTGCTGAGGGAAAGTGGGATTGTTATTTTGTTTGAATTCTGCCATTCCTGAATACCTGCTCTCTCCTCCTATCTCTTTACATTGCCTATTGGGGGGTTGAGGGGTGTGCAAGGGGAACCTTTAACCACAGTGCAATCTGATCTACACACGCTGTCATGATGCCCGCTCCCGGGGAGCCGGTTCAAGCCCTGCGTCCCCGAAAGCGGACATCCAGTCCCCAAGGAAGGACCCAGCAACCCCATATAGGGGCCCTTTGGACAGTGTCCTGGCGCCTATGGCGCCAGGCTCATAAAAGACATCAGTCCTGGCGCCATAGGCGCCAGGCTCATTATGGATGTGCTTGGGTGCATTTACCTGATGCAGACCATGCTGCAGGATCCCGGCCTCCTTGAGGCCTGAAAGGAACTACTTTACCTGTGGGACTAATTTACCATCTGGGCGTGGTCCAGGAAGGATACATATCTGATTGGAGGAAGGATACATACCTGGAACTTCTTCCAAGGCTATTTAAACCCCACCCGAACAGCCATACGTGCTTCGCGTTGTTCTGCATCTAGCAGCTGGACGCTCACCGTGTCTGCTCCTGCATCCTGACTTCTGCCACGCCTGCCAGCATCCTGGATCACCTGCAAAGGAAGAGAAGAAGAGAACAGAAGAAGGAAAAGTCCTTACCTGCTAAAACCGCATCCCGGAGACACCTCGCCGACAATCCTGAAAAAGAAGACTTTTATTTAAAAGCTCATTGCGTCGATCGCTGCAGCGCCGCATTCCACTCACCTTTACTGGGCGCCTCCATGTTCAGCAGCGATCATCCGGATTCACAGTCACGCCCCAACGCCTAGGGAGAAAAAGACCAGAACAAAAGGTGAGAGAGAGAAGGGAATAAGGAAAGCTAAATCTCCATGTTAAGACTTACCTGTTGATTCATTCCCTCTTCATTTCGGGTCCGCGCCGCATTCTGGCATTTCCGGACCCCGGCCCCTAAGGGGAAAAAGGGACATCAGCGTTAATGAGCGAATGAAAAGACATTACCAAAAAACGCTCATTAAAGACTTACCTGATTTCTACAAGGATTTCACCTCTCATCTCGGGTCGGTGCCTGTTCCCCGGCATTCCGTACCCCGGCCCCTATGGGGAAAAAGACACTAGCATTAGTACATTAATGCATGGACACAAGGGGAACCTCTTATCAAAAAACTTACCTGGAAGCCAAGCAAGTTTGATTCTCACCAATCCGAAAATCCAGTGAAGTAACTGGATACCAACGCGCCCCTGCATCAGAAGCAGGATGGAGAGCTTGTCCTTCCAGACCCTAAGGTAAGACGCTACGAGGAATCACAGAAGGGTTTCGAGGACGGTGAGAGGGGAAAGTGGGAGGCTGATTGCATTACCCCGCAGACAGTTAATCCCCTATTTTCGCCTACAGAAGGATACTTCTGGGAGCCAGACAAGCCAGATTTGGGGGCCCGGTCCAGTCCGTCTTCCGAACCCTGCGCATCACCTTAGAAGAGGTCACAGCAGCACGAACCAGGCCAGCGCCTCCGTGGGAGTCAGGTGAGCGTTACACACACACACACACACACACACACACACACACAAAAGCATTATTTCTGTGCTGAAGTGTTTTGCTCATTATTACTTCTTGTGTATCAAAGAGATTATTCAGTGTTCCATCACCCCATTGGTGATTATTATGTACCCATTAAAACATAGTGTGATTGAATTGTAAATACATAAATTAATATTTTACCTTTGCAAACCAGCCTGATTACTGGTTCAGTGTGACCGGCGGGAGGGTTCCAGGAGAGGGGCGTGATATGAGTGGTACATCGTTCAGAATAAAGAACTTTTAGAGAAAAATAAATAAGGATTTCAGTTGTGCATTACACGCTAGGCATTGACTTGGGTGTGTGCCGGATTGAAATCACTTACACTTATAAATGTAAAATAAATAAATAAACTTGTATCACAGCGGTGCAGTAATGAAGAATTAATAAAATGACTCCAGCATTACCACCATGTTTTCCTGCACCGCCGTACTTGTAGTGAGGCCCATTGTCTAGTTGTAGAGGACATACTTCATAATTCCTGGCAGCCATTAGGAGAGTATATTTAGTGGCACTGGCTGTAAGTGAGAATGCCATGTTAGTATTATGGAGGAGAGCATCCCAGTGACCACCTTGCATGACATAACATGTGCCATTTCTTGTGCCTGTAAGGAAAAGAACATCAGATCATTGTTTGGATTAAATTGGGAGATTTTATTCACTGGCTGTATGACCAAAAAATTGCTGTTTGAATAGACGAAGACATATTTCTTTGTACATGGGAAGAGTCTATTTAGTTGCTGTAAATCAGTTTTTCATGTTTGTGTGACCAGAGAAAATGGTTGTTGCTATTGAAGTTGCAAATAAAATATCTTAACATTATTTCTAGGGAAGAGTGTGCATTCAGAAGCTGTAGGTGAGTCTCTCGAACTTTTTGAAATAAAGAAAATCATGTTTGTGTAGAGGTAAGCAAGTAAATTCATTGGCTATTGCCTAGTGTAAGACCTTTTTGTGGCAAGTTACTGAAGTAGTGGTTACTGAATTTAACAGTTATAAAGTAGATGCCATTAGTGTTTGTGGTACTATTTTTTTATTTTATTTTTTATTTTTATTTTTTACATCTATTCTATTCTTGAGTCCTGGTTATTTAACAACCACATACTACTGCAGAGGGAGGCACCTTCCAATAGAGTAGAGAACAGGACCCATTTCCTGCTACACAAGAGCACGACAGCCAGAAACATGTGACAGCAATATGTGCAGTGCAGCGTTTTTATGTTTAATGGTGTTACCTACTTTCTTGTGCGTTCCCAAAATTGCAAACATCCTAACGGTTGCCTTAGAAAACACCACAGACCAAAAATGACAAGATGGCAAATGTATAGGACTAAGTATGATATTAAAGCAGTCTTACAAGGCTACCTGTTGCCTAATATCACCTCAAATCTCCAAATGCGTACAGGTTTGCTTTCTCTAGCCCAGTTAATATCGATATGGAATACAGTGGTGGCGTCCTGGCAGAGAGTGATGAAACTAAGCGGCTTCTGCGACTAGTTGTGATGCACATTTGAAGAGCTGCTCCTGCAATATTTGAGACTATCTACCTTTGGATCTATAGCATGTTCCTCTCTATAGCATTCTCCACTACAGACTGATGCTCATCTGGTAACACAGGCAGTACATGCCTAAATGACATATCAGTTGGTCAACATGTTTTTGCCACTGGTGCAGTATGCATGGAGGGCCGTGGTGGAGTTTAAGGGACAGAGGGATGGTTGTGCGGGTGTGTCGGGCAACAGTGAGAAACACCCTCATTGCCATCTCCACTGCTGGAGGGCGCTGTAGAAGAGGGGTCCCTTAAAGCTGAAATGTATGCTTTAGGACTTGTCAGGCAATGCCTCTGTCCCATGTGTTTGTGCATTATTGTGGTTTCCAACGAGAAAACCTTCTTTTGTACATCACACTCCAATGGC
Source organism: Ambystoma mexicanum (assembly GCF_040938575.1). Lineage (NCBI taxonomy): Eukaryota > Metazoa > Chordata > Amphibia > Caudata > Ambystomatidae > Ambystoma > Ambystoma mexicanum. The sequence continues at coordinate 1,359,114,480 of NC_090922.1, read as the reverse complement.
TCCTTGCATATGTTACATATCACTCTGCCCTCCTGCCCCTGCCAACCCTTTCCTCCGGCAATTTAAAGTAGTCCTATGCCCATTATGAGATTGGCACTGTTTATGCCCGGGGTCGGGATGTCCTATGTTCTGTGTGAAACTTGGCATGAGGTAACTTTGTCTACTTTTCCCTCTCTGCAAGAACAAGCATAGTTCCAGAGGTCCCAGTTTCTTCCTACCCCACACACCATATGCAGGGAGACCACCTCTGTCTCCTTCACACATAGCTCTTCCATCTCAAGCTGAAGTACCACCTCTTCTCTGTCTGTGTTCCTCTGCAGGCAGCCTAACACCACTGTTGAACCCTCTCCCTGCTGTCTTCACCCCCAAACTGCACAGTTTATCTGCTGCTATTATGTCTTTCTGAATTATGTTCGCTAGGGCTGCCCTGTCTACCAGAGACACTTTACCAGTTCTTTCCACCGCCTCTCGCAGAAGGACTCCCTGAATGGGCCACTCAAAAGGTCCTGCCTCCTTGGACACTGCCTCCTTCTGCACCAGTGACAAACTCTTTGCCCTGCCTCCTGTACCTCTTCTTCATGTGGCAAGGGAAAACCTTCCATTGGCAGCCCTACCTCCACCACACACTATATCAGCTCCCCCCTCTGCGGAAGTGGTACACCCTTCGTTTTCAGCCCTGCCTCTTCTCCTCTTCCTGTTAAATAAGATAGTGCAAACCCCAAATAGCCCACAGCAGGACCAGAGAGTGTCTATCAATATAGCAACAAGAAATATTCCAAGAGGAAAAATAGTTTAAAAAACACCTCCTCACAAATCCTTTTGACCAGATAAAAGTAAATAACAAATGAACAAATGCCTGCACACCCAATGAAGAAACATATTTGTGAAAATGTTTTAAATAAATCACATAAATACAAACATATTTCTTCTCCCATCTTCTTATGATAATTCTGTCTAGTTTAAGAAGTTGTATAACAGAGAAAAGGCACATAAAAAGAACAGCAGGTCACATGGTGCAAGTGTATCTAGGTCGGGTGACCTCAACCCCACCCACTCGTTAATTACTGATAATCTTTTAGTGCCTTAATTTGGTGCTCTTTTTCTTAGCCATGCCCTTTCTTTCCCTACTTAAGCTGCCTTCCAGTCGCTTTTCTTTTGTAGTTAGTCAGTTGACGCAATTAGCACTAGATCATGGGACCTCTGCTGCCCCCACTTGATATTCACTGATAATCCTTTGGTGCTTTTGTTTAGTCATGCTTTCTTTCTTGACCATGCCCTTTGCTTCCCCGATTTATGGTGCATTCCAACCTCTTTTCTTTTGCAGTTGGCCAGCTGGTGCAAGTAGATCTAAGTCACATGCCCTGTATCCAACACCAGTGATTATTTCTACATCATTATTTCCTTTCTTAACTTTTAGAACAGAGAGCATCTCTCACCCAGGCGTTTTAAGCGAATAGTAGATAAAGAACCATTCAATTCCTGTTTGGTCATGTTAGAACTAAGAAAGTGCCAGAAACCCCTGCATCATGTGAATTCAGTCATCCCACCCGCAGCCCACCATCTACTGCTGGCCATGTCTACCTTGGGCTGCATCAAAGGGACACCAGTGGCTTAAGCCAAACCAGCCATCAGCAGCAGATGCGGTTAGAGCAGGTAATGCAGCCCCACTCTTACATCCCTCTGTCCACCACCCTGTGAAAATGATTTTCTACAATACTGCCTGATAGTGAATATTGGCCTAAGCACATTCGCATCACACTGTAATATTGCATTGAATGAACCTGAAACAGATCGACTACACCGCCATTTTGAGCTGTCCACCATTTTGATCGCCTCCTGCTTTCTGATCAATGTTCAGAACTTGTGTTTTCAGCTTCAACAGAGCAAGAGGAACTTTGTGCTACTTTATGATGTTAACTTAGATAAGAATGTTAAAGCTGATAAGGTGGATTGTTTATCCTGCACTGAAGAACCTTGAAGCTAAACAAAAGCTGCACTAATCAGTAATTTAGATGCCACCTGTCCCAACAATGCCTTCCCTGTTCAAACGTTCAAACAGTAAAGTAGAATAATGAATAGCTGAACGTGCTCTTCTGCAGAAATCCTTGTTTTCTCTCCTTGGAACTAACTGACTTTAAGCTCAAAGAACAAATGGTAGACAAATATAAGGGAGTAAATTAGGCTGTTACCTGGTGGCTTGCATTTGGAAAACATGTGAATTGTTTGATGGAAAACAGCAAACTATGCAATGATGTTTAAATATGAATTAGTTAAGTAGTTAGGTCACAAACCCTAGGTTATGCATTATGTGAAGAGGGGTTGGACGATGTGTCCAAGGCTGTGAAGAATTTGTTTAAATATGTGTACTTTTGGAATGCTCAGTAGTCTCTCATCTCACAGTGTCTGCTTGCTCACATTGTGGGGTGTTGAGAACCAAGTGGCCACTTGCTAATAAATACAATTGTAACTTTCACCTTGTGACTGGCGTATTTCTATTATGTGGTAGTAAGCCTTGATATTTTTAATCTTTCAATTCATTGCTGACCAATGGCACCCTTCTGAAATGATTCACATCCTACCTATCTGGCAGACACCAGGCTTTCCAGATGTGCTACCTCAGGTCCATGCTCGGCACCATCCTCAGGGTTCCATTCTCTCCCTGGTCATCTTTACACTCTATATGGAACCACTGGGCACACTCCTAGATGACCTCAACATTGCCATACACCAGTATGCAGATTATACACAGTTGTACCTAAGGGTCACAGGCCCACAAGATAGTTGTTGCCTTCGCTCATGCCTCATACATAGATGACAAGCACGTACTTAAAGTTTAATCTCACTATGAAAATAATTGTACTCCTCAGCTACTGTTCATAGCACTAAAAGGTGGCTAGAAAAAAGGAGCATGTTTGTGTTCCACCCTCAGCTCACCCACTCCCTACACTTAATTGTTAATAGCAATCCATCCTTCCATCAACACATTGCAAAACAAAGGGTCAAACAGGTTGGTATCAGATCTCAGTATTCCTCAAGATCACCCAATTCCTTCCACTCCAGGACCTCTGAATTGGTACAGTAAGCCCTAGTGGCTCGCATGTTGATGGGGATCATGCTCACCGCAGAGTTTTCCCATCTGCTCACCTGGCACACCCTCAAAGCGACCCACTATGCTGTGGCTTATGTCATCACTTGCTATAGGAAATTTGATTGACCACATCACCTCACCTCAAATAACACTAGGTCCCCATCCAATCTAGGATCTAGTTCAAAACCATGTGCCTCAACTACAAGGCAACCACTGCTGGGAGGTGGGCCACTTAAAAGTCTAACTAAAACATCAGTCGGCACATGGTCATCTCACATTAAGACAATCACCAGACTGGAAACAAGATTGGCTCACAATGAGAAAACTGAGAAACAGTCCTTATCATCCTATGCTCCAGTCCTTTGGAACTCCATCCGGTGACAATATGGACTGCTCCAAGCTTCCTTCAGTTTAGGAAATAAATGAACACCTTGGTGTAACCTAGATCCCAGCTTTCTCATTCACATCTAGTTTATACTAATGCTGACTGGATGATTTACACAGATGGCACATAAATCACTGTTTTAGACAGTTTACGGTATTTAATTTTCTTTTTGGGGCCTATGGCTGTCTCTCTCTCTTATTTTTGTTTGAAATCCTTCTCCCTACAGGGATCCGTAACCTCCGGTTAATGCTACCAAATGATGACCCCCTACTGTCTAAATGCTGTTTTATCCTACCGATGGTTCCCTAAATGATGTTTATCTAATCTACCTTAGGGATGTCCTAACTCTCGCTACTGTAGACATGGGTTAATATTCTAGAGGGGAACTGGGATAATGCCTTACACTTACACTAGTTTGAGTTTAGCTGTCCGTGCATGTCCACTCTCCCCTCTCCACTCTGACGACTTCCTGGTCACTCGTCCCTCCTTTCTCCTATGGCCTCAATGTTTCACTCATCCTGATCTTGCCTCCACCATTTGATGTTACTTCTCCTCCCACTCCTCTTCCCTTCTCCTCGACTATGCCCCTACTCCACACCACCACTCCCTTCTGCCACACTACTACTCCCCTTTCCTCAATACTACTCTCATCCTCCCACTGCCACTTTCCTCCCATCAACTACTCAAACACCCCCTTTTTCCCCCTTTACCACCCAATTAACATTCACTCCTTACACTAATCTCTCTAATAGCTCATCACACAAACACACACACACTTCAGAACCACTTCTACTTCTAAGCCATTATCTCACTTGCTACACTAATCTCCTCCACCGCCACCACTCCCTCCTTCCTCCTTCTGGTCTCTTGGTTGTCCGGTACCTCAACCTCTGGCCTCACCCACAAAAAAACACACTTGCTATTTGCTGTCACCTGCTTAAATACTCCTCCCAATCAGGTGATGTCTTCCCCACCTGCGGCGTGTATGTGCTATGGAAAATCTTGGAAAGTGAACTAATCCCCGCCCATTCCCTCCATGTGGGTTCACTGCATAGACAATCCAGTGTTCCAGTTAATGTTTTGGGTCCACGTTAGATGGGGTCTATCAGCAGATCTATCAAGGGAGGGTGTATCTGCAATCCTTTTTGTTCCCTGGTGGTCTACGGGGACTTTGAGCGCATGTGCGTCAGCTCACAAGACCTACTGTACTACCACGTAAGGCAGTGGCCTTGCTCGCTTAGTCTCGCAGTGTCTGTGCCTCAGAGCTTGGCGGCGGCTCTCTTTTGTCCGGCTGACAGTGCTGCCTTTTCTTCAATTGAGGCTGCATTCTAGACTTCGGATGCAGGTCCTCTAAATGCAACAGAAAGACAAAGGCCAATAACCACCTCAGGGGTAGGACTGACTTTGGATCTCTCCCTGATAGATCCCTCCTACCCCTGGCTGTGACTAGTTCCTGACCCCTCTTCACAAGGCAAGCTTGTTCAATCTTCTCTACCAAGGTTTTGCACTATAACCTGCACAGATAAGTTTGTGCAATAAAAAATAAAATAACAGTAATTATACTTCGAAACAATATAACAAAACATATTACTTGCTGTGTCAAAACAAAGGAACAACAATAATACACTCCCTATAATTGACACACATATTAGCCAACAACACCATAAACTAGATACATTGTTTTTGACAGACATCCACGAGGAGACATCTTTACCTAGATTTATATTTCCACTACAGTGTAGTAAACAACCAAGTGGTATGCTACTCCTCCCCTTAAGAAAGAGAAATGTTGCTTAGGAATAGTATCACAGGGGTACAGGGACTCCTCAGCCCGTTAAGAGCCATTATCCTTGCAGCAATTTTAATGTCAACAGAGGTTTATCTATGAAAATATACATCTTACATTGAATATATAATAATATATACAATATACATTGTCATAATAAGAATGTCATTTATCCGATGTCAATGTCATTTGTCAAATTTCAGTATGACCTCTAGGGAAGTAGCTAGGGGGTCTATCAGGGGTGTTGTTATGTCTGCAAACGATCCGGGGCTACGCTAATGTCGGGACTGTCAGGACTCAGGGCTAGCTAGCCTTTTGGTTGTTGGTCCTGAGCTGCTTCTATCCGGGGCTGCAACCAAAAGACCCAGGGCCATAGCACCATCAGCCCCTCCCACCCCCTAGCAACGCCTCTGGTGTCTATTAAACACAGGTAGAGAATATAAACCAAAAAATGGTGCAGGCTGCACTGGTTGCCCACGCTGTGGACACTCAGAAGGCGACCTGGTGTTGCAAGAAAATTGAGAAAGATGTTAGAAGTTAGGGTTGCTGAAATATGAGTGGAGCAAGAATGCATCCTCACATTCGATGCAAACTCTACATCTTAGTAAGTACATTGAATGGGCAACATTTTGGTTTCATTTCCTATACATTTTGTTTTACCTCTGCACTAGTCTGTTTAGTTCACACAGCTCTAGGATCAAGTTATACATTTGCTAAAAAAAAGTCTGTACTGAAGTCACGGTCTATTGGTTGTTTTTAGGAGGCGAGGACCACAAAGGAGATCAGACAACAGGTTGAGGCGGGAAATTGTATTATTGACAGAACAACAACTACCATTGGTTTTCTCGAAGGAAAGGAACAACAGATCTGTATTGTCTCTTACCAAAGGTATCAGTTACATAATTCACTCCTTCAGAAATGAAACAGTTAAAAAAAAGTATTTTAGAGATAGATTGCCTTGCCCTTACAGTTTTCTCCCTTCAGGCATGCTGAAATTCATTACACCTAGATTTTAGATGTCTTGATATAAGTTGCAACCATAGCTGACTCGTGGCTTCCAAAGGCAGGCAGTGGCCTTGGCCTTCCACTAGGAAGGCCTCAGGGGTCTTGTCATCTCCCCTTCTTTGGCTCCTGCTCTTATCCTATCTTTGCTCTTGTCTCACTACCTGCTGAGCCCGGCCCTCCTCCAAGCCATTCCATATGCTCATTCACCTTCACAACTTGGGCTCAGACCCATCAGATCAGGGGTGCCTTGGGCAATACATGCTCTGCTCCAACCACTTGCTTCTTTTCTATTGCAACCACCCGATGTTTCCCTTCTTCTACCTCTATCTCCTACCTCCTGATATTTCTCTCCTCCTTCGACCTTCTTTGCTGTTCCTACTACGTTCATATATTCCTCTTCTCATTCCACCACTTTCTTCCATGCTCTCCTCAAGTCTCCTCCACTTTCGTCTCGCTGCCCCGTATCTCCTCTGATTTGCTCCTTTTGCAAACTCTAACCCATTGCAAACTTTGCTGATGCCTGACTCTGTACACCCTCACTCTCCCTTTCACATCATGGATTTGTAAACCCCATTGGCATGGATGTATGTCTACGAATACGCAAATAAAGGATGACCTTCGAACTGAAAGGGATAAGCTGATCATCAGTGTGGACTGTCTACATTAGGCAAAACAATAAAAATGTGATTAGTAATCTCTACCCCATGGTCGGCTTGTGCAATAGGTCGACAAACGATATTGCCTTAAGCATGCCATTATAAATGAGTACAATTAAGAGATAAAGTCATATGGCTCAATCAGGCACCCGAGAAATAGTGAAAACATGGTCCACGAAGTTAACAATAGATGGGGGATAAATCCCTCAAACCTCTATTGTAAAAAAGAAATGAAAAACTGAGAAATGTCCAAAATAAGTTACATATAATGCTGATGTTCCTTGGGTTTAAGGTATATTTACACCAGTGAAAGAGAGGAGATATTAGTATCATTTGTCAATAAGATACACAGTGAATGGAAGGCAGTTTTAGCAATGTAGAATGCAAGTCTGTCTGTATTTCTGTGTCTATAAACTTGGTATCTCCACCAGTTTGCAAAGTTTGGACCTTTGGATCATAGGTCAGAGTGAATATTAGGGCAATAACAATGATGCTTATACAGTGCATAGGTTTATGCGAATCAAATATTCGAATTGGACCTCTTAGTCATCTGTGGAAACTATTGATTTCAATATGTACAACATTAATCCAGCTGCCATTTTAGCCGGTGCCATGCCTCTGCTAAACAGGAACGTACTTTGTTACTTTCTAAAGTGTACCATTACATGTGCATCAACGTGAATAGGGTAGTTGACCTCTATGGAACACAAAACCTACAATGAGATACTGCAGTGGAAATGTACCTGTAATACTATATATGTACAGTTGATAATGATATTTCCAACATATTGTTTTATGTGAAAAAAAAAACAAAAAACCAAATGTATATTTTCTTTTGCTTGTAGGCAATGAATGTGTGATGTGGTGTTCTGATCTTTTGTACACAGGTATTGGACAACTGTGCGTGTCCTGAGGAGGCAAGGGTAATGAGGTAATGTATATACCCAGTACCTGAAATGAGTTACTCAGAGGCATTGTTATATCTTGCTGCATTACAGTTATATGAAATAATCTGCCGCACATAATACATCTGGGGTGTGTTGCCTTATAAAATGAGGAATGGTATGATTTGACCGCGGCATAATTGTTCGCGGCGGATTTGACCGTAGTCAGTTTTGCTGCAAACCCAATTTTGCCATAGGCAAAACCATACCACTCCATTCCCCCTCCCTACCACCCCACAATACATCCCCACCTCCCTTCCCCCCACCTCCCCAATACATCCCCACCTCCCTTCCCCCCACCTCCCCAATACATCCCCACCTCCCTTCCCCCCACCTCCCCAACACATCCCCACTTCCCTTCCCCCCACCTCCCCAATACATCCCCGCCTCCCTTCCTCCCACCCCACAATACATCCCCACCTCCCTTCCCCCCACCTCCCCAATACATCCCCACCTCCCTTCCCCCCACCTTCCCAACACATCCCCACTTCCCTTCCCCCACCTCCCCAATACATCCCCACCTCCCATCCTCCCACCCCACAATACATCCCCACCTCCCTTCCCCCACCTCCCCAATACATCCCCACCTCCCTTCCCCCCACCTCCCCAACACATCCCTACCTCCCTTCCCCCCACCTTCCCAATACATCCCCGCCTCCCTTCCTCCCACCCCACAATACATCCCCACCTCCCTTCCCCCCACCTCCCCAATACATCCCCACCTCCCTTCCCCCCACCTCCCCAACACATCCCCACCTCCCTTCCCCCACCTCCCCAATACATCCCCACCTCCCATCCTCCCACCCCACAATACATCCCCACCTCCCTTCCCCCAACCTCCCCAATACATCCCCACCTCCTTCACCCCCACTTACCTTTCACCGACCGCTTTACATCTGTCCCTGCAGCGTCAGTTCCGTCCCTGCAACGTGGGTTAGAACTGATGCTTCAGGGTCCTTATTCTGGTTTTTTTAAGTCCCCTGCTTCCAATGTCCTGGAAGCGGGGAACCCCCCGCAACCCCATTCCTATTATAGCAGGGAAGGGGCACGGAGGATACCCCTGCAACCCCTGTTCCCCTTGTTTGTTTAATGGAACCGTATGACACATTTGACTGAATTTTTAGGTTGTACGATCATTTTGTAAAGCCTAAATTCGGTGAAATGGGCCACACGGTCAAAAAAATTGGTCAAATTGGCCAATACCTAAAATGACAAATGTCTGCTAATTGATTATGTGTAGTATCTTAGACATGTTTGCATCCCTTCATTTTGATACTATTAGTAACATGTTTTGCTATATTGTTTTGTAATTGTATATTGGTATGCACATTTGTATGTGCCTAATGTCTGTTATTTACTTTTTTTAATTGAGCGCTACTTTTATAAAAAGGTTAGTGATTATGTATGTTTCATTAAATTAAAGTAGGTTATGTATAACTTTTTTTTAGTAAACACACATATATTTTTCTTAATTGGTGGTGTTGGTAATTATTAGCATCTTCCCATTGGTAACATTCTTGCTGCCATGTCTTCTCCTTTTCCTGAGCAGTCTCCCAAAGACTCTTCCAGTTCAGGCAAGACTTGCTGTGGTGACTGGCACATACAGAGTACACAATCAAAAAAGGCACAAGGAGTACAATATTATACTGAGACATTCACGTGGCAAGTAGTGAATTTTCTCTTCCAACTCCACCTCTCCCTCCTTCAAATACAGATCTCTGGCATCTTTCAAGGTTTCATATAGGAATAGAAATGCAAACAATAGTTTTTTTTAAAAATACTTTTGAGGGTGACACAGTGGGAAAAGGAACAGGGGAAAGGTCGCGGGAAAAGATTTTCTTTGTAATGTTTTTTTCGCTTTCATGGGCCAAAGTAGGGGTATAAAAGGAAAGACAACAAAGAGGTTAATAAAAAAAAAGACAAAAACCATCACATGAGGATCAAAGAGCTCTAAAATCCCAAACTGCAAAAACAAGCTCCTTCAAAATCCACCAAAACTTCTCAAAAACTCAAACAATGAGTTTTTCCTGTATATTCCTATACAACCAAACAAAACCGACATAGAGAAAGGGAAAATTATACTTTTACAACCCTTCACCCCGAATATCATAGAACACGCCAAATCCTGCTGGAAATGGGTTACTCAGATTGGCCCCACCAATGAGAACCATGACGGCGGAAACCCACCAGACAGGTTTGGATTGATCTTGATATTTTATTTCTATCGCTCTCGTACACAAGTGTTTCAGAGCGTGACAAGGCAAGGGAAGGGTACAGGGTAGAACAGAACAGTGATCTTACTAGGTCCAGTGACATTGAGAATGCACAAGTGCATGGGAGAGGGGGAGGGGAAAAGTGCATGGAAGGTGGGAGAAGTGGAAAGTGTGAAGCAGATGAGAAACCAATAAATAATAATACATAAATAATAAAGGCAACAAACAGTGGTAGTGCAGCCAGCAATTTTCAAGGCAGCAGACTGGGTAGGTCTGATAAGTGCAGGAAGAAAAAGGGGGTGCGGTATGGGTACAAATACAGACCCCAGTGCAAGGGGTGGCCCGGAGGAAGAGCGGGAGGTTGGCAGGGTGAGCAGGTACCTGGGCCCGGAGGACAAAGGGTGGCCAGGTGCACGGTGCCAAGAGAGACCAGATCAGCAGGGGAGATGGGGAGCGAAGACAAAAGAAAAGAGGAAGGTCTTGAGGTACTTCCGGAACCGGAGATGGTTCTACTCAGGTTTTAGAGAGGCAGGGAGGCTGTTCCAGAGGGAGGCCCCAGCCGAAGACAGAGATCTACCCCCAGCTCGTTTCTTTGAAAAACGACTGAACCTGAGGGAGTTAGAGGTAGAGGAGCGAAGAGCTGTTAGTGGCTTTTGGTAAGTCTATTGTGATCCTGCGGAAACACTGAATTCAGAAGGCTGGATTTCATTTGAGCTTTGTGTAAGACTGGGCACAGTTTTGCCAAGCCTTCCAAAAAACTTGCCAAACCTCTGCCCAGCCGTGCAGGCTTTTTAGTGTAGTGGTTAGCCAGGTCTCCTGAGACTTCTTGGCAGTACTCCTGCAGCATCTGAAAAACTATTGTCTACACTTTTATAATACCATTTTATTAATGTGTCCACACTGACTCTTTCCAGCATCGGATTGTAAAATGACAGCAGTTCCTTGCAGAGGTAAGAATCCCATCAGTGTTCTGGAACTAAAAGACAGTAAGGAATTCATTATATCCCAGAGAGTATTTGAAGATATTTTGGGAGCCCTGTGTAAAAGTTATATCATTGAAAAGGTGAAAAGGGGAATCTAGTGCAAAGAGTTTGTGCTGTGTGATGTACATCTAAAACTGATTTTCGGTAAAAGTATATATGGGGAGTGTGGTAAGGGATTAAAAAGGGCAGGGGAGTTTGGGGGGCGAAGGGGAGGTAACAAAACTGTGGAAATGGGAGGTTTCTGGAGGACCCCCGAATTAAAAAAGAAAAAAGGTTTGGGTATTTAAGTATTCGTTATAAAGACATGGAACCGTCCATAGTGGCGCCGTATTTGCAGCTCTATAATAGAGAGTTTAGTAATGGGTTCAGCATCCCTGTTCCGCACCATGCCATGTGTAGAGATATATCCATATGAGCAGGACAAAACATGAACACGTGAATCATCAGGACGTTCCATGCAGGGACGTCTCTATGGGGTGGCAAACGGGGCATATGCCCGGCGCACCCCATCCTTGAGGGGGTCCCCAGAATGATCCTGAGTGGTGTGACACTTGTGTGAGAATAGCACGTGTCTGTGCCAGCCTGCCTGCAGCAGGAGGCAGGGTGACGGGTGCACAGTGCACAGCTGGCTCCCCCTCCCCGGTCCTGGTCTTGACTTTAATTTAAAGGTCAATGATCCTTCTTTCCTTCCTAAGTAAAGAAGTAACTAAGCAACATAGTGCTCAAGTCTCCTCTGAGCCCCCACCCTCACCGGGTCGGCTTTCTGACTTTTGGATCATCATTGCAGGCGATCCATGGTTGGGCCTTTGAGGGACCACAATACAACAACAGCCAATGAAAACTACCATTCTGTTGTTACTATGCAATAACACAGAATGTGCAGTTTTCATTGGCTGCTGTGAAATGACATGGTGACATGTTGTTGTTGCCACAGAAGGCAGCGTGGTGCCACCTTCTCACGAGGTGTCTAGGCGTGGCGTCGGTCGACGTCTTCACTCTCTTCTTCAGACAGAGTCTAGAGCCTACCTGCTGCTGCCATGTGCGTGCGGGTGCGGCCTACCAACCTAATTGGGCCGCGGGTGACGGACTGCCACTGTCTGCACTGCCGCAGTAGTGGGTAGTGCTAGCCAGTGTCAGTGTGCACTGACTGTGCACTAGTCTGTGCACCAGCACCCGGCAGCTGCAGCGGCCACCCGCACACCCACCCACCCCACGTGAGTGACTCACCCGAGAAGACAGAGAGAGTCCCCGGTAGCTGAGCCAGTGAGCTGAGTGCCAGTCCGACAAGGCGACAATGTCTCCGACCAAATTAGGTAAATTGCTGCAGCCAATGGTCTTAACTTTAATTGCAGTCAGGAATCTAACAGAAATGTCCACGTCGTCGCACTGCAGACATTCGCTGTAACGTAAGACATAACGTTCAGAGGAATGCAACACATGTATATTAGGAAGAGGGTGGCGAGTTAAGGAAATATGTATGCATTTTTAATAGGAATTACATTTGGAGAGGTTTTATTATTTCGATGGTACTGTATAGTCTCAGTTGAGCCTATCCAATGTGCCATCATAGAATTGGGTTTACCTTTTCTGGAGGACAAATTGCAGATGGAACCTTTGCTTTTGCGGTTTATAATATGTTCTAATGAAAAGTTTATGTTGGGTGATACCCCAGCATAGAACATTGTCACACAACACATGTTTTCAAAAGGCACACTGGAAGAAAGGGCTCAGAAATACAAGTCTCATCTCATTAACACAATGGATGTTAGAAGTTAGCTGTAGGAGTTAGAAGTTAGTTTCCAGGATGCAGCATTCTCTCACAATTGAGCACTTTTTTAGACTTTTACTTGCCAAGGTGCTTCAGGCATTTTACTTCTAATCCTGACGTACAGCTTTACTATTTGGATTCTGCTTGCTCCTTCTCTGCTTCCAAGATCCATCCCTCCTCCACATATGGAGAGCAGATTTCTGGGGGTTATTTTTTTCTACTACTGTGATTTCTCTCTCTCTCTCTCCCTTTCGCCTCATGTTTGCTAGCCATTAGCATTCTTCTAGTGTCTTCCCATTTAGAAGGCATGGTCTCCTGGTGCCTCTTGCATGGGGAAAGATTTGGTATTAGACATCCATAGGGCACTCAGACATTGGCAGCCCTCCTTACACCTTTTCCAGTATGACAAATAGCTGGACAAATAACATTGGATTCCCTCCCTGTTCTGCAATACTGCATGTGGTTCTTCTTTCACACTGTGCACAGTGTCACGTTTGATGATCTTGCCATCTTTGCCACAGTGAGTTTTTCAAATGGCTGCGGCCCTTACCACCTGCATTACCTGACCTCAACCATAGACAATAGACTTCAAAGAGCATTTCAGATGTTGATTCATAACTCAAACCGGAGTTCATAAAAAATATGTCATTCACGTGTTGTTGAGACTTTCAAATAAATACTCATTTTAAGTATTAGGATGAGGAATTAGTTTGATTCATCAACCAGGTGATTCTGGTACTGGGTCAACATTTAGCATATTTATATATAGCATTCTTGCATGCAAGTTGAAGTGCCTTTGCTGCGTTGCATGCAACGCATGGTGTCACTGTGATGCAAGATGCAAGAGAGTATAGTGTAACAGTGGGTATATAAAACAAAAGGTAAAGCATTTTGTGTCACGGGGCGGGGTACCCGTGTGTTTATGTAATCTTTTCATATAGATACAATATGGGTGTGCATGGGACCATGTGATGCGCTGCCTCTTTGGAGAGGAGGTGGAGTACAGGCAGCATGCTGTGCATCCTCCTCCACCTCGAGTTCTAGAAGAAATCGCAGCTGAGAAGCCCTATCAAAAGGGAGGTCCCCTGGGGCCCTAATTCCCACCCACTGTGACCAAGCAGCATCCCTTCCCCTCTGGCAGATGATCCAGCGATCGCCTCACAACGATCTTCCGAAAGATTCATGGACCAGTTTAAGCTTCTGCGTCGCCTACGCTCCTGCTCGCCAGAAGTGGTGAGCGGCGCACAGACATTCACGTTAAAGAGGCCGCTGCCCTTTCATCCACCTAAAAACCACGAGGCAGCCTCACTCGCGACATTCAAGCTGTACTAGCGCGCGCCGGCATATCTGAATCAGGTCTTTGAAACGCAAGGCAAGGGCATACATTTTCAACTTAAACACAAAATATTCAAGTAAAAAACATTTATGAATTGGCCCCAATTTGCACATTTCTGCATGATACGCTGCATCTGTCCATCAAAACACGCAGAGATGCTGCAGCGATTCGACTCTCCACACAACTGGGTGGGTGGGTGTGATCTGAAAAGGTATGTGTGGGTGTGGGCTTTTGGAAATAACAACTAGATAATCCATCTAAAGCTTAGAGGTGTATCTGTTGAATTGGACTCGAGATATGTAATCCCTTCATTTTTCACATTGGGAGGGGGCATGGGTGTTCTGTCACCGAGGTGACAGCGACATGGGTTTGGATGTGGGTGGGAGTAGGACATGGGTTTCGGGGGGCAACATGGGTTTCGGGAGTGGTGACATGGGTTTAGGGGGGCAAGGCTGTCTGTGCCCCCGGCCCCAAAACTGTTAAAATGGCACTGGTTCCATGAGCACTAACCCGCCTACATTCATCTCTATCTCAGGCAGTTAATGATCTATGCAGCAATATCCATATGCCAGTTGATTCTGGTATGTAGTGTTTACACCATCTGTTCCATAATTTGCTGATGGTTCCCGTCAGGATTGACATGCATGAAAGATGAAGGTCACTCTCTATAAGGTTTCATGTGTTAATATCCCTGCAAAAATAGCGCCATTAAAAGAAATCGCCATATTTTGGTGCCTTATCAAGCCATGAAACACCCCTGCAACCACCTGTCCCAATAACCCCATCAATTATCCCCACTAATAATATCACCTATGGCCTTGCCCCACGACCATATATATGGCAATATTATTGATGGGGATAATGTTACCTGAAACCCTCTATACTGCCTGCACTGGTTATCACACAGTCACCAGCTATCGTCTGTAGGCATGCATGCCATATTTACTGTGGTCACCTACACTCTAGCACCTATTCACTCCACTTCTTGAAAAAAGTAAGTTTTCTAACAGAAACAAAATAATAAAGCATGAGCAGGCATGCTATATTATTAGCACTCCCCACTGTCCTTTGAGCTACAGTAACGCTCCCCTTGGCATATGACAGCTGACACACTCCATAGTCACCTGCATTCCGCCAATCATTTGTGAAAAGTGTGAATGTCTCTTAATAGCTGCAGCGTATTAAAATGGAGCCTGTACCTGACAGGTACTGAAGAAACTTTGCATAATATAATTAGGCGTGTTTGGTTATTTTAATTTTGTTTCCATTGCCAAGCCTGCTGTCTGGAGTACCTGCTAATTAGAGAGGAAGTCCCCCCCAAAGACATTTATCAACTGCGCCTATTAATAGTGGCGACTGTGAAGAGGAGGGATGGGGTTCAACAACATCCACAAACAACTATTTTTCACTTAATTAAATTCGTGCACAGCTGGAAAATATGTTTTCCCACCAGCAAACATTCGAAGGCATTTTCAAGTCCGCCATTAAACCCACAGACTCCCAATGATATCATCATAAGGCCGGGATTGGCTGGAGTTCCCCTTCAAAGTCTGAGAAATAGTGGAACGATTCAGATGGGGGTCCTGATTTTCAAATGCTAGATACATATCCACCAGGTGTGACTCTGGGGGCAGATAATCGGTTGGGTTAAAAATTAGCTATTGTTGATGCCTTTGAATGATTCGGCCCACTCTGTGGAAATTCGGCCACAAGGTCTATCCTTTACCATCACCAAAAGGAGGAAGTGAATTTCAGTCCACTCTGCCAGTACTGTTGGGACATCCTCACCATCCAGCAGTGGCAAGAGAGATACAGAGACACGTGCAGAAAATGATTATCAAGATGTCAGCCATATTGTTCCATTCCATGGTGTCTGCAATACATCACAGTCAGAGGGTGGGGTGGGTGTATCTGATCGTCTCGCTCTGTTGGGCCAATGACTGTAGTTGGTCAAATATATACACAAAATGCATTTATACTGTCAGAAATAAAGATACCCCTCCAAGGAAGGGTCAGCTGACGGAGCAGATCCCCATTTAGAAGGAAGTCACATCAGGGAACTTTTTTGGAAGGGGATTCAAGTTTGTGTTTTTTTAAATGAAGAGGTGTCACAGCTGAGATTGCTATAAAATCCATCTTGGTGTCTGTGCCTATTTACTAAGGTAAGAACTCAGGGTGAGGCCCATCTCCCGTTAACTGCAATTTTATTTTCATGTGCAGCTTCCTCTTTATTCAGCTGGCCTGGGACATGGGGGTTGGTGATTCCCATGGGGCTGTCCCTAGTCTGGGGTGAGAAAGGTGTACACCCTTGCCTGTGCCTCGGCCGGAAAACAGAAGCTACATATTATTTTATTCATTCATACAGAAGGAGGTTTGACGTGAGGGAAGCATGTTAGCTAGAAGGCAGATGAGAGGTAGATTAAGAGGTTAACTCTGAGGTGAGGAGGTAGGCTTTTAGTTTGGTTTTGAACAGATCAGTGTGGACTGTTTCTCAGATGTCCAAGGGAAGAGAATTTTCATGCAAGTGGAGTAAGAAGAGGGGACGAGCAAAAGGGAGAGGAAGCACAGGGAGGGCAATATGCCACATGGGTAGTCGAAGAAGCAGAGTGGAGATTACAAGAAGGCTTGTAGAGTTGGATAGAGGGGAATAGATAAGGTAATACCTTACCATGGATAGATTTGTTAAACAGGAGAAAACATTTAAATCTGGTCCTGTTTTGCAATGTCATGAATCCAGCCTGGTGACAGTACACGGAAGTGGGTGTGAAGTGAGGTAGTTCAAGGAGAGTCCTTGCAGAGAAGTTCTCTAGTACAAATCCTTACTCGTTCATACTCGTTCTTTCCCTCTCTCTCTCTGGTCCCTTCTCTCTTTGTTTAATTTAAGGTCTCTCTCAAACTGGGGCATTCAGGAGTTTTTATCTCTCTCGCCTTGGATTTCTTACTCGCTATCGCACAGCTGGAAAAAGCTATATTTTCTCTATATGCTTTATATCTCGCCCGAGACATTTCCAGATGTCCTGGAACAGCCTTGCCCACCCCACTCACCCTCACCACCCTTACTGGGTTCCATGTAATAAAGTCACCATTATAAATCCTCCGGTAAAAAATGATGACATTCTTTAAATTCTTTTTTTACTTCTCACATATATATGCAGGGGGAACCCCTCACAGCCCTCAGCACTCACCGTAAAATTAATACATACCATTACCCACCCCCCTGTCACAGATTTAAAGACACACCACACTCCAGACCAGGACTCTTTCCACTGGCCAGGGATGTGGTGCACAATAGAAACACTTTCAAGATTATTCATTTCAGATTCAGCTTTGAGAAGGCAGCCAACCCGTCTCACACCCCCCTTGATGTACACCCTGTGTCGCAATGGACCATGAATCATGCTGGTGTGTAATTATACAATATTTATTTTTTGTTAAATTCAAATGGAAATCAAACAGATTCAGTATAGGGCAGCAATCACCCGTGTGGAGATAATTACACAGAAAAGGATAGGAAACACTAAATTTTACTTTCTAACACCAGACACAGCAATGCAAAAATGAATGAAAGCAAGATTACTTTTTGGGTAATGTTTTTAAATGGCAGCACGGTTATGCATTACCCCTGCAACACTCCTTCAAACCCCTGTTAACCAAGCTTTGTGTGGGTGGGGAGGAGTAGCAAGGAGTCAGGTACAATAGGCAAAAATCAGATTGGAAATCCGACCAACCGCCCCTGAATGGGAGGCCAAAATCGGATTGAAAACCCTTGAAAATGAGCAAAATGGCATTCGGAATCACTGAATAGTTATTTTACATGTGCGGTTGAATGGATAAGACAGGAATTTGTGTGGCTGTACTAAAGAAGCAAGAAAACTTACAAGCTAAAATTTACAATCGGCAAGGCAAGATATTAAACATATGTACACACTTAAACGTACAT
This sequence comes from Ambystoma mexicanum, assembly GCF_040938575.1. Taxonomy (NCBI): domain Eukaryota; kingdom Metazoa; phylum Chordata; class Amphibia; order Caudata; family Ambystomatidae; genus Ambystoma; species Ambystoma mexicanum. Next base: position 1,359,096,376 of record NC_090922.1, on the reverse strand, counting down.
ACTGACAGCTAAACTGCCTACCAGCAATTCCCAAACCACATCAATTCACTTATTCTACAGACCTCCTGGACCCCAAGGTTCTTTTGAGGAAGACCTCACTACTATCCTTACCAATAACCTAAAAAACACCTCCCAGTGCCTCCTCTTAGGGGACTTCAACTTAGGCCTAAAAGACCCCAAAGACCCCCAGGCCACCCTCATCAATAATACACTGTCAGAACTAGGCTTTACCCAAAGAGTGTTCACCCCTACCCACAACAAAGGGAGAACCCTCGACTGGGTAGCAGACCATAACTGTGTGGCCTCTATTTCAGCTAACTCCCCTCAACCATGGTCTGACCACCATCTCATTTCCTTTGTCTTCAAAGCATCAAGCCCTATCACCAATAATGTGCTAGTCTCAGCCATCCCTATGAGAAGTAAGAAAAACATCACAGCGGAAAAACTAATCCCACTCATTTTACCAACTCTAAACCAACTCTCAGCTACCTCCACCCCTCATGACTTTGTAGAAGGTTACAACCAAATTATGAGCTTAGCCCTTGACTCTATTGCACCGCTAAAACTTAGAAAATGCAAGCCGAAAAAACACCTGAACTCCTGGTTCACCTCGCACCTTAAAGCCCTTAGATTCGAGGAACACAAAAAGGAACAAGCCTGGAGACAATCTCCCACAGACACCCACAAGTTGATTCTCAATAAAATAACATCCACCTACAAAAAAGAAATTATAGCCGCCAAACAAGAGTCCTACAACCAGAGAATAACACAAGCCAATTCTAGTACCAAAGAAGTATTCACTATCATTAAAGAATTGGAAACACCTGTTTTAATCCCAGATACATGCGTAAAAAACAAACAATGGTGCACTGGTGTCCAAAATGCCAGGCCTTCAAATTAAAATTAACAAAAAGAATAATTCCATAACTAAATTGACGAACTCCTCTAACACTGCCCCGTTGCCCACACCCCAACACCCTATGCCCAACCCACTTACCCGCTTCAGGTTTTCCAAAGTCTCCACCCTAGAAGTGGAAAAAATCATTTTGTATTTGTATTTGTATTTGTTTTATTTGTAACGCGCACCGTCAAGCCCAGAGGCATCAGGGCGCAACTTAGACATGGTTACATACATATAATCAAACTTTATATACAGTGCAGAGTATTCAGAGTATACAGCAATATACATCATTTATAATAGAGCAGGCGCTTACTGGGACAGGGCTCCCAGGTACGTAAGAAGTCCGAGTATCAAGGCTGGTTGAAGAGCCAGGCTTTCGTTTTGGACTTGAAGGCACTGAAGCATTCTTCTGATCTGATGGTGAGGGGGAGGGCATTCCACAGCTTGGAGGCTAGGACCCGCGTTTTGTAGTTTGAACCTAGGGATGGTTAAACAGTAGGACTGGGCGGTTCTTTGAGGGCGGGTAGGCGCATGGCGGGATAGCCAGTTGCAGAGATACTCGGGAGCTTGGTTGGCTAGGCATTTTTGGGTAAGGCCTAAATTCTCTGTTTGACAGGTAGCCAATGTAGATTGGATCTGGTTTCCGAGATGTGGTGGTTGCGTGGGATGTTTAGAGCCGCTCTAATGGCGTTGTTCTGGGGGATTTGCAATTTGTTCAGATTCTCTTGGCTGGTTCCTAGGTAGAGGGCGCTACCATAGTCGATTTTGGCCATGATGAGGGTTCTGGCCAGTGTGACCGTGTTTGAAGTGGTCAGAAATGGCCTGCAGATTGCAATGAGTTTGCAGGTGTATGCTGAAGCAGATCTGACTGCATTTGTTTGTCGGGATAGGGATAAGGTGGCATCAAGGTAGGCGTCAAGGTAGACGCCTAAGGTTTTGGTGTCTTTCGAAACTTGGATGGTGTTGCCATTGATGATAAACGATTGGTAAGATGGCTCAAGTTTACTAAGGCGTTGCGTAGTGCCCAAGATGAGGAGCTCAGTTTTGTCATCGTTGAGGCATAACTGGTGTTGTGCCATCCAGGCTTGGATGACCAGGTAGACGTCATCAGGGCCTTGGTGTTAGCCAAGTAGTCTCCAGTGATGGGAAGGAGTATCTGAGTGTTGTCAGCGTAATTCGTATAAGAGACACCCAGATAGTCAAGTACATCAAAGAGCGGTTTTGTAAAAACATTATAGAGTGTGGGGGACGCCGCAGTGAATAGGGGAAGGATCTGCGGCTGCAGATTGAGAGAAGACCCGCATAGATCTATTACTCAAGAATGATTTGATCCAGGCCGTAGCTGACGGAGAGAAATGGGCGGCAGAGTGAAGATGCTTGCATACGATATGGTGATTGACCAAATCGAATGCTGCAGAGAGGTTGAGTAGAAGTAACAGGGCCAGTTTGCCGTTGTCCTTTAGAACTTCAATTTGAGTTTTTAAGTCTAGTAGAGCTGTCTCTGTTCCGTGTCTGAGGCGGAAGCCAGATTGTCTAAGACCAAGGAGGTTATTGGCTTCCAGGTACTCTTGGATTTGCAGGTATGCTGCGATTTTTTGAAGAAACGGGACAGTAGTAATAGGACGGTAGTTGGTGGATATGCTAGGGTCAAGGGAGGGTTTTTGAGCAGGGGGATCACCCATGCGTCCTTGAGGTTGTCAGGGACAGTTCCTGTTTTAAAGGAAGCATTGATGAAGGATGTGATAAATGGGGCCAAATCGTGCGCCGATTCCTTAATGATTGGGGCAGGGCAGGGATCACCCTGGCAGTTGGACGGTTTGATCCTCAGGATGATGTTTTCCACCTCCGCAGTGGTGAGTGGTGAGAAGGCAAACCGTTTAAGATTGGACAGGTCAGGGGAGAGGGCCCCAGCTGGGGTAGGAGGGCTATTGTCCAGTTTCAGGCTGTCTTGTTTAGTTATGTTTTTAGGCTTATTCTCAGCCTCAAACCATCAAACTTCAAGGGTGACCGTTGCCCTTCACAAGTCATTAAAGATATGGCAAGAGACCTCTCACCATTCATTACCAAACTCATTAACACCTCCTTTTCCTCAGGCACCATCCCTAGCAACCTTAAAGAGTCCTGGGTCCTCCCTCTTCTCAATAAACCCTCTCTTGACCCTTATATACCCACCAACTACAGGCCCATTACCACTGTGCCTTTCTTGCTTCAAATATTAGACAAGACATCATACCAACAAATACAGAAATACCTTGAACAAAACCATCTCCTGGGTATTCGGCAATCAGGCTTTAGACCCAACATGGGACAGAAATGGCCCTTATCGATCTAAAGGCGCAAATTGACACCCAGAGAGATAACGGGAAAACTGCTCTACTGCTTCTCCTAGACCTCTCGGCAGCATTCGATCTAGTAGATCACAAAATTCTATGCAACCACTTGGACTCAGCTGCCCACTTCTTCCAAGAAGCCATCGGTTGGATCGAGTCATTCCTAAGTAACAGATCTATGCGCGTCTTCTCCACCTCAGCCGTCGCTGACCCCATCCCATTCACCTGCGGAGTCCCTCAGGGATCTTGTGTCTCCCACACACTGTACAACGTGTTCAGGAAGCCCCTGTTTGACGATCTCGATGGCCTGGGTATCACCTACACTAACAATGCCGATGATACCCAGACCCTCATTCAATTGATGGGAGATTACACCCATGATTTGGCCTTGGTGAACAGGGTGTACCTCATCATCCAGACATGGATGGCTTCTCATAGTCTATGCCTGAATGATGACAAGACCGAACTCATCATCCTTGGTTCCACCCCCAACTTCACCAAATTGGATCACAAATACACCAACTTCATCATTGACGGGAACCCGATCAAGGTAGCCAAAGAAGTGAAAACATTAGGAATATACATTGACTCCTCCCTCTCCTTCCACAAACAGGTCAGCTCAATGGTATCTTCCACGGCATACACATGTAAGCTTATAAGAGCAGCCAAACCCTTCCTATCCTCACAGAGCTGAATCACTCTAGCCAGAGCCCTTGTATTATCAAAATTAGACTACTGCAATGCCCTTTACGTGGGAGCCAACAAACAGGTTACCAACAAAATCCAGACGTTGCAAAACAATGCTCTCAGAGCAGCGCTATCCCTAAAAGAGAACATAGTTCCAATATCAGGAGAGCTCATAATTGGCTTACCATTTCAGACAAAATCATGCTAAAAGTAGCCTCTCTAACTCATAAATGCCTCAACAATGCTGCCCCCCGCTACCTAGTCGACAGAATAAATAGATATACCCCTAACAGAGCTACTAGGACCTTAAATCCAAATTTGCTCACAGTTCCCAGGTTCAAACGAACCAAAACGGGCGGCAATAGCTTTCAGGTGAAAGCAGCCCAACATTGGAACTCCCTAACGCCCTCCCTAAGGACTCCTCAATCCTACACCCACTTTAGACATAACTACATCCAGTGAATAAAACACAATGACTGTTAATTGACTGCCTAACCTACCATGCACTGTAAACTATGTAAATATGTATATTTTTTTAATTGTATATTACTGCCTGTATTGTAACTGTTCCAACCAATGTACTCACTGTAACTACTGTACAGCACTGTAACTAAGCTGAGAATAATCTTGTTTGCTCTTGCGCCCTCTGACCTTCGGGTCTGGCGTGCAATACAAATGAATAAACTAAACTAAACGTATTAGTGACCTACCTCTTTTTGAGATCATTTTCCTTTATAAAACATTTATTTTGAAACAAGAATAAGACTCATCCTTTTTTTAACACAGCCAATTGCCAGTTGAGCTGGTTATCTATGAGACAGAGGGCAAATAGAAACGCATTCTTATCCTTAAATATATACACAGAGTTGCTCCACCCTACCTATTGTCCCATCTCACTCCTGACTACCCCTTTGCTCCCTATGATCATCCTCAGCTCACCTCCTTGCCACCTCTTGTCTTTGCTCCTGTTTCCGCTCCCTCCCTCTCTGGACACTCTGCTTAGATAACTGAGCAATCACAGTTGTGAGTCTTATGAAGTGTTTTTGCAACTTTACAACCCATGTTGGGATTAACAGAGAGCGGCTTTGTGGTTTTTTACCTAGCCTTCTGCTACATGTGCTGCTTCATGTGCTCTTTAAGTCAGGGTGTCTCCAGACGTTTCACAGCCAGCTCCTGAAAACTCTGTTACTGAACTTTAAATTAGACAATTTTTCTTTAATTTTACCATTGAATCAACAAAGTGGTGCCCACTTCATTTTCCTTTGCTTTGCACTAAACAACATGCATACAGGTGAGAAAATCGACTTTGGGAAGGAAACAATGCAGCAAAAATCACACTTGGCATAATTGCAATTTCTTAGTTTTCACAGGTTTAAAAGAAGCAAACAGATTAGAAAATGAGGTAACAGTCAAAAACGGAAATACGTTTTTACTGATGAAATACAAAGGCACATAACAGGTATGAAACTAAAGTAAAAGGATGGCTTTGATGGGTGACAGTGTGGGATTCTTTATAGGAAAGGAAAATCGGATATTAAAAGGGAAACACTTTCACGGGCAAACTCGGTTTTATTAGCAAAATGATTTGTTCTACTGCAACTCTATTTTAATGGCTAGATTATTAAAGAAAGACACGGTACGTAAGGAGGTTAATTTGCAAGGTTAACCTATTCACGCCGCGTTCATCTCTATGGCAAATTAATTAATTTATTCAAAATAGTACTAGGAACTTAAACAATGGACTGAAATTATTTGGAAATAATTATTCTAGCATATGGATACTAACACAGATTCTTCTAAGGACAGGATACACAGAGGGCTCTGACAATTTAACTTGGCGGGGGTGATACTTACAAAATGCACTTGAATTGGATAGTTTGGACAGCTAACTGTGTGGGATAGTTTGACCCACTCGGCTGAGTGTAACCCACAAAATATGTAACCTGTGCATCTGATTTTCTTAGAGGTCATAACTACATAAATATGTATTTGTTGGAAAGTTAGATTTTGGTCCAAATAGCTATGGGAGACTTCCAGACATTGTAAAAATCATCCCATAAACTTGACATCCTTTCCTGTCATCCAATCAGTGAAAAGCAAGGCAGAGATTATGCTTTTGCCCAATCCTAGCATTAGGGGTGTGGATAGTAAGACTGCCCCTGCCATATACTTTAGTGATGTCATTTGGCATGATAAATAAGGGAACCTCACAGCACACACAGAGACAGATTCCTGACTTCTTCCTGATTTCCTGCGTGGCTCCCTGTTTCTGAGTTCTCCATCCTTGTTCCTGATTCCTGATTTTCCTTACAAAGCCAAGTCCTCAGCATTGCTGAACTCCTTTTCAGCTAGGCCCAAATTCTGAAACAAATCCCAAAAATCCCAGGGAAGCATCCTGACCCAGCTGGCTTGCTGCTACTAAATGCAGGCCTGCTGCTAACTAGTCATCCCACGGATCTCCAGTCTCCAGTAACCAGTGCAGTCCAGTGCAGTCTCCAGTCCAGAGCAGGCGGGTGACCCGAACCGCCCACCTGATCCTGTTCTGCCCGAATAGCCCAGCTGTCCTTGGTTAGACCCGATCCGTGTGATGACTAGAACCCTTGACGGTCCAAAATCCTAAATTAAAGTGGATTGTAAGTATTAATAGGAAGCACAGAAAATCATAGCATACCTTGCCTTGTTTTGTTCCATCCCAATCTCTAAGTCATCTTATCCTTACCTTAAGAACTAATAACATTGTCAGACCCATTCTTGAAACCTTGCCTTTGATTCTTTGCGCTAGTGCTATCTTCTTTAAATAATTTTGTCTTGTGAAATCCCAAACCCTTAATCCTCCCTCGGGTAACCGGACAGGGTCCGCCAGGGCAGAGACGGAGGTGCTGGGGTTAGTTCCGCGGATCAACTCTCGAGCTTACTGTGTTTCAATCTGGTAACCTAGCCTGAATGCCCTCATGTAGAATAAAACTGTCAAAATTCATTTCTGCTTTCTTTTTCGTGCCATTTTTTTCCAAAAACATGTCACATTCAACATTGCATAACTCACTCAGTTTAATAGCTAGATACTTCATTTCAACTCTGGAGTATACCTAAGACCTATAGCTACCTCCCAACTGCACTCCAAATTAGTATATTTCACCCGTTTCTCTTAAAAACCGTTGGTTAAATTTAGGTGCGAAGCCACATGACTGCAAAGTTTTACACATGTGAATTCCCTTCTAAATTATTTCTGTCCTTCCATTCAGATTCAAAGTGGTCCATTTTGCTCAAATTGTAGCTCATGAGTGTTAGCACCTTTTCAATGTTGCTCCCATAGAACTGTATACTGATTTAAGGATTTCTGCACACTTTTCATTGTTTTGCTAAGTCATTTTCGATTGTCATTTTAAAGTGTAAGATTGCAAACCCGTGTTTCTCTCTTATTTGGGTAGGGGCGGTTGTATTCAAATTCTGTTGACTGTTCTTTATTCCCGAATACCTGCTGCTTTCTTATATCTATTTAGAATTGCTTATTGATGGGTTAAGGAATATTGCAGGGGGAAAACCTACCCTAAGTGCTATCCTTTCAAACAAGCCAAAAGTGTTCTTTTCTTTGATGTTTTATATTTTGTGTTGCTAAAGTGAATTTAGCTGCCTTACATACCTGATTATCTATTATTGTCACCACATTGGTGATTGCTGCTCCCTATTAAAAAGCATATCTTTGATTTGAATTTTAAATAAATAAATATCATCTTTACTAACCAGCTTGATTCCTGGTCCATTGTGACCTGGGGTATTTTGAGAAGGGGTGTGATATGAATGGTATATCACTCAGAATATTGAACCTATAGACATAATCAAATAAGCATTTCAGCTGTGCGCTGCATACTAGGCTGAGACCAGGGTTTATCGCCTGATTGAAATGCCTAACAACTGGGTCTCTGAACAGCAGGACAAAGATCTGGCCACTGTGCAGTGGCTGGGCTCTCCTTTAAGGGAACAGCAGGGCACCCAGGGTCTGGTCACAGTGGACAGCGGGATGCATCAGCTGGGCAAGTAGAGGTCTGGTCACTGGATTCTCCCAAAGGGGTCTGTAGCCTTTCCTCCTTTCTCCCTGAATTATTGGGATTTTTGTAGGGTTTAGTTCTGGATAGTGGTTCTGCCCGGATAGGAGGTTCTGCCTGGATAAGATCAGCTACCTCTGGCCTGGCTCTGGAGTCTGGAGTCTTGTAGGGTGAATGTGTAATGTTGAATGTTTGGATCTCTGCATTTTGTATGTCCTGAATTTGTACAGTGTCGGGCATATTTCCATCAAGTTTCATAACTGTTCCATGTCTGCTTTCCCGAGAAATGCCTTTTTACTGTCGTGCACGCCCACCACATGTCAGGAAAAACTACATAGTCTTATTTTAATGGTGCAAAATTTACATTAACGCTGTCATAATTTCACATTACCGCTTCTTTAGCTTACTGAAATAAAGGTCTCAATATAAAAAATTCTTTCAAGTATTATGGATGGCATTTGTCACTGTAGGGCCGACCTTCAAATCTCGACAGACAGCCTGCCCCCTCTGTGTCAGTTCTGAACAACATGGTTACCATAACACCCTTTGATACTGGGCAGTTGAAGCTGAGGAGAGGTGTCAAAGAATTCACACTTCTGTGACAAGGCTAGTTCCCCTTGGTCCATTGTTCCTTGCAACAGAAATGCCGGGCAGTCTGACAAGGTCTCCAATTCCCACACCTTGGCCATTTCATAGTTTGTTGAGGGGATTCCTTTCCCAGGAAGGTTTGGTGCCTTTGAACTGACTGCCTAGGGCAACTTATTCTGCTGTTTTCAAACACATTTTTTTTCTTTCTTTCACAGAAACTAAGTCTTTTGGTAAATAAATATAATATATACTTAAACCACTGCAGTTCCACACATTAAATACTGTTTCTGTGCAGGTATTTGGGATGATTTCACATTTTAGCTTTCAAAGTGTCATTTCAATGATTGGGTAAAAACAAAAGATTCACACATGTTCATTTTACATGGGGATTTCACACGATGCAGTTTCTCTGGCATACATTTTCTTAAAGGCCTTGACAGATAAAATCAGTTTCAGAGCATGGAAAGATGCTGGGCATAGTTTTCTTTGTAATTGATGCATAGCCAGGGAGACAGAGCTTTCTTTTGAAGTGTTCTGTGTGGGTTAACTTGTTGCAAAAGTGAAAGCTGGCAGTGCGGACTAAAATTAATTTCTCTGCTCTTCACAGATTTTACTTGATAAACAATGCTATTCTTAGCAGGAAAGCCTTATTTGATGATGTTAAATTGAAATATATGGACTGGGCTGTATTGAACTAGAACAAAACTGTGTGAGGTTTGCAATGAAAGTAGCACCAGTGTGATGTCATTTTAAATGCAGATCCATTCTGGGTGCAGCCTTGAGTTTTCAAGATGACAGCACAGCAGCGCAGATCCATTCTGTATTTAATGTATTTTCTTTGGATTGACATGAAGAAAACAAAGTGCAGCCATTCTTGGGGGGCTATGTTCCATCTCGTCCCATATGTGCTCAGCAGACAGAGCACAGTCGTTAGTCTTGTAACTGCTGAAAATGCAGTTTTGTGATGCAGGGGCTGTTAATGTACCCAAGACCCCACATATATATGTGAAATATGCAATATAAATTAATGAAATATAATTTCAAGTGCATTTAAAAAAGAAGATAAATCAGCATTTTTTTACAGCAGGATAATCTCTGCGACTTTATTACTGGATACCCCTTACTGTTGATGGGTCAGTCCTGGGGCCACTTCTCTTACTCTCTATACCTCTGCTCTTGGCACATTGATCTCCTCCTATGGCTTTTCCTATCAACTCTTCGCTGATGACATGCAGATCTTCTTCACCTTTCCTTGGTTATGTGAGAAGCTACGGTCAAAAATGTCCAACTGTCTCTCCACCATACTGGATGGCATTTCACTTGCTCATGTTCAACTCTACTAAAACTGAATATCTCGTGTTCCCATCCAAATAGGATATCTCTTAATCTCCCCCTCTTCTATTTTTCTCCCCAGACTACCTTCCCTACTCTGCCTCTGCTAGCAACCTTGGTGTCATTTTCGACCCATTTCGCAACTTCTTACTCTTCACCTTCAAATCTGCCACTGCAGCCAGACTTAATCTCCTCAGCATCAGAAAAAATAAGACATCTTCTCCCCTTCAACTCTCATAATCACCTTGTCGCCTCTTTAGTACTCTCCTGATATGATACCTGTGCTACTCTGCTCCATGGACTATCCAACTACTCTTCTTCACCTCTCAACAAAGTCTTCAACCTTCCCATCTTCACTTCCACCGCCACAGCCAATTGCCAGTTGAACTGGTTATCTATGAGACAGAGGGCAAATAGAAACGCATTCTTATCCTTAAATATATACACAGAGTTGCTCCACCCTACCTATTGTCCCATCTCACTCCTGACTACCCCTTTGCTCCCTATGATCATCCTCAGCTCACCTCCTTGCCACCTCTTGTGTTCGCTCCTTTACTATTTAATGATCTTCCTTTCCCTCTCTGCACTACTCTGACTCTCTCACTATGTCTGGTACTGCTGGCCAGGGGAATGGTGTCCCTGCAGTGATGTGGTTGTGTATCAGGCAGGGAACAGGATCCGCTGGTCTGAAAAGAATATTGAGAGGGTGTACTTACTTGCTTTCCCAATGAGCTGCAGCTTAAAGCAGGTTCTTTGGGGCAAAACCCTAAGACCATTGAAGACTGGATTGGGGGACTGTCTCTGATGCTTGCCAGGGGTAAAACAGCCCCCAAAATCAAATGGGGGAGCAAGGGAAGACCTGCATTTGACATAAATATTTGGGACCATAAACATCAAATGAGATGTGAACTTAGAGCTCGTATAAAGCTCTCCAAATGACAGTACCACACTTGGCTTTACCATTATTGAAAAACACAACAAAGTGGGCAATGGGAAAAACTCTCTCCGGGACAGGAGGTGACCTGTCTCAGAAAATAATAAACCCAATCTCGGCTGATCAGTGGGTACAATATGTTAAGAACAAGTTTTACAATCCTATGGTCCTTTCCTACTGTAACACTAAATATGCAGATCCCTGGCTTCTCCCATGAACTTTAAAATGGCAAAACAAGCAATCATAAATTCTAAGAGGTCTAATGCACCCGGCACGAATGGTCTTGCAAATTCTGTCTTGAAAAAAGACCCAGATAACTGGGCCCAGGTTCTCCTTATTCTCTTTGCCCGGGTTTGGCGATGTTGCTCTGTGCCTCCAACATGGCAAAGATCGGTTTTAATACCGGTCCACACGATAGAAGAGCGGAAGGAGGTAACCAACTACCGTCTTTTGTCCATGCTGGACATTACAGGCAAGATTTCTGCAACGCTGGTACTTAGAGAGCTAGAGACCTGGTAGTTGCAAATCAAGTGCTTAATCTCGTCCAGACTGGATTTAAACCAGGATCCAGCACTACTCATAACATCAGAGTGCTGAATTCATTGATAAATTCCACACTAAGTAACAAAGAAGCTACTTTATACATGGTCTTTGTAGACTTTACTAGCGCTTTTAATCAGGTAGTGAGAGAGAAACTTTGGTCTAAGTTGACTAGCCTTAACTGTGCTAGGTGGTTGATTCCGATTCTAAAAGCATTGCACAGTGAGAATAGTGCCAAGGTTAGACTTAATAACAAAGGTACTGTGACCAAACCCATAAGTATTAATATGGGAGTAAAGCAGGGATTTGTGGCGGCATCAATGCTATATAATCTCTACATCTCTGACTTACTCCAACGTATGGGACTAAAGTCTAACTGCCCTCCTAAGTTAGGGACTACCCCAATAGTAGGTATGCTGTACACAGATGACCTGATACTGTTCAACAGAACATTATCAGGCATCAAGAGCATGCTAGAGGAACTCTCATTGTATTCGTCTGAGCTGGATCTTTCTATCAACTTAAGGAAGATGAAGATAATGTTGATCAATAGAAAGGGTCCTAACCGTTTGGGAATTGAATCCAGACTGGGCTGACTCTTACTCTTATTTGGGCCTGGAGTTCGATGTATCTCCGAATTATAGTAGGATAATTGCACATAAAAAAAGACGAGCCAAACTACTGACACTACAGGCTTGCAAATTCTCAAGAGGGAAGGCAGGGTACAGCTTGGCGGGTACTGTAAAGTTATATCAACAGTGCTTTGCCCCAGCCATACTCTACAGCCTGGAAGCTGTTGCTATGCAGGACCTAAATTGGCTCAATATTTTAGAGGGCCATAATGGCTGGCAGTATTAGGCCTGGGCTGTCCTGTTCAATGCAATACCTGAGGCTCGAGCTAGGTATAATCTCTTTGAGAGGTATGGCCCTGCGTGCCTGGAGAATCTTCTATTTAAAATCTTGTACTGCACCGAAATGTAAGCTGCTTGCGATAGTGGGAAACAACTATGATGCCGAGAAGGTTTTGCGGGGAGGTAATTTCAAAAATCTTAATGAATCGCTCTTTTTAGAGATAGGCTGGATTCATGCCGCAAAGAAAATGCGCCCATTCATCCACCTGGAAAAATCATTTGTCCGCAAATTAAATCATTGGGTTTGGTGTGAAAATTACTCCCACCTTGAAAAGCTGAAAGGGTACGAGGCTGTGGTCAATGTATTTCCTAGATACAGGAGGACACAGCCTTATTTACTGCTCTGCCCCGACCCGGTGGTGAGGGATTTCCTGCTAAGGTTGCGAACTAATCAATTGCATGTCCTTGCCATTACGGGTGCACACCACGGTTTGGCTTTAAGTGACAGGTCCTGCCATATTTGTAAGAGACCAGATTCCCTGGAAACTGCCAGACATGTGCTTACCTCTTGCCCTTAACTGGGCCCATTATACATGAGTTTTCTGGGAAGACTGGTACACAGATATGAGAGATATTGGTATAATGGTACACAGATATGAGAGCATTGTTGGAGACTCATTTTGGGATTACTGTCTCAACTCATATGCAATATCATATACAATATCATCTCAACTTGCCCTGTTTAGAGTGTGGTCACAGGTTAGAAATCTATTGCTACCAACATAACTTACTGTTGTTGATTTGTCGTTATAGAATCACAGTCCTTTAGCTGCCGGCATTGATTTATATGATATGCTTTGGCACTATTCTGATCTATGTACCTGCCTATGCATGTATCTTATCTGCTCATTTAATATCCAGAGACTTACTTATCTCATGTAATTGTATTCTGTTCTGTTTTGGTTTGATGATCTATGAAGTGTTTCTCTATTTTTGTACAAATTGTGGAAAAGATGTTTTGATTGATTTTTATCTTAATTTGGAATTTGAAATATTAAGTTTTGTGTAAAGTTCTAATTTTTTGACTAAAACACAATACATTATTATTATTATCTATCACTATTTGTGTGTTTGTCTAGATTTATTTCAGTATCACAAACCATAAAATCCAGCTGTTAACACAAAATTCAGCAAAGTAAAACAAATTACAAAAATACATTTCATAACATGTATCATAAGACCGAATTGGACATGACATAGTTAAAAGTAGAAACTTCATACAGAATTCAATAACCAGAATACTACATGCCTATATATGTCCTTCTTAATTGTCATGATTTCTTCAAATATTGGCTCTAGGCTCCTGATACTGGTTCATTCTCAGTACACGTAAAATTATAGACGACCTGATTGGTTGTCAAAATATTTTGGCAAAAAGCCAGTTGTGTCTCATTGTATTATATAGAGGACAAAATAGTAATAAATGCAGTAAATCCTCTCTCTCAGTTTGGCATAACCTACATCCATCTATGTTACCCCAGTACCAATTCCATGTGATGGACGCCAACGGTAGAACACCCAATTTGGCTTTCAAGTAAAGAATTGTTGCTTTCCTATTTTGCAGAGGGTTAAGATACCTTTTTCGGGCCAAATTGATATTTAAACGCTAAATACTTTTCTGTTATACAAGTAGTGTCTATTTAGACAACTTTGTACAATAGTACCAATCTTCAATTCAGGTGCGATATGAGATTTGGGGACTGAGTTCTAAACTTGAGTTCTTGACTGTTAGGCCTTACCCCTATTTTGCACTTAACTCATAAAAATATGTGGCCGCCACTTAGTGCAAGAGCATCATGTGTTTCTAATCTATAAGAAAATAGAGAATCAGATAAAATCTTGTGGCAATACAAAAGTGGTTTTAACTTAGCCACATACACTACCCCATTAAGCCCTAGTTCTAGTTGAAGAGAGATCCACAGAGTACTATTCGGTCGTATAAAATTCCTCTTTAATACGTCCATCTCGCTTTGCTCCAACAGTGTGAGATCTGAGTAGCCTCAGAATTTAGCACAATGAAGTGTAAGGAAGTTGGCACACATCCTCAGTATCTCTAAGTATTGGGAAGTTGGCTTACTATATAAAACACCATTGAACAGTTCACCATTGTCTTTTAAAGTTCAGAATAGACTTTTTAATCTGTTTCCCCCAACTCTGTAATCTATTCGAACTCCCGAGTAATCAATGAAATCTAACCTCTTGACATTACTTTTTCCAAGAGAAATTGGGGTTATAGATTTCCCATTGGAAGTAGACCAAATAGAAGATTTAGACTTAGGGCCTCATTACGACCCAGGCGGTAAGGGGTTTACGGCAGCGTAAACAGCGCCGACCCTTACCGCCTGATTCCGAGGTCCCTTAGCGCCATGGAGGATTTAACACCTGCTTTTAGCAGGTGTTAAAATCCATGGCGCTAAGGGACCTTGTTGTTAATTACGCCACCGTAATTTACGGTGGCGTAATTAACACCTTCCCCACTCCCATTATGCCCTATGGGGCAAAAATGGGAATGGGGAAGGGTAAATGGGGATTGGGGACTTACCGCCCCGCCAACCTCGGAATGGGGCGGTAAGTCTGCCAACCACCATGGCGTAAATGTAGTTTACGCCATGGTGGTAAAGGTACGACCCAGGCGGTAACTTACCGCCTGGGTCGTAATGAGGCCCTTAATAAGATTCATTTACAAACACATTCTTGATGAAAGGGCTGCAAATTAATTCAAGGCCTTTTGGAAAAGTATCCTTGTCTATCATCACTGGTACTGTATTGTCAGCATTGTCTCTCCCTACCTTGCTAAGACAACCACACAGCACTTATCCCTCACCCCATCATCCTAAACTTAGCACTTCTTCCACTATCACGTTCTTATATCATGCTCTACTGTCCTCATCCTTAGTTTATGTTTCTACCTCGCCTGTCATCATCTGTTTTATAAACATTGACAATTATAGTGAGGAGAATGGTGAAAAGAAAGAAATGCTACATTGTGAATAAAACAGCAACTTTGGACTAGAAAGTAAAATAGAAATTCATCTTCCAACAACTAAAGGGCTGGTGGATGGATTTCCCAAGAGAAGAGAAAGTCTGGCTTTGAAACTGGATGATACAACTTTGACACTTCCTGGATTCGCTAAAGGACCAAATGCTCCCTCTCTTCTCAGAAAGCAGAGAAAACAAATGCTGCCCATTACAGCCTCCACTTGTTACAGGGCCTATGCAAAAAATCCATCAAAATACAAGGATTTGATTCTGAGCAGTGATCTTCCCCCAACTTCTCAGAGGTGCTCATCAACTAGATCTTTCAGAAGGATGAAATTCAAACGTACTCAGACATGACGCACTCAGACGTGACATCTGACATTGCGGCAGAAAATTGGTATTACTTGAGAGGCCGAGGACTGGGTCAACACTTGGCCAGACCAACTGAACTTCAAAGGGCCTTCTGACACTCGTGCCATGATGACAAGGCCTCATTGGGTCATAAATGGCCAACTCTGAAGCCTCAAAGGAGCTGACAACATTTGGCAATTGTGAGGCAGGGAATTATGAGTAACCTGAGGGTATCCTCAATCCTACTCCCCCTGTATCTTCTTCTCAGGTATAGCAACAAATCATAAATCAAATAAATAAGAACCCAGACCGGTTGATTCAAAAACTTGAACGTCTGATTAGACGAGAAATTTCTCAAAAACTTCATGCAACTACATTAGCGCAATACTTTAAAACCAAGCGCATCCCTAGAGGTCTAAGGGTATACCTTAGACCTACTTTATGCAAAGAAAACAAGGATTTTGTAACTAGGTGGGAGCTCATCTTAAATAAATGTTCTTTGGATTTAATCCTACTAACAATTGAGGAATTAGCAAAATCAGTTAACAATCTACAACAGGAAATAGATGAGGTAACAAAACAGTTATCCAAATTGAAAACAAAAACCGAATTGGAAAAATTTTTGGAGGACACTAATACTAAACTTGAGGGATACAGAAAGGATATTGAACAAAGGAAAATCAGGAAATTCAGAAGGGATACATTGGACTACCGAGAGATATTGTCTACACTTGGCAAGAGTTTTACTCTAACAACAGGACTCCACAAAACCCGACCACCTAGACAACCCCAGCAGCCAAATAACAGCGACAGCAGTGAAGTCACAAGTGGTGAATTGGAAGACAGACCTACGACAAGACCAACAAGAGAACAAGAAACTGGTGGTATAGAATCCATACAAGAACCTACAGCAGGAGCATCAACACACACTCCACAGATTCCTTTTTTAGGAGGCACAAGACAAGAAGAGGAAAGAAGAAAACTGCGACAAAAAAAGAAATAGACAGAAATTTGGTGATAAACAAATCCTCCAAACCTCTTACTACGACCGAACTAGAGACATTAAATCTAGGAATCTCATTCATACCTACCAACCAAACCTCCTTTTTTGAGGAAGAAGTAAACCTGTTCAAATTAATATGAAAAATGGAACTGAAAGTCTTTTTTAACAACATTGAGGATAATTTACAACCAGTAAATAAACATAAATACTTGGAACTTAAAAACAAAAGTAACTTCCATCCACAAGTGAATCATCCACTAATTAATGTATTCAAACAAAAGACTACCAAGGATTTAAAACGTATTAAATATGAACCACCAAAAACCAGCAACATCCTAAACATCAACTATTGGTGATTAAACAGTTAGCAGAGGATAATACTTTGACCTTAAAACAAGCCGACAAAGGAGGTGCCTTAGTGTTAATGGACACTAATTTATACAATACAGGATGTTTGAAACTTCTCAATGACATCAAGACCTACTTACCACTAGATGGTGACCTGATTTTGAACATTAAGGACCTTATCAAAAATGTAGTTGACAAAGCTATGGATATGGATTGGATAAGTGAGAAAAAAGCTGATTTCCTTATACAGAAACGTCCAGTGACCCCAGTGTTCTATGGGTTACCGAAGATACATAAAAACAAAGAAGATCCACCATTTCGACCAATAGTAGCTGGAACAGACAGCATATTTCAACCTCTTGCAATTTACCTGGACACTGCATTACAACTGTAAGGATATTTGGCATGTTACAGTACAGAGTACAGCACTACTGCACAGGTAGCAAACAGCACAGAGTACAGCACTACTACACAGGTAGCAAACAGCACAGAGTACAGCACTACTGCACAGGTAGCAATTTTTTTTTCGCAGCACCACCACAAGGGTGCGGTGCATTGCTATATGGGTTACCAGATTAACAAGGAAAGACAGGCTATTCAGTCAAAAACGATTTTAACATATAAGATGCAAATCTATTTTTACAGTTAAAAGCACACGTGCTCATTTAAAAATGCACACTATTTTTCACCTGAAATGCCTATGGTGCGAGAGACACATTTGAAAATTAACAGCTAACCTATTAACCATTAACCTGACTAATAAAACCTTATTTAACATAACCCACTAATAAAATGTGTTCTCCACTGCAGAATTAGGCATACTCTGAAAGCCATTTAAATGTGTGTGCAGATTTTTTTTTCTCCGTGTTTTTGTGCACAGTAACTGCAGGAAGAAGGAAGTCAGATTTGCAACAATTGCAAATGTATAAGCGAAGCTATTGTTGAAGAGTAGGAGGATGAGAGATGATGGATTTCATTGGGACACGTAATACAGAGGGCTGAGATGAAAGTTTTAGTGGGCAGTATCGGGGAAAAAGACAGGAGACATTTTTCTGCACTACTGGGGAGAAGACCTGGCTGTGGGACTCCTGACTGAATGCAGATCCCTGCGTCCTGCTACAGTCAAGATTTGGCAGTCGAGATTGGGGAGAGCTGAAAGAAGGACCTTTCCACTGGCTGAGGCATTCCTATCTGCAAAAGCTGAGAATTCCAGGCAATGACCCCGGTTTGAGAAGGCAAGCGTTCCTTTTTGCTGGAGTTAATCCAAGGGAGCCACATTCACAAAGAGAACAGCCAAAGAGAACAACTAAAAAGATAAGGTAATGAGAAGTGTGGGAGCTGAGTGTGTACGGTAATATGCAGTCAGTGTAGGATTCCTGTGCATGCCTTAATCAAATGCTAATGTTGCAATTTGAGTTCTGTTCTCCGCCACTCTCTTTGCAGTGTGTCATAGACAATGCTTTTACTGTACCATTTTATTTATTTCTGTAAAGAGTGAGATCGTGTTTAAATGCAACTTTTATAATACAGAAAAATATTTGAAAACAGACGGGTGGTGTATTTACTATTTACCATTACAATGCCGATGATGTGGGGAGATTTTTAAACAGTGCAATGGTCATTTTAAGACAGATGTGTGCATGTCAGAATCAGTATGAATAATTGTGAGTGACTGTAGAATAGCTTGTTGGAGGTACATGAGCCAACGGGAAGAGAGACTCTCTGAACATAGCTCCCTACCGTATATAAGGTAGTGGAAATTACCACAAGACTACCATATATAGCTCTCTGTCGTAAATAAGTCAGTGAGTTCGCCCATGGTGGCACACCAACACTATCACTGAAAATGTGGTATTCCTAAAATGTAGGTCTGAGGTCTCTCTAGTGATCACACGAAAAATCTAAGCAAAGATAAGGGATTCTGGACATTGGGGCCACAAATAAAACAAGGGAATTATGCTCACCAAAATACCACCAACCACGTATACCAAATATGCAGGTCTGGGTGCTGAAATAATGCATGTCCATTGTATTATTGTTGCACATGGCCAAATCTGAATACAAAGAGTGATTATTGCTAAGTTATTTTTCGGCGGTAATAAAATACCGTCAGGCCCCAAATCTCCACAAAATACCCTACATATTTATGGTGCGTTGCAGGCCGGGAAAGTGATCATAGAGTACCTACTGGGCGTGGCAAGTGTGTCTCACACTGCCATTTGCACATTAAAGGGAACCCATTTTATAATAGCAGTGTGCCACTAAAAACGAATTTCAGAATGTCACAAAGGGAAACCACATTCTCAGATCTAGTGCAATATTTAGAGGCAAAGTTATTTGCACATGGGAATTGGTCTTCGAATAGCACGTTAGAATGGAGTAACCGCATTCAGGGTGAGGTGCAGAAAGAAAAACTAGACAATATTTTTGCAGAAGGCAGCATAATTCAGGTCTGCCTTACAAGATTATTGAATGCAGCCGATAAAAGTGCAGAGAAAGACTGTTTAATACGGCTATGCGGCAAAATATGGTTTATTTTAAACAAGTCCCTGCGAATGCAAGAGAATGATACTCAGCTAATTAACAGGTTAAAGACTGAATTAGAGGGGGCAAGTAAAAATCAGGAAATGTTGAGAGCAGAATTGGATGTATGCCAAAAAGACATGCAATTAAAATGCAGAGACTTTGATACTCAGTTATCCAAAAGCAAGAAACAATTTGAAGATAGTGAGCAAGAATTGGCACACTTAAAAGCCTTAGTGGATCACATTAGGCAGGATAAAGATGAGGTTGTTTCAGAAATGCAGATTTTACAAAAAGAACATTGCGAAAAAGAAGGTGATCTCCAGAGTGCAGAACAAGAAATGATTAAAATGATTCAAGAAAGAGACAAGAGAAATAAAGAGTTCAATGAATGCCAAATGCAAATGTGCGATATGCAGGAGGTGATTAATAAAATGAATGATGAAAATAATTATTTGCAAGATGAAGCCAACAGACTCCTTAAAAAGTGTAAGGACTTAGAACAGCAAATGTGCATTCCCAGGTCCCAGGAGAGGCGGCAGGGTACCACATTCAATGGAGTGGAGGTGAATTCTAGCTCTGCCCAAAGAGCTAGTGCCCCAGTGACTGGGCCGGTGACTGAACTTGGTTGCAGCGCCCTTGGGGGATTTGATACTCCCATTGGGGGCAGTCACCAATCTCATACACCTGAAAACAGGATTGACTCACAAAATAGTGCAATTCCATGTATTGCAACAAGTAGCCCCATACAAATAATGAAATCCATTAAAGCCCTGATCAAACCATTTAAAAAGGGAGGTGAGGCTGCATTGAGGATCACTTAGAAGCGGTGCATGACATTTTTAAAGCACTCCAGATACCTAGGGAACAGTACAGACAATATTTTCATTTAACTTTAGATGCCCCGACGGCCAGCATCATAAGGGGATTAAATGAACAGCAGAATATGACATGGCTGGAGTTTGAAAAAGAAATTAGGCGTCATTTTTCTCCTTTTCAGTCATTGCAGGAGGCAAAGAAAGTCGCGTACACAATTACTGCTGGACCTAATACATCCCCTCGCCAATTTTTACAAGACTTAAAAAGAGCATTCTCTCGCTTTGATGTATCTTTTGACTCAAATTCCAATGAGTTTAAAACCGCATACTTCTATGGGCTACAGAAAGACATCATATCCCAATTGGTCCGTGAATTTGACCGTGACAAGTCCCTTGAATGGATTGTACATCAAAGCACAAAGCTATATGAGGTACTCTATTGTCAGGGTAGAGAAAGTGATAAAATGAAAGATACCAGGCCTAAATCTAAAGAACCCTCAGCCACAGTAATGGAAATCAGGTCAGCCAAAATGTCCCTTGAGTCTGCTCAAAGCCAAGGTAAAAATAATGTGACACCTGAACAAAGGGGTAATCAACAAAGATCGCCATTTCCTGTACCAATGTTCCAAACACATGATCCTAGTAATAGAGAGAGCTACATCAGCCCTAGATATTTAGGGGATAGACCCCGGGTAGGATATCGGCCTGATATGGCAGGTATGAACAATAACCAGAGACAAAATCAAGATCAAAGAAATGATGGTCCCTACCAGTCATTGGGGACACAGAGTAGGTTTGATCCCAACACCATGATATATGGTAATCAGGGTAGGCCCCGATATGTGGATCGATTTACTGATAATGGAAATCAACATAGGGGCCAGTACCCACAATCTGAGAGACAGGACATGAGGCAAAACGTGAACTACAGTCCACGCCAGTACAATGATTCCCCACCAGGGGACTATAATCAAAGGATGGGTGCAACCCGCTCCCCTCCACAAATGAATCAAGAGTTCAGAAACCATCCCAACCGACATAAATCACCTGAGAGGTATCAGAATAGATCCAATCAGGGGGAAAACAACCAATATCGACCTAGGCCACAGAAAGAGGATCCTAGAGAGATGGAAAGGTTCCAGTGCCTTGAGGCCCAAGTGAAAATGTTAGCTGAGCAAATAGGAAAGCTCTATACAGCGCAAAAACAACCTTCCAAAGAGGGGGCTGATGGACATAGCAATGACCGGGGGGCTTCCGAAAAGTGACTAAGTACTCATGATAATCGCAGTGCCAAAATGACAGATTGCTCTGATATAATTTTGCATAACAACTCTGAGATGCCTAATGGATTAAAAATGAAAGTACCAGTAAATGAAATTGTGATAGAAAGTGCAAATACTTCTAAAAAAGAGGTACGGTTTAACTTAGAGCTAAATAAAACAGTAAAGATTTGCACAAATGAAAAAGAAACATTAGGAATTCCAAAAGAACAAAGGAACAGATTTAAGAAAAATGACTCATGCATGGGGAATACCAGTGAACAGGGAGTAAGTGGGGATGCCATAGCTCCTTCCCTGGGCAAGCAAAACAATGACCAAACACAGACAGAAAAAGGAAATACTCACAAGGAGGGTACAAGTCAATCACCTGAAGAATTCTTTGAGCCACATATTTTTGAAGAGGCTGAAAGGGCTGGTATTACACTAAATGATCACAAATGCACAGAATTAAAAAATGACAAATTGCTGAATGATGTTGTTACACATGTTCAGTTGGAAGGTTGTAATGTGGTCTCTGATGTTACCCAGATGGATGGGCGAACAGTGGCCACACTCTAAAAAACCTCTGAACATGGAGAAATGAATAAAATATCTCGCACAGAAATGGGTAAAAAGGAGGGAAAAATGTCTTTTCATTTACCAATGTGCTTAGCCAAAAGTCAAAAAGACCTGAGAAAGGTGAGCCCTGAAATCAGTAAGAATTCACATTTCTTATGTGTATTAGAGGAAGTTGAGGACAGATATTATGCACCCATCACTGTAGAAGAAAAATGCCACACCTTCGCTATGATTGACACTGGCGCACAGGCCACAATTATGTCCAAGGATCTGGTAAAGAGTATCAATGAAGGGAGGCCTCCACAGAGTCAGATCACAGTGAAGGCAAATCAAGGCCCAGTGCATAACTTTAATGGGGAGGAGGTGCCCATCATAGGTGTAACTGAGGTTGACATAAAAATAGGAAAGCACAGAATGAAACAAGAGGTATTGATCACATCTATTTGTGAAATTCCATTTCTGATGGGGACAGATTGCCTGAAAAGATTGTCTCCTCTCATAGATGGGGTGAATGGAGTGCTGTGGTCCTTAACCAAAAAACCATTGAGGCCTAAGAAACTAAAATCACAAAACAGCAATATAAATGAATGTCACACTGTTGCCAAAACAAATGATGTTGTGGAGGTATATCTCCAGAATAGCTGCATACCTAGTGTCACTGTTATATTAATGTGTCAAGACAAAATGCAGAGCGACAATGAAAAACTACCCGTACAAATATACTTGGACCCAAGGAAAGATTGGCAGACTGCCATAGATGAGCACACATTACGTTTCTATTTAAAAGAGAAAACATGCAAACAGAATATTGCTCCTAAAACAGATTCAGAAAAACACATTACCACTCTGGCAGAAATACACATGGAAGATGAGCAACCATGGGTTCATGTTGGTATAAATGATTATCTTAAAACAATAAAAGCCACTTTAGCACTTGAACATGAAAGGAGTTTCATTAATGAGAAATTGTTGCAAAAAATTATGGAGAGGGAAGAAATCCCGAAATTTAGGATTAAAAACCAATATGTTTCTGGGTTGGACAGTCCAGACTTTGAAAACCGAATTGCAGGCAGATGCATGCTTAAAATTAGCATTGGGCAGAAAACAATTTACCATAATGTATGGATAGTGAGTGGAGCACAAAATGAATTTTACATGGGCAATGACATCATGCACAGAATGTGTATGGTGTTAGATTTCCTTAATCAAAAAATATGGTCACGCCTAGGTGGTCCGGCACCTGAATTTGAAGACAAAAGAAGGGCTTATCATTGTGCACAACTGGTTCCTTATGCAGTCGAATTACAAATGAGGAAAAATACTATTATTCCTGCATTTACAAAACAGTTTGCAATAACACTGAAATGCAAAAATGGGCAGCAGATGAAAGGCTCTGATGCATTTGTATGCCTGAATGAATCCATAAAACAGCAAGGCCTGGATTATGAATACATTCCATTGGTAGACATTGGTGAGGGATCTGTAAAAATCATGGTAAATAATAAAGGTTGTCAGGATATTCATTTAGAGGAAAACTCCCCATTAGGAATGGCCATACAAAAATCACATTATACGGCAGATTTAAATAACATGGTGATTGGGAATATTCCTGAAAAATATGTAGATGCCAAGAGCGAGTTGCCAGAACACCTGGACTCTCAGCCCAAAGGAATATTTAAAATTCATTCTGTGTATCCTTATGGTTCAAATGAGACAGTGTGCTGCCATCAAGAGGATTGCATAATATTTAATTTAAATGAAAATGAAACAGGAAATCAGCCCATTGAAGTGGAAGCTGATATGCCAAAATATTTAAAAGTGGCAGCTCTACAAAAAGACACAGCCACACAGTTAGAGGAAAGCGCTGAGATTCCTTTACCAGAAGAGTTTCCAGAATTTTCCAGAATGGTAGAAGAGCAGATCTCCTTAGCGGATGCATGTGACAGCGATAAGGATAGAGACGACCTGAGGGAAATATTTATGGAGTTTAAGGATGTATTTGCAAAAGATGCTTATGATTGTGGTTTAACTGATTTACATGTGGCCACACTACCAGAAGGTTGTAGCAGAAATCCAGTGTTTGTACGCCAGTATAGACTACCGCTGGCATGTTTAGAATCATTGGCAGAGATTATTAAAAATTTGGAATCACGGGGAATAATCAGGCCCATTCATAGCACATCCAATACGCCTATTTTAGGTGTGTTAAAGCCAAATGGTCAATGGCGGCTGTGTGCAGACTTAAGAGAGTTAAATAAAAGAGTACCAGTATCTAGATGGCCACTACCATTCATTGATCAGGGCCTAGCTCAGATACATGGTTCAAATGTATTTACCACATTAGATCTCACATCTGGATATTGGTGTGTGCCATTGGCAGAGGAGATACAACACTTATTTTCCTTTACATTTGACAGGACTCAATATGCCTGGCTTAGAGCTCCGTTCGGGTATATCAATAGTGGGAGTGAATTTGGCATATTTTTGAGAAAGGCCATGCCGGATGCAGCGGAAAGAGGAACAATAGTTTATGTGGATGATGTACTGATAAAAAATGAAAGCCTGAAAAGCCATTTTGATGAAATAAGACATGTACTTGGCCAATTGCAGAAAGCAGGCGCCAAAGTATCTTTGCAAAAAGCACAATGGTGCAAGAAAAAAGTGAACTTTCTAGGGCATGAAGTGACTGAACGTGGGCTAAATCCACAAAGGAAGAAAATAGAGGCCATACAAAGATTAAAAGATCCTAAAGATGTGAAAGGAGTAAAAAGTTTATTAGGGATGACAGGCTATAACAGAAAGTTCATTGAGAATTATGCAGAAATCACTCAACCATTGACTAAACTGCTTAAACTAAATACTCCCTGGAGATGGGAAAGAGAGCAGTCTGATGCAGTGGCTAGATTGAAGGAATGTCTTGTAAAGGCACCATGTTTAGCATACCCCATAAAGGACAGGGATTTCTTTATAGAAATAGGTTTTTCTGAACATTGTATGTCAGCAGTATTATCACAAAAACACGATTTGAATCACAAAACCATTGCATATGCAAGTAAGGCATTTTCCCAAGTTGAAATGAAATTTAATGAATGTGAAAAGGCCCTATTAACCACTGTGTGGGCGCTACAACATTTCCGCCCCATTGTTCAGGGAGAAAAGGTGATTATTGAAACAAATCATCAACCTTTGCAATTTTTAGAGAGTAAAAGAATTAGATCAGGCAATCTAGCGCAATCCAGAATCACTTCATGGACGCTGGCATTACAAGGTTTTCCCGTAGAAGTGAGATATGGACAAAATAAAAAGAGCCCAATTGCTCAAGGGTTAGCTGACTTACATGACTGTGCAGCTGAACAAATACCAAATGAAATGGAAGTGGAAACTAGTTTGCAGGAATTTGAACAATCATCACACAAAGCTTTTGATGAAAAAACATGCAAGGATTTGCCAACTGTATATGTGGATGGTTGTGCTTTTCACATTGAAAATGACAGTAATAAACAATTAGTGGCAGGAATAGGAAATGTCTGGTTGAAATGTGAAGGCGTTCCCAGTATAGGGATGAGGATTGGAGATAGGAGCAGTCAGGTGGCGGAATTGGCAGCCATTTATAAAGCAATTGCTACTGCAGTTGATAAAAAGTTCAGTGAAATTGTCCTGGTGACTGATTCTGACTATGCACGGAATAGCTTTGTGGAGTATTTGCCTGGTTGGAAAGCAAGAGGCATGGTTACATACAACAAAAAGCCACTTAAACATGGAAAAATGATACAAGCCATAGACAAATTGGTGTCAGAAAATAATTTAATAATATACTGGAGAAAAATTCGTGGGCATTTAAAAACACCAGGAGAGGATAAGGAGGGAAATGATAAGGCAGACCATCTGGCTAAGATTGGGGCCGTGATGGGAGAATTGCTACCTATTGATTATTTAATGGGTGAAATACAAATTGATGCAGTCACACGTTCTAAAGCACCAAAGGAGGTAGATCAACCGGTGGTGCAGTGGAGTCATGACACGCCAGACCAAGATTTGATTGAGGCACAAAAGAATGATCAAATTTTGGGAATCTATTATAATCATTTGATAGATCCTGAACAAAATCCTTTAACAGAAAATGATTGTATGGGAAAAGAAGAGTTGAGGGTGTTATTAAAGAACAATACACGATTCAGATTACAGGATGGACTCATGATTAGAGAGTCCATAACAGGACAAATACAGTGGGTAGTACCCCTTTCATTCAGAGGACTGATGCTACACCATGCACATGATGCCATAACTGCAGGCCATAGAGGTTCACAAAAAACATTAGGAATATTAAAAGATTATGCTTACTGGCCACATATGTCCCAAGATGTGGAATTATATACTAGAGGATGTCTAGTATGCGCCCAATTTAAACCTGCTTCACCAATGCATAGAGCACCATTGATGAAAAGAGGCCTAACTCTCCCATGGTCAGATTTGCAAATAGACTATGTAGGTCCTTTAAAAAGGTCGAGCAGGGGACACCGTTATATTTTGAGTGTGGTATGTTTGATGTCAAAGTGGATTGAATGCATTCCTGCACCAGATTGTAGTGCGCAAACAGCAGCCACATTGCTGGTGAACCATGTGTTCTCAAGGTTTGGGTTGCCACAAAGAATTGAGTCAGACAGAGGAAGTCATTTCACAAGTACTCTAATGAGTAAGGTATGGCAAATACTAGGTGTAAAAAGGAAACTACATATCGCATATCGGGCGGCGTCTTCAGGTACAGTTGAAAGAAGCAATAGGTCTGTTGTGGATATTTTAAAGAAATTTGTGGCAGAAGCAGGTTCCAGCTGGGATTTACGTTTACCGTTGGTTCTGATGGCAATCAGGTCGACTCCTGCCAAAGCAACAGGTGTTAGCCCCCATGAGGTCTTAACAGGTAGGAAAATGGTGTTACCACAACACCTACTATACAGAACACATGAGCAAACTCTAGTGAGTGCATCCACAGTTCATGAATATATTGATGAACTGAGGAGGCATTTGCAACATGCATTTGCTTTTGTGCAGAGAAATCTGGAAAGAGCTGCTGACAGTGCAAAGTCATATTATGATAAAAAGACATCAGCAAAGGAATACAGTGTAGGGGATCAGGTGTACAAGTTTCATTTTGGAAAAAGTAAACAGAAAAATTCTAAATTTCTAGCAGCCTGGCAGGGGCCATTTCGGATTATAGATAAGATCTCTCCTGTAGTGTATAAAATTTTGAAAAATGAAGGTGAAACAGCAATAGAGCAGTTTGTCCATGTAAATCAAATCAAACCATGCCATCCCAGACATGAGATCAGGCGGCTTGAGCATGTAGAGACAGATAAAATCCCTTGAACACAAAAAGAGAAAATAAATGGGTACAATCAGGAGGCAGTGACAAAGAAGTTAAAAAGTTGATTGTTATGATGGCACATAAACACTGTAGTATATGTAAAATATAATATAAAATAAATACAAATAAATAAATGAATAAATAAATGCACATATAATGGAAGCTCATGGTTGGTGTGCAGAGAGAAAGTGTGTTAAATATTGAATATCTGCTTGTTTTCTTTTAACTTGTGTTTAATTTCAGGAAAAAAAAAAATGAAATATTTTTACCAAGCATGTTTTATTTTTGGCAAAAGGATGAAGTTAGTATTATGCTATCTACTTAATTTGTTTATTTTCTATTTTGATTTAGACAATTAACATTATTTGATCGGAGGTTCCGAGATCAGAGCCCACGGGAGAGACGATGGAGTCCTGGAGTCCCCTGGATGAAGACCAAAAGATGCCTGCCTCCAGGTGGAGG
Source organism: Ambystoma mexicanum (assembly GCF_040938575.1). Classification (NCBI taxonomy): domain Eukaryota; kingdom Metazoa; phylum Chordata; class Amphibia; order Caudata; family Ambystomatidae; genus Ambystoma; species Ambystoma mexicanum. Next base: position 1,359,068,426 of record NC_090922.1, on the reverse strand, counting down.
TGAAGACAAAATAACCGGAATGCCAAAAGAGATGACTGCTGTGGATTCAAGATTGCCAAGATGAAAGAATACTCGAATGAACCGAATAACATCGCTGGTCGGGACATACCAAAAGAGACAAAACAGAAGTTCCGGCACATGAAGTTCCACGTATTTATTATTTTAATTATTTATTTTAATTTGTTATATTAATTATTTGTTTTAGTTAGTTGTTTTATTTCGTTGTTTTTAATTGACTTGGAAAATTTAAACTTAAAGTAATGCCACTTCCACTGAGAAGGCAAATGTGGAACATTTTATGAACTGATGGACTCAGATGAAATGTTGATTGCAAATTTTCATTGATGCACATGAATATTCATTTTGTTGGATTGCTATATTGTAAAAAAAAAAAAAGAACAAGTTGTTTTTAGGAATTGGCTTGGATTATAGCCAAGTTCTAAAAACAAAAGGAGGGTATATGTAAGGATATTTGGCATGTTACAGTACAGAGTACAGCACTACTGCACAGGTAGCAAACAGCACAGAGTACAGCACTACTACACAGGTAGCAAACAGCACAGAGTACAGCACTACTGCACAGGTAGCAATTTTTTTTTCGCAGCACCACCACAAGGGTGCGGTGCATTGCTATATGGGTTACCAGATTAACAAGGAAAGACAGGCTATTCAGTCAAAAACGATTTTAACATATAAGATGCAAATCTATTTTTACAGTTAAAAGCACACGTGCTCATTTAAAAATGCACACTATTTTTCACCTGAAATGCCTATGGTGCGAGAGACACATTTGAAAATTAACAGCTAACCTATTAACCATTAACCTGACTAATAAAACCTTATTTAACATAACCCACTAATAAAATGTGTTCTCCACTGCAGAATTAGGCATACTCTGAAAGCCATTTAAATGTGTGTGCAGATTTTTTTTTCTCCGTGTTTTTGTGCACAGTAACTGCAGGAAGAAGGAAGTCAGATTTGCAACAATTGCAAATGTATAAGCGAAGCTATTGTTGAAGAGTAGGAGGATGAGAGATGATGGATTTCATTGGGACACGTCATACAGAGGGCTGAGATGAAAGTTTTAGTGGGCAGTATCGGGGAAAAAGACAGGAGACATTTTTCTGCACTACTGGGGAGAAGACCTGGCTGTGGGACTCCTGACTGAATGCAGATCCCTGCGTCCTGCTACAGTCAAGATTTGGCAGTCGAGATTGGGGAGAGCTGAAAGAAGGACCTTTCCACTGGCTGAGGCATTCCTATCTGCAAAAGCTGAGAATTCCAGGCAATGACCCCGGTTTGAGAAGGCAAGCGTTCCTTTTTGCTGGAGTTAATCCAAGGGAGCCACATTCACAAAGAGAACAGCCAAAGAGAACAACTAAAAAGATAAGGTAATGAGAAGTGTGGGAGCTGAGTGTGTACGGTAATATGCAGTCAGTGTAGGATTCCTGTGCATGCCTTAATCAAATGCTAATGTTGCAATTTGAGTTCTGTTCTCCGCCACTCTCTTTGCAGTGTGTCATAGACAATGCTTTTACTGTACCATTTTATTTATTTCTGTAAAGAGTGAGATCGTGTTTAAATGCAACTTTTATAATACAGAAAAATATTTGAAAACAGACGGGTGGTGTATTTACTATTTACCATTACAATGCCGATGATGTGGGGAGATTTTTAAACAGTGCAATGGTCATTTTAAGACAGATGTGTGCATGTCAGAATCAGTATGAATAATTGTGAGTGACTGTAGCATAGCTTGTTGGAGGTACATGAGCCAACGGGAAGAGAGACTCTCTGAACATATATGATAGATATATGGAAAACCGACAGATGTCAACAGTTGCCTTCATCATAGCAGCTTCCATCCTAAACATCTAAACGAAAACTTACCTTACAGTCAACTACTAAGACTAAAGAGGATAACATCAGATCAATCTACTCTTCAGAATGAATATAATATCATGAAACAGAGATTCCTTGAAAGAGGGTACCCAACAGAGACGGTGGAAAAAGCCATAGTCAGAACCAATTTACAAGAAAGACAAGACCTCCTCTAAGGGAATACAAAGAAGGAAAGCAAAAATCTAATACATACGTTAAAGTACTCAAGCCAAAGTTTCCAAGTCAAAAGGATCATCTACAAAAATTGGGATATCATACAGACAGATAATACTTTAAAAGAACTCTTTCCAGATCCCCCTATGATGGCATACAAACGGGGTAGAAACATCAGAGACCAACTGATTAAAGCAGAAAAACCAAAAAGAACAACACAGACCACTCATACGAAGCAGAAAAAAGGTACATTTGCCTGTTTACACTGCCAACATTGCAATAATATCATAAAAGGAGATCAAGTGAGACACCCCAACACAGGCAAAAAAATACATTTGAGAGACTACGCAACATGTGATACCAAAAATGTGATTTATGCAATTCGCTGTCCCTGTGGAAAATATTATGTTGGAAAAACTAACCGGAAAGTAAAAGAACGGTGGACAGAACACAAATCCTCCATAAGAACAAAAAATGTGAAGTCACCGGTCTACAGACATTATCGAGATGAAAAACATACCATTTCACAAATGAGAATGCTAGTTCTTGAAGTGGTCCACCCACTCTCAAGAGGAGGTGATCTCCAAAAAATATTAGCCCAAAGAGAGTTGTATTGGATACAAATACTAGACGCCATGTACCCCTTAGGGTTAAATGAGGAATACTATTTGGGTCCATTCTTGTGAGCTTGTATACTTATCTGGAAACACAGCCATGGTACCTCTTCTCTTATTTGTTGATTCCTTTGACCACCCCTGATTTTTAATACCATACAGTTTTTTAATATAATTGATTTTCAATAAGTTCCCTAAATTGTAGCATGTCCAACTACACGTTGTTACCAAAGAGGATGAAAACCCTTCAAATTCTGGGTTCAAATGGAATATAATAGACATATAAAATTATTACAAGTGTATACTTTGATTTTTAGAATGTACACGCATTCATGGGTCAGATTCATCTAGACACACAGTGTTATTTGTGTTCTGACACCATTTTTTGAAAAATGCATGGGAGTCTCTTTTGTATTTAAGACGATTTATCTTATTTTGTTTTTATTACTTGCTCACCAAATTATTATTATTTTGTTGAATATTTATTCTATCTCACTAACAACACTTAGTTAGGTTGTGGACATACATTGCCCACTCTCCCACTGGTCACAGTGACATTTATTATGTGCAATAACACTTTATTTCAACACTTTTTTTCAACTATTTCAAGCCTTGAGTAACACACAGAAACACTCATACACGATCATTTAGTGCATCTAAGGAGCGTCCATACATATACAGATGCATCTACAGATAAACGAGGCGGACTACCACCTTTTGCCTCCCAGTAGGAAAACATATTCTGCGTTCTAGCAGATGCTGCCGTTTGACATTCAGTACGATGGGAAAACAAACTTCAATTCCCATGATTCCCTCTACACGATTATTTCGTGTGAGGTTGGTCGCGTCGACGTCATCACGCAACACGCGCGGGTGACTTCACTCGCGACCATTTTTACACTTAAATCCAATACGAATTGGAGCTAGCGACGTCATCACGCGCATGCGCGGGTGACGTCACTCACGACTATAAATATACATACCACTCTTATCCGGCATTCGGGTGCGGATGGAGAATGCCCATACTCTACCTCTTACCAGCAGTCACCTTCTTGTACTGTAAGTATCCTTTAAGGCTACCTTTTCTTAGGCGGCTTCACCTTTACTTTATAATATAGCCATGCTATTTCTCTTTTTTAGAATACTACAACCAGTTCACACTGATGCCTTTAAAAGACTACTGGGGGTGTCCTACATGACATCGTGAAGTGAGTCTAGGTTTTATTCTACACTTCATAAATCACCACGGGTGCTTGGCATTTGTCACCATTGTAGTTCTTGCATGTCTAAATAGCACAGGAACAGGACCTTGTTACACCATTCCCCACTTTTTTTCTTAATAGGTTACCAATCACACTCCGATTCTATTTATGGTATTGTCTACAAACTCAATAGGCTCCCAAGCATTTGGTGAATAAGTTCATCCTTTGTTACAAGACTAAATCTCTTAAACTAATGTTATTGGTTGAAAACATGCGATGATGCCATTTTTTGTACTCCTATCTAACTAATGAAGTACCTTGTTTTGGTTCAAAAGTATAAACATGAATACATATTATTAGATAATTAATTTATTACTTTTTTCTACAGAAATTGTATTGAATGTTAAGAATACAGAACACAATGCCCCTGATGAAGAGTGAAAATTGATACTCGAAACGCGTTGGGCCACATTAAATTGTGATTTATGATTTGTTGATATAAAATGAATAAACTACTGTTTGTTGGATAAACAGAAAAGTTGTCAAGAAATAATTGGATGATTTAAGAATAACTTTGTGAGCTAAACAAAGCAATGAAATTTATTTAAAAACTGTCAAAACTACTAGGCTACTGACTGTACCTATTAAAACTTCTATACAGGCTTTTAGCCTCTTGTTGATAGTGTGCAGGGGACGCAGGTTTCCTTAAATAGGAAACTATTGTTCCATGTATGTATTCCAGCCTAGATACCAAGGCTGAGCACCTCTCCCCTGCACCTCAAATTACTCATTATTCCTGATTTAACTACTTTGAATCATTACTATATACACTCAAAATATAGGTGTGCAGGGTGATTATCAAACTTCTTCTTCTTCTCAGGTAGTCAAGGAAAGGCCATCACTTTTGGATCCTGACCCTGGGAGTGGAGAAGCGAGGGAGGATCACTTGGGTGGAGGGTCCTTGTGGATCGGGAGTGGGGTACCCACAGGCAAAACATGGCATCCCCCTTTCCCTCTGAAAACCAACCTAACCCATCCTCTGCCTTTATGGATTTTGTAAGAGATCTCTCCTCATTTGCCTTTCATTTGACCTGTCACAGCACTGAGACGAGGAAGTGGCGACTAGGAGTAGTGAATACCAATTACTATTTTCACCACTCTTGTACTGAGACAAAGAACAAGACTGTCAATGCATACCATTAGGGAAGTCAGGCATGTCTCACTAATAAGTTGACTAGAGGTGTGGCAAATGATCTTACTGACCCACACCTGTGGGCCCTTAATACTCCGAGGGAGTATAAGAGGTGGGGCTGCACGCCATGGAGGGAGACCGGTGTGAGGCCAGAGACCTGTGTGAGTCCAGAGCAGGGGAGAGCTGTATGTGAGCAGGAAGAGCAGCAGATGAAACAGACTGGAGAGAAGTAAGTCAGAGCCAGGACGGGTGATCCATGTGAGTCCGGAGAAGAAGAAAGATGCCTAGTCCGACTGCGGGCTGTGAGAGGGTCTAAATGTCCTGCTGAGCTCCAGTTGTTGATGCAACAGCAGGAGACTGCTCTGTCTGAAACCCACAGTCACTGCAGCAAGCCGGAGATCGAGGTAAGCTCTTTGTGACTGCCACGAGGGAAGTGAAACTCGTGGATCCATGAGGATCACAGAAGGGAACCGGCGAAGCTGCAGAGAGGGGTTGCTGTAATCAAGGGAACAATCTGTCCAGAGGGCTCTGCTAATGCTAACGTATATTCTGAGAATGCCTAATGAACGGAAATAAGAAAACTATGAATGTCGAATGATTTTAGCATAGTTCTGGATAATGAAGTGAACATTTTCTAAGCAACTGGTGAATACTTGAAAAAGAAAATATTAAGCAAATATTGCTTACCAAACTGAATGAAAATGTAATGGGCAAATGATGAAAGGCAAATGATGAAAGGCAAATGGAAAAGTGCACATTTAAAAAAATGTTGTAGAGCCCAACAAAAAGGTGGGGAATAAATAAGACCGCCACGAAGTGAGTTGGCAAAGTCAAGTGAACGTTATGAATAACTACCATGTGGCAAGGCCAAAGACTGGAAGAGGTTCTGTGACACACAGTGGCAAAGCCAATGTGCTAACCATGGGAAGCCAAAAGAGAGTGAACCTGCACATACAGCCAAGAGGCCGACAAGGAGAACCGAAGTGAATGTGAATCTGCCCATATGGGCACATTTATGATGAACCTGTTTATGCTAAAGAGCCTAGGGTTCCTAGTTGCGTGACCTGTGATGGATGAACCATGTGGTCTGACAACTGTGCCTAGACCAGGAAACCCTCAATGTTGAAAGATAAAGTCCCTGTGAAACAAACCAAGAAGGAGCACTTTACGTGAACTGTCAAATTGACCTGGAGTTGTGTTGAACATTGCAAGTTTGAAACCAAGTATAAATTGATATGTTGCTGTCTTGGTAAAGGGAACCCTGGGGCTTCATGAACTACAATGTTGCCTTGAGAACGGTACCTCAACTTTTGTTTTGCACTATGTTGCCTTGAACGTGGGATAGTGAACCCCAAGGAGCTGTGGAAGTGTGTGAACTTGGGAAAAGTAGTCTCAAGACTTTTGTGGAACTTTCTTGAACTAGGGGAAGGGGTGCTAAGAAGGAAGTTATGAGCTGAAAGAAGCTCAGAACTTTGTTTGATCACTGTTTCTATTGCCATCCCTACACATTGTTTCGTTTTAGTTGTGAGGGCAAGGATAGGTTTTTGACAAAGACAGATTTATAAGTTGAACATTCTGACTCAGACTTTCCTTACTTTTGTTCAGGTAGGGAAATCCCACCTTAGCATAGGGCAAGTTAGGTCTGCAAAGATATATAGGGAGAGAAAAGGAGGCATTAGCTAGTACATGTTTTACAGTTATATGAAGTTCATATAGTCTCCATTTGGTATCTCGTATAGTGATTTCAGGTCCAACAGGGAAAATGTCTCAAGGCGACTCGTGTGATGATCCATGGTTTACACGGACGACGGCACGGCAGACGGGAAGTGTGGCGTCCATGGTGTACATACTCCCAACATGGAGGTTCCCGTAGCAAAGAGTAATGGTCTAGCAGTTTTTCCACTACAGTACGAGGCAGTGGCCATGCCCCCAGACTGGCGAGCAGTATTTCCGGAACCGTCGCTTGCACATCAGCACGTTGCTCCTCTGACGTAAGAATGATTTTCATGCGCACTGCCGTTCATTTCCTCTCAATCTTTTACTTAATTCCCAAGGATCATTCTATGACAAGACAGAGGCGAGCATTATGCTTTAACTTCTTTAATTACTGCTCCCACAGCAATTCAACAAAATAACATTTTTTTTTTTTTTAACTTGATAACACTGTAACACTGTTGTACACTTCCAGACTCTCTGGAAGCTTCCCATAAACATAGGGGTATCACAGTTAGAAAAAACAAACCACAGTCCTTCTGAACTACCAAATACCCACAATCCTGTGTGCCTAAGTAGTCCTGTAAGCCTCTCCTTTGTCCAATCCGGACTAACCCAGGGCTATAAGAGGAGACCCAGACTGTCCCCAAATTCTCTTTCTTTTTTGCTGATCCCATGAGATAAGTACACTTCATGACGCAGCGTTCTTTGTTATTTCTATAAGTTTATAATACTTTATACCTTAAGCGCGTTTAGCCTGCTTATATGTTTAGTTACATGCGCTAACTTAATGGTGCCGAGGGCGGGAGAAATGCTGCCCACCGTGTAAGCTTCGCGTGAGAATGTTCGGTTCTCACAACATCAGCCCGCTGCAGCCCGAGAATTTCCTTTTTTCTCGTTGTTAGATTGGAGGAGCCGGGGCCGGAGCCGCGAACGAACGCGCTCCTCATAGGCAGCATATACGGGTGCTCGTCGAGCGTCCCGTCCCGCGGTCTCTAGGACCCAGCGGGAGCTTTCGAGTGGGCAGGCATGCCCCAGCAGCCCCCGCGCATTGCGCGAAGCTTCGTATTACGGGTAGAAGCTCAGGAGGAGTACGCACATTCACAGGGGACAGAGTTTCTTAAGAGTTGCTTAAGAAAACTGCAATTTAGAACGGAGAATTTCCAGAAGAGTCGTTTGGGCATATTGGAGCGTCGTTTTTGCTAGACATTGAAAACATTTTTTAAAAAAGGAATTTTGTTAAACGGGCACATTAAAAAAAAAAAGAAAATATCTATACAGGGAGTATAGAGGCCTTGAGGTCCCATTGGAATTATTATGGCACACTTTAAGGAGCCCAGATCCAGGCCTACATCACCAGAGTGGTCCTCAGAGGAATGGGTGGAGGAGAACATTCATGAGGATCAGGACCTTAGTCTGAGTTTTAAAAGGGTCCTAGGGGATTCTTTATCCCAGGCGGTCTCGGAGGGGGTTCTCCCTCTCTCTCAGAGACTTGATCAATTGGAGGCTATGCTGAACAAGCAAAGAGTCGAGCAAGACCAGTCCAGGAAGAGAAGGGCTCTGAGCCCTGGCGAGGGGACATCAAGGAGACACCCCAGTCCCGGGGTTGATCAGAAGGGCTGTAAGAAGGCTCGGCAGAGCAGAGACTCTGTGACGCCCCTAAGCAGACCAGAAGAGGTAGGCTTGATACCTCAAGAGCCAGTTGACCCAGTCAGTAGACTGAAGGAGGCTTTTCTTAAAAGGTCAACAGTGCCAGGCTCTCGACCCCCGGCCCCAGGGGTGTACAATCTAGGGTACAAGGAGGATGCCGGATAGACTCCAGACGACGAGAGCGGGGATGAGGAGATCACCCCTCGTCAGCCCGGACCGCAAGATCAGCTCCCAGAAGAGGAACCCTTGGGAGACATGTTCGATCCAGAAGCGATAAGGCATCCTAGGTCTACAGACTGGGTTCCATCACCCAGAGTCGCCCAGTATATGACTCTCCACATCAGAAAACCTCTTGACCGAAAGGTAAGATCAAAAATGCGGGCAGAGTGTCCCAGACCAGAATTGCCAGGCAAAGTCACTGATAGACCGGACCTCAACCCAAAAATGGTTACCTTCATAATGAAAACCACCAAGGATGTCAGAAAAGTGGTGGACAGAGCATGGAGATCATGGACTTGGCCGAAAAAGCCATGGACACAGGCACTCCAGTGGATCCCCAGATCCTAGCCAGCTGGGCTCAATGGGCGGTCTGTTTGCTAGGTAACGCAAACTGCGCTCTCTCTTCAGAGAGGAAGCGCAGAGTTCTATTAAAGATCGACAGTAAGTTGAGTGACCTGCCTTCTTACGAAGCAGGAGAAGGGGCGAAGGGTATGTTGTTTGGGGACGCGTTTGCGAAAGAAAAGAACAAATTTGTAGGAAGATACTCAGCCCTTGAGAAGACGCAAAACTCCATCAAGAGGATCTTTCCCGGGCGTGTTTTTGCCGGGACCGGGCGCCAGAGAGGTCGAGCGTCCGGTCGTTTCCCCTCCAACAGAAGACCTCAGAACCAAAGGTCGCAGTACTGGGAATCGCGGCAGCAAGACAGTTTCTTCCCAGCGAGGAGCCGCTTCCCTAGAAGCAGGAGAGGGATAGGAGAATATAGACAGCAGGGAGCCCCGAGTGGTGAGTTTTACATCAGTTTCCGTCAGAATAGAGAGCAGGACAACCGAGTTTTGGCAAGCGCGGCGCGCGCTATTCAGCGATGCGTGGGTTCTCCAGACGGTATTAGGCATGCACCTAGAGTTTATAGGATTTTCCTCTCAAGCGCAAGCTCCAATTCCTATGTTCAAGTCCCAGAGCGAAGAGGCTCAGCTCTTCAGTGAATTGCACATCCTAGCGCCCAGAGGGGCTATAGAAAGAGAGCTACAGGTGGGACCGGGCTTTGTCAGCAACATGTTTCTCGTGCGCAGAGGAGAAAAGGTCAGGCCTGTGATAAATTTGACAAGTCTAAACGAATGGGTTGTATACAGACATTTCAAGATGGAGGGTATTCATCTCCTTCGAGATCTTCTCAGAGCGGGAGATTCGCTCGTTTGGCTAGATCTCAAAGACGCCTACCTGACAGTGCCGATTGCAGAGCATCAACGGCGCTATCTACGCTTTCGGTGGGGAGCCGAAGTGTGGAAGTTCACCTGCCTACCATTCGGTCTTGCGTCCGCCCCGTGGGCCTTCACCAAGCTTATGCACCCGGTAGCAGCAGCCATCCGCGAAAGGGGCATAAGAATTATTATCTAGCTAGACGATATACTAATTCTGGGTCAGAGCGCCGCACAGCTACAAGTCCAAGCAGAGTGGGTATACACCCTACTGACATCCCTCGGCTTCATCGTCAATTCCGAGAAGTCAGATCTCCGCCCCGCTCAGAGAATAGAATTCCTGGGTTTCGTGATAGATACCAAGAAAGCAGTCCTGGAATTACCAACGCAAAAAGTGCGAGCGATCAGGAAGGAACGGAAAGGGGTTATAGCGAAGAAAATTATTTCGCTTCGCAATCTAGCTCGCATAGTGGGTCTGCTAGCAGCCTCGATCCAAGCCATATTTTCAGGTCCCTTACACTACAGGGCCCTTCAACGTCTAAAAATCAGGCACCTTCTCGGAGGGTTAGGCTATCATCAGCTAGTGTCCCTAGACCAAGAAGCCATGACAGAACTCCAGTGGTGGTTGCAGAACATGGAAGCCTGGAACGGCAGAGCGATCTTCGGAGATACCCCAGATTTAGTAGTAGTGTCAGACGCCTGCAGAGCAGGATGGGGAGCCCGCTGCGGAGACCTCCAGACGGGAGGGACATGGTCTCAAGAGGAGCTGAAGCTCCACATCAACTGTCTGGAACTTTTGGCAGGTTCCTTTGCAGTGAAAGCGTTTACCAGAGACCGAGTCAACTGCTGTGTCCTTCTCAAGATGGATAACATTTCGGCGGTTCGGTATATAAACAAGCTGGGCGGAACATCTTCCAGAATGTTAGCGGAGTTAGCAAAGGATTTCTGGCATCACTGCTTACTCCAGCAGATATCGATATCAGCAGAATACTTACCAGTGCTCAGGTCTGCCATATCAGCGGGTCATGACAAGGTAGAAGGACACCCGATAGGGGAACACCCCGCAGTGATTAGGCTCTTGAAAGGAGTGAGGCTAAAGAAGCCACCAGAATCTAAATAGTCAGTTTTATGGGATGTACGTGCTGTATTTCTATTATTTACTTCCTGGCCAGATAATAGGGATCTGTCTCGTTCTCAATTGTCAGGGAAGCTAGTCATGCTTCTATGTCTCATAGCGTGTAGACGAGTTTCAGACGTGAAAGCCTTGGAGATAGATAGAAAGATCTTCTACCCGGACGGAGTGGCTTCCAGCATAGCAAATAGAACAAAGTCAGACTCTTCCGTTATTTCATATCCCTATTTTCCTAATAATGCTAAGCTTTGCGTAGCGCAGTGCATCAAAGACTATGAATCAGCTACAGTGGCTCTAAGGCCTAGAGGAGTGACGCAGTTACTGATTGCGCGTAGAAAGCCTTTCCACGCAGTAGCGACAGCCACAATTGCGAGATGGGTTAGAGAAGTTATGCAATGGGCCGGAATAGATTTGTCGCAGTTTGGCGCGCATTCAGCGAGAGGCGCTATGGCATCCAACGCATTTGCAGCGGGCGTATCCTTGCAGGACATTATGAAGTCAGCCGATTGGTCTAATGAACGCACTTTTAAAACTTTCTATTTTAAGCCTGTATCAGAGATTGCTAATAGAGTAATGAACGACTTTGAACAAGCATAATGCTCGCCTCCGTCTTGTCATAGAATGAACATTGTCCAGGCTTAACAGCTCAGGCAGTCTTGATTCTATTAAAGACAAGGAGGCGAGCATTATATCCCACCCCGTGGGTCATGACAGGGCATAAACTGTTATATGATCTTGTGTTGAGTAAGAACCCCCCCTTTATGATCTCGTCTCTTATTGATTGCAGGGGAAGACCAGAAGCAGACATGAATACAGTTTGTGGTTCGAGAAGAATAAAGTTTGTGAGTGAAAGTTGTGCAGCATCTCCTCTGCGCCAGAGGTTCGGCGAGAGGAAGGAATGCAGCCGCACTATTTGTTGAGTTCGCATTGACAGTGAAGTTTGGACTAAAAGACTGGTCGCCAGCCAAAGAAAGAGGATTTGGGGACAGTCTGGGTCTCCTCTTATTGCCCTGGGTTAGTCCGGATTGGACAAAGGAGAGGTTTACAGAACTACTTAGGCACACAGGATTGTGGGTATTTGGTAGTTCAGAAGGACTGTGGTTTGTTTTTTTCTAACTGTGATACCCCTATGTTTATGGGAAGCTTCCAGAGAGTCTGGAAGTGTACAACAGTGTTATCAAGTTAAAAAAAAAAAATGTTATTTTGTTGAATTGCTGTGGGAGCAGTTAAAGCATAATGCTCGCCTCCTTGTCTTTAATAGAACCAAGACTGCCTGAGCTGTTAAGCCTGGACAATCTTCATTCTTTAAGTTACCATCTCATTCCTGTCTGTTTTGTTTCCTTTCGTATGCCGCACTATGCAACGAGCAGAACGCTATTCTATTCCCTCATCTCCTGCTGAAAAGGAGGAGTCTTTTCTCTCAGCAGTTTGTCCTCGATCTGGAGTCATTAGGACTCAATACCGGGTACGTTTTCTTAAAGCCAGCCGAATTTCTTTCTGTGGTAATTCATTTCTTGATGCAGTATTGAGCTCCTCTTTACTCAAACCTACCTACAGGACTTGGTCTTATTTGCACACTGGCCAACTCACTACTACGTCAGCTGCAGCCCAAGCGGAACACTTATCTCCCAGGAGCTTCCTCTGGGTGGTAAGATCTCTGGACATTACACTACACTTAGTACTGGTAGGGTAGGATAGGGAGTCAGTCATTCTAATTTCTATCTCTACCTTATTAGGCTGTTCTATTGTTCCATATGTCCTCTCCAAGACTTCCACCCGGGACCTTTACCCTCCAGTATTCCGGCCAGGTTCATTTGATTCCTGGGTAAGCCTGATAGACATTAGCTGGAATACTCCACCCCAGCCAGTCGCATTGATCGTCTGTTTCATTAATCTCTCTATGTGTTTATTTGTGCATAGCACCTTGTGAGACCAGAGGAGATTAGGAAGATCCACCGAGGGGGTTAGTCTCCATTACGAACAGTCTCATCTCCAGGGAGCAACGTTCAGGAAACTACGCTCTCTAGAAGCCCATCACAGGGTTTTTCCCCTTTAGGGGTTTTCCCTGGAGGTTCCACTGCGGTCAGACTCTCCAAAGTCAGATAGTGGAAGGGCTTCTAGGTATTCTCCCATTCACTCCTGAGACCTGAAGGAACCACCTATCCCCAAGGGAAAATTGGTAGGAGCTTTCTAGTCTGTGTTTGAATCAGTTTGCATGTAATGGTTTTCCAGTCATAACAGTTAGCAACACCACTAGAAGAGAAGATTGAACTGACTCAAACAGACTCAGAAATCATCTATGTCCATTAAGGATCAACAAATACAGCAGTTAATAGCAGCAGTCCAGTCACTTACTACAGAGGTCCAAACTCTTAAACAAGAAAATGCCACATTACTTCAGAATCAGCAGGTGGCAGCACAGCATAATCAGCAGCAGGCTGCTTAACTGGCTGCCGCCCAACAGGCCACAGCCAGCCGAACCCCTCATTGTTCGGAGGTGCCTCCTGGGCCGTTATCAGGAGGACAGTTTGACAGTAATCCACATAAAGTAAAGGAGTTCTTGGATGCATGTACCGTTCAATTTGCATTTAAAGGTACCCATTTCCATACGGATAGGGATTGAGTTGGGTACATGATTTCTCAGATGACGGGTGCAGCATTAGCTTGGGCAACCCTGTTGGTCACCACTAATAATCCTATCTTGGATTCTCATACGGCCTTCTGCAACAGTATTATTAGGCTGTTCTATTGTTCCATATGTCCTCTTCAAGATTTCCACCCCGGATCTTTACCCTCCAGTATTCTGGGCCATGTTCATTTGATTCCAGGTTAAGCCTGATAGACATTAGCAGGAATACTCCACCCTAGCCAGCCACATTGATCGTCTGTTTCATTAATCTCTCTATGTGTTTATTTGTGCATAGCACCATGTGAGACCGGAGGAGATTAGGAAGATCCACCGATGGGTTTAGTCGCCATTACGAACAGTCTCATCTCCAGGGAGCAAGGCTCAGGAAACTACGCTCTCTAGCAGACCATCACAGGGTTTTTCCCCTTTAGGGGTTTTCCCTGGAGGTTCCACTGCCATCAGACACTCCAAAGTCAGATCGTGGAGGGGCTTCAAGGTATTCTCCCCTTCACTCCTGAGTCCTGAAGGAACCACCAATCCCTAAGGGAAAATAGGTAGGAGCTTTCTAGTCTGTGTTTGAATCAGTTTGCATGTAATGGTTTTCCAGTCATAACAACCCAAGACGAGAGAAAACTAGGGAAAACAAAACTGTATGATTTCTAGCCATAATGATTTCCTCTTTCTAGTATTTATAATTGAGCTCAGTAAGCTCATTATCATAACCTGAAGGGATCCTAACCTTTTAACTCTACCACTTTGGTTATCCGAAGGTGCTGGACACTGCTTACACGGCGCGTCACTCCAACTCTTAATCCCAGCCTGGGCTACATCATGACGTGTTCTATTCTCTAGTTAGCCTTCAAAACAGATAGTGAGCATATATTTTAGACAGCGTTGGTGTAGGTTATATAAAAAACATTTTGTTGAGACCGGATTTAGGGTTGACAACTTCATCTGTCTCCCTAGTAACATTAAAACAACTTTGTTCCCACACCAAGATGGTGGGGACCTGACGTAATACCAGCGTGCACGTGCGCAGTTGCGACAACGATACATTAAACAACAGGGCTTCAGCCACGCGCCCTCTGGATGGATGGCTACATTTCTTCTCAATACATTTCAGGTAAGCACCTTCCGCCACCGATGCTCACTGTATTGTACTGGCAATCATCTCTTTTAGCAAATAACATACGCAGGTCTACATGACACATTAATACTTACGGGAACACCGAGCTTGGCTACTCGTACTCAGATGTTCCACAAACTGAAGTCTTGCACATTTCCCCATAGAAATGCGATTGTGCACACAGAATTTTACAGTATTAAACTGCTTTCATATGTCGTCATCTAGCATACAGTACGCTAGAGTCCCGGCGCAGTTTAGCTATCTTCCCAATATTTGCGACATAGAAAGCACACATATAACCTCTTGGCAACACTTGGCTATGAGTACCCATATCTTTCTGATTGTGGTTTTTCCTTTCTCTTTCTCACCACTCCCTATGTGAAAGCAGTACCTTAAAGACCGCCCGCTACATACTCCCAGCTGCTGTAGCCTTTACCCTTCCAGCTGGGTGAGTCCAGTCTTACATAATTGTGTAAAGTGTAACCCTGTATTGATCTACATATATAAGAACATGCAAGTACCTCTACCTTGTTTTACATACAACTTATCCTCACTCAACAGGTGTGACCCTGCCTGCATGACCAGTGTATGGGCCAGAAGGTTAGTGAAATGCACAAGAGCTAGGTACACTTGAGTTAGTAGTTGTACTACCTATTCTACATACTTAACGGTCCTATCTGTAACCCCCAGGTGTCTACAAAAGAAATACTATGAACAAAAGGAACAAATAGCTTAATTGCCCTGAGGATGGATTGTTTGTAATCCGAAATGCATTGGCAACATACCAATCTGAAAGGAGATATTTTGGATGTATGTACCAATCAATTGTGTATAACCACACAATTTGTGTGAATACTATAAACTCAAGTTGTCACATATTGTAACCTACATGTGTATATGCTGATCATATTCATTTCAACATAAACTGATGTACACTTGATAAATGGTATTATCTATGCCTTATATGATCCCTATATGTTGTATATGGGTATTCTCTTTACTTTGATGAGATAAAGTTGTGATCTTTTGTCAACTTCTATGTTTTCTGAATTACTTTTCTCTATTTACTAAGTCTTTATGAATTTTGAACAGTTTGTCAACACCTGTGCTTTATCAAATACAAGTTTATCAACCTATTGAAATTTCGGATCAATTGAACTTTTGTGTCTATTAATTGGCTTACCCAGTAAGGGTTACACAGACTTCAGACCACCTTTTTCCATTTGGTACTAGATGTCCCCTGAGGAGTGCACTTTAGGGCTACCGTGTGGCAACATATGGTTTTGTTTTACCAAGTTAGGACTTTAACCATCCTGACATTTAATGTAATGAACCATTTTGTTTTAAACTTTGAATCTGATGTCTGTGTCCTACTTCATGATGCCTTCACAGAATGGAATGCAATTTCATATTGTGATTCATCCTCTTACATGTACAAAAAATGCACATGTTTAATTTTACATATGTAATGCCCATTTCTTAAATAACTTGTCATAGAAACTTCCTTTTAAAAAAGAAATGTTCAGGGTTTATAAACAGAATTTTAAACTATATTGTTTTTATATTATGCTAATTGTGCAAATTATATGAATGCACATATGTTTTCACAGAAACATCACATATTATTAGTTCTTATATCCTCGCATCTGTCCCATGTTGAGCTGGAAATAGGATTTTTATGTGAAAGTGATTAAGAAGCATAAATCTGTCACTCATGCATCGCCTTCTGTATCAAAATCAGACTAGCATCCTTGTATTCACCTCTTGGGCAAAAAGATGGCAAACTAATTAGTTACATGATCATATATGAGGACCATGATATTTCAGATAATCGCACTCATCTAATGTCGACATTTCCAAGATTGCATCATTCAAGTTTCCCTCTTCAATCCCCCCTCTGCTCAATATATCAACCTCACTTCCTTGGAGGTTCTCTCTGTTAATGTATGGCTTCAGAGTCCATACTTTCGCCACTCCTCCCAGGTGACCTTCATAGTTAACTTGTTAGTTGAAACCACAGGTCATATACCAGTAGTCTCCATCGAGTTTGCATGATGAATCGGGGGGGAAATTAGAACCTTGTGCCTGGAGGGAAGAGGGGGCATTGCTTCAAGTGTGACTGTAGCACTTTGAAATGTTTGCATCCCTCTTTGTTTCTATATCCAGTTATATTTTCATCCCTATTGTCTTCTTGGTAGTTGTCACAATCACACTTGACTGGAAGGGAAGAGAGATCGACACTCTCCCCCGAACCACGGAAGCCGAATGAACTCAACCCCCCGCCGTGGTTGGCACAGGCACCTGATATAAAAAACAGGTCGCCACGTGGCAGCAAATGGGGGGAAGAGGGGTTAGGGAGAGGTTGTTGATAGTATGGGGGAATTAGGAACACCGGAAAGAGGGTAAGGAACTCCTAAGTTGGGGGAAGCACCAGGAAAGGACCCTACTCTATCTAACATGTAACCAACAGTGATACCACTTGCACTAATGATATATCACACCTTAATACATGTACCACACCCTGCTGGTTCACCAGAAAACACATAAGCAAGCAATATGATGTAGACACACATAAGGGAAAATCCCCATCATGGTTAGACAGTACACATGGCCCTTCGGGCAGCAAATGCAACATACAACATAAATGCTACTTTCCCACTAGTTCACTGCACTAGTGAAAATGAACATCATTTCCATATGTCATATAGCGTTTTTGTCCGTGAATATTCCCTTGCTCAGGCATATGCTAAGAGGCTTTCCCAGTTACAAAATATGCTGTATTCAGCATGCACTGTAAGGGTTAACTTGACACAGAATTTCCCTAGCAGTACAGGAATGTAATGTGCTGCGCTACTTAACTTCGGTCTGGGAGCCCCTCGGGACTTCCCAGACAATAAATGCTCAGCCGTAATTCACTTCTAACACCATTCAACATTTGCCAATAACACAGTGCTTTCTCCAGTACTCATCTTTGGTCTGGGGAGGCCCGCTGGACTTCCCAGACAAATAGCGAAATGCAGAATTCTTGTCAGCAACCTCCCGCCTTCCTGCTCCGGCCCGTGTCCATGTAGAGTTTCAGAGTTCAGGCATACTTGCACCTCTCCGCACGCGGCCGCCTGCCTCCGACTGCAAATTCCAAAATAAGCCACCCCTGCATGCTGCCGTTTGTCTTCCAATAAGCTGTTCTTGATTAAAGACAGCTGGCAGTGCGTGCACCATGCATAGCTACAGAACAGCTCTAAGGATGCTAGGAACTGTAGTTTCCAAGCCCTAAACATCTCAATTGTCTTAATAGCCCAATTGTAGCATTCCACGCCTTTGCCAGCCCTGATTCCTGACATTACCTCCTCTTCCAGGGCTCCTCCCAGGACCCGGTTTACCCGGATTGCATAAATGAAATTGTTTCACTAAACTGGGAGCATGGATGTCTCTTGCTGGTTCCCAAGAACAATCCCCAGGACCGTAACCCTCCCATTGAATCAAATACCATAATTGTTTATATCTTCTTCTGGAATCCACAATGCGTTTTACTTTGTATTCATTTTGCCCTTCTTTTACTATGGCTGGAGTTTTTTTTGTAGTGGTCCCTGGAGCTGCGGGTTTAAGAAGAGATACATGGAATACCGGGTGTATAGGTACAGTCTTAGGTAAACGCAGCTTCATAGCTGTAGATGACACACATGCAACGATTTCATAAGGTCCAATAAATCTAGGCATAAATTTACAAGATCCCACTATCGATAGATTTCTGGTTGATAACCAAACCATATCTCCTGCCTTTTACCGAGGACTCTCCTGTCTGTGTGTGTCAGCATGCTTTTTATAGGTTGTCTTAGCCTGTTCCAAATGCATGCACGCTTTCTGTTGGATTTTAAGAAGCAACTGTTTTTGGTCTTGCAACACTGGCATATTCTCCACTTATGGTAAATGTTCTGGTATCATGTTTTGCTCTTGCCCAAATAAGCATTTGGTGGGAGACATGCCTAAAGAAGTGTGCATCGTATTGTTATAAGTAAATTCCGCCAGCCATAATGCCTGAACCCAAGAATCTTGACCATCACCTAAATAGCCCCTTAAGTATTGTTCAAGTGTTTGATTTACCCGTTCTGTCTGACCATCGGTTTGAGGGTGATAGCTGGTAGAAAGGGCACAGTTGATTACCAACATGCGACAAAAAGCGCGCCAAAACCTTGAAGTAAACTGTGGTCCTCTGTCCGTGACAATACTCTTTGGTAACCCATGTAGCCTAACCGCATGTTGAAGGAACAACTCTGCTAACTGGCCTGCTCCAGGTATCCATACACAAGGAATGAAATGAGCTTGTTTTGACAAAAAATCCACCATGACCCGGATGGTATTAGACTGCTTATCAGGTGGAAGGTCTGTAATGAAGTCCATTGATATGTGAGTCCATGCTTTCTTAGGTTTGGACAATTGTTGTAATAACCCTCTTTTTTTTTAACATGATCTGCTTTATTTAGCATGCAATTCCCACATTGTATGAGATATTTGCCCACATCCTGCCTCAAAGTGGGCCTTCAAAAATATTTTTCCAACATAGTTTGCATTTTCCTTTGACCAGCTTGTCCAGCTAATGGAGAATTATGACACCAGAATAGAGCCTTTTCCTGTATTTCTTTAGTGGGTAAAAACAATTGATCTTGATGATACAGCAACCCTTGCCACACCTTCCTTGCAGGATGACTGTCCCGCCACTTATGGATTTGCCGGGGTGGAAGAGCCCTCTTGACCTCCTCAATTAGGTTTTTTGTAATAGCTCCAATTACCTTTTCTGAAGGAATCATTTCTCTTACTTCACTCACCACACTATCCAAATGATGCTGCCTGGACAGTGCGTCTGCTTTGCCATTATTCTTTCGGGGCTGGAAAGTTACCACAAAATCAAATTCATTGAAATATTGGGACCAGCGGAGTTGCCTGGGACTAAGTTTATGTGCAGTCTTAAAGCATTGCAGATTCTTGTGGTCAGTTACTACCATCACCTAATGCTTAGCCCCCAATAGGTAATGCTTCCATTCGAAGAAAGCTGATCGAATAGCCAGCAACTCCTTATCCGTGATTGAATAATTCTATTCACACACTGATAGCTTTCTGGAATAAAATGCCACTGGGTGCCAAACTCCCTCCTTATCCTTTTGTGACAAAATAGCCCCTATTGTCAAATGACTAGCATCAGTCTCCACTTGGAAGGGTTGACTAGTGTCTGGATGTTTCAACACAGGTGCGGTAGTAAATGCAATCTTTAATTCCTGAAAAGCCTTTTCTGCTTCGGCCCCCCAAATGAATGGTACTGCCTTTTTGAGTAGTCTAGTAATAGGCGTTACTATTGCCAAGAAGTTACTAATAAAACGCCTATAGAAATTGGCAAATCCTAAGAACGATTGTATGTCCTTGATACATTGTGGAGATGGCCAATCTGTCACAGCTTGTACCTTCGTGGCATCCATCACAACACCCTCTGGAGTAAGCATAAACCCCAGAAACTCCACTTACCTAGTGTGAAAAGCACATTTCTCTAATTTTACACTAAGCTGATACTCCTTCAGCCGCTGCCCTCACATGCTGCACATGCTGTTCTGGCGAGACTGAGTAAATCAAAATGTCATCAATGTACACTATAACAAACACATCAATGAAGTCCCTCAAAACTTCTTACATAAAGAATAGAAAGGCCGCAGGAGCATTACAAAATCCAAACGGCATAACCAGATTTTCGAATAGTCCAAACTTTGTCCGGAATGCTGTTTTCCACTCATCCCCCTCCTGTACTCTTATCAAGTAGTATGCCCCCCTTAAATCCAATTTAGTGTACATCTTTGCCGCTCGCACCTGATCCAATAACACTGAAATGAGAGGCAATGGAAACCTATTCTTAATGGTTACCTTGTTTAAGGCGCGGTAATCAATACAGGTGTGCAATGTTCCCTCTTTTTTTGGAACAATAAACAAAGGAGAAGAGAACAGGAATGTGGAATGTCTAATGAACCCCTTCTCTAACATTTTGTCCAGATACTCCCTTAGGTGTTTATTTTCTGTTTCTGTAAGGGCATAGATCCTGCTGCAAGGCAACTTCGCCCCAGCTTCCAATTCAATGACACAATCATAGGGTCAATGGGGCGGTAATTGTTCTGCTCTACCTTTGTCAAAAACCTTTGCGAACTCTTGGTATCGCAGGGGAATTCCTGATTCCACTGCTCCCACCACTTGATCTCTTCGTCCCGGATTCACCAACCCAGCCCTGAATTCCCCTTTCAATGCCATGTGTTCTTGACACCTTTGATCTTCAAAATCTACTGTCTGTTTCTCCCAATCTATCCCTGGATTGTGTTGCACTAACCAAGGCATTCCCAAAATCAAACCAAACTGTGGTGCGGCTATCAAATCAAAAGTAATGTCTTCTCTGTGACCTAATGCAAATGACATATGCAAATTGTGTGTTTGTTGTCTTATAGGACCTGACACTAAAGGAAACCCATCCACCGACTGCACCCCTTCCACTCTTTGTTTGTCTTGTAAAGGTAGCCCCAATTGCTTGGCCAATGTAATATCCACAAAATTACCTGTGGCCCCTGAATCCACCATAGCCAATACTGTCTGCTTGGACATTGCCCAACATAACATCACCAATATATACAAATGAGATGTCTTACTCCCAACCGTATTTGCCACCAATTTGGGGAACTTTGTTTCCTTCGGGCCTGTCACCTGAGTTCCCCCTAAGGTCGGCCCAGTTCTTTTCCCGCCTCCTTTTTGCCCCGTTCCCCTCCTATATTTCTCTGGGGAGTATTAGGACTAGTGCGTATAAAATGGCCTGCCTGTCCACAATACAAACACAATTTATTGATCTTCCATTGTTCTTTCTCTTCCTCTGATAGAGGTCCTCGTATACTACCAATTTGCATTGGTTCCACCTCGCTACTCCTTCCTCCCCTACTCCTATCTAATCGCATAAATGGAACAGCCTCCGGTTTCTTCTTGTCTCCCTTTCTCTCATTCATCTGATGATCCAACCTAAGGGTTAGATCTATCATGGCCGTACAGGTACTGGGTTGCGGTTCTACCTGTGCAATTGCATCTTTCAGATCCTTCCTTAACCCTTGATAAAACAGTACCGTCTGTTTCGTCACGGGCCATTCCGTTTCAATCACTAATCTATTGAACTGTGTCACATAAGTTACCAAATCTCTTGACCCCTGTCTTAACCCCAACAACTCCTTGTCTTGTGCCAGTGAGACTTCCCATCTATCAAACAATCTCCCAAATTCTACTAGGAAATGATCCCAATTGTATAGCAATGGGTCATCTTTCTGTATCAGAGGCATCGCCCATGCGGCTGCATCGCCTGTCAAACATGATATTACAAAGGCGGTTCTGGCTTGGATAGTTTCAAATGCCGCCGGTTTACACAAAAAATTGAGTCTACATTGTGTAAGAAAGGTCATGTATTTTCTAGGGTCCCCTGAAAAACGTTCTGGTAGGGAACACTACTAGGAGGTTGAACAATGACCGTAGGATTTCTACTATTGGAGGTGCCCCCAGTGTTGGATGTACTGGGCCCCCCTAAAGGTGTGCTTTGTGCTACCAATCCTTGTACCTACGTCTTCAGCGTGGTAGCCTCCTGCCGAGCATGCGCTAATTCCAACTGAATATCTTGTAAAGCCTTTAGCACATCGGCCAAAGGTGGAGGTGTCGTGTCCATTTGGCTTGGGTGGTTGTGAGTATCCCAATATGGGGGTGGCTTATTATGTCACAATCACACTTGACTGGAAGGGAAGAGAGATCGACACTCTCCCCCGAACCATGGAAGCCGAATTAACTCGACCTTCCCACCGTGGGTGACACAGGCGCCTGATATAAAAAACAGGTCCCCACATGACAGCCAATGGGGGGAAGAGGGGTTAGGGAGAGGTTGTGGATAGGATGGGGGAATTATGAACACCAGAAAGAGGGTAAGGAACTCCTAAATTGGATGGGACGGGGGAAGCACCAGGAAAGGACCCTACTCTTTCTAACCTGTAACCAACAGTGATACCACTTGCACTAATGATATAGCACACCTTAATACATGTACCAGACCCTGCTGGTTCACCAGAAAACACATAAGCAAGCAATATGATGTAGACACACATAAGGAAAATCCCCATCATGGTTAGACAGTACACATGGCCCTTCGGGCAGCAAATGCAACATAAATGCTACTTTCCCACCATTTCGCTGCCCTAGTGAAAATGAACGTCATTTCCATATGTCATATAGCGTTTTTGTCCGTGAATATTCCCTTGCTCAGGCATATGCTAAGTGGCTTTCCCCAGTTACAAAATATGCTGTATTCAGCATGCACTGTAAGGGTTAACTTGACACACACAGAATTTCCCCAGCAGTACATGAAAGGAATGTGCTACACTAATTAACTTCGGTCTGGGAGCCCCCGGGACTTCCCAGACAATAAATGCTCAGCCGTAATTCACTTCTAACACCATTCAACATTTGGCAAAAACACAGTGCTTTCTCCAGTACTCATCTTTGGTCTGGGAAGGCCCTCGGGACTTCCCAGACCACGAGCGAAATGCCGTGATTCTTGTCAGCAACCTTGCGCCCTCCTGCTCCGGCCCGTGTCCATGTAGAGTTTCAGAGTTCAGGCATACTTGCTCCTCTCTGCACGCGGCCGCCTGCCTCCGACTGCAAATTCCAAAATAAGCCACCTGCACTCTGCTGTTTGCCTGCTAATAAGCTGTTCTTGATTAAAGACAGCTGGCTGTGCGTGCACAGTGCAGAACTACAGAACATCTCTAAGGATGCTGGGAACTAGAGTTTCCAAGCCCTAAACATCTCAATGTTCTTAATAGGCGAATTTTAGCACTCCATGCCTTTGGCAGCCCTGATTCCTGACAGTAGTCTTCTTGCACTGGGTTATTGCTACTCTAATGACACAGAAAGTAAGTGAGTAGTACTAGTACTAGGGAGGCTATGAGTACCTTCAGCCTGTTGGCCATCCACGATGCTATCGAGGAAAAGATGTATGTCAGCCAATCTTTATCATCCCCTACCGGGCTTGCTATGTCTTCCATCTGAGCATGCACGTTAGATAACTGCATTATGGCCTCCATGAGGGTTCCATTATCTCCATCGTGGGCTGGCACATAGGTGCAACAGGACGGCCCTATCTTTGTGCACATTCCTACCTCCATGTCTGACACCTCTCAGGTCTTCTTTGATAGCGTTGATCACCTTAACCGTTACATTGACTGTCTGCAACAGTTCCCAAAAAATCTAGACCTTCTTGGCATCTGACTTGGCCTGGACCCCTGGAACAACTGACACAAAAAACATTTCAGTCCTACTGATGTGAGATATTAAGGCACTTACCATCTACGAAATAGCAAAATAGCAGGATGGTGGAAACACGACACACAGTCGATTTCGAACTGAGCACGCCAATCCATTCTCCTGGTCTCCCTAATCAGAGGAACAAGGAAAGGACTGTCCACAAGGTTGAAATGAGGGAAAAAGGTTTCCCAGAAAAAAACCTTGCCAGGAATATTTTGCAGTCGGTCTCTTTTCTAGTGGATGAAGTATAATGGACAGAGAGGTGTAGATCAGGCATCTGCAGCATTGGATCTCTGGAAGGTTTCAGAGCAGTGCTAGGAGGGAGGGAGCTGAAGCGAGATAGAGTATCAATAAGGGAAGGCAGAGGCAAGTAGCAGGAAACAAAGAGCTCAGAATGAGCACTTCTAAAAGGTAGAGAGAGACGCCGGGAGGAACAAAGGTTTGACTCAACTTTCACTCTGCGATCGAGCGAGGAGTTGTGACCGCCATGTTGGAATCAACTAGACTGCACATTTTAGCATTTGTCAATGTCGTGGTAGAACAGCGCTCTGGATCTCATGTCAGCGTTTCCATAGTGACCACAGGGTGACTCTCCTGACAACTGAACAGCATGTGCTCCGGTGGTATCAAATCGAGTGCTTGTTCCATCTTGGTCGAAATATAGTTTCCTCTCTTTACTCTTGTCAACCCCACAGACCTTCTCATCCTCTGGTGTGCGTCCATCTTGGGAAACCCATCTTCCTGTATGTCCTTTGGAGGTGCCACTAATGCTGGTGTGTTCAGATGTACTAGAAAACATATCCATGCCCCGTTCGGTGATAGTTGCAGGTACGCCTTGGGACCACAAGCCCAGTATTGTTGCATTTTTACTGCAGTGCCGACCCAAAATTCATACCCAGTATCTTTGTTTGCATCCTTTGTTCACCCCAACCTTCATTGGACCGTCATTCAGTAAACACAGGGATGCATTCCCGAGTGGTATTGTTGACATAAGACCTGCTTCATTCTCTACCAAGATGAGCAGCTTAGAACTTGCCAACCATTCTTTGAAGCAATTATAATTTTCCTTCTGCTGCACTTCCACTGGAACAGTCAGGAATGCTTGTGCCTTGCACCCCATCATCCCTTCCATCCACCAAAACCAAACATCAACAGTCTCTCCCAGCATCCTGGAAGTCCTGTTTCCCTTTTTCAGGCACTGCAAATCCTTTTGTTTTACTATTGTAGCTTCAACTGCATTTGGGCCATTTAGTATATTCCGTATTGTTTTATGTGTCCTCATACTGGAACTTCTGTTGTGAAACCATCACAGCGTGGCCTATCTTCCTTGAAATGTGCCCCTTGAAGTGCAGAGTGCAAGGTGCATAAGGCATTGGGATCTGGCTGCTGGAATATCCATGGCTATGAATGTCCTGGACGCACTCATGACATAAGGGATGTGAGAGCACACAAAGTAGCTCTCCTTTGTGGTCTCTCTTCCCACATTGGTCATGTGCTGGTACCACATATTAATGGTGACATGGGCCGAATCAGCTAAGTATGCATTTCCATGCTCTAAATCAGTGTTCACGCATTGCCTAAGCCTTTTTGTTTATTTAGGAATGAGGTAGAGACAGCAGAATGCAAAACATTTCAGTAAAATAACTCTTGCTGCAGTGTTCATGTGTTGCATATGTTTACACTCTTGCTGTTGTCCACGAACTCACCATAAATGTTTACCAAAACTCATAATCTTTGAGATTACCATTGTTGAGGCAGTTAGGTTCTTATCTGTTAATACTGTGTTAATGGGGCAATAGAGACTCTTTAAAAAATGAATTGAGTTTTAGGATTGCTGAGCAAAGCAATAATCGGCATATTACTTGTTGTCAGAATTGGATAACTGTGTGCAACGTAAAGGAGAAAAGCATAAAAAAAATCATTTCTGGTTCCAATTGCTCTTAGTTACTATGAGTTCATGAAGTGCTTTTCTTTTATTGTACAAGCGTAAAATTACTTGTCAAACTCAGCTCACACACGTGCAATGATCATATAGTGTAAAGAAAAGACAGTGGCCCTTATTACGAGTTTGGGGTTATTAAGGGCATGGCTACCCCCAAACTCGGATCCGGGTCAGCAAAAGGGGACTTATCGGGCCATTCCGACCTTGGAGGGCCCGGTAATTTCCATTTTGGGGACCTGGACTTGGTACGTCCCCATTCCCATTTGAGCCCCCTTAGGGCTCAATGGGAATGGGGTGGATGATAACAGGGCCGTTGCTTCCATCTGGTGCTGCTTGCGGGTGCCGCTCTGCACATCTGGCATGGAAAGTTGCAGCGAGGAACCAACGGCGCCGGTAGCACTACCGGCGGAGTTCTTTCCTTACCGCAACACTCCTAATGAGGCTCAGTGTGCCTAATCTGGCTTTCTGTATGCTCTTGTCTAGGTCTGGTCCTTGAACATGTCTGAATCTGTTGCTGTTCCTCTTCTTCTTCCAGTACACTGTCTATGTGTTGGGCGGAGCTCACTTCAGCAGGGCTTGACGTCTCCGAGATAATTTTAAGCTTTCTTCCCTACTGATTTACCAGCCTAATCTATTGCTTGTTCTACTGAAAAGTGTATCTCGAACTGTGGATTTTGCCACGTTCTGTTGAAATTTCTCAACAAAATTGTTCCCCTGAATAAAGAAGTGGGAAGTTAGGCAGTTTGTGTGGTTCTACTGGTGTGTCATCTTCATCATCCTTCTTCAACCTCCCCAGCCACGATTTCAGCTGTTGAGAGATAAAAGAAGCACTAGCCATCACTGAAGTAGGATATTCATATATTTCACTACCAATAATAGTAGCAGCACTATGGGTGTCAGTCAGCGCACCAGTGGGAGGAGTAAGTGGGAAGCGCAGGTCCTGTCTTGTTACCAACTCATGAGGGGTTAAATGGTAGTCTGATGCAGGCTGATTGCGCAATGTGGACAATGCTATGGGCAGGCAATGACGTTATCCCTTTTTCAGTTTTACTTGCCAATTTTCTCTTTGAGCAAGCGATTGAGGCGGTCACAAATCGCATTCACTTGCGGGTGATAAGCACGGAAAAACATATGCTTAATCCCCAGCAGAGCTGTGATATGCTCAAAAACTTAATTTACGAAGTGAGGTCTGTTGTCCGATCGTAGGACCTCACACACCCCCCACCATGGAACACCTCTCTGGTGAGGAATTTCACTGCACAGAGGGCATCAGGGTGTGAGCATGAACCAACTTCGATCCTGCAAGAAAATGGACATACCACTACAAACATGTACCTGTATGTAACTATAACCTATTGAACAAAGGTAGCAGGCGCCCCTCTCTCGAAAGAACAAGGCATGATAACCTGTTCAGTGGTTGTTAACCACATTGAGAGTTCGCAGCCATCTGCTTTTTGCTCACTGTACCTTTCACAGATGGGAAATATCCATTTGCATATCAGTCTTTGTCCCACCCACATGGGCAGTCCAGCACCGAAATGCTATGGCAATTCCTCTCTGAACAAGAGTATCACCAGCAACCCCATACACGTGTTTCAGCCTTGTTGGGCATCATCAGTGAGGTGAAGCTGAGCCTCTCTAAGCACAGTGAGCAGGGAGTCCACGTCTGGTTGGCCCCAGGTAACATAGGGTGACCAACCCCAAGTTCCTTCAACAAATTCAACAAAGGTAGCAGGTGCCCCTCTCCCGGAAGAACAAGACATGATAACCTGTTCAGTGGTTGTTAACCACATTGAGAGTTCACAGCCATCTGCTTTTTGCTCACTGTACTTTTCACAGATGGGAAATATCCATTTGCATAACAGTCTTTGTCCCACCCACATGGGCAGTCCAGCACCGAAATGCTATGGCAATTCCTCTCTGAACAAGAGTACCACCAGCAACCCCATACACGTGTTTCAGCCTTGTTGGGCATCATCAGTGAGGTGAAGCTGAGCCTCTCTAAGCACAGTGAGCATGGAGTCCACATCTGGTTGCCCCCAGGTAACCTAGGGTGACCAACCCCAAGTTCCTTCAACAAATGTAATAAAGGTAGCAGGCGCCCCTCTCTCAGAAGAACAAGGCATGATAACTATAAACTACTGAACTAACCCAACTTTGGTGAAGCCTAAAATAAGTCTTCCAGTAAGCCAACAACACAACAAATGTAACAGTCTGACAGCAGTTCCTACCTTATCTTCACCAAGACAGGTGCAAGGAGGGATTGCACTGAATCCTGGAGAGAGAGAATCCCCCTGGAACACTCTGTGCGGTCAGTGCTAGAAGGCTATCCCCCGGAGAGAGCGCCAGGGAAACCCTCGAGGGGGAGAAAACCCTGTGCTGAGCTGCTAGGGAGCGTGGGAAACACCCTCCTTCTCTCGGAAACAGTTGTTATTATTCTTGCTTTCCAGTCTCTGGAGTAGCTGCGTTTTTCTATTTTGCCCAGCTGTAGATGTGTTAAAGAACAGAAATTAGCTTAGCGAACAGCCAAGAATATGGATAGCAGATACTATAGAAAGTTACCCACCCCTTACCGAAAATGCCCCAAGGACTGGAAATTCAATAGCGGAGGGAGAAGAGGAAGTTCGTATTCACTGAGCCTTCTAATACGAAAATAACAAAACAAAGGTTGCAAAGTCATCTGCTAACAGAAATATCATATACTAGCCATTAAAATAGAAAAAGCCTTTCCACCTGAAAAGGGTGAAAGCCAAGCCACCTTGCCAGAGTAAGAAGGATTCTGAATAGGGATCTGAAGGGGATTCTAGGAATGGTAGTTCCTGTGGTTGAGATAAGAGCTCCTGTGACCAATGCTTCTTCCTGAATGGAGAGGATAAAACCACAGAGCCTGTCAAAATCTTATCCGGCAGCCGAACAAAGAGAAACACTAATGCGATTAAGCCGCGCCTACCGGAATAATGAAAAACATGGCTTGACAATAAAACTGATGGAGCCAAATTGATGGCGGGTCATAAGAGGCCCCAGATGAAGGCACATGTTTGTAGCATCTCGCAACCTCTAGTAGAGTAGTGACGCGACGTGCAGCCCGCTTTCCCCTCTTTTAATGTATTGACATCTCTCGCTGCAGGCGTGGCGGCGTTCTCCCGACGTCCTATTGCTTCCGGTGAAAACGTAGAGAACGTGTTTACAACTAGACCGGCAACGCCTCTTACAGCCTGAGGCGTCGTAGACAAGGTAAAGTCCCGAGTGCCACACACATTGCGTGATGTAATGGAGGAAACATTACAGTATGCCCCTTCTTGTGGAGAATCTCCCCTGGTTTGTCGGGATGACTCTTATGAATCGTCCTAACCAATCGTGGAGCATGAATATCTTCCGCTCTTTCCCACAATCTCTCTGCTGGGGAGTACCCTTTCCAGTCTATTAGGTACTGAAGCTTCCCGTAATAATGTCGGGAATCACAGATTTTGGCTACTTCAAATTCTGCACTGTTGGACGTCAGAAGAGGAGGAGGATTGACAGTAGTTTTAGGATGAAATTTACTTCTTCTGTCCGGTTTTAATTGTGAAACATGAAATACCGGATGAATCCGTGACCAGGAGGTGGGAAGATGTAAACGAAAAGCTGCTTGTCCAATCTTAGAAAGAACTCAAAAAGGTCCAAAATATCGAGGAGACAGTTTCGAAGGTACCAGAGGCCTAGAGAGAAATCTTGCTGATAACCATACATAATCTCCCGCTTTAATATCCGGTGCAGAAATGCAATGGCGATCTGCATACTTTTTGATTCGCACTTGAGATTCTTGAAGAGTCTTCCGAGCTTCAGTATGATACTTGTCAAGCTGACTGACAAGATGATCCACATCAGGAAACTGTGAAGTGGAATGACTGGAAATTGGAAAAGCTGAAGGATGAAATCCATAAGTGCTAAGAAATTGACTCATCTTAATTGAGGAGTGAAAGGAATTATTAAACGCATATTCTGCGATAGGTAAAAACTCCTTTCAGTAATCCTGCGCAGCTGATATATAAGTCCTCAAATATCCTTCAAGAGTCTGATTTAAACGTTCAGTTTGACCGTTTGTTTGCGGATGGTACCCTGAACTCATAGCTCTTGAAATGCCTAATTTGAGGCACACCTGCCTCCAATATTTCGAAGTGTACTGAGATCCTCGATCAGATATTATCTTTTCGGGGAGACCATGAAGAGAAAATATTTTCTCGATGAATACCCTTTCCATTTCCGGCTTTGACGGGAGTTTACTCAAAGGAATAAATTGTGCCAATTTCGAAAAATAGTCTATGGTGACCATTATTGTAGAACATCCCCCTGAGGGCAGTAAATCGACAATAAAGTCTGTAGAGATCATTTGCCACAGTCGAGATGGTAGGGACAATTGGACTAGTTTACCGTACGAGGGATGCCGTGGGGTTTTAACCTGTAGACAGTGTGGACAAGAATTAACATATTCTGTGATGTCCTTCTTCCAGGATGGCCACCAAACATATCTGGCTACCAGCTCTTGAGTAGTGTTCGTCCCTCGGTGTCCTGCTACCTTGGCATCATGACATAATTTTAGGATTTCCCTTCGTACGGAATCATTTGGGTGAAAGATCTGATGTCCTAAATATTAACATCCTTCTTCTTTGACATTTTCCAAGAAGTGAGTTCTTCTCTTTGTTGACTCGTCATCCTTTTAGTTTGATCCTGGATTCGAGTTAAGAGATCCTTAATGACCACCTGGGACACTTGAGATTGAGGAAAGATCGATTCAGATCGGAACTGTTTTTGGGGTAAGATCTCTTTCCGTGAGAGAGCTTCTGCCCGCAAATTGTTGGTTCCTGGGTTCCTGGAATAAAGTTAAAATGAATTCTAAATGGAGAAAAAAAATGGGCCCAACGGGCCTGTGTACTGTTACAGGTCTGCGCATACTGAAGAGCTCTCAAATTATGATGGTCGGTTTTGACCTCAATGATCTGTTTTGCCCCTAACAGTAGGTGCCTCCACTCTTCAAAAGCCCATTTTATCTCCAATAGTTCTTTTTCCAAAACTGAACAGTTTAATTCCGCAGGAGACAAAGTCTTGGATAGATATGCGATCGGGTGTTCTTGGTCATTGGTGTCTTTCTGAAGTAACATAGCTCCTAGGGCATAATGAGATGTGTCGGTTTCAACTATGAATGAGTTATTTTGATCTGGATTCATTAATACTGGAGCAGATGTAAATCTTCTCTTTAATTCTTCAAAAGCTGCTTGAGCGGTGTCAGACCATTGAAAGGGAACTCCCTTCTTCAGAAGTAAAGTAAGAGGATGAGTTAGAGTGGAAAATTGGGGTATGAATCTGCCGTAAAAATTGGCGAATCCGACACATCGTTGGATCTCTTTCACTGTGGTTGGAGCCGGCCATTCTTGAATGGCAGAGATTTGAGAAGGGTCCATAGCAATCCCTGTATTAGATAAAATGTACCCCAAATAAGAGACTCTGGACTGGTGGAATTCACATTTGCCGATCTTGCAATACAAATGGTTGTGTTGTAGTCTAGAAAGTACTTCTCTGACATGCTTCTGATGTTCCGGCAGAGATTTGGAAAAGATCAGAATATCATCTAAATAAATGATGACTTAATGGAGGAGGATATCGGCGAATAGATGGTCCATAAATCTTTGGAATATTGCAGGTGCGTTTGACAAACCAAAGGGCATCACCTGGAACTGATAATTACCAAAGGGGGTGCGAAATGCGGTTTTCCACTCATCTCCAGGTCTTATTCGGATGAGATGATTAGCCCCTCTTAGATCTAACTTCGTATACACCTTGGCACCCTTGACTGCTTCCAGAATATCAGGTATAATGGCATGGGGTACTTGTTCGGGACAGTAATCTTATTAAGACCCCGGTAGTCAATGCAAGGACGTAATTCCTGGGTATTCTTTTTGGGAATGAAAAACAGCGAAGCAGCGGCGGGTGAGGTGGATTCTTTAATCAGGCCATTTTTTGAGTTAGCCTGCAAATATTCCCAAAGAGCCTCTTGCTCAGATGCTGATAGTATGTACATTCTGCCAAAGGGTAATTGTTGATCTGGAATCAACTCGATGACACAATCATCTCTCCGATGGGGAGGTAGCTCTGATTATTCTGACGATGTGAATACCGGTTGAAATTCTTGATACTCCTCTGGTAAACCCGCTATCTGGTAAAGGAAGAGACCATTTGACGGAGTCTGCAAAGAAGAGACCCTTCCATTGGGTACAGATGAATGAATCTGTATACAATCTTCCAAACAATACTCAGACCCTAAGAAAAACGATCCAGCCGACCAATTAATAAACGGGTTATGTCTTCTTAACCACGGTAAACCAAGAATCACTGGGTAATGAGCAGCTCTTATAATGTCTAATGTGAGTATCTCGGAATGAGAAGAAATAACCATCTCGATTAGATTGGTCTGATCTTTGATAGGCCGTGAGACTAAGGGACTTCTGTCCACACTTTTGACTGGGATAGTCACATTCTTGGTAGATCTAGGAATCCCTTGTTCCTTAGCCCAAAGATCTTCCACAAAGTTTTCTGCGTCCCCACTATCAATAAGGGCCGGGATATTTTGCACTTCTTTATCGCCAAATGTTAAGGAGACCTTCAAAACAATCATTCCTGTGTCTGAAACCCCTGAGGATATAGCTACTGGGGGTAGCAAAGCATTTGATGAGGAACCGGTGTCAACCAATGGTTCCCGGACCGTGGTTCCTCTTACGGCCGGGCGCTGGCTTTTCCCGACTTCCTGAGAGGAGCAATTGGACAATCCTGTACCGTATGGGTATTTGCTCCACAATGCATACATAGATCCAAAAGAGGAGGGTTTGGATGACGAAGCAGTCTCCAAGGAAGGTCTATAAGTACGTCCCTTCTTCCTTTCTAGTTGTCTTTCTTTTAGGCGGTAATCTATTTGTAAAACCAATGCAATAGATTCTGCCAAAGTCTGTGGATGAAGTACTCGAGACAACTCATATTTGAGGTCCTCAGAGAGTCCTCTGCAAAATATGGTTGTTAATGCTTCGTCTGACCATCTTGTTTCTCCTGACATTTGTTTAAAACGAGTAATGTAAGACAAAGTATCTTGATTCCTCTGTTTGAGATCTAGCAAGTACTCTTGTGCAGCTACTGTAAGTTCCTGGCGACCGAACATGCTCTTTATGCTATTGCAGAATGGTGTATGAGAGTCCAGAATTGGATTGGTCGTGGTCACCAAAGGAGTGGCCCAGGCTAATTCTGGCCCCGTCATCTGGGAAATCATGTACCCAACCTTGTCACGATCTGTATGAAAGTAAGCTCCCTTAAAAGCAAATTGTATGGAACAGGAGTCTAGAAACTCCTTTACCTTGTGGGGGTACCCATCAAACTGCCCCCCGGGTAGGGGCCCTGATGGTACTTCCGAACAGTGGGGTGTTCGACTACCCTGTTGTAACTGTAACTGTTGTTGTCTCAATGCAGCTGTATCTTGTTGCTGTTGTTGGTGGAGATTAACATTCTCCTGCTTCAGCTGCTGAACTTCTGCTGTTAAAGACTGAACTGCAGCAATAAGCTGCTGAATTTGTTGGGCTTGTTGTTGTTGGGGGTCCATCCTTAGAAACTAATTCTTCAGAGTAATCTATGGATACTATGGGCATCACTAACTGTAACTATAACCTACTGAACCAACCCAACTTTGGTGAAGCCTAAAATAGGTCTTCCAGTAAGCCAACAACACAACAAATGTAACAGTCTGACAGCAGTTCCTACCTTATCTTCACCAAGACAGGTGCAAGGAGGATTGCACTGAATCCTGAAGAGAGAGAGAATCCCCTGGAACTCTCTGTGCGGTCAGCGCTAGAAGGATATCCCCCGGAGAGAGTCCCAGGGAGAAAACCCTGTGCTGAGCTGCTAGGGAGCGTGGGTAAACGCCCTCCTTCTCTCGGAAACAGCTGGTATTATTCTTGCTTTCTGGTCTCTGGAGTAGCTGCGTGTTCTAGTTTGCCCAGCTGTAGATGTGTTAAAGAACAGAAATTAGCTTAAATAAAAGCCAAGAATATCGATAGCAGATACTATAGAAAGCTACCCGCCCCTTACCGAAAATGCCCAAAGGACTGGAAATTTAATAGCAAAGGCAGAAGAGGAAGTTCGTATTCACTGAGCCTTCTAATACGAAAATAACAAAACAAAAGTTGCAAAGTCGTCTGCTAACAGAAATATCAGATACTAGCTATTAAAGTAGAAAAAGCCTTTCCACCTGAAAAGGGTGAAAGCGGAGCCACCTTGCCAGAGTAAGAAGGATTCTGAATAAGGTTCTGAAGGGGATTCTGGGAATGGTAGTTCCCGTGGTTGAGATAAGAGCTCCTGTGACCAATGCTGCTTCCTGAATGGAGAGGAAAAAACCACAGAGCATGTCAAAATCTTAGCCGGCAGCCGAACAAAGAGAAACACTAATGCGATTAAGCCGCGCCTACCGGAATCCTGAAAAACGGGGCTTGACAACGAAACTGATGGAGCCAAACCGATGGCGGGTCGTAAGAGGCCCCAGATGAAGGCACATGTTCGGAGCGTCTCGCAACCTCTAGTAGAGTAGTGACGCGACGTGCAGTCCGCTTTCCCCTCTTTTAATGTATTGACACGTGATGTAATGGAGGAAACCATTACAATTTTGAATCATATCCACATAATGTATATGGATGGTGTTGGAAGGGCCCACTAGGGCACGGTATTGCTCCTATCACTACACGCAACATGTGTCCCACAGTAAACTTCTGACAGATAATAGAATTATTCATAAAGGAGGCAATATGCTCTGCCAAGTTGGGACAGAACCAATATTCTGCTATATGCACTGCAAGAACATCTTTACTAAGGTGGGTCATATAGTGAAGCTGCATAGGAGCTACTTGCAATAATGTAAGGGGAATAATTAGCTTTCCTGTGCTCTTCTGTCACCACATTGCATCTGTAAGGGATATCAAACACCCATTTCTTATCCATAATTCCTTTTCTTCTGCCAGCGAACATCCGTGTAGTTCTATGATTTGGGTAATGGGCAATGAACTATACCCTTCTCGCAATATCATGATGAGCGCTTTCGTGATTCAATTGGGTGGAGTATCAAAATCATTTATTTCTAGAATATATGCTGCGTGTTCTGCTTCTGCATCTGTGGCTTTGTTGCCACGAGAAACCACATCCTCCCCCCAAACCTCTTGTGTGAGTGTGACATTCTGAAGCTTCTCACAGAAGCTCATCCAGGCCGTGTTTCAGATGAGGAGAACCAGGAAGTCTTTACTGTAGGGACTTTCCTCTAATGCCTGTAATGTTCTTGTTGGTTACCTAGGAGATCGCCCCGCGAGAGGAGGAGAGAGAGACGGACGGTTGGTCCTGGGCCTACTGAGGGAAGAGAGAGAGAAAACCCAGCGGAGTGAAAGGCTAACTGTAAATTATAGAAATATTACCCCAGTCGAATGAGAGGCTTCCGAAAATGAAGCGTTGATGATCCGCTCAGGCGCACTGTGTCCTGACTGCCTTCACCGTGCACACAAGGGAACGAGTGAAAGGGACGAGGCGTTCGTTGCCGGCAAATCGCTACAAGGTTGATTATAATTGACTTGGTTGCATGTAATTGACTTTGCCGAAACCCGACAGGAACTATAAGGGCGGAGGTGAGTGAAATGAGAGAGAGAGAGCGGGAGAGAAAGGAAGTTCAACCGTATTGAGCCCAGTTGGAAAGGCTACCGAAGTCAGCGCCGTTGCGCTTTTGTTGGGAACTCGACGAGGAACAGTGGTTAACTTTGTTTGCTAAACGTTATAGAGTAAGTGCCGTTGCGCCACCGTTATACAGAGTGTGACATAAATCCCACAAGCCCTTCAGTCTTCAACGTGAGGGTGAATAATTCAAATTGAGGGGTGTGAACGCCAAAGGGAGAAGTCCCGACCGTGTCAGAGAGGAGATTACCAGTGAAATGAGTAAGAGGAAATTCGTACTCAACTGAGAGGGGAAAATAGAGAGAAGAGTCAAGACAAAGAAACATCAGCACCACTACAGTTTATTTTTTTTTTATTTTTTTTGTTCTGTTAAAGAGAATCCGTTAAGCATTACAGAAGCTACAGAAAAGCATAACCTGAAGAGTACGTCAGCTCCTATCAGCCTGATCTATTCAGAATAAGAGACTTAAGGTAGGGAGTTTGACAATAAGACCACCAAGAGAGGGAAGAATATTTCAAAGGAAAGGTCAGGAGAAAGAAGCAAACAGAGAAAATCTCTAGAGCAACAAGAGAGACGAAAGTCGGAGAAACAATCCTGTAATCTCTTACCTGAACTTTGTCCAAACGCCATCAGCCTGGAGTTCGAAGACCTCAAGAGAAGACCGTATCCTTTCATTATCTAAAAGAAAAGAAAACAGTTATTACTTTAATAAAAGAATTGGATTCTCGTTGTAATCCAAACAACCTATGTAGTGGCTCTGAGTTTCATTCATGATTTAAAAGTGACAGTTTCACAGTTGGTGTCAGAAGTGGGATAGTGAGAACGCCATGGAAGACCTTATCAAGACCCTAAGCGAGGGACAACTATTAGAACAGGCCTTACAGTTGCAGACCCAACAGGCTCAAGCCGACAGACTAGCGTTTCAACAAGCGCTACAAATGCAACAAGCCCAATTACTAGAAGTCACCAATACCAGGAACAACACTCCAGTACCTACCTCTGTATTACAAAAATATTCGACAGGGGAAGATCCCGCACATTTTTTTGTAAATTTCGAGAGAGCAGCTCGAAATGCACAGTGGCCAGCCGAGAGATGGTGCCATTACATCGCACCATTGATGACCGGGGAAATGCAGTCAGCTTATCAAACCGCCAATCCATCAGGAGATACTACATATGGAGATATGAAGAAGGTGGTATTGGAGAGAATGGGGCACGATGAGGAAACGTATCGTATCAAATTCAGAGATATCAAGTTGGGTGGAGAGGAAACTCCAAGGCAGTTGTTCTACCGAGTTAAAGAACTGGCAGAGAAATGGTTAAAGCCTACTGTATCCTCTCCCAACGAAATAACAGAAAAAGGGATATTAGAACATTTCATTGAGGCTCTTCCCGGACCTGTTCAAAGATGGGTCAAACAACACCATAGATTATCTCTACTGGAGGCAGTAGATGTGGCTTCGGCTTATCAAAAAGCTGGACAGGGCCGGATGATTGCATACTCAACAGCTAACAAGTTACACCCACCTATGAATAAAGCTGTACCTCAACCAAGGTGGCCTCATTCTATGCTGAGGAAACCTGAAGGGGAAGTCTTACGATCCCGACCTAACAGTGAGGGCCCTAGCAATTATCGTTCATCTACCTCCACAGTTCGAGGACCTCAATGTTTTGATTGCGGTGACTGGGGTCACCTTGCTAGGTTCTGCCCAAAGAAACCGAAAGCCGAACCAATGGATGTGGGGGTTTTCGACTCTCTGAAAGAAAGTGAATATGTAGAACAGCTACCTGGGAGACAACCCCAATACTTATACACTTGCGAAGCAGAGGTGGATGGAAAACCTACAACTGCGTTGATCGACTCTGGGAGTCTACAGACCGCCATAACACAGGAGTTGGTAGGTGAAGCTTATCATTCCTATGAGAAAATTCCGATAAGGTGTGTACATGGGGATGTAAAAACGTACCCATCAAAGAACATCCAGATTAAGTTGGGCGGGGAGACCTTGGGCGTGAAAGCAGCTGTACTTCCCAGTTTACCAAAACCATTATTAATTGGGTCCGATATACCTGAATTGCCTAAATTGATTCATGAAATTGAGAAGAGCTGGTGGGAAACTGCCCCTTTCTTTGAAGAAGAAATCTACCCACCAATCGATAAACCATTTAAGAGTAAAAAGCTAAAGAGACTTCAAAAAGAAGAATGGAAGAGCAAGAATGTGCTTCCAATAGCAGTGGACTGGAAGATAGAAGAGAATGGTGATAGTTTCAGGACTGCTCAAAGTCTGGATCCCTTGCTTCAGTATGCTAGAGAACGAGCTTTGGAAGATACTAAGGGTCAAGGTCCATGTTTCATCAAAGAGAAGGGGTTGTTGTACCAAGTGAGTAAGTCCCGGACTGGGGATGAATTGAAGCAAATTTTAGTCCCTCAGAAATATTATCCAACCGTACTAGAAGTCGCCAAGTTCAAGTTGGAGAGGGACATCTCGGAACAGAGAAAACTACTAAGAAAATTTTGGATAGATTTTATTGGCCAGGGGTTTACCAACATGTGGTTAGATTTTGTCAAGCCTGTGAAGATTGTCAGAAGAAGAATAGGGCCAACATAAAGAAAGCCCCTCTACAACCAATGCCCCTAGTACGAGAACCTTTCAGCAGAATTGGTATAGATATTGTCGGGCCTATTGATCCCACGAGAAGAGGTCATAAATACATTCTCGTTTTGGTGGACTATGCCACTCGTTACCCAGAAGCTTTTCCCTTAAAAGCTACTAATGTACAACAGATATGCGACGTGTTAATACCCTTTATTGGTCGAGTGGGGATCCCACGAGAAATCGTTACAGGCCGGGGAACAAATTTTATGTCCAATGTCATGAAACAAGTATGCGATACATTGAAGATAGAACATCTGAAGACAGCGTTATACCATCTGCAAACGGATGGGCTAGTAGAACGCTATAATCAAACTATCAAGCAGATGATACGGAAAACAACCTCACCAGAAGACAAAGACTGGGACAGGGTATTACCATGGATATTAATGACACTAAGAAATACTCCACAATCTTCCACAGGTTTCTCACCCTTCGAATTACTGGTTGGAAGACCAGTGAGAACGTTGTTAGACGTGTTGAAAGAAAATTGTGAGGAACAACAAGAACAAGAGCTATCGCTAAATGAATACGCCTCTCAGCTACAGGAGCGGATAGAAAAGCTAGGGTGTGTAGCTAGAGACAATCTTCTCCAAGCTCAGTTAAATCAGGAAAAGTATTACAACCAAAACACTCAACTTCGTACTTTTAAGAAAGGGGATCAGGTCCTAATCTTAATGCCCACCTCAGATAACAAGATGTTGGCCAGCTGGAAGGGACCTTTTGAGATTCAGGAAGTTTTGGGGCCTTTAACATATAAAGTAAAACAACCCGGTTGTAGGTTCTTGAGTCAAACATATCATGTAAATTTGCTTAAAAAATGGATTCCTCCCATACAGGATGTTGCTATGATCACTAACGATGTATCGTTAGAGGGAAACTTTTCACAAATAAAAGAGAAAATAGGTATGGAAGGGTTAAATATCAACATGGAGTTAACAATGTTACAGAAATCTGAACTGTCTCATCTCTTACAAGATTTTGCGGGCATATTCTCTTCACTTCCAGGAAGAACTAACCTAACTTGCCACCATATAAATACTAAACCAGGGTCTATAGTAAGGCTTAGACCTTATCGGATACCTGAATCAAAGGTAAAAGCCATCAATCAGGAGGTACAAGAAATGCTGGATTTGGGGATCATCGAACCATCATTTAGTGACTGGAGTTCTCCAGTAGTCCTGGTCCCGAAACCAGATGGTACTGTGAGATTCTGTATGGACTTTCGAAAATTGAATGAGATTTCTAAATTTGATGCGTACCCGATGACAAGGATCGAGGATCTCTTGAATAATCTAGGAAAGGCCAAGTTCCTGACCACCATCGACCTCACCAAGGGCTATTGGAAGGTACCGTTATCATCAGCCGACAAAGAGAAAACAGCCTTCGCTACTCCGACCGGACTCTACCAGTTTACGGTATTACCCTTTGGCTTGCATGGGGCTCCTGCTACATTTCAAAGGTTGATGAATTACTTGATAAAAGGACATGAAGGATATGTTGGCGCATATCTCGATGACATCATTATCTATAGTCACACCTGGCAAGACCATCTGGTTCATCTAAGAAAAGTATTTGCTACGCTAAAAGGGGCTGGATTGCATGTAAACCCTAAGAAAACCCATGTAGCTGAATTCCATACAAAATATTTAGGGTATTATGTTGGACAAGGGTTGATTAAACCCCAAGAGAAGAAAGTTAAGGCTATCAAAGAGCTGAAATTCCCAGAGACTCCAAAACAAATACGGGCCTTCCTTGGATTTGTGGGGTACAACAGAAGGTTTATTCCACACTTTTCCACTTTAGCTACTCCACTAACAAATCTGTTGAAGAAGCCCTCGTTGCCGAAGAAGGAGTGGCAGACTACTGAAACTATGAAAGCCTTTACTGCTTTAAAAGACGCTCTCACCAGGAAAGCAATGTTACATTGCCCTGACTTTAATTCTCCATTTATTCTTCAGACTGATGGTTCAGGAACGGGACTTGGGGCAGTCCTTCTTCAGAATTAAGGGAACGGCGAAAGGCCAATATTGTTCATCAGTCGTAAATTGTTGCCTCACAAACTAAACTACTCAACAATAGAAAAGGAGTGTTTACCGGTTAAGTGGGCCATTGATGCTCTTAGATACTATCTACTTGGACGTGAATTTACCTTAATAACAGATCATGCCCCCTTAGTCTGGTTAGCACGGAACAAGGACTCCAATCAAAGAATACTAAGGTGGTTTCTTTCCCTTCAGCCCTTCTCCTTCAAAACCGTTCATAAACCTGGGAAGCTGCTGTCACAAGCCGACTATTTATCAAGGGCACAAACCCTTCCCGAACGTAAGGGTTTAGTAGAGGGGGTGTGACGTTCTGAAGCTTCTCACAGAAGCTCATCCAGGCCGTGTTTCAGACGAGGAGAACCAGGAAGTCTTTACTGTAGGGACTTTCCTCTAATGCCTGTAATGTTCTTGTTGGTTACCTAGGAGATCGCCCCGCGAGAGGAGGAGAGAGAGACCGACGGTTGGTCCTGGGCCTACTGAGGGAAGAGAGAGAGAAAACCCAGCGGAGTGAAACGCTAACTGTAAATTATAGAAATATCACCCCAGTCGAATGAGAGGCTTCCGAAAATGAAGTGTTGATGATCCGCTCAGGCACACTGTGTCCTGACTGCCTTCACCGTGTACACAAGGGAACGAGTGAAAGGGACGAGGCGTTCGTTGCCGGCGAATCGCTACAAGGTTGATTATAATTGACTTTGTTGCATGTAATTGACTTCGCCGAAACCCGACAGGAACTATAAGGGCGGAGGTGAGCGAAATGAGAGAGAGAGAGAGCGGGAGTGAAAGGAAGTTCAACCGTATTGAGCCCAGTTGGAAAAGCTACCAAAGTCAGCGCCGTTGCGCTTTTGTTGGGAACTCGACGAGGAACAGTGGTTAAGTTTGTTTGCTAAACGTTATAGAGTAAGCGCTGTTGCGCCACCGTTATACAGAGTGTGACATAAATCCCACAAGCCCTTCAGTCTTCAACGTCATGGTGAATAATTCAAATTGAGGGGTGTGAACGCCAAAGGGAGAAGTCCCGACCGTGTCAGAGAGGAGATTACCAGTGAAATGAGTAAGAGGAAATTTGTACTAAACTGAGAGGGGAAAATAAAGAGAAGAGTCAAGACAAAGAAACATCAGCACCACTACAGTTTATTTTTTTTTTATTTTTTTTGTTCTGTAAAAGAGAATCCGTTAAGCATTACAGAAGCTACAGAAAAGCATAACCTGAAGAGTACGTCAGCTCCT
Source organism: Ambystoma mexicanum (assembly GCF_040938575.1). Lineage (NCBI taxonomy): Eukaryota > Metazoa > Chordata > Amphibia > Caudata > Ambystomatidae > Ambystoma > Ambystoma mexicanum. The sequence continues at coordinate 1,359,026,758 of NC_090922.1, read as the reverse complement.
ATCAGCCTGATCTATTCAGAATAAGAGACTTAAGGTAGGGAGTTGGACAATAAGACCACCAAGAGAGGGAAGAATATTTCAAAGGAAAGGTCAGGAGAAAGAAGCAAACAGAGAAAATCTCTAGAGCAACAAGAGAGACGAAAGTCGAAGAAACAATCCTGTAATCTCTTACCTGAACTTTGTCCAAATGCCATCAGCCTGGAGTTCGAAGACCTCAAGAGAAGACGGTATCCTTTCATTATCTAAAAGAAAAGAAAACAGTTATTACTTTAATAAAAGAATTGGATTCTCGTTGTAATCCTACGTAGTGGCTCTGAGTTTCATTCATGATTTAAAAGTGAGAGTTTCACAGTGAGCTTGGCACTTCACTACTGCAATGGCTGATTGAAGCTGCAGTACATCTATGAGCCTGTCCAGTAGGTGCGAGTACTGCACTGGTGTGCCGGCAACTTGTTGAAAGCCCCGCCTCTTCCAACGTGACAGTCCTGCATGTACTGTTGATGTCATGCAGGTAGAATCAGAGGTAGAGTCGGAGTACACTGTGATCTCCTCATCCTCATGTGCTTCTAAAGCTGTTACAAGTGCAACTAGTTCTGCGGCTTGTGCAGAAAAATCCACGGATAACCTTGCACTCGTCACTACTTCAAATATCCCACTCTGTCTTAATTTTACTACTGCCGCCCAATCTGTTGTTCTCCTGTCGTCTGGTCAATTGTTGAGGACCCATCAATAAAGAGTACCTCACCACCCCTGAGAGCATTTTCTCTGGGTCTTGGAATGTCATCATAATATTCTGTGTATGTGGTACAGTTGTGCACATAGTCTCCCTCTTCTACTGGCCCTGCTGTGAATGTTGTTGGGTTTACAACTTTACGCCTTGCTACTTTTACTGCTGTATTCGTATTCGGATGCTCTCTGTGTGGTTAGTGTCCTTTTAGGCTTCTCGAGAATGGCAAAGAGGGCATGCTCCACATACAGAGTGGTGCTCCAGCCCATTGCGACACTTACTGATTTCTCTACTGCAAATGCAGCAGCAACCAATGCTTGTTCACAGGGGTAATGGCCTCTCCTCACTGGATCTAAATTCCCACTGTAGTAAGCTATTGGTTTGTGCCGTAAGGTCGTCTTCTGTGTGAGCACTGCCGTCATCACCACTCAAACTCTGCACTGTAGTTTGCCAGGACTCGGCCATGCATATTGCTCCTTTGAGTTCAACAACTGCTTCTGTCATCTACCCTGTACATGCTAGTTTGCCCTATCCCCTGTCCCTGTCCTTTGCCCCTGTCGATGTCCATGTTAGTTTTCTGTTCCCCCTCTGACCATCCTTGAGCCTGTTTAAGAGAGGGCTGATATATGTACTGTAGTCTCCCTCACCGTCTATGGCAGTGACAATCTGAAAATCGCCTCTGCTCTTTCAGGAGTCACCTTTCTACCCTCTTGGGATATTAACTGTTCAATGTATAAAAGCTCCCTCTGGCAGTACTGGAATTTTACCATGTCCACCATGTACCCCTTTCTGCCAAACCTATGAATAGCAGTACTGAGTCTTTCCAACATTGCTCCTCTGACCTGCTGCATATTAAGATGCGCCCACATACAGAATAACCATGCTGTCTAAATGTACATTCCCCATGTCCATTCGGAGAGCACTATTAAATGTACCCCTGAAGCAGTCTCATGTGTTTCTACTTTTTATTTCTATGTAGAAACAAAGTCAAGTCCTGTGATTTTTCATGAAGCGGGAAAGAGAAGAAAGCAATAATCAAGTCTATCATGGTGAAATTAGTGGCTTTCAACAGGATAGTGCATAATATTGCTGCTGGGTTAGGAACTAAAGGAAACTATGCTTCGACAATATTGGTCAGACTGTGCAAATCCTGGAAAAATGCCATGCCTGTCACCTTCTTCTCTGGGTACACCGCTGTGTTACATTGAGATTGTGATGGTACTAAGATTTCCAGCTGTGGTAGCACTGAAATTGTCTCAAAATGCGTTTGTGTGTTTCCCTAGATAGAGGGCATTTCTTTGCTTAATTTTAAAAGCTCCTACCCCTTTCAACAGGCCAACGTCATATGGGCTGTTAGTCCACAATATGCTTGGCACTTGTGCTAGGTCTTCTTCAAGAAAATGCGGTAATGAATTCTCACCCAGTAAGTAATGCTCATAAAAAACAATGTCTCAAGCTCCGCAGAGTCGTCCTGAAACAATATTACGTCTGTCAAATCTGTCATTCTGTGCCTTTCTCCTACTGTGATTACTTCTCTGCATGCTCACCCTGCAGCATCAGTCTGTACAATAATATTCTCTCATCCCTTAATATAACTGTCTCCAATTCAAGTAGAAACACCTGTCCTTCTTCCTCAGTGTTACACTCACCTGGTCTCTGCGGAGGCGTTTCTGCCCTCCTTGGGGTGAGGTTGCTCGGGTCTGACTTCGCCCTCTGCGCTTATAGGGTGGTAATAGGTGATGCTGCTAGGGACTGCTCCTGTGTGGAGAATAGGGGGCGTGAGTATGCCAGCGTGTGCGCCTGATCCCCTTCCAGACTCCTTTTCCCAAACCGTGGTATCGTGGGATGCGCTGTCCCTGGAAAGCTCACCTGTTGGTTAGTTTGGTGCGCCCTCCATCCTGCTGTTTCTACCAGGGGCACTTGTATGATCTGGACCGAGTTCCTTCACTGGTCCCTTGCACGTGGTAGTCCATTCCTGCTGTGACTAAGCTACTATACTTCAGGTAGTGTTCCTGTTTGCCTTTGTCTTTCCTTGTCTGTTTTTCTTGTATTGTAAAGTTTGTTGTCTTGTATTGCTGTCCGTTCCACTTTTGATGTTTGCTCTTTAGCTTTCTTCCCTTGCAGGTGATGTTTCCAGCCCAGCATAAGCGGCAGTGCTTAAGGCGACAGCCGGAGGGAATGAGGAACGAAGCTGCAGCGGTACAGTAGCTGGTGCGCGGGGGTTCAAATGCGGCGCAGCCCTAGGACGGATGTTCTAACCTTGTCTTTCTTCTTCTTCACAGTGTCCAAGTTTGTGGATGCGGAGTGCGGTGCTGCGGCATCGGGATCAAGATCACTGGATGTCAGGAGATGATTCTGCAGATGAAGCGATGAAGCACAGGTTTCCTGGAGGTGATTATGCAGGAGAACGCCTGGTTTCAAAGGTAAGTAAACTGTTCCAAGTGGCGGTGAGTGTTGCATTGCACGCGAGTGCACAGTAACACGAAGCACTGGCCTTAAGGATGGAGCAGCTTATATAGCTGAGCTTCTGAAGCCTCGCCCACCAGATTCAGCCTGCCTGCCACACCCTGCCACAGTCGATGAGTCAGCACATGAAGACCAGGCCTAGGGAGCCACACCAGATGAGTCAGCACATGAGGATGTTCTCTGGAATTAAGGCTTTCGGCTCCTGGAAAGTTCTTGTAAAATAAAAGCACTCCTGCACTGAAATAAAGTAAAAGCACTCATGCACTGAAATAAAGTGTTCCTGCTCACATCTCTATATGAGCCAGGTGCCAAAGGCGCCGGGACTGAGTCCAGCCAGGGTCATGTGTTTATAGCTCCCCAAGGGACATAAGTGAGTGAAGTGACCCATTGCCCCTCACTAGTTGGTGTGGTTTTTGTGTTCTGGGGCTGTGGCCATGACACTCGGCTAAGGGAATTTCTGGTCTAAACAAAACCTTATTCGGCAAGTGGAGCAGCTTGCCCTGTTTCCCTGGAAGTCATGCTAGCAGCACTTTCACCCCATACTGTAATAACTCAGAATCTAAGGGCACCTCCTCTATACAGTATGACATTCTCATGCATTATGTAGTGAATTCCTGGTGTAGAACACACTATCCCTTGCTCAGTAAATGAAATGGTCATGATCACATCTCTGTTGTAAGAAAGAAGGCACATTGTTTACCTATCCAAGAAAGAATTATCTTCAAAACAATGGCCATTTCGCACAAATGCCTGTTGGACACAGCCCCAGATACCTCTCTCAAAAATTTTAAAAAAAACACAATCAGTCAAACCTACTCGCTCCCTATACTCCAATCAGCTCACAATCCCCTAATTGAGGACAAAAGGATGAAAGGACGAAAGGACGAAAGGATCTGGGGGCTGAGCTTCCCTGTCATCGCTGGCAAAAACTGGTCCTTCAGGAACCAATTGAAAACGTTCCATTTCACACTGAGTGCATTTGGGCCAATGACCACCCTCACATGACAAAAGCATGATATCACCTGTAGTTAATCACCTGTAGTTATGTAACTCCTTGACATTTAATTTGTCATGCATTAGTGTAAATCTATTGAAGTGTAACTATCTTTTGCTCTGTTTACAGTGCCTTGATGCCGTTGGTGTGCTCAACAAATGAATAAATAAATAAATAAATAAAGTTCCCATCATGTTAACCGGTGTCTGGTTGGAATATAGCAGTGGCATGGCAAGGTCATGCTCTCGTATGGAAATTGGCAGTTTGTCACTAAATGGAACCAAATCTGTAGGCTCAGAGAAACCTTGAGCATTCATATCAATGCCTGAAATAGGGTATCTCCCCTCCCTAATACAGAATCTAATCACCCGTATCTACGGGCAAAAGAATATGTTTAACACATCAAGTCAGTCTGTGAGCTGTCCTATCGTGGGTATAAAGTCATCCCAGTCCCAGTGAAAGGATTCCCTCCCACTATGGTCGCACCCCCCTAGTCTCGGTGCGGAGGTCTGCATGTGGTATCCGTCTGTCTCGTGGATACAACATTCTGCTGTGCCAGTGCTTGTGGTGCTGCTTGCAGCGGCATTGTGTTCACCCGTGCCTGCGGTTTATACATCATGGCCTATTGTGACTGAGCCGATGCATATGTCTGCATCTGTGTGTGTTTTTGGGGATAATAGTCAGGTTGCTCGGTATTGTATGTCTGCGTTTAGGTCGGCCCCCCCATTCTGTTGCATTCTTGCCTGCTTGTGCACTACACACTCGTGATATGTGGCCGATCTTTCTGCATAACCAACATTGTGGTCGAACTCCCATGGGTCTGGGCAGTCCCCGGTAAATCTGTCTCCTCTCTGCTGTGATGGGTACCCTGCTCCTCTCCCCCTGGGTGCATCTCCTCTTCCCCGTGGCCAATGGTTAGTGTCCCCCCTTCCTTCAAAACTTCCCCAGCCGTTTGAGGCTGATACTAATTGTTCTGGGTGATCACTTTCTCTCCGCTTGTCAACATCGCTGCTTTCATTGTATACAGTTTTAATGAAATAACATTGCTTCTTCCTGTTTTCTTTCTTTGCATTTCTTTCTCATGTTCTCCTGCATTAGTCGACAATAACTTACTATAGTCAACTGAACTTCAGACCACGTCTTAACCTCGATCCCCACTAATCTTTTCAATTGCTTCTGCACTTGCTCTGGTAATCACTGGTTTAGTAAAAGTACGTGGTAAACTGAACCCGCAGTTTTGACCCACAGTTCACACATCTCAAGAGGCCAACATTCTTGTATGTCCTGAATATATTGAAGTGGGTCTTTGTCCTCACGCAACAGGGCCCCGTTTGTGGCTGCTATCATCAATATCATGTTGGACTATTGCAATAGCCTCCTTATTGGCTCCTCCCAAGCAAATGTAAAAAGTCTTCAAGTGATCCAAAATGTACAGCCATCTGTGGCATTGGCCAACACACTCATGTTACTAAAGCACACAGGAAATTACACTGGCTACCTGTTAGCCAGAGAATCAGATTCAAAGGCACCATGATAATCCATAACTGTTTGAAAGACAAAGCCCCTATTTATCTTTTAACCAGAATCTCTAGATTACTTTTTCATGGAACTCTTCATTCCAACAAAGACATCCTTCTACAACAACCTCGAGTTCTGTTGAATAAATTTGGTGGCTCAAGCATTCATGCATGGTGCCCGATTCTCTGGAACCAACTTCCTCCTGCTCTCAAGAGCTGTGAGTCAACAGCTCAAATGAAAAAAAAACAACTGAAGGCACACCTGTTCGACTTAGGACCAGATTACATTCCATATATCAACCTGCCTAGAAAAAGTGAAATAGATAGAAAGATAGGGAGATAGATGGATAGATAGATAGATAGATAGATAGATAGATAGATAGATAGATAGATAGATAGATAGATAGATAGATAGATAGATAGATAGATAGATTCAGATCACATGTGCAGGGACCACAAACATAATGCTTCTGCTCACATTTATGCAGATTTTGACCTCTACACATGCAGGCCCCCTATCTCTTCTGACAATGTAAAACTTTCCCTCCTTCAGTGTTCGTGGCAGTAATATGCACAATGGCTGCACTGACAGCCTGTTCTGCTATTTGCTGCAAAATCAGACTCTCTGGCTTCTCTCTTTGCTCTCGAGCCATCTCAATACATTTCATTAATTTCAATGCGGCGGTGGTATCCATCTTGATTTGCATAGTCAGTCATGTTAGTTGCATTCAGCGTCAGCAAGCAATTTTGTATGTATTCTTGTGCGACTTGCGGTTACTGCATAGCAAAGGTGTATCCGTCCTCTATCTAAGTGGGTCATAAGCATGTTATTTGAATCTAATTGTCTGTGTAGCTTCATGCAGGAACGCATGTGTGTTAGTCTCAGTCGTGACGTCATGAGCTTTTTGCATGGTCACAGTCAGTCTACTTGCTCCATCGATTGCAAATGTATCTCTTCAATTATGTCGTCAGGATAAGGTCTAAATGGCTGTCTGAGTGAATAGCGTTTCTCACAACTGCAGTACATCAGCGATGGGGAGGAGGCGGCCTGGAACAATGTACATCTTTAATTTGTATGACTTCGGAGCGAGGGCGGGATGCGTGCAACGATGGCCACATTCATGTCTCCCTCTTCAGTTTAGTGTCATGCCACGTTTGGAACATTATCCAATCACATACGCTGACCAACTAGATTAGTGAAATGATACCCATCTCTAAACGGAGGGCTTCTCTAATCTGTAAAAGTCCAAACCATAGATTCTAGGGACTGATTCGCTGTTAAGATGACTTTATAGAATCTGGCCTAGTAGACAGATTTAAGGAGGCCTCCATATCCATAATGAAAACAGGGTAACTGTAAGAGGTTAGCCAAAATCCAGTCAAGGTAGCAGAGGAGAGAAGTTCAGGATATTCTCAGGAGAATGTGAGTGGGGGCAGGAGTCCACAATGAGACGACCTATTGAAGCGCACAATAATTCAATTTAGACAGGTAAGCACAACAATACTATATTTATTTTAGGGCTGAAATGCACTCTAGGAAATGAAACAAACAGGTGATAATATTACAAAACACTCAAATATAAACATATATACAGTCACCATAAGTTATTAATGCATTCAATAACTTATTCAACAAAAGAAGGTAAGTGAGTGATGCAATAAGTCACTAGAAATGTGCAAGGATCAAACACCAAAAAAACATAGCAATTCTCAATCTGAAGAAAAAGGCCATTAATAATGTACAAAATGGAAAAGAAAGCAATTGTACTAAAATATAAAAAGTATGTTAAAATAATTAAGTTTGAATCTTATTTAAAAAGAAATCAAAACATGGTTAGTTTACTAAGCAAAAAAAAAAGTGTGAAATTTGGGCACTCTTGAGAGATCCTTCAGAGAAATGAACGGCTGCGCTTCAATCTGCAGTAAGTGGCCAGACTTGGACAGAGTACTTTAAAAATAAATATACTCTGCCACAGAGATTCAACTCTATTGAGTCACAAACTTTACCTGCACTTATGCTTCTACATTGTCCATGGACTGTTGAAGACATAATGGCAGTTGTTAAGAATTTGAAATTCTCTAAGGCAGTAGGCCCAGACGGGATCCCTCCATGTGCCTTAAAGGAGGATCCGAAATTTTGGGCTGGACTTTTGAAGCGCCGTTTTGATCATATTTTTCATCATAAGATGATTCCAGATTCGTGGTCAACAGCGATAATCTTTCCTCTTCACAAAAAGGGACTGCTTGACAACCCAGCAAATTTTCGACCCATTGCGTTGCTGGATGTGACAGTGAAAGTCTTTGCAGCTTTAGTTCTTAATGACTTGAATTGAGTTATTTCTTCCCAGGAAGGCAATGAGCACTCAGTTAAATGGCACAATATTAGCACACCTCTTGACATTTGCTCATCAATCAAAAAATGGACCCATTTTTATGGCCTTACTTGATTTATCCTGTGCCTCTGACAGTGTTATCAGGGGAATCTTGTGGTAAAAAATGCAAGGCTTCCAGATTCCTGCACACATCATTGCCTTGATTGCCTCATTGCATGATAGCACAAACTATAGAGTGAGAATTGACCACACCGGGCTACTATCTGACCCCATGTCTACGTATATAGGTGTTAAACAAGGGTGTAACTTGGATGCCATATTGTTTAACCTATATCTTGCTGATTTTGACTCCCTCTGGACAAATGCTGACACGTTTGTAGTCAAACTAGGTGCATTGCGAGTCAGTTGGCTCTCTTTCGCTGACAATGTAATCTTGTTTGACCGCACATTGTTTGCGCTCCAAAACAAATGGCACTATTTTGCAGAATTTTGTGAAAAACATAATCTTATTCCGAATCCTGCTAAGTCAAACATTCTGGTACGTATGAATAAGAGAAATATCAGCTCTATAAATGGGTCCTAGACACCTATCACTTGGAGTGACATACTTAGGTTATAACCTCACTAACACTAATTCCATCTTGAAATGGCAAATTGCTATCACCATCAAAATTCTTCCCTTGATTGTGCAGATGAAGGTAATTGCACATAAGCTATGTAGGTTCTTGCTATTGCCTCATATTGACTTCTACCGACTTAAGGTGGAAGCTACGATTCTATATGGACTTGACCTTTGTATAATACCTATTAGGCCTTTAACTTAACACCATTCAAGGTATGATCTGGAAGAAGGTATTGCACTTACCTAACTACCTTCCCAATGTGATACTCATTCACGAACTCGGCCTGTCTTCACTAGCATCGAGGCTAGTTTGGAGAAGGCTGATGAATTTGGCAATAATGGTACAGCCTCCACGGAATTCTCTATATGAGGATTTAGCAGCAATGATAGCAACTGGTAATCCGAATTCCTTGACATTATTCTATAACCAATTAAAACTGATTCTAAATGCAATTGCCATGCACCCTGGGGATTTGGTAATGTGTCCACAGATTGTAAAGAAAAAACTTTACCAGTGGGATTGGGCAATGACTTCAGATTTGATTGGTACCTGTGGTTCCTATGGGGAATATGCTAAATTCAGACATAATCAAAAACTGTATCTTCCGTACATTATACAGGCACATTGTAACAAAGTTAGGTTTTTGTTTATGCATTTCAGACATAATCTGTTTGCAACTAAAGTACAGATAAACAATTTAAAAAAAATACTGGTGTAGTCAATGATATTAAATGCAGATTTTGTAGATCTGACACTGAATCTGAAACTTTCAAGCATCTGACTTTACACTTTCGCGCCTTGAAACACCTGTGTATAGGCGCGTTACAAATGCCATATCATATCATATCATATCACTGTGTTTTTTTTCGGCCAACTTACATTTAAATATTTTAGCCCGTATGACAAAAAGGAAATGGCTCATTCATCTGACATGCTTTGGCAACAATGTATGGGGGGGGCATAGATCCTTGCTGTTGGCCTTATTCCATTTTCTGAAAATTGTCGAAACTAACCTTGGTTCATGGGAAAGTTGTCAAAACACGGAACTTCATGGCTCAGCAGAGTAAAGGGCGATTTCACAACCAATATTGTGGAAAGTTAATATATGGTGATATTCTGATTGTCTACATGCACAGTGATGGGTATTAATCAAAAAGATGCTTTTTTATGGAAGTGATGGTGCATAGTAGTAAAAGGATGGAAATAACTGGGCAGTGTCATAGAACTGTGATTATTATTTCATATGATGAGAGGCAGATGATTTGAACATGTGAAATGAGCTTGGTTTTAGTACTGAAGTATTTTAAGATTGCGTTAGTGTCATTGATAAGGATATGCTCGAAATATCAAGTGTTTATGGAAACAGTGTGATGAAATGTTTCTAATAATGCCTATTTGATAGATAAGTTACTGTAAATTCATCTCTCATTTTAAAGGTTTTTTGTAGGTTCAATCATTTTACTGACACAATGCAATTTTAGTTACATGTTTTGTATTTGTTGTAAAGATGTTCCCATCAAAAACAACAATAAAAAAAAAAAAAAAAATGTGCCCTAACTTTAGGTGACAAATCCCCATGAGGAGTGGGGCCTTGCGCCCAAAGTTACAAAGCTTCTCCTCAGAAAGTGTCTAGTGTTGGTGAATGTTCCAGAGAAGATAAGCAACAAAGTTACTGGTAGGTAAAATTAGGTTTATATCTTTCAGGTACAGCTGCTTTTACACACGATGATCAAAAAGAGATGGAATTGAATAACCAAAGTTAATTCTAAGGAGAGCAGACTTAGTGGGTTGACTGGGGGGATTCACTGGAGGTAGGTTTTCCTGCCATTGTTTACAGTGATAGGCGCCTAGGAGCTGCGGGTGCAAGGATACTTTTGGTCGGTTCCAGGAGCAGAGTGCTACCTTTGGTGAGGAAGAAATTCATAAGGCACTTATGCAGACTTCTTCAGGACATGCCACCAGACAGAGAACGCAAGTTCCAGTGAGTGCCACTGCACACAGGCGATGGCAGGCATCCTTCCAGTTGTGGTTGAAGAAGACCATCCCCAGCAAGAAACCCTTGAAGTTGGGAGGCTGCTATTCACCAGGAAAGCAACTTACACCACAAGCTGGCAACCACCAAAGTTCTGGTGATGAACACAGAATGGCAATGGTTATAGTGAGGTAGCCCATGGAGAGCTAGTCAGTCCACCGGGTCATCCAGGGACATTTCCAGAGGCTCATGATGGTTGGATCCTTGAGAACGCATTGAGACTGGTTGATCCCACTAGTACAAGGGTGAAAGATCCTCACAGAGACTTTGCAGATCAGGTAGTCTAGCTGAGCTTCAGTGGGTCAAACGCAGGAAGGGATTCTGGGCCTCTTCAGGAGTCATCCTTGGATCTTCAGTCAATTGCTCTTCTACATGTCATACTTGGCTCTGAAGTAAGTAAATAGATGCAGGAGCCCTCGTCTTAGCCAAGATTCTGCCTGTAAGCAATTCCAAGCCCACCAATGGTAAGGATATGAAACATTCAAACATCCTGCAGTGGTACAATCAGAGACCACTGTGGGTTTCACTTATGCCAGACACATAGGTGGATGTGGAATGTGACCAGACAGTCCCACCCCTTCCTGGGACACATACCCACACAAAGGGATCACGTGCTCACAAAAGCAACAGTTTTTCCACGCAAGTGCATTACCTCATATGGGATTTCCTGACATGGCAAGGCATGAAGGTCAAACAACAATATTGCCAAAGAACAAGCGATAATCTCATGGTGTCGTCCTTTCAGAGCACTAGCCACGTCCAGTAGCCTTCCACGGTTACCTTGCAGGTGCATACTAGAAATAATGCAAAAACTGTAAAAATATGATTTCTGCCACTAGCTTTTCTTTAGGCACATAAAAAAATATCCACAAATACCAAGCTTAAAAGATTAGGGTGATACAAAAGTATCCCCACTGCACTGAATTGTAAGATGCTGTGTGCACTGTTAAAAAGTTATTAAAAAGGTAAAGTGACTATACCAATCTGATCAGTCCTTTGGAGTACCAGTACTTCCCTGTAAAAAGCCAGGACAGTTTGGGGGGCTGAGGGGAGGGATGGTGTGGACAGTTTTGTGTTCTATTGTTTGATAAAAATGCTAATAAAAACTTATGCGAAAAAAAAAGCAAAAGCTTTGGGGGTAAATAGAACTAAGGAGGGAAAGTTATTAAAAGATACATCTTTCCTAAAACGTGCTCACTCACTAATTGCAATGGACTGATTTACAGGCTGATGGGAAGAAGGAGAGAAAGGAGAATTGAAAAAAGCAATAAGGAGAATGGAATAGATCACTTTTCCCTGGACCCATTTTGGATTACACACAGTGCACTGTAAAAGAGGGCCATCTGGAGTTAAAACCCCTGGACTTCTCAGTGAAAAAGGAAACAGACACACCCAACATAGAAGGAGAGAAACCAGGATGTGGAGAAAAGCTGACCCTGCCTGCTGACTGAAGCAAACCTTTCTCTACAAGAGGAGAATCAAATCAGTCCTTTTGAGGGTACCCACCAATCTGTGAGACAGCCAAATTAAATGTTTATATAATTGAAATGTTAAGGTGAAATATAATGACTGAAGGGAAGTTACTCTAAAGGGGAATAGAGTAAATCCCAGCCATTTTTATTTTGTGAAAGTACTGGTGCAGTATCTAAATTGACTGTATATCCTGGGAAATTAATACATATTTCAGAATCTTATGTGCTTCTGGAATTATAGATTGTATTACATAGCTCCTAATGGTGTGCGTGTTATCACCTAATGGAAGCCAAAATAATTTCTCACTTTGTACACACCTTGAGAAATCATGTACATTATTCTGTTTACATAACCAAGCAGATTCCTATTGCTAGTGCTGAAGTGCTCAAGACACAAGGATAAGGTTTATTAAGTACTACACATTTTCTCACATTTAAGTTGCCCATTGAAAATGCCAAAAGTACCCTTTTACACATTAATACGAAAGAAACACCATTGAAAGGAATCTATAAAACATATAGGTGAAACATAAATTATTCTTTTTGAAAATGATTTATATTTGGCTATATCAAGTAGCTTGTTTTTAAATTGAGCTTATTTGAATATTGTTTGAGACGGTCACATGTCTACTGGTTAGAGGGGAGGTGCTTATTGAAAAATAGATTTGATAGGCAGGAATGTGCTGATTTAATTTTGTTTTCAACAAATGAAAGATTTATTCTGAATCCTCATTCACTTTTCAACGTATGGTGGATGTGAGCTCAGGATAACCCAAATGTACATATGGTGATGTGCGTGTTTTAAGAAAATCTACATTTAAGTTAAATGCAGCATTGACTATTGAATTGACAAATGTATTGATCATTCTACAATGTGGTAACCGTTGACATTGGGATATCGATGATGTATAGGGGGTTTATATTTAAATTGATTTAATTATTTATATTATTAATAGATACAGCTTTTTCGCAGGTCTGTGCGTTTCTTGTCCTGAAATGGGAGGGAGGGTGTAGGTAAAAAAATGCTGTTAAACTGGCATGTCTCACATTCATTAAAAAAACTTCTTTAATAAATAAAAATGGTATGCACCTGATTGGATACAACATTCCCCAAGATTAGTGGTTGCCCAATTAAAACACATCTCTCTCTCTCTATCTCTCTCTCTCTCTCTCTCTCTCTCTCTGTGTAACTCTCTATCTTTTTCTAAAGGTATGTAATCAATCCATGGGCCTGTCTCTATGTCTGTCTATTTGCCTATTTATCTTGCTGTCTCAATGTCTCTCTTACTGCCCTACTATATCTCTCTGTTTTTCTCACTGTTCTGCTCATTAGTCTAACTCTACCAATGGGACAAACAGTTGTATAATGGGATGACAAGGGTTCTTTAAGATTCCTCTTTCTCCAACACATGACCGCCATGATCAACCAATCCAATAAAGATATATTGCTCCTGGAAATGGGATGTTCTAAGAATGTGGTGTATTTGATTTGTGTAATGATCAATTTCTTTGCTTGTGTAACAATGTTGCATGACAATAATGTGTTAGTGCATGCTGTGCACTGGTTTATTACTGTTCAAAGATGGACTTACATCATTCAAAGACACAACACACAAAGCACACATCCTATATACTCACACATAGGAACACCATTGTTGAGTAGTACTTAGAATTCTGATTTGTGTGGTTGGCAAATGAGGGTCTTCTCAGACCCTTGAGTAAATTAGTAAGTAGGCTTCAACAAAATCAAAAAAGTACTTATGATCTGTAAGGGCAGAGGGATAGAGTGAAACGGTATGGTGATATAAAATAACTAATGTGAAGATACTTTGCAAAGCTACATTGGGTTCCACAAATGTGAGACCATTGGAAATGTGCACCAAGAAACCTGTGGGATGCATCTGCAATATACAAATCTTATACCATAGCATATCATACTAGTCTGCTGGCTCTCAAGATCCATGTCCATTGGAAAACTATGGCTTGGCAATTGAAATAAGAACTATGTCTTTGAGCTCTTGATTGAACAGATGTTTCTGAGAATTTCATCTGTTCAGGATGGAGGTCAATGGCAGGATTGTTAGATGAAATTGGGAAGGACCACCTGTGTGGAAGGAAGTTTGGAAGTGCATTGATGGTCTGTCTGTTCACTCTAAGAAAAATGTAGACCATGCAAGCATCCCTGCTCTCTAGAAGAGCCTGTTCTAACTGTTTTGTGAAAGCTAGATTGGCAAAATACATCAGACTAAACATTGCCATCAATGAACTTTATGTGCATGAGCAATAGGCAAAAGACACAACTCATGTACTCCAACAATTGGACTCCATTACGTGGTTAACGACATATAGACTAGTAACACTGGATGTAACGTCATTATACACCAGCATCAAACACCACAAAGGTATAGAAGCCACCAACTATTTTCAAGTCAAGATCAATTTCATACTACAATCAGAACCAGATGATAATATCTATGCTGGAATTCACGTTACCCAACAACATATTTTGTGTTAATGATCAACTATATCAACAAATACAAGGCACAGCAATGGGGGCAACATATGCACCCCAATACCAACCTCTTCATGGGCCACTTTGTACTTGAACATGCAGGACTCATTTAGCATTCATTGTCGCCAACAACATCATCTATTGGGGCCACTTTATTGCGGACATTTTTTTGGTCCGGAGTGTAGACCATCAATCCCTTCTACAATACATCATCTTTCTTAACACCAATGATTACAACATTAAGCTAACTATGAATGAGATAATCTATGTCAATAAAAACACTTTACAGACAACGCTGTACCAAAAACCTACAGCAGGGAATAATACATTGCATGTTCCGAGCAATCACCCCAAACTGTTGAAATTCAAAGGGAGAGGATATCAGAATACAGCTCTACGTAAAGCAGAAAAAAGAGCCTATCTAAAAGAAAGACCAGAACTCTTGAGGATCAAAGACCCCAAACCCAACACCACCACTAGGAAAGAAAGTTAGATGTATCACCAACTACAGCTCTAATGTGTTCACTGTTAGGAAACTACTGAAGCTACATTGGAACATCTTGCAACTTGACAGCCATCTAAACAAATACGTTGACCCAAAGCCATCCATTACATACTGGAAGGCCAGAACAATCAAAGACCAAGTTAGCCCAAACTTCCTGAAACCAACTGAAAGGACTAACATTCTGGATCACATGAGGAACTTACCGACAGTAAAAGGAAACCACAAATGTGGATACTGCAGGATTTGCCCCAATATGTTGAATGGACAGACAAATATTGATTTACCCAATGGCACTAGAAAAAACATCAATTCAAAAATTGCAATACCACACACGCAATATATGGCACACTGTCTGTGTGATAAATAGTACATAGAGAGCTACATATGAAAATTGATGATCAGGATAATGGAAAATTTAAGAAGTATTCAGACAAGGAACACCCTGAAGTTAAACTGGAGATCCTCAAATGTGTAGGTCTGGAAAGGGTGGACAAGTCCCTGAGAGGAGGACACAGGGAACAACTCCTCCATCAGAAAGACGCAAGGTGGATTAAAACCATGGACACCTGTTTCCTTGGCCTAAATCAAGATAATGAACTTTAGAACTTTCTATGATACCAAACCATAATCCCCCCACCTTATATCCTGTTAATGTATTTGTATTTGCACTTCTTCATCTCTTTGTCAACAACATGTTCTCTCCTCCTCATTCAGCATTTTCAATATTTAAAGCCAGCACAGGATGTGGATTAACTGTATCAGGATTAATGCAATTTTTATCAATCTCAACTAAGGTGATGTCACTTGGGAGGGGGAAAACCGTTGAAATATAAAAGCATAAGAAAAAACTATACATTTCCAGATGATCTCTATAAACCAATCGCCTAAGAATCAATTTCTGTTACATCTCTCTAAACAGAACAATGTACATTAGAACTACTAACCAATGATGATGTCACTTAAAAAAGGGACATCTGGTGTTTTTTACACAGTAGCATCAGAAGAGCACATCCTGAATTAGATTCTAAAATTTCAATGTAACTTGAACAACTATATTTGGTGGGTGATTTCCCAGAGAGAAGCCCCGGGGATATATCTTCTTATAGTTTCCCGTTCGCACAGCAATATTTTCAATATGGCGGTGCACAAACAGAAACAGTGATGTCATTGTGCTCATGATGCATGCGTGATGACGTCACACACAAATATTTAGCTAAGCAGACATTTTAGAATGCCGAATCCACCAGGATCGGTGCTTGAAAACCCAGAGACTGGAGAATGTAATCCAGTGAAAGGGAACACGATTGGTGAGTAAAGATGCAAACCCCTTAACATTTTGAGTTTTTCAAGTCCTTTAATTTTCATGCTTACTTTAGGAGACCACTCATTTAAACATTAGGACTGATATTTATCATTATTTTCTCACATAGTGCTTAGCAGTTGACTCGGAGAATACCTTCACATATCAACATTAACTTGTTTCAGAAGCCTTGTGGGTGAGTTGGCATTTCTTTTATCATACAAGGTCATAAATCATGAATTTTATGTGTTATTTATTTCCAGACATAAGTCAACAACTTTGAAAATAACAAGCAACAGACAATTTGAAACTTGTGCTTGATCCGTCCTAATGAGCCATTAATATAGTGGTGAAACACGTGTAGAGGACTTTGCACTAATTTGATGAGCTACAAATTCAAGAACTACATGTCAATGACCGAGGCCACAGTACCAACTTGATCAACAATCTATTAAAATTGAAAGATGCTCCAACATCAGCGCTGGCATGGATTTTCATGGTGCCACAAATGCTGGTGTTCCCTATAGGGTTCACCAGTTTTTTGCAGCAGCATAAAGCAGGCGGACCCCATAGAGATCCATTGTACACACGCCCGCAATGCCAGCATGGCAGGGAGCGTGTACAATTACAATGAAACCATCCCCCATGTTAAGATGGATTGCTAAGCTTTGACCTGGTGGACAGACGTTTGGAAGGCCACCCTAGTGGAACAGGGGAAGCTTCTGGACAAGCCAGACAAATCACGGTAGCTTGGCAGGCAGTCAAGGCTAAGTCTCAGGGGGATGGGAGTAATCAGAAGCCCACAATGAGCACACAGGGTAAAACTCTACAGAATACGGTTAGATAAGTATATATATAAAAAAATATATATATTTAGTATAGGCCTTAATAATTAAACACGGATAAACCACATTAATCTCAAACAGTTACCAAACGCCTTTCATTATTTACCATCTATACAGTTATGGTTTGCCTAATGTGGTAAAAGGGAAAATACAGCCACAACCTGCAACAGAAGGGTAGGTTAACACAAATAAAGCATTAGGTAGTCGTTCATAATCATTTCCTAACTTAAGCAGTCCAGCCCTACGAAGAGGGGCGCAATGTGCTCAAAAGTACAGTATTACAATGAAAATGCTGGCCGTGTGTATTGAGAGAAAGCAGTGCTGTAGCAGTTTAGAAAGTGGCTTGAGTTGATGAAGGACAGTGTCCTACTATTTGAGGAGGATCTACTGTGAAGTGGAGCCAAGTACGGCCACCTAAAGCTCCTCCCCCATGCTGCCTATATGTTGGGAGCCAGAGTGTGAGACACGTGCATTACCAGTGAACATACTGTTACCGAAAAGGATCTTGGAAGCAAGATTCCCATTAAGGAAGCCATACAAGCATTCATGACAATATGATGGCCATTTGAATTAAATCCGGAAGAAGTGTGAAAACTGAGCAAAAGAGAAGCCTTGTGACATCATACAGAGCAGAGCTGATGCACTCAGAAGAAGAGGCTGAAGAATATAGACATTCTATAGAAATAAAGGAGGAGGTGTTAAAGATGAGTATGATTTCAGGCTCGAGATGAAGATGCTCATGCTATAGAAATAATTAAGAAGATATCAAGTCATTTTACAAGTGTACAGATGCAGTAACGCAAGTAAACAAAAGTATTCTTAAAGGCTGGCTATGTAGTGAATAGATTGCGGCGATGCACCAACGTAAATGTATAGGAATGTATGGACTATGGATGTCTGCACAACACATTTTAGCAGAGCTAGATCCAGTGAAAAGAAAGGCTTTTAGTGTGTCGCAGTTGGAAAAGCAATCGACATTCAGAGGTGAATTGTAGAAAGGCTTGGTTGGGCCAGCACCAGGAAGTCAAGGCCACTGTGAACCTGAATGTTCATGGAGTAGTTACAGAACGTGTGAAAAGAACAAACTCCTTTCTTGGATGTGGAGTGAGAACATAGAAGACGTCAGAGGTTCATCATTTAATAGTATTTTTAATGCAGAAAGACTTTGAAACATGGTCTGCATTCACGTGGATGGATGAAAATAGATATTCAGATGAGCTGTATAGAAAGTGAGAGACAGAGTATGCATATACTTCCTCTTATTCTCAGGCACATTTCCAAGGCCAGTGTTCAAAGGGCTAATTGACTGGCAGACTGCAAGAGTGATGATTGACGACAGGCTAATTGGTGGGAAGCTATGGTTATGACCAGCCCACCAGCACCTGGATGTTAGCCTGTGTGCTGCTTGCATAGGTGGAATATTACAGAAGGGTACAATGGTACCAGCCAATAATAGAGAAACACGTAGTAGAGAATCATATAGTTTGTATACCCAATGGGACATCATGTATTTAATGACGTTCGTAGTGACCTGCACTGGAGGAGGGCTTAGTTGCCCCACCTGATGATAGAGATTCTATCACCTTTCCAACAAGTATGTAACGTATACCTAGACGTTCCCTGTAATCCTATCACATCCTAAATAGGTTTTCGGAGTTTGCAACGTAGATTGATGTCAATGATGATTATTTTTTTGTATATTGGCTATGTTTTTTTATGAAATGCATTGAGTGAGAAGATCGAGTGAGTTTGTTAATGTTCGTTAAACTCCCTGTTTTAGATAATTGATATTAAAACAGACACACTTTGCCATCTTCCTGAGTCAGTTTAATTAGTGATGTTTGAGTATATTCTGCATCCCCATATATCTCAAAGTATTGTTACCTCGTCTTAAAGGGCTTGTGAAAGCACACAGTTCACTACTCTTGCAGGCAGAGTGACTTTCGAGTTTGGGAATAGCTATGGAGTGCAGGCTAGCCCAGCTAAAGGGTGTATCTTTTTAGGGATTCTCATGCGTAGAGAACAATGGCTGTGCCAGGGGGGCCACCAGTAAGTGATGCAAGTACTCACCGACCCTGGAGTATGGGCCAAACTTTGCCAGTCTAGGCCAGGTCGCTTGTAGGTTCAGCCCCTGCAGTTGCACGTCGCTCCGAGTCTCAGCGACTGTGGGACGGGGCGATTGTCCGTGGCGGGAAAGTAGCCTTTTCTCAGCTCTCAATGAAGAAAAGAGGACACTTCCAGTGCAGCACATCTCAGTACACCTGGGGGCAGGCAAGCAAGGCTCCTACAATGACCGTCACCACAGCAGGGTAACACAGGAGCCACAAATGCTTGCAGTGTGGCACACTGTATTAAATTGCGCCCAGAGTAGATAGGACTACGGAATATGGCGGGAGAGCACCCAGGATCACAATTTGGAAATTCCTCAAGTCTCGAGTAGCAACTCAGGATGGTGGCGCTCCTTGGCGATACCCCACGTTCGAGCTGGTCAGTTCACAGGATGGCCCAGGAACACTTCCCATGAGGCTCTTTGGTAGGGGACTCAGGAGGTGCTGGGAGTAGTTGTTCCCTCTACTGCAACGGGTCGAAGCTCCCTTGCAGGTCTTCAGTGATCGATGCAAAAACGGGGGTCTGACAGGACAACAGTGGGCTCAGGGTGCCAAATCTTCCAGCACGTCTCCGATGGTTCCACATGTCTGCTTTAGCATTTCAGAATGCTTAGCTCCTTCTGTAGTTTGATGTGAACTTCAGGTGATCGACCTGGAATGGATGCAGAGCCCATTCTCTTATCCAAGATTAGTTTCTAGCTCAAATACGGGATAACCACTTGAAGATCTGCTCTCTTCCATGCAAAGCTAGATGTGGACCAATCACAGTCCAGGGTGGTCCCAGTCATTCAGCCATACCAGACATACAGGCGCCAGTAGTGTGGGCTGGGACCAGACAGTTCCAATCCTCTTCCTGGGCACTAGCACATGTGACATGCATGAGCCGCGAAAGTTGTGGATTTTGCGGGAGGCTTGCCTGGGTCTGCTTTACCTGGGGCAAGGCAATGGAACAACATCACAAAAGGACAGAACAAAAGACTTTGTGGCACATCCATTTTCGGCACAGTCTTGAGCCAAACGTGGTAAACGTGATATGGTTCCTTAAAAAGAAGTACAAATACTATAAAAGTGAACTGCTGCCATCAGTTTGAGCTAGGCACACTTGTACAATGACCAAAAAATCCTTAGTGGGTGTCTAAGGCCATAAAACAAAGGGACCCCTATGTGCTGTACTGTAAGGTACTTTGCACATAGATAAAATGTTACCAAGAAATGGCAAGATAGTCAAAGACTAATGGAAACATAGATTCCCAGTACTGACAGGCTGAAATATATGATATAATATGATAGGTTATTTATAATGCGCTTAATACCCAGAGGTTTCTAAGCGCGGACCTGGGGTACGAACCTGTGCAGCTCTGCGTCGTCTTGCTTCCAAGGCGAGCACGTTGCCACTGAGCTATCCTCCCGAGGATGTGTCACTTTCCCCATAATAGATGAGTAAAAGCCAGGAGGAGCCCAGCTGAAGGCTGGTCTCCACTGGAAAACGTCAGGTTAGGTTAGTCAAATAAAAGCAAAACGTTTGACCACAAATGGAGGAAAATTGCCCTTAGTGAAATCTTTATCAACACCCCGACATGCTTGCATGTCGGGCAGGGTGTAATTGTAATAGTGAACACTTCTTACTATGCATGCATGGTAAGCAGGTATTCACAATTCAAATTAATCGCTACCCGACATGCAAACATGTCAGGGAGGGTTTCATTGTGATTGTGAGTGCTGCTTGTATTGCGAGCATGGCAAGCAGCACTCACAATGACATGTAAACACGGCCTGGCATGTCAGTATGTCAGGCAGCATTTACGCACTTTGTATTGCTGAGGGCAAATGTGAAGTGCCATTTACATTTGCGCCCCACAGTGCAAATTACAAAAGCATGGCGGTGGGGACCCATTTACGTGACAGTATATTTATAAAAATGAGCTCCATGGTGTTTTAAATGCAGTCTGAACCATAATCCAATGCGCACACATTTCTTTCACTCTCAGGAAGAACGTTTTAGATGTGGCTTGAACATCCTTTAGACAGTTCCCCATATTTGTATTGCACAAGAGCACATTCTGTTTTATTTATTTGATTATATTTATGGAGATTCTTGTGTTTTGACCTAGCTTTAAGGTCATAATTAGAGGTATGCATATGGGTAGAAGGTAAAAAAGCATTGCCATAACTCTTGCAAGTCAAAAGATGCATCCTTTCAAATGTTGCCACACTGTCAAGTAAACAGCAATAGTTTTAGCACCACACTGCTGGGCAGGCAGACAGCACAGAGTTTCCGAACAATGAAAACACTTGCAGAACCTTGATGGTCTTCAAAATGAATTCACAGAGGGAACAGTGGAGTACATAACCAGAAGCAGCCAGAGTACAAACTGACATGTGAGAAGGAAACTCTTACCTGTCCGCAGAGGCGTAGCCAGGATTGTGTAACAAGTGGGGCCTGGAGCTAGTGTAGTAGGGCCCATCCTAAGGGGACCCTGAAGAGGGA
Organism: Ambystoma mexicanum; assembly: GCF_040938575.1. Classification (NCBI taxonomy): domain Eukaryota; kingdom Metazoa; phylum Chordata; class Amphibia; order Caudata; family Ambystomatidae; genus Ambystoma; species Ambystoma mexicanum. The sequence continues at coordinate 1,359,004,836 of NC_090922.1, read as the reverse complement.
CTTGCATGTGTTCTAAATGCGCAGGAGTGACAAAGCATAGATAGTGAGCCTAAACCATTCAAGGGGGATTCATTAGAAGAGCCAAGTTACCAACAATGCACGGAAATGTACCTTCCGCCTACACTAACCTCTTCTACAAATAATAACACTCAATTTGGCTTTGTTGCACCCACAAACGGCAGTTAAACATGCCATGGCCCTGTTAAAAAAAAAATGTCATGGTCCAATCACCCTCCCCAAGCCCAAGCCTTACACACACACACACACACACACATGCGCAAGCACGCACGCACACACGCGCACACACACACACATACACATAGGGGCCGATTCATGGAACAAACGTGCGCCGAAAATCCATGCGCAAGCAGGCGCAAGGGAGCTCAAGCGTGAGAAACGCAGCGCACGCGCACGTGTGCGATTCAAGGAAGACACTGCGCATGTTTCCCACTGTCCGTGCACCCAATCCAGCCATGGCGCACGCAGGCATACACGGCGTGCGCTACGCGCACAGCAAAAGCACACATAGCGCGGCGCACACAACCAAAGTGGGCGGAACAGTGGGCGTAACATGCGGAATGGGGAACAATGCGTGAAAAAGAAGGCGTAACTGGGGAAGTACTGCAGGGAACTACACGGAACGCCCACACGCACGCGAACAACCCGTATTCATGGATCCGAATATGGGAAACCCGCGCACGGCAAAAGACGCACACAGGCGTCAATGCGTCCGCCACACGAAGGCAGGCGGAAGCGTCCCCGCGCACAGTACAAAAGTGCACGCAAACAACAAACATGTATATACAGCTACGATGAATGCCCCATTTGTCGCAGCACTGATCCTGGGACACCGCAGGAGGAGGAGAATAGCCAGGGCACGCATTTTCGCACCACAGACAAGCCTTTTTGGGATGCCTGATGACCAGGTCTATGGCAGGTATAGGTTTCCACCCCACATCATCCTAGACCTGGTCAGGGAGTGGGAAGATGACCTTACACCCCCCACCCTTTGCTCCCAAGCATTGAGCCCCTTGGAGAAGGTGCTCAATGTCCTGCATTTTTTGGCCACTGGGTCATTTCAGCGGACTACTGCCATAGTGGGGGGGTCTCACAGGCCACGCAGTCACGCTGCCTACACCAGGTACTGGCAATCATGACAGCGCGCCCCTCAGTCCGCAGGCACATATACATGCCCAGAACACCCGCAGAAAGGCAGGCCGTTGTCCTGGATTTTTTCAGGGTGGCACACTTCCCCAAAGTGCTCGGTGCCATAGATTGCACCCATGTGGCCCTACGTCCACCTAGCGCCACTGAGCACATCTACCGAAACCGCAAGCACTGGCATTACATCAATGTACAGGTGGTATGCGATGCAAAGGGAATCATCACCTCTGTCTATGCAAACTACCCTGGCTCCACCCATGACAGTTTCATATACAGAATGTCCGCCCTGAGCCGGGCCCTGGAAGCTGGGCAGCATGGCGACACATGGCTCCTAGGTGAGTACAAATGCCCTTGCACATGCATGCAAGTCACACACAGACAAATACCCAAACCCTAACAATCTCAACTATTATCACCTCCCCAGGGGACAGTGCCTACCCTCTGAGCAACCACATGATGACGCCAATCCGGAACCCCACCACACCACCCCAGGTAAGATACAACGCCGCCCATATTGCAACCAGGGCCATAGTGGAGCGCACATTCGGAGTGCTCAAGTCACGTTTCCGCTCCCTTGACCGCTCTGGCGGGCAACTACTCTATGCACCACCAGTAGTGTGCAGGATCATTGTGGCAGCATGTGTCCTGCACAATGTTGCAACACGGCAGGGCGTACCGGTGGACATGGTGGTGCCCCCACATCCCCAACCACAGGCACAGGCGCTGCCCATGGGAGGGGACAGGGCACGTGGCGAGGAAGCCCGGACCCAGCTTGTGGCCACATTTTTCACCTAAACTCCCACCCCTGCGGAGTGCACACAGGCCTGGCACATACCAGGTGACAATCGATGATGACAAAGAGACAGTCAACTGTCACAACCCTACCACCCTGAGAATGTTGCCATGGAAGTGCCACATCGTCTGCATCCCTAGCTACTTAAACACAAGCTATCCTGTGTGACCAAAAGGCACACATATGACATATGACATGATATGGCCTATACACAAGTATTTCAAGGTGCGATGAGGCAGGGAGGGGGGAACAAGGGAAGACAGACAACGGTACAACTAGGCCAGGTGTCATTCAGATTGTGCAAGTGCAGGGGTAGGGGGCAGGGAAAAGTGCAAGGGGAAGGGCAGGGGGGGAGTGCAGTACAGGGGAAGTAGACCAAAAAACAAATACACAGGTCAGCTGGTGGCAACTGCAAAGGTAAGTGCAGACAAGTGCTGGGAAGGGGGGGCTGTAGGGATAGAGAGACAGTACCGCAGTGCAGGGGTTGCCAGGGAGCCAGTGCAAGTAGAGAGTGGCTGGGCCAGGGACCGAGGTCGGTGAGAGTGGCCCAGTTGCAGATCCAGTGCAGTTCCAGTGAAGAATTCCGCAAGGGAGAGGCAGAGAGAAAGCAGAAGCAAAGAGGAAGGTCTTGAGGTGCTTCCCGAACCGGAGATGGTTCCCCTCAAGTTCAAGTGAGGCAGGAAGGCTGTTCCAGAGGGAGGGCCCTGCCGCGGAGAGAGATCTACCCCCAGCTAGTTGCTCTGAGAAGCGGATGACCCTGACATGCAAGGTGTGCATCACACACACCTGCACAACAGGCCATGGCCATCACTGTTATGTCACTCAAACCCTCCCAAACCACAACATGACATGGCAAGCAATACCCATACACCAACACAGCAACAATAAGGTACACATTGCCATGTCCAAAATGTACAGTGGCATCAGACAATGATGCCTGACCAGGAATCAGATCAAATGACAGACCAACAACCTCCCACCCAAAATAAGTCATTTCCAAATGCATTACAAGAGTTGTACACGTAACATAAAAATGAATGCTTGTCTACATGCACATTGTGCATTGCAAAATCAACACTGCAGCTTCTGTGTGCTGTGTCCTACTCCTGCAACACACTGCTCAGCGCACAGCACAGTGAACAGCCATTGTGTATGATGCACACCCTGAGCATCACATCTAAGCGACAGACCACATCAAAAAGCAAATTAGGCATGCACAGGATCCATAATTGGTCACAGAACATGTGCTGCAGGGACACAGTGGCCACCAGAAGGCAAACAGTGTACACTTGGATATGCAAGGGTGGGAGTACATGTAGTGCATCAGAGTGCAAGTGTGTGGGTCTGCAAGGACATGCACTCAACATATGCATGTGCACTCAAGTGACCATCAGTGTTCTCTACACATCACATGTGAACATTCACCATGTGTACACCCTAGCATGTTAAACCACAACTATCCCCTCGCACCTGAAAGCTAAACACAACACATGAACAGGCATTGATCAGCAGAACACAACATGTACATAGGATACCACCATTACAATGTCAGAGTTCCCATCACACTGCAGGGCAAGGCAACTATCAACAACAACCCCCCCTTCCCTCACAAATGACCATGACCCACTGAACAACTGCACCTGGGTCATGGAGCCTTCAACCCTCAATTCCACCTGGCCACAGGATCACCTTTACCCTTCGTCACCATCTCCCACCTTGTGTGTAAAAAGATGCCTGCACCCTCAGAATCCACACTCATTTCCAAAATCACAAAATCCAAGGCATAAAAACGAACCTGAACACCCTCCAGTAGATGACTTGACGTAGCAGTACCTCACAAAGGCCAAGTACTACCACAATGATGCAACAACCAAGTTAGCACAGTAAAACAATGTCACAACAGGATGTGAACCATGTGTGGTACATAACATAGGATGATGCATCATGAACGGATGTGTATTGTCACAGGTCCCGTGTACAGGCGCGGGAGTGTCACGAAACAACCACCCCCACCGTGTCCCGGGTGCCTGCAAGGTCAAACTCACACAGGCCCCTGAGACCCTGGTGGGGAAGGAGGTTCAGGGATATGCAGTCGGGACAGGTGTTGGCACACTGGATAACTGGAATGAGTGGCAGGAGAGGGGAGGAGGAATGACACATGAAAGTAGGGAATGCACAAAAATGTACTACCTGCATGAACACATACACAATCCAAACAAACTTGGACATCATTGTCATGGCCTTCTGTAGTCCAGGCTTAGGAGTGGTACGAACCAACCACCCCCTCTAGGGTTTTGGCGCCTGCAAGTTCGGGGCTTACACAGGCATCCGCAACCCCAGCGGGGAAAGAGGGTTAGGGAACGTTGCTTGGATAGGTATGGGAAGCAGGAACACCGGGTAGAGGGTACAGGGTTCAGAATTGCATAGGATTCCAGGTGATTAGGGGGAAAAAAACATACCAAATTGACTCACACATACATCCATGCATTAGTGCACCCCCCAGCAAGCCTATGCAGAGCAGTTTGAAAGAAAAACAACAAGACACTTAGCTCTGGTTTTGAGTGCTGGCCTCCTGCCTGCGCACTCTCAGGTCCGTTTACAGGAGCACTGCAATGCTGCAAAGAGAGCCACAGTCTACAACCTGTACGTGCCAATTACACAAAAACACACCACCAAACATGCCCCATAGCAACAAACTACTCTACAAACAGACAATCTGGTGTAGATGCTTCGTACCCATATATAACAGTACCCCTGTGACGGGTCATACACAGTCAATGCAGTAAGTCAGCTGCCGGTGGGTGCGTGGCAAATGGAACACCAGTGTGTCACAATTCACACAACATGCAATGTTCCCTGGGTAAGCAGACAGACCCATATAGCAAGCCATGACTTCAGAGCAAGTTGCGTACCACCATGACCGAAACAAAGTTGGCAGTGCATTTATCATAAAGTACATGGAAATGAAATGCACTGCACCCGAGTATGTCCCTTGCTGTATGTCCCTGTGAGCTGCCCCTTTCCATGTCTCGGAAGGCTACATGGTTGATACAAGTGCCTCAATGGACCTTGGTGTACCGGAGGGCATGTGCCACTGCCCCTGCAGGTGTCCCAGACAACCCTACAATCAACAGCCATCAGTCCACCAACACATCTGAGCTGCATTGTGTGCTTCAACACCAATATTCGTCCAAGCTCACCCTCAGTGCTGTGACTAAGCCTGCATGTGCAACTCGCCTGGTGCAAGCTTTGCTGTGTAGTGGCCCCCCTGTGCTGCTCACCTTGCCTGGAGTTCCTTGGAACACGTCAGCAGTTCTAGGATGTAGGTCTGCAATCCCTGTGCCTCTGCTTGTGCACACATGTGCATGTGGGCACCAACAAACGTGTCCAGAATTCCGTCGTCAAATGGGCCATGTCTGCTGGCTAAGGTGCTCTGGAGGCTCATCCCCCTGCAGAAAGGGCATGAAACACATGATTAATGCTTCAAAGTCATCTGTGTGTGTCTCTTCAGGCATCTCATTACTTGACCATGTCAGAGAATCACAGCATAAATCACACCATCAGTCCGTCTTTCACATCCAAAGTGTGTAACACTATGTACAGCATGAATTGCAACAAGCACGTGTACAGTAAAGATAAGAAACATACTACACAATGCATAGCAATGAATGTACACATTAATCATGAAACACCCCATCTAGCAAAAGCTGAACAGTGGACAATAACACCAAAATCATCCCCACTAGGGGTGTAAACACAAGTCACTCAGCACCAGACATGCCACAGATATGACAGTCCAAGGCCCTTGTGTAAAATTTTGTAACTCCGAACCATCCTTGCGAGCCCATGGATAAGGGAGGCAGGAGTGGCATATGTGAGTCAAGGACCCTAAGCAGCAAACACATACACAAGACAAGCCTGAAGGGCCCAGCTGGAACAGACAGTGGATGCCTTCAAAAGCCACAAAGCACCGCACCGTCACATGAAAGCACAATAGACGGGCAATTTTAAACTATAGTAACTATTAACTAATTACACTAACTATGGAAAACCTACATTACCTAATTAAACTAACTATCAAACAGAAACTTAACTAACTAAACTAAAAGAAAAATCAAAAATGGCCACATACGACCCGGGGGGGAGGGGAGGCACCCAGGAGGGGGGAGGTACAGGGTGCTGCTCAACATCCACATGCGATGATGCTGAGCCAAAAAAAAAACCTCCATGGGCTCAACGCCTGCACAGCCCGACCTATGTGGGAGATAGATGGTCGTCCGAGTCTGGCTGATCCTGGAAAGGAGGACATGGCACAGTAGCCTGGCCACGCCTAGCCGCAGCTTGCCCCTCGTCGGCAGCAAGTCTGCCGGACGGGTGAGCCTGGTTCTGTGTGGCGATGTGACGTAGGTCTGCATGCAGAACCTCACGTGATACACGTGCTTCCTCTTGCAAGGTAGCACGTGTAACACGGAGTTCCTCCTGCAAGGCCTGGCTGGACAACCGCTGCACCTCCCGGCAAGCCTGTAGATGGTACGCTCAAGCTATGCAAACCTCTCCTCTGCCTGCTGTCTCTGGGACATCATAAGGACACCCAGAATGGATCTGAGGGAAGCATACTCCTCCCTCAGGGCATCCATGTGCGCCTCTGCGTGAGCAGCAAATGCTTGACGCAGAGACATTTCAGCCTGGCGTGCCCTGTCTGAGGCCGCCATGCCCAGCCTGAGCGAGCGGGCCGTGGACCTAGCAGGGGGGAGCACAGATCGGGCCACACGCTCCATGCTCTCAGCGATGTTCTCCATTGCTGCCCCCTGCCGTTCTGAATTGGCAGTCATGTCTTGCTCCCACTCAGTATACTGCGGTTGCGCGCGGCAACCATGTTGCCGGGCTTGACCCCTGCGGGACCCAAGGACCGGGGGTCCTCGCTGTATTGGCACCGCCCGCGGCTGCACGACTACATGCCCCTGTCGACGTGATGTCCCAGGCACATCAGTGACTGGTGTGGAGGTTGACCCTGCGTCCCGATCCGCCACGGGCGGAGGAACCAAGACTGTCTGATCCCTCAGTGCAGGTGTCGCAGACAGAGGAGTGTCCACATCAGAATCACTCACCCCTGACACATGGACTTGATGCTCATCCAACTCAACATGGACGTTAGAGTCGTCATCAAGGCTGGACTCATAGGCAGCCAGAGACAAGATGGACTGTAGCACTTGGGGGGTTTTGTGGCCTACCACCCCACGACCCCCACTAGTGCTGGGTTGATGTAGCGGTACCAACCCTGTGTCTGGCATGACAACACCATCCTCCGCCTCCATTGCGTCATCACCTGAAAAATAGAGAGAAAAAAGGTCACTACACATGTCAGAAGCACACAACACACACACACACCGACAGCAAATGCATCAGGCAGACATGTGACGCACAACATATAACCTGCCATGCATGCTGGGTCAACTATGAATTGCTTCTGTGATCAGACCTGTTGAAAGGTGGCAGTTTCCATGGAAGTGGGTCTATGCAGTGCAGAAAATGTGCACGCCACTCACTACCTACATGTACAAGGACTCCATGGTGTGTGCCAGGAAATGTGAAGGCAGTGCAATGTCAAATTCAGACATCACGTGCATTGTGCATTCAATGTGTACCATATCTAGAGGCCAAGCACCCCTCCACCCCAGTACCAAAGCAGGGATGCCTAGCATGGTATCAGAAGGCTGACCATACACCTGTGTATTGACAGGCAGTGTTGACTGGCATCAACAGCTGAATGTGATTCAAGTGACAACACTGCAAATGATGCAGGGACAGTAAGCAGGACACATGATGAAAACTCTGCATTCCGCCCATGTGTGAAGAAGACACAACAACAGTTGGACAGAGTCATTGGCCATTGAACAGGCTGAGGCCTGTGAGCCACACAGATTGTCAGACCCTAAACATGTGTGCAACGCAGGACTGAGCCATAGTTGACATGGGAAGGCTGATGAGATGGCAGGCAATGTATGTAACCAAGGACTTGTATTACAGTGATCATCCAGTCAAGGACACATAGGGGCTTGCGTGCACTCATGTCCCTGCGGGAGATCTGACCTATGCACAGTACAAGTGAGATACCCTGCATCAAGTACTAAGGCTGTACCACACGGCATATGTTTGGCAGATTCTACGCTGGAAGTTAGCATGTACACAGGACGCATGAACAAGAAAGTACACATTGGCAAGATTGAAGAACACCAGTGCAAAGGTGGAAGTGGGGTGCAGAGTGGCGGAGGAGGGGCAATGGAGCATGCCTACATGGAGACCCCGCATGCAGGCAGAGGAGACATGCATGACGGAAGCATTGCATTACTTACACATCAGAACCATGTACACATCACATGTAGCGGTAATCATGCACAACACATCCCACAAGTGAAACACACACGTCCTCAACAAACACCCATCAACACTCACTGGACTGGGCATCAAAGTCCAGCATCTCTCCCACTCCTTCAACCAATTCAGGTGGTATGAACTCCGCAACGAGTGCCTCATGTAGAGTGAGCTCTTCCTCCTCTGGTGCAGGCCCACCGCCAGTCACCAGAGTCAAGTTGTAATTAGAGGCACGCTTAGCCTTAGTGCTGCGTTTGATGTCATTCCAACGCTTTTTGCACTCTTGCGCCGTGCGCACCTCATGGCTGATTGAACTGACATGTTCCGCAACATGCTTCCAGTGGGTGTCACGTTGGGCAGCCGTAGTCTGACTATTGGCACCCACTAGCATGTCACGGCTGTGGCCCCGCACGTAGTCCACGAGGAAGTCCAGTTCCTGCTTACAGAAAGGCTTCTTCCTCGATGTGCAGGAGGTCGTGGCTGTGTGTGGGGTCCCAGCCTGTGCTGCAGGTGCAACCTTCCTCCTCTTGGACTGTGGCGCAGACCCTGGCTGGCTAATGCCGCCCTGACCAGTATGGCCAGTGGGTTTGGTGGATTGAGCCAAGGGAGTGGCAGGTGGAGGGATGACCAAAGGCCTGACTTGTGTCAGTGGCAGCTGGGTGCCCACTAATGGACCCTGCGCAGCAACATCAGCTGTGGCAGGGTCATTGACTGCAACGGTCCTGGTTGGCAGACTCACAACCGGGGTGCTGTTGGGTGCATCTGCCCCTGCACTTGCCAACACCCGGCTGTTCGGGGCAGCGGATGACATGACTGCCCCAGGGACACGTGTCTTGGTCTGAGCAGCCCGGCCTGCCCCTATGGTTTCCCCCCTGGCCTGTTGGAGATCTACCAAGGGCTCTTCAAGTGCCAACGCAGCCTGCCCTGGCAGACCCCGAGCCTGGGTGGCAGTGTCCACAGCTGCACCTGCAGCTACCACTACCCTTGGGCCCGTGGCAGTCGATGGAACGGACTGCCGGGTCACACAGGCGCCAGATGCAGAAGCTGCATCCCCCGGAACCACAGAGGGTGGTGGCATGATTGCACCGACATATGGCACAACATTATGCTCAAGTGGCGCACCCCTGCCTCTTCCCCCTCTGTGGCCGCCCTGGACACCCTGGAGTCCCCCTACTCCCTGGTCACCACGGCCACGTTCCCGACCACCCCCGCCACGAGGAGGACGCCCAGCTGAGGCGCCCCTCACCTTTGGTGCCCGCCCAACCATGGCACATATGTAGTAGTGCTGGCACAGATGGAGTGGTGCCAATGGGAGGTGTACACCACAATTGACCTGGGCAATTGGGGTGAAGGGGGTGGGAAGCAAGATGTTAACAGCCCCCCTGCACCTGCAAGGCTGTATGTGACCCCGGTGATGTGGTGACGGGTCACGCAACGCTCAGTTACCCCAAAACTGCAGTAAAACCGTGCACGCAACCCTGCAGCCTACGTGCGTGGATTCAACCTCCCGCAGTATGCGGTGGCACCCAGTAACACGAATAACGCGTACGCGTGGGACACGCAGGCTACTATGACATCGAAAATGGGCGCGATACACAGGGGCACCCGCAGTGGGAAAAAGAGCGTGTGCGAATCACCGTCTGACTAGCGCAATGCAGAAAAACACGCATAGCCAATACCCCCGCCAAAAGAAGAGATACATCCTTGATAGCTGTGAAGTTGTGATGGCGCGCGAAACAACAGGAAGCAGCAACACACGTCGGTCTCCATGAAAGGCACGTACTCACCTTTAACCCGTGCTGAGGGAAACGCACGCGCGCGTCATGTCACTTACGCGCATGGGCCCTTTCCTCGTATTACATGTGGACGTGCAGTTTGTCACGCGCGCTGAAATGCCCATGCACGCCTGTGCGCGTCACGTCACAGGGGCGCTTGCGCTTCAGGGGCCTTCTGTCCAATTAAATTGTGTATGCGTGCAGACGCGCTTACGCGCTAAGGGCCTTTCCTCGAATTACACGCTGACGTGCTGAATTTTCACGTGCCTAATCACTCCGTATCAAGCTGGCCACGCGTAAGCACACGGAAGACCACGCTCCTGCCCAGAAGGCTGAACTACTGCCCCCCAGAGCCCCGAGCACGCTCCCACCTGCCATCTGCTGCTGCCTGACTGCCTGCTGCCCACGTGCCCTGCCATTTGCTGCCTGCATATCAACCAGGGGTGCTGTTGCTGTGACCACCCCTGCTGGAACCGAAGACTCCCGACTGGGATTCCATCGCTCCACAGCCCAGCCCCAGGACCCAGTTGCCCACCCACTCCTGCCTCTGGGGTTGTCATGTCGGGGCAAACACCATCTGAGACCACTGACAACCCCCGGCCAGAGAGGCAGAGGGGCACCAGCTTCAGTGCCACCGAAGTTGGTGTCCTGGTGGAGCAAGTCCTGGGGCAGTATGATGCCCTCTTCGGAAGTTCCCGCGCCAACAAGGAAGGACGGACTCGGATCTGGACTGACATTGTGACTGCCATCAACGCGGAGGGGGTGGCAGTCCGCGACTTCCAACATGTCAAGAAGCGCTGGGAGGACTTCAGGTCCAGGACCCTGAACAAGGCCCGGCGCCTCTTGAAGGCAGCGGATGCCAAGGGGCGCCGGGGCCACTTGTCGGAAGATCAGATGAGGGTCCTGGAACGCATATCCCCAGTGCTCCACGTCCAGGTCCTTGAGAGGCAGACCCGTCTAGAGTCGAGCGGTAAGTGTACATGCATCCTGATTGTGAGCTGTGCGTGTGGTGATGTTTCAGTAGTGTGCAGGTTGCACATCTGTTTGTATGGGGTCGAGTATGGGTGGGGGTGTACAGGGCCGTGGGGCTAACACATGTGAGGGCTGGAATGTGTGAGACATGGATGGTGCTTGTGTGTGTAGGCTTGCATGCCAAATGCAGTTGTGTGGGCACACATGTTTGGATGAATGTGTATGTAAGTAGACATGTCCGTGATGTCACGCATGTATGCTGTTTTCAGCTGCATGTATCAGCACTGTGTACATGTGCATGTGTGTGTATTTGACAAGGGTGCAACAGTGATGCAACATGGATGCATGTGACAGCCGGATGTGGAAGCCTGATTGGCAGATGTGACATGGATGCCCATCTGAACACTGCGACACTTGGCAGAGGTGTACACATGCATGCAAGTGTGGTGGTGTGTGTACATGTCTGGTGCACTTCCTGTGTTGCATGTGATGTCTGGCTCAGCTTTGCCTGCTCATGCTGTTGTATGGGTATGGATGGTGCTGGCAGTTGCGATATGGCTGTGGTATGGCTCATGTGTGCGAGTTGAAATGACATGTGTGTTGGGGATTGTGATGGCATGTCTGAGGTTTGCCAATGCCACTCATGTACAACTGTCATGTGTGTATGTGTCCATTGTACAGTGCCCTGATGCCTGTGTTTTATTTCTCCCTGTCTGCAGCGTCAACTGATGAAGAGGGCGGAGAAGGTGCTGTGGAGCACAGCGGCGGGGATCCCACCGCCAGCCGGAGACGCAAGGCCCGGCTCCCCTCCCATGTTGTCATCTCGTCGGGGAGTGAGGAGTCCGGTGCCGCGTCCCAGGCCGCAGCTGCCGGGGGGAGGTCCAAGAGGCGGAGGTTGGAGTTGGACTCCTCGGCAGCAGAAGGGGCAGCTGGGACCCCACAGGGCCCAACAGGGGAAGATGGCACAGAGTCATCCAGGTTGGTGGGGGGTTTGGTGGAGGAGGAGGCCGTGCAAGCAACAGAGACGGGGTCTGTAGGTGGGGATCCCACTGGTGCTAGTGTTGCAGTGCAGGACCAGGGACAGGAGGCAGCACAGGCCGCCGCGGAGGTGCCTGTGTGCAATCCTGTCCCTGATCCTGTCCCTGCATCATCTTGCACCAGCAGGGTTGCCTACGTCCAGACCCGTTTTCAGGCAGGGGATGAGCAAACGACAACTGGCCTTCCTCTGCCTGCGGACGTGGCTATCCGGGTCCGGGTTGAGCCTGTCCTGACTGGTGTGGCGTTGCGTCAACGGGCCATGCGAGGTGACCTGCAGTCTTTTCATGAGGAGACTGCACGTCATCTCGAATGGCTCGTTGAACACGTCAGCCTGCTGGGACAGGTCACCCAGTCCGGATTCCTCCGTTTGCTGGGGCTTGCTACGACCCCCTCCTCAACTGAACCCCCTACGCGCCAGTCGTCCTCCGTGCCATCTTCCCACCCATCAGTCACCTGGGTGCCCTGTGGAGCTGCCTCTGACGGTGCGGCCAGGCTGGTGGAGAAGGCATCCCTGCCACAGTCGGGAGTCGGACGTCCAGCAGGGGTGGCCACATCAACGACTGCACCCCAGCCGGCGGAGGATGTGCAGGCAGCAGGAGGCAGTGCACGGGCAGAGGCACAGCAGCAGCAGCAACGTGGTGGGAGCCATGAAGGCTCGGGGCCTTCAACATCGGAGGGGCAGGCATCGGCCGGAGGGCAGGAGGACCCAGGACAGAGAGTGTCTTCCGTGTGGCAGCGGTTGGGCCACGCCATAGATGCGGAGCGGCAGCGGGCGGAAGAGGCACGGCTCACAATGGTCAGGGCGGAGAACTCCATGCGGAGGGCCCTGAGGCGGGCCGAGTGCCTCGAATCAATCCGCAGGGGTTTGGAGGTGGACACGTCGACGGCCCTGCGGACCCTCGGGCCATGGAGGAGGACCGCCTCCGGGACATTGAGCAGGAGTTCGATGATGCCCTGGCCCGGGACATCCAAAAGTGAGCCGTCAAACTAGCCCGCTGCCCTTGTACATAGTTATGCAGGTAGTGTTAGGTTTCCTTTTTTTTTGGATTTATTTTGGACCTTTTGGACATTGGCCACATTTTTGTATATAGTTTATTTTATTAGTTAGTGTAGTTAGATAGGTTTCATTTCTTTTGTTGGGATAATGGACCCTGGCTTGTTCGTATGTACATAGTTCACTGTTGGATTGTATTTTTCTTTCACAATTTGACCATGGAGCAATGGCTTTCAATTAATATTTCCCATTGAATTTTCATTTGTGGACAGTGACTTTGGACACCATTACTTTGGATTATGATTTTTGGTTTTGCTTTTTTTCACGGACATGCTTCTTTTCATTTTTGTACATTCCCATTTCTGTTTCTTTATTTTTGATTCTATTTATGTTTCCTTTAATAAATATTTTTTTATTGAACTTCAATGTGTAGTATCTCATTGGTTTCATACATATCATGATATGGGTTTTGAGATTCACTGACACCCATTGGGTGTATGTGAGGGAAATGTGTTTGTTTCGGAACTTGCAATTGGTGTTCTGTCATGTAATGCCAATTATGAGTGGGTGGATGCAATACTCGGTGGGTGTTTTGCATTTGGAGGCTGACCATAGGGACCAGGGATCTAGATTGTGATGACATGTTGGCTGGGGAACATGAGTTGGGCCCTGCTGGCAGGTGCCCCACAGTGCTGGTGGCTGGGGGTGCAGGGGGACATGCGTTGGTGGGCAGTAGTGCAAGTTGACATGTAGGTTGGCTGGGGGGCATGGCCATGGTGGATGGGGTGCCTGCAGGACATGTGCAGGGTAGGTTCCTGTGGTGTGAGCCACCTGCAGGGGCCGTGGAGGGTGTAGAGGGAACACCTGGGAGGACCCACACGTGCAATTCACGTGTGGTGCTCCCTGTGCACCCCTGTAATACACGTACCCTGATGGAATTGCGTGTGATACTTTCCGCGCACCCCTGATATACACGTACCCTGCTGATATCGCATGTGAAACTTCCCGCGCACCCCGAAATACACGTAGCCAGGACATTCGCGTGTGGAACTTCCCGCGCACCCCTGATATACATGTACCCTGCTGACTTCGCGTGTGAAACTTCCCACGTACCCCAAGATACACGTAGCCAGGAGATTTGCGTGTGTAACTTCCCGCTCACCCCTGATATACATGTACCCTGCTGACTTTGCGTGTGAAACTTCCCACGCACCCCAGGATACACGTAGCCAGGAGATTCGCGTGTGTAACTTCCCGCTCACCCCTGATATACATGTACCCTGCTGACTTTGCGTGTGAAACTTCCCACGCACCCCAAGATACACGTAGCCTGGAGATTCGCGTGTGTAACTTCCCGCGCACCCCGAAATACACGTAGCCAGGAGATTCGCATGTGGAACTTCCCGCGCACCCCTGATATACATGTACCCTGCTGACTTCGCGTGTGAAACTTCCCACGCACCCCAAGATACACGTAGCCAGGAGATTCGCGTGTGTAACTTCCCACTCACCCCTGATATACATGTACCCTGCTGACTTTGCGTGTGAAACTTCCCACGCACCCCAAGATACACGTAGCCTGGAGATTCGCGTGTGTAACTTCCCGCGCACCCCGAAATACACATAGCCAGGACATTCGCGTGTGGAACTTCCCGCGCACCCCTGATATACATGTACCCTGCTGACTTCATGTGTGAAACTTCCCACGCACCCCAAGATACGCGTAGCCAGGAGATTTGCATGTGTAACTTCCCGCGCACCCCTGATATACATGTTCCCTGCTGACTTTGCGTGTGAAACTTCCCACTCACCCCAAGATACACGTAGCCTGGAGATTCGCGTGTGTAACTTCCCGCGCACCCCGAAATACACGTAGCCAGGAGATTCGCGTGTGGAACTTCCCGCGCACCCCTGATATACACGTACCCTGCTGAATTCACGTGTGAAAATTCCCGCTCACCCCGAAATACACGTAGCCTGGACATTCGCATGTGGAACTTCCCACGCACCCCTGGAATACACGTACCCTGCTGATATCGCGTGTGAAACTTCCCGCGCACCCTGAAATACACGTAGCCAGGACATTCGCGTGTGAAACTCCCCGCGAACCCCTGATATACATGTACCCTGCTGACTTCGCGTGTGAAACTTCCCGCGCACCCCGAAATACACATAGCCTGGACATTCGCGTGTGAAACTTCCCGCGCACCCCTGGAATACACGTACCCTGCTGATATCGCATGTGAAACTTCCAGCGCACCCCGAAATACACGTAGCCAGGACATTAGCGTGTGGAACTTCAAGCGCACACCTGTAATACACGTACCCTGCTGAAATCGCGTGTGGAACTTCCCGCGCACCCCTGAAATACACGTACCCTGCTGAAATCGCGTGTGGAACTTCCCGCACACCCCTGAAATACACGTACCCTGATGGAATCGCGTGTGAAACTTCCCGCGCACCCCTGAAATGCACGTACCCAGCTGAAATGACGTGAGGTACTTCCCACGCACCCCAGTGATACACGTAGCCCGCTTGCCGTGCTGGTACTGGGTTAGCGCAGCCCTTTGCGCTGGATTGGGGATTTTGATGGGTTTTCCCTGCGCGAGAGGCGTTCTTGGGGGCGTAACTGGCGCTGCTGCAGGGTCGCTGCGCCACTGTGCGCCACGGCTGGTTTTGGTAGCTGGAATCCATGAATACGCTGTGCGCGAAATGGGTTTTGGCGCACGCGGCTGGCGCAGGAATTCGCACGCGCACACTGTGCGCCAGCCGCGTGTGCCACTTGTGCGCTGAATTCTATGAATTACCCCCATAGACACACACAGACACACAAATTCACAGATTGATACACATTCACCCACCATTCACTTCACATACCCATACAGTTTCTCTGTCATTCACACAAGCACCCAGCACATTCATACTGCATTCTCATTCACACCCATTCTCTCACCAATGTACACCATGCACACTGCATTAATTCACACGAGTGCATTTACAGACACCATTTTGCATACATACATATGTACATACACACACATGTGCACTTACACACTCGCTCGCAAGCATGCACACATACATTCAATTACATAAAATCCTGGCACACATGCATACACACAAACAAAAACACCTTTTCTTCCATTACCTGTTTCCCTCCAGACTCGCTACGCTGCTGCCTCCTGAGCTGCTCCGTAGTCCTCCAGCTCATGCACAGACAGGAAGCAGGAAACAGAGATAGCTTCCTGGTTCCTGTCATGCACGCATCAGGGCCTGTTCTCCGGCTCATCTGCACATTGTGCGGATTTCCTGGAGAGCGAACCCTGCTGCTCAGGCTGCACAGTGGCAGCTGTAAATGCCCACTCAGCAAAGCTGAGTGGGCATTTACAGATTTTGAGTGGGTCTTGTCCATCAGGCCCTACCTACCCTGTCTATGCCTCTGACTGTCTGCATTTGTTCGTGATTAGGCTTCTTGACGAGAAGAACAACAGGTGGTCTTCAGAGATGACATTTAGTTCCAAGAAAAACATTACCTCTGCTACAGGAAGCCCTGTCTACAACGCACAGATATTTAAAGGCAATGCGTTTGCGGACCGGCCTCCAGCGCCAGCAGAGCTTGACGAATAGGTTCTCTACAGTTCAAACTCAAGCTGAACCATTGTGTAGCCTCTGAAGGTGAGTCAGTAAATAATTATTGGCACCCAGATAAAAATTCTCATAACATTTTTTTATGCACGTCATCCCCTGAGCCTAGGTTGACTCAGCCCTGTGGAGGAAATGATAAAAGTATTAAAAAAAAGGATAAATGTAAGGGGACCATCACAGCAAATCTCAGGTGCCACCATGAGAGGGTACAGCGTAAAGTTAGGAGACCAATCTAGCAAAACCTGGGCGCCAGAGACTCAGACAGGGTAGGACCTGAGCGGCCAAGGCCCACCCAAAATCTGTAAATGCCCGATCTTGACTCAGAAGAAAAGGAGCGAGATAGATGTCAGAGAGAGGTGGTTCAGGGGGGTGGGATCAGTTACCTAGAGCAAGGCTAAACTGAGGACCAACCAGTGGGAAGGAGAGACTGAGTTAAGTACATGGAAACACATAGCCGAGAGCATGAACAAATGTATGTTGTAAGAGCTGAACTGGAGAGGAAAGGTCTTGTAGACCCTTGAAAGGGACCTGAAGGTGTGGAAATAGTTTAGGTTCTATTGTCAAGAGAACTACAATCCCTTGCAGTGTGGGAAACCAGTATACTAATAAATAAGAAGGCAGTTCAGTGCACATGTGCAGAACCTACAGTTGAGGAAATGTTTGCCCCAGTCCAATCCACCATGTTGAAACAAGAGAAGGGCCGGCCTGCTTGGAGAGGACTGCAAGCTAGCAAACAGGAACATTTTCCATCCACTCTTCACCATTCACCCAGGCAAGGCTACCCACAACTATCCTGGGAAAAAACAATTGTGTGGCATCACAGAATCTGGGCAGACATTGTGGCAGGAGCTGCTGAGGCAGGGTTAGACATGTAAAGGAGAGATGCTTGAGGGAACCTGCCCCTGGCAGATGCAGGTGCCTAGGCCTCAGGGAGTGAAGTGGGACACTAAGCCACTAGAGAGTCAGGGTCCAGGCTTCTAGAGTGGCTTTCTTCCTTTTGGGTCCCCAGTTTCCAGGGAACACTCAGCCAGTCATGTGGGCTGCTTCTCTCAATTTCCGGAAGACAGACCACAGTCCCTGCTGGGGCACGGTTAGGCAGCTGGAGGGGTGCTTGAGGCAACAGGCCCAAGATGATGGAGTCTCCTGGACCACAGGTGGTGAAGAGGCTCTATCTGCAAACTTAGAGGCAGAACCCAGGGCTTGCTGAGTGGTGTTCTTCATTTCAGCCCCTCCTCAACTTCAGTCATCTGAGAAAGAAAAAACTACTTTTAATTGCAGCAATCTCGAACCACGAAACACATGAGAGATTTTTCCTCATGTTGAAAGGTGCGTGATGGTTTATCATAGCCTATGTCCACAAATCCTAGGATGCTGCCAGCGCTGTGTTCTCAGATAGTGAGGCTTTTCATTTCACTCTGCTGATAGACATGCACTCACCAATAGCTTAGCCTCATAATCATGAAAATGAACGCTAAAGAGCAATAAAACTCTGAGGGACTTCACAGGTAGTTTTAGTCATGTTGGTGGCATAAGGGGAACACAGCAAGCTTGCTCCATTTCTTTAAGAAAAGAGGCTAGCCAATAGAGGCCCGAGCCCCACACTAACACCTGGCTGAGCCTAGAAGGCAGAATGTTATGATCTACAGTGTGGGAAAGCCACAGAGAGATCTACTAAAACCAGGGTCCTGACATCACTTAAATCTGCCTGATTCTTGAAACTAGAGCCTGGGATTTTGAAGCACACCAACTGTGTTCCAAAGTCGTGCACCTTATCTTCATTTTACTTGGATGTAATGGAATGTAGGAATGAACAGATATTGGGCCTCATTACGACTGAGGCAGAACGGGTTAACGGGCTCCGCTAAAGGAGGCGGACCCGTTAAACCCATTCCGCCTCATTACAAGCTCCCCTCGCGGGACTGGATAAGTAACGCCTGGTCAAGCCGTGAGGGGAAGAGGGAGCAAACAACGGGCCGCTCATAATCGGCCCGTTGTTTGCGCCCTCACCCATTCCCATTGAGCCCCATGGGGGCTCAGATGGGAATGGGGAAGGTCTGGGCCCGGGTTCCTGGAGGGAGGAATTACTGTGCCCTCCGAACTCGGATTGGCCCGGTAATTACCCATTCTGGGAACCCGGACCCGATTTCGGCGGCAGCCATGCCGCCAATAGCGGCATAGCTACCGCCAAAGCCGTAATGAGGCCCATTGTGTCGTATACGTTATTTCATTATCTATTCGTTTTCAGTTTCCAGCATCTCTGTTTTTGGGTTTGCTAAAGGAAGCCCCTGTAATGATCTCTCAGGTCCGTGAGCCTACAATGATTTCTTATGGGAATTCAGGACCAGCATACTGGAGTGGGCAGAGCCTAAAATGATTTCTCATGGGAATTCAGGACCAGCATACTGGAGTGGGCGGAGCAGTTAAGCAGCTAAGAGCATTATGGACCAGCAAACACACGCCAGCTTCATGTAATCCATGCAGTGAGGTCTTCAAAGAGCTTTTAGCCGCAACAAATTGCAGCATCATTAGATAAGTAACCAAAAGCATTGTCTGACTGTGTCGCACACGCAAACATGTTGCGCAACCTCTTGGCCATTCATAAAGATATCTGGACTATGCATGCATACGTGTAAAGAATTCCCCTACTGACCTCTGCCTGTCACTGTCGAGTGAAAGTTTGTTACAGTATATTTCTACTCTACCTCATGTTATTGTGGTGCTCTTTGTGTTAGTCAGAATCCTATGCAGTGCCCTTAGGGACCACTGCACAGAGTTAAGTATACAAGTGGTAATACAGGTTCCCCTTTGGTACAAGCCTGTACTACACAGAAAGAGTGGTAGCAGTGACTAAGCAGCCAGACTTATCTCAAGAGCAAATGAGCAGTAGTAGAGATTACACAAAGGACTACAATTACTGTGACTCAAGCAAACACTGACTCAAGGTTTCCGGTTAAAAAATATAAGTACATTTATTTTTAAACCATCTCTTCACAAAACACTTCACTTCTAGCAAAATAAAACCACACTTCAAATACACTACACACAACCAATTCCTCTTGTGTAGAACAACTCAAGGTAAGTACCTTATGATTTGGCAGACCGGTGTTATGAAACAAAAGATGTTACCGGGAATACATTTGCGATCACTTTTTGACAGCAATGACAGTTCCGTCTTATTAAAGATACGCGTATCCTCGTAAAGAAATGTTACAGGGGTAAAAACACATTTAGCACCTGGGTTACCACAAGAGAGTTGGGGGAAAAAATCATAGGCAATACTTTTGTCAAGGCAGACAGAATTAGAGAACAGTTTCTAACCCAAGGATAAAGTCAATAGGCCTGCGCCAGTGTTAGGTGGAACAGGGTTCCTGTTGCCGAGGATCACACAGTCAGATAGTTCACGATTCAAGGTTGCCATACTTAGATATTGTCAGAAGAGGAGGCAAAAGTTATAAGAGGGAAGGAAGAAAAGGACAAGCCTTTAGTGAGGAGAAAGGGTTCACCCTGGTTCCTCGAAGTCGGACACAGTACCTTATTCCTTGAAGAAGCTAGTGCCACGGCAGTTGTTCCTGGTAGTTTCCGGCAGACTTACGGTTCCTGGAGCTTCAGTCGTGGTGACAAGAAGGAGGATGCCTGGAGTGATCTGCCCTACCCAGGCATGAGGCCAGCAGCAGCAACAGTGAATAAAAGGTGCGTTCCTTTAAAACAGGAGAGGCTCTTCAGATTGCTATCCGGACCACTACAGCAGGGTGCAGCGATTTCGACCACAAAGAGGTTCCTCTGGCTGTGGAAGATGAGCTGGTTGACCCCACCAGGCACAAGGGAAGAAGACTCTGGACTGGATCTTCTCTGGTCGTTGAAGGGTAGATAGCTCAGGACTGCAGCAGGGCTTTCCGGGACTCGGGGTTGCAGCAGCCGTCTTCTTCTCCGCTTCTCTTCGGTTCCTTGCAGTTCCAGTGGCGACTCTGACTTCCAGCCCAAGAGTCCTGCCTTTTATGTGAAAATCCCTCATTCACACAGCCTGGCTGTCCATCACCCAGCAGGGGGGTTGTCCGGTCCGGACAACCACCTCAGCCAATCATGACAAAGTGCGACTTGGGTCTCCATGGAGACCCTGTGCATGGGGTGACCACACCCCTCCCTCACATTCAGCCCACCTAGACACCCAGGCGCCAAGAGGAGGGCTTCTCTGCAGAAGCCTGCCAAAAGACGGTGAACAAAGAAGGCAAACCTGGTTTGCCGCTCAAAGTAAAACACAAGAAGGACTTTAACAAAAAGAAATGGCGACTAAACCCAATCGGAGCCCAAATAAAAAGTATTTTGGCAAGCGGATTTAAGTTTGAGGCTACCACAATAGCCTGTAACAATACCAATTTTATATAATATAATCACGGTAGAAAAGTTAGGGTAGATACCACTGCCACCAGCGAAGTCTAAATGTTAAAAGAGCAAAACAAAGCTCAGAGAGGCACAGACAAAAAGGGGTATGAGTTAACCCTTTCCAATGCTCCATGTAAGATGGGGTGTACTGGGTCTGTAGTTTTAAAGTGACTACAAAAAGTTAATGGCAACTTTACATGTTTCTGGGGGACAGTAGTCAGCCCCAGAAAAATTGAGTCAGTGGGAAGTCTAAAAGACAACCCTGTGCTACTGAACTGAAGGTGCTGTGTAACACATACAAAAAGTGGGACTCATGCAGTGGTGTGCTCCAGAGCCGAAAATCACACAAACAGTAAAAATACACAAGTCAAAATACAGGTAAGAGTGGGAAAAAGGCTCACACTCTTACCAAGTGGAAAAATAAACTGCAGAAATCCAGTGAAGCTGGTTTCTCCCTAACACTTTACACCTCACTTTTTCACTACTTGTGCCCGGGCCTTTCATGTTGCAAACTATTAGTGTGGGAAATGCATTGTAAAACGTTTATGAATAACCACCAAATTACACTTGAGTTTGTATGTGTTTCAGCACACATATAATTTGCATTTGCAAATGCCTTTTCCAATTGTGTTCACCCTTTAGCATCACGCTCATTTTCACTTGTTGATTGCTTTATAAATCAATCTCTAAAACCAGATGACGTTATGAGCATTGGTCTAAGAATGTATGCTGGTAACATTTCATTGGCCTGTTGGGCATATATTCATGAATGATGTAATGACGCAAGCAATCCTTCTCTTGTCACACCTACTTTTGGAACTCGATCCTGGTATCGGCTCAGAATGCCCCCATAATTCTCAGATTCTGCAAATCTCTCAAAACGTGGCTTTTTCATCACATGACCAAGGACTAGTTCCAATGGATGCACAGATCGCAACTCGCAGTTGTGCGCTACTGTTAAAAGATGCCAACGCATGCACTGGCTACCTACACCCTGTACAGAGCTCTGATGCTCTGGACCTAGGTCCACGCTTGAAACAATGAAATACAAATAAATTCAATTGTTGCCCACAAGCAAGGCAGGGTTTTGGTGACTTCCACCCTTTCAATGAGGTCAGAGTTTAGGTTTGTGCAGCAAAATGGGCTTCCTCGTACCCATCTGCTAGTTTAGTTTAGTTTGTTTATTTGTATAGCGCTCCCAGCCCAAAGGCATCTGGGCGCATTTCTTACCAAGATAGTTACAGACAGTACATGGCAATATAAAGGAAATGTTACAGGTTATATTGGAGGAGACACTGATATATACAGCAAGTTACATAATTACAGGGTGCGGGAATACACCGACTGCAGCAGTCCTGTGATTACAATTTTTACATGAGTATAAAATATACATCAGCTAGGAGGTGCCGCATATATGCAAGATACCAAAAATTTACAAAAATGAGGGAGATATGCCAATAATTACAGGTTACAGGTCAGAAGCAGGATGAGTTATAGTTCCTACGTAAAAGCCAGGTTTTGGCGTTTCTTTTAAATGGGTGGAAGGCCGGTTCCGATCTTAGTGAGAGGGGTAAGGAGTTCCAGAACTTGGCTGCAAGTGTGTACCAGTAATATGCTTATTGATATGGCTATCATATAATAGTGTTCCATGGCTGTTTGGATCACAAAAAGCAAATTGGTGAGAACGGAAGATCGCCCAGAGGTCTGATCAGCAGCTGTGGTGACGGGTCTGCAGTGCTGGACGTTGCCCAGATAAGCCTTCCAGCACTGCGGCATTACTCGCCGCTCTTCATACCCATGAGGAGGTGTGCTCGCTCAGGCTGACAGTGTGGAGAGGGCCGGCCAATCTGCAAGTCAAGGTGAGAGCCATCGACTCAAGGACAATGGTCATTTGAAAGCACTCGATAGCAATTAAGAATTAAATAATGGCTCAGGGTGTCTGAGCAGCCTGATTGGCTTTATGGCATCCGGTGACCTTGTGTGGTCTCCTTCACGCAGCTTTTGAGACTAAGACCGGCAGCGCATCTGCCACAGCTTCAGACAATTCACGCGGCAGTGTACAGTAACGGAAGCATCTGAATGCTGATGGCAATGGGCTAAATTGGTGATCATGTAGAGAGCCAACCAGTAAAAGTGTATCTTTAAAAAGTTTAACCTTGTTTCTTTTGATGTAGGTGTCTGTTAATCTCTTGTCCATTATTAATCGTTTCACAGTTAGTCTTTACTTCACATACCTAATAATGTACCTGATACTGTACTCTCTTGCTCTGTGCCTCCATAACATTCTTTATGTGTGCCTGTGTGATGGTGTGCTTTCAAATGCCCAGCCTAATGATACATCCGGTTGCAGGTTTCTGCCACAATTGTACTTGTTGCATTCATGTCATGTGGCTCTTTTCGATCTCGTGCTCAGGCTTTTCTACCAAGTCTATGTAAAAAGGACGAGCATACTCGTCCTTAGCACTTAAGGGGTTAATTGGTTTCTTCAGAGCTCTTGAAGTAATGTATTAGACGGATTCGGATGCAAATCAGCTGCAGTGTGGTGAAATGCCACCCAATCCACCCACGACTGCCCTCCAAATTCTGGCTAAAAATGCCCAGGGTACCTCACCTGCCCCAACACAGTACAACCCAAACAGTACACAGTTAAGGGGTGCTTCTAATTGGCACTCATCGACACCACACCACAGTTTTCCGCTGCTGCCTTACCTGCTATCCCCCTACCGCAAAACCTCCCACCCGCACAGCAAGGCCACAATTATTTTACAGAAGGGTGCAATACAAGACCACTTACTTATAGGTGCAAACATTTTGTATCAGAAACCATCTGCAGAAATGTGTTACATTTTGCTTTTTGAAGAGTATTTTTTCCATGCTCCTTGGTGTAATGATATGTTGTTCCTTTTACATGTGTGCTGCATTGCCTTCTTTGTATTATTTTTGTCATTATAAGAAGTTACCCTTTTTTTTTATTTGCCTACAGCATGATTGTGCAGAGCATGGATGGTGCCTGCTGATTTATATAAACCTTTCTGATGTCTTTAGCCAATGAAACTGCACAGACATTCTTCCTAACACATCCGAAGATGTCCCCGGACAGCTCCTCCATTTTTCATGTTGTGTCATTATGGCCTCAATGATGGAAACGGCAAAGTTCACGCTCATCAATAACACTATTGAAACCCGACACAAGATCCCCTCTTCTTGAAGTGGCAACAAAGAGAAGTAGGTTTTAAGGTGACATCTGTTTAGCTCAACAGCGTGTCTCGGCTCTGCCACACAGTAGTGGAATTGTACCTGTCTAACAATAAGCTGCTTTCACCCTCCTGGCCCCTGCAGTTCTCCCTGGTCTTCATGCCCCTGCATTTTGTGACTGCGAAGGAGAACATTTTCACTTCCAGCACAGCCGCTCTGCAGGAAAGCTCTGACCTTCACATTAACAGTTGTAAAGTCACGCAAGATAAACATTTATGGGCAGGGTGAGACCGTTTTGCTCCAAATGATTCTGAAGAGGCTGAAATGCACAAAAGTTTGAAGAGTGGCAAGGAGGCATTCCCTCTGTGCCGTGTATATTGCAACCTGTTTCACACTTTGGGCCTTATTTACAAAACTGTTTTCAATGGCCCTGTGTGTTAATTCAAACAAATGGAATTCTTTTTTACGCATCTTATTTTTCATTAAGCTCACCAACTTGTGATGAAGGCGTGCAGTTTGTTTTGGGGTCCTTAACTGGCTGCACTCAATTGCACTTTGGGGTTCGTATCCTGTAATGACTGGCAGGGGAACAGAAGATGATAATTAACACATGGTTATAGAGGGGCAAGATGCTAGTATCTGATTTGTTTCGAAGTGCTTACAATGTCAACAGATATGCAAACTAAAGCTTTGGTTGACACATTGTGGATAGGAGGAGGTTGAGAGATGGGAGTTTCTCTCAGGAGTGTATCTCAGGCCACCAGATTCTAATGGAGACAATTGTAACCACATATATTCCTTGCTCAGGCCGTGATATCAAGCAGTGCCCCCTGGCTTCGGGAAAAGGTGTACCCATGAATGCTTGAATGCTGCTCATTTAGTTTAGAAGACCTAGGGGACTCATTTATTGTAGCGCTCATTAGACGAGTCCGAATGCCAGCCATTCACTGAATTTTGAAGGATTGCACACAGCAGGAGCATCTTGTCCATAATGAAGGATTGCACACAGCAGGAGCATCTTGTCCATAATGAAGGATTGCACACAGGAGGAGCATCTTGTCCATAATGAAGGATTGCACACAGCAGGAGCATCTTGTCCATAATGCCTATTGCATCTTTACATATAAGGTTATTCACAAGGAACTGGAACCTGTTTACATTGATTAATTAACAAATCTATGGCCCATCAATAGCACCCTTCCATGGAATTACCCATGTCATCAATAAAATCCATTCATTTATTTGGTACAACGTCCTTTCATTGCGGCATGTTTTTTCGCAGGGATTTTTACCTTGAATTTTTTAACAAAAAAAAAATCACATTTTTTTGGGGGGGTTAGAAAATTATATAGATGGGATGTGGGTGTTTGGGAATAGATAAAAACTGAAAGGGAATGGGCGGTTGGGGGGACCCCTCAAAAGAATTTTAAATAGCATTTGATGGGTTTTTTCATAAAAAAATGTGCAGTAAAATCATCCTTAATCACTCCTTCTCCTCTATCCACTTTCTGCCCACCCACTCTAATGGGAACTTCCTTGACCTTATTCTCATCTCATCTGTACTCTCAGCCTCCAAAATCTATACTGACCACCTCTCCCTTTGATCACTCTACCATCTCTGCCTCAACGCCCACCTCTCCCCCCTCTTGCCACCCACAACTACTGTTAATAAGCACAAGATTCCCTCCTCCAAACTCCCTATCTAGCACTCCAACCTACAACACTTGCATCGCTCATATGCTGAACTCACCTTCCCAACCATGACAAAGCCTTCTCTAACTTCTCTAACTTCAACACTGCTGTTCATGCGCCCTCTCCTCTCATTTCTCTCTGTCTACTTGCACTCCTAAACCCTCCCCTACACAGCCGTGGATTACACCTCTCACCCACACCCTGAAAAAAACTAAGTGAAAAAAGCTTTGCATCTGTCAAAATTCTCCAACTCTACCTCTCCGCTATTGTGAACTATTCCTCTGCTCTTGACACTGCTAAACACGATTTCTACCTCTCTCTCATATCGTCTCAATTCTCCTCATCCAGATGCCTCCAAAAATCTCTCAACTCCATTCTCTTTCCTCCCGAACGCTCCTCTAGTTCTTCTATTCTCTCTGCCAATGATCTTTCCCACTACTTTGCTTCAAAAATCTCTACCATTTGAAATACCCTCAGAAATGTCCAACTATCCCCCTCCTGCTCACTACACTCCACCACCATTACCCTCCTCTCCCGCAACTATGTCCCCATTTGACCCCACAGACCCTGCGGAAATTACTGGCCTTCTCCACGTAGCTAACCTGTCATGTGACCAATGGTAAAACTCATATCGCCCACTGTTGCACCTCACATTACCTCCTTCTTCCATGCCTCCCTTGACACAGCCACTTTCCTCCCACCACTGGCTTCCCTATCCTTAAAAAACCTGGTCTTAACCCTAACAATTCTGCCAACATTTGTCTGGTCGCTCTTATACCTCATTAATCCAAAATCATTGAAAAAAATGTATTTACCGACTCTCCAAGTTCCTTGATACGCACAAACTTCGTGACCCACTCATTGTTGGCAACTTCATTTCCTACGCTGATCATGCTAACCTGTCTTCTATTCGTATTCTCCTTTATCTCTCTGCTGCCTTCATTACTATTGACTATTCCAACCTACTAGCCGAAATGTCTCTTCTTGGAATCAAAGAGAAAGCCCTTGCTTTGCTAACTTCTTGCCCCCAAGCAATTTCAGATGACCTGGAACAACTTTACCTCCCCACCCTCCCTATTAACTGTTGGTGTTCATCAAGGGTCAGTCTTAGGTCCACTTCTCTTCACTCTCTATACATCTGCTTTTGGTGCCCTTATCTCCTCCTACGTCTTTGTATATCAACCTTTACCGAGGACACCCAGATCTTCTTTTCCTTTCCCTATCTAACGAACTGAGAAATAACATCTCTCACTGTCTCATCGCCATCCAATATTGGATGACATCTCACTCACTCAGGTTTAACTGAAGTCCTTTACTTTCCAACCAAACAAACAATCTCTTACTCTCCTCACCCATTCTTTTCTCCCCCTTACTACCTTCCTTACTCTACCTCTGTTTGCAACCCTGGTGTTGTTTTCGACCCACCTCACAACTTCTCTCTCTTTATCTTCAAATCTGCCACGGCTGCCAGACTAAACCTCCTCAATATCCCAAAAATATGCCATCTCCTTCCTTTCAACTCTGCCAAACAACTCATCACCTCCCTAGTCCTCTCTAGAACGGACTACTGTGCCAGTATTCTCTATGGCCTTCCCAACTATGCCTTCTCACTGTTGACAACGTCCTTAACAACGCTGTCTGCACAATTTTTAACCTTCCTCGTTTTACCTCTTCCTCCTTGGCCCACTGCCAGATTGGCTGGTTATACATGAAACTAAGAATTAAATACAAACTTCTTCTTATCATCTTCAAAAGCCAGCATGTCCTTTCCCCTCCATACCTATCAATCCACCTCACCCCCTACTCTCCTCCTAGCACCAGCCCCGGCCTACCTCCTTGCCACTACTTGAGCCCCATGAGCTCCCTCTCATTTCTGCTCTCTCCCTTGCTCCCCTACTCTGGAATGGTTTTCCTCTCCGTACTACTCTTTCACTACCACTATTTAAATCTAACCTCAAAGCCCTCCTTCTCTCGGAAGCAACACTGTCCTAACAATACTTCGCCCATTATGCCTCTCTCCCCACAAATATAAGCCAATCCCACTGCATTTACCCCTGTCGCAAACACACCTCCGTACTGAAGACTACATAATCTCTGTAAGCATTTGTGTGCCAAAAATGCATCCCTTCACCAAATAAATAAATAAATATATACATATTAAACGTCTCCTGATTTTGGTAGTTAAGCACGCAGGCGTTAGCTGAGCCAAACAGTCTCGACTTTATGGTGCTACATGTAGGTTTACCCTTCCTCCCTTCTCTAGTGCTCTGGATGTAATATGTTCATTTTGACCCGGACCGGGTCATTCACGCTGTTAACATCAGACATTTAGATATCAGTTGGATGTCATGTACCTTTGGAGCTCAAGGGGTCTTTCCACTGTATTCCCCACTTCCAAGATAATCATTATTTCTCTTCTCGTGGTTCGACAGCATCCGGGAGCTAGAAGACATGTGAAACTGTGCAGGAGATACTCTAGCTCTGATGCGATTTTCAAGTCTACTTTCACAACAGACTGAAGAAAGTCTTTGGACAATATAAAATGTATGAAGAATATTCTAAATTTAGGCATAACCAAAAACCAATATTACTATATATTAGGCAGGTACCTAGTAATCTGATAAGAGCAACGTACATGCGATTCAGGTTCAATTTACTGTTAACGAAAGACCGTATGAAATGTTGGAAACATAACAAAAATGAGGGGTATAACTTGAATTGTAGATTTTGTATGAGTGATGTAAATGAATCCTTGAAACATCTAGTATTATACTGTATTTCTTTTGAGGAAGATAGACAAAAATATTTGGGTAAATTCCTATTTGGCACCATGGGAATTCCCCCAGAAACGCTATGGGTAGAATGTATGTGGGGAAACAGGACTTCACTTATACTTGCACTAGTAAAAGTCCTACAAATTATTGAAAAAAAACTCGATTGGGTTGAGAATTATAGTAAAGAATAGAAAAAGATGTGAAATCTGTAAATGTTTTATTTAAGTACGCCCAAGTATATTGTCAGCCTCATCCGATACTGCTTGGACTTGTAGTGCTCGAATTAGACTTATAAATGCTGTTTTATTATGCTGGTAGAAATATTTTATATTTTAAGAATAACTGTGTTATACATTGAAGAAACATGTTCTCATATGTATTTGGAAACTTGAATTTTATGTTTGAAGTAAATTGGATGTTGTAAAGATCTATTATCAAAAACAACAATAAAAATAAAAAAAAAAAAAAAAAAGAAAGTCTTTAATTCTGGTGCACTCTTATGTTTCATGTTGTTCTGGATTTAAGTTTTCCTTTTGTCGTTAGACTCAGCGTTTCCAGGAAGCATTTTCATTTAAAATCATTAGCTCTGATAAGGAAGCACATGTCAAAATTGGGCAGAGTTTATAGGTCCATAGGGGTTTTTAGTGAGGCACCTGGCCTTGAATATTGGTGCTTGTCGGCCTCTAGATCTCTTATTGTTCAACCGCTTGGATTTGCATTCTTATTTTGCTGGTTAGAGCTTTATTTTTCTGGGTTTTTAATTGAGTCTCCAGGGGTTAAGCCTTAGCAGATGTATGAACACACATCTGCTGCACCCTCGTAGACCTGACACTTATGTAAAGGCCATATATGTAAAGACCATAGTATAGCATACATCTTCCATTGAGAAACATAAAGGCCTTAGTGACAGGTAGTGTCACAATTGCAGTCTGTGCTAACTACAGGCCGCTATCATTTATAAACATTGACGCTAAGATTTATGCTAAAATACTAGCGACTAGCTTGTGCCCCTTCTTGTCTCATATGGTGCATCTGGATCAATCCGGCTTAATACCAGGACGGTACCCAGCGTCCGATTTAAAAAGATTATGCAATGTACTAGCCGCAAGCCTAACCGGACCCCAAGCAGTGGCGGTCACCCTAGATATGCCAAAAACATTTGATACAGTATTGTGGCCATTTTTATTTCAGGTTCTGTCTAATTATGGGTTTGGACAAAACATAATCTCATGGGTTAAACTACTAAATACGTAACTATTTGCCCGGGTGCACACAAGCAAGAGGCTATCCTCTGTGTTGAGGTTGCGAGGTGGAACTAGACATGGGTGCCCCCTTTCACCTTTACTCTTCAGCTTGATAATTGAGCCTTTAGCAGCTAGGACTTGGGAAAACCATAGCGGAGCAGGTATACGGCTTGGTGGGAAATCAGAAATCATTTCACTGTACGCCAATGACATCCTTTTATATATACAGGGCCCTGAGGCCAGCCTGGCAAGAGTCGTGGGAACAGTGTCGGACTTTGGCAAACACTCTGGCCTTCATCTAAACCATAGCAAGTCGGATATATTCCCCTTGACTGGCAATATGCAGGCATTGGCTGATAAAATGGGACTCAGGTGGACTGCCCATGACTTTCGTTATTTGGGGATCTGAATTGCCAGGATGGGTTCACTGACGCATGATTTGAACTATGGGTCCTATCTGACCATGATAAAAGCCACGTTTCTGAGGTGGGGGCAGATCCCGCTGTCGTTGGCCAGAAGGGTGTCGCTGATACAAATGATAAAACTACCCAAACTTTTGTACTTGTTTCACAATATTCCTCTTTGGCCTTGGCACACTTTCTTCTCTGACCTCACCAGTGCATGTCCCTCCCTCCTCTGGTGGCCAGGTTTGAATTAAGTGGAGACACCTAACCCATCCTTATGAAGCGGGGAGACTGGCTGCCCAGATATCGAGTTGTATAACTTGTCAGAACAGATACTCTACGTAACCTACTGATTGACTGATTGAATGAACAATCTGATGCACCTCATGTTAGGCTGGGAAAACTACAAGTGGGCACCTCGTCATTGCTGATGCTACTTGACGGAAACTCATATCGATGCTCACCCCCATCGGACCCTGTGGGAATGACCTGCTGGGCCTGGGGAAAACTGAATACAATGCTGGATATCTCAACCCTATATGACACGCGCCTCCCATTGTGGGGTATGTCAGCGGTGGTGCCTTCCACAAATAGGACTGTGGAGACAGTCTGCTGACTATCTCTGCCTGATGTGAGCAGGTGTTCTAGTGTGGTTCACATCTCACTTACTGAGTATTGGGAAAAACCATTGAGTTCTTCCTGTATGTGGTGCATTTGTGTACGTTCCTCTAGGTACACTTCATAGGTGCTGTGAATTGTTATTTAGGGCTTACAAGTTGTGCTGCATTCCTTACATTTGTATTTATTATCCAACAGGGATGACCTTTCTAACAGAAATGACATGAAATGTGCAGACTCGATCTCTGCTGGTGCAGGGAAGATAGAACTAGAAGACATGTCTTCTCTTTCCCAGGCCCCAGACTCTGAAACCTTCTCCCTAACACCAGGCTTGACCCCTTGCTTCTACCTACAAGGAAAGAGATCTTCAGGGGATGGCTCCTTACCAACACCCAGGCCCCCACTCCCTTCACTCCCCACATAACATGGGACTGGTTGATATGTTCCCCCTGTTTCCTCCCCTATTTGCATGTAGATTCTGCCTATTTAACTGCCCCAACCCCCTCTGTTGTTAGCCCCTACTCCGTTGTCTCTCTGCTTCCCTCACCGTGTCCTTCCCCCTATGATTTGTAAACTGCTGTTTTGCTTCTCGAAGCTAGATCTGTGTGCAATAAACACCCTGATAATAGTATGTGCAATAGGCAGTAGGACATTTGTCTGAATTACAGTAAACTAAGTAAACCAAGTGATGATATACAGGTAGCATTTTGAGACATAGACCGGTGACAGTGGCTATCTAATGGACATAAACAGGATATATATTAATAGCCTACTGCCAGATCCAACATACACACCATATTTACATGCATTCATGACATTTTCTGGGAGATAAGCTGGGGATCAATTGGGCAGAGATGGAGAGGGATAGGAGACATGACTTCAATTCTCGCAGGTGGAGCTTGAGTTGGGTTTGTTTGTAATGTCCCGGGGAAGAGCACTCCAGTGAAGGAGCAAGTAGAGCAAGTAGAGTCGCTGGGAACCCTCATAGCCACATGCAACATCCACATTCACCAATACACTGATGACACACAGCTATACCTCAAGGTCGACTCCATCAAGGACATCGAAAGGCTCAAAACATGTCTTTCGCTGATCCAGTCTTGGATGTCTAGTGCATACTTGAAGCTGAACTCCTCCAAGACTGGATTCCAACTCCTCACCTACAGCACCGAGCACCCAGACATACAGACCTGGCTGAAAACCATTAACAGTGAGGCTTCACACCCAAGCTCACATCCTGTGCCAAGTCCCTCAGGTTCCACATCAACAAACACCTCTCCTTTAAGGGAAACACATATCTAAGAAAACTCAGCTTTAGATCCACTGTTCACGCACTGGTACTATCCCACCTGGATTGGCTCAATGCATTCATCGAAGGCCTCCCATCATCCACTTTCGTGCCCCTGATAAGTGTCCTACACTCGGGAGCATGCCTCAACAAGGGTCTATGCATATACGACTATATCACCCCAGCATCTCATCGACCTTCACTGGCTGCCACCTCATGCTCAAATCATCTTCAGGTCTTGCTGTATCATTTATAAGTCAGTCGCCCTGAAGTCACCCAGCTACTTCGCAAACAAACTCAACTCAACATCGCCAGTGGACAGCGCAACACCAGAAGCCAGGGCGCATGCAGACTTGAAATCCGAAAGGACCAGAAAACAAGCTCTGCCCAGTTTTGTATAACCTCGATTTAGGTCTCAATTTAGGTCTCAGGGAATATTGGTACTGCAGCAGATGGGATTTAACCCTGTTATTACATGATCATTGATGGGATTTAACCCTGTTACTACTTCATCAGGTATACAAAACTGGGAACTAGAGTGCACGCCTTACCCCCTCTTTTTTCTACACATTGGTTTGAGAGTCCCGGGCTCTAGAGGCAGTGGCACCGGGGTCACCATGCCCTACCTAGGAGAGCCCCATTTATGGGTTTTTTCCTCCTCCCCCTATTATGGGAAAAAATAGGAGGGGAGTTGGTTCCAGGTTACCAGAACTGACTACAGCTACCAGAATTCCCTGAGACCTAAATTGAGACTAATTAGTAACACCTGAAAAGACTGCCTCCATGAAGATTATAAGAGACATGAAAGCGCTTGGAGTAGAAGAGCAACTAAACTGCAGCAGATGGGATTTAACCCTGTTATTGCTTGATCATTGATGGAATTTAACCATGTTACTACTTGCAGCAGGTATACAAAACTGGGAACTAGAGTGTACGCCTCACCCCCTCTTTTTTCTACACATTCCTTTCACATAGATACACATATTGAGGGTAGGAAAATTCTTGTGATCACCATAAAACATGATATGCCTGAGAATCAGTACATTAAAACTTTGACTTCTGGTGGATATAATTCTTCTATGAATCTGAATCAACTATTATACCATCTAAAAACGTTTTCTAAGAATTTAGCCAATAAGCAATATAAATTCAATGAAGCTGAAGTTTATAATTGTGAAGGAAATGGTGATGGAACATTGGAGACTTCAAGTCCCACAATGCTCTGAATATTGATGCAAGGAAAAGGGACTCAGATGCACTAAACTGCAGTGTGCAGTCTAGTGATTCATATGGCCCTCACCTAAGAGAGATCTTTGAATATATAAGGTCCCCTCAGGTGCAGGCCATAAGAACAGCAGGGTGGAGTTGCAGACCCCACCAGTCGCAGTTGCAGTGGAAGCAGAAGGGAGATGCCGGAGCCGCTGCTAATTGGAAAGTGGATGTCAGTCCTGAGAGGGCCTCCAAAGTTAATGATTTGAATTGCAGTGTTCGCACAGTGGGAAGCGGCATTGCAGCTGACTATCCGCCTGGAAAGTGAGGCTCTCCTATCGGTGTGTCACATGGAGCAAAGAAAGCTCCTTTCCTATTTGGAGTGGGTCAAATGAACTAAGGAGCAGCCTAACTTGCAGAGGGAGGCAGAAGTGTCCCCGTGGCAGACAAACACGGCTGACACCTGGAGCGAGGAAAGCTCCTTTCCTGTTTGACATAGGCCACAGGAACCAAAAAGCAGCCTGCCATGCAGACGGAGGCAGAAGAAGCAGAAGGAGGAAGAACAGTGGATCACACAGACGCATGTGACAAAACCGGTGAGTTTACCATCAGTAGGTTACGCCAGTAAGCTCCATACGCAACCCCTGAAGATCAATAGTTATTTCGAATACCGGTCAGATAGAAAGACATCTTATTGGCAGAATAAGAACTTAATAAAATGGCAAGGAGAGAAAGATTACCTGCATTGCTATACAAGCCAACACCAGTACCAACATAAAGAAAGAGTAATACTGAATCAAGTTGACCCCAACCATCATTACCAAAGTAAACAGGAGGCAATTTTTCCCAGATTATAACATCCATGTTGGCTAACTAACAAGAAAACATTGTTGTCAGAAGTTTGAAACTGTTGTTGCCAGAGTGGGGAAGAAGCAATAGTTAAGCAAGTTACTAACAAGCATTGCCTAAGGCAAAGAAAAGCTATTGTAAGAAAAAATCATTGTCAGCAGTTACCAAGATTGGAACTGACAGCATGAACGTGCAACATGATTTCCCAGAAGAAGTTGTGAATACCGATGTTGATGAAAGTTAAAGACTTTTATACTGCTTTGAAGTCAACCTCACCACATGGTACTTGTAGACTTGTAGTAGTGGTAGGAGATGTTTGTCCTGGCAGGAGAGTATACCAGGCTCGGGACTGTATATGTAATCCTGGCAAGTTAGTGGACCAAGAAGAATCATTGAAGTACTGCATTGTGGTTGAAGTTTGTTAAGAAGCAGAAGTGGCAGAGCCACTAAAGTGTAACATGAATTGTTGTAGAGTCATCCTGACAGAACTTTGTTGTGGATAAAAAGTGAATTATGATTAGTGTTGTGTTTGTCGTGTTTGCTCAAAAAGAAGAAGTTGTGCTGAACTCTGCTGTAAGTGGAGAGATAAAGACTTGTCGTTTAGTGGAATAATTTGATCTTTTTCAATTGAAAGACATTTGGGACAAGAAGAACTTAATGATCAAAACCTGGCTACAAGAAGACACCTGTTTAATTGAACTTTGATTGAAATTCCTGTTTGAATCTGGCGAAGGGGATGCAGCCCAGGATATAACGATATACAATTATCAAGTATATGGTGAATATAACTGTTATTTCTGTTACATTTGAACTGCCATTTTTTACCTTTATAAGTTTGTTGTTTGTACAAGTGTGAGGAACATATTCCTTGTGCTAGAGTGTTTTCCTTTAGTTTATTGTGATTATTGTGATTTACAGGGAAAATCATCTTTAGGCCAGGGATCGTGAGGCATTAATCTAACCATTTACCAAGTTGTCCACCTTACATTTCTGACTTCTCACGTTGCCTAAACCCTAAGACTATGGAACCTCCTTTTCATCAGCATTAGAGTCACCACCACGCTCCTACAAATAGGAGAAAATAACTCAAGACCCACCTCTTCAATGAATCTCTCCTCCTCAACACCTAGGCCATCATGCCACCCCTCGCACCACCTGACTCGCTAGATGCCGCCCACCCCACTCCTTCCCACCACCCCGTACAGCTGTATGCCTCCTCTGTATATCTGTTCTGTTGAAACCTCTGAAAAGCGCTCTGTAATGCATCTGTACTATTGTATAGCTAGGTAAAGCGCTCTGTTATGTATCTGCAATGTTGTATAGTTCTATAAATTGCTCCATTGCTTCTCAAAGCTTGGTCCAGACTCAATAAATACCATGATAATAATAATAATAACAATAATAATAAATAAATAAAGAACGAGAGGTGCAAACAGATGCATGGTGGATGGGGGACAGAAAGGTTGGGGACATGATATTTGATATTTATAATGCACCTGCACACAAGTGTTTGTAGGCTCCACAAGGCAAGGGAGTGGAGACAGAGGGAAGACAAGACAAACAATCCTACTAGGGCTTGTGACATTCGGATTGTGCAAGTGCAATAATGAGAAGGGCAGGGGGAAGGGAGAGGGGGCACTGCAGTGGAAAGTGTAGGGGGAATTGCGATCAGGGCTGCAAGGCTCTGAGTAAGTGCAGCCAGGGCAGTGTGGCTCTAGGTAAGTGCAAGGAGGCAGGGGGGCAGGATGGTTTCCAGTTACAGCCTCTAAGTGTGTGATAGGCCAGGAGCCAATGCAAAGAAGACTGGTCATGTAGGGGCCTGGTACCCAGTGAGACAAACACTGTGGGTACCAAGCAACCAATCAGTGAAGCAGACAGGTAAGTTTGCAAGGAAGCAAGAGAGAGAAGGCAGAGGAAAAAAGGAAGATCTTGAGCTGCTTCTGGAAATTCAGGTGGTCCGGCTCAAGTCTGAGAGGGCAGGGTAGCTGTTCCAGAGGGAGGCACCTGCAGAGGAGAGAGATCTACCCTCCACTCTATGCTTGGAGAAGCGTCTGACCCTAAGAGAGTTAGAAGTAGAAGGGCTTTAGAAGGAAGATATTTAGGGAGAGCGAGTTGGATATAGTGAGGTCCCCGGGCCCAGAAAGCCTTGTGGACAATTCAGAGGGTCTTGAACTTGATCATTGCAGCCATTCGTAGCCAGTGGAGAGATTTCAGGGCTGGAGCGATGCGGCCCCTGAGCTTGAGGTCAAGGATACGTCTTGCAGTTGCAGATTAGTTGCAGGGGGCGAAGTGTAGAGTTAGACAGATTGAGAAAGAGGCTGTTGCAGTAGTCCAGCCTGGAGAGAACCAGGGCTCTGAAAACAAAGATTTTCAGGGGAAAGGGGAGAAAAGGTAGAATAACTTTGAGGAGGTGCAGCTGGAAGTGGGCCGTGTTGACAAGGTCCAAGATGTGAGGAAAGAAGGAGAGAGTAGAGTCGAAGATGACACCAATGTTTTTTGCCTCACAGGAAGGCAAGAATAGAGGGCCTAAGGAGGGCAGCCAGAGTGAGAGAGGGGCAAAAGTGGGGGTAGGGGTCCCAATGAGAAGGATCTCAGTCTTATTGGCATTAAGGCAGAGATCGTTAGATGCACATCAATCCTGAATTGCGGATAGACAGTCAGGAATGAGCAAGGAAGTAGAGGAGGCTGAGGGAAGCCTGAAAGAGAGCTGAGTGTCATCCGCATAGCACTGAAAGTAAGAAGAGAAGGTGGAAATCAGGTGGGCCAAATGGGCCAGATAGGCATTGAAGAGCCAGAATGAGAGGATAGAGCCCTGGGGGACACCACATGTGAAGAGAGAAGTGGTGGAGAGAAAAGACCCAAGTTGGACCTGGGAGGGTCGGCACAGTAGAAAGGAGGTCAGCCATGCCAGGGGCCAATCCATTATGCCCAGGTTCTCGTGGAGTCGATTGATCACGGTGGCATGATTGACCATATCAAAAGCAAGGAAATATCAAGGAGGATGAGGACAGAGGGAGAGCTGGAATCAAGATTAGAGAGCAGATCTTCACAGGTGTTCAGGAGAGATATTTCCCTGTCTCTGGATGCTCTGAAGCCACACTGATGGTCATGGAGGCGACCAACAGATTAACTGCGGAGTGTAAGCTGGGAGATGGCCAGCTTTTCCAGTAGTTTGCCCAGGAAAAGAGTGATAGAAATCATGGAATTGTTTCGCCTACAGGTAGGATCTGCAGAAGGCATTTTTAGGAAGGGGTGCACAAGGCTGTGATTGAGAGGAGAGGGGAAAGATCCAGCGGTGTAAGAGAGATTACAGAAATCAGCCAAGGCTGGATTGAGGGTGGAAATGTGGAAGAGCAGGGCAGCACCTATTTGGACGACACTTTCATCGATCAGACTTGTCTAGAAACATCATTAGGTCAGAGAGATTGAGGAGAAAGGAAGAGGAGAGAGAGAGGTGGCCAAAGGGGGCCTGAGAAAGGTAGAGGGGTATTGAGAGTAGGAGGAAAATGAGAATAGGATGTCCTGAGTTTTTGTGGTGAAATGAGAAACCAGAGCCATAAAAGGCTCTGGAATGGAACAGGAGAGGTTGTGTCTGCAGTAGGATTTGGCAGCTCCTTGCAGATTTCTTTTACTTAGATTTGTATTGGCATTTTCAGAAATTGATACAAACAAATAAGATTGGCAATTACAATCACCCCATCCCCCCTCTTTTGTCCCTCCACCCCCTCACTTGAACTCACCCTGCTCAGGTTGCTCGACCGTAAACATTCCAGCAGACAGGATGTTGGATTAACTACATAAAGCCGGAATAAAAAGATTTGTTAGCGGCAAGGGTTCTTTCCGTGGTTCTTTGGACCAATTTCACCCATATTTCAAAAGGGGACCTGGGTTTCACCTCCAAACCAGAGAAATGTCATGCATCAATCAATGTTTTAGGGTTTCCACTTCCCCATTTCAACCTGAAGGCTCACCAGTCAAGGGAGAACATTTCGATACAGTCTTTAACCACTGCTGCCAATTTATCATATGTAAATTTGTCCCACAGCTTTTACATCAACTCTTTCCTTGATGGGGGTGCCTTGTCTTTCCATTTCTGGGCCAGGGCTACTCTTCCTGCTCTCAGCATAGATTCAAAAGGTTCCGGGAATCTGGGTTTATCATCATCAGCATCTGGTTCGCCAATAGCATTTGAAGGGGATCTAAGTTTAGTGCTATGCCAATCGTGTCTCTGATCCAACAAAGGACTTCGGACCAGTATATCTGTGCTTGTGAGCACTCCCACTACATAATGTGCTATGAGCCTGTTTGACCACATTGCCTGGGACATAGGGGGGATGAACCCCCAAACATTTTTGAGAGTTTCAAGGGGGGCAAGTGCCAACAGTGCAGTATTTTGAAGTTGTGCTCCACTGCTGACATAGAAGATTGCCAGAGAACATCAACTTATATATCTTACTCCAAGTGTTATCAGGAATTTCCTCCCCTATGTGGGCCGCCCACACTTGCTTAAACTTCTGCCTACCCTCTAGGTCTGCCATAACAAGCACCTTGTAAATTCTAGAGAGAATCCCCCTCCTCGAGGAGGCTTCACTAAGGGTCTTATCAAAAGGTGTGAGGGGTTGCGAGACCATAGAGCACCATCTTGGCTCAGACATGATTCTTTTCAGGCAAAGGTATTCAAAGAAACTCAAGGAGTTAGCTCCCAAGACCTTGGATAGGTCAGCATAATCGATAAACTGGCCTTCCGAGAACAGTGGGCGGCTTTCTCTAGTCCTCTGTCTGACCAAATTTGTGTGTGACCAAGGCCATTCTTACCCATGCCAAGTAGGTCACTCCATATCGAACTCAGTGGCAATGGTCAGGTGGAGAGAGTGACGTTAGCTTTGCTCTCTCTCCAGAGTACCACCAGGGTAGGGTGATTTTTAATGGGGCCAGTGGATCACTTTGCCCAGAGACACCAGTAGGTCTTTAACTTTTTTAGGGTGGGTCCGCAGGTCTTCGATATAGGTCCAGTAAGTCCCCAGATTGTCTCAGAGATGTTCCAACATAACTCGCAACTGTGCTGCTTTGTTTTATTGCTCAAAGTCCAGAAGACCCAAGTCTCTAGGGAGAGTTCGGCTGTTGAATTTAATTCTAGGTTTCTTTCTTCTCCATATACATTTTGAAATAATGCATTTTAATGTGTTGAAGAAGGGTTCTGGGAGGGGTGTGGGAAGTGCTGAGAACAGATATAGGAGTCAGGGGAGAATAGTCATCCTTACAGAGACCATGCGTCCAAGCCAAGACAAAGTAAGGGGTGCACGCCGGGAGAGGTCAAAATGCATGTTTTCAAGTAGTGGGCAGAAGTTAAGCTCTACTAACCTCGAGAGGTCACTCGGTAAGTTAACAAGCATATATGTGGTGCTGAGCTCTCGATTCTCATTCCACATATAGAGTTTCTGCCTCTCGTTGCGGTGTCATTGGGTCCGATGGGCATCACATTTGAGTCTACCAATTCTCTCTATTTGCCATAGGAGTTGAGGAAGGGACTTTTCAACATACGCCATGTAACATAAGATGTCATCACCGAATTGGGACAGTTTAAAGTTGATTTCACCACATTGGATTCCTGTGATGCCCAGGTTTTCCCTAATCGCGACTGCAAGGGGTTCCATAGTAAGGGCATACAACATGGGGCAGACGGTGTAGTCCTGTCTCGTGCCTCTTGTCAAATGGAGTGGGGATGAGTGGGGAGTTCATTGCCACCTTTGCCGAGGGGTGGTTGCATAGGGTGGAAATCCAGCGTCTGAAGTTACATCCAAGGCCCATTTTTAGTAAGACTTTTCCCATATATCCCCACTCCACCCGGTCAACAGATTTTTCTGAGTTTATGGAGATCAGATATGCACTTGTTCCCAGGTGCTGTGCTTCATGCATTAAATCCATAGTTTTCCTCACGTTGTCAGAGCCCTGGCAGCCCGTGATAAACCCTACCTGGTCTCTGTGTACCAAGGTAGTCATATGGTGGTGGAGTCTAGTGTTA
Organism: Ambystoma mexicanum; assembly: GCF_040938575.1. Taxonomy (NCBI): domain Eukaryota; kingdom Metazoa; phylum Chordata; class Amphibia; order Caudata; family Ambystomatidae; genus Ambystoma; species Ambystoma mexicanum. The sequence continues at coordinate 1,358,964,411 of NC_090922.1, read as the reverse complement.
AGTAAGGAGATTGGGCGACAGGATTGGCAATGGGATGGGTCTTTCCCATCTTTCGGGAAGATGACTATTATGAAAGACGAAAGCATGTAGCTCGAAAGAGTGCCTGTTAGCATTGCTTTGTTAAACAGTTTGGTCAGGAATGGGGCTAAGGTGGAATGGAACATTTTAAAAAAGCAGACAGTGAAACCATCTTCCACCATGGTAGTGTCCCCCTTTAAACCTTTGATCGTATCAATCACTTCCTGCTCGGTGATGGGAGCTTCCAGGGCAGCTCCCTTATCTGCGGGGAGACTCGGATAGGAAGGGAGTTCAGGAAGCAGTCTACATCAGCACCGCTGCCTGTGTACTCTGCTCTATAGAGAGTTTCTTAAAAAAAATTGAAACTCCTCAGCTATCTGGGTGTCTTTGAGAAGTTTCTCTCCTCTAGACACCTGTATGGCTACCACCCTTCTAGCTTTCCTCTGTTCCCTCAACCTCCAGGTCAGTATTTTGTCAGCACGCTCCCCCTTTTCCATGTATTTCTATTTTAGGAATGCTAATTTGGTTTGGTTCTACCGATCAAAAGAGATTTCAACTTTTTTGTATGTTCCTGGAGTTTGTTCCTTTCTCCTTCGAACATCTGGGTTTTCAATTTCCCTCCCGGTTGGAGAACTTCAATTTTCCCCCTAAATTCCCCTCCTCCGCTGCTCTTTGTCTTGGCTCCCATCCCCATCAGGACTCTTCGAATGGTGGCCTTGCAGTCTAAACAGACTCCCGGGATCACTACTTCGCCATTATCATTTAATTGAAAATATTCTCTAATTGTTTTCAGCAGCACAAGAGCGAGCTTGTTGTCTCTTAGCAAGAGGTTGTTGCATGACCATCTAGATTCGCGTTTCAGTGGGGATAGTTCACACATTTTGACCTTCACCAGGTCATGGTCTGACCACAGGATGGGTTCCGTTGTTGATTCCTTTACCCTTTTTGTAGCGGGTGTTAACAAGGATGTAGTCGATCCTCACAAATGTGTCATGGACCCTTGAGTAGTATGTGAACAGGGGGTCCGGCCACTTATCTGAGTAGGTGAATCTGCCACCCGCAGCTCTGCGTTGATCCTTTGGAAGGCAGCAGCCTTTCTGTACTGCGATTGAGGTGCTATGTGGGGATCTGCCTTTTTCCTATCTAGCTCAGGATCTAAGACCATATTAAAGTCACCCCCAATTATCAGTGAGCCTTCAGCAAAGGTTTGGAACTTACCCTTGATTTGGCATCGTTCGGGCAGTATAGGGATATCACTGTTAATGCATGGCCTATACTGTCGCCCTTCACCATTGCAAAGTGGCCCTCAGGGTCTTTCAATTGCGCTTTGAGGGAGAAGTTAATGCTATTGGCTACTACTACTGCAACCCCTTTGTTTAGACAAACATGAGGCGTGGAAGATCCCCCTATGGATTTAGCTTTAAGGGATGGATCCCTCCCTCTCTGGCAGTGGGTTTCCTGCAGAACAAGAGGTCTAGCTTCAAATGGTTTAACTCATGAATCGTTAAAGATCTCTTGTGTAGGGATTTTAGCCCTCTAACTTTTGAGGAACCCAATGCCATTGTATTCACTGCATCTATAATTTTAGGCCTGTGACCCAGGCTCTGTAACTCCTCTCATTAGCGCAGTGAAGTAAGTGGTCCTGTGCCCTATTTTTGTATTGCCTGTTCTTTTTTTTGCCCTAACCTCCTGTCGAGTGGTCATAAATTTAGTTAACTTGTACAACCTGAAGCCCCAACAAACCCCTTTTGAACAACAACCTCCCCCTTACCCGCTCTTGGGTCTGGGCATCAGCGGCATTGAGAATGTCTCTGTGCTAGACCATCTTTTGCTACACCATCTTTGGGCTTTCTTGGGTCTATTAACATCTTTGAGCCCCCCCAAAACCCCAGTTCTTTGACATTTCCCCCCCCCCTGCACCCTCTAGCATTTGTTGGCTGGTGGGAGCTTTATACCACTGTGAGAGGCTTGCAGGGCTTCTCTATCTTTTGAGAGCTGCCAGAAAGTTGCTCTGTTTCCAGAGTCAAGTTAGGATATGCGCCACAATCTCTTTACACACTGGCAAATCATGCTCCCTCCCGGAGTGGTCCCCCTAGGCCTGTGGGGGGGATATCAGATTCAGTTTCTTGAATTTGCTGTGGCCTCTTACACCTCTCCTGTCAACTAAGCCTTTATTTTTTGGGGCTTCACTCTGCGCATCCCCATGGCCTCCAAAGGAGGGTCCCAGAGCCGACTCACCAAGAATTTCTTGAGTCACTCTGTTGATGTCATCTTCGATTGTAAGATTGTATTTGTAGCCCTCGAAACTCGAAGGTTGGTGAAAAGGAAAAACCCCATCTGTATCACGGGCCATTTAGTCAGGGGTACACAGAGTCTCCTCCTGGTTGGGGTAAATGCCGACAAATATTGGTATACTGTGAATTGAGAGTACCCCCACTCCACCGGGCATCTCTTTTTTACCCTTCCAGGATCTTTGATTTCTCTGAGTAATAATGGAACCTAACCAGCATGGATCTCGGACTTTGGGCGCCTCCACCGGCCCTGTGGGCCCTATCGATCATAGGTTTGTTAGTGTTGTCCTCGTTGAAAATCTTCCTGATAACCTTGTTTATTGCCTTACTAATTTCAGTCTTTGTTTCTCCTTCTCACATCAGCAACACGAAAAATCTTTCATTATTGCAACACTCACGCTTTTTGAAGTCGTCCATTTTTAGTGGACACATCTCTCTTCTCTTGATAGTCTCATATAAATGTGGGTCTCTAGTATGTCCACTGATGATTGATTTGCCTCGAGACCTTGGATATGGTCATCCATGCTGTCCACTTTCTTATGCATCTTGTCCAGTCTTTTGCTGATATCCACCCTGAATTCTCTTATTTCATAAAGAAGGCTGCCATATCTTTGCTCATAGATTGGGACTCCACCACTTATGGTGATGCTGAGGTGGGCATAGTTTCCTGAGGGTGTTGGGGCTGTCGTTCAAAGTGGAATTTCTGGAGAGCGCTTGCCCAACTCATGGGTGGGGTGCTGCTGCGAGGCACATCTGGGCCGGGGGTGGGAGGGGAGGAGGTAGTCTGCCAGGAGTACTGTGGGGCCCAGGCAGCGGACTGTGCTTGGGTGTGTTGGGTTTGCGGTCTGGCATGTGTAACCCACTGCCCAGATACGGAAAGTGGCGGGTCCTTCCTCTGATCCAGATTGTTTTTCTTATCCAGGGTCGCCTCCCGGGCTACAGGTGAGGGGGGGGCAGATAGCACCGGTGGAAGGTTCTAAGGGGAGTGTTAACCAAGTCTCTTCTTGTAGGTGTGGTGGAGTGAGGCCGTTTGGTGCAAGGCCAGCTCTGTGATTGATTCGGGGGAGGTTCAAAAAGGCATCAACTTAAGTTCACATGATTTTCAGGGAAGTCCAGGGGGTCCCGGTATTCTTTCCTTGGATCAGCCACGGCACGGATTCGGAGGGGGGAATCATCTGGCAACAGGTGTCACGACCCTCAGCCTTGATCCCCACTGGCAAGCCCATTGGCCAGGTGGAATCAGAGCTCGGATCGCTAATTAGGCCTGGCATCCACTCCTCAGGCCCTCTTGGGGCCAGTCCTGGCGCCTTTGGCACCAGGCTCATAAGTAAGGAAAGACATCTGCTTGAGGAACTACTTTATTTAGGCTTTCAGCCAACATGGAGGCATCCACATAGCTTGATTCTTAGAACCAAGCTATGCGGTCTAGTGTTTTGGGTGTGGTGGCCTAGGGACTACTTTACCTGGACTACTTTACAGTGGCTATTTAAACCACACCCGAACAAGACAACAGGCTTCGCATTACTTTGCTTCTAGCAACGTGACACTCACAGTGTCCAGCTTTCTCACGAGCCTGGCAAATTCCGGATCTGCAGAATAACCAAGAACATTGTTAGCAGCAGAATCTTACCTACATTCATCCTCCTTTACTGCTCGCAGCTCCTGGGCAGCTCTGTTGGAGGAGTTCACCGCCTGGATCGTAGGACCTGAGAAAAGGAGAAAGACATCATTAAAGGAGGTAGTGGAGACATTACAACCGCAAGGCGCTTAAAAACTTACCTGGTTGGTTGCTTTTCTATAGCTCCGGAACTCCATCTACGCTGGGAACTCACCGCGGCCTACGAAAAAGAGAAAAGCACAGGTCAGTGAGGACAAGACATCGCTGCGCTATGCAAAGCGCCTCCGTACTGCATCATAGCACTATAGCGCGCCATCATCTACCGGTGAGAACCAGCCTACCCAGTTCTCCAAGCGGATACTCCGCGCTCCTAGGGAGATAAAAAAGAGAAATTTAGAACAGAGAAGAGGCATGCAAGAATAACGACGCCATCAATCGCAATAAGACCTACTTGAAAGACACTACAAGGGCCGCAGTCAGTGAAGTAACTGGACCGCCCGCGCCCACAAAAGACAACGCGCCCCTCCCAGAGAGCAGGACGGAGAGCCCACCGATTCCGACAACCAGGTGAGACGAGAACCTGGAGGGGCTGGAAACACAAGGGAGGTGGTGTAAAACTTACCTTGGTCGCCCAGTCCTAATATAGTCTTCATTTCCAGGCGGAATCCCATCGACACCGAGAACCACACCAAGGAATCATTGAGAAGAGCAAGAACGACCAACTGGCTGGGTGGCGTCCCCGTGGATACCAGGTGAGTGTAACAGAACACAAAGACTCACATAAATAATCCACCTGGGAGCCATGGATACATCAGAAATCAACTAATTGGCCCAATTGTTGGGGGACCTTCGTGCTGAGGTTCATTCAGCCCGACAAGAGACTAATGCACTCCGGAGAGACCTAATAGTGACCAAGGAGCACACCGACGAAATCGGCAGACAATTCTTGCAATCGCAGGCAGGTCAGACTCCTCTGCCTGGAGGAAATCCACCGATGCAAAATCCTATCTCACCATCTTATACCCCCACACCAGTACAGATCACCCTGCCTGGAACAGTTCCCCTGGCACCACCAGAAAGGTTTTCGGGCGACCCACGGAAGTATGCAGCATTCATGAATCAGTGTCGCCTTCATTTCCTTTGTCGCCCTGGGGCATTTCCAAATGACCAAGCTCAGGTAGCTTTCATCCTATCATACTTGAGTGGAAGTGCAGCGGATTGGTCGGTGCCATTGGGGACCCAAAATGATCCGTTGTTACAGGACTATGTGGGGTTCAAGAGAGAAATGGAAAAACTGTTTGCTCGCCATACCCAGGAACAAGCAGTGGATAACAAACTCTTATCCCTCCGGCAGGGGAACCAAGACTTGTTAACATACATTGCGACTTTCAATAGACTGGTTGCTGAAGCCAGGTGGCCAGAAAACAAAAGAACCATGTTATTCCATTGAGGCTTACGAGGCGAATTAAAGGACGTCTTGGCCCAGGTAGTTGATCCGCCCAGAGACTGTACCGAATTCATAAATCTGGTTGTGCAGCTAGACCATCGGTTGCAGGACCGAAAAGCAGACCGGTCCAAAGCAGACTCTCGAGTAGTTTATGTTCGGCCTACAGACAATGCACCACGGGTGCCAGACAATGCCGTAGAACCCATGCAGATCGGAGGGATACGACCTCCATTAACAAAACAAGAGCGGGATAAAAGAAGACAACAGCAACTTTGTTTGTATTGTGGAAAACTAGAACATTTTCTGAAAAACTGCCCAATAAAACCCCCGAGGAAGACAGTTGGGGCCACAGAAAAGGATGAAGTTAAGGAATCGGAAAACTACCAAGCTCTGCAACCGTAGAGGTCAGTTTGTCGAGTGATGAGAAAGAGCCACTGACCTCACACTTTGCGATACCCGTGATCTTAATAAATCACCAACAATCGTCAAAGATGCATGGCGTAAAAGCGTACATCGATAGCGGAGCAGTTGGGAACTATATAGATCAAGAGTTGGCAGCAGAGATGGGACTCCCTTTGTGTTCTAAGTCTACCAGGGACAAGGTGACTACCGTGGATGGGACAGAAATCGCCTCCGGACGAGTAACCCAGTGATACTAGGGATGCCATGGTTGGTTGCTCACAACACTTTGATAGACTGGCGGGCACGGAAATTAACCTTCTCCAGCAAATGCTCCCTAGCTTGCTACTCTCCTGACCCGGAACCCGACTCCTGTGTCTCCAAGACTTCCAATACTAGAGCCTCTACCCTGGAGGTAACTAATACTTTGCCAGATGAATATCGTGACTTTCAGGACGTTTTCCAAAAAGACCAGGCTAACACATTGCCGCTGCATAGGCCTTATGATTGTCAAATTTACTTTATTCCTGGGGCACAAATCCCTTGCAGCAGGATCTACGCTCTCACCGAACCAGAAAACCTTCACCTGAATTCCTATTTGGACCAGTACCTTGCAAACGGATTTATCCGCCCATCTAAGTCCCCTGAAGCCAGTCCTTTGTTCTTCGTACTGAAAAAGGAAGGGGACTTGAGGACCTGTATTGATTACCGCGCAATGAACCAGATAACCGTGAAGAACCTCTACCCCTTGCCTCTTATCCCAGAAATGCTAGACTATGTCAAAGATGCCCCGATCTATACCAAATTAGACCTTCGGAGAGCATACCACCTGGTCCGGGTCAGAAGCGGAGATGAGTGGAAAACCGCTTTCCGTACCAAACATGGCTTGTTTGAATATCAAGTCATGCCTTTTGGCTTATGTAACGCACCCGCAGCGTTTCAATATTTCATGAATGATGTCTTGAGAGAACTGATTGACGTTTGCGTCTTAGTGTACATTGATGACATCTGGTCTACTCAGCCTCAAAACAAGATCATATCAGGCATGTTAATTCAGTCCTCACCAAGCTACGCAAACATGGTTTGTATGCAAAGCTGGAGAAATGTTTTTTTCACGTCACCGAAGTAGAATTCCTTGGTTTCATCCATTCGGAAAAAGGCATCAGAATGGACGTACATAAGGTCGACGCTATTCTAAAATGGCCATCACCAACATCTCTGAAGGGGATACAGAGCATGCTAGGCTTTGCAAACTTTTACAGCCGGTTTATTCCAGACTTCTCTCAGGTTGTGCACCCGATCACAGTACTGCTACGAAAAAGCAATAAAAAGTTGGCTTGGACTGAGGAAGCAGAAAGAGCCTTTCAGGAACTGAAACAAAGGTTCACCTCAACTCCAATCCTGCGGCACCCTCATCGAGACCTCCCTTATGTCATCGAAACTGATGCTTCCAGTATGGCAATGGGAGCGGTCCTTTCACAGAGGGACCCAGAAACTGACCAGCTGCATCCTCTGGCCTTCTGGTCAAAAAAATTCTCACCCCCGGAAATTAATTACGCAATCACGGATAAAGAACTCCTAGCCATCAAGTCCGCTTTCAAGGCGTGGCGACACTATCTTCTGGGAGCTAGACACACCATTACAGTGATCACAGACCACGGAACCTGCAATATCTCAAAACAGCCAAATCCCAGTCTTCACGCCAGTTACGGTGGGCCCTCTTCTTTGCCGAATATGACTACGTGATCACCTTTCAACCAGGGGTCAAGAATGGGAAAGCTGACGCCTTATCTTGAAAGGGCATCGATGAAACGGTGTATACAACTCCAGACCCGGTACCCATCATACCTGAAGACAAATTCTTGGGTATCACAACAACTTTATCACAAGCCGAATTACGAAACAAATTTTGACAGTCAATGAACCCGGATGCTTTCCTCGCATTGGAAAACTCAAGGAGAACAATATTGCATCAAAGATCAGTTACCTTATTTTAGGGACTGGCTATATGTACCCGAGAAGGAGTTACAACAGCATTTAATTTCAGGTTATCATGACTGTCTGATCGAAGGACACCCTGGAATCGCTAAAACTTTAGCCAAGGTGAAAAATAACTTTTGGTGGCCTACCTGGCGTAAGGACATTGTCCAGTATGTTCAGTCCTGCGGCGTCCGTGCACAAAATAAATCACAGAAACAGAAACCATTGGGTCTCCTACAACCACTGGACATCCCTCCCGCTCCATGGCACACTCTTTCCCTCGACTATATCACTGATCTGCCACCGAGTCAAGGCTTTAACACCATTCTTGTAGTCGTGGATTTGTTCTCAAAGAAGCCACATTTTATTCCTCTCAAGGGCCTCCCAGACGCATCCACCCTAGCAGAAGTATTTCTGGAAAACATTGTCAAGCTGCATGGCTTTCCATCAGTTCTGGTCTCCGATTGAGGCAGCCAATTTGTATCCAACTTTTGGAGAAAATGTTGCACAATGGCACAGATTGACGTCCGGCTATCCACTAGTCACCCCCCCAGACAGACGGCCAAACCGAGAGGACCAACCAGACCCTCGAGCAGTATTTACGGTACATGCTGATGAATTGAGAGATTGGAAGGACTTACTGTGGATAGCTGAGTACGCATATAACAACTCTGTACATTCTAGCATGGGCCAAACACCTTTTTACACCTTGTATGGCATACATCCACGTACATCAGAACTTGACCTTCCTGCCAGCTTGGAAATGCCTGCAGTAAAGACTCTTCATACAACCATCACTCAGGCGTTCAGAAAGGTGAAAGAACAGCTTATTCATGCTAAAGAAAAACAAAAGCACTTCGCCGACCAGCATCGGAAAAAGGCCCCAGACTATCATGTAGGAGACCAGGTTTGGTTAGCCGCAAAATATGTACCCATCAAAGGGACCCGGACCTTCCGTCCTTGATATTTGGGGCCCTACACCACCAAGGCAATTATCAGCCCAGCAGCCGTCAAATTGGATTTACCACCTAATCTACAAATCCATCCGGTACTCCATGTGTCCCTCTTAAAACCAATGCAACAGGGTACACACATCAAGATACCACCTCAACCTATACTAATAGATGGAGAACCAGAATTCGAAGTCAAGGGCATCCTGGACTCTAAGTACTCTAGAGCCAAGTTGTACTATCTCATTGACTGGAAGGGATTTGGGCCTCAAGATAGATCCTGGGAACCCACTGAGAACATCCATGCACCACGTCTGATCAAGAAGTTTCATCAGAACTTCCCAACTAAACCTGGACCAGGCAGGAGACACACCTTGGGAGGGCCCTGATCCCCACTGGCAAGCCCATTAGCCAGGTGGAATCAGAGCTCGGATCGCTAATAAGGCCTAGCATCCACTCCTCAGGCCCTCTTGGGGCCAGTCCTGGCATGTTTGGCACCAGGCTCATAAGTAAGGAAAGACATCTGCTTGAGGAACTACTTTATTTAGGCTTTCAGCCAACATGGAGGCATCCACATAGCTTGATTCCTAGAACCAAGCTATGCGGTCTAGTGTTTTGGGTGTGGTGGTCTAGGGACTACTTTACCTGGACTATTTTACAGTGGCTATTTAAACCACACCCGAACAAGACAACACGCTTCGCGTTACTTTGCTTCTAGCAACGTGACGCTCACTGTGTCCAGCTTTCTCACAAGCCTGGTGAATTCCGAACCTGCAGAAAAACCAAAAACATCGTTAGCAGCAGAATCTTACCTACAATCATCATCCTTCACTGCTCGCAGCTCCTGGGCAGCTCTGTTGGAGGAGTTCACCGCCCGGATCGAAGGACCTGAGAAAAGGAGAAAGACATCATTAAAGGAGGTAGTGGAGACATTACAAGGCGCTTAAAGACTTACCTGGTTGGTTGCTTTTCGGCCGGCATAGCTCCGGAACTCCATCTGTGCTGGAAACTCCCCGCGACCTACGAAAAAGAGAAAAGCACAGGTCAGTGAGGACAAGACATCACTGCGCTACTCAAAGCGCCTCCATACCGCATCATAGCGCTATAGCGTGCCATCATCTACCGGTGAGAACTAGCCTTCCCAGTTCTCCAAGCGGACACTCTGCACTCCTAGGGAGATAAAAAAGAGACATTTAGAACCGAGAAAAGGCATGCAAGAATAGCGACGACATCAATCGCAATAAGACCTACCTGAAAGACACTACAAGGGCCGCAGTCAGTGAAGTAACTGGACCGCCCGCGCCCACAAAAGACAACGCTCCCCTGGTGAGAGAGCAGGCCGGAGAGCCCACCGATTCCAACAACCAGGTGAGAAGAGAACCTGGAGGAGCTGGAAACACAAGGGAGGTGGGGGAAAACTTACCTTCGTCGCCCAGTCCTAATATAGTCTTCATTTCCAGGCGGAATCCCATCGACACCGAGAACCACACCAGGGAATCATTAAAAAGGGCACCAACGACCAACTGGCTGGGTGGCGTCCCCGTGGATACCAGGTGAGCGTAACAACAGGGGGTCCGATTTCCATTGGTGGCATCCGCAAGGGCCGCTGGCCGATCCGATTGCCCTGCTTTCCCCTCAGGGACTCACAGGGGAGACAGTGGTACGGTCCACAGTTGGCTTTTTCACTGGGAGTGGCCTGTGTCCCAGCACTTGCCCCGTCACTTTCTCTGTGTTCTGGGGGCTCAGAAGGATCCGATGACCCCATCCCTCTCCACAATGAGGGCGAGCACTCATTGGACGCCCACGGTTTGACTTTCTCTGGGCCTCCACGTACCTCTTACAGTGACTTTCATCCCAGGCAATGAGGTTAACTTGATGGCTTCCTCTGGGCTATGGTCCTCGGACCTATCATCCGCTGGCACTCCGTGAGGAGCCACATATGGGTGGGGTGGCTGGGGCACAGATCAGAACAGAGATGTTTGGCACACCAGGGTCCAGGTCAGGCTGATCTCTATGTCTCACCCTCTTATGGTGTCTGGAGGCGGTCAAGCTGTTGAAGTCTCTCTGTTCATACGGGATTCTTTTAAGGGAACAGTGATGAGATGCCCCCGATAGCAACCCTCTGTTGTTCTCGGTGTTGGAAGGAGCAGTGGGTGCATGCCAGACCCCACCACCTATATCTTTGTTGCCCGCCGTCGCAGGTATGATTGACCATGTCAAAGGCATACTAAAGATTGAGATGGATAAGAATGGAGGGAGAGTTGGAATCGAGATTTGAGAGAAAGTCTTCATGGGTGCTCAGGAGAGCTGTTTCCGTGCCTTTGGCTGCTTTGAAGCCAGAGTGGGGGTCGTGGGGACAACCAAGAGATTCAGTGTGATGGATCAGTTGGGAGTGGACCAACTTTTCCAGTAATGGTGATAGGGAGGTAGTAAGCCGGGCAGGAATGGTTGGCAGAATGCTTTTTAAGGAGAGAGTACACAACAGAGTGCTTGAAGGTATTGAGAAGGTGCCAGTGGCAAAGGAGTGATTGTAGAAATTAGCTATGGGTGGAGCAAGTGAGGCAATGTTATTCTTGATAGTTCTAGCGGAGCAGGGGAGCACCTGTTTGGAGGAAACTTTCATTTCCCATCTCACCGCCGACCAGGGCAGGGCAGGAGCCCTCCCCTACTCGATCCGTGTATTCTAAGGCAACTTGATTTCAGCGTGGGCTGAACCACTGCCTGTAGGCTGTCTTGCCTCCCAAGATTAGCAGCATTGACCGTCACGATCTGCAAGCCTACACGAGTGAGAAGTGTAATTCTCACATTACAGCAAGGCTCCCTTATCCGCTCCAACATGGCCGCCACACATCCTGCGACGACTCCTGCGATGCTGACCGCCTAGCAGCCATCCCGCCGAACAGCTGATTGGCTGTACGCCCCTACTTCCCGAGACCCTCCCGACCGGAGGCGATAGCCGGCCGTTACACCAAAAGGGCCGTGAACATAAGGGCCTGTCTGCAGCTGTCCGCAGATGGCCGCCATCCATCCGGCAGATCATGCTCGCCATTTTCATAGTAAGTACCATAATGTGCTCGGGTGCATCTTCGCATCTGCCTTTACCAGGGCCTAATACCGAATCCACATCGACGCAGGCCGCCTCCCTCTATGTCCTATGACCAGTCACCTGCACTGAAACGTAGACTCCTGGAACTTTGTACGCCAGTATATGTGGGGGGCATTACTTACCTCAGCCCTACCCTTGCTCAAACATCCCAAGTTCTTGAACACAGACACACATTCTCCCTATACCTCGGAAATATCTCCTGCATGACCAATGCTAAGTATGTCTGAAATGTGCATTAAAGTTCGGTGTTAGTAATTCCAACTTTAAAGTTGAATTTAGTTGGGCTTTGATTCGCATTTTGCAACTGCCTATTCTCAGATTAACTGGTAAAGTGGAATTTAGCTGTGTTTTTAGTCGCATTCTGCAACTGCATACTTTTAGGTTAAAGTTGAATTTAGCTGTGCTTTGATTCGCATTTTGAAACTGCCTATTCTCAGATTAACTGCTAAAGTGGAATTTAGCTGTGTTTTTAGTCGCATTCTGCAACTGCATACCTTTAGGTTAAAGTTGAATTTAGCTGTGCTTTGATTCGCATTTTGCAACTGCCTATTCTCAGATTAACTGCTAAAGTTGAATCTAATTGTGCCTGTATCGCGCTCCTGATTTTCTGTTACCTAGGCCCCATTGCCATACCCCAACCGTAGTGCGCTATTGACATTTGAACCTGGCTGCATAGAACTGGTGATATTTGAACTGAGATGAAACAAAATTATACCTAGCCACGTCCGACGCTCCTAGCCTGCCCGCACCAGCTACTAAGCGCACCCTGTATCTAAACTGGTCTGCTAGGCGTAGCTAGCATGTACTCTCTAAAACTAAACAAACTAAGTATCGCTGCACTAGACAGGACAGCTAAGCTACCTCTCTACGCCGCCTCCCTCATCATATTAGTGGCATTATCACTCCCCTACCTTTCCATGCCTATCTCTCAACAAACCATAGGACCTATAGCAAACCAGTATCAAGAAGATACTACTACATATAGGCCCTGTAGTACCGCAGACAGAAACCTCAAACTTCGTGCACGTCTATCGAAATTGTACGAACTACCAGCAATTGAACAATTTAACCTCCTAAAAAAGAATATACAGCCGAAAATAACTGCAGAACACACTAGGAAAGTTCATACCCCCAAAAGACACACACAAAAATGCTCCAAACCTACCATTATAGCAAGTACCAAGCTCACCAAACATCATCTCAAAGGTGCGCTTATAAATGCTAGGTCCCTAGTCGCTCATGCAACAGAAATATCAGATACTATTCTTGCAGACCACCTAGACTTCCTGGCCATATCAGAATCATGGCTTCGCGATGCAGCGGGTCCCGCCCTCTCATTAGCAGTTCCCGATAATTATACCATCATACGAGCAGACAGACACACCTCCCGAGGTGGGGGTCTAGCCATTATAGCCAAGATCAGTCTTGACATGAGAATCTCCACATCCCCTATCACGAAATCTTGTGAATGCCTCTCAGTCAAAATCGCCACCGCTAGCTCCCAAACATTAAACATCGTCCTGGTCTACAGACCTCCAGGTCCTATTGGAACCTTTGCTGAGGACCTCTCCACCACCCTGTCCAACAATTTGAAAAGCACCGCCAAAACAATAGTGCTAGGTGATTTCAACCTAGGCCACAATGACACTAAGGACACCCAGTCTACAGCTACTGCGCTGATCCTAAAAGAATCGCCCAAAGAGTGAACCTTCCCACTCATAACAAAGGTCGCGTCCTTTACTGGATAGCTGAACACAACTGTGGAGTAACCATCACAGATACTGTTCCCCAGATCTGAACAGACCACTATCTACTACTATTTACAGTAGCAACAAACTCGGCCATAGCCAAGTCCACACCTGCCCCTCCTATACCCACGAGGAACAAAAAGCTGATGACCACGGAAAAATTGCTGCCCATCATACTACCACAACTAAACTCACTCCCAGCCAACACGGATCCTAATGTGCTAGTTGATCACTTCAATGAAACTATGAACACAGCCCTAGATCACATAGCACCGCTCAAATTACGAACTAGCAAACCGAAAAAACATCTCAACTCATGGTTCACCCCTCATCTAAAAAATCTCAGAACCAAAAGAAAACTATAATCCATATGGAGACTCACTCCTACAGCAGAAAACAAACTGAACCTTGCAAAAGTATCATCCCAATACAAAAAAGATATCCTACTAGCCAAACAGGAAACATACAATACCAGAATATCCCAATCCAAATCAAGTGTCAGAGAACTGTTCAGTATCTTGAAAGAGCTGGAAACTCCTATCATTCCCCAAGAAAACTGCACCAAGGACAAAAAATGGTGCTCAGACATACAGTTTGCCCTTACCAACAATGTAGTCAACCTACAAACTAAAATCGCCCTTAAAAAAGCATCTCTCACACCACATGGCGCTCTCACCTCAGCACCCTTACCTAAACCTAAACAAGTAACACGATTCTGCTTCTCCAAGGTATTTACCATTGAAGTCGAAAAAGTTATCCTGGGACCCAAACCGTCTAACTGTAAAGGCGATCAATGCCCTGCCCAATTAATTAAGGATGCTGCGAGAGAATTATCGCCATTCATAACTAAACTCATCAACTCATCCTTCACCACCGGCACTGTACCGAATAATCTAAAAGAGTCGTGGGTCCTGCCACTCCTAAAGAAGGAAACCCTCGACCCGGCCAGTCCCGCCAATTTTAGGCCTATCACGACTGTGCCCTTTCTTCTAAACATTTTAGACAAAGTGGCATACATGCAAATACAAAACTTCCTTGAATCCAACCACCTGCTCGGAACCCGCCAATCTAGATTCCGCCCACAGCATGGAACTGAGACTGCCCTGATCGATCTCAAGGCCCAAATAGATCAATGTAGGAACAATGGCCAAGCAGCCTTACTCCTCTTGCTAGACCTCTCAGCAGCGTTCGATTTAGTCGACCATACAGTCTTATGCAGCCACCTAGACTCTGCTGCTCACTTCTCCAAAGAGGCCATAATATGGATCAAATCCTTCTTGAGTAACTGCACCATGAGAGTCTTCTCTCCATCAGCCTCAGCTGACCCTATCCCTATAACGTGCGGCGTACCCCAGGGATCTTGTGTGTCACCAACCCTCTATAACATATTCACAAAGCCACTCTTTGACGAAATGGATCATCTGGGTATCGCCTACACCAATTACGCAGACGATACCCAGATCCTCCTTCCGCTTTCAGGAGATTACGTCATGGATCTGGCCTTAGTGAATAAAATCTACAGCATCGTTCAGGCATGGATGGCCACACATGGCTTATGCCTGAACGACGACAAAACTGAGCTCATAATCCTAGGCACCCCAACATACATAACTAAACTTAACCCTGACTATGCAAGCTTCATTATCGACGGGAATAATATCAAAGTGGCAAAGGAAGTCAAGACCCTAGGTTTTTACCTCGACGCCACTTTAAACTTTGTCAATTCCTTAGCCTCAACTACGGCATATACTTGCAAACTCATTAGAGCCAGCAAACAATTCCTCTCCTCAGACAGCTGCATCACGCTTGCCAGAGCCCTCATAGTGTCAAAACTGGACTATTGTAATGGTCTCTACATTGGGGCTAACAAACAGACTATCCACAAAATCCAGGTCCTCAAGAATAATGCCCTGAGAGCTGCTCTCCAGATCAACAGAAAAGAGCATATCTCCTCTATAAGAAGAGAATATAAGTGGCTATCCACTCAGGATAAAATCCAACTCAAAGTTGCCTCCCTTACTCACAAGTATCTTAATAACATGGCTCCACCCTACCTCATGGACAGGCTACACTTAAGAACCTCATCTAGACCCACAAGAATGGCCAATGCGAATTGCCTTCATGTCCCTCGCTTTAAACGTACCACCATTGGAGGACACAGCTGCGCAGTCAAAGCAGCACAGGTGTGGAACTCATTACCACATGACATAAGAGAACCCCAGCCCTTCGTGAAATTCAGGCAGAATTTGACCAAGTGTCTGAGAGCCAATGACATCTAATTTCTCTGACCTGCTTGACCTGACTGCCCCCACTGGCGATCCACCTGCATGCCCCCAGCACCGATACTTCGGTCTGTATTTACACCAAAGTATATTACTGTATTTATTCCACTGTATATTACCTCTACATTTTTAAGTATACCTACAACTGTATCACCTGTTTTCTGGACCTAGTTTCAGCCCTGTACATATTTTGCTTATTGTTTACTGTATTATGACCATGCACATGTACCTGTACATATTTTGTCTATTGTATATTGTACTATGACCATGTAGATGTACCTGCAACGAAGTTGAGCATATTCTTGTCTTGTGCGCCCTGATGCTACAGGGCATGGCGCGCCTTACAAATAATAATAATAATAAACTATAGAGAGGACTTGTTTACAAACCTCATCCAGTGATATAGGTAAGAAGGAGGAGAGTAGGAGGGAACGGGGGAAGGGAGCCAAGGAAGTCCTGAGAGCCTTGAGAGAGGAGGGAGGGGAGTAGAGGAGAGTGAGGACTGCAGCCAGTAAGACATGCAGAAAACATGTCTCCTCTTCTCCCACAACACAACACTTCCACAAAGTACCACACTCATACGCAGCAGACATACCACCCTGAAGGGATCCACCATGTAGAGTGATGGTTTCTTTAGAAGAGGATGAATTGCTGTTCTTTTTCAGATGCTAGGAACAACTCCTGACTCTGACTGGAGTTCATGAAATGTACAGATGGTCGCTTTAAGAGGAGCAGAAAGAGCTCCTTGGACACACGGGGTGGGAAGAGGTCATGAGAAGAGCTAGGGCACTGCTGATAAAAACAAGTTCTCCACCTCTGACATGCCAAGATCTGAAACATGTTCCAGAGTGGTAACAGAATAGGTGAGCATGTCCTTATCACTGGTGGGTACTGGTAGTGTTTGTTATCAGAATGGTGTTACTGAATGTTGGATACCTTCTGGGATGTAATAGTGAAAGGGACTAGAGCTGTGGAATTCTCAAGTTCTTGTATAATAGATAGAAGCTCCTTTGAAGTGTTGGGAGGCATATACAGTCTATTAATGAGCACATTCTTTTTTGCTTTCATAATAGCTTTTTTTGGGCACCTACATTTCACGTCGATTGAGGGATCATAGAATACTCTCTTTTCTCTTTTGCGATGTCTAGTGGATCCGCAAAGGTTGTTGTTCTCTGAAGTAAACCCTCCTCGACTGGTTTTAAGCACATTTCTGTTTTAATACTCTCCAGAATCGAGCTTTTCCTGGATCTGTTGATTTAGTGAAGTCATAGTCACAGACGGATTGGAAGAAAGAAAGCCTGCATGTGAACTGGCTTCAGCTTTATATTAAGCACTGTATTCAGTAACTAGTCCCCAGGGATGAGCCTGAGTCTGTAAAGCAGGAAGCAGGATTCAGTGCTTCTTCAGAAAGGGACCTCAAAATGGCCACACCAAAGTTTTTGGGTGGGGTCACCATTGTGTTCGAGATGGAATGAAACAATGTGGTCTAAAATATGTGTGGATGAATGGATCTAGTCTTGGACTTAAGCAGAAGGACCCAGCCCATTAAAGGATACCATGAGGTAGATCCTACTGGGATCACTCGCTTGATCGCAGACACAATTTAATCATGTAGTAATGATAATGATGTGTTATTTATATAGCGCCTTAATCCAAAGCACTTTAGAGAGCACATATTTATTACATACAATATCACCCAACTGAAATTGGTACTCATTTATCGGAAGGATGAAAGTCGAGTTGGTCTTGCCAGGATTCGAACCTGAAACCTGCAGATCACGCTCAGATCGCAGCAGTAAGCGCTCAACACGCTGAGCTATCTTACCGGCTAATAGTTATGGATTAGTAATTAAAATGTCCACAGCAACACAGAATAAAAAGGTCGACAAAGGAGTATGTAGGTTCAGGCTCTCTGTATAATAAGAGTGCAAAAAATGTAAAACTGTCTAAATCTGAGAACTTTAAGTATGAGTGAGGTTTGGGGCGTTTGGCTTAGTAACAGTAACAGATCATCTTTCTTTGTAAACTATAGCAATGCCCCCTCCTGAGTTGTCTAACAGTGACTGTGGCGTGGATTTGGGGAATTAGACAAGCAGATGCATTGGTGTCGGACAACCACGTGTCTGTCCTACCCTCTGTCTAGACCTTTTCTAAAATTAAATCATGAAGCAAAACAACCGTATTTAATTGCTGTGCAGACATTAGGTAAATAAATACTTCAAGGCAGGGATTTGAATCTGCATGTAGTTCTTAAAGGAAGGTAATGGTAAACGTGAAGCATGATGGCTGAGTTTTTCAGTGGATACATTTAGGAATAAAGTGCAAGAATCTCAAAGGTATTAATCTTTCTGTGGGATGCATGAGATGCAGCATTTCTGTCTCTAGAGGTGGACTAGTGGGTGGTTGGGAGCAAATGGACTTGCCTTTGGCACGTCAACGACGCGGCTGCTGCATGTGAATAATTCATACACTCCTGTAGCTGTGTCAATTGCTCAATAACAGGAAATAGGCAACAGACTATGAACCACCTCTAGCGAGTGGGAGGAGCCCACCCAAAGAGGCTTAGTGAAAACAAATGTGACCTAAATGTGCACAACTCCATCAATATCTTGCTCTGACAGATAAGAGCAAATGGTCCCTAATACCACCCCTAGGTAAGTAATACAGGTTAAAAACAACTCAGTGCAAATTAAGAGGTCTGAAAGAGAGAAAGAGAAATAGAGACTGACTCAGAAATATATACCCACAGACACCAAAAGCAAGACAGAGACAGAGAGACCAGCTCCTTATGGAGATCTCACAGTGTAGTTGGTAGTAAGTGATGACATGTCATGGTTAGATCTTTCAGTGGCAGTCATCTGCCTCTTTTGCGTTTTATATGCATCCAGAACTACAACTGAATGGTTTCTACTAATATGATTCACTGTCAAGCAGCACCGGCATGAAAGGTTAATACTGCTACTTGCCTGTGACCAGGGAGAGAGAAAGAAAAAGTGAGTGAGGGAGGGAGACAGAGACAAAGAAAACGAGAAAAAGGGGGAGAAACTAACGGGACTCATCCACATCACATACAGCAGCAAAATTCGTTACCTGATCACACCACTGATTCCATTGACATGCACCATTCTAGCCGAATTCACAACTAGGCAACACCACCCCGCTGCTCCCCAAGCTGCATCAGCATCCATTACCACTGCTGCATCCACAACCAAGCCACTGTCAAACAATGCACCACCAACCAGAGACTGCACCTAGTTTACACCCACAATCATGCAGAATTTGCACCTCAGCTTTAGACACAACCATGCTGCACATCCATGCCGATCACAGCGGCACTCTGTTTGCCATCACACCTGCACCTAACACGCTGGCCAAACACACGTCCATAATGCACCCATCTAGCATGTACAACTTCAAACACAAATAGGTCATGATGACCATGGTCTACACCCACGTGGGACACCCAGACCGCACCACTATTGCACAATCTGGCTAAGCTCATAAACAGACCAGAGATTCAATATGGACTCAATATGAACAGATCTGCTGCTTCTGTCTGCTTTCATCTGCATCCCAGACACCACAGAGACATGCATTGATCCAACTGAGCAAAGTATTTAATAATTCATAGCAAATTCGTAAGATGCACAGGATGTGCTTCTTTTTATCGACAAGTTGTTTTAAAATACACTCTTGATAGTTCAAGGTTGGGGATTAGTGATGACATCAATGCAAATATAAAATGAATTGTGAACACATTGCGTTTTCAGTTAACAAAAAAACAAAAAGAGATCATTTAGCCGTGTTCGTTCTCGCAGAGTGGCTCCTATGACTATTTTTTTTATTGTTTAATGGACTTAGGTTTTGTCACCCTACGTTTCTTTGGGTCATCCAGACGTGGACCCCTTGCTCACTGTGCTCAGAGAGGCACAGCTCCACCTCACTGATGAGGCCCAACAAGGCTGAAAGACGTGTCTGGGGTTGCTGTTGGTACTCTGGTTCGTAAGAGAATTGCCATTGCATTTCGGTGCTGGACTGCGCATGTGGGCGGGACAAAGACTGATATGCAATTGGAAATTTCCCTTCTGTGAAAGGTACAGTGAGCTAACGTGTGGCCGAGGACTCTCGAGTGGGTACCTTCCCAAAGAACAGGTTGTTTAGCCATGTTTGTTCTCATAGAGGCCACCTATGACAATTTTTTGCTTTTTCACTAAATACTTCATCTGGGGTTAGTAAAGTTTAAGCATATTTTGGTAAATGTCTAATAATGATTATTTTCCATGCCAGCTAGCACCCACACCCACATAGCACTTGCACCCTGGCCCACCCATATCTTGTCCACATTAATGACTAGATCACAACCACGCCCCCTGCTGCTACTGCATCCTGCAGTGGGACACAAGCGGAAGTGGCCGTGCAGAGAGTACGCACAAAGAGGGGCAAGCTTGCACAAAGAGGGACGAGCTCACCCACAGTATGGTTTGCTGGCCTGGCCTGTTCTACCTCTCTAGCCGCTGGCATCCTCTGGCTTCCTTTTCAGGATTCCATGTTGCAGGCCATCACAGTGGAGTCCCTGCATTTTTTTCCTCTGTGTCTGGTGGCTAGCTGTTACCCACACCTTCACTTCTCTGCACTGTTCTGGTGTTCTTCTCAACGGTGACTTGACTGGGCAGGCGAGGTCCGGGAACACAGAAGCAGAGTGTGAAGAGCTTGCCTGAACGTTCTTATGTGTCTAGGCAAGTGGCATACGCAAACTCAAACAGACAGACAATCTAAAGTAGTACGAACAATGCTGGACCCTGCCGAGCTGGGGGCATTAAGGTCCCCCAGAGAACAGCGGACAAACACTGTCTAACTAACTATGTCAACAGAAGGTAGAATAAAATATGTGGTTAGATGAGAAATCAGAGATAAACGTTCCGCCAGTTTGAAGCAAAGAGCTATTACAGCATGTGGCGTATAATCAAAGGTCTCCAAACCAACGCAACTGAAGGGCCATGTGAAAAAGGCCTTCCTGTCATTACCAAAGGAAAAGCAGCATTTTTATTCACAAAGGCAAAAGAAATTCAAAGGTCTCTTTCACATGAAAAGCAGGATTTTTAAACACTGACACCAAAACGGCATTGCATGAGTATTTGCAAGTTAAAGCAAGACATTAGAAATCTGTTCCTTTGCCAACACAAAACGATGTCAGGGAAAAGACATGGCGTGTGTCAACTTGATGTAATGTTTATGATGCTTCACATGCAAAATACTGGCAACAAGGAAAATAAATACTTTGTTCTATGGGTCACATGAACATTTCATTTAGCCCCAAGGTAAACCCTTTTGGCTTGTTGGTGGGAAAACTACACAAATAACTTCCCCACTGCAGGCCTGGCTTTTACAGCCCCCTCCACACCCCCCAGCTATTTACAGCTGCAATAAAGTGTGTCCTGTTAAGGGTGTCAACAACCCAGTGCCATCCAGACTTGCTGTCTCTAAGGGCAGTTCTGAGCAGGCCAAATGTTATGGCTGATGAATGTCCGGAATGTAGGGGGGGAGGTGTGAACACAGGGGCTAGAATCAAGACTGAGTTCTGGAAAGAAATAAAACAGGAAAATAGAAGCTTTTCAGAACAAATGGTGGTCCACTTCAGATAGGAATACAGGATGCCAGATGTCTGCATTGGGGGACCTCAGTGTTGCAAATGCATCCTCCCATTTACGGTCTGCAACCTACACTTCAAACAACAGATAGACTAATAAATGGATTTGGGAGGAGGGAGAAGGGTAATTGTCCAATCCTATTTGAGAGACCTCTTGCAGGATACTCCCCAAGATTGTAAACTTGATGGTGCCATCGCTGCTATATTAAGTAGATGCACTATGAGAAAGGGAGAGCTGCTGAAACTTACCATCTGACAGCCGCAAGGAATTACCAAAGGAGATTACATCTGGGTGGAGCTTTCTATTGCTAGGGAGACTTAAAAAAAGCTGTCTGGACTCTATGGGGAAGAGCTGGGGACCATCTTTGAGAGTGGAGTGACTAGACTCCAGCCCTGTCTTTCCAGAGGGTCCTGACATGCAGCTGGCTTTCCTGAACTTTAAATAGAGGTTTTCTATGTAAGTAGAATTGTTCCCTGTGCAACCAAAAAGGTGGTGGGATCTGCAGTCCTTAAATGCTTTCCCTTCATAGTAGGTGGGAGGGGGTGAAACTGTGTAGATCCTAAGCCCCTTTAAGTAAAAATATGAATTTCATTCATTCCGCTTTGCTGAACACCACGGGGTGATTTTTGTTAAAATTCAAACTTAACAAAGCTCATTGCCGATGTGCACTGAAAACTATAGACTGTAATTTAATTGTGAGTTCCTTTTTATCCTGCTGACCCCAACTTCTTTAGGAAGAGGGGTAACTTTGTTCCTAAATTGAAAAAAATCCTATTTTTGCTGTCCACCTTCCCCAACACAGGCCTTTAAGTGGAGTGGGGTCTAAAATCCTTAGTTCTCAAATCATTCAAATGTTTACCATCCAGCTTCCCCAACACAGGGCTTTAAGTGGGGTGCGGGTTCCCACATCCAAAATTCTTCAATCATCCTAATTCTTCTGTCAGACTTCCCCAACATCGACCAAAGTAGGGGTGGGGTCGGAAAAACAAACTGTTAAATCTCCCTTTGTTAATTTTAAAGCGAAAATATGAGTGAAATATTAATTGCCATATGTGTTTGCACACATGGTAAAACTAAACTGCTAGCCTTTTGAACGTGCAAGAAAACCGAAGATGCACAGCATTGCATACGTAATTGTTTTTGTTTATTGATCAGTTTAAGTATTCCTTGAGTTGAAATTTGCATAAAGTAAATTATTGTGATTTGAATTTTCCCAAACCATTGGTGTGATTTATTTGTGGAACACAAAGTTAATTGTGAGCGACAAAGAAGTTGGTGTGTTTAGTTTAGTGTGATTTCTATTACCTATAATTCAAATAAAAACAAATATATTTCCTGGACACCGGCCTGGTTCTTGGCTCATTGGTAGCTCGGGGGGGCATGGGGGAGAGATCCAAGTGGCATGAAATGAGGCTGAGATAGGGCTGAAAAAAAGAACAAACATTAAACCGTTTATTGTGTGACACCTAGATTGGGGAGGGAAGGAACTCACTGTGTTGAGGGTGGCCTCTCAATAAACCGTTACAAGCAAAGGATCTCCACTTAGGAAAATCTCTAATGCCGGTGATGGCAGATAGTAAATTACGAGGTCTAATTCAGGACAAGAGTAAGATCATTATCACCAGTGTGGAGAAGCCAGTGAGAAACAAACCAAGAGATACTCTAAGAAATAAAGTTCTAGCTTGCTTAAACTGGAAAATAGGGCATGGGTGCATATGATCGCACGACTTTAAAGTCCTTCATTGATTACGTTTTGATGAATGGTGTTCCTTTAGCAACAGGAACTGTATAGTTCTGGGATGTGACAAAAATCGATCTTCCCCATTCCCTGTTCAACTGTAACAGCCTGGCAAATGTGTCATCTAATCTGAAAATTGTGACCGACTACACATGGCATATATAGCCATTTGGTGAAGGCTGCTGTTGTGTCATATAACCTGTGATATCAGTCACTAAGCCTATATATTTCTAAATATGGAAGCCAATTAATAACTATATCATGAACGCATTTAAGCTGCCATGCTTTTCTCAGTGTCCTCAGATCCACCCTACTGATAAAGTCCAACCAGACCAAAACATATGTCTGGGGTTTTTGTTGGTACTCTTGTTCAGAGGAGAATTGCCTAGCATTTCGGTGCTGGACTGCCCCAGGGCAGGACAAAGACTGATATGTTTGGGATATTTCTTCTCTTTGAAAGATAGTGAGCTGAAGACTCTGGGTAAGTCTCTCGTAACCAGGACTAATGTCTGGCAGAGGGACTCCCAGGACCCCCCTTGTTAATTTGCATATATAAGTAACTTTGGGTCTCACCCTAAGTTACATGGGGAATCCAGACGTGGACCCCTTGCTCACTATTCTTAGAGAGGCACAGATCCACCCTACTGATGAGGTCCAACCAGACCGAAACACGTGTCTGGGGTTTCTGTTGGTACTCTTGTTCAGAGGAGAATTGCCTAGCCTTTCGGTGCTGGAATGCCCCAGGGCAGGACAAAGACTGATATGTTTGGGATATTTCTTCTCTGTGAAAGACAGTGGGCTAAAGACTCTGGGTAAGTCTCTCGTAAACAGGACTAATGTATGGCAGAGGGACTCCCAGGACCCCCTTGTTAATTTGCATATATAAGTAACTTTGAGTCTCACCCTAAATTACTAGGGGAATCCAGACGTGGACCCTGGCTCACTATTCTTAGAGAGGCAGAGACCCACCCTACTGATGCGGTCCAACCAGACCGAAACACGTGTCTGGGGTTTCTGTTGGTACTCTTGTTCAGAGGGGAATTGCCTAGCATTTCAGTGCTGGACTGCCCCAGGGCAGGACAAAGACTGATATGTTTGGGATATTTGTTCTCTGTGAAAAATAGTGAGCTAAAGACTCTGGGTAAGTCTCTCGTAACCAGGGCTAATGTCTGGCAGAGGGATTCCCAGGACCCCGCTTGTCAATCTTCTTCTCCATAGTCCAGGGAGCTATCCGTGTCCAGTTCTCTGGGCCCCAGGCCCGTCAGAGAAGCAATAAAATGCTGGCACGCCGTTAATGTCGCCGCTTCTCCCCCCCCTACATGCTGCCTCCCTCCAGACCACTGTTTCAGCCTCGGCCCACTGCAGGAGGTCCCTCCACCAGGTGTCTACATTGGGTTTCGTCTGAGCTTTCCATCCCATGGCTATCCTTTGTTTCGCTAAAATATAGGCAGATCTTTGAGCTTGCACACATGCTTGAGTTTGCATGGTCTGGGAAAGTCCCCAACCATACATGCCCACAAGGAGTCTACCACCAATTCAATCTCTTTGGTAGCCAGTCGGTCTGCTATTTCCTTCCAATATCTCGCAATTTCGGGACAAGCCCAAAACATGTGTACCATCCCGGCATTTTCATCCCCGCATTTCGGGCATCGCTGTGTAGCCACATTTGCAAATTTAGCAGTTCTCTTTGGGGTCATATATGCTCTATGAGTAATATACAGCTGAATCTGTTGTAATCGGGCGTTCCTCGACACTTTTTTGTGGTATCCTTGCACCATTTCCAATAGTCCATCACTTATTGTCTCCCCATGTTCCTCTTCCCAGTCCTTCCTCATCTGAACCACCTCTTTTCCCACTTTAGACATCAGTATTTCGTAAATTCTGGAGACCACATGACCACCATCTGACACTGCTTGGAACATTTCTATAGCCTCGTCTGTCTGCTGGGCCAGTTCTACTTCTGACCATATCTTCTTTAGCGCTGCCATCAACCTCACATACATGATGTACTGCCCGCTATGTAGGCCTGTGTCCTCTCTTAAGCTGTTCAAATCTATTCTGCCATCACCCTGCCACACGTCCCCTACTGTTGTCACCCTTACCGGCTCCCAGTGTTCCCCTATGGTGCGTCTCAGTTGGTCGTCTATCCCCTTCAATTTGACCAAGGGTAACTGCGGGGAGCACAGTGTCCGGCTTCCCAGCATTACACAGGCCCTATGCCAAATCTTCCTTCCCAGGGTCAGTAATGCCACTCTCCTACTTTTCAGGGGCTCAGTTACCCACATCCATTCTTTCAAGAAATATGGTGTACACTCCGCCCTCAGTAGTCTGGACTCTGATGTGGTGTCCTCACATAGCCATATAGCTACATATTGCATTGGCCTGCTAGGTAATACACCTCATAATTGGGTAATCTAATACCTGCACGATCGTGTGGGTTTTGTAATTTCCATAGGGCTACCCGATTCCTAGTTTTATGCCAGATAAACCCTCTACATATGTTGTGGAGTCTATTAAAAAAAATGTTTAGGTATTAGATACGGGACGTTTTGCAAAATTGGGTATCAACCTGGGCAATACTATAATTTTAAGCACTGACGTCCTCCCCATCATGGTTAGGGGCAACCTTGTTCAAAATGCCATACTGTGTTGAATCCCCTCTACTGCATTCTCCGTATTATTCTTGTGCTCCTCCTCGACCTTGTGGTATACATTTATCCCCAGGTATCTAAAGGTATCTACTGCCCATTCGATCTGTTACACTGGTAACGTACATTGAGGTATTCCCACATGTCTACCTAGCGGAAATATCATGGATTTCCGTGGGTTTACCGTTGTACCCGATAATAGTGCATATCGATTTAGTACCTCTCGTATATACTCTAGGTTTTCTTCAGGGTATTGCAGATAAAATAGCATGTCATCCGCGTACAGTGATATCAAGTGCTGTCCACCTTTCGTTATAATGCCCACCTCCCCATATTGGTATCTGAGGTATGCTGACAGTGGCTCCAACGCCAGAATAAACAGCATCGGGGACCAGGGGCAGCCCTGTCTAGTTCCTCTGCCTAGCGTCCACCTTTCCGAGACAACCGACCCTTCCGAACTCTAGCAATCGGTGTGCTATACAATAATTTCACCCATTGCAGGTACACCGGTCCTATCCCAAATTTCTTTAGGAACGCTAGTAGCCATGACCACTTAACAGAGACTGTGTCTAGTGAGACTATCGCCAATTCTTGGGAGCTTCCAGCGGTCTGATCTATGACATAGTGCAATCTCCTGAGATTATCAGAAATACTCTGCTGAGGGACATATCCCGTTTGGTCATGGTGTATCAGGGAACTGATCAGTGCTTTAAATCTGTTCGCCATCACCGCAGTGCGGCTCTTACTGTCCTGATTTAACATCGACAATGGTCTGTAAGATCTGCAGTCAGTGTCTATTTTGCCCGGCTTGAGGACCGTGATGACCGCTTCCCTCAGAGTCTCCGGCAGCCTACCCCTTTCAAACACCTCATTCAGCATAGCCAACAGCGGTGGAAGCAGATCTGTCATGTATGTTTTATAAAATTCACTTGGGAGGCCGTCGGATCCCGGAGCCTTATTGGTGGGTAGGTTACGGATTACATATTCCAGTTCCTCCAATTCCAGTGGTGCTTCAAGCATTTCCCTATCGGCTACCTCTTGACTGGGCAGGATGATGTCTCCCAACGCTTCACTTATGTTAATTTCCTCGCCCTCTGTTTTATCGGTGTACAATTTACGATAGTATCTCTGAAAGCACTCATTCACCCCTTCTTGTGTGTCCTCAAGTATGCCTTCCTCGCGGCGCATCTCTCGGATAACCTGTCTCGGGGTCTCGCTCTTACACAACCAGGCTAGTAATCTGTCTGGTTTATCACCTTCAGGATGCTATCTTTCTATGTATTTTCTATAGTTGAGGTTACATAATCTCTCCCAGTGGGATTTACATTTTTCAGTTAGGTGTTTTATTGCCTCAGTCTTTCCTGGGGAGTCCGACCTCTCTTGCATTTTATCTTCAATCTCCCTTTCCATAGTTTGTAGGTCTGCCATTATGCCCCCAGCAGCCCAGTTGACTTCGATATTGCGCCCCCCCCTTACCACTACCTTAAATGCTTCCCAGAGTGTGCCCGCTGACTCAACACTTCCATCATTTAATTCAAAGTACTCCTGTATTGTTTTTCTTAGGTCTTCCCTGAACATAGTATCTTTAAGTGCCTCCGCTCGAAGTTTCCATGTCGGTATCCTGGGCCTAGACGGCGAGATCTGCCATGTCACCATCAGTGGCGTGTGGTCTGATAGGACTGCTGCTTTGTACCTTGTATACTTGATCTCCTCCACTGTGGAACTAGACACTAGTATGTAGTCTAACCTGGTGTGTAAATCATTTGGGGCTGCATAATGTGAGTACCCTCTACGTTTGGGGTGAAGTTTCCTCCATATCTCAGTGAGCTGCAAATCTCGTATGAATGTAGTCAGGGCCTTTGCCACCGGGTTAGGCTTGCTTATTCTGTCATCGGATCTATCCATCCTGGGGTCTAGCGTGCAGTTAAAGTTCCCCCCAATTATGACCGCTCCTTCCATGTATGGGCTAACAATGGTGTACAAATTCCTGAAATACTGTGCAGTATCATTGTTTGGGGCATAAATATTAATCAGGTTGACCACTTTATTGCCCACTATCCCCTTCACCAGCACCATTCTTCCGTCTTCTCTGACTTCCTGTTGCACTAATTTGAAAGGGACGTGGGGCACTATCCATATAAGGACCCCCCAGCATATACTGAGTATGTGACCCCTATTGCGGTCCCTTTCCTCTTCATCAACTCTAGTTTCTCTTTAGTGAGGTGTGTTTCCTGTAGCATCGCTATATCTATCTTCTGCCGGTGTAAATACATCATAACTTTGTTACGCTTGATATAGGTGTTTAACCCGTGTACATTCCAGGTCATAATTCTAAGATCTCCGATTTCAGCTATTGTCATGATGCCTGCTCCCGGGGAGCCGGTTCAAGCCCGGCGTCCCCGAAAGCGGACATCCAGTCTCCAAGGAAGGACCCAGCAACCCCATATAGGGGCCCTTTGGGCAGTGTCCTGGCGCCTATGGCGCCAGGCTCATAAAAGACACCAGTCCTGGCGCCATAGGCGCCAGGCTCATTATGGGAATGCTTGGGTGCACTTACCTGATGCAGACCATGCTGCAGGATCCCGGCCTCCTTGCGGCCTGAAAGGAACTACTTTACCTGTGGGACTAATTTACCATCCGGGCGTGGTCGGGGAAGGATACATACCTGATTGGAGGAAGGATACATACCTGGAACTTCTTCCAAGGCTATTTAAACCCCACCTGAACAGCCACACGTGCTTCACATTGTTCTGCATCTAGCAGCTGGATGCTCACCGTGTCTGCTCCTGCATCCTGACTTCTGCCACGCCTGCCAGCATCCTGGATCACCTGCAAAGGAAGAGAAGAAGAGAACAGAAGAAGGAAAAGTCCTTACCTGCTAAACCCGCATCCCGGAGACATCTCGCCGACAATCCTGAAAAGGAAGACTTTAATTTAAAAGCTCATTGCGTCGATCGCTGCAGCGCCGCATTCCACTCACCTTTACAGGGCGCCTCCATGTTCAGCAGCGATCATCCGGATTCGCAGTCACACCCCAGCGCCTAGGGAGAAAAAGACCAGAACAAAAGGTGAGAGAGAGAAGGGAATAAGGAAAGCTAAATCTCCATGTTAAGACTTACCTGTTGATTCATTCCCTCTTCATTTCGGGTCTGCGCCGCATCCTGGCATTTCCGGACCCTGGCCCCTAATGGGAAAAAGAGACATCAGCGTTAATGAGCGAATGAAAAGACATTACCAAAAAACGCTCATTAAAGACTTACCTGATTTCTACAAGGATTTCACCTCTCATCTCGGGTCGGTGCCTGTTCCCCGGCATTCCGCACCCCGGCCCCTATGGGGGAAAAGACACTAGCATTAGTACATTAATGCATGGACACAAGGGGAACCTCTTATCAAAAAACTTACCTGGAAGCCAAGCAAGTTTGGTTCTCACCAATCCGAAAATCCAGTGAAGTAACTGGATACCAACGCGCCCCTGCATCAGAAGCAGGATGGAGAGCTCGTCCTTCCAGACCCTAAGGTGAGACGCTATGAGAAATCACAGAAGGGTTTCAAGGAGGGTGAGAGGGGAAAGTGGGAGGCCGATTGCATTACCCCACAGACAGTTAATCCCCTATTTTCGCCTACAGAAGGATACTTCTGCGAGCCAGACAAGCCAGATTTGGGGGCCCGGTCCAGTCCGTCTTCCGAACCCTGCGCATCACCTTAGATGAGGTCACAGCAGTGCGAACCAGGCCAGCGCCTCCGTGGGAGTCAGGTGAGAGTAACAGCTATATCCTACTCCGCCCACCCGCCTCCCCATCTTCTTCCTGTACAGATTTGGTTGTGTTTGTAGCCGTCCTGTGCTGTGCTCTTGTGTCATCTCTGTTGTTCCCACCCTTTCCTTTCCCCCCAAACCAAACTCCCCCTACAACTACCCCCCCACCCACCCTCTCCCAACTGTTGCCCAGCTCCATCCCTGGATCTCAGGCTTCCCCGCATCTCAACCCCCACCCTGTGATCACTGTTGTAGAGGTCGCAGCTGGTGGATACTATACTATAATATCCTACATAATCTACCCTCTGGGGATGAAGTCGTACTCCATGGTATTGCTCTCGTATGTTAGTTTCAGTGCCCTTATTCCTCTGTCACAAATTGCCCCTTGTCTTTCTAGCTTCACCTGTTTTATCATTCCTTCCATCATACCATATAATCTAGCAGAGTCCCGTGTGCTTCCCGCCCCATGTCCCATATTGGAGTGATGCTCCGGTTTACCCCACTGGGCCCCCTCCGTGAGGAGAAAAAACAGCTGGTCACTTATCCTTCGCCGTCGGCTCCTGATCATCTTCCCCATCTGGACATTTCATCCCGTCCATCCACCTCGCTGCATCTTCTGGGGTTTCAAAGAAAAATGCTTTGCCACCGTGTAGAACCTTAAGCCTCGCCGGATAAAGCAGTCTATATTTCAGGTTGGAGTCTCACAGTCTCCTCTTGATCGCCACAAAGTTCAGGCGTTGCTTTTGTACCAAGAATGTATAATCCGGGTATGCCGTGATGGTCGCTGAAGCCCTTGAGATAGTTCTGCCTTTTTGAAAGTATTCCAGTATTTTCTCCCTATCTCTGTAGCTCAGGATCTTGGCTATTATCGGTCGGGTTGTGGCTCCTGGCGGCAGCTTCCTCATCTGGGGCCTGTGTGCCCTTTCCACTGCAAATCCTTGGGACAGTGTTCCTGCCCCTATCTCTTGTATTATCATATTCTCAATGTACTTCGTGGGGTCGGGAATTTCTTCCCCTTCCGGAAGCCCCACAATTCGGATGTTATTCCTTCTTGCCCTTCCTTCTGCTTCCTCAACCCGGTTTTCCAGATTCTCCACTTTCTGTTGTAAGATATGTATCTCTTTGCTGTTCTCCTTACCAGAGTCCGTGGTGGCTTTCATCTGAGTCTCCAGTGTGCCAGTTCGCTCAGCTATGGTTCTAACGTCCTGGCGCAGGAGGCTGACATTGATACTGACCGTGCCTATCTTGGCCTCCAGGGAAATTTTCAGTTCTTCGAGTTTGGATTCCCATGCAGTTTTCAGTGTGGCAATAACTTCTAGGATCTGCTGATCACCTCTTGGGGGATCGTCTTTGCCTGGCGTGACTTGTCCGACTGGCTTTCACCTTCCCCGGCTTGGTTAGGCTTAGCGAAAATATCCAGTGAGGATTGTTTCATTTTAGTTTTGATCCCCTTGGACATCATTGTGCTTGTGCACTCCTCCAGTGACCTTACCTTCGTGACTCGTGGGTTTGGGTATTCTTCAGTGGGCTGCTCCTTAGGCATCTTAGCGTAATATGCCCCGATTCGGCATGCAGTCACTCTGGTTTGTCTTGGTATGTAATTGGTTCACCTTTATATGTCCAGGTGACTTCAGGCATCACTTTCACATGTTTCTCGTGTTGTCGTCGGTGTCAGGGCCCAAGTGGTACCCCCTCGTGGCCTCTAAGTGCCCATGTTCATCTGGTCTTTGCCGGTTGTGAAGCCTCTTGGGTTCCGCTCACCCCAGGTCTTGCTCTTTCAACTGTTCAGTACGGGCTTCCTTGACTGGTTTACTGAGCTCGATGCTAGCATTACTGTGGGCCTGGTTTGCAGCCACCCACTTCGTTACGTTATGTTATTTTGCACTTATATAGCGCCTTATATACCATTGGTATGGTCTGAAGGCGCTGGTAGGTTGAACGCCCTTGGGAACCGAAGTTCAGATCAGTAGAGAGAGTAGGGAGAGCCAAAAGGTGCGTGTGAGCACCGGGTATGTGTGCAGCTCGTGCAGTATTCGTGTAATAGCTGCTTCTCAGTGGTAGGTGTGGTGGTTGAGAGATCAGGAGAATGTGTTTGTTCTGGCGGGATTTATCCGGAATGGATGTGGCTGCGTTAGGCCTGAGGAGAACGCCTGGCTGGGGGTGTGAAACCAGCAGTGTTTACTTAGAATGATGTGGAGTAAGCGGCGGATGTTGGTATGAGAACAGTTATACCGAATGGTGTCATAGTATCTCTGTGTTCTAGTTGAGTGGTGATGTAAAGGAGAGAGTAAGCATGGTGGTGTGATATGATGGGTTATATGCTCTTCAAGCGTTCTCTGCATTCCAAACCGGACTATATACGTCATGCAATTCTAAGCGCTCCAGCTATTCCGTGCGCTCCTATTCACTCTATGCATCCCAGTCTGGTCTATACACTCTGCTCTGCTCCACGCACTCATGCATTCCAGCCCGCCTTGCACGCTCCATTCCGCCCCGCGCGTTCCAGTCCACCCCTCACGTTCCATTCCGCCCCTCGCGTTCTCGTCTGTCCGACGCATGCACTCTTGTCCACCCCGCGCATGCACTATTGTCTGCCCCGCGCATGCACTATTGTCTGCACTACGCATGCACTCTTGTCTGCACCACGCTCTACGCATTCAGCAGTTCTACGTACTCATCCTGTCTACGCACTCATCAGTACTGGATGCAATCGGCGCACGTTCGTTCTACGTACTCGTCCGCTCTACGCAAGACGTCTGTTCACTCTGGGCACTCATTCGCTCCAGGCACTCGTTCGCTCCAGGCATTCATCTGCTTTATGCCCACACGCGTACTATGCATTCACCTGTTTTACGCACTCACCCCCTCTGCGCACTCACCGCCTCTGCGCACTCACCCCCTGTGCGCACTCACCCCCTCGGCGCAGTCACCCCCTCGGCGCACTCTACACACTCATCCCCTCTATGCACACATCCCTTCTATGCACTCATCCCCTCTACACACTCATCCCCTCTGCGCACTCATCCCTCTACGCACTCATCCCCATCCACGCACTCATCCTCCTCTACGTACTTGTCACCCTCTACGCATTCATCCCCTCTACGCACTCATCCTCTCTACGCACTCATCCCCTCTACGCACTCATCCGCACCACGCACTCAACCGCTCCACGCACTCATCCCCTCTTTGCACTCATCCGCTTTAAGCACTCGTGCGTTCAGCAATATCGTGTTCTATGTATTCATCTCTACACTCATCTGTTCTATACCTTCATCTGTTCTGTACATTCATTATCTTCATATACTCAAACACTCCATACACTCATCTTATCCATACACTCATCCGCTCCATACACTCATCCGCGCCATACACTCACCCATTCCATACACTCACCCACTCCATACACTCACCCGCTCCATACATTCATCTGCTCCATACACTCACCCGCACCATACACTCATTTGCTTCATACACTCATCCGTTCTATACACTCATCCGCTCTATACATTCGTCAGGT
The DNA here is from genome assembly GCF_040938575.1 of Ambystoma mexicanum. Classification (NCBI taxonomy): domain Eukaryota; kingdom Metazoa; phylum Chordata; class Amphibia; order Caudata; family Ambystomatidae; genus Ambystoma; species Ambystoma mexicanum. The sequence goes on along the minus strand of NC_090922.1, from coordinate 1,358,931,264 downwards.
CTGTATATTCATCTGCTCTGGCGATCTACACATTCACCACACTTCCGTATTCATTTGCTAGCCACACTCATGTGCTCTACATACTCATCCGCTCCACATACTAGTCTGTTCTACATACTCATCCGGTTTACGTTCATCCGTTCTGCACATTCATCTGGTTTACGCAGTCCTGTGTTCTACTCGCTTATCCGTATTTATGCACTCATTCGCGCTACACGCTCGTCCGCTCTACACAACAGCCGCTCTGCACACTCATCCGCTTGACATGTTCGTCCATTCTATACACTCGTCCGATCTAGATATTCATTCGATTTCCACACACATTCAAACTATATAGTTATCTGTTCTTCCACTCATTCATTCTTCCACTCAGCGCATTCATCTGTTCCATCTGCTTCATTCATTCTAACTATTTGGTCCACGCCTTTCCCCCTCTACGCACTCACCCCCTTTACGCACTCACCCCCTCTGCGCACTCATCCCCTCTGTGCACTCATCCCCTCTGCGCACTCGCCCCCTCTATGCACTCGCCCCCTATATGCATTCATCCCCTCTACGCACTCATCCCCTCTACGCACTCATCCCCTCTACGCACTCATCCCCTCTACGCACTCATCTCCCTCTACGCACTCTTCCTCCTCTACACACTCATCCCCCTCTACGCACTCATCCCCTCTACGTATTCGTCTCCCTCTATGCGCTCATCCCCTCTACGCACTCATCCCCTCTACGCACTCATCCGCACCACGCACTCATCCACTCCACGCACTCAACCGCTCGACGCACTCAACCGCTCCACACACTCAACCGATCCACGCACTCATCCCCTCTTCGCACTCATCCGCTTTAAGCACTCGTGCGTTCACGCAATCAACATTCAACATCACGTTCTATATATTCATCTCTACGCTCATCTGTTCTATACCTTCATCTGTCCTGTACATTCATTATCTCCATATACTCAAACGCTCCTTAAACTCATCCGCTCCAATGACATTACATCTGGGTGGAGCTTTCTATTGCTAGGGAGACTTAAAAAAAGCTGACTGGACTCTATGGGGAAGAGCTGGGGACCATCTTTGAGAGTGGAGTGACTAGACCCCAGCCCTGTCTTTCCAGAGGGTCCTGACATGCAGCTGGCTTTCCTGAACTTTAAATAGAGGTTTTCTATGTAAGTAGAATTGTTCCCTGTGCAACCAAAAAGGTGGTGGGATCTGCAGTCCTTAAATGCTTTCCCTTCATAGTAGGTGGGAGGGGGTGAAACTGTGTAGATCCTAAGCCCCTTTAAGTAAAAATATGAATTTCATTCATTCCCCTTTGCTGAACACCACGGGGTGATTTTTGTTAAAATTCAAACTTAACAAAGCTCATTGCCGATGTGCGCTGAAAACTATAGACTGTAATTTAATTCTGAGTTCCTTTTTGTTCTGCTGACCCCAACTTCATTAGGAAGAGGGGTATCTTTGTTCCTAAATTGAAAAAAATCCTATTTTTGCTGTCCACCTTCCCCAACACAGGCCTTTAAGTGGAGTGGGGTCTAAAATCCTTAGTTCTCAAATCATTCAAATGTTTACCATCCAGCTTCCCCAAAACAGGGCTTTAAGTGGGGGGGGGGGGTTCCCACATCCAAAATTCTTCAATCATCCTAATTCTTCTGTCAGAATTCCCCAACATAGACCAAAGTAGGGGTGGGGTCAGAAAAACAAACTGTTAAATCTCCCTTTGTTAATTTTAAAGCGAAAATATGAGTGAAATATTAATTGCCATATGTGTTTGCATACATTTGTAAAACTAAACTGCTAGCCTTTTGAACTTGCAAGAAAACCGAAGATGCACAGCATTGCATACGTAATTGTTTTTGTTTATTGATCAGTTTAAGTATTCCTTGAGTTGAAATTTGCATAAAGTAAATTATTGTGATTTGAATTTTCCCAAACCATTGGTGTGATTTATTTGTGGAACACAAAGTTAATTGTGAGCGACAAAGAAGTTGGTGTGTTTAGTTTAGTGTGATTTCTATTACCTATAATTCAAATAAAAACAAATATATTTCCTGGACACTGGCCTGGTTCTTCGCTCATTGGTAGCTCGGGGGGGGGGGGAGAGATCCAAGTGGCATGAAATGAGGCTGAGATAGGGCTGAAAAAAAGAACAAACATTAAACCGTTTATTGTGTGACACCTAGATTGGGGAGGGAAGGAACTCCCTGTGTTGAGGGTGGCCTCTCAATAAACCGTTACAAGCAAAGGATCTCCACTTCGGAAAATCTCTAATGCCGGTGATGGCAGATAGTAAATTACGATGTCTAATTCAGGACAAGAGTAAGATAATTATCACCAGTGTGGAGAAGCCAGTGAGAAACAAAACAAGAGATACTCCATACACTTCATTATCTCCATATACTCAAAACTCTCCATGCACTCGTCCGCTCCATACACTCACCCGCTCCATGCACTCATCTGCTCCATCCACTCACCCGCTCCATACACTCACCCGCTTCATACACTCACCCACTCCAAACACTCACCCGCTCCATACACTCACCCGCTCCATACACTCATCCGCTCCATACATTCACCCGCTTCATACACTCCCCCGCTCCATACACTCATCCCCTATATACACTCATCCGCTCTATACATTGGCTAGGTCTGTACATTCATCTGCTCCAGCGATCTACGCATTCACCACACTTCCGCATTAATTCGCTAGCCACACTCATGCGCTCTACATACTCATCCGCTCCACATACTAGTCTGTTCTACACACTCATCTGGATTACGCTCATCCGTTCTGCACATTTATCTTGTTTACGCAGTCCTGTGTTCTCCTCGCTTCTCCGTATTTAAGCACTCATTCGCACTACATGGCCGTCCGCTCTATACACGGGCCGCTCTACACACTCATCCTCTTGACATGTTCGTCCATTCTATACACTCATCCGATCTAGATATTCATTCGATTTCCACACTCATTCGAACTATATAGTTATCTGTTCTTCCACTCATTCATTCTTCCACTCAGCACATTCATCTTTCCATCTGCTTCATTCATTCTAACTATTTGGTCCACGCCATTCACTTTGTTCATTCCTCATGCGTTCTGTCCATTTCAAGAGTTTAAATCTCGTTACTGTTTCCGTATGATATACTTCTCATTAACCATTTTTATTGCGTTGATCTAGTTTGTTCGTTTAATTCGGTTTGTCCTTCTAGTTTATATTAGGTGTTATTAGTTGTCTATTTCTTGCATCAGGTAGTTTGTTGGATTGGTGTCGTTGAGTTGCTGTTTTAGTTTGGGACGGTTGGTTTTAGGGGAAGAGCCAGGTTTTCAGCAGTTTGCGGAAAGACGTTAAGTCCTCAGTTAGGCGGATGTGGGGTGGGAGTGAGTTCCATAGCGTGGGGGCCAAGGCGCAGAATGATGATCCACCTAACCTGGCTGCATTTGTCTTCGGTACGACTAGGAGGCCGGCTGAGCTTGATCTTAGAGTGCGTGGGGGGTGATAGGGTTTTAGCTTGTCTTGAACATTTTGATGTCCAGTTTTATGCAGTGCTCGATGTGAGATGCATAAGGTTTTGATGGTCACCCTTCAGGCTCCTGGAAGCCAGTGCAGCGTCTTAAGGGCCGATCCTAATCCTAATCGGAGATGTGGTCTCTTGGGCCGAGCGCAAGTAGTAATTTGGCTGCTGCATTTTGTGCCCTTTGTGGAGTTTATTCAGTTGGTACGCGTGGATTCCGAGGTATAGGGGGTTTGCGTAGTCGAGTCTTGATATAACGATTGATTGGACCGTGGAGAGTCTGTTGGGAAAGGAGAGATATGGAAAGATGCGCCTAAGGGTTTTAAGGTGGTAGTGACAGGACTTTGAGACGTTGTTGACTTGGCGCGAGAGTGTTAGGTCAGAGTCAAGGATGCATCCAAGATTCTTCACCGAGTTGGAGGGGGTCGGCGAGTTGCCCATGGCGGAAGGCCAGGGAAGTGGGTGCGGAAGAAGTTCTGAGTTGCCACATATCATGATTTCCGTTTTGGAGGGGTTTAACATGAGGTGGCTTTGGGACATCCAGAGTTCAATGTCAAGGGGGCAGGATGCCAGGTCAGTACGGGAGTTGGGTTTTGCGTTCAGGAGTTTTAGAATTAGTTGAGTGTCGTCGGCGTAGTTGTAGCACAGGATGTTGTGTGAACGAATTATTGGTGGGAGGGTGATCAAGTAGAGATTGAATAGGAGGGCGGATAGGCATGCTCCTTGTGGGACTCCCATATCGACTGGTCGGGCTTGAGAGGAATACGTGGAGAGTATCGGTATTTGGTACCTATCTTTGAGGATTGAGGCTATCCATTTCAGAGCGGTTCCACGAATTCCTAGGGAGTGGAGGCGGTCTAGGAGGATTGAGTGATTGATTGTGTCAAAGGCGGCGGATAGGTCAAGAAGGATTAGGATCGTGCGCAGTCCATACACACTCTGTGTCTGCAATCTTGGTCGTCTTGTGTATGCATGTGGATGTTAGTAGTTGCACGGTCTATGTGCATAAATCCCCCTCCTCGGGTACCGTTTCTGGTGGCTTGGCTACTTTAGATTCTTCCCCAGTCTTTCTGCACAGCCACCGTGAGGCGCCTTTGCTTGTGTCTGCCTAAAGCGAAGGTCCCATCCAAGCTGGAGTCCATCTGTCCAAGATTTGCCTTCCCACCTGGCCGTTCGTGTCTCCAAGCGGCCTCTTTGTCTTTTTGTTTAGGGGCTTCTCCATCCTCCGCTGTGCGCAGCCTTCCCGGCTATTATCATACATGAGTGGCAAGCGCCTGCTCACTGTCGCCACGTCAATTAGGGCACTCCTTGGTGTGTCTCATCTCTGTTATGCAAACAGCCATTTTACAGTGTCCACCTGCACAGCAACTCATATGGGCCATCTAGCTGCAGTATTCAAATCCATCCGGGGCATTACGGGATACAACATCCACAGAACTGTTTATCTCAAGTTTGTAGTATTTACTTGGTACGCCCGTACTGCCTTTTTGTTGAGGGGGCCCCACCGTAGGTGCACGTATCTCCCAGCTCTCTGCGTGCAGTGAATTGCAGGGTTCGTGATCTCCTGCTAAGTACCGCTTAGGCGTGGGTTGCTGAGTCTCGTTATTGTTGCCCTGGCGGCCGGACACAACAATGTGTTCTCTCTGCCCTCTTTAGCTTCAGCTGGCTGCAGCCGCGTGATCATGCTGTCTCCTAGCCCTGTGCGTCTGCGAGTCATTCCGCTTCTGTTGCGTGCAACAGTATACCCTCGGTGTCAGGGCTAATGGATTTCTCCTAGTGTCACTACTCCCTCCACCTCCTGCACCTCGCACACATCAGTATGCAAGGATGTTGCTGTGCTGGTTTATGGTGCACACAACAGTGCGAGAATGCCACGGTCTGCCTTTCTATTCAGCTCCGGTCATGCCCCCAGGGTATTATGCCGAATATTCCTCGCTGAATCCTTTGTTCTGTGCCGCCATTTACGATCGGCGGCTGTTCGCCTCGAGATACTGTAACGTTTGCAATGCTCACAACAGAATGTCCATGGGCCTCATTACGACCTTGGCGGAGGACCATGGCGCTATTAGCACCATGGTCCATGCCGCTAAGTTCCCAACTCCGCCATGGTGGATGGCGGAATTACCGCCCCATTCCAAGGTGAGTGGGGCGGTAATTCCCCATTCACCAATGGCCTCTTCCCCATTCCCATTTTTGCCCCATAGGGCATAATGGGAGTGGGGAAGGCGTTAATTACGCCACCGTAAATTACGGTGGCGTAATTAACTCCATGGTCCCTTAGCGCCATGGATTTTAACACCTGCTAAAAGCAGGTGTTAAATCCACCATGGCGCTAAGGGACCTCGTACTCAGGCGGTAAGGGTCGGCGCTGTTTACGCTGCCGTAAACCCCTTACCGCCTGGGTCGTAATGAGGCCCCATGTGTCCTATGGGCATGTAACTTCGTCCTGGGGCGCACCAAGTCTTCATAAAACTTTTTTTGCTCTTTACAGTTGTTATGTGCTCTTGCCGGTGCACTCATAATATGGATCAATTTCGGATCGAAGGAGCTCCTCCATGAAACGCGTCTCCTCACATGGTCAGTTAGCCACGCCCCTTTGCACCAATTCATAAGTTGATTGTATCTACGTTTCACGTTTTCTTTTGTGTTTGTTTCTTTGTTTTAAACTCTGATGTATGTAATTCTGATGCACCAAAGGCCTATTCGTCCGAAGCCCGATGAATAAAAAACGTTGAACTAGTGCATCCTGAACCAACGCTGCACTAGTAAGCTGAACCCCAGTACACTCATACCCAGCTGTGTGTGTGTATAAAGGGAGATGTGTTGTAAAGTGCTTGGATGGAACATATGATGTCAGAGAGAACACTGTGACAATGTTCTTGCATCATTGAGAGAGTGTTTATGGGATAAGGTTCCATACTACAGATTTGGGGAGATCAAGCCTGGTTGATGGGTGCCAGTGGGCTCATAATAGATACCTTAATGTAACCTGATGCAAGCAATGAATGATCTTACCTGTAACTGACCTGAAAGGCCTATGGACCTGCTTTATTTCAATATGTGTTTTGTTTTATATAGCCTGAAATTAGCTGTGAAGCAAAGCTTTACTGTACAGAAAGGAATGGAGTAATAGGGAGCAATAACATGGATATCATTGAAAGGATATATTATTATTGCTGTGTGAGAAGACATCTGAACGTTTTTTCTTCAGAGGATTATATTAAATTTTTGGTATTGTAGGTATGATACAGCATGGTATTGGATAAGTGAAACTACAATGCCATTTTTTTAAAGCCTCCCAAAATTAAACACAATCACAGTTAGGCGGAAGGTACACACCTCAAGCTTGGGGATATTTTGTCAGCATCCTTTTGTTAACCACAGGCCTTAAGTTCTTTCCTCTAACAAACATTAGTTTATGTTTTCATTGTGTTCTTATGAAATATTACAGGATTCTCCCAGGAAAAAACAAAGAAATAGCGCAATATAGTCAATAAGTCCATTTCAGAATACGCCTTTACTCTCGCTTCATTTTGACATTTTTCTCGTGCAAAAACCGTACCCTTACCGCTGAAGGCTTGCAGATTGCAGCCGACCCTCCGGAAAAGCACGTTGTGCACCCATGGGTTAAACTATATAATCATATTCGCAGGGCACATTAGCGACAGTTTTCTTTCAATGCACAAGAACATTCCAGTTGTCTCATTAACATTGAAACGATGGTTGAACAAGAACTAAAAATACTGTTAATGTATGTGTTTCTGAATGATGCTCATTTAAATACTGTCAACCTTTCTATGGTTTAATATTCATAATGTCCAGACATTTTAACACCAACATAACTCGGGGCATGCCTTGCAAACTGAGGGGCACAAATGGTTTGATGGGATGGTTTTCTGGGAATTTTACAGTAGGATGTAAATCAATGGTTCTGCATGTTGCTTCATTGCCCATGCATTTTAAGGAATGGAATGCACGTTAAGGGCACTTTTTTATCTGTTGAAAAGATATACTCTGCCTTCCTTAACAGAATAACTGTGGGGACTAGCATTAATGGCTTGCCCTGTCGGTATTACCCAAATTGACCTTTTACAATTGACCTTTTGCACAATTGACCTAATTATAGTGGTCCTAGTTGACCTTCTGCACAATCAACCTTTATATTATTTTAGTTATTTTATATATGTATTGGGTTGGTTTCGGATTATAAATAATATAAGGGGATTGGGTAAGGGTTTTGGGGGGTTTTGGAATGGGTGGGGGGGCTTCAGGGAGTTTCCCCCTGCATATATGTCCTAATTGACCTTCTAAATTAGGTCAATTCTCCCAAGGTCAATTCTCCCGAGGTCAATTGTTAAAAGGTCAATTAGTATACAACCTTTCTATCCAACATATACAACTTTATCTGGGCAAGTAAGAGCAATGGGGCGATGTTCCTTGGAGGGATTCACATCAAAGCCGGATAAAAAAAGAAAGTGCCAGAGCCCACATATTTTCAAGAATGCCTCTGCAACGTTTGGGCGGAAGCTCACTGCCCCAACCATCCTTAACAGAAAATATAGTGTGATGGACACATGCATACATAATCACTACTAAGCGCTTCCTCTGCCCTTGCCTTTCCCTGGCCTTGCCCCTGTGCCGGTGCAGCTTGCTGGTGACTCTTCTGTTTTCGCAGTGCCGGGTGCGTCTCTGTTCCACCACTGGTGTAGGCAACTGTGTGATGCTGTTTGCATGGACATGCAAGTGTGTGTTTGAGGCTCAGTAATCAGGAAGCCTTGCATGCGTCTGTGTATTGACGCACCCCATGCTGGCTGTGTATCAGAAGAGGCTGGGGCAGTGCCTAGTTGAACAATGCCCTACAGGCCGGCAGAGGCACAGCAGAGCTGTATCCATGCGTGCCAAGCTCCAGTCACTCGCCTGAACACCTTCACTATGGTAGTTAGCTAACGGAGTAATATGGCTCTCTGGTTTCTGCCGTCACCACCAGCCCACAGTCACCTCCCACCCCCTAGTGTAGAAATGGTGATGGTTATTACAGTAGCGGAGTGGCATAACTGTCCTTCAGGCTGACTGGAGGTGTGAGTGGGCATGGCCATCAGGACCACCTAGCATGGGCACCTTCTATGCTATTCAGTGCTGGCCTGCCTTATCAAGATCATCAATAACACTGAGCCAGCCAGAGATGAGACCACCTAGTGCCTTTTCTGCCATTACTTTCAATCCTGGCTGGTGGACCCCCCTCATGGTTTGTTTCACCATTCCTGTGACATGCTCTGCAAAAGTGCCATTGTGAGTACTTTCCTATGAGCCTTGGGCTGGTGGGTTACACTTTCAAAAGTATCCTCAGGGGTCCCTCGGATCTGTGGTTGTGGGATTCCGCTCTACCGCACTTGGGCGTCCATTAATATTGGCCAGAAGACTCTTTTGCTTTCTTTCTTCTTGGGGCATCTGGATCTGGACCATAAAACTGGAACTCTTTGTGGTGGTGTAATCTTCTCAGCCCTACACGACTTTTCCCCATAACTGCGGCTGTAGCTGGCCCATGTATTCAAGTGGGGAGGTTTACAAGCTCATTCTCCTAAAAAGTGATTCATGAAGGTACTCACGTGAAAGGTGACACTTCTACTGGCCTCCACATAAGTCCTAAGAATTTTAGGTACAGGAATGGAATTTTAGCTTGCAGCATTGACTTTAAATCTATTTTTAAAATGGGGTATTATACTCCTGTCTATGGAAATGTGTTGTTACCGTTGCAGTGTAATGGGACCTTTGTGATGTGTAACTATAAGACTGATCTAATCCTAACTTTTGGTGGCCCTCTGGACTTTCTTGGCTGATTGTTAACCCCTTTACCTCCCTATAGGGGTTATATGTCATGTACGCCGTCCATTGCTAACATTAACGCAGTTATGCACTAGAGGTGAAGGGAATCATTTTGACTATGTGTAACGTTTTGAGTTCTTTTTATGACTTGGTAAACATGTGTTTGTTATTGTCAGGGTTTCCTTTCACTTCCTACCCCCTTAGCCTTATATGTATTGTGCCTGCCACCAGGAAGTGGGCATGCAATTACTTTAGGGTTGTGCAGTGTCTATCTGTGGTCCATTACTATTTTATGCATGCACATTCGCTATGTGTTATGTTTAATCTTTAGTATTTATTTGAACTAATACTTACTTTATGTGTATTCCAGTGTGGGATATTCTCTGGATTAACTATGGGGAACAACTGCAGGTATCTACCAGTCTACAGGCACCCTTAAGCCTGGCTGACTGCTCTGCTGGAGCTGCCACTCCAGAGAGAGTAGTCTTCTCTGGGTTGGAAACCCTGTCTGGATTTAAGTTAGATGATTGTACTCCCACCAACAGCGTTGGTGGAACAGTCAGTGATCAGCAATGGAGATTATTCTAATTGCCACCACGTGTACCATGGTGTTTAATACAACATCTGCCCATGCATTGCTGCAGCTGCACTGTTTGCCCCTACTCTGGAAAGTCTGTAATGCACTGCATGATTCCCTACTGGGTCTTTTGCAAAAGGTGCTGCAATCAAGAGCCAGTATTATGCCTAACAACAACATTGCAAAAATCCAGGCTGCCGGTAACATTTGCTGGAGATGGAACATAATCAGCTGATGAGCCGGCCAATTGGTAAATTTAAGAGACACATGAAGTCGGTCTTACGTGAAAATGCGCATGAGCAGCAAACACTGAAGCTGGCAACTAAGTCCCAAGCCATGCCTTATCTTGATTACCTCACCACAAGATCTGGTACGCCCGGGTATATCGCAAGCTTTACAGGGAACGTAGTGGTTTGGTACTATATTAAAATTAAGTTAAATTGCATAAAGACAAATGAGATAGCCGGGGCCTGGCAAAATATTCCCAAAAAGCAACGTCAATGTCGAATGAGTGGAGACGCTCACATTGAAAGAGCAAAACACCTACGAATGAGTTATGAGGCGCTCCACTCCCTGGGGTTAACTGCACTAAGAGGGGCAGGAATACAGGTGCCATTTTCAGCTGACGAGGCATGGCAGGTTTTCATGGCAGGGAATTTGGAGGGTTGTATCTTCCAGTTTTTTTTGCTATGGAGGAACATTGCCACAATTGTGGATGTATTGTATCAATAAGGGATTATTTGTTACTGTTTTTCATTCTTATCCGACTGTAATCATGTTTGATGATGTGAAGAGGAAATGTAATATTTTAAAAGTTGGCTTGTACAACTAAATACAATTTAAAAAAACAATAATAATACAAAATAATTGCTGCTTATGCTGATGGCATTGTTATTTAGGAGAATTCAAGGGAGATGGTCATCAACTTAATGGATACTATCCAAACATTTTCGGAAATCTCTGGTTATAAACTTAATAAGGAACCATCGGAAATGCTCACACTTACTTCTCTGTGTTTCAAACATGACTTTGCAAACACTGTTTTGAAATGGAGTCCAGATTCCATTAAATATCTAGGAATCTCCATAGCATCCTCAAACGCAGAAATAATTCTGTTGAAAAACTAAACCCTTTTAGCTAGATTGCATGAATAAGTGTCATTGTGGTCCCCACTATATCTGATGTGGTGGGGTAGACTGGAATCCACGAAAATGATGTTCACGTCATTGGTTCTACATTATCTACAGATGCTATATATTCCTTTGCCAGCTTTCATGTTTAAATCTATCGACACAAATCGTTTAGGCGTTTTGACGTTTTGTGAGGTCATAAGAAAATAAAGAAAAAAATCTCTTTAAGTACATTATATATAAATTAATATGATGGTGGTGGTATCAGATTTCCTGATTCTACCTTATAGATAAGCCATCAAAGGCTTTGCCTCCATTCCTATGGTGTGATAAAATATAACCATTAATGGTAGATCAGTACTATAGGGAAATATTGGTTAAACAAGTGTGTAAAATATATTAATCCGATTATAATTTGAAATAATATTCTTAACTCCAAATTAAAATGGTCATCAGAACTGCAATGGGAGGCTAATTGGAAATACAGTTTAATTAATTGATATGGGGCCTCATTACGACCCAGGCAGAGGACCATGGTGCTATTAGCACCATGGTCGATGCCGGAGTCCGCTATGGCGGAATGGGGAATTACCACCCCATTCCGAGGTTGGCGGGGCGATAATTCCCCATGCCGCCATGGCCCTTCCCCATTCCCATTTTTGCCCCATAGGGCTCAATGGGAATGGGGAAGGCGCTAAGTACAGTGCCGCAAATTGCGGCACCGTACTTAGCACCAAGGTCCCTTTGCGGGTCCCTACTTTAACGGCTGGTGAAACCAGCCATTAAGGTCGGGTCCCGCAAAGGGACCTCGTAATTAGGCGCTAATAGGTTAACGGCGCCGCAGCCTTTTACGGCGCCGTTAACCCATTAGCGCCTGGGTCGTAATGAGGCCCATGGTCTTCTATTTAGATCAACATTAAGGTAGCTTTATCTTCAGAAAATGCAATGCAAAAACGTTACTATTTTGTCCATAGAGCCATTCTAACTCTGTCGGAATTATTTAATGATAAATTATTAAATTAGGATTTATGCTGGTCTTGTCATTTAGAAACTGGCACATTTAAGCATGTGTTCTAGGGATGGTTTCTTCTGAAAAGGTTTTGGTCTCAGGTATGGAACTTCCTTAAACATATATTTAAAAATTCCATCCCTTTAAGCCTTTCCAATATCTTATTAGGCAGTTGAAGAAAATTAAACAGTCATATGAGATGTTTGATTTATTTATTTTAACAGCAATCCGTTTGATAACGTCTAAATGGAAGGACTTCACAAATATTACGATAAAGAGAAGGTGGCTCAATATATGTAATATTCATATAATGGAAACATGAATAGCTAATACACCTGCTCTTTCTATCAAATATGAGGCAAAATGGAGTTTCTTTATCAATTATTTAGATAGCACCAATTTACAATAGCCTTAGGGTATAATCTGAATTAGTTTTAAGAAAACAATGTATATTAAATTGCTTACAAATATGTCATTATATTAATTGAAATGTAAATAGATGTACCTTATGCATTATAATGTCTATATATCTGTCTGCACCCATTCCCTCTGTCTCTAACCATGTTTTTCTTTTCCGTGCTGTTATGTTATGTGTTATGTCTTGAGTAATCTTTATTTTTCGATTTGATCAGATTCTTACATGGATCCCTTATTAGTTTTGTGATTAGATATTTAAAAAGTAGTAGCAGTAGTGATTACATCCATAGTCTTGAATAGTTTAATAATATATTATTTTTTTGCTGTGCACTGGCTTGTGATCCCTGTGCTGAGTCTTTCTACTACCTTTATCGTTAAAGGTGGGAGTCGTCTTCAAATACTCACTGGCCAAGCAGGGCGAGGCGGCGTGTTTTTGTGTTTCTGTGGGTCGTGGGGGAGTGGATAACCTTCTGCCTCCGAACTCCTGCCCGTTTGTTCATTTTGACATATTTCTCGGATTCCTGTATGACTTCTAAAGACTGGAACTGGAACTGTTACTTCATCATCCAACTTATCTCTGCTTAGGCTGTTGACAGTCGTAATTGGACTCTACCTGCATATTGCTTCTTGCTTCTCTCACCGTTTTCCTGGAGGGGAGGGGTAAATGAAGGGGACTTCTCAGCTAATGTATAGTATGGTAAAAGATTTCATTTATTTGTTGTATTATAGCAAGTACATTTTCTGCAAACATCTTTTGAATCTTCTTGCGTGCAGTCCTTCTAAAGGGGAGAGGGATTTCTGATGTCTATACTTTATCCCACGTAGATTAGGGGCGTTTGATTTGCTCTAAAGGGTGGGACCATTCACCTGACTCACTAGCTTGACTCGCCTTGGGGATTGTTTTCTTATTGTTGAATCCCGGAGTGCACATGCAAGTGCTGTTCTTCCGGGAGTGTTTTTGTTGATTCAATACACCAGTGGGGGGCTGGAACAAACAGACTGAATGCACAACCATGTTTTTGGTATTAACACTTATTGAACATCCTGAATAACTGCGACCAGGTCAGGGAACTAATGTGTGAGTGACTGTCCTACATTTACTGAACCGTACCCCTCTTCTCCCTTCCTGAGTTCGGTAGTTAGACGCGGTGCGGAGGAGAGGTGAACTGGATTGTGCTGGGGGGATTGTTTGTCCTATCTTTATTTGAAGTTGGCATCCCCTCAGTGGCATTGACACGCATTTTATTACCAACGCAATCTGGGAATGCCCACCAGACCTTAACGAAGGGTGGGCCTGCGGAGCAGTTTCAAATCAGGAGTTAAACGGGGGAGGAGCCCCGTGTGTAGTGCTGAAAAAGTGCAAGGGAGAAAAAAGGAGAATAAAATAGGTTAAGGAGGGGATTGTGATGCCACTAATGCAACCTACTAAAATGACAGTCTTTTTTTTATAAGGGTAGCAGCCCCCTGTTGTACCGGGTGAATAATGCCACATTGTAGCAGGAGATGAGTATGGAGCCTATGGCTGAAGGTGTCGCGCATGTCTCCTGTTCCTCGCGTCTATTGACAATGGTGGCTCTCTGCTTAAACTATATTTCAATTTAAAGTGAAACTCTATAGCAGCTATATTAAGGTTTGCAAACTAGCCATAAACAAGCAAAAATGACTTCTATAGCAGACATAGTACGTGCAAAAGGGGTCTGCCGAGAGGTTTATGTGGCAGAGCCCTTGCCAGTCAGCTCTATAAAAGATGTAGCTCCAATATTGCTGTCTAATAGTCTGTTGGCAAACATTGATGCCTTGTTTACTTGATGCACTTCAATGGCTGCTGAGCAAATGAATCTGAAGATTATCATGGCAAAAGTAGCTGACAAAATCCTAGTGAAGTACAACGAACCCGTTATGACTAATATAGAAGTAGACAAGAGCAATGAAGCTAATATGCAGCGTCGGCAGGAAGGCATCAGTGTCCCACAGGAAACTACCAGTGTGACAGAAATCTCAGCGGCTCAGATGAGTCATTAGACTATAGATAGATTATCACCTAAATATTATAAAATAAATCCCCTGCATTCCTCATACATTGCGGCTAGAAACAGGGAAGATGCATATGATGCGCTATATGTGGAGCACTCCCTGATGCGAAGCCCGCCCGGAGTGCAGCCTAAAAATGAAAATACTGTGGTAACATCTGGTAAGGTAAAGGTAAGAGTAAATGCCTCACTGCCAAAACGTGTGTTTCAAATGGGACTGGAAAATGTATCCAGCATCCTTTAGCTACCATTACAAAAGGACAGGTTGATGATCTATACAGCAGGTAGTCTTGCAAGGTCCATTGGATAATTGGCTGGCCCCTGAAAAGAAGGGAGGCACAAATGAGTTAGCAACCACCACGAGCACTGTTCATAAGAAGGAATAATCTTAGAAGTCTATCCCCTTGCTGCAGCAAAAAATCCCCACCTTTGATGCAGACTGTTTGGAGGTGCCTTGGTCAGTTAAAAACATTGGTGCATCAAATCTGCCAAAGTGGCGCCCCCAAAAAAAGGAGGTGGTTGCAGGTTTACCATATCGGGAAGAAAGGGGCTCCTCCCCCGTTGACTATAGTGGTACTGCCCTAGAAGAAAGGCAGAGTAATAGACCTAGATGTTTAGGTGGCCTCTCGGATGGGCTTCGAGTGGCTAATGATTGGGGGGTGGTAAGAGCAAAAACAGAGCCCTTAAAGTTAGGCTCACTGATATAGATTGAGGAAACAAGTACCACGGCAGCAAGCCCATTTCTCACCCGCTCCACCTTGCTAAGTATAAATAAAAAATCCCTTGGTTGGCTTCGATTAACAGCAAAGATATGCTACTGGTCGAGCTACCGAAATGGGATAGTATAGCAAACTGGGCATTGATAGAATTTGGCACCATCACAGTGGTCTCTCTACTATATGCATGCTCAGGAGCATTACTTACGATGGGCAATAAATTGACGGTTTGCAACGGCCACCCGACGGATACTTCTAGAGGTCTTATGAAGGATAGGAATGTGACCAGGAGAGATGATCTAGCCACTCCGGTAAAAGGGGGCAAATCGGTTAGGTTTGATCACCACATGGAATCAGAACGAATTTACAATATCGCAAGTTGAAACACTAGAAGATTTGGGCAGCTAATGAATTATATAGATATATAACCCGGAAATGGGATGGGTGACCGTACCATGTCTCCTCTCGGTGGACGATTTGGTGATGCTGAACCATACGATTAGTGGAGCTAAGTCCATGTTTGAGGACCTAGTCGAGTATGCAGAAAAGAATGATCTTGTCATAAAAATGGACACAACTAAGGTAATGGTGGTAGTTGCTAGAAAGGGCCGTCGACCTAGGTTTGAAGTAGTTTGGGGGCACTGGAAGATGTTGAAGAGTATCCTTTTGTGGTCCTAGATCTTAGTGCTTCGAAGAATTATGCTCATATAATAAAGGCAAACACTAGGAAGACCCGCATTCAGACACTAATGATAGAGAAATTCACGGCACACACTGCAGGATATTCTATGTAGGGTATAATTGCCCTTTATAAACAATGTTTTTGTCCGGCGATTCTGTATGGTACGGATGCTCTTGTTATGTATGATTTGGAGTGGCTGGACAGGTAAGAAGGTCACTTCTGGAAAAGTATCCTAAAACTGGCGCACTAAACACTGATCCAATACCTGCGTCTGGAATTGGGTTTGATGTCATTAAATGGCCAGCTACTAGAGAGGAAAGGGAAAAAGCCATATCCTACACAAAACGTCAGCTTCTATAGGAAACTGGTAGAGACTGATACTAATTCACATATGACTATGTTTGAATTCTCTGCATTGAACGACAGATTATTTAGAAAAATTGGCTGGCATCATGATAGTTATATAAGTACGGACTACGCCACCCTAAAGGCTTCCTTTGGAAAGTGCATTAAAAGCTGGGATTGGGAAAGTACCTATGGACATTTGGCGGCAGCATTACGATCTTATAGTTATGTCTCCCCATGAAACACATCTATACCTGAGAGCCCAATCGTATCTATATCAATGCCCAAACCCAGTTGTAGGCCATTTTATAATCAGGTACGGAACTAATCACCTGCCGTTGTTAATATTCAAAGGGGCTTTATTAAAAATTAAAAAAAAAAGATCGGATTTGCATAATCTTCAAAATGGTGGAGAATCTTGAAACCCCAAGACATGTATTTACTCAATGCGCTGTGTTAAAATCACCCCATCAGCACATCTTTGGGAAATATGTGCCTGTATACGATGCAATTAAAACTTTCGTATTTTGGATGGTTCGCCTCAATGCGGAGACAGTGAGTTTACAGATCGACCTATATTGGCTATGGCGCTCCATTTTGAGGCACCTAGCGGATGAGCCCGTGGGAAGAGAAAGCAGGTCGATATGAGGACACGTGAAGCAATTGTATATTATGAACTATAAAGATGGGGTTTGAAAACAGTTTAACTGCTTTTTATATGTGGGACGTCTGATTGAGGTTTAATCAATATTTTGAAAGTATGTTAATTGATATGGAATCTTTAATGTTTGACGATATGAATATGTGGAACGTTTTATTGTTTTATTGTGGTTTTAATGTATACATTATTAATGTATGAGAATCATTTTATCATTTTGGAAAGGTTCTTTTAGAACCTAAAACAAATAATAATATTATGTTTAAAAACTAGATACTTATACTTTGCCAACTCTACATTCTACAACATATTATGACAAGTATTTGGGTGAGTACCCTTTTCCTGTATGGTTTGTTATTGAACTAACAGGGTAATTCATAGAATTTCGCAGAAAAGTGTCGCAAGCGGCTGGCGCAGAGTGTCCGCGTGCGATTGTCTGCGCCAGGCACGTGCGCCAAAACCGATTTCCGCGCACAGCGTATTCATGGATTTTAGGCTCCCAAACCAGCCGTGGCGCAGAGAATCGCAGCGACCCTGCCGCAGCGCCAGTAACGCCCCGAAGAACGCCCTCGCGCAAGGAAAAGCCATCAAAATCGCTAAATCATCGCAAAGGGCTGCGCTAACCCTGGACCAGTTCACCGGGCTGGCAAACAGCAAACGCCAAGCGGGGAACGTGTATTTCAGGGGTGCGCGGGAAGTTCCACACGCGATTGGCCCAGTGCGAACAAGGTATGTGTATTTCAGGGGTGTGCGGGAAGTTCCACACGCGATCGGGCCTGGGGGAGCGGGCTACGTGTATTACAGGGGTTCGCGTGAACTTCCTCACGCGATCGGGCCTGGGGGAGCGGGCTACGTGTATTTTAGGGGTTCGCGTTAAGTTTCTCACGCGATCGGGCTGGGGGAGCGGGCTACGTGTATTTCAGGGGTTCGCGTGAAGTTTCTCACGCGATCGGGCCTGGGGGAGCGTGCTACGTGTATTTCAGGGGTTCGCGTGAAGTTTCTCACACGATCGGGCCTGGGGGAGCGTGCTACGTGTATTACAGGGGTTCACGTGAACTTTCTCACGCGATCGGGCCTGGGGGAGAGGGCTACGTGTATTTCAGGGGTTCGCGTGAAGTCTCTCACGCGATTGGCCCCGTGCAAGCAGTGTACGTGTATTCCAGGGGTGCGCGGGAAGTTCCACACACGATTGGCCCCGTGCAAGCAGGGTACGTGTATTCCAGGGGTGCGCGGGAAGTTCCACACGCGATTCCAGCTGGGTACGTGTATTTCAGGGGTGCGCGGGAAGTTCCACACGCGATTGGCCCCGTGCAAGCAAGGTACGTGTATTCCAGGGGTGCGCGGGAAGTTCCACACGCGATTTCAGCAGGGTACGTGTATTCCAGGGGTGCGCGGGAAGTTCCACACGCGATTTCTGCAGGGTATGTGTATCCCAGGGGTGCGCGGGAAGTTCCACACGCGAATGGCCCAGTGCGAGCAGGGTACATGTATTCCGCGGGAAGTTCCACACACAATTTCAGCAGGGTATGTGTATTTCAGGGGTTCTGGGGAGTACTACACGTGAATTGGCCGTGTGGGTCCTCCCAGGTGTACGCTCCACAACCTCCACGGACCCTGCAGGCAGCCCACACCACGGGGGACTACCCTGCACCCCTGCTCATGTCCCGCAGGCAGCCCATCCACCATGGGCATGCCCCCCAGCCAACTCACATGTCACCTTGCACTACTGATCAATAATGCATGTCTCCCACCACCCCCACCCCCCAGCAGTGCAGGGGCAGCCTCCACCAGGCCCCCACTCATGTCTCCCACCACCCCCACCCCCAAGCAGTGCAGGGGCACCCTCCACCAGGCCCCCACTCATGTCCCCCTGCACCCCCACCCCCCAGCAGTGCATGGGCACCCTCCACCAGGCCCCCACTCATGTCTCCCACCACCCACACCCCCAAGCAGTGCAGGGGCAGCCTCCACCAGGCCCCTACTCATGTCTCCCACCACCCCCACCCCCCAGCCACCAGGGGCAGCCTCCACCAGGCCCCCACTCATGTCCCCCTGCACCCCCACCCCCCAGCATCCAGGGTCACCCTCCACCAGGCCCCCACTCATGTCTCCCACCACCCCCACCCCCCAGCCACCAGGGGCATCCTCCACCAGGCCCCCAATCATGTCTCCCACCACCCCCACCCCCCAGCATCCAGGGTCACCCTCCACCAGGCCCCCACTCATGTCCCCCTGCACCCCCACCCCCCAGCATCCAGGGTCACCCTCCACCAGGCCCCCACTCATGTCCCCCTGCACCCCACCCCCCAGCAGTGCAGGGGCACCCTCCACCAGGCCCCCACTAATGTCTCCCACCACCCCCACCCCCCAGCCACCATGGGCAGCCCCCACCAGGCCCCCACTCATGTCCCCCTGCACCCCCACCCCCCAGCAGTGCATGGGCACCCTCCACCAGGCCCCCACTCATGTCTCCCACCACCCCCACCCCCAGCCACCAGGGGCAGCCTCCACCAGGCCCCTACTCATGTCTCCCACCACCCCCACCCCCCAGCCACCAGGGGCAGCCTCCACCAGGCCCCCACTCATGTCTCCCACCACCCCCACCCTTCAGCCACCAGGGGCATCAACCACCAGGCCCCCACTCATGTCTCCCACCACCCCCACCCCCCAGCCACCATGGGCAGCCCGCACCAGGCCCCCAGTCATGTCCCACTGCACCCCCACCCCCCAGCAGTGCATGGGCACCCTCCACCAGGCCCCCACTCATGTCTCCCACCACCCCCACCCCCAAGCAGTGCAGGGGCACCCTCCACCAGGCCCCCACTCATGTCCCCCTGCACCCCCACCCCCCAGCAGTGCATGGGCACCCTCCACCAGACCCCCACTCATGTCTCCCACCACCCCCATCCCAAGCAGTGCAGGGGCAGCCTCCACCAGGACCCTACTCATGTCTCCCACCACCCCCACCCTCCAGCCACCAGAGGCCGCCTCCACCAGGCCCCCACTCATGTCCCCCTGCACCCCCACCCCCCAGCATCCAGGGTCACCCTCCACCAGGCCCCCACTCATGTCTCCCACCACCCCCACCCCCCAGCCACCAGGGGCATCCTCCACCAGGCCCCCAATCATGTCTCCCACCACCCCCATCCCCCAGCAGTGCATGGGCACCCTCCACCAGGCCCCCACTCATGTCTCCCACCACCCCCACCCCCAAGCAGTGCAGGGGCACCCACCACCAGGCCCCACTCATGTCCCCCTGCACCCCCACCCCCCAGCAGTGCATGGGCACCCTCCACCAGGCCCCCACTCATGTCTCCCACCACCCCCACCCCCAAGCAGTGCAGGGGCAGCCTCCACCAGGCCCCCACTCATGTCCCCCTGTACCCCCCAGCATCCAGGGTCACCCTCCACCAGGCCCCCACTCATGTCCCCCTGCACCCCCACCCCCCAGCAGTGCATGGGCACCCTCCACCAGGCCACCAATCATGTCTCCCACCACCCCCACCCCCCAGCATCCAGGGTCACCCTCCACCAGGCCCCCACTCATGTCCCCCTGCACCCCCACCCCCCAGCATCCAGGGTCACCCTCCACCAGGCCCCTACTCATGTCCCCCTGCACCCCCACCCCCCAGCAGTGCAGGGGCACCCTCCACCAGGCCCCCACTCATGTCTCCCACCACCCCCACCCCCCAGCCACCATGGGCAGCCCCCACCAGGCCCCCACTCATGTCCCCCTGCACCCCCACCCCCCAGCAGTGCATGGGCACCCTCCACCAGGCCCCCACTCATGTCTCCCACCACCCCCACTCCCCAGCAGTGCATGGGCACCCTCCACCAGGCCCCCACTCATGACCCCCTGCACCCCCACCCCCCAGCCACCAGGGGCAGCCTCCACCAGGCCCCTACTCATGTCTCCCACCACCCCCACCCCCCAGCCACCAGGGCCAGCCTCCACCAGGCCCCCACTCATGTCTCCCACCACCCCCACCCCCCAGCCACCAGGGGCATCCTCCACCAGGCCCCCGCTCATGTCTCCCACCACCCCCACCCCCCAGCCACCATGGGCAGCCCCCACCAGGCCCCCACTCATGTCCCCCTGCACCCCCACCCCCCAGCAGTGCATGGGCACCCTCCACCAGGCCCCCACTCATGTCTCCCACCACCCCCACCCCCAAGCAGTGCAGGGGCAACCTCCACCAGGCCCCCACTTATGTCCCCCTGCACCCCCACCCCCCAGCAGTGCATGGGCACCCTCCACCAGGCCCCCACTCATGTCTCCCACCACCCCCACCCCCAAGCAGTGCAGGGGCAGCCTCCACCAGGCCCCTACTCATGTCTCCCACCACCACACCCCCCAGCATCCAGGGTCACCCTCCACCAGGCCCCCACTCATGTCCCCCTGCACCCCACCCCCCAGCAGTGCAGGGGCACCCTCCACCAGGCCCCCACTAATGTCTCCCACCACCCCCACCCCCCAGCAACCATGGGCAGCCCCCACCAGGCCCCCACTCATGTCCCCCTGCACCCCCACCCCCCAGCAGTGCATGGGCACCCTCCACCAGGCCCCCACTCATGTCTCCCACCACCCCCACCCCCCAGCCACCAGGGGCAGCCTCCACCAGGCCCCTACTCATGTCTCCCACCACCCCCACCCCCCAGCCACCAGGGGCAGCCTCCACCAGGCCCCCACTCATGTCTCCCACCACCCCCACCCTTCAGCCACCAGGGGCATCAACCCCCAGGCCCCCACTCATGTCTCCCACCACCCCCACCCCCCAGCCACCATGGGCAGCCCGCACCAGGCCCCCAGTCATGTCCCACTGCACCCCCACCCCCCAGCAGTGCATGGGCACCCTCCACCAGGCCCCCACTCATGTCTCCCACCACCCCCACCCCCAAGCAGTGCAGGGGCACCCTCCACCAGGCCCCCACTCATGTCCCCCTGCACCCCCACCCCCCAGCAGTGCATGGGCACCCTCCACCAGACCCCCACTCATGTCTCCCACCACCCCCATCCCAAGCAGTGCAGGGGCAGCCTCCACCAGGACCCTACTCATGTCTCCCACCACCCCCACCCTCCAGCCACCAGGGGCAGCCTCCACCAGGCCCCCACTCATGTCCCCCTGCACCCCCACCCCCCAGCATCCAGGGTCACCCTCCACCAGGCCCCCACTCATGTCTCCCACCACCCCCACCCCCCAGCCACCAGGGGCATCCTCCACCAGGCCCCCAATCATGTCTCCCACCACCCCCATCCCCCAGCAGTGCATGGGCACCCTCCACCAGGCCCCCACTCATGTCTCCCACCACCCCCACCCCCAAGCAGTGCAGGGGCACCCACCACCAGGCCCCACTCATGTCCCCCTGCACCCCCACCCCCCAGCAGTGCATGGGCACCCTCCACCAGGCCCCCACTCATGTCTCCCACCACCCCCACCCCCAAGCAGTGCAGGGGCAGCCTCCACCAGGCCCCCACTCATGTCCCCCTGTACCCCCCAGCATCCAGGGTCACCCTCCACCAGGCCCCCACTCATGTCCCCCTGCACCCCCACCCCCCAGCAGTGCATGGGCACCCTCCACCAGGCCACCAATCATGTCTCCCACCACCCCCACCCCCCAGCATCCAGGGTCACCCTCCACCAGGCCCCCACTCATGTCCCCCTGCACCCCCACCCCCCAGCATCCAGGGTCACCCTCCACCAGGCCCCTACTCATGTCCCCCTGCACCCCCACCCCCCAGCAGTGCAGGGGCACTCTCCACCAGGCCCCCACTAATGTCTCCCACCACCCCCACCCCCCAGCCACCATGGGCAGCCCCCACCAGGCCCCCACTCATGTCCCCCTGCACCCCCACCCCCCAGCAGTGCATGGGCACCCTCCACCAGGCCCCCACTCATGTCTCCCACCACCCCCACCCCCCAGCAGTGCATGGGCACCCTCCACCAGGCCCCCACTCATGACCCCCTGCACCCCCACCCCCCAGCCACCAGGGGCAGCCTCCACCAGGCCCCTACTCATGTCTCCCACCACCCCCACCCCCCAGCCACCAGGGCCAGCCTCCACCAGGCCCCCACTCATGTCTCCCACCACCCCCACCCCCCAGCCACCAGGGGCATCCTCCACCAGGCCCCCGCTCATGTCTCCCACCACCCCCACCCCCCAGCCACCATGGGCAGCCCCCACCAGGCCCCCACTCATGTCCCCCTGCACCCCCACCCCCCAGCAGTGCATGGGCACCCTCCACCAGGCCCCCACTCATGTCTCCCACCACCCCCACCCCCAAGCAGTGCAGGGGCACCCTCCACCAGGCCCCCACTTATGTCCCCCTGCACCCCCACCCCCCAGCAGTGCATGGGCACCCTCCACCAGGCCCCCACTCATGTCTCCCACCACCCCCACCCCCAAGCAGTGCAGGGGCAGCCTCCACCAGGCCCCTACTCATGTCTCCCACCACCACACCCCCCAGCCACCAGGGGCAGCCTCCACCAGGCCCCCACTCATGTCTCCCACCACCCCCACCCCCAAGCAGTGCAGGGGCACCCTCCACCAGGCCCCCACTCATGTCCCCCTGCACCCCCACCCCCCAGCAGTGCATGGGCACCCTCCACCAGGCCCCCACTCATGTCTCCCACCACCCCCACCCCCAAGCAGTGCAGGGGCAGCCTCCACCAGGCCCCTACTCATGTCTCCCACCACCCCCACCCCCCAGCCACCAGGGGCAGCCTCCACCAGGCCCCCACTCATGTCCCCCTGCACCCCCACCCCCCAGCATCCAGGGTCACCCTCCACCAGGCCCCCACTCATGTCTCCCACCACCCCCACCCCCCAGCCACCAGGGGCATCCTCCACCAGGCCCCCAATCCTGTTTCCCACCACCCCCACCCCCCAGCATCCAGGGTCACCCTCCACCAGGCCCCCACTCATGTCCCCCTGCACCCACACCCCCCAGCATCCAGGGTCACCCTCCACCAGGCCCCCACTCATGTCCCCCTGCACCCCACCCCCCAGCAGTGCAGGGGCACCCTCCACCAGGCCCCCACTAATGTCTCCCACCACCCCCACCCCCCAGCCACCATGGGCAGCCCCCACCAGGCCCCCACTCATGTCCCCCTGCACCCCCACCCCCCAGCAGTGCATGGGCACCCTCCACCAGGCCCCCACTCATGTCTCCCACCACCCCCACCCCCCAGCCACCAGGGGCAGCCTCCACCAGGCCCCTACTCATGTCTCCCACCACCCCCACCCCCCAGCCACCAGGGGCAGCCTCCACCAGGCCCCCACTCATGTCTCCCACCACCCCCACCCTCCTGCCACCAGGGGCATCATCCACCAGGCCCCCACTCATGTCTCCCACCACCCCCACCCCCCAGCCACCATGTGCAGCCCCCACCAGGCCCCCACTCATGTCCCCCTGCACCCCCACCCCCCAGCAGTGCATGGGCACCCTCCACCAGGCCCCCACTCATGTCTCCCACCACCCCCACCCCCAAGCAGTGCAGGGGCACCCTCCACCAGGCCCCCACTCATGTCCCCCTGCACCCCCACCCCCCAGCAGTGCATGGGCACCCTCCACCAGACCCCCACTCATGTCTCCCACCACCCCCATCCCAAGCAGTGCAGGGGCAGCCTCCACCAGGACCCTACTCATGTCTCCCACCACCCCCACCCTCCAGCCACCAGGGGCAGCCTCCACCAGGCCCCCACTCATGTCCCCCTGCACCCCACCCCCCAGCATCCAGGGTCACCCTCCACCAGGCCCCCACTCATGTCTCCCACCACCCCCACCCCCCAGCCACCACCAGGGGCATCCTCCACCAGGCCCCCAATCATGTCTCCCACCACCCCCACCCCCCAGCAGTGCATGGGCACCCTCCACCAGGCCCCCACTCATGTCTCCCACCACCCCCACCCCCAAGCAGTGCAGGGGCACCCACCACCAGGCCCCACTCATGTCCCCCTGCACCCCCACCCCCCAGCAGTGCATGTGCACCCTCCACCAGGCCCCCACTCATGTCTCCCACCACCCCCACCCCCAAGCAGTGCAGGGGCAGCCTCCACCAGGCCCCCACACATGTCCCCCTGCACCCCCACCCCCCAGCATCCAGGGTCACCCTCCACCAGGCCCCCACTCATGTCCCCCTGCACCCCCACCCCCCAGCAGTGCATGGGCACCCTCCACCAGGCCACCAATCATGTCTCCCACCACCCCCACCCCCCAGCATCCAGGGTCACCCTCCACCAGGCCCCCACTCATGTCCCCCTGCACCCCCACCCCCCAGCATCCAGGGTCACCCTCCACCAGGCCCCCACTCATGTCCCCCTGCACCCCCACCCCCCAGCAGTGCAGGGGCACCCTCCACCAGGCCCCCACTAATGTCTCCCACCACCCCCACCCCCCAGCCACCATGGGCAGCCCCCACCAGGCCCCCACTCATGTCCCCCTGCACCCCCACCCCCCAGCAGTGCATGGGCACCCTCCACCAGGCCCCCACTCATGTCTCCCACCACCCCCACCCCCCAGCAGTGCATGGGCACCCTCCACCAGGCCCCCACTCATGACCCCCTGCACCCCCACCCCCCAGCATCCAGGGTCACCCTCCACCAGGCCCCCACTCATGTCTCCCACCACCCCCACCCCCCAGCCACCAGGGGCAGCCTCCACCAGGCCCCTACTCATGTCTCCCACCACCCCCACCCCCCAGCCACCAGGGGCAGCCTCCACCAGGCCCCCACTCATGTCTCCCACCACCCCCACCCCCCAGCCACCAGGGGCATCCTCCACCAGGCCCCCGCTCATGTCTCCCACCACCCCCAACCCCCAGCCACCATGGGCAGCCCCCACCAGGCCCCCACTCATGTCCCCCTACACCCCCACCACCCAGCAGTGCATGGGCACCCTCCACCAGGCCCCCAGTCCTGTCTCCCACCACCCCCACCCCCAAGCAGTGCAGGGGCACCCTCCACCAGGCCCCCACTCATGTCCCCCTGCACCCCCACCCCCCAGCAGTGCATGGGCACCCTCCACCAGGCCCCCACTCATGTCTCCCACCACCCCCACCCCCAAGCAGTGCAGGGGCAGCCTCCACCAGTCCCCTACTCATGTCTCCCACCACCACACCCCCCAGCCACCAGGGGCAGCCTCCACCAGGCCACCAATCATGTCTCCCACCACCCCCACCCCCCAGCATCCAGGGTCACCCTCCACCAGGCCCCCACTCATGCCCCCCTGCACCCCCACCCCCCAGCATCCAGGGTCACCCTCCACCAGGCCCCCACTCATGTCCCCTTGCACCCCCAACCCCCAGCAGTGCAGGGGCACCCTCCACCAGGCCCCCACTCATGTCTCCCACCACCCCCACCCCCCAGCCACCATGGGCAGCCCCCACTCATGTCCCCCTGCACCCCACCCCCCAGCAGTGCATGGGCACCCTCCACCAGGCCCCCACTCATGTCTCCCACCACCCCACCCCCAAGCAGTGCAGGGGCACCCTCCACCAGGCCCCCACTTATGTCCCCCTGCACCCCCACCCCCCAGCAGTGCATGGGCACCCTCCACCAGGCCCCCACTCATGTCTCCCACCACCCCCACCCCCAAGCAGTGCAGGGGCAGCCTCCACCAGGCCCCTACTCATGTCTCCCACCACCACCACCCCCCAGCCACCAGGGGCAGCCTCCACCAGGCCCCCACTCATGTCCCCCTGCACCCCCACCCCCCAGCATCCAGGGTCACCCCCCACCAGGCCCCCACTCATGTCTCCCACCACCCCCACCCCCCAGCCACCAGGGGCAGCCTCCACCAGGCCCCTACTCATGTCTCCCACCACCCCCAACCCCCAGCCACCAGGGGCAGCCTCCACCAGGCCCCCACTCATGTCCCCCACCACCCCCACCCACCAGCCACCAGGGGCATCCTCCACCAGGCCCCCACTCATGTCTCCCAACACCCCCACCCCCCAGCCACCATGGGCAGCCCCCACCAGGCCCCCACTCATGTCCCCCTGCACCCCCACCCCCCAGCAGTGCATGGGCACCCTCCACCAGGCCCCCACTCATGTCTCCCACCACCCCCACCCCCAAGCAGTGCAGGGGCACCCTCCACCAGGCCCCCACTCATGTCTCCCACCACCCCCCACCCCCTGCCACCATGGGCAGCCCCCACCAGGTCCTCACAATCCCCAATCATGTGCGTAATGGTCAGCCTCCACAGCCAAAAAGCCCTACCAAGTAACCCATTCACCCACATGGAAATGGAAATCACATGTTACACCCCCAATGTTCATGAAGCTAATGAAGCCATGTCCGTCACACACAATGGTTGCAATTGAATGGGAAAACACACAACATGACATGCATGAAACCAATGAGATGATACCACACAGTGAAGTATGCAAACAAAATTGTATTGAAAAAAAATAAGAATGCTAAAGAAAGAAAACAAACTACAATGTGAAAGACAAAAAATAAGCTGCATGTCCGTATGAAAAAATAAAACTTAAAATCCAAATCGAAAAAAATTTTGTCCAAAGTCAAATGTAAAAAAATCTCCATGCAATAAAGAACTATGCACAAAAATAACAAGGGTCCATGAGCCCAACTGAACAAAGGAAACCTACTAAAAAACCTACCTAAAAATCAACTATATACAAAAAGTGGAGCAGTGTCCGTCGACTCCAAATCATAATACGAAAGAAAGGAAACCTAAAACTAAAGAACTATATACAAAGGCGGCGGGCAAGTCCAGCGGCTCACTCTGTGGTGTCCCGGGCCAGGGCATCATCGAACTCCTGTTCGATGTCCCGGAGGCGGTCCAGTTCCATGGCCCCGAGGGTCCGCAGGGACGACGCTGTGTCCTCCTCCAACCCCCTGCGGATTGCCTCGAGGCACTCAGCCCGCCTCAGGGCCCTCCGCATGGAGTTCTCCGCCCTGACCATTGTGAGCCGCGCCTCTTCCGCCCGCCGCCGCTCCACACCTATGGCGTGGCCCAACCGCTGCCACATGGAAGACACTCTCTGTCCTGGGTCCCCCTGCCCTCCGGCCGATGCCTGCCCCTCCGATGTCGAAAGCCCCGAGCCTTCATGGCTCCCACCATGTTGCTGCTGCTGCTGCTCTGCCTCTGCCCGTGCACTGCCTCCTGCTGCCTGCACATCCTCCGCCGGCTGGGGTGCACTTGTTGATGTGGCCACCCCTGCTGGACCACCGACTCCCGACTGTGGCAGGGATGCCTCCTCCACCAGCCTGGCTGCACCGTCAGAGGCAGCTCCACAGGGCACCCAGGTGACTGATGGGTGGGAAGATGGCACAGAGGACGACTGGCGCGTAGGGGGTCCAGTTGAGGAGGGGGTCAGAGCAAGCCCCATCAGACAGCGGAATCCGGCCTGGGTGACCTGTCCCAGCAGGCTGACGTGGTCAACGAGCCATTCGAGATGACGTGCAGTCTCTCCATGAAAAGAATGCAGGTCACCTCGCATGGCCCGTTGACGCAACGCCACACCAGCCAGGACAGGCTCAACCCGGATCCGGATGGCCACGTCCGCAGGCAGAGGAAGGCCAGTTGACGTCAGCTCATCCCCTGCCTGAAAACGGGTCTGGACGTAGGCATCCCTGCTGGTGCAAGATGATGCAGGGACAGGATCGGGGACAGGATTGCACACAGGCACCTCCGCGGCTGCCTGTGCTGCCTCCTGTCCCTGGTCCTCCACTGCACCACTAGCACCAGTGGGATCCCCACCTCCAGACCCCGTCTCTGGTGCTTGCGCGGCCCCCTCCTCCACCAAACCCCCCACTAACCTGGATGACTCCGTGCCATCTTCCCCCGCTGGGCCCTGTGGGGTCCCAGCTGCCCCTTCTGCTGCCGAGGAGTCCAACTGCAACCTCCGCCTCTTGGACCTCCCCCGGCAGCTGCGGCCTGGGACGCGGCACCGGACTCCTCACTCCCCGACGAGATGACAACACGGGAGGGGAGCCGGGCCTTGCGTCTCCGGCTGGCGGTCGGATCCCCGCCGCTGTGCTCCACAGCACCTTCTCCGCCCTCTTCATCAGTTGACGCTGCAGACAGGGAGAAACAAAACACAGGCATCAGGGCACTGTACAATGGACACATACACGCATGACAGTTGCACAGGAGTGGCATTGGCAAACATCAGACATGTCATCACAATCCCCAACACACATGTCATTGCAACTGGCACACATGAGCCATACCACAGCCATATCGCAACTGCCACCACCATCCCTACACATACAACAGCATCAGCAGCCAAAGGGGAGCCAGACATCACATGCAACACAGGAAGTGCACCACACATGTACACACACCACCACACTTGCATGCATGTCCACACCTCTGCCAAGTGTCGCACTGTTCAGACGGGCATCCATGTCACATCTGCCAATCAGACTTCCACATACCGCTGTCACATGCATCCATGTTGCATCACTTTTGCACCCTTGTCAAATACACACACATGCACATGTACACAGTGCTCATACATGCAGCCGAAAACAACATACATGCCTGACATCACGGACATGTCTACTTACATACACATTCATCCAAACATGTGTGCACGCACAACTGCATTTGCCATGCAAGCCCACAAACACAAGCACCATCCATGTCTCACACATTACAGCCCTCGCATGTGTCAGCCCCACGGCCCAGTACACCCCCACCCATACTCGACCCCATACAAACAGATGTGCAACAGGCACAATGGCGAATGATCACCACACGCACTGCTCACAATCAGGATGCATGTACACTCACCGCTCGACTCCAGACGGGTCTGCTTCTCTAGGACCTGGACGTGGAGCGCTGGGGATATGCGTTCCAGGACCCCCATCTGTTCTTCCGACAAGTGGCCCCGGCGCCCCTTGGCATCCGCTGCCTTCAAGAGGCGCCGGGCCTTGTTCAGGGTCCTGGACCTGAAGTCCTCCCAGCGCTTCCTGACATGTTGTAAGTCCCGGACTGCCACCCCCTCCGCGTTGATGGCAGTCACGATGTCAGTCCAGATCCGAGTCCGTCCTTCCTTGTCGGCGCGGGAACTTCCGAAGAGGGCATCATACTGCCCCAGGACTTGCTCCTCCAGGACACCAACTTCGGTGGCACTGAAGGTGGTGCCCCTCTGCCTCTCTGGCCGGGGTTGTCAGTGGTCACAGATGGTGTTTGCCCCGACATGACAACCCCAGAGGCAGGAGTGGGTGTGCAACTGGGTCCTGGGGCTGGGCTGTGGAGCGATGGAATTCCAGTCGGGAGTCTTCGGTTCCAGCAGGGGTGGTCACAGCAACAGCACCCCTGGCTGATGTGCAGGCAGCAAATGGCAGTGCACGTGGGCAGCAGGCAGTCAGGCAGCAGCAGATGGCAGGTGGGAGCGTGCTCGGGGCTCTGGGGGGCAGTAGTTTGGCCTTCTGTGCAGGAGCGTGGTGACAGAGCACACGTGGAAAGACTGCACGTCAGAGTCTCATCGCATGTGATTGGTGTAAATGGCCGTACACGCAGAAGTGACAAAGCGTGTAATTGGTGGAAATGGCCATACACCCATAAGTCACAAAGCGTGTAATTGGTGGAAATGGCCCTAGCGCGTAGACGCCGCGTAAGTGTTGCTGGACGTGTGGGCCTGTATAAAAGGTACGCGTAGAACTCCATTTCCTTGTACGTGCTTTTCGTGGAGAGCGAGTGGGTGAATTCTGTACTTCTTGTCGGTTCACACGCGATTTACTTCACGGCGTTTCAAGTTCGTATTCCCTGTTACCTCTGACAGATTTTTCTCCTTTTACTCTTTCACTGGTTTACCTGGGCCTGTTCCCTCAAACAGTGTTCCCTTCTACTGTTGTCCTGTCTCCTCAGACAGCGTACAAACCTCCTTTTACACGCTCGTTTACCAGGCAGACGGTGAGTCACGCACGTATCTAACATCTGTGCTTTCCCCGTGTGTAGCCTACCCCTTCAGAGGTCATTCTAGGCTGTGTGTGACACGCATACGTTCATTCTTGTGTTACTGGGTGCCACAGCGTAGTGCAGGTTTTTCTTTCTGCACACGTGGTCTAGGAGGGGTTGCGTGCACGTCATCTCCCTTTTTTGGGGCTCCTGTGCGTAGCGTGACCCGTCATCTTTCCCCAGGGGTTACAATCAGCCTTGCAAGAGCACTAGGGTACAATTACCATCTGGTACCCAACCCCTTTGACCCCCAATTGCCCAGGACTATATTTTACTGCCACTCCCATACGCACATTAACATCAGTGCCATGGCTGGGAGGCGAGGATTCCGTAAGGGTGGCAAAGGTGGAAGAGCCACAAGTGGTGGCCGTGGTGGATCCGGTAGGGGACGTGGTCATTACTTGCAGGGTGAGCCTGTCCCCCCATGTGTGGAGGACCAGTCAAGGGCACCCATAATCCCCCCCCTCCCGTTGAGGCTGATGTGGCTGACACCATCCATGCTCAGCCCTTGTTGGACCAGCCCATTGTGGCACCAAACCTGGCTGACTCCATGGCTGACTTCCAGGTCAGCAGGCCTATGACACGTGCGCTGGTGCACGTTGATGTCACCATGCCACGTGCATCTGGGGCAGCAAGGTCATCTGCTGCACCAAGTAGGCAGGGCGGAGAGGCTGCAGGGGCAGCTGCGGCTCCATCCACCCCAGCCCTCACACACCCAGCCCGGACAGTGTTGGTCCTAGTCCATGCTGCTGATATACCCCCTGACACCATCACACTAGAGCCAATGCCTGCACCAACTCCCATGCTAAGTGTGCAATCCCACACTCCTGATACAGAGTCCACCAGGGCTCCTGCCCCTAGTGTCCAGAGCGGCGCAGGACACTCAGGATCACCACCACCTTCCAAGCGGAAGAGGAAGAGTGCTCGTCCGGCACAGGCTGATGCCCCAGACACGGCTACACAGTCCGGCCCGTGCAGGAAGCCCAGCTTCACGGATGACGAACTGAATGCAC
The DNA here is from genome assembly GCF_040938575.1 of Ambystoma mexicanum. NCBI lineage: Eukaryota > Metazoa > Chordata > Amphibia > Caudata > Ambystomatidae > Ambystoma > Ambystoma mexicanum. The sequence goes on along the minus strand of NC_090922.1, from coordinate 1,358,899,410 downwards.
TTGTCGAGTATGTGTCCGCACATGACAACGAGATGGTCATTGTTGCAGGATCCAAGACCACACCTGCACAACGCCAGGCACACTGGCAGACCGTTGCGGACATCGTAAGTGCCCTTGGAATCGTGAGGCGCACAGCCAATGATTGCTATAAGCGCTGGAATGACCTAAAGCGCAGGGCAAAGAGTAAGCTGGCCTCAAGTCATGCCGCAACTCTAGTGACTGGAGGTGGGTCTCAAGTAGCAGACATGGAACTCACTCCACATGAGTCAGTCGCTGGGACCTACGTCACGGAGGAACAGATCCAAGGCGTGGGAGATTTGGCTGATTACGAGGCATTGTCCGGTGAGTGCACATGCATGTGTGTGTCATCCCTGTGCATGGTGTGTGTGAGGGCTTCTGTTTGTGTGCCAGGTGAGAGTGTGTGCGCCTGAGTCGTATGGGTCAGCCATGTGCTTCATGCAATACATCCAGCGCATCTGCATTTGCCCATAGCTGTATCCCTTCTGCCAACAGTAGACATCTAGCCCAACTGCACGCCAGTTGCCCTTGAAGTGTCACCTTGCCACAACATAGTTGCTAAATTTTCCACTGTTCATTTAGTCAGATTTTTTACATTCCACCACTTTTACTAGGCATGTCGCAGTCCTCTAGTCACATGTCTGACATGGCTATGGTAAAGTGGAGTGACTTTGTTACCTGGATATCATTTGTTCAAACATGTCCCTGTGCAATTGGACCATTTCGGACTGGCAGCTCCAGGTGAAGAATCTGACCTGTTTGAATTAGAAAAGCTATTACATGCGGGAACTGGACAGAATGAATAGGTGCTGCCCTCCTCTCCATCTTCACTCAATAGCAATGGTACATGCCATCTGTGTGATGGCATGTGTGTTTCACCTGCCAATCACAGGCCAATGTGTGATGCCCCTGCCAGGCAGCATGCAGAAAATGTGTTCATCTTCAATCTTGGTGTCATCAGTGTGTGCCATTTGCATGCCCTTCATACGCAGTGAGGGTGCATGCATGGGAGGGTTTTAGTCATGTGGGACATGTGTCAAACAAGTACTGGTTCTCTTGCTTCTCAGCCCTCATTGTGTGCCATGGTGCTAATGCCTGTTTCCATTTCTTTGTTTTTATGTCTTTGCAGGGGAAGACGCACCTGATACTGCTGGGGTTGTGGAGATGGTGCAGACCCAGGAGGGGTCCGAGGGCCCACCAACCACCAGTGAGGGACGTGGTGTGGTGGTGGGTGAGAACCCACAAGTGCTGCAGGTCGTGCTCTCAAGGGGTGTCTCTGGCTGCACCTCCCCCGAGCTGTACTCAGGTGTTGATTCGGATGAGACCTACGTGCCGTCGCAGGTGAGTGTTCCAGGGAGGGATTCTGTTCTGTCTCACCCACCTGCACCAGGGTCAGAACCCTCAATGGGGATGTCAGTGTTGGCAGCTACGCCTTTGGTGGTTACGGATGCAGGGTCACACTCCGCGACATCTGATCCTGTTCCTGGGCCAGCAGATCAGAGGGGGAATGCAGTCCTGCAGCCTCAGGCAGTGCCGGCACAGCAAGGCCCAGTTCGCCTTGCCCCAGACAGGTGTGGTGCCCGCCGACGTGGTGGCCGTACGCCACCTGGCAATACCGCATGGGAGCAATCCATTTACGGTATGGCAACCCAACAGGCAGCATCATCCGAGATGATGGCTCAGGCCATGGATAGGGTGGCCACTTCCATTGTACCCCCTGAAAGGCTGATGGAGCGACTAGAGCAGGCAACCGACTCCATCTGCCAGTCACACAGGGAGGACATGTTGGGGTCCAACAGGGACAGGCGGGCGGCACTGGCGACTCTGCAGGAGGCCATCTCCATTGAGTCCCAGGGCCACAGGGAAGCCCTGAGGCAGGAGCTCCTTCACCTCAGGACGACTCTTGTTGAGCTTGAGGCTTCTACACATCAAAGGACAGAACAGCAGCTGGAGCGTCTCACCCGTACGCTCTCAGCTGAGATGCAGGCAACGAGTGCGGAGGTCCGGGCATCCCGTGAGTTGTTGCATGGGGACCTCCGCACACTCATCCTCCAGAACCAGACCTACCACACCTGCATGCTTGCAGCCATGGAGGAGCAGACTAGGGCCTTGCGTGGGCTGCCTCCCATAGTGCAACCACCTCCCGATGCAGCTGCACAGGGTGATAATAGCGACAGCAGTGACACTCCCACAATAGGGTAGCCGTGTGGGCCATGAGCCCATGAGCCCATGGAGGTGTTTTTTTTTCCCAGGATCCACGCAGGTGGGTTCTGGTGTGCATCCTGTCCTCGGACCTCCTGGGAGGCCTCCCCAACCCCCCTGGGCCCTTCAATGGCCATTTTTATTTTTTTTTATTTTTGTTTTTATTTTTATTTTTATTTCTTTTATTCCCAATTTTTTTGGGACGATTTGTTGGCTTCCGTGGTTCCTGTGGGCATACGCTGCATTGTGGCTGGGCACATGCAGGCTTGTAATGTATTTGGTTCAGATGCTTGGGTTTGAGTCACACACACCCCTCCTCCTGCTTCCCGTTTCCATGGGCTTGCAAAGGGTGTGCCCAAGTGACAGTGAATTACACAGTGACGTTGGACTCCCATGAGCTGTGTGGGCAGTCTGTAGTCAATACTGTGTATACATTCCTAGTGCATATTGCTGTTGTGTTGTACACTGCATGTTGCATTGATGTGTAACTCATCTTCTGTGTCTACCTCCCAATTTGCAGGTACCTTCCTCATGTCTACACAAGGACCTCTAGTCTGGAGATGTGGTCCATGTTGGCAGCAGTGCACCTACAACTCTACAGGTGCCAACACTGCACAGTTGGTAGTGGTGGGAGTGCAGGCATTTCCAGGTGGTGAGACTACTAATATTAAACATTAGTGATGTCAAGTCAATGGTAGTACGTGCTCAAGTTTGTTGTTGGTCCGCCATTACTGTGAGCATTTCACGTGTTGCAAGTTTCTAATAGGGACACTGTACATTGTGACAGTAGTGTCATGTTGTGGGGATTACTTTGTTTACCTGCAAATAGCATGACATGGCACGGTGTGTCGTGTGGCGGTGCTGGGGTTGGGTTGGCTGACATGGCACTGTCCTCTTGTTGCATTTTGCAAGTGGGTATTAATTTGAGCTGCTTGAATGTGTAACTTCACAAAACTGCATTGGTGGTGTCAGTGTGGGTAGGGATGCACACATTGTGACACTTCCAGGTGAACAATCTCAGGCTGATATGGTTTTCACGGTTCTTTCTCCAGACATTCAGGATCAGTGTCAGGTTGAGTCATCATTGATTGTCGGATGGAATGTGCCAGGGCAGTGTGCACTCCACAGGGGTGTGATTTCTATGTGAAGTAATTAGCCACTAGCTGTGTACGGGCTGCCTCCCCCCGTGCCCTTTCACCTCCCATGCGCAGCGGCTGTGCATGTGGTTGGGGATGGGGGGGCACCACCATGTCCACGGCCAGGCCCCGGCGTGTTGCAACGTTGTGCAGGACACATGCTGCCACTATGATCCTGCACACTACTGGGGGAGCGTACAACAGCTGGCCGCCAGAACGGTCAAGGGAGCGAAAGCATGACTTCAGCACTCCGAATGTGCGCTCCACTATGCCCCGGGTTGTAATGTGGGCAGCGTTATATCTTACCTGGGGTGGCGTGGTGGGGTTCCGAATTGGCGTCATCATGTGGGGGCTGAGAGGGTAGGATCTGTCCCCTGTGGAGGTGGTGATTGGTATCATTGGTGGGGTTGTGACCTTGCTCAGTATCTGACATGCATGCATGTGCAGTGGCATTCATACTCACCAAGCAGCCATGTATCGCCATGCCGGCCAGCTTCTAGGTCCCGGCTTAGGGTGGACATTCGGTAAATGAAGCTGTCGTGGGTTGACCCGGGATAGTTGGCATATACTGAGGTGATGATTCCCTTGGCATTACATACTACCTGCACGTTGATGGAATGCCAGTGCTTGCGGTTCCTATAGATGTGCTCAGATGCCCTGGGGGGACGTAGAGCCACATGGGTGCAGTCAATGGCACCTAGCACTTTGGGGAATCGTGCCACAGCATAAAAATCCAGGGCGGTAGCATGCCTTTCTGCAGGGGTTCTGGGTAGGTATATGTGCCTGCGGACTGATGGGCGTGCAGCGATGATGTTCAAGACCTGGTGTAGGCAGCGTGACTGGGTGGCCTGTGATACACCACCCACAATGGCACTTGTCCGCTGAAATGATCCAGTGGCTAAGAAGTGCAGTACACTGAGGACCTTCTCCAGGGGGCTGGGTGATGTGAGGTCGTCCTCCCACTCACTCACCAGGTCCAGTATGATGTGTGGTGGAAACCTGTACCTCCCATGCACCTGGTCATCAGGCATCCCGAAAATGCTGGTTCTGGGTGTGAATATTCTGGCCCTGACTATCCTCCTCCTCCTCCTTTGGTAGGCCACGGCCACTGCTGCTATGAACGGTATGTTCATCCTGGGTCTGAGCTAGTTATTTTGTTAGCGCGCAAATTAATGCGTTGCGTGTGTTGTAGGCGAGCGTGTGACCCGCACACCCCAGAAATCCAGTGCACAGTCCAATAGCGTGTGGAAATTGCCCGCACACCGGGATACAGGTGCGCTGACGTACTTGCGTGTGTAAGTGTCCGCGCACACCTGATATACACGTACATAGGCCAATCGCGTGTACGCGCACTTTTGTCCAATTACACGCGATGAGACTCTGACGTGCTGTCCAATTACACGCGATGAGACTCTGACGTGCTGTCCAATTACACGCGATGAGACTCTGACGTGCAGTCTTTCCACGTGTGCTCTGTCATCACGTGCTGTGTGGGAAACACCCGTGCGGCTCACGTCACAGACGCGCTTACGCGCTGAGGGCCTTTGGTCCAATAGAATCGCGTATGCGTGCTGACGCGCTTACGCGCTAAGGGCCTTTCTTCGGTTTTCACGCTGACGTGCAGGATTTTCACATGCCAAATCACTCCGTACCAAGCTGGCCACGCGTAAGCACAGGGAAGACCACGCTCCTGCCCAGAAGGCCGAACTACTTCCCCCCAGAGCCCCGAGCACGCTCCCACCTGCCATCTGCTGCTGCCTGACTGCCTGCTGCCCACGTGCACTGCCATTTGCTGCCTGCACATCAGCCAGGGGTGCTGTTGCTGTGACCACCCCTGCTGGAACCGAAGACTCCCGACTGGAATTCCATCGCTCCACAGCCCAGCCCCAGGACCCAGTTGCACACCCACTCCTGCCTCTGGGGTTGTCATGTCGGGGCAAACACCATCTGTGACCACTGACAACCCCCGGCCAGAGAGGCAGAGGGGCACCAGCTTCAGTGCCACCAAAGTTGGTGTCCTGGTGGAGCAAGTCCTGGGGCAGTATGATGCCCTCTTCAGAAGTTCCCGTGCCGACAAGGAAGGACGGACTCGGATCTGGACTGACATCGTGACTGCCATCAACGCGGAGGGGGTGGCAGTCCGGGACTTACAACATGTCAGGAAGCGCTGGGAGGACTTCAGGTCCAGGACCCTGAACAAGGCCCGGCGCCTCTTAAAGGCAGCGGATGCCAAGGGGCGCCGGGGCCACTTGTCGGAAGAAAAGATGGGGGTCCTGGAACGCATATCCCCAGCGCTCCACGTCCAGGTCTGGAGTCGAGCGGTGAGTGTACATGCATCCTGATTGTGAGCAGTGCGTGTGGTGATCATTCGCCATTGTGCCGGTTGCACATCTGTTTGTATGGGGTCGAGTATGGGTGAGGGTGTACTGGGCCGTGGGGCTGACACATGCGAGGGCTGTAATGTGTGAGACATGGATGGTGCTTGTGTGTGTGGGCTTGCATGGCAAATGCAGTTGTGCGTGCACACATGTTTGGATGAATGTGTATGTAAGTAGACATGTCCGTGATGTCAGGCATGTATGTTGTTTTCGGCTGCATGTATGAGCACTGTGTACATGTGCATGTGTGTGTATTTGACAAGGGTGCAAAAGTGATGCAACATGGATGCATGTGACAGCGGTATGTGGAAGCCTGATTGGCAGATGTGACATGGATGCCCGTCTGAACAGTGCGACACTTGGCAAAGGTGTGGACATGCATGCAAGTGTGGTGGTGTGTGTACATGTGTGGTGCACTTCCTGTGTTGCATGTGATGTCTGGCTCCCCTTTGGCTGCTGATGCTGTTGTATGTGTAGGGATGGTGGTGGCAGTTGCGATATGGCTGTGGTATGGCTCATGTGTGCCAGTTGCAATGACATGTGTGTTGGGGATTGTGATGACATGTCTGAGGTTTGCCAATGCCACTCCTGTGCAACTGTCATGCGTGTATGTGTCCATTGTACAGTGCCCTGATGCCTGTGTTTTGTTTCTCCCTGTCTGCAGCGTCAACTGATGAAGAGGGCGGAGAAGGTGCTGTGGAGCACAGCGGCGGGGATCCGACCGCCAGCCGGAGACGCAAGGCCCGGCTCCCCTCCCGTGTTGTCATCTCGTCGGGGAGTGAGGAGTCCGGTGCCGCGTCCCAGGCCGCAGCTGCCGGGGGGAGGTCCAAGAGGCGGAGGTTGCAGTTGGACTCCTCGGCAGCAGAAGGGGCAGCTGGGACCCCACAGGGCCCAACGGGGGAAGATGGCACAGAGTCATCCAGGTTGGTGGGGGGTTTGGTGGAGGAGGGGGCCGCGCAAGCACCAGAGACGGGGTCTGGAGGTGGGGATCCCACGGGTGCTAGTGGTGCAGTGCAGGACCAGGGACAGGAGGCAGCACAGGCAGCCGCGGAGGTGCCTGTGTGCAATCCTGTCCCCGATCCTGTCCCTGCATCATCTTGCACCAGCAGGGATGCCTACGTCCAGACCCGTTTTCAGGCAGGGGATGAGCTGACGTCAACTGGCCTTCCTCTGCCTGCGGACGTGGCCATCCAGGTCCGGGTTGAGCCTGTCCTGGCTGGTGTGGCGTTGCGTCAACGGGCCATGCGAGGTGACCTGCAGTCTTTTCATGGAGAGACTGCACGTCATCTCGAATGGCTCGTTGACCACGTCAGCCTGCTGGGACAGGTCACCCAGGCCGGATTCCTCCATCTGATGGGGCTTGCTCCGACCCCCTCCTCAACTGGACCCCCTACGCGCCAGTTGTCCTCTGTGCCGTCTTCCCACCCATCAGTCACCTGGGTGCCCTGTGGAGCTGCCTCTGACGGAGCGGCCAGGCTGGTGGAGGAGGCATCCTTGCCACAGTCGGGAGTCGGTGGTCCAGCAGGGGTGGCCACATCAACAAGTGCACCCCAGCCGGTGGAGGATGTGCAGGCAGCAGGGGGCAGTGCACGGGCAGAGGCAGAGCAGCAGCAGCAGCAACATGGTGGGAGCCATGAAGGCTCGGGCTTTCGACATCGGAGGGGCAGGCATCGGCCGGAGGGCAGGGGGACCCAGGACAGAGAGTGTCTTCCGTGTGGCAGCGGTTGGGCCACGCCATAGGTGCGGAGCGGCGGCGGGCGGAAGAGGCGCGGCTCACAATGGTCAGGGCGGAGAACTCCATGCGGAGGGCCCTGAGGCGGGCCGAGTGCCTCGAGGCAATCCGCAGGGGGTTGGAGGAGGACACAGCGTCGTCCCTGCGGACCCTCGGGGCCATGGAACTGGACCGCCTCCGGGACATCGAACAGGAGTTCGATGATGCCCTGGCCCGGGACACCACAGAGTGAGCCGCTGGACTTGCCCGCCACCTTTGTATATAGTTCTTTAGTTTTAGGTTTCCTTTCTTTCGTATTATGATTTGGAGTCGACGGACACTGCTCCACTTTTTGTATATAGTTCATTTTTAGGTAGGTTTTTTAGTAGGTTTCCTTTGTTCAGTTGGGCTCATGGACCCTTGTTATTTTTGTACATAGTTCTTTATTGCATGGAGATTTTTTTACATTTGACTTTGGACAAAATTTTTTTCGATTTGGATTTCAAGTTTTATTTTTTCATACGGACATGCAGCTTATTTTTTGTCTTTCACATTGTAGTTTGTTTTCTTTCTTTAGCATTCTTAATTTTTTTCAATACAATTTTGTTTGCATACTTCACTGTGTGGTATCATCTCATTGGTTTCATGCATGTCATGTTGTGTGTTTTCCCATTCAATTGCAACCATTGTGTGTGACGGACATGGCTTCATTAGCTTCATGAACATTGGGGGTGTAACATGTGATTTCCATTTCCATGTGGGTGAATGGGTTACTTGGTAGGGCTTTTTGGCTGTGGAGGCTGACCATTACGCACATGATTGGGGATTGTGAGGACCTGGTGGGGGCTGCCCATGGTGGCAGGGGGGTGGGGGGTGGTGGGAGACATGAGTAGGGGCCTGGTGGAGGCTGCCCCTGGTGGCTGGGGGGTGGGGGTGGTGGGAGACATGAGTGGGGGCCTGGTGGAGGCTGCCCCTGGTGGCTGGGGGGTGGGGGTGGTGGGAGACATGAGTGGGGGCCTGGTGGAGGCTGCCCCTGGTGGCTGGGGGATGGGGGTGGTGGGAGACATGAGTGGGGGCCTGGTGGAGTGTGCCCCTGCACTGCTTGGGGGTGGGGTGGTGGGAGACATGTGTGGGGGCCTGGTGGAGGCTGCCCCTGGTGGCTGGGGGGTGGGGGTGGTGGGAGACATGAGTAGGGGCCTAGTGGAGGCTGCCCCTGGTGGCTGGGGGGTGGGGGTGGTGGGAGACATGAGTGGGGGCCTGGTGGAGGGTGCCCCTGCACTGCTGGGGGGTGGGGGTGCAGGGGGACATGAGTGGGGGCCTGGTGGAGGCTGCCCCTGGTGGCAGGGGGGTGGGGGTGGTTGGAGACATGAGTGGGGGCCTGGTGGAGGGTGACCCTGGATGCTGGGGGGTGGGGGTGCAGGGGGACATGAGTGGGGGCCTGGTGGAGGCTGCCCTGGTGGCTGGGGGGTGGGGGTGGTGGGAGACATGAGTAGGGGGCCTGGTGGAGGGTGACCCTGGATTCTGGGGGGTGGGGGTGGTGGGAGACATGAGTGGGGGCCTGGTGGAGGGTGCCCATGCACTGCTGGGGGGTGGGGGTGCAGGGGGACATGAGTGGGGGCCTGGTGGAGGGTGCCCCTGCACTGCTGGGGGTGGGGGTGCAGGGGGACATGAGTGGGGTCCTGGTGGAGGCTGCCCCTGGTGGCTGGGGGGTGGGGGTGGTGGAGACATGAGTGGGGGCCTGGTGGAGGGTGCCCATGCACTGCTGGGGGGTGGGGGTGCAGGGGGACATGATTCGGGGCCTGGTGGAGGGTGCCCCTGAACTGCTGGGGGGTGGGGGTGCAGGGGGACATGAGTGGGGGCCTGGTGGAGGCTGCCCATGGTGGCAGGGGGGTGGGGGTGGTGGGAGACATGAGTGGGGGCCTGGTGGAGGCTGCCTCTGGTGGCTGGGGGGTGGGGGTGGTGGGAGACATGAGTAGGGGCCTGGTGGAGGCTGCCCATGGTGGCAGGGGGGTGGGGGTGGTGGGAGACATGAGTGGGGGCCTGGTGGAGGCTGCCCCTGGTGGCTGGGGGGTGGGGGTGGTGGGAGACATGAGTGGGGGCCTGGTGGAGGCTGCCCCTGGTGGCTGGGGGGTGGGGGTGGTGGGAGACATGAGTGGGGGCCTGGTGGAGGATGCCCCTGCACTGCTGGGGGGTGGGGGTGCAGGGGGACATGATTGGGGGCCTGGTGGAGGCTGCCCATGGTGGCAGGGGGGTGGGGGTGCTGGGAGACATGAGTGGGGGCCTGGTGGAGGATGCGCCTGGTGGCTGGGGGTGGGGGTGGTGGGAGACATGAGTGGGGGCCTGGTGGAGGCTGCCCCTGGTGGCTGGGGGGTGGGGGGGGGGGTGGGAGACATGAGTAGGGGCCTGGTGGAGGCTGCCCCTGGTGGCTGGGGGGTGGGGGTGGTGGGAGACATGAGTGGGGGCCTGGTGGAGTGTGCCCCTGCACTGCTTGGGGGTGGGGTGGTGGGAGACATGAGTGGGGGCCTGGTGGAGAGTGACCCTGGATGCTGGGGGGTGGGGGTGCAGGGGGACATGAGTGGGGGCCTGGTGGAGGCTGCCCCTGGTGGCTGGGGGGTGGGGGTGGTGGGAGACATGAGTAGGGGCCTGGTGGAGGCTGCCCATGGTGGCAGGGGGGTGGGGGTGGTGGGAGACATGAGTGGGGGCCTGGTGGAGGCTGCCCCTGGTGGCTGGGGGGTGGGGGTGGTGGGAGACATTAGTGGGGGCCTGGTGGAGGCTGCCCCTGGTGGCTGGGGGGGTGGGGGTGGTGGGAGACATGAGTGGGGGCCTGGTGGAGGGTGCCCATGCACTGCTGGGGGGTGGGGGTGCAGGGGGACATGAGTGGGGGCCTGGTGGAGGCTGCCCCTGGTGGCTGGGGGGTGGGGGTGGTGGGAGACATGAGTGGGGGCCTGGTGGAGGGTGCCCATGCACTGCTGGGGGGTGGGGGTGCAGGGGGACATGAGTGGGGGCCTGGTGGAGGGTGCCCCTGCACTGCTGGGGGGTGCGGGTGAAGGGGGACATGAGTGGGGGCCTGGTGGAGGATGCCCCTTGTGGCTGGGAGGTGGGGGTGGTGGGAGACATGAGTGGGGGCCTGGTGGAGGCTGCCCCTGGTGGCTGGGGGGTGGGGGGGGGGTGGGAGACATGAGTAGGGGCCTGGTGGAGGCTGCCCATGGTGGCAGGGGGGGTGGGGGTGGTGGGAGACATGAGTGGGGGCCTGGTGGAGGCTGCCCCTGGTGGCTGGGGGTGGGGGTGGTGGGAGACATGAGTGGGGGCCTGGTGGAGGCTGCCCCTGGTGGCTGGGGGGTGGGGGTGGTGGGAGACATGAGTAGGGGCCTGGTGGAGGCTGCCCATGGTGGCAGGGGGGTGGGGGTGGTGGGAGACATGAGTGGGGGCCTGGTGGAGGATGCCCCTGGTGGCTGGGAGGTGGGGGTGGTGGGAGACATGAGTGGGGGCCTGGTGGAGGCTGCCCCTGGTGGCTGGGAGGTGGGGGGGGGTGGGAGACATGAGTAGGGGCCTGGTGGAGGCTGCCCCTGGTGGCTGGGGGGTGGGGGTGGTGGGAGACATGAGTGGGGGCCTGGTGGAGTGTGCCCCTGCACTGCTTGGGGGTGGGGTGGTGGGAGACATGTGTGGGGGCCTGGTGGAGAGTGACCCTGGATGCTGGGGGGTGGGGGTGCAGGGGGACATGAGTGGGGGCCTGGTGGAGGATGCCCCTGCACTGTTGGGGGGTGGGGGTGGTGGGAGACATGAGTAGGGGCCTGGTGGAGGCTGCCCATGGTGGCAGGGGGGTGGGGGTGGTGGGAGACATGAGTGGGGGCCTGGTGGAGGCTGCCCCTGGTGGCTGGGGGGTGGGGGTGGTGGGAGACATGAGTGGGGTCCTGGTGGAGGCTGCCCCTGGTGGCTGGGGGGTGGGGGGGTGGGAGACATGATTGGGGGACTGGTGGAGGATGCCCCTGGTGGCTGGGGGGTGGGGGTGGTGGGAGACATGAGTGGGGGCCTGGTGGAGGGTGACCCTGGATGCTGGGGGGTGGGGGTGCAGGGGGACATGAGTGGGGGCCTGGTGGAGGCTGCCCCTGGTGGCTGGGGGGTGTGGGTGGTGGGAGACATGAGTGGGGGCCTGGTGGAGGATGCCCCTGCACTGCTGGGGGGTGGGGGTGCAGGGGGACATGAGTGGGGGCCTGGTGGAGTGTGCCCCTGCACTGCTTGGGGGTGGGGTGGTGGGAGACATGTGTGGGGGCCTGGTGGAGGGTGCCCCTGCACTGCTGGGGGGTTGGGGTGCAGGGGGACATGAGTGGGGGCCTGGTGGAGGCTGCCCCTGGTGGCAGGGGGGTGGGGGTGGTGGGAGACATGAGTGGGGGCCTGGTGGAGGGTGACCCTGCACTGCTGGGGGGTGGGGGTGGTGGTAGACATGCATTGTTGATCAGTAGTGCAAGGTGACATGTGGGTTGGCTGGGGGGCAGGCCCATGGTGAATGGGCTGCCTGCGGGACATGGGCAGGGGTGCAGGGTAGTCCCCCGTGGTGTGGGCTGGCTGCAGGGTCCATGGAGGTTGTGGAGCGTACACCTGGGAGGGCCCACACGGCCAATTCACGTGTGGTACTCCCAAGAACCCCTGAAATACACATACCCTGCTGTAATCGCGTGTGGAACTTCCCACGCACCCCTGAAATACACACACCTTGCTGGAATCGCGTGTGTAACTTCCAGCGCACCCCTGAAATACACGTACCCTGCTCGCACTGGGACAATCGTGTGTGGAACTGCGCGCGCACACCTGAAATACACGTACCCTGCTGAAATCGCGTGTGTGACTTCCCGCGCACCCCTGAAATACACATACCTTGCTGGAATCGCGTGTGTAACTTCCCGCGCACCCCTGAAATACACGTACCCGGCTCGCACTGGGCCAATCGTGTGTGGAACTGCGCGCGCACACCTGAAATACACGTACCCTGCTGAAATCGCGTGTGTGACTTCCCGCGCACCCCTGAAATACACATACCTTGCTGGAATCGCGTGTGTAACTTCCCGCGCACCCCTGAAATACACGTACCCTGCTCGCACTGGGCCAATCGTGTGTGTGACTTCCCGCGCACCCCTGAAATACACGTACCCTGCTGAAATCGCGTGTGAGACTTCCCGCGCACCCCGGTATACACGCACAAGTATTTTTTGTCAGCGGGTGTCTGTGTTTGTGGGTACCCCTTTGCACGTCATTTGTCCTGGAGGGCCACAGTATAGGACATTCATCATGGCAGTATATAGGTGCTATTTGTTGGCGCACCTTTTGGCGCACATTTCTTACAGCCGCAGAGACGCTACCGCCTGCTTTCTTGTGGCGGTCGTGTTTGTGCCTGTGCGCTGGTTTGAGCGTGCGCTTTTTTCCCCTATTCTATTCCATGAATACGTGTTGTAGGCGAGCGTGTGGGCGTTCCGCGCACTTGTGCCCTGTACTTCCCCCGTGACGCCCACGTTTTGGCAAGTTGTTCCCCATTCCGAGTGTTACGCCCGTGTTCCGCCTACTTTTGTTGCGTGCGCTGCGCTATGTGCGAATTTCGCTGTGGCCTGTGCTATTTTCGCTGTGACCTGGCGCACGCTGTTAGATGGCCTGTGCGCCAACGTGCGCCGCGCACTGTTTTATCGCACATCCGCTGGTTTTCTCGCGCACGGCCTTCCATGAATCGATGTGCGCTGCTTTTGGTGCGATTTTCGCACTTGCACTGCGATTTTCGCTATTCCACTGCGATTCGCACGTTTTTGCCCACTTGCGCCGCGCTAATTATTCCATGAATCGGCCTAAGCCTTGTTATATGCAGATATGTGCTTATGTTAATTGATTGTATTGCAATTGTCTGAATCTGAATACAAAGTAATAAACAAAAAAAAATAAACAAAATTAAATGGACCACACGAGTACTTTGTCAAATAATGAACTCTTGGATCATAATGATCTCTAAGTTCATTGTTTTGTTGAGAGCAACAACTAAAAAAACATTGTAGAAGTGCCACATTTGTAGAATCCTCAGAGGGGATGCCCCAATCACATTTCACACGACCCAAATCTCTGCTTGAAGTCTCAGTAGAAGGCTGGGTAAGTTCAAGTGTTGTGTTTTATGTTCATGTTTGTGAGTTGCTATACTATGCATTTTGAGTTAAATTGGGCCACTGAATAGATAACATTGTGCTCACATTTTTCCAGCCAACATTGTATTGTGTTTAATTGGACCGTCTAAGGTGTAAAGTGACTTCTGAGGAATGCCTAGGGCTTTTTTAATGCAGTGTGCAATGATGTCACTCTGTGACCTTGTTTCAAATGAGGAAAACATCTGAAGTGGCTGGATTTGGAGCTCTTCGTTAGTGCAACAGTTGCTAATCCATCTGATAAATTCTCCCATGGGAACATGGAGTAAGGTCGTCCATCATGGATTCCTTTTTGCATGCAACACCGCATTGGCAGAAGGGGATTTCTTGTGTAACTGGGTTTAAATATCCTCTATAAAAGTATCCAGGGAGGATTCATACAGTTCTGCTCAGCTAGACACTCCAAGTGAACACACTGAGTGCACATCTGTGGTCAGGATTTGAAAAGGCCTGTGCCCTGATTTCTCATCCATTTTTATGTGATTTTTTCATCAAAACAAAAGCAGCCCTTTCCAAATGATGAGGTAGATAGGTATGGTGTATAGTTAGGACTAGGTGTAACATACATTTAAGTCAACTCAAATATATATGAAACCTCACAGCTAATGTATTATATGTGTTAGTCTACACTAACACAAATGTGATTCATTAAGTGGGATTTTTGGAGTGGATCAACAGTTATGAAGACAGTCAAGAACATTGTGTGAGGAACTTTTTAGGCTTTGCTGCAGTTGCTGCCATTATTCAACATCTACATGTATCACTGGCAGAGGCTACCGCACTTTATCCACTACCGTCATACGCTAATGACATGAATCCGATTTTGCTAGGAAAATAATCTGAATAACAAGGAAGAATCACTGAGTGCTGATAACACACCTAGTGCTAGTTGGAACAAAAGCAGGGTTGAAGTCATGGGGGTAAGGCCAGTATTTTCCCCCCACCCGCGAATTCCCTTTGAATCATGCCTCCGCCAGCCCAATGTGTCTGCTCAGTTCTCAGCACACTTATCAAAAGTAGCTGCAGAAGCGTCCCTCCTGCCTGGGGCTATTATTCTCTGGTGTGTGTGGTGTGCCTCACTTATTCCTCTAAAATTGTTATTTTGAATTGAACGTGCATAATTTAAAAGTTTTCAGCCGTGTACCGTCAGAAATAGGAAAGCATCAATGATCAATTCCTGACATATGGTGTTGTGAGATACCAGAGGGTGTCTCAGCGTCTAGTCCTCAGGGAGTTCTTTCCCAGGTAGCCAGGGCACAGCCATCACCTTTGGAGCCAGTCCCTGGGAGTAGGCCATTGCAGGAGGATCTCCTGGGTGAGAGATCCCCAGGGAATGGGGGTTGAATAGCCAATGGTGAGACACAGTATTCCCCCCTTTTCAACACCACTACCCCATCCTATGTTTTAGGATACTCCGATTTACCAACCCCCTGCTCCCTTTTTTTACACAAATACTGGGATGAGGAAGAGAGGGACTGAGAGGATGAAGAGTACTGAGAACAGTCACACTAAGACAACAGGCTGTCCTGTTAATGAGGATAGGCAAGGTCAGGCAGGCACAACCCTGACCACACACCTGCAGAACTTTAACCTCTCACAGGTGCTTAAAAGCCTAAAGGGTAGGAGAAGGCAGTTGCTCTTGTGAAAAGAGGAGGGAGGCTGCAAGGCTGAATATGGCTGAGGATCCCTACCAAAATCCCAAGCACTCAAGGGGCAAGTGGCAAGGTTTGACACGAGAAGGAGCATCTCAGCAGGGGCTGACAAGGATCAGGCAGCGAAGAACAGAAGGCCAGGGGGCGATTCAGCTGCAAAGGAAAGCAAAACAAAGCCAGGCGGAAGAATCACACTTACGAGAGTATAGAAGGTTTTGTGACATGGAGCCAAGGAGCTTGAGAAAGCATCCCTTTTTGTGTCAGGAAATGGGTCATTCTCCTCTTGGGTAAACAAGAGTGTTGGAGAAGAGCAGAGAGGCTGATGCTTAAGGCTACGCCCGCAAACTAGCTGGAAGAAGTGGATAGGTTGAACGCTACTGGAGAGTGAGTGAATGAAACAAGAGTCCGGTTGGCGAAAGACCCAAAGATAAAGAGGCAATAGCAAGGTTTTATGGGACGTATGGTCCAGTTGGGAAAAGAGTGATACAGAGTTGACAGAGTGGTCCTTTATGAGTGAAAGTGCCCCATCGAAGGTCTCTGTTTATCGTATACCGTAGTGAAGGATTTGAATCGTGTTTTGTTTGATGGCAAGAAGCGCCTAAAGGAAAAAAGTGAATAAGCAATCAAAGTGGTCCTACAATGGTCTCTAAAGAAAGCCACGCACATTCGAAAGTCTTTGACATCTGCAGGTGGTCTGAGCCCATCAGAGGGTCTCAGACCATATAAAGCTTGGGGTAGGGAGCCCCCTGCAAGTTTTGTTGAAGTTTGTAGTGAAAGGTCTGAGCCCGACAGAGGGGGACCAACATGAACCTTGTTGTGAGAGGTCAGAGCCCGGCAGAAGGTGACCTACTTGAACTTTGAAACACTATTTCGAAGTCAGGAAAAGAGACTTTAACATGGAAGGCCAGGCAGGCCTCAGTCCACATTTTGGGACTTTTTATTGTATTGAAAGTCGAGCCGGAGTGGGTCATCCTGCCTACAGGGACAGCCTTACACTGTGAGGTGGGGAGGAGAGCTAGTTCAACCACATTTATTCTTTTGAACACTGATTTTTCCTTTGCATACATTTCTCCCTAATACACTTTTTGTACGAGAGATAGGGCACACATTAGGTTTTGTCAGCATAGGCCATTTTGCTTTGACAGACTGTTTTGTTTATTGTTTGATGGTCGAGACTACTCCCATTTTAGCTGTAGGGCAAGGTAGGAGTTTTTTTCAGCCCCAACAATTTTAATAAAGGTTTTACAAATTGTATCCATTGTGTCAGTGTCATACTTGTGATACCATGCCTCCCCTACAGTGTATCACAGGTGATGAGATGAAAGTATTCTGTAGGGGTTGGCTAGAGTCGCACCCATAGTCACTCATCTCGCTGTGCTGACCTGAGTTATCCATAGGTCCTTTTGACTTGGAGAAACAGCATGATTGTATGGTCAGCAGAGGCATATAATCAGTGCTTTAAGTGGGGGAAAGATTATAGGGTGTGTGATGAATTGCCATCTGGCAAGGGTGTGAAAGCCCTGGCTTTGCTGATTTCATAAATAATAAAATGATGTGGGTAAAGCCATTTCTGAAAGGGAAGATCTGCTAATCAGATTCCCCTTTCATAAACTCCATTCCATAAGCATAGTCATGTTTGTGCTTTGCTGCATCAGTATCCTGAATTGCAGCGCCTGCTCTGCCAGTGCCCTCTTTGCAGCTGGAGTGACACCCAAATCTCTGCAGTGCAGGGGCTGCCTTCCCAATAAGCAACCCTGTTCAAAAACTGCATAGGCCTCAAGATGTTGTCCTGATGGCGTATACAACTATACATATAAGTCATAACTGAGTTAGGGTATGGTGGCCAGTATCTTTCAGAGTTATCCCACCTACATTAAATTGGTTACACACATGTGTCAAACCTGGACCCAGTTCAGCTGTGGAAGGATTAAGGGCAGTTAACATCCTTTCCCCCAGGCCAGCCACTTCACAGGACGCTGGCCTGAGAACAGAAAGCAAGAAGGTATGTGCCAGCCTCCACTGTGCTTGGGAGCTTGGAGATGGACTGGAATTGGCCCTTGAGACCCTAGAGTGGAACTCATATCACTGGTAGTCAGAACAGCCGAGATCCCTATTGTCGATGAGACTCACTCCAAAACTGTAATTTGTGCATACCTTGCCACCAAGCAATGAAGCAAAACCTGTGGACGCTGCCTTTTGGTGTACATTATTCTTTGATTGGCTGTCGGCTGTTCGACCTTCTTCATGCTGCACCACGCCAACAAAAGCACGTCATTGACCTTGGCTCGAACTACGAAGTACCACTGCTTTGTCTTGCTAGAGTTGTGTTTGAAACGCCATCATCTTCACTGCTGTTCATGTGAGTCGACCAACCAGACCCTGGTATTTCCCGAACTCTGATGTCCGAGCCATCGCATTAAACTGACTTGCCTGCCGAACCAAACCTGGAAATCACTTGATCGCCAAAGCTCGAGTAGATGCTTTGAGACTACAGCTCCCCTTCTGTTCGACCCAGTCTCAATACCCACCTGGCGCTGGACCATCGCAACTGCTGCGTCTGCGACCTGAGCCAACTCCACGGCCGATGCTGAGAAACCTGGTTTGATGCTGTTGAACCCCCTATACATTTGGAGAAGGTATTTGATGGATATTTGCCCATATGGACCATCTTTGGGTGCTAGAGACTGGCTAGGTCATGTTTAGCTCTTGATGCAAGTTGAAGAAATATCCTTTTGAGCATTGCAATCTTTTGAATGCCTTTTTCCCCCTCTTCACCCAGAGTGCTGCATCCTTTCTATCTGTGCATATTCTGAATTCCTTCTACAAGGGTGGGGCTTTAAGGTGTTTTCTAGTTAGTTAGTATTGTACATGGTGAGTCTAATTAACGTACATATTTTTATAAGAATCTTGATTGGACATTCCTTTGTTTTGGTCTGTTTTACTTCACTGTTTGCGTTGCTACTGAACCATATTCACACCCTTCTGAATAGTATAGCCTTCTCCCAACCCAAATTACCACCAAAGGCGAAGGAGGTATATCGCTTGATGTTACCTGTTTTATCTGTTTCATTGTGGTGGTTTGTAGAAGTGTGAGGACTGAGTGGTTGTTTTACTCTGTACTCATTTGTGACCTAGGTGTGATGGGCCAGAGTGAAACTCCTTGGCAGTGTGAGCCAATCAGGAGAGATGGGGCACAGTATAATTCCTTTTGTGTGCCCCTCTCATTTTATGTCTTAATCACAGGTTCTGACCCCTTCCAGCAGGGTGCCAGCTGAGGTTGGAGCCTGTGATTGATAAACTAAAGAAGCAAGACACACACCAAAAACAATGATAAGTGTGCCATGTCTCTCCTTTTGTTTCTTCAGGAAAGGCACCATCCCCCTCAGACAGCCCTTTAACTACACATAGCCGCATGGTTAAAGGGCAGTCTGTGTGGTCAGCACCTCTGATTAAGAAACAAAAGGAGAGGCGGGGCATTGTTATCATACTTTTCGGTGATCCCGTCTCTACTTTGTTCTTACCCAAAACCTCTCTGTCTGAACCTTAAAAGGTAGCCCAGCTACATAGTTGGGCTACCTTAGTAGGGAACAAGACTCCCTCCTGGTTAACCAAATCTACTCACTCATCCAAAACTGGATGGCCAATAACAGCCTTTGTCTCAATGACGATAAAAGGAGCTCCTCATACTAGGCTCCTCCAGCAAAATCAACACCCTGGAGCCCCCCTTCAAATCATTCACCATCGATGGAACCACAATCCCTGTTCTTAAACAAGTCAAGACCCTTGGTGTCTACTTAGACGCAACACTATCCATGTCCAAACAAGTAAACACATTAGCCTTGTCCACCTCCTACACCTCCAAACCCATCTCCCTCAGCCATAAATTCCTCTCAGCCAAAAATTGTGTTACTCTAGCCAGAGCACTCATGCTGTCTAAGCTAGACTATTGTAATATCCTTTTCCTGGGCACGTCCAAAGCCAACTTAGCCAAACTCCAACTCATGCAGAACAAAGCCCTCAGAGCAGCCTTAGGCATCAAAAAATCTGAACATATCTCTAACACCAGAAGAGACCACCACTGGCTCCCCATCCAAGCCAGAATTCTATTTAAAACCCTGAGCATCACCCACAAATGCAGGGCTAACAAAGCTCCCAAATACCTCAACAATGCAGTCACGATGAAGCCCCAGACTAAACTTCTCAGGTCCAACAAAACGCATACCTTGAAACCCCCAGATACAAAAGAGAGAAAGCAGGGGGTAGTAGCTTCAAAACACTGGCACCTAGACACTGGAATGCGCTACCTACCCACATTATGAACGAAACCTCCTTCCCTAAATTCAAAAGCTTCCTGAAGACTTGGCTCTTCAATAAGTTCTAACTGAACTAGAGCACTAATCCGCTCCAATTAACTGTACATATCTGACTGCTTTGCATTTTGCTGTATATTATTGACTGCCTTGCATATTATTGTATATTATTGACTGCTATTCCTGTGTTCCTCTGTGTACTTTCTAAGATTGCATTCTCCCATTGTCTGTAACTACGCCGTGATACCCCCGGGTCTGGGCGTATAACAAATGTAATAAATAAATAAAAATAAATAAAATAGTTCCTCTCTTCTTCCGGGAGATTCCCAATCGGAAATGCCTCGGACCTGCTCAAGTTAAATCCAGAGACCTTTCCGTATTCCTCCAGGCTCTTCAGGATGTGGGGGACAGAGCACGAGGGATCAGAGACGTAGAGCAATGCATCATCTGCAAATAGGCTCAGCTTGCAGAATATCCATCCCACCTCCACCCCTCGGATGTCCCTAGCATTCAGGACCATAATAGCCCATGGTTGCATCACCAACGCATAGATCAGAGGTGACAGAGGGCACACATGATGCGTTCCCCGCCTTAGTGGGAAAGGCTCTGCATCTGTCCCATTTACCGTAACTCTGGCCAGGGGTTCTGAGTACAGAGCCACCACCCATCCCCTCCATCTTGGACCCATACCCAGGGACGTAAGGACCTCCTCCATGAATACCAAGTTCACATGGTCAAACATCTTTTCAGCGTCAAGAGATAGAAAAAGCACTCCACTATCCAGCACCAACCGGGAGCTCACAATGTGCAGGGTCTTGCGCATACTATCTGCGCCCTGTCTATTATGGACAAAACCCACCTAATCAGCATGGACCAGACAGGGGAGGCACAGTTCCAATCATGTAGCTATAATTCGGGTGAAGATTTTAGCATCTATGTTGAGGAGAGATATTGGCCTGTATGAGGCACACTCCACCGGATCCTTCCCTTCTTTTGGTATTACGGCTATCAATGCTTTCAGGTAGGTCAGGGGCATCAAATCTCTCCCTTCTATTGTGTTGTACAGCTTAGCGAGGGGCTTGGCCAGCAAGAGTTGGTGTTGCTTATAAAAATTGGCAGCGAACCCGTCTTCCCTTGGGGCCTTCCCCACCCAGAGTCCCTTGATGGCATCAACAACTTCCTCTTCAGTTATCTCCCTCTCCAAGGCCTCCCTTTCCGACCTCTTCAATTTGAGGAGGTCGCATTTGGCCAGGTAGTGCCATGTATTTTCCCTCGTCTCATCAGCGTGTCTCAAGTACAAATCCATATAAACATTTGCGAAGCATTCTGTTATGTCCTTCCCTCCCCTGGAGATTTGCCACTTTCTTACCCGGATACCAGCGACCTTCCTTTCAACTCAACAGCCCCTTCCCATTCGGCCCAAAAGGCTCCCCACCACATCCTCGCACTCTGAAACACCAGTGTATGAGCGCGATACAAATAAATCATATCATATCACATCCCCCTTCTCATAATATTTCTGGTGAGTGTTCCTCATTTTCTTAAGTACTTCCCCAATCAATAATGTATGTAATTCTTGTCTCTTCTCCCTCATTTTGCTAAGTAATGTCCCTCTGTCAGTATCTCCCCGGTTAAGCTCCATACGCATCGCCTTCAGCTCCTCGCTGATCCTCGTCTCAATTAACACCCTCTCCCTCTTCCTACAAGCCCCCTCCGCTGTAAGTAATCCCCGGAACGTGGCTTTGGCAGATTCCCAGACCATTGTCATGGCTGTCGTCCCCGTGTCATTGGTTTAAGAATGTGCCCTCACCTCTTTGTCCATGAATTCCCTAAATACTGGATCCCTCAACAATGTGTCATTGCATCTCCACCTGTAGGTTTGATGCAGCTGGGGCAGCCTCCAAGCCACTGAGACCAGCTCATGGTCTGACCATGTGATAGTATTCACCCATGGGGCCCCTACCACCTCCTCCTGTTATCTAGGGACCAATAAGTAGTCAATCCTCGTATATGAGTGGTGGGGGGGTGAGAAAAAGGTATAGCCCCCGGCATCCGGATTGGCTCTACGCCAAACATCTACCCAAAAATGGTCCTGCAGGAGGTCCTGGAATGCCAAATTTTCCCTTTAGGGCTCCCTGGGTTTATGTGCTTTAGCTGACCACCAATCGAGCCGAAGGTCCAGTATCAGGTTAAAGTCAACCCCAAGGATCAACGCCCCTTGCGCCCATTTGTCCAACACCTGAAACACCTGCCATAGGAGTCCCATTTGCCCAATGTTAGGGGAATAGAGAGTGGCAATCGTAACTTGAGTACCCTCCCTGTTACCTTTTATGGCCAAAACCTCTCCTGATTTTCATTCCTTCCAGAGTGAACGATTTTCCCAACAGTATCCCCACCCCTTCCCTTCTGGATGTCTTATGGGAGGCCCAGAAATTCCCAGCAATTTCTTTTACCTTAATTGGTGATTCCGCTCCCCTCCGATAGTGTGTCTCCTGTAGGAGGAGTATCTGGAGCTTCTGCTTGCGGAACATATTACCAGTGTGGTACCTCTTATTCTGTGAGTTTAGACCCTTCACGTTCAGGGTGCCGATTAACAACTCAGCCATAACCTTTATTAGCCTCTCTCCCTACGTACCTCGTATGTCCAACTAGGCCCACGGGCCTCCTCACATCTGGACAGCATGGCCTAGATCTCCCTAGATCTCCCACCGCCCCCACTCTCTCCCACATTACTCCCTCCCCTCCCTGCTTCCCCCCTCCAACGAATCCCTAAATTGCGGCATCCGTTCCCATCTCCGAAGCATACCGGAGATGATCGACGAACCAACAGGGTGTCTCCTTCCACCCAGGGCACTATATTTAACAACTCCAACCTACTAAACCTTTTAAACTGTGAACCCTTCTCCTTGAACTCCCCTCATTTACCTGAGAGTGTGCCTTTCTCTCACCAGAGAACTCCTGGGGTTGATGCCCCTCTGGGACCGAACCAGGCCAAATAACACTACTGCTCGGGCTATCACCCCCACATCGGCCCGCATAAACAACCAAACTGACATTCCTTTCTCAGGAGGAGCGATCCCTGAGGGCTACCCGCATTCAAGGCACGAGAGCCTTTACATCAAAAGACAACCAGAAACCTCATCTTTTTCCCTCATGAAGATTTTCCCCTTGGCGGGGGAGTGTTCAGCTTCTGAAGCTTAGAGCCCCTCTTTCCTCTTCTTTTTCCTCACATTGCATTGAGCTCTCTGGGTCCCCAGGCCGGGGTCAGGTCTCCTCCACCCCGTTCCATTCAGGGCCCACCACGGGAGCCGACCAGTTCTTCTGTGACCCATTGAATCTCTTCATCCGCTACCAGGTGGTATCTTTCCACCTCCCACTCAAATTCCAAAGCAAACGGTACCCCCATCGGTACCTCGCTCCCTTCTCCTATAAACATCTGGTGAGGGATCTGCACTACCTCCGTCTGAGCAGCGTGTAAGCGGAGAGGTCATGGTAGATCGATATTGAGGAATCAACATAGTTTATCAACTTGACCAGCTTTGCTTTCTGGATGATCCTCAGTCTGTCACCATAATAATGCATACGTGCGAAGACCGTCCTTGGGCTCTTCGCTCCTCGGCCCACCCTATAAACTCTGTTAATGAGTAGTTTGTCACCATTGTCCACTCCAAGACCCAGTTTGAATATATCCTGCACCTTGCCTTCCAGGCCCTCCGGAGTCTCCCCCTCCGCTTTGATCAGTCCAAATATCCTGAGGTTATTTCACCTCTCGCGATTTTAGATATCATCTATATTAAGGCAGAGTTCTTCTTCGCGGAGCTCCATCTCCAGGAATTGGGCCCCCATTTGTGTTTACAGAAGGGCTGTGGTAGTCTGATTTGCCTCAACCCCCTCTACTCTGATTTCCAGTGTGGTCACTTTGGCTGAGAGGTCAGCAATTTTGGCCCCTATGTTAGTCCTTATACCTCTGATTTCCTTCAGAATTATCTGTATGCTTGATTTGATGGATGACAGCTCAGCAGGAACCTCGTTAGCAGTACCTTCCTCCATCCGCTCATCCTCGGCTCAGAACTGGAAGCAGGCCAGGGACTCACTCCAGCTCATATATCTCCTGGATACACTCTTACATTGTTCCTCAAGGGCTCAGGAAACCAGTTCACTTGCCCGTCTGGTCAGTCACAGGTTCCGTGAGTCTATGCAGCCTAGGTGGAGGGGCCAGTCCTTCATATGTCTCTGATATACGTTCAGGCATTTAGGTAAGTTCTGGGAGGTCCCAAGAATGTGATCCGTCCTATCCCCCAGGCTCCGAGGAGTGTGGAAGATGCTTGTAGGTATTAGAGACAGAACAAAATCCTCCTCTGAGTCTCCTGGAGTTCAGCTGTTGTTCCCATGCTGTCCGCGCTCCCAACCTCCCTCCGGGGGATGTGCTGGGGTCTCATGGGGGTCCGACGTTCGCTGTATCTGGGACCACTCTCTTTTTTTTTTTTTTTTTTTTTTTTGCGTCTCTGGGACCACTCTCACCCTTCCTTCCTGCTTGCCCTTGAGCGTTCGGCGGGGGAAGGGAGTCACATTATGGTTCCCCTGTGACTTCACCAGTTCGGTCCTGCTGCGCAGGTATGGGTGGTTCCCAGAGGATGTCGGGCGCGAACTGATGGCGCCAAAGGCTTCCTGGGCCTCTCGTCTGGTGTTGTCAGGTGTTGCTTGACCTGAGTCTCCTAAGGTTTGTGCCTCTCTGCTTAGTAGGCAGAAGTGCACGAAGCACAGGTTGGACCCATAGTTGGGCTCTGTGGCAGTCTCCTCCTCCTCACCCTCTGGTCTGGGGGAAATCAGTGCTTCACAAAAAGGGGGGAAAGCTTCCTAAGTCCGGAGACCCCAAACTCCCCCTATGCCGATTGGGCCCAGAGGAGACAAGCTGCGCACCGAAATACAGTTCCTGGGATTCCAATGGTTTTTTTTTCCTCAAAGGGCTGCGTGTCAGTTGTAGGATTACATTTCAGAATGCCACCTGTGGGCACGTACATTCCAGCACTTCTGTGTGGAATGGGGAAGGCCTCTTGTTACAACTTCGCCTCTCCGCTCGTCTTTCCTCTGAAATGGCTGGGGGGTCTGCGGGCACCTGCTTCCTCCCACCACCAACGATAATATGTGGGACCTCACCCCGGATCTCGGGACACACCTTGGGGGGCTGCAGTGTCCTCCCACCCCTCGGCGCACGGCCAGCATCTTCATGCCGCCTCTCCCTTCACGGCCTCTCCTTACCGGTGTCCGGCGCCTCTCAGCCAGGGATGGGCACGCTCCGCGACAGCCCGCCACTTCAATGCTCCCGTGCGGAAGGCATCTCTTCAGCACTGCCTACGAAGGCTCGGGGTGTTAGGGGCTCACTCGGGGTTGCAGGTGTACTCGTATCTCCCCGCAGGTCGATGCCTGCTCGGCGGCGTCAGCTCCTCATCATGACCCCGTGGGTCCGACGTCCCCACTCACCTCTCTCGATGAGCAGAGTGTGGCGCAAGGTGGGGTGGCCCCCCTGTCTGCAATCATCCGTGTTTCACCATACAGGCAGCCCCCCAAGTCATCCTAACTCGACCTTCTGCTTTACCAACAGGTCAGCCTTCGAAATATCTCTGGTTGCAGGCAGGTTAACAGCAGCTGTGCTCAGTAACACCCCTCGAAGCCCACGGTTAGGACGGAGCTCCGAGCTCAGGCAGCCATCTTGCCTGCACCCACTGGTGGCCTCCGGACCGCTTTTTGGAGACTGACAGGATCTTCACTGGCTAGAGATTGTAACAATTGTTCCCAGGCATCCCAGAGTGTGCTGCCATGTCTTTGCAGGCACCAAGTCACCTTCATCATTCAAGACTTCCACCAGAACTGGTTAACGACCCAGCTAGCTCTGAGCCGGCCTTGGGGCACTGAGGGCTGGTTGGGGTGGCCATTTGACTGGGCAAGAGGGTGGATGCCAAATGGCATGTTGAACATTGGGTGGAAAGCTCTTGCAGTGGGGTGAGCGCCTGGGGACTGGACCATGTGGGGGGCTGCAAGATCCGGCAAAATGGGAGCGGGCTGAGGTGTCTACGGATCTTCAACCCACTATGCCTATCAGGCAGCGAGGATTGTGGGCTGAGTGAATGGGGGCCTGCTTGTTTCGATTGCCTAGGATAAATGGCGATACCTCCGTGTTTGTGCTCCTTGCGCCAAGAGTATCTGAAAAACTAGGTACAGCCATAGCGCATTCAGTCAGCAGAATAGACCATAAAATGGCTGAACAGGCCCAGCGGAAACTTTAAGTCCCCCCATTAAAAAACACCAGACTCCTGCGCCACATCCGGGAAATTGCATTGCCATAATTAAGGCGGCGTGTAACGGTCATTTTGTTTTAACTGCCGGAAAAGAAGATAAAAGTGATATCGAGATATATGCATACATACATAATTGAACCATATTAAAGCCGACATTAAAGTATTCCATGTGACGCGCTTGCTGCAAAAATTGGCAATAACTGTGTAATGTTACAGAGCAGGAATTGAATAATGAATGATTTGAGGATCCTGAGTGTTCAACACGCCGTGCATTAAACGGATTTTTTCCAGAAGCATACGTATGCACAGATAGTTCCAATTTTATTTTGTAATCTGAATATGCAGAAAGTGACATTACAGTGTTTTAAATATACATACATTCTGCAGAAAGCTGAAATCATATGTGCCTTTACATTAATGATGAACCCCTGTTGCCAATTTCCACGGCTGATAGCTTCACCTAGGAGGACATCTTCTTGAATGTACAGAGCAGGGACACCGAATTACACGCCCCCAGGGGACCGAATCACAGCCTCTCCGGGGCCATATCAAACCTGAGCCTGCCTCACAATGAATTCCCAGGGCTCATGCTTGTGTTACATGCTCCTCTCCCATCTCTGCTTATATTTGGTCACTTCAGTTGCACTCAACTTCCGGAAACTAAAATGGTGTTTTACAAGGTGCAATATGCACGAGTAGTAAAACTATCATGCCATATGCATTGTCCAATCGTAGTGGATGAGTGCTTGAGTTATGAGAGAGGACTCCTAAGGGCATCCTGCAGTTTGCTTCATTATGACTCTGCCTCTGTCTTCCTGAGCTAAGTTAGTGATCAGCTGGTTGTAGGTTGTAGGTATTCCCCTAGCCACAGCTGAGCAGATTCGTGTCCAGGGAGTGAGCATTGATCATTATTTGTGTGTGTGCTTGTACTTCATGCCACCCCTGCATAAGTCAGTGCCACACCTGGGCCTACCCAGTCAAAAGAGCCTGAACATGCCAATGCGGTTGAGAGGCGAGAGGGCACACATGGGCATAACTTACTGCGGTCAGTGTTCGGCCAGCAGCGTCACCAGAACAAGATATATTTTTTGATGAAAACATTTGTGGTAAGTGGGTACATTTCCATGAGAGCATGGTTGCACCGTTGAATTCACAAACAAAGATCGTAGAGATGCAGAGAGACCTGCTGTTAGGCAGAATCATATGCAGTACCCTATGGGAACACCACACACAACTAAGACTACAAGTGACAGTACAAATTCACCTTTGGTACAAGCCTGTACTACACAGTAAAGTGGTAGCCATGGCTGTGCAGCCAGACTTATCTCAGGAGTAAAGTGAGCAGTACCAATTGTTACGCAATTGTTACACAAAGGGCAGGAGTTACTATGGTTCAAACAAACACTGACTCAAGGTTTCTGAGTAAAAGAATATATATTTATTTACACATCAGTTGTAAAACAATTCACCAAAGTAAAGTAGAAGAAAAATCACACTCTTAATATACTACACCCTACCCAATAGATTCTGGACAAGTTAAGCTCAAAATGAAGTGTGAGCAAAATGGCACTCCAGCCATTTAAAAGGGGGGTAAAGACAAGGTTAGACAAAGGTTGAGCAGCACCAACAAGTAAGTAAGCAGTGCAATCTAGAAAAAGTAACTACAGTGGGGAAATCAAATCAAGAGGCCTGGGCGTAAGTCAATGGACCAAAGTCTTTGCAGAGGATCACACAGTTCAGGGTAGTTCGCGGTTAAGTTTTTGCCAAGAGTTCAGAACGAAGTTGTTCAGAAGAAAAGTTACTTTAAAGAATAGAGAAGGACTAGCCCTCGGATTGCCAAAATATTTCAAACACTTTCACCGCAGTCGGACGGAACAAACAACCGGGTTTGAACAGTACCTTAAATGAAGAAGAAGGCTGTAGCTGAGGCAGATGTTCCTGACAGGTCCTGCAGGCTCACGGATCCTGAAGTGAATGTCGGATTGTCACGAAGTAGGAAGACTGAAGGGTCCAGCACTGCCCAGGGAAGAAACCAGCAGCAAAGCAACAAATAAAAGGTGCGCTCCTTAAAACCCAAGCAGGGTCCGGTCCTCCAGGCTATACGGTTCACCTTAGCTGTGCAAATTCGACCAGAGAAGGGAAGCCAGGCTTGTAGTTTGGCAAACTGGTTGGTCCCACCATCTCAAGGGGAGAAGATTCCTTTCAGATCTTCCCTGTCGTGAAAGTTTGGACATTCGGACCGGCAGCAAGGCTTCACCAGGAGGTTCAGTCATTGTAGAGGTCCTCTTCTGTCAGCTTCTCTTCGGTTCTCTCGATCCAGTGGCGACTCTGCCTTCTCATTCCCAGATACCTGCTTTTTATGCTGTTTTCCCCCGTTCCCCCAAAGCCTGGCTGTCAATCACACAGCAGGGTGGCTGTCCTGGCGGGACAGTCTCCACAGCCATTCATACAGAGTGCGACATGGGTCTCCAAGGAGACCCTGTGCAGGGAGTCTCAATCCCCTCCCTCACATCCTGTCCCCCTCAGCCATTCAGGCACCTAAGGAGGGCTTCTGTGCAGAAGCCCACCAAAGGACGGCAAACAAAGGAACCAAACCTGGTTTGGCGTGCAGAGTAAAACACAAGAAAGACCTTTACAAAAAGAAATAGTGAATAAACCCAGCCGGAACCAAATAAAAGTAAATGGGGTCGAGCGGGTTTCGGTTCGAGGCTACTAATTTAGGCTAAAACAGTATGAAGGCTATTTAAATAGACCGCGGTAGGAAAAATAGGGAAGATACCACTGCCACCAGCTAAATCTCATAGAAAGGGGAACAAAATAATGTTCCAGGAGAAACAGACAAAAAGGGATAACTATTAACCCTTTCCAGAAGTCTATGTAAGATAGTTTGTACTAGGTTTGTGAAATTAAAAAGACTAATAAAGTCAATGGCAACTTTACATGCTCTGGGAGACAGTAGTCAGTCCCATAAAATGGAGTTAAAAGAGGGAAGTCTGAAAAAGACAACCCTGTGTCACTGCACTAAAGGTGCTGTGTAACACACATTAAAAAGATGATGCCTGTGGAGTAGGTGCGGCTCCACAGTCTATGAACACAAAAATGTTAAACACACACAGCAAAACACATGTAAGAGTGGCAAAAAAGGCTCACACTCCTACCAGGTGAAAAAAATAAATCCTAGAAATCCAGCAAAGTTGCTGAGGGACTCAGTAGGTAAGGGAAATTAGCCATTCTGGAGAAATATCCTAACATTTGCGAGTTGAGTGGCTGTTGTAGACATTTGGGAGACAACTGATGGTTATAGGCTTGAATAGCTAGAAGAGCCAATGCAGCTTTTTCTATTATACAAAGTGTTGTGCGATAATTCATTTTGTAGTGTCAGTTCCATAACTGGAGTAAGGATGGGCCCCTAATCACCTTAACCCAAGCAGGCCCACCACTTAAGGAATGAGTGCATGGTGCACAGAAAGCAAGTTTATTATACAATCATCCAGGGAGGAGCTAGATGACCCTGTCGAGTCAAACTAACCTGAGTCTCACCGAACCACATAAATTGACACGTGATATATATTTTTGCAATAGTTAAAACACTCCCATATATTTTATTAGAATCCACCCCCCATAGATGACTGGTCAAGACCTTTACAAAGAAATCCCAACTTTTGCCAATTCTTCCAGTCTCATTGGTCACAGATATCCTAACTACCACCTTCAGATCATATCAATAGCACACCCTTTCTTGGGGTTCATCAGTGGTAGGCCATGACATGATCACACAGTTAAACATGTGTATACTAACATAATTCATTACAAGTCCCAGCTGGTCTGAGTCTATTAACCCTAAATTTAATGTTCAGATGGTTTGCACTACTTCAAACGAATAAACAGGTTCCCTTTGAACTGTTGACAGCCATTTTATCCACCCCGGTTTTACTTGCATCCCAGAAAATTGTAATCTAAATAACCATGGAACATCCTGAGAAAACAATCAACACTCCTGAGTACTGGTCCCTCTTGCCTCAAGCATCACCACTCCCCATGTTTATTGTTGGTCAAAACAAATGGCCGGGTCCCTCTGGAAGCTCTCATGCACTTAAAAGAGATAACATCTGCTGTCTGCAAAACGAATGGCCAGTTGCTAGCTGCCCATCTGCTTGGTTATCATTACTCCTCCTCCAGCCTCCAAACATGCATAACAAGATTTTCCCAATCACTTAAAATTCACTGCGCAAACTGATGACTGCAGAGTTTCAATGAATTCATAAAAGTCCACTACATTTAGATTTATAAACTCCCTGTGTATGTATCTCAGTGTGCATGCATGTTTAATAAATATTGTCTCTGGCATGGCCAGTCCCCTTCCTCGCATGCGCATCATGTCTCATGTTTCGTTTGGCGGTTTTGGCCTTTGTCTTTCTACGCACGTGCAAATCTAATAGGTATCAATTTGAACACAAATGGCACTAAAAGTAACATATCCCATTCACATTTAACTACACTGGATACATATGAAACTGAAGCATTGCTCCCATTTCGCGGTACGCCCAGTCACAAATATGGTGTGCACAACATGAACCCCTTTCATCATTGGGATCTTTCCTGACCACCCCAACACTGGTCATGAATACAACAAACCATGGGCACCACTTACAATGATTTCCTATGTAATGCAGAATGATCATATAACCCGTAGGAGTTAAGGGGCTAATAACTACATTCTGGATGATAAAAGAATGTATGAATGTTATTAAGAAAAGGAAAAGGAACCTTCATTTATATTATTGTTTATGTATTGTTCTTGAGACTTAGATCAACTGTGTCAGTGCGCTTTCCCAATGGCAGCAAAGGATGGTAAGAAATATCTTGGGCACTATAGACAAAGCAGGCTTCAGGATAGAAGTAGACAAATCATTCTGAATAATACAGTTTGAAGGGGGTTAGCAAGGATGCAGGTCCCTCAAATGGACAAAGAAGAGGTGGCCAACAGAAACAATACCTGAAAGAAAAAAGCCTGACTCACATCTGTGATAGCCCCCAAACACCTATTGTGGGTGGCAGGATTTCCTACTTCCCCTCGAAGTGGGAGGACATGATGTCAGAATGATCTTGTCTATAACGTTTTTAACTTGTCAGCAGTGGGAAATTAAGTAAATGGAATCTGTCATTAGTCATCTAGTCCTCTAATTGGGTAGAAACAGCCTAAAATAATACCCAGGAAAACATCTATGCATTGAAATATTTACTAAGCAGAGTGTTGTAACCAGTGGAATTAATTCAGGGCCAAGCAATGCTGCGGTAACTATGAGGCTAAGGATAAAATAAGGTGCATGGTGTATGAAAGTTTGTTTTTCATCTTCTCAGGGATCAGAAAGATACAGTGGCAATAGCCAAGGCAAGATATAACTCTAATGATAACCAGGAGTATCCTATGGGATTGAGGTCATCTTTCATGATGCCTGTTATGCCTACTAACCCTTCCTTTCCCTCCCTGTTAATCTGCTGTCCAATTTATTTTTATGTTTCCTTCCTCTGCACATGAGAGAACAATGTACCCCCTTTTATGTCTGGCATGAGAGAGATTGCCATCTGTCAAAGTTTTGTAAATTGATATTTAGAGGGACCCACGTTTTTCTGTCAAGCATAACAAGTATATCCTGATGAAAGCTCCGCTCCAACAGAGGTCATTTCTTTAGGAGCAAGTGGAGCTATCTATCTAGGGGAGATATTTGTGAATCATCCTTTTGAAAGCATCTTTTTCCTCCTGATTGCTACATTGAGGCATTTTCCTATTGTGTGTTGTTTTCCATTATATACCACTCTCTATGAGGAAAACCATTAAAGTCAAGCACTCGAACACCTGATTCTCTCAGGATCTTCTTAACCTGCGCTCCAAAAAAATACTAGCTCTCTCCCTATGGAAAACTAAACCCAACGACACCTCCAAGGCAGACTTCAAGGCTATCTCCAAGGAGTAAAAATCTGCTATAATTAAGGCCAAAGCGGCCTCATTTAACATTAGGATAGCGAATGCAAAATCAAGGACTAAATACATCTTTGCCATCTTTAGAGAACTGGATAACCCTGCCCCGCTGCCAACCACTCTCTCTAAAGATGCAAGCTGGTGTAACAACATCCAAACGGCCATGCTGAATAAACTTAACACCCTGCAGGCTAAAAGTATGACCCACCAAAAGGCTCTCACCCATCTCTTAAATAACCATCACTGTAACACGTCTACGGGTACAGCTACTACTGAGAATGAATACCCTCCCTTTGAATTCAAGGACATGAGTGAACTTGAAGTCATCCACCTTCTTAATGCAATTAAACCATCTTACTGCAAGGGGGACGCTTGCCCTGCCCAACTCATCAAGGACTGCGCCCCTACCCTTGCCCCTTCCTCACTGCCTTTATCAATGCCTCCTTCCAGTCTGGCCAAGTCCCGTCCAGCCTCAAGGAAGCCTGGATACGCCCTCGCCTTAAAAAACCCTCACTTGACCCCTTTGTCCCAGGGAACTACAGACTGATCATTACTGTTCCATTTTTGATAAAGACTTTGGACAAAGTAGTTTACCTGCAAGTCCAAAAATTCCTCGAAGACAACCGTCTCCTTGGCCTGCTGCAGTCTGGTTTCCGTCCATGCCATGGCACTGAAACGGCCCTCCTTGACTTAAAAAATAAATTGATGAACTCTGAGACGCAGGCAAACCTGCGCTCCTATTGCTTCTTGTTTTATCTGCGGCCTTTGACTTGGAGTACCACAAGACACTATGCCACCATCTCACCACCGCGGCTAACTTCTCCCCCAAGGCTTGTCCTTGGATTGCCTCTTTTCTACAAGACAGGGCTATGAAAGTTTTTTCCGACTCTGCCTCTGCCACCCCCAGTCTCCTCAAGTGTGGAGTCCCATAGGGCTCCTGCATTTCCCCCACCTTATGTAACCTATTCATGAGGCCGCTGTTCACCCTGCTGGACTCCCTGGGCATCTCGTATACCAATTATGCTGATGACACTCTTATGCCCCTGTCTGGGTTTACCAGACCGACCTGAACACCCTCATCCCTATTTACTCCACTATTCAGTCCCGGATTGCAGAGAATTGCTAAACACAGAGAAAACTGAACAACTCCTAATTGGATCCCCTGGCAAACAGTACAAATCCTTCATTATTGATAACACCCACATCAAGGTGTCTCAAACCGTCAAGACTTTGGGCATATATCTTGATTCCAATCTCAACATGGATAGACAGGTTAACGCTGTTGCATCTTCCTCAGCGTACTACTGTAAACTGCTCAATGGAGCCAGGCCTTTCCTCTCCCAACTGAATTGCCTTACCATTGCTAGGGCAATTATAGGGTCACACTTGGATTATTGCAATACCTTTCTTGCAGGGACCTCTGGCAAGAATATTGCCAAATTGCAACTGGTACAAAATAATGCCCTCAGGGCATTCACTGGGATTTCCAAGATCTCACAGGTGCGCAAGCAAGCTCATTGGCTCCCAGTCAAAGTAAGAATTGTTTTTAAAACTCTTGCCCTCACACATAAATGCATGCATGCCCTGGCACCCCCCTACCTGGTCCAAAGAATAACTAAGTCCTCATCAACCAGGCCCACCAGGACAGCCTACACTAATATGATTTCCCATGCAGAAAATGAGGAACTCGGAGCTAAAACATAGCATGTTTAGTCATTCTTTGTTTTCTTGCATAGAATGCCACAAGGTATCTGTATGGCTTTTTATCTTCTTGCCAACATAAAAGTCCCTTGCAGACAATACAATGATCATGTACAGTATAATCTCTGCTGTCATCAAAAATGCAATTTCAAAAGCTTGGTTTGTGTGGATGTGTCTGGTAATAAGTAATGGGAATT
Organism: Ambystoma mexicanum; assembly: GCF_040938575.1. Lineage (NCBI taxonomy): Eukaryota > Metazoa > Chordata > Amphibia > Caudata > Ambystomatidae > Ambystoma > Ambystoma mexicanum. The sequence continues at coordinate 1,358,865,656 of NC_090922.1, read as the reverse complement.
GTGCCATTTAGGATGTCTAAAGAACATGTTATGCCCCACATTGAGTTGACTGAGGCTGTATGTTAAATGTACCTGAAAAAGAACGAAAACGGGGCGAGTAGACACTCCATTTCATTTTGATAAAATGTACTCTTTCAGAAGTTTACATTGCAGACAATTATACTGTGTGCTACTTGGCATTGTCTCTTGCAGGTATTTTTAAAACTAGCAGTACACAGTCCAGAAAACATCTGGGGATATGACAGAAGCGTGCCATTGTGTCATTCCTGAAATGAAATCTATGTTACAAAAAAAGAACTCAAATATGTCGAACTACTGAGAGTATTTAAGATCCCTTCTCTTAATGAATTGAACTTCCCTTGTAAAGACTTGATGTAAGCCTATCAAGAAAATCCCAAGTACATTATGTATGCACTTGGTCACTTGCACATTTTACACATAACTGTGTCTTTCTTTGCAGTGTCTATTTTTAGAGCATTATGCATATTATGGAAGCGGTACCACAGTCAAGTGTGGTAAACATGTTAAGGAACCGATTCATGGAAGAGTGTGCATTGATCCCACACAACCTGCGCGCAGGGAATGACTCTGCATGGCCCTACACACGAAGTTTCAAATGCACGCTTCGGGTATTCATGGATTCAAATGCGCATTTCAACCCAACCCACAAATCAAAATGAGCTGCGTGAGGAACACCCACGACACGCCCCCACACAAACCAAAAACATAGCCTTAGGCCAACTATTACACAAACCTCTGTGTACACCATTGACTCAATGCGAGCACCCCAGTCAATCTGTGCGATGCCCCATGCAAGTAACGGCTGCACCCCTGTGAACTTGTGCAAGCTCTCCTGTAAGTAACAGCAGCAACCCAGCCAATCTGTGCAGTGGCCCACGCAGGTAACGGCTGCACCCCTCGAAACCTGTGCAAGCTCCCCCGTAAGTAACAGCAGCACCCAACCAATCTGTGCAATGCCCCACATAAGTAATGGCTGCACCCCTGTGAACCTGAGTGAGCTCCCCCATATGCAACAGCAACAACCCAGCCAATCTGCGAGATGCCCTACGTATGTCCCGGCTGCACTTCTGTGAAACTGCGCAAGCTCCACTGTAAGTAACGGCATCACCACCTCACCTCTGACACTACCCCCAGGCAGCCCCACAGGTCATCAAACCACCCACCAGCCCCTCTAACCTCGGACACCATCTCAAGGCAGCCCCACAGGTCCACTGTTGCCATGTGATGCTGTTCAGCATTACAATGTCACAGGTGCAGTATTACTCCCTGGTATGTGTGGTGACATGACGGCTGCATGGCCCATCATTATGCGTTTACACCACTTTTGTATGTCAATGTGTCCACTGATGGCATGGACAGGACTGGGAGAGGGAGGACACTACTCAGCAAATGCCATTCATCCATTTCTTATAGCTCATAGTGTGTGAATGCACAATGTCTGTTGCAGGTGTGTTCTGCCATTTGTTGTTTGAGTGCACTTTGATGCACATGTGCATGTATGTCTCGTGTCTCATGGCTCAATATGTCTTTCTCTGTCCATGTGCAGGTGAGGGTGCAACAGATGTAGAGGAGGAGGAGGAGGAGGAGGAGGAGGAGGAGGAGGAGGAAGTAGAGTTAGTGGTGCATCAGACCACCAGTGGAGGACGTGGCGTTATATGCCACGAGAACCCACTGGTGCTCCAGACCACCCTCAGTCGTGCTGCAGACTCTTCAGACTCTTTGGACTCAGCTGGCCTCGATTCTGAACCAAATGGGTATGCCTCAAAGAGGGCAAAGGTGAGTGCCCAAATGGGTGGGTCAGATGGGGCCCATGACTCTGCGGCAGTACAGTTGGCGTCACAAGGCCAGTCATTGGTGGGTCCCCTGTCTGCAGTGGTTATGACGGCAAGGCCACCCTCCCGTGAATTGGCATCTGGTCCTGGGGCTGATGTCCAAGGGAGGGTTGCAGACTTACAGCCAACAACAGGGGCATCACAGCAATAGTCATGGTCCTTTGCATCAGGCCTCTGTGGGCCCCGCAAATGTGAAGGACGTGTGCAGGCTGTGGAGACAGAGTGGGAGCAGCAGATGCTGTGTGCCACCATCCGACATGGCAATGTGTTGGACAAAAATTTCAGAGGGCATGGATAAGATGGCCAAGACCATGAACACACCAGCGGCCCAGGTAGAGCAACAGCTGCAGGTCATGTGGTCCTCATGCCACTCCCGCAGACAGCGAATGGAGGCTGTCAGGACTGGAGCAGGTGTAGGGGTAAATGCACTTATGGTGTGCACTAAGGGTGGAAAAGGAGCCAGAAAGCATCCCACCAGGTATTCCAGGCGTGTTCTCCACCCCTTCTGTAGGACCGAGGCCCAGGGATGGAGAACAGCCCGGAAACTACACTTCCCAGCAGGCCGTCCTCCAACTGAGCCTGCGCAAGGGAAGTTCGCCACGCCCCCGGCCGCGCCCGCACGAATGCGCAAGCGCGAGCCGTGCCCGAGTGACGGCGCTCGCAATACTGACCGGCGAACTGGAAGGACGTGTTCTGAAGAGCTCGGGAGGCAAGCTCACGCGGGCGTTTCCGCCCAATGCCTGCAAGACCCCAGGCCCCACGTACAAACTAAGATAAGTGTATTACTTACCTAGCGCAGACAGCCTGTAGCATTCGAGGGGCCACGTAACAGGAGCAGTTCCTACTCCGGCCAGCCTGCGCTTAGCAGGAAGCGGGAAAGCACTAGGAGGGGACGCTAGATGTCATAACATCATTAACACTGCATGTGACTTGAACTAACATATGTTTAGACTATAGTCGCATGGATCCGGAGTGGCTGTTCCGCCGCGCGGATAACTTCTAGCCCAGAACTCCGTCGCACACACATTCCGCACCCGTATTGTCTCGATTCTTGCTTATTGCAGAGACAGGAGAAAACTGGTGAAGATCGTGGCCAACCAACACGAAAAGGGCCAGAAAAAGCCACAGGATTCTGGTAAAACGAAGCTAAGTGCTTTTTCAGGTTATTTCTGGGAGAATCGCAATTGTAGCTGCATGAAGTTAATGCAGTGTTAAAACCTTGCATGCAGTAATGTGGGGGAGAGAATAAGTCGTGCATGAGTTAATGTATGATTTCCTGCAAGGCACATACATGTGATCTGTATTTCAGAGAAGTCTGAGAATGTCCTGGTGAGGGCTCCAGCACAAAAGCCCAGGGTGATAAAAGACACACACAGTTGAAGAGTGAGTGAAGGATGCAAGTGTGAAAGGGCGGAGTATTCTTGGAACTGGAGCCGAGGAGCATGTGACCGTGCTATCCCCTCTTCCCATCCACAACCTCTACCTATCCCTTTTACCGGTGTTCCTAACTTCCCGTACCTATCCATCCAACGGACCCTAACCCTCTTTCCCCGAAGGGTCAAGGTGGCCTGTGCTGTCAATTCCCAGGTGCTAAGACCTAACGGGGAGGGAGGTGTTTTTGCTGCGTTTGTGCGGCCTCTGCGCCAAGAAGAAGCAAGCTCTGACAGAGGCCAACATCAAGGGCTGACAGGCTGATCTGAGGTTTCTCCAGGGGTCCGTGCATGCAGATGCTCAGTCACACAGGGAGGCCCTGAGGCTGGAGATACAGGACATGAGGACTGCAATCCATGACAAACTTGCAGCCACAAGGACTATGATCCACGAGGAGATGGATGCCTTCAGGCTGACACTCTCCGAACAACTCAATGCTTCAATGGTGAGTGCACATACAGACTCTGCAGCCATCCGTGAGGATATGAATGTAGATTGTACTGCCCATACTGTGCTGGTTCATTACATTGTGTCATGGCTGGCCTCGACACTGCGCGGTAGGGCTCCAACACCACGACCACCTGCAGATCAACCCCATGGAAGGGATTGTTTTTTTTTGGACATTGACATTTACCCTCACCTTACCCTCTCCAGGGTGGACTCCCACCTGCCCAGTCCAGGATGGACTTTTTTCTTTTGGACATGATCAGTGTGGACTTTCTTTTGTTATTTTGGCCCCTTGATTTGCCATGGACACTTTGTTGTCGCTTTTAAATACCCCTGGCCCGGATGGTGGCATGCGTTTTTGTTTTATTTTTTGTTTTGTTTTTGTTTTGCCCTTTCCAATGTGGACTGTTTTTATTTTTTTATTTTTTTTCCCTTGAGATATGCAGTTGTCCTCTCAGAGGCATGATGAATGCAGTTTCAGACATGCAGCCATGCAGAGTGGTGTCAACTGCCATGGCTGCTTTGAGGTCGACAAGATGGGATGTGCAGGTAACAATGGGTATATGGAATCTTGACACAAGTGTGCTATATGCATGATTGTGAACTATGGCTGTTGAAATGCAATGTCGCATGTTGTTGCAGCGCTCCTGATTCATCCGGTGACTGCACTCCATGGGCGGTCCACCCTGCACCCTTTCACGTCCCCAGTTCCCATGCCCTACGCCAGGCACTGCACCTCCTTTCGCATATTTGGAGGTACAGTTCCCGGTGGAAGTGATGAGGGAATTACAACCAACGCTTCAACCGAGTGGAAAAACTGATGACAGTACCCCTCTGGGGCTGTAGAGAAGCTCCACCCCGCAAGAAATGTGCCCTATTTTAGTACTCAGGATGCATAATTGTCCAGCCATCAACAAGCTCCAAGTATCTCAGCCTTAAATTAGGTGACATCAGCACCAACAACCTGAGCCCTGAGGGATCAAGCTCTGGGTCCACCCGCATGTTCATGTCACCTGCTATCTACATCCTCTTGGAACTAAGTCTTGACTGTGATGTGAGCCCGCCCTGAGGAAGGACTTAGTCCGAAATGCATCAGCAAGGGCCTCTGATAATTAACTATGAATAAAGACAATCTGCAAACAAAATTGAAAAGTGAATGAAATTCAAGCGAATAATTTTTGTCAATCTTCTTCGATTGACTTCACAAAAAAAACATTATACATATTGGATTATTCTAAGGATCAATTTGAAAGTAGTATTTACTACAGATCAGGTGTCTTCAAGCTCATTGGATTTTCCACTGAGCATTCTTGCCTGAGGGAGCATGTGCACTGTCTCTAGTGCTGTACTATATTATTTGGCGCCATGGTCTTTGCATGCACGACACATTTTTGCACTTCTATGCGGGTGCATTGTTTTGGTGGATGTACTTACACAATTGACACAATTAATGGAAGTGATTGGGCAGCACTTGTCACTCTTTAGCCATTTTCAGTATTTCGTTCATTCAGGATGTTCATACTAATTGGGGGCATGACTGCAATGCGCATCTGCACTCTGTGTATTTTGGTTCTCCTACAATTGCCTCACTGACCGTGATGATATCTCCTTACTACCACCCTTATACTCCTCATGGCCCCACGTATCCTACCGGGTCCTGCAGGCTTACTCCCTGTGCACACCACTCTTTGACCTGTGCCACTTCCCAATCCACTCCCTACTCCACTTACATGACCTGGCATACCCTGCCACTGTTCGACATGTACCACACACGTTGATTGTGAGGTATGCTTATGCTTCGCTGCACCTCTTCATGACGTAGCCTCTGGTGACACAATTCTGGCCATTTGTGTACATTGACTCCAGAGGACAGGTTTGTCACACCTGATGCATGTAGTGTTGGACCGTTATGCGCATGTGTACCCCTGACTGACTGCTTCTGTGTTACCCAATGAGGTCACTTTGTGTACAGTGTTTGTTTCTGATTGTTATGTAGACCGGGGTGTGTTGCATGTTTTTTGTTTTCCATTCCTTGTCATCCGGCACTGTCAGTGAGTTCACATTGTCTGTACACATTGTGGGCCCATGCATGTGTAACATCGTCCACTCCCCACAGCTTGCCTTCATCTGTTCTCCCTGTGTGAGATGCGGCTGCTCCCTGGAATCCATGCACACATTCTGGGACAGTCTCACTCAGGGTGTGTGGTCTGTTGGGGAGGTGAGTGAACAGCTGCATGTTGTTCTCAGGTCCATTTGCAGTGGTGTCCAACAGGGGTGAATGTTGTTTGGTGTAGGGTTTGGGTATGTAGTTGTAGGCAGTTCTTTGTGGGGATGTGGCGTAAATGGCTCTTTTTCTGATTTTCATGCCATGGTGGGTGTTGCCGGTGGTTTGTCTGATATAGAGCTGATTATTGACACATGTGCCCATACATTGCCAGTCTGCCCTTCTCCATCACCCACCTTTGTCATTCATGGCCCACTGCATGCAGTACTTTTCCATCTCTGTTCCTTCCAGGTTCTCTGACCAGGCTGCTTCTTGCAAAGGTGTTCATGTCACTGTCTTCCTCACTTGGATAACTTCTCTCTGCCCTCACCCACTGTGATGCCAGACATATTCATCCTCATCTCTGCTCCAGCTAGTCTCCTCCTTGCAGTGCATTTCACCTGCCCCCTCTCTATCTCTCGCTCCACTCCACTGCTACGCAATCGTCACTCTGTCTCCTATCTCCCTCTTGTACTCGGTCATCCTTCAACACTGGGTGGTCCATGCCTATTTTCTTGTTCCCTACATGAGTTGTCATGGATGGCCAGTATCTTTATGTTGTTGCATTGCATGTCCTTGCACTTTAAAAATGTCTTTCCAGGTGGGATGCAGTGGATGCAAGCCAGGTGGGTACCCTGTGCAGGTAGGTGAAGGGCACTCAGGGTATCACTTGTTTTGTGGTTTGTGGCAGGGAATATGGCATTGTTTGGGGTCACTTTTCTTTTACTTGTATTGAGGTGAACAGGTCCAGCTTCTTGGGTGCATGTGACACATGGTGATGGTAGGCTGGTGTATCTATGCATGCTGTATTCTCAAGACAATCAGGGTGGCACTGGTTGTGGGTTTATAGTTGTGATGGTGGCTGTCACTGTAGGGCCTTTGTTGGTGAGTTGTCATGAGGGTGGCAGGCCTAGCTGTTTGTGTGATGTAACACATGGTGATGGTTGCGGTGGTGACTGTTTCCTTGCACTTTTCACATGTGTCTTGCCTGCCACATGGCATCCCAAACAATGTTTTTTCAATAGTCATGTCCACCCATGCATGCAGTCCAATCTTGGTCCTTCTTCCCCTTCTGTGTGTGCTGTCCCAAGACAAATCAACAAACACAACAGCATTGCTGGCTATTTGTGGGATGCCATGTTCTCCACAGACACCAGGCACACACCATTGTCCAGTGGTTGTTGGTTGCTGTGGTGAAAATGTACCATGCACAGTACACCATCACATTTTATGAGGCCTGTTGACAGCTGTTGTGTGCATCTTAATGCTCTGTCAGTTCAAAGCGCATTTGACCCAATTCAATCCAGTGCCGATAAAGTCTGCCCTCCCTTCCACTTTCCTGTTGCCTGCTCCCTTTTCAGTGTCTTTGTCCTTGGTTTCTGTTTCTCATTGCTTTCTCGTGCCTGCTTGTATGATTCATGCCAGTTGCATCAGTGCCCTGCTTTCCTGTATGACAGCTGCCTCTGTATAGTGCTGTCTTCTGCAAGATCATGTCTTCTGTGCAATTGGTGATATTTTCCAATCACGTCTTCTTGGACTTCAGCTCCCCTGCAAGTGTTTACTGCACTGTCCCAGTGCCACGTTAATGAGGGGATGCCATATTGTGGCATTGGGAGTACTTCCAAGGTGATCTTGGGTCCCCATAGTCTTAGTGGTCTCTTTTTGGGGGTCCTCTCAGTGTCATACTGACTGTGGCCAGATGCAAGTGTTCAGAATGTCCCATCAGCATGGTAATGGTAAGTGTTACATGGTCATTCACTGCATGGCACTTGGGGGGTAAGGCAGAGTAGGTGTTGTTGGTGGGTAAGGTGTCACTGTGTGGGGTATTCATGTTGCATAGGTGTGAGGTGGGTGGATCTGGCTGTGTGGGTGCCGGGACACATGGTGATGGGTGGCTGGTGAGTTCTTGTTTGCATGGGTTGCATGTCCCTCAGGGGGCACATGTTGCTGTATGTTTGGGTGCATGGATGTGGTTCCTGCTCTCACATTGTTTTGTCTTTCTCTACAGAGACATTCTGCATGTGAATATCGTTGCTGCGATTGAAGGTGAAGCTGCTGCTGTGTGCATGTACAAGACTCAGCATCATGGTTTGCTGGTTTCCAGGCCGACAGAGGGGGCATCAATGGATTGCACAGTCCGGCTGGTGCAGGCACACAACTGATAAGGTGAGATGTGCATATTTCTTGCAGTGCACTTGCATTTTTCTGGATCGACATTACAGCTTTCAAGTGACTGTGTATTGTGAGCACATTTTTTGTCAGGGAATGGGTTGGCTACTCAACCCGTTTATTGTTGTGGGACACGCATTGTGGGTCCAGGTCTGTCCTTGCATGTCTTTGTTTTTTGCATCCATTTAGTACTATGCCTTCCTACTTGTTGTGCATGCAACGGTGGTCAGGGACTTTGTTGCTCGTGCTGTGTGCTTTTGGGGGTATTACATGGACACTGTTGGTTCTGAAGAGAGGGTCCCTTGAATGCCCCTCCTCAACCCCATGAACATGACGGCCCAAAGAGTCAAAAACACACAAAGTTACTCACTATTCGGACAGCCCCCAGGAGGATATGTGACTGACACGTATGCAGAACGATATTCTCTTAGGCAACCATTCAAACCTTATCCAATCAATGGGCCTCATTACACGGTAGGCGGAGGACCAAGGTGCTATTTGCACCTTAGTCCATGCCGGTAAAATACCGGCCCGCCTTGGTGGAAAGGGAAATTACCGCCCTATTCCAAGGTTGGTGGGGCAGTAATTCCCCCTTCCCCCATTGCCCTTCCCCATTCCCATTTTTGCCCACTAGGGCTCTATGGGAATGGGGAAGGTGCTAATTACGGTGCCGCAAATTGCGGTACCGTAATTAGCACCCTGGTCCCTTTGCGGGTTGGTTTTTAACGCCTGCTAAACAGCAGGCGTTAAAGTACCTACCCGCAAAGGGACCTCGTAGTGAGGCGGTAAGGGTTTACGGTCACCGGTACCATTACCGGTGACCGTTAACCCTTACCGCCTTCCGTGTAATGAGGCCCATTGTCTTTATTGATACAGGTGCTTCAACATTGGTCATGCACCCAAATACCTCGATGGATGACATTGACTAATGCTGAGAAACCACTGTGCTGACATCATTAGTGACAGCATGACATAGTAACGTTAGTCGCAAGGCAAACTCGCAGCCATGCACAAAGTTACACAAACACACATGTGAACACACGAAGAACATGCTTACACAGTTCTGTAGAGGACAGATCCATGCACATACTATAAAAAGCTTTTATTATTTGACTCATTAGCTAAGTGTAGAAACGCTGAACGCAAGGCATCGAAGAGATGCAGAGCGAGCTTGCAGGATCACATAAAGACACTGGAAGCACCAAACATGACTAACCTATGGGAAACATAGTACAGTATAAATACATAGAAATGATAGTATACCGAGGATCATATGAGGCCACAAGCAGTGGTGAAAGTGAGCGGGAGCGGTTGGGAGCGGAGCTCCTCTACTTTTTTACATTAAGTTTTACCGTTCCTATACTTTTATTTTTCAAAAAACTGTTCCGGAATGGTTTCGTTTTAAAATAAAAGTATAGGAAGAAGTTGAAACTTGCACTTTCACTGCAACGTAGTCAACGTTTCCTTAAGCAGCAGGTGTACGTGTTTGGGGGTTTGTATTGTGTGTGGGAGGGGCGTGGTGATGGGATTTGTGGGAGTGGGTGCAGGCCAGCAGGGAACATAGTTTCACTACTTCTTTTTGTACACTTCGATCACTGGCCACAAGCCACATGGCGAGAGACGAGGGAAAGCAGAACCAGGCTGCACAGAACACGAAGTCCAGGGCTTACAGCCAAGATCAGACACAAGCAACACATTCCAGACCTAAAACGACAAGAGACCATCTGCAGAAAAACTGAATAAATCCTCATAAATTGCAGACTAGAAGAGCACAGTTTTGTGGTCCTCAACCAAGTGATGCAGCCAAACTAGACAATGGTCATTCACCCACGGTGGGAAGACAACCGATTCTCAGTAAGACAGACATGAAGTGCCACAGGGGCTTGTTAACAACGTTTCAACATTGTGGGCACTCTCACAGGCAAAAGTGGTACTGGTAACAGATACATTGGGAACACATAGGGCCTCATTACACGGATGGCGGAGAACCATGGCGCTATTAACATACCGGCACCGCCTTGGCGGAAAGGGGAATTACCGCCCCATTCCAAGGTTGGCGGGGCGGTAATTCCCCCTTCCACCATTGCCCTTCCCCATTCCCATTTTTGCCCCATAGGGCTCAATGGGAATGGGGAAGGCGCTAATTACGGTACCGCAAATTGCGGTACCGTAATTAGCTCCCTGGGTCCCTTTGCAGGTTGGTTTTTAACTCCTGCAAAAAGCAGGTGTTAAATCCCCCAACCCGCAAAGGGACCTCATAGTAAGGCGGTAAGGATTTACCGGTACCGGTATTTTACCAGTACCGGTAAATCCTTACCGCCATACGTGTAATGAGGCCCATAGTCATTCTCATGACCTTGAAGAGGTGCACAGAGCGCTAAGAACAGAGCTGGGTCCCAGGCCTGGGGAGACCAGTTCCAGCCAATCAGGGGACAGAAATCCAGGGGTGGATGGCAGAGTGCAGAGGCCAATGTTAATCCTGCGACACTGCAACAATGTAAGAGTTTCTTGGGGAAGGGGCAGGCCAGCCACCTAACATGCGAGGGCTAAGATCTATAGGGGTTATCCATAAGGAATACCACTCAGATTACCCACCTAAAAAGAGTGATAGGTTTTTCACAGAAGGGCCCAGGTTGTGACGCAAGAGGACCACGAACTGGCCCGACACGGGCTTGGAGGTGTGATTCTAGGAATACTCGAATGTCCTGTATGATCCCTGTCGGTTTTGTAATAAACGGTAGTTCTAACTTACCCTGGACTGAGTACTTTGTTTGCTACTGGGGGAGGGTTTCTGGGCCCTGGGAGCTGAACCGGTAAGCTCGTAGTAACCCCCAGACCTCTGGAATACCTATGCCAACAGTTCAAGTTGCTATGACTGTGTTGGTTATTTTTTCCCAGCCTTACAGATTAGGGTCATGATTCACAGTGTGTTTCCCCATCGGAGAGCGCCATTATTTGACTCTTCTGTGAATTAGGCCCTTAGGGTGTATCAACCACGTTTTGGCACTCAGACAGGTAATTTTGATATGAGGGGGGGCAGAGTCTCCCTATTCCCAGTATGTGTGTGAGACATGTGGAATCTTACGCCCCTGTTTTCATGCTCACATGAACATGGATAGGTTTGAGCTTGTACTGCACATAGCCCCACATGTCTACAATAGTATTTAGAGTGGGTGATTTGAATTAGCAAGCATGTTACTTTTGATGTCCATGAATGACTCAGTGCTGAGAATTGAATGTTGCTAAGTTTATGCATTTTTCTGTAACAACATGTTTTACTTATTTATGTATTTTTAAAATGTTTACATTTGTTCTGCCTCCATAATTATTTTACTCCCAACTTTGCAACGTGGGAGTGGTATACACCCTCTTACAAATCTTATCTGGGGCTCAGTTTGTGCATGTTGCTTTAGGTCTAGTGTACATAGACAATTTTGCCTTCCCAGAGGCAAATTCTCAGGGTTTGTGGGCACAGAGGATAGACCCCAATTCATGATTGATTGGCACCTGTGCTGTGGTTTCAGTGTGTGTGCTCCACAGGGCCTAGTTTTTATGTGAAGTATGATTGCACCAGCTGGGTACGTGCAACCTCTACATGTGCCCTTTGGCCAACCATCGGCAAGGCTGGTACTTGTGGATGCGGGCGGTGTCCAACTTGCATTTCCACTGGCACACCATGCCATGTGGCGACATTGTGCAGTACACTCTGATTCTATGTTATGTTATGTTATTTTGCACTTATATAGCGCCTTATATACCATTGGTATGGTCTGAAGGCGCTGGTATGTTGAACGCCCTTGGGAACCGAAGTTCAGATCAGTAGAGAGAGTAGAGAGAGTCAAAGGTGCGTGTGAGCACCGGGTATGTGTGCAGCTCGTGCGGTATTCGTGTAATAGCTGCTTCTTAGCGGTAGGTGTGGTGGTTGAGAGATCAGGAGAATTTGTTCGTTCTGGCAGGATTAATCCGGAACGGCTGCGGCTGCGTTAGGCCTGAGGAGAACGCCTGGCTGGTGGGTGTGAAACCAGCAGTGTTTACTTAGAATGATGTGGAGTGAGCGTCGGATGTTGGTATGAGAACAGTTATACCGAATGGTGTCATAGTATCCCTGTGTTCTAGTTGAGTGGTGGTGTAAAGGAGAGAGTAAGTGTGATGGTGTGATATGAAGGGTTATATGCTCTTTCAAACATTCTCTGCATTCCAAACCATACTATATACGTCACGCAATTCTATGCACTCCAGTCCATGCCGTGCATTCCTATCCACTCCATGCACCCCAGACTGGTCCAATACACTCCGGTCCGCCTCGCGCTCTAGTCTGCTCCACGCATGTCCTCTTGTCAGCCCCACGCATGCCCTCTTGTCCGCCCCATGCATGCCCTCTTGTCTTCCCCACGCATGACCTCTTGTCCGCCCCACGCATGCGCTCCTGTCTGCCTCATGCTCTGCGCATTCAGTAGCTCTACGTACTCATCCATTCTACGCACTCATCAGTACTGGATGCATCAGTGCTAATTCGTTCTACGTACTCATGCGCTCTACGTAACACGTCAGTTCACTCTGGGCACTCGATTGCTCCAGGCGATTCGGCTCCATACAGCCATCGGCTCCATACAGCCATCGGCTCCATACACCCATCGGCTCCATACACCCATCGGCTCCATATACCCATCTGGTCCACACACCCATCCGCTCCACACACCCATCCGCCCCACACACCCATCCGCTCCACAAACCCATCCGCTCCATACACCCATCCGCTCCATACACCCATCCGCTCCATATACGCATTCGCTCCATACACCCATCGCACTCGCCCCCTCTACGCATTCGCCCCCTCTGCGCCCTCGCTCCCTCCACGCGTTCACCCTCTCTACGTACTCACCCTCTCTACTCACTCACCCCCTCTACGCGTTCACCCTCTCTACGCACTCACCTCCTCTACGCACTCACCTCCTCTACGCACTCACTTCCTCTACGCACTCACTTCCTCTACGCATTCACCTCCTCTACGCACTCACTCCCTCTACATACTCCCACCTTTTACGCACTCATCCCCCTACGTACTCACCCCCTCTATGCACTCACCCCCTCTACGCACTCTCCCCCTCTCCTCTACGCACTCACCCCTTACACACTCACCCCCCTATACGCACTCGCCCCCTATATGTACTCATCCCCTCTACGCACTCACTCCCTCTACGTACTCATCCCCTCTACGCACTCATCCCCTCTACATAATACCAGTGGTGCATATAGCAACATCCCTACAGAGTGGTCAAGGGAGCGGAACCGTGACTTCAGCACTCTGAATGTGCACTCAACTTTGGCCCTTGTGGCTACATGTGCTGTATTATATCTCACCTCAGCTGGTGTTGTGGGATTCCAGATTGGTGTCATCATGAATGTTGACAGCAGGTAGACACTATCCCCTGGAAATGTGTACATGGTTGTCATTGTCATTTATTGTCAGGGTCTATTGTTCAGTGTGTCACGTGCACGCATGTGCGTGACTGTTCATACTCACGGATGAGCCATGCAGTGCCATGTTTTGCAGATGCCAGGGCCCGGCACAGTGGTGACTGGTGAACGATAGAGCTATCATGTGTGCTGCATGGGAAATTGGTTTATGCTTCCATGATGATTCCATTGGCATCACAACACACTACCTTTACATTAATAGAGTGCCAGTGCTTATGATTCTGGTAGACGTGCTCTGTCTTTCAGGGAGGGAGGAGGCATAGCCCCACATGTGTGCAGTCATTGGCACCTAGTAAACAGGGTAAGTGTACTACTGCATGCAATTCCTAGATCACTGTCTGCCTTTCCACCACATGCATGTGCTGTTTTGCATGCCAATAGCTGCTGTAGACAGCAGGATTGGGTGGCCTGTGATATCCCCCCAACTATTACAGTGGTTCGCTGGAAGGACCCAGTTGCAATGAAATGGAGTGAAGTCAACAATTTTTCTAAGGGGTGGGGATAAGGGCCTTGGAGAAAATGGTGGGTGATGCTAAGCCATCTTCCCTGATGAGATCTAGGATTATATGGGGGTGCCTGCACCTGGCATATACCTGGTGATCCAGCATCCCAAACAGTGTGGTGTGTAGATCCAGGCCCTGGGAATCTTCCTCCTCCTGCAGTGTCCGTGCACAATAGAACAAACTATTGCTGGGTTCATTGTGGCTGTAGACGTTGCTTTGGTATGCATCGAGTGCTTTATTCACATTGGTTCCTATGCGCATTGGAGTTTACGCCTGCAATTATGTGGACGATGGATCACATGGTTTGCATGTGTTTTTTTGCGATGCGACATTCCGCTTTGAAATCCAAGAATACAGTTGGATTTGCGTTGGATTGGGCGAGTGATAGCTTGGCCGTGGCCCGTCCCTCAACACACCCACATTTTCATGTGTTCTTGCTCATTCTACATGTTCCACACCCTATCTGGGTCATTGCGTAGGCCCGCCCACACTCTGCTTTGAGTCTAGCACAAGGTGCTCGACCACTCACAGAGACGTAACAGCCTGCCGTGTTCTACACGCAAGTCCCGGAACAGTCCCGCACAATCGATTCCATGAATCGATGAACAGGGTTTTGTATGCAGAATGGCACACAAAGTCCAAATTTTCCACGCAATTAATTCCATGAATCAGTGTTCACTTAATTCATATTTTGTGAACTAATTTCTAGATGTACAGAAACATTGCCTGTTATACGTTGAAAACATTCTAAAAGGTGATACTTGGTCCAATAAAATGGATGGATGCAGAGTGTGGAAATTATTGCAATAGGAGTTGAAATACTGGATGCACATAGCCGTTTTGGTGTTTGGTCCATATTGGTGGAAAAGCCAACAAAATATGTCTAAAATCATTGCCACAGAGAAGAGAGAGAGAGAGAGGTAAGCAGTGCTAGGAAGCAGAATATCTGGTTGGCATAGCACCTGGCAATGCTGTGGTATGAATTAGCTGGACCATTAAAGGCTATTGCTTGTCACATTGCAAAATGTCTACACAGGAGGGGGCTATTCAGGGTTCGAGCTGGTATGGCAAAAGTAAGATTGGAGGATGAGCCACACTGATCTGGGCAATGGTTTGACCCTAACCTAACGCTACCAAACAGAGCAAATACAGGGGGGTGGGTCCAGATCAAAATGCGCTCCATCAATTGGTGCAAATGAGTGCTTGTGCATAATATAGACCCAATGGCTGCAAATGAATCACTAAACAGAAATGCTTGATTTGATCCCTCTTTTAATGGATTTGTATTACATGAAACCGAATCATCAATGAAGCAGCTAACACGTGTTTCAACTAGAAAAGAGTCCTCCTCTGGGCCTCCGAATGGTGTCTACCAATTGTCACATTCAATATTCCTCATTCCTATTAAGTCACTGATGTAACCCTTGTTCGATGCACATGAATTTGGGAATCCAGGGAACAGTTCATAATCAATGATCACTTAACGCTTCTCAGGAAGTGGTTGAGACCCGGCTACCTTTCGGGATAGAACGCCAGTATCTATCCTAACTACACTACCCCATACCACTACTCTACACCATCTCACTACTTCAATCCCATCCTACCTGCACCCATGCTACCCGAACACACAACTACTCGACCCAACCCACTGTCCTACCCAGCTTAAATACCCCACCACTCTGCCCCAGTATTCCACCACTCTACCTCACCCCACTACTCTGCTGCACCATTGTAACCTAAGCCCACTTCTCTAACCCTCACACTATGCTACCAAACCACCTCCCTACTCCACCCAACCACTCTACTCCACTGTGTGGGGAGGAAGGATAGCTCAGGGCAATGCTTCTGTCTTGGAAGCAAGGCAATGCAGTGCAACACAGGTTCAAATCCTGATTACCCGCTTAGAAACCACTCGCTGATATTAAGCTAATTATAAAAGGACAATTATAATTATAATAATTACTACTCTACCCCACTCATTCTATCCGACTGCACCTTAATCTACCTTACTTCACCCACTCTGTCCTAATCCACCCACTGTACCTGACCTCAAACCACTCTACCCCACCTCACCTCCATGCCCCCCCACCTCACTGCCATAGCCACTTCTATACCATACCCTTCCCCACAGCCCCCACCACTCTACTACCCCAAAACTCTATTCCCACATACTATACGCTTACCACCCTCCACTCTACCTCACCCAACTTTAAATCAGCTCATCACACTACTCTCTCAGCCCCTTTTCCATGTCCACTCTGCCATAGCCCTACCATAGTACCCCACCATTCTAAACCACCCTGCCCCACCTCACTAAACTACATCTTGACCGTCCTGCCACAACCTCAGCCTACTCTACCTCATCCAATATACCCCACCTCATCCCACTCTAACCCTAGCACACTCTTCCCATTGCCCACTCTACTCCACTCTACCCCTCTATTGCATACCCTACACTATGCTATCTCTATCCACTCTGTTTCTACCACCCAGTCAACCACTACACGCCCAACCACAATCACCAAACCCCACTTTATTCTCACACACCCTACATCACCCCACTCTATTCTTGCCCTAATCTACTTCATCCCACTCTACCACCCACCATGCTCTTCCACCCATGCAACTGCCACCCATCCACCTCTACCATCACCCCACTATTCTACCCTCACCCTACTACTCTACCACACCACTCTACAGCATTCCACCACTCAACCCACCCACACCTACTCAAATCCTCTACTCTACCCCAACCACTCTGTCCCACTTTACCCTACGCTGCCCTACTCCGCCCACTGTACCCACCCAGAAACCACTCTTTCACACATCACCTCACAAGACAATCTCACTAATGTACCATACTTCTGGATCACACTTCGCAAACCCAACCCACTATTCTAAACCATACTACTATTCGTTTTCCACTACAATACTCTTGTTCCATCCTTTCTACCCCCACTCATCTACCTCTCCTGGCAACTCTAACCCACCCATTTCTCCTCTAATCCACCTTAAATTAATCGGTTTAAGATCATCCCACTCTGTCCTACCTCTCCCACTGTACCTGACTTCCCCCAACGGTACCCCCAATACACTTCTCTACCCCAGCATCTCAATTCTCTATTTCACTTCTCTACTACACCACTCAAAAACACCCCCTCTGTTCACCCCTATATCCCACCCCATACTTCTAACCCACCCGTCACCACTCAACAACTTTCGTTCATCCCACTCTACCCTTACCCACCCTATGACACCCCACTCCACATCTGCCCATCCATCTAACTCCACTATCAGCCCACTACTATACCCCACCTACTACTTTATCTTACCAATGTCCCCTGCCACTCTGCAGCATACCACTATTCTCCCCATCAATCTGTCTACTCTACTACTCTACCCCACCCATGCTACCTCACCTTACTGTGCTCGACATTACCACTTTCTGTTCTATCCCACCCACTGAATCTGTGCTAACTCCACTCTAACCGGCACTTCACTTCTCTACCTCACCCCACTAATCTACCCCACTTCTGGACCCCACCCCATTACTCTAATTCACCACTCTACACAATGTCACCAAGCTATTCCCACCACAACTCTACCCCACTTCATTACACCACCCAACAACTCTAAAGCTATCCACACCCAAGCGAATCCACCTCAAATTACTCTTCTCCACCTTCCAGCACCCACCCACTGCAGCTCACACCTGCCTGTCCACACAACCCGACCACAGCTCACTCATGCCTAGTGTCACCAACCCTAGCTTACCCTTCTCTCTCTCCCTTCCATCTTAGTGCACTAGAGCCCCCACCTAGATCACCCCTAGAAATCACCCTGCTTACTTGGAAAGGTTTTTGATTACACATAACTGTAGGACATTTATTAAAATGAATTACTCATACTGCAGTGAAAATAAATAATTTTGCTAGACTATGGGCCCTATCATGGAATATTTGCCCCGCTCAAAGTGACTTTGCACTGCTGAAAAGTGACTTTGCACTGCCGACACAAACCATGATTCATGGAACAGCGTAAAGTGTATTTCTGCAGTGCAATGTCCGGGAAAAGTCAGCGCATAGTCATTTTTGCAGTTCAAAATGACTTTGCCCAGCAAAAATACACTTTGCACTTATCCATGAATCAGGGTTTGTGTCGGCAGTGCAAAGTCACTTTTCAGCAGTGCAAATTCACTTTGAACCGGGCAAATATTCCATGAATCGGGCCCTAACTTGCAAACATCTTTGGAATTACCTGGTAAGCAGAGCACAAAAGTTTACTTCATTCTTTCCTACAAATGTAACATGCAAAAAAAAAAAGTCTGAACACACCAAAACTATTGGCTTTGCCAATGCTTCTCTTTCTTTACATGGTGCATTCCCCAATCAGAGCTCAGTTGGCAGGAGACAAAACTATGCATGCATTGGTTTAAAAAAAAAAATGCAACAATAACCACAACGGGTGTGTGATTCAACTTCCAGGTTAGGTGCCAATACCTTCTTCTATCTCTACTTTCAAAGCCGTTTTTGCGATATGCCTTCATTCTCTCTAACACAAAGAGAACAACACCACTGTCGGCTTTTTGTAACAGTGATAACGAAAAACAGGAATTGCCAAAGCCAATAGGGCTGGCTTTGTAATTGTAAATGTTATTTGTCTCGCTGTTCGGGGCAGAACATCTAAACTAAACTAAAGAACATCGTATCCTCCACCTGTAAAATTCCAGACGTATTGGCTTCGATAATGCTTGTTTTAACTGCTGTGGTAAAATAAGGTCACCTGCAAAATGAATGCAGTGGTGCAAAGTCCCAGGAACATCCTATGCAGGAGGAGCAGCAGCAGGAGTAGTGCATAATGTCGAAGGAACCTATTATCTCTCAAAATATTGCTCATTGCCTGAATGAGATTACTCCCTTCAAACATCTTGAGTCCTCTTTTCCTCTAACGAAAGAACACTATTTGTCACTAACAGCTAACGAAGAGAAGCTTTTATCCCAATTTCACTCAAATTCTAGTGAGAGAATATCATGGGACCATTGCTTTTCTTATCTTCTACAGGAACATATAACAAGACTCATTTTGCTACAGTATTAGCTATTTTTCTGTATCGGGTATACAATAATTGGCTCGACAGATGTTTTGGACTACAACTCCCATCAGCCCTACCCAGCATAGTCAATGGCCAGACCCCCTGTAGCACACTGATGGTAGACACTACAAATCAAGGTATGATAGGAGACTACTGTACAGATATAGCAGTAAACATAGGGGTGCACAATCTAAGGTTATGCTAGAATACTCATTCCACCTTTCATTGTGCATCCCCAAAAAGCTAAGCCTTGTTTTATGCCACTTAATTTATTTTGAAACTACAGTACAAAGTTAGCAGTCATATGGTACAGCACGCGCTGTTGACCGTACGCTGTACACTGTTGTTGCTTGTAGAGGGTTTCTGAATCTGGTGTTTATTATGGACCGACCTTTCTTTAGGAACTTGTTGGTTTAACAGTGTTGGTTTCCCTTCCTGATTTCCAGGAGAAGGTTTTTCCTTAGAGCGATAGCTCGGTATGATATAATTATGCTTTCATTTCAAGATTATCAATTTCTCCAACTCTAGGTAATGGGATCTCAAGTGTTTGAAACTGGTTAATTTCAACGCAGGGATCTGTGTACCATGCATATCATTGTGGATATGTTTCTATTCAACAGGACGTGGGATGTGCTTTTCCTTATTTAGTTATAACATTACTTTTTCCGTTCCATAGATTGGACTCCTGGTAGTGGAAAGTTTAAGGTGATTCATTTCTTTCATACGCACACCCACGTACCCTAGACTCAACGTGAGTCACTGTAGTACTTTCGTTTCTGAATTTGGTCATTCACTTCTTTATTTAGATGTTTTGTACAGCACCGAAAATGCAGAAAGAAAGCAGCTTCTCAAAGCTATGGGAGAGGAAAAGCATTAGCGCAGGGGAAGGATGGGTGGCATGTGGGCAAGGAGAGAGGAAGAGCCAAAACAGGTGGAGTGGGGATAGGGAAAGAAAGCCTTTGGAAATCCAGAATGAGGGAGCTCTCAGGGCAATGGAAGAGATGGATCACCAGGGGGAAGAGGGTGATGGGCAAGAGATGCCATGATATTCAACACATCCCAGGGACATCAGCTCTACTGGACATAAGTACTGAAAGCAGTACGTGCAAGGAAAGGGAGGCTTATTGGTAAGAATCTCTGAATAGAATTCCATTCATGAAGATCATGGCTATAGACATGAAGATGTCCGAAGGGAGTAGTAATACAGGACCAACCTGCCGAGGCGCAGTGAGCGTAAAAGGATCCTGGTAGGGTCCTCTAGGAGAAGACATGTGGAAAAAGTATGCCGGGTGATCAGGCTTGCATGGTGAGGTAAGTTCAGGAGGAGGGAGAGGAAATCTTGTGGAGGTGACATGCCAGGTCATGGGATGTGGACCAGCAGCTCTAAGAGAATATTACCTGAGGGTCAGAAGAGCATGACAGGGGAGGTGCTTGTAGATATGGGCCTCTCCGTGTCTCAGTGGTACACTGGCGAGTAAAAAAGGGAGGATTTTGTGCAAGTGCCGAATGACATCTAGTAGCATTAAGAGGGCCCAAACCGTAGCCTATAGTTACTTATGTTGAGGGATTAGGGTATCTCAGAGGGTATTACCTTGTGGTTGGGGTAGGTACACCACAATGGGTTGAGCACCGGGATTGGCGGTGGCAGGGGACCAACTGGGAGTTTGGACCACCAGGGTTGTCTGGGAGGAGGGTATCACATGAAATTGTGCCAAGCAATAAGCATGCAAAGAATATTCCCTCCCAGAATCAGCTTGTGACTATGAGAGAGTGGGAAGGGATTGGAAGAGGGTTCCCGTGGGGATGGGCAGGGCTGAACAGGAAGATTCCAGTGGACTAGGCGGGCTGAAGGGCAAAGGTAGGGTGGTAGCGGGAATGGATAACTAAATAAGCCTGGGAGAGTAGGATATGCGTATCTTTCCTGAATCAGATAATGTTCCTCTCTTCATATGAGTGTGAAATTGTGTAACTGAAGGCCAGTATTAGCAGCTCTCAGATAGGTCAAATTACTCTTTCAGATGCACTGGTCCAATTAATGATGCAGCGGAGTTTTAACACAATAATTTCATCCAGATGGAGCTAATGGAAGCTTTATAAGTCTGCGATGATGTGGTCCCACCTTTTCACACACCTGACCATTCTCATTCCTGTCTTTGGGACCAGTTGGCTAAAAAAGGTTTTTGGCAAACGCATATTGTGGATATTGCAGTAATTCCGACTGGACATACATACTGCCTACACTGTTTATGGTTTGGACAATAGCTGAAGAAAAAGTATTTTTACTAGTGTGTGAAATTAGAAGTGAGCCTCTTTGACAGCAGTACTTATCTGGGCGTTAAAGAGTAACGCTGAGGATCCCAAACAGGTTCCTGACAAAGGGAGTTGGTAAAGGGACGTTTCCCATCGAGGATAGCCAGTTAATTGACGCTGGAAGACTCTGGAAAATCTCCTCAGCTCGATCTCAATTTTTCCTCTTTGAGGCAGCGATAAATTATCTGACATCCAGGCCTGTGTCTGTATGAGGTATCTGGCCATGTCTCGGTTGCTGGCACTGTATGCACCCAGGCAAAGTAGGAAGTGGGAATCATTGGCATAGAGTAAATAAGACTTGTTTGGGTGTTGGCAATGTTCCTTCCATGTATCTTTGTAGGTCTCCATGAATGTAGGTGAATGCACAGTAGATGCTCGCCCGAGGTACACAATCGAATTTGACTGATCATGTGAAGTACCAAGATTTTGGGTAGAATGTGAAAAATTCTCAAAAGCCATTTTCTGGTTAAAAAAGAGCGCATCATATGCCAGTTTGTGGGAGAGAGCATGTGTGATCAAATGTGTAAATCTGTGTGGGAGAGAGTAGGTGTGATAAAATGTGTAAATCTGTGTGGGAGAGAGTAGGTGTGATAAAATGTATGTGGGAGAGTGTGTGTGTGCCTCCGTCAGTCAATAGGTCTGAAATTACTGAATCTGTATCTGTTCCTGATATCAACCCACATAATGATTGCTTTTTGGAGACCTAAGAAACCTTAATTGAAAGAGTTGCCTCATCCAGGGGGTGTCCCTGACATGTTCACATTACCCATCAGTTTGAATGAAAGAACATGAGCTTCTCTACCAACCATAGACCATACCCAAGAGCATGTTTTTGATCATTAAATGGCTCCAAGGTAGTATGACTAACTCCTTCGTTTTGCATACTTATGAACATCTCCTAACAAGGAAAAACATGTTTACCATGGTGAGACAGAAATCTCTGTTGGTGGATGCCCATGACTCTGTAATCCTTAGAACATCCACTGGCTGGTCAATGATTAAACCATCTATAATTACGACATGCCTAAAAAGCGGGTATACAGTAAATTAGGTATCATTTGAGGGATGACGTGTGGACTTATTTACCAAACGCCAAATCAAAGTTTCTTTTGTGAATAAACTAACATACCAAATCTGAGTGAAGTGAGCTTTGAGTGATGCCTAGCCGGGTGTGAGTGGCATGTAAATGTGTTAACTGGCATCTATCTTGCAAACTAAAGAGGTCACCTCTAAAGTTAAATCTTAGAGGCATAGTGAAAACATGTGAGCACTGCCATTTGAATTTTATTTTATGTCAGTGGTATTGAAACTGTTTAATACCAATGTCAGCTCTTTGTCTACCTTAACCTCTACCCCCCAGGAATATCACCTCCTTGGTTCCTTAGGGCTCAACCCTCTCTTCCCTTATATTCAACCCATACCCAAGCCATCACCGTCACCTTATTCAATCCTGTGTGCCTAAATGCTACAACTAAGCATACAACACACACACACACTCTGGATTCAGACTCAGAAATCTGCCATTTAATACTCAAAAAGATTGATGAATCAGCTTTAACTACCTGAAAATTAAGATAGGGAAGACAGGGATTATGATGTTTGTAAACTGCCAAGTTGCCCAGCCTCTCCTAGTATGTCTAACTCAGAGAAGCCATCCGCGGCAGGGAAAATCTAGGCAACCATCTAGACAAGGAGAAATCATGAACTCCTCAAAGTAACTTGCATGCCAATTCCTCAATTCATCTTGTAAAGGCATGAAGAAAGATTCTTCTCGCATATACTAAAGGCACCATGACACTAATATTATCTCTCTTAGGCTTCACCATTAGCCTCTACCTATGCACCACTGGACACATGTTCTGGAAACTACAGTGTGTTCAGAGCTCGAATGGTAGACTCCTTCTCCATTTCGATCCTTGTGAGAAAATCTCACCAATTGTTGGAGATCCTTCTCCATCTACCATTCACCCAACTAATTTTCCTAAAGGTCCTACGCATGGCCAGGCATTCTATGGCCATTTTCCCAAGTTTCTACAAAGAAAGCTCTGAAGCTATGGGCCAAGATGAGCCTCCATTTTAAAATTAGCCTGCAGTATGGATGGAAATCCCATGTAAAGGTTGTTTTCAAACACCCATTTTAGTGTGTTGATGAGGCAGTCTGTGAGGTGCATGTTCCCTCTTTGGTTGTTGAGGGTGAAAGCTATCCAAGTGTCCTTCAGAGTTTAACAGGGGGGAGATCTCTGCACAAGAGAGAGCAGTGTATTATTGTAGATGTTAATAAAATCAGCAAGAGAGTCTGCACCATGAAGTGCACCACAGGCAAGGTAAGAGGGCTCAGTGAGGAAACATCCCAATATGATAGAAGGAGAACCATTTTAAATGAACAAAGGCAACCAGTAGCACGATTGGCCACCTAGATTTAAAGAATGGCATCATATTGAAGAGTGCATTTTGGATAGTCGTATCAAATGCAATGTGTAGGTATCGAATAATGAGGACAGAGTTTTTTGTCCTTGCCTTGAGGAGATTTTCCCTGATGCCAGTAATTGCCATTTTTGTGATCTTCGCAAGTTCCACAGTTTGATTGCCGGTCATTTCAAAGTTCTTGGTCTTTGTTGTAAGACTGCATTTGAGGAGTTAACATTCTTCTGGGAATTTTCCTTAGGAATGTATGGTTTGGGGATGGTCTGTAGATTACCAGGTTGGCAGATTCAGCATCTGTTTTCTTTGGGATGTCCATGTGGATACTATGGCCTTGTTCCGCTGGGTGGGTGTTTTGGGTGAAAGTAGTGAAGTGTTGCAGAATTTGCTACGGCAAAGAGTGAGAATGGAGATTCACGTATTCACTATATTTGTGGGGCATTGGTGGTCTGCCTTTCACAATAAATTTGGCAGAACCCTGATTCACCAGAGTTTTTACTGCATTACAGTGATTCGGCTTCTGCTGAACCGTTAAGGGATTCGGTTGGAAGATTCAGGTTAAGTTTACGATAATTCATGCTGATGAAATGTTAGCATAAACATTGGGTTGACAAGGTCAGGCCTTTCTCTGCAAGCACTCAATCAAAGCAAACAAAGTATGAAGTTAATGAAATAGGTCAGAAGTTCAGAACCATTCCTGCCAGGAATGCTCAAAGAAAGCAAAGACTTGCACTTAGTTTTTTTCTTTAATATGGAAACCAAAAATAACTCTTTGTTTACAGCTGACAAACAAATGTCATATTTTAAACAAACATTTAGTGCAAATTATACAAAAGCTAATGCAAATAAAAACCACAGGAGTGATTTTTTTATTTGCATTACTTTGAAATATGCACTGGTCACCTTATTCACAAAGATGGCCTGCACATATCCAGGAGGCTGTCCTTATTTGCTTGCCAAGTCCACTTGCATGCATTAGTGTCACAAGCATGTGTGCTGCTCCCTGCTCGCACAGGCCTCTTAATGAAGATATATGTTATGTGTTGTCCCTTTTACAGAGCTCTTAACATTACAACCCAACCTTACTAAATGGTATTCCTTTAAGGAATGTCAGAAGCTACATCATGAATTTCAGAAGCTACATCATGAATGTTTGACATAGAACTGACTCTGCTTCAGCCCTACTGGCCTTTCTGAGGGTATTTACCTGTATCTATTGACTCTCCACATTATTAAATACATGACTTCACACTGCTGATCTGGCATGCAATCTTACAATTTCCCACTTTAACCTTACTAATTTGATGAACTTCAGATGGATGATGGGTTCAGTCCTTCCTATCCAAATTCAAACCTTGGACATGGATATTCCACATACATCTCTGCAATAGATGCATTAATCTACTGAGATATCTTCCTGCAGAGTTGTACGTGCTGTTCTACTTGGAAAACATTCACAGATGCACAGAATTCCATTTTCGGTGGCTGACGCCCACACCCAGCCTCCTCCGACCCATCTCTTTCCCGTAACCAGTATCTCCCTTTGTATATTCTTTTGTTATTTTGTGTTTTTTCCCACAAATCAGACCAAACCAGCCTAAACAACTCCTTAACTTCCCCAAGATTGATGGTTCGTAAAGAAGATTCAGGCAGATTCTTGGTAGAATAAAATCTGTGAGGATCCAAAAATCTACCGAAACTCTCTAGGAGATTCACAATAGCCAGCGCATCACCTTTGGAAAGTTTAATTGGTGGCCCTTGACTTTTGAAGCTTCAAATCAGCTTACTAGCTTGATGGGGTGAATCTCTGAGTATGTGTTATGTTTGGTTTGCACTTATGTATGATTGCCATATAAATGTATTACTTGTTGAACTGGTCTTCACATTTCTATCCATGCCAAGTACTGATGAGGCACCATATATCACCATACATCAGACAGATGGAGGAGAATAGAGGTAGAAAAGAAACTATGATAACCATGTGTGTTATCCTGCCTTTTTAATCCATGGGTGGTGTGACAGAATGCCCCTGAAACGTGCACTGTCCTGAGCTTTTTTGATTTTGAGAAGCAATGTGAAGGTGGCGTCACTTCAGAAACCTCAGGGCTGCTAAAAAGACAATTGCCACATATGCTTTGTTGCTAAAAGGTAATGTCATTGGTTACCCCTAGGCCGACTTCTGGGTCAGTGAATTAATCATTTAAATATAGTGGATACATTGCACATTCCAAAGACACACCATCAGCTGAAAGGTGAATTGGCCTCTTTTCAGATAAAACCTTGAAACAGTTGTTTTTACTTCCTTTAAGAGGCCACAGACTATTGGGAGATAAGTCAATTTCATGCATATATCTATTGATATCTCTCACTGTATTAAAATGAATCAATACCGTTTGTGAAGGTTTGATATGACCTAATCCAGCCAGACGAGGAGAACATTCACCTAAGTAGCTATATTCCAATTACTAAAGCCATATGTTACTTTCCATGGAGTCTTTTAATAACCGCCCACATCTGGTAGCATAATTCTATTACCCTACACATTGGATGATAGATTGAAGTCATCATAAAACAATATTAATTCAAAGGAGGATATTGTGAAGAAAATGTAAGATATAGCTAATTCCAATTTCTATTTTAACAGTTTCTTTTCTTGATACTAATTGTCTAATTAGAGTTTTGTGACCTCTGTTTGACTGCATTCCCCTCTGAGGTTCAGCTCCACCAAGGAGTTTCTTTAGTTAGCTCAAGCTTTTCATAAAATAGTCTTTCGACATAATAGTCGGAACTTGATATTTCATGTCCCGTGTCTTTTTCGGTTTGTATCGCGTGTTGAGTCTTAGAGCAATATAAATAAAGAAAAAAGAAAAGAAAAGTGAGCCAGTAAGGTTTCACCCAGATGTGGAGGGTCTGAATTTGAAAGAAACATATTTCTAAAAGCCTGCTAGCGGCGGGTTGGTAAGAAAAAAGGAGCGTATTCAGTTGTATGTAATATAATCATTCTGTGTATACCGTTTCCATGAATATCGGTGAAAAAGTAAGTAAACAAATAGTCAACTCCTTTGATTGCATGGAAGGGTTCAAATCACATTTCCACAAATAAAGTCAATCAATTTCTCAGTGGTCTGTCTTCGTGTAGCAGTTCCAGCTGTGAAGACACACTCACTGTGTGGCCTCCCCTAGCGCTCTTTCTTCCTTCTTCTTACTCGTTCAAACCCTGCCCTGCTTGTCAACGTATTGTTGTTCTGAGTTATTTACCGACGAAACGTGAGTGATGTATTTCCCAACAATGGTATTTCTGCATTGTTAATTAAAACGGTATTTCCTACACCGCTAATATCAGTAGCTACTTGCTATTACTGTCAGGGCCCATGTGATCTACAACAGACAGGAGATGGCCAGAGCTCCTTCTTATGAACTTCCACATCTGGTGATAAAATTGATGATATTGAAGTAAATATTAAGTAATGTTCAGCCAAAGAAGGATATTGTGATGTTAATATAATTGCGTTCAGGTGAAAAGATGGTAATTACTAGCAGAGTCTTTGATCTACAGGAGACAGACAGTACATTGGTTGACCTAATCCATCCAGGGAGGTTTGACACAGGAAGGACCATCCCAGCTATCTGGCAGATTTCCAAGCATAGCTTGCTCTACCCTACATTTCCTTTCATGGGATCATCCGAGTAATGTAGTAGAAGTGGGTGGACAGTTCCTTATGATGCGTTTCCTACTAGATTCTAGCATAGAGTGTTTAAATTCAACGAGACCGGCCAGTATTTTGCTGTAGATGTTGGTAGATTACTATTTTTTGAGTCAGTAACTGACACAGGGCATGGATTCTATAATCCATCTCACTCCTGAGAAGAGGTCCATTTATTTGCAAATAAAAGTGGTCAAGAAGCAAACATTTTACAAGACCCTGAGCAGTAGGAGCTCCAGATAATGAAAAGTGTCAATGAACCTTTCAAAGCCGCTGCTTATTTATCCTGGAATGCCTAAGTGGTTTGGTAAGATGTAACAATGACACATTTTATGATATGCATAATCTGGTTGCTTTTTAGCATACGCTTTAAACCTGTGAGACAGATTAAATCTGCCGACAGGTATATGAGCAGTCCTCCTTGTCCAATCGTTCTGGATCCAGGAGCTTCGCATCCCTCGTGTTGGCCCCTAGAGCTTCTCTCGCTCTCTGAACACGACAAAAAGAAAAAATAGACTCACTAGCAAAATAATAAAAGCTGTGTGAACTCAACTAGTTCTTCTTGCTCCTCTACTTCTCAAGTGGTTAAAAGGAAGTACAAACTGAAAACATGAAAACATAAATGTAATTTACATAATTATAAGTAAATATTGGACTATATGTGGTTGGATGCCCCCCACCCCTCTTTTTTTGTTACAACTCTAACTAGCTCATGGTCCTTCCGCTATCCAGAGCTGTCCCTCTAGTTACCCGGCCATAGCCCATAGCCCAGTAGCTTAAATAAAATAAAATAAAAACATTTTTTTAGGGGTAGCAAGGGAAAGCACATGAGTAGCAACAGAAACCTTAGGGGTCTCTGTTGCAACCCCTGGTGTACCCCAAATGAAATCCCTGGGGGAGCTCCCCATGAGGCTAGAGAGGTGATCCCGCTATGCAGGACCTTCCCTAGGGGTAGATGCAGGTGGGACCTCACTGGGAGAGACTCACCTATATGGGGCATGGACTCTTGTCCCTGTGAGGCACTCCCTTCACCATTAAACATGATATGGGTCTGTCAAATCCTGTCAACTATCAGGACTGGGCCGAAGAAGAAGATACCTGAAACTATAATTCTGTAGAAAGAGAAACTGGCTCTTTCAGAATACGTGACCAATCCACTGAGATGAGTGGATTGAAAGAGGAACACTCATCAAGTATTATGCGATAAGGGAGACGAGAAGCAAGAGAGAAAGGAGTCTCCAAGCAGGGGAGTTGCCCTAGTAGTGTAAACCTGGGAAGACGTGGAGCTGCAAGAAGACGTGCAGCCTGCAAAATCCAAGTCTGCTAGGAAGCAGCAAAGAGAACGCTGAGAAACCAGAGTAACCGAGAGCCTGATAAGCGATGAGCTGAATGGGGCTCGAGCATTAGTGG
Source organism: Ambystoma mexicanum (assembly GCF_040938575.1). Classification (NCBI taxonomy): domain Eukaryota; kingdom Metazoa; phylum Chordata; class Amphibia; order Caudata; family Ambystomatidae; genus Ambystoma; species Ambystoma mexicanum. The sequence continues at coordinate 1,358,836,575 of NC_090922.1, read as the reverse complement.
TGGTGTGACCACGAGAGAATCGTGGTGGGCAGCTGGCCTGTGCAACTACATCGATAATGCCACAGGGAAGCTGCAACAGATGGAGTGGCTCCCCGTTGAGACTGAATAATCAAGAGGAGGAGTGACAAGTATATGCGGGAGATGCCAAGGATGTCGGTTCAATAGTACCTTGGAGAAACAAAACATTTGCTGGACCCGTAACATCCCCAAAGACATTACCTGGTGAGACTGAAGAGAATGGGGGACAGGGGAGGCAAGGGAAGATCATGGATGAGTATTATACAACATGAATAACTCGCCTCAGTACTAATGAAAAAAAACTGAAGATACATTTATTGAATGTATACTGTAATAAGGCAACCAGGAGAGCAATAGCACCCTCTGAGGAAGTTGAATAGAAGTGGAATATCCTTGTTGAATGTGAACTGTGACAGTCTGAGAAAGAGAACAACATTGACCCCTGAAGGGGCGGAGAATGAAAATGTGATATCCTTGTCAAAAGCTAACTGTGCAAATACCAGAAAAAATAATAATAACAATCCTAAAAAGGGAGGTGAAGGAGATTGAGAAAAGCTTAACGTCAACATTAATGAACTTAAGTGTTTTGAATAAAAAGACAGAAAGACACAGAGATACCGGAAGGAGGGAATACAAAAGTGAATAACTCTTTGTACTGGAAGGAAAGATAGATAAACCATGTGTCCCAAGCAGAAGAGTGGAACCTAAGAAAGAACGAGTATGAAGACCTGAAGACCAAAGCAATCTTTTTGGTAAATCAATCTAACAGCACCGAGTCATTTTACTGAAAATAAAAGAGAGTGCTAAGTTTCACTGAGGTACAAAATACCAAAAAAGATACCGAAATCTTAAATTCGTAAATAAATATATATATATATATATATATATATATATATATATATATATATATATATATATATATATATATAGTGGGGTAAGGGGTTAAAATGGGTGGGATGGGGTTAAAAGTGTAGGAAAACCAGGAGGTTTGGGACCCCCACAAATTTAAAAACAAATACAATTTTGGTAATTTTTCGGTATTTTGTACCTCGGTGAAACTTACCGCTCTGAACTTTACTCCGGTAAAATGACATATAACCATAAAATCCTATCTAGAATGATGAATACATATAGTAACATGAGGAAAGAATTGGATGAATTAATAAAACGAGTTGCTAAAAGCTATTGAAAAAGCAAATGTTGAGAAAACAAGTAGTGGTGAAGGGAGTCATTATCCTGCCACTTGATTTTGTTTGGAATAGTGATAGGGTTAGATAGTGTTCCTTATTGGACGGCGGACCGATTCATTTTGGACATTCGTTAGTTATCCCTTTAGGTAGGGAACATGCCGTAGGGATAGTTAGGTTTACACCTTATTAGTTAACAAAGGGATTATATGTGTGGATAGGTGATTCGCCTATCAGCCTTGAAAACGACTGATTGGTCGAAACACGTGTCGGCTGGTGCCATTTGAATTAAATCTATGTAAACTTGAGAATGTGTGACTTCCATTGATACCTTGATTAAAATACAAATAATCCTTATTTAATGCCTTTGTACCATAAATACGGTTTTCAGGTGAATCACCTATCCACACATATAATCCCTTTATTCTTATTTTCCAACCCTGGTGGATGAGTTGGAGGATTTAGTGTGATCGCTGCCAAACATTCTCCCACGTTCAACCTACAGTTAAACTAATCGTAGAACAACTTCTAGCGTGGTCAAGAGCGCACAGGTTATATTAATCGAATCCACCCATCTCATTATTATTTAACAAACCTTGTCAAAAAATGCCCTTAAAGAGTACAGATTCTAATAGCACAGCCAGTAGAGAGCTGCTTTGACATGTGCGCAGGGCCTGCTGACGCTGGTTCGAATACGGCAGGGCCAAACTCAGCCTTTCATCCTTAGCGCTCAGATGCTGGAGGGTTGGTAGTGCTATATAAATGCTAAATTATTATTATTATCCTTCTTCTGACATGTCACAATACCAAATAACAGGTTGGAACATATTTACGCAGCAAAGGTCTATTCAATTGCATTATCCATCTATGGTTAATTTGCCTGACAAAGAAAGTTAAAAACGTATCTTTCAATTACCTGGTTGATGTTGAATCCACAATTATCAAAACAGAGATCTAATTTAATTCTTTTTTGGGGACGATAAACAGTTCATTTTCAGACGAAATGTGTTACAGATATGAGCAGAGCAGATGTCCTATGATGTTTTGTGCCTGGTTTACACAACCTGCACTGGCTCCTGCTGATGGCGTGTATCAAACACCAAATATCCGGCTCGGTTCATAAAACAGTCTTAGATGTGGCTATATGGCAACATCTGTTCATCGGAAAAGGCTCTCCCTCGTTTGCCAAAGAGATATGCCTTGCCCATGATCTCTGTTGCCTAAACAGCCAATAAGGTTTTCTTAGAAACTGGCAGCACCTTTTTGCCACATCTCTTGCTAACAACTGCTCTAAAAATTGACTAGTGGTTATCTGCTGTGTGTTCTTTGTCTAAATTAACACATGGAAGTGTGATTGGGAGAGAGAAGCCATTTTATAAGTGTGTGCTCTTTTCAGTAGTTCTGGATTAAAGGGCAATTCATATTCCATGAGTATTCACTGCATGTCGAGATATGTTACGTAGACAGCACGTGATGTGCCAGAGCATACAAAGCCACATAAACAATGGGTATAGTTGAAGCTTTTTCCCATGTGTCAGCTTATCAGGGTAGTCTCCGATAAAATGGCTGCCTTGATAGACCACCAACATTAGGTGATGCATCTTATAGAGCAAGGGAGTATTCAGGACAAGGTAATTACACGCTTTTGGCTTGTGTAACTGAGGGTGATTACTGTCATAGAAATCAATGTCATTTTATGTATGTTGAGTAGAGCAGAGTGGCAATACTGTTTCTGGATAGCGCCTCACGTGCAGAGTCCCAGTCTTCAAGTCACCAATCTATTCTTGGTACTTTGGAACAGTGACTGCAGAGTGGCAAAGGTTTATTCTAAAACGCCTCCCCCGCAGTTCACCAAAGGAATCAATTGGAGGCCTCTGTTTTGGGGCTAATTGGCATATTTGCATGTATTATATTGCTATTCCCCAAGTGCCACTGATGACCAGTTCTATATATATATATATATATATATTTTAATGTGGAATGATACCACTCTTTTCATGATCGCATAGGAGCAGATCAAGGAAAAAAACAATGACAATGTATACAAAGTAAGGTGCAGGGACACCTTACAGGGACCCGTGATGTGATCATTTGAACAAGAACCACGCCTCCAGAATGATGTGCAGCTTCATCAGGACTAAAGTCGTAAAAACATGCAAGAGTCACAAACAATGAAAGCACATTCCTAACTCCTTGTCACGGTAGCTTTCCCCTTATGGGAGGCGTGCGATAGTTTATACACCATCTAACAGTAGGGCTTAAGGTACATGACCCTATTTATTATTGACAGGGATTTCTTAATCCTAAATCTCGATTACAGACCCAGTGCAGCCTAACACGGATTCGAACAAAACTAGTCACTCTTTGGAAACCTAATGAAACTGCATTGGTTTTCAAGTGTATCTTTGGCGCAGGCTTTGCAGTTTACCGCCTATCAGGTCTTAAATGTTGCCTGTTCTTGAGCCTGGGCGATTAGGGAAGTTGCTGACTGGCTGCACAGCCATGCCTTATAGATGGCTCCAGTGGCAAGAGGAGGAAACATGGGGGCATAGCATACGGAATCAGGCCGCCTATTTCTTCACACATCGTTTCCACCAACATTCCTCACTGTTTGCTATTCGCTTTAATGCCACATTTAGCGCCTTCTCTATTCCGTCTGCACACAGCAGCCATTGCACCTTGTAATTACCAGTATAATTGGTGCTTCTCCATCCTCATCTATACAGTAGGGAACCAGTCAAACCAATCCGATGGTCCCCGGGCCGTATGAATAATTAAGGCCTCCGGATCCATAGTCCCTATCTTTTGTCCCTAAAGCTGTTGAGAATCCTTCTGACATTTAGAATAATGGGCCATCTGTTCCCGTCCGTGACAGGCATTGATTGACTCAAATCTTGGGACGTCTTGTTCCCTGTAATGGAACAAGCCAGAGCATTTGATAGCTAATTGTGCCTAATGGCATTTCTCATAGCAGCAGGCGTATCTGCAGTGTATTCAAAATTATCTGCAAAAAATAAACAGCAACCCAATTGGTTGCCTCTCGCTCCCATGAATGACAAAGCCCACCCTGACAGCAAAAACATGATTTGACCTTGGAAGAGGAACAGATGCTAACTGGCTTCAGAAAATGGTTCCATGCACAGTCCTTAATGCAATGTGTACAGACCCGCATGAATCATCTATAAATAAGATGACATACTTTAATCAGTTCTAACTAAGAGGATTTCACATTTTAGTATTTCTTTCCCTTCTAGACTTATACCGTCTATGAAGACCCATCACATTCTCGAGTTCATAAATATATATATATATAACACTAACAAAAACATTGTTAAAGGGACGTTATGGTTAAGTTGCACTAGCAAAAACATATGAAATTCTATAGAAAAACATTGTTACAGGGACGTTATAGTTATAGGTAAAACTGAAAACACCCCGAAATTCGAAAGTTATGGTAAGCTAAGCAACCATAACTCGTGCCACCATTGTGCACTGCTAAGACTAACACCTATAACATTAAAGATGACATCAGAATTGCCAATGCAGATATGCAGGGGGGAGGCGTGGCAGTGTGGTAAATACTCTAATTCAATCGGTTACAAAGGGGGTCGCTGTACAAAGAAGTGTTTGTAGGTGTTCCAGCGCGTATTCAAGAGAGCCACAGCGCAACACTACGTATAAAAAGTCACTACTTTCAAGAAGGGCACCTAGCCAATTTAGATGGGGTGTGCAAAAATCTGGATGGCTGGCATAGTAAGAAAAACGTTATAGCTGGGGAAAAGTGTTTGTGCTGTGAAACGTCATAGTCCAACGAGCGAAGGATGTCTGAATTCACGGGCCAAATGGGAAAAGACGCTGCCACATCGGTGGCTGCATAATGCACTACAAATGCAAGAGATCTGAAACAAACACATGAACTTGGCAAGTGCCTCCTTCATCGCAAACTGCACATAAGGTTGTGTAATATGCTGCGCCATTTTCCCTGAACAATGGACACCAATAATATCGGCATGATTGCGTGTCACCAAAGTGTCACACAGAGAAACCAAAATCTGGCACTTCCTTGTAGCTACTCAATAGCACTACATTTGTAGCTTTCACGCTGCATGCGGGCGTGAGGAATAACTTGCAATCAGGGTAGGGATAGTTTGTGGTAAGAGGTGACTCTTCAAAGAGCCGGTTGTTTTTTTTTTTGTTGTTTAGATGCTTCTACGGAAACACCCTTTTTCGGTGTTCATTAGCTTTTGTGAGTTCTTCTGCTCACATTAGTACGGTAAACTCTTAACCGCAGCCTGTAGACAAGCAAACAAAACTGCATTGCCAATGGGTGACAACAAAATGTAATTTTTTTGGAAACACTCTGCATTTCCACAACTAATGCGATCATTGTTGCAGAAAAGCATTCCACGCGCGGACAAAAAAGTATATATGCTTCTGTCGATGAGACACCTTCCTCCGCCTGGCTCGGAACAACAACCATGAGCAGTAGGCCATACTCTTCGTGGTATTATGGAAGAGAAAAGCACCTTGGCATTGGGAAAAAGCCTCCTCACGACATTCAGCAATCTCAGTCTATGGAATAAATCTAAGCAAGGCAGGTAACCCATATGCATGCCGCCGTAATGGATGACGATGACATACAGTACTGGATTAGTGGCGAAATTGCACTCATACACACCGTTCCATGATGCGTACACTCCTTCCAAAGGAAAATTGCCATCAAAGTGTCTTTGCAGGGCATAGTTGAGCAGATCTATGACAAAGGGATCACCTACAATCAACACAATGTGCTTCGCCATGTCAGCCACCCTCAGTATGCAGAATATAATGTACAACAGTCACACCTCCCCTCCTGTTAACCACACCCACACTACCTGATTGGCTAATCCCCACACTGCCATGGCAATTAGGCAAGGTGGTGTAAAGGGCACATTTTGGCATGTGCGCCTCCCAAAGTAGCGTGAGGGCCGCACCCTTATAAAGCTGGAGCAGTCCCACCTCCCTTTGCAATATGTTCTCTGCAGCTCTACTTCATTGGGCTACACGTAAATAGGCACACACGCATCCACCAGTCCCATCGAAGCCGCCATCATCCAACACTGTCACTCTTGTACAACACTTTACCGTTACACATTTACAGTAAAAATGTCAGGCCATTCCAAAGCACATCCACTACAAAGTTCAAAGGAAGTATGCATGATTTCTCCATCTGTGTACATCCACATAGCCACCCTGGATGTGGCACGTGTAATCCTGAAAGGACAGTGTAATGTACTACCTTTTCATGATAGTGGGGGGGGTAACCAATATCAAACTTTATAGGGGATTCAGTCTTCCATCGTAGATGTATGAAAGTGTTTTTTTTGCTGTTTTTGTGATGTGCGTTCTCTTTATATGCGTTTCTGTTTGCCTCTCGTCACATTTTTACCACATTCTGGTCAATGCTGGGAGGAAATGGTACCACCCCTTCCTGTGAACCATGCCCTAAACTCCTACTTGCCTATTTCCCACAATTCCAATTCCCTTTCTACCCTGCTCATAATGGCAGGTGGTGCACATGCGCTTTCCCACATATATTGAGGGCCACGGACCAGTAAATCTGAGACAATACTTCTTCCCTATGCACGGTTACTTTTTGCAGAACTCCCCCATTGGGTGCTGTCAAATTTTCAAACAAGCAGGCAGCAATGACATACAAAGGCTCTGCATTGCACACTGTCATTTCTATACAGCACTACATATTTACCGTTGAACACTCTCAGTACACGTTCCGTTTCATTGCAAAGCCCCTCCACCAGAAACATCTGCTAAATAATGCACGATTGCAGCATCCACAAAGATCTTCAGACACACCCAGAACCCCTTTGGCCATTCACACAACATTGCAGCCCCTTCCACACCCACAAGCACACTATACATCCAAGCAAGCGACCATTTAGGCACCTACCATTATGCACAAATGTAACATAGGTAGCGGCACTTCCACCCAACTGCCCCACACCATAAAACACCCATTCACGAAAACATGACACACCTAGCAGAATCCACAAACAGATCACAGGCTGCATCACCCCTACACACTGCCATTCACAAAGTATTGTGTCACTGGCAACCTATGCACAACAGCTGCACAATATTGGGCCAACTTCAATAATTCTGCACACAGCACAGTACCAACCACATATAAGTTGCACTTCAACCATACCCACTTCCATACTCACATTACGTACACACTGCACCCTGTGTCCAAACTGCACAACTTCTCACTGCACCATCTCCTGCTGCACACCAAATACTGTAGCATGTTGCAACTATCACCACAACGATTGAATGCACAATACACACTTCACAACTCACTTGTAGTGCTATAGCACTTCGACAATGTGCTCCACACCCATTCTCCGAAGATCACACCCTGTGCCTCATGCACTATCATACATGCATTGCTCCAGTGGGTGTGCTCCTTACACACATTCCCTGCACCATAATGCAATGATGCATGTCAGCATGTCACCAACTACCACTATACACAACGCACCACTGGCACCAGCACTCCTAGCCAACCTACACACCGCAATGGACATGCACAGCATTATATGCAACAGTTACGATAATGTATGAACATTACACTGTTTCCGGCACCCCTCCGCCCTTTCAGTCACATACTATTGTCTTACCGAATTCCACTCAGAAGGTATTGTGTCACTGTCAACGTAACCATACTGCAAGCATTGTGCACACAGCACACTATCCAAGCATATATAAGCTGCCCTTCACCGATACCGTCAGTATTCAAACACTGAAACCAGAGCACACACTGCGTGACTTTTCACTGCAGCATCTCGAAGCACAGCGCACCTCCATGCAGCTATGCAACAACAAAATGCAACAGTTACCAATCTCTCCTGCATCCCTGTGCACTTTCGATCACATGCTATGGATGTACCCACTTCCGTTCACAAAGTATTGTGCCACTTCCAACCTACCCACAATCTGTTTGCAACACTGGGCTATAACGGCTCCACAACCATTCCTTACATGTCACCACCCTGTAACTGATGCACATTCAAAAATGCATTACTGCCATTAGTTCAAGGCCTAGGCTCTTGAGTGCATGGCCTACGGCCTATGGCCTTCAGCCATGCACCCAATAGTCTAGGCCTTGAACACACCCACAGCAATGTAATGCCACCATGCATGTCACCATATCAGCAAGTACGACAATCCACATACACACCACTGCCACCAGCACTCCTACCCACCCTGTACAGCGCCATGGCGCTAAGCAACACCAAATTGCACCACTTAACATAACGGCAATGTGGCCAGCTAACATTAAGCACAAACAAACCACCCATGCATGAAAACAGGTCGCAATTACCAGAATACACAAACACACCACAGCCTCTGCCACCACTACCCACAGCCATTCACAAAGTGTTGTGTCACTAACCGGCCTACTTGAAGAAATCTGCACACAGCATAGGCCATGAACACACCCACAGCAACGTAATGCCATCATGCATTTCACCATGGCACCCACTACCACCATCCACATACACACCACTGCCACCGCACTCCAACCCAACCTGCAAACCGCCACACAGCTAGGCAGCATCAATTTGCAACAGTGAACATAATGTGCAAAGAAAACACTATCTCCTGCACCCCTGTGCACTTTTATTCACTTACTATGGGTGTCCCCACTTCCATTCAAGTACTGTGTCACTGCCAACCTAACCACATTCTGGTCACAACACTAGCCCTACTGCAACCAATCTGCACATACCACACTATACAAGCAGCACCCTGTACTAAATGCAGAGTCGAACATGCGTTCCTGCTGTGGGTATGTTGCAGACCTACGCTCTTGAGTGCATGCCCTACACCCTACGGCCTATGGCCTTTGCCCATGCACCCATTAGTCCAATCCTTCCACAGACCCACTGCACCTTCATTCACCCATGCATTCCACCAAGTCACCAACTACCACATTCCATCCGCAGCGCACAGCCACCCGCTCTTCCACCCACCTTATGTCATGTGCAAATCACTCCCCTTCTGCAATTCACCTGCACCACTCACCAGGCAAAGGGGTCGCCGCAAACAAGTTGCGGCAGAAGCTATGGGCGGGTTACGACAGCTGCTTCCAATCACCACACACAGTTTTCACCTACATAAGTCACATTAAGCTCTTCTCACTCCCCCACCCGTTCCCACCCTTATTGCCGCCAACGCATTCCATACGGTGCATTTTCCAGACCCTTCCGCCGCCGCACTGTCCTGTGATACACCATGGTTGCGTTCCCAAAAAATGTTGACGTACACCATGCTTCCCTCCGGCCAACCATCGGCCGCGTCCAATCTTCTCCCACAGCACGTCGTACCGCGAGCCAATGACACTTCTGTCCACGGAGCGAACAGGGAAATGGGTCCGCGTAGCACATTTTTGGGGACATACATTTCAGTTATTTGCAACAAAACTACTGTTTGGATTTCTACCAAACATTAAAAAATCACGCTTTCTCACCCAAGCCCCCACTCCTGCCTCAAAGTTGTTGAAAATCCGTACAGCCGTTCGGCCTGTAGCCGTGCGCAATATTTTTTCCCATTCAGTCTATGGGAAAAAAAAATGTTGGCACCCCCATATAACTTTGCCCCCCAGCACGAAACCTCCCCCAACTTGGCGAAAAAGACCTGGACATATACTTTTTTTGTGCAAAGTTTGGTGAGGATTCCTCCAGGGGGAGCAAAGTTATAAGCCGCTGAAAAAGTGCTCTTCCTATGGGTTTAGCAACTTAACAATAACTACACGCCAGCTACACGCGGGCCATTCAATATATATATATATATATATATATACATATATTTACAGAAAAAATGGTGTAAAATGGACGTTATGGTTAAGTTGCACTAATAAAAACCCATGAAATTCAATGAAAAACAAAAACGGTGTTAAAGGGACATTATTGTAACAAGTAAAACCTAAAACCCCCAGAAATTCGCAAGTTATGGCAAGCTAAGCAACCATAATTCACACCACCACTGTTCACCCCCGAACTGAAGGATCTACAACTACTTAAGAGGGGTTGCGAAACAGCATGGAGGCTAATCCCCTGAGAAGACCACAAAAACAAACTAACGGAAATCTCCTCCCAATACAGAAAGGAAATTCCCCTGGACAAGCGAAACTCATACAAATGTATATCTAATGCTAATTCGATTATGAGGGACTGTTCACTATCCTCAAGGAACTAGAGTCACCTATCCCCATTCCGGACACATGCTCCAAAGATAAAACATGGTGTTCAGATATTCAACAAGCACTATCAAATAAAGTAACCATGCTCCAAAAGAAAATAATTAAGAAAAAAGCCTCTCTCATTCAACCATCCCAGACTACCAATCTGAATACTGACCCCCCTTCAAAGGAACAGGACTCCAAAACCTCCATCCTTGAGGAACAGAAAGTCATCCTCTCTCTCAAGCCATCTAACTTCCAGGGCGACCGCTGCCCTGCTCAGTTTATAAACCTTGCCCCCGGTGCCCCACTTCTTCACCAGACGCGATGAGGCGCCGGGCCTTGCTGAGGGTCCTGGACCTGAAGTCCTCACAGTGCTTTTGGACATGTTCGTAGATGCGGGGTGCCACCCCCTCCGTGTTGATGGCACCCACAATGTCTGCCCAGATCTTCCCCCGTCCAGCCTTGTCAAGGCGTGATGTCACAGTGAAGAGGGCATCATAATGCCCCAGGACTTGCTCCACCAGGATGCCAACTTCGTTGAGTGAAGCTGGCAGCCCACTGCCTCTCTGCCGGGGGTTTGCCACCTGCCCCAGATGTTGCTTGGTCTGACATGGCAACCCCCGAGGCAGGTGTGGGTTGGCAACTGGGTCCTGGGCTTGGGCTGTGGAGTGATGGAATAATAGTCGGGAGTCTTCTGTGTCAGCAGAGGTGATCTCAGCAACAGGATATCTGGCAATGGCTTCAGTGCAGGCACCAAAAAAAGTGGCAGCAGCAAATGACTCGTAGGAGGCAGCTTGGGGTGTCTGGGGCAGGTAAATGGCCTTGTGGGCTTGGGTCTCCTGTGTTCTTTGGCATGGCCGGGCAGATGCAGAGTGACTCTGCATGTGCCAAAACAGGGCGTTAGCGAGGAATCAGAGGAAAGGCCCTTAGCACGTAAGCGAGTAAATGACGTGATGCGCGCAGGCGTTGCTCTTCAGTCCAGGTTAAAGGTCCGCGTAGGACACCAGTGCATTGTACGTGCTTTTCGTGAGGACCGACGTGTGAGATTCTGCTCTTTTGTGGGTTCACACGCGATTACTTCACTACGGTTGCAGTTACTTCTTGTTTTGGCGGTGGGGTTACATAGGTGTGTATTTTTCTTCTTTTTTCAAGACAGAGAGTGAGTCGCGCACGTATTTTTCCCTGTGTGGTTGCCCCTGTGTCGCGTACCCCATTTTCCACGTGTATGCATTTTTTGTGTGCCACAGCGTACTGCAGGATGTTAATTCCACGCAAGTGGGCTACCGAGGGATCGCATGCATGTTTATTTTTTTTGGGGGGTGCCCGAGCATTGTGTGACCCGTCACTTCTCTCCAGGGATCACAGACAGCCTCCCATGAGCACAGGGGTACATTTTCCATCACATATCCTGCCCCATTCACCCCAATTGCCCAGGACAATTGTTGTGTGCACCTCCCATTCGCACTAGTCCATCAGTGCAATGGTTGGGAGACAACCAAGTGGTAAGGGAGGCAAAGCTGGGTGACCTCCCAGAGATGGCCGCGGAGGGGGACATGGCCAGGGTGGCCAAGGTGGGGGATGGGGGCAACGCGGGCAGGGTGGTCCACGAGGGCAGTGTGTCCAGGCCCATCCAGGGACAGCTATGCCCTACCGAAGCGGGTAGGGAGATGCAGCTAATGTTGCCATCCCCATCGCCCCTCAGGCCCGACAAGCAGTTCCATCAGCTGTCACGAGCAGGCAGGGAGTGGAAGCTGCAGGGGCAGCTGCAGCTGAAACCACCCCCCGCTCATGGTCTGCTAGGCCGGACCAGATTGGTCATGGAACAGGCAGGGGATGACTCACAGGCCAACTTCAGTGTCAGGAAGTCCAAGGTACGTGTGGTGAAGGTTGCAAACTGCAGGTCACATGGTTCTGTGGCAGCACTGTCATCTGCTGCCCCGGCCAGCCAGGGTGTGGAAGATGCAGGAGCAGCTGCACCTGACACCACTCCGGCTCTGAGTCATCTGGCCAGGACTGTGTTGGTCCCGGACCTTGCCACCGAAGCAGTTGTGGTGCTGGGTCCTGGCGACAGACCACAGCAGCCAATGCCTGCATTCAGACCTTCGGTCGTCGTGTCATTGCCTGCTTCCAGTGTCCAGTCAACCTGCGCTTCAGCCCCTACTGACCGGAACGGCAGAAGCCACTCAGGGTCTGCACCATCTCCCAAGAGGAAGAAGCATGCTCCTGCGGTACAGGCTGGGACCCCAGACATGGCTCAGGCCTCCGGCGCGTCAAGGAAGAAGAGTTTCAATGAAATGGAACTGGACGCACTTGTCGGCTATGTGTCGGCACACAGCCGCAAAATGCTAGTGAGGGCAGGGTGCCAAACTACACCTGCTCAGCGTAGGGCCCACTGGCAGTGCATCGCGGACCGTATTAGTGCCTTGGGATGTGAGAAGCGCACAGCTGATGATTGCTCGAAGGGTTGGAATGACCTCCAACGCTGAGCAAAAAACAAGCATGCTGCTAATTACACATCTACTCTGGTGAGTGGCAGTGGGTCACCAACAGAGGACGATGAACTCACTCTACATGAGGAGATCGCTGGAGGACTCATCGATGAGGGTCAGATCCAAGGCGTGGGAGGCTTGCCGGATTATGAGACAATGGGGATCATTCTGAGTTGAGCAGTAGCCATGGTGCTATTAGCGCCATGTCTGCCTCCCATACCGGGTGCGGTCTAATTCAATGGGGACTTACTGGGTCATTCCGACCCTGGAGGACCCGGTAAGTCCCCATTCAACCAACCATTCCCCATTCCCAGTGCAGGCACCAAATAGCAGGGCACGTGGGCCTCATTACGACCCTGGCGGTACGGGGTAAACAGCGCCGTAAAAGGTGCCGGCGCCGTTTACCCCATACCGCCTCATTACGAGGTCCCCTCGCAGGACCCAGGAAGCAACGCCTGGTCAAACCAGGCGTGCTTACCAGGTCCCGCGAGGGGAAGAGGGAGCAAACAATGGGCCAACTCATAATGGCCCATTGTTTGCTCCCTCTCCCATTCCCATTCAGCCCTATGGGGGCTGAAATGGGAATGGGGAAGGACCGGGTCCGGGTCCTTGGAGGGAGGAATTACCGGGCCTTCCGAACTCAGAATGGCCCGGTAATTCCTCATTCTGAGGACTCGGACCCAGACGCGATTTCGGCGGCAGCCATGCCGCCAATAGCGGCATGGCTACTGCCGAGGTCGTAATGAGGCCCACAGAGTGGGCTGGCAGCAGCAAATGTTTGTGTCATGTGTGACATGGCACTTCATGTGTTGGCTGCCTACATTGTGATACCTATGTGTGTGGTATGTGCTGTTAACATGTGTGCTCATGTCTTCTTTTCATATTGTGCAGTTGATGAGGCAGCGGAAGCAGAGGGAGAGGAGGCAATGGCGGAGGGAGTGGAGTGTTCAGGGGCCAACCAGGCACCAGTGGAGGCCATGGTGTGGTAGGCCATGAACATCCATTGGTGCTCCAGACCATCCTGTCCAGGGGTGTCCCTGACTACACATCAGAGGATCTCTTTATCTCAGGTGCGGAATCGGATGTTGAACCATGTGTGCTGTCACAGGTGAGTGATTCTGGCATGGATGCTGTTCTGCCTGACACACCTGCAGTGGGGGAAGGCCCCTCAAGGGGCCAGTCAGTGCTGTTATATACGCCTGTGGCAGTTACGGATGCAGAGTCACGCTCCACACAATTTGCTCCTGGTCCTGGGGCAGCAGATCAAAGGAGGAATGATGTCCTGCAGCCACAGGCAGCACCAGCACAGAAAGTACCAGGTCTCCTTGGGCCCAACAGGTGTGGTGTCCGGCAACCCGGTGGCCGTGCACAACCGGGAAATACTGTGTGAGAGAATTCCATGTATGCCATTGCACAGCAACAGGTGGCATCCTGTGAGATGATGGCTCAGGGTGTGGAAAGGGTGGACAATTCCATTCTCACCCCGAAAGGTAGGTAGAGCTCCAGCAGCAGGCAACGTGGTCCACATGACGTTCACACAGACAGGACACGTTGACTGCCAACAGGTACGACGGGCTGAACTGGGGGCTCTGTGCACAGCCATTACTGCTGAGGCAGTGGCCCACAGGGATGCCCTGAGGGATGAGAACACCACCCTCAAAGGTACTCTGGCTTCCCTTATGATGGCCCAGAGTACCCAGGCAGAACAGCAGATGGAGCAGCTGACACGCAACCTCTCGGCTGAACTCCATGCAAGCAGTGAGGAGGTCTGTGTGTCACGTGAGGGCTTGCAGGCAGAACTCTGTGCTACACGTGAGACCTTGCAGGCTGAACTCCATGCTACACGTGAGGTGCTGCAATGGGACCCCCATACAATCATCCTACAGAACTAAACCTTCCAGACCTGCATGCTTGCTGCCATAGAGGAGCATGGCAGGGCTATGCATGGTCAGGCACCCTTACCACGCACATCTTCTGATATTACACCAAAGGGTGACGACAGCGACAACAGTACTCCCACTATGGCCTAGCCGTTCAGGCCCTGAGCCAATGGAGGGATTTCTTTTTATTCTCAACATCCACAGATGTGGATGTTGAGGTGCAACCTTCACCTCCTCCCTCCTGGCTGCACCCCCCCCGTTCGACCATGGTCATTTTTGTGTTGCCTTGTAGCATCCGAAGGCATCCACTGCGTGTTCCGGCTGGGCCCATACAGGCTTGTCTCGTGTTGGTGTTTGTGGCTTGGGGTCCGGACACATATGCCACTCCTGCTTCCCCTTTCCATATGCTTGCAAGGATGGCAGCGTGTGACAGTAACTTACACAGAGACATTGCGCTTCCATAATTTCTGTGGCCAGTCTGAAGTCCAAACTGTGTAAACACCCCTAGGGGGGATTCATGATGGTTTCTCCAGTGCATGGTTGACATGCATTTTCGTTTGTATATTGGCAAATGTGCATATTTACATGTTACATCTTCATGTGTTATCTTGCCTCTCTCAATTCCTGATGCACTTCATGCTGTATGCGGTACCCTGCAACATTTTGCTTGCAGCCACACTCTCAGGATTTGAGGGGTCCATGTGGTGGCTTTGTCGCATTGAGACACTTATGATATTGTGATTGGTAACTGTCTGACATTGTCACTGTTGGGTCCTGTGCTCATGATATGTTATGATGGTAAATAGGTGTTCATGTGTACAGTTTGAATTTGATGTGGCAGGGGGAGATGTCTCTGGCCTATTTCCATTTGTCAAATAGCATTTTGTGACAGTTGTGTCATGTGTTGTGCATTCATTTTGGAGTTTTCACATTGAATGCCATGGCATGGTGTGTCGGGCGGGTGGCATGGGGTGTGGGAGGGTTTAGGTGACATACCAGTATTTGGATGTGCTGTTTTGCAAGAGGGTAGTTGGATCGGAACCTTGATCGTGTGCCTTTAGGTCACACAGGATTGGGTTTGTTTAAGTAGCGAGGGGTGCACACAATGTGACACTTGCAAGGGCACATTCTCAGGGTGGTAAGGTTGTGATTGTTGTCTGGAAGGTGCCAGCCCTGTGTGCACTCCACAGGGATGGGCTTTTAGGTGAAAAATTGTGCCACAAGCTGGGTACGGACTGCCTCGCCACATGCCCTTTCCCCTCCAATGTGCAGTGGCAGTGCATGTGCTTGGGAATGTGGGGGCACCACCATGTCTACCGGTAAGCCCCGCCATGTTGCAACGTTGTGCAGGACGCATGCTGCCACAATGATCTGCACACTAATAGGGGTGCACATAGTAGCTGTCCACCAGAGCGGTCAAGGGAGCAGAAACGTGACTTGAGCACTCCAAATGTGTGCTCCACTAAGCGCCTGGTTGCAATATGGGCTGCGTTGTATCTTACCTGGGGTGGTGTGGTGGGGTTCCGTATTGGCGTCATCCTGTAGGTGCTCAGAGGGTAGGCACTGTCCCTGGGGAGGTGATAATGGTTGTCATTAGTTGGGTATGTCTATTTGTCTCTTTGTGACATGCATGCATGTGCACAGGCATTTGTACTCAACAATGAGCCATGTGTTGCCATGCCTCGGTTTGGGGGTTACATTCTGAATATCAACCTATCCTGGATGGACCCTGGATAGTTTGCATAGACAGAGGTGATGATTCCCTTGGCATCGCATACGACCTGCATGTTGATGGAATGCCAGTGCTTGCGATTGTGATAGATGTGCTCAGTGGCCCAAGGTGGACGTAGGGCAAAATGGGTGCAAACAACGGCACTGAGTACTTTTGGGAAGCGTGACACCCCGTAGACGTCCTGCACCACAGCCTGCCTTTCTGCGGGTGTTCTGGGCATGTATATGTGCCTACAGACTGAGGGTCGTGCAGTCATGATTGCCAACACCTGGTGTAGGCAGCGTGACTGCATGGGCTGTGAGACCCCCCAACTATGGTAGTTGTCCATTGAAATGACCAAGTGGCCAAAAAATGCAGTACATTGAGCACCTTTTCCAAGGGGCTCAGTGCTTGGGAGCACAGGGTGGGTGATGTGAGGTCATCCTCCCATTAGTGACAGGTCTAGGATGATATGAGGTGGAAACCTACACCTGCCATAAACCTGATCATCGTGCATCCCAAAAAGGCAGGTCCAGGGTGTGTTTGTTGTTTGCACGCACTTTTATGCTGTGCGGGGGTGCTTACGCCAGCTTTCCACTGGCGTACGTGTTTCCGGGTTTGCGCGTCTTTTGCCGCGCGCCAGATGTGTTGTTAGCATGAGTGTGGGCGTTGCAGGGATTTTGTGGAAAAACATCCCTGTTACTCCCACATTTTCTCATTTTGTTCTCCATTCCACATGTTCCGCTCCCTTTTTAGGTGTGTGCGCTGGACGGTGTGCGCCTTCTTTGGCCGTCTTGCGCAGAGCGTTCCTGATAGCGCAATGACATGTAGTACCCACGCTGATTCCGCCACAGGTCGCGGGTAAGCCACGTGCAATGTGTTCCATAAATCTGAAACGTGCGCTGCGTTTTTCACGTTTGCGCCCCATTTTCGGCACACATTAATTCCATGAATTACCCTGTAAATATAAAAGTACATTCCAATTTTGGCTATAACTTAAAGTTTCAAGTAACATATACGATGTCTACTCTTTGCATCAAATTGAACATTCGTCACAGCGTTCATCATATGGCAGACAGTACCCTTCCCACATTTCTATAGCTGTTACTTAAAATCCATTTCCTGATGTTTCAGAGGACCAACCGCTTCATAATACAGTTTTCTGAAATAGAAACTTTACTTTCCAATGTCTGCTTTCAATACATGGAATCTTATAATTTCTTTGTGGATTGTCGACACATTTACTCTTACAAATTCTTAGATTGTTGTTTTGAAGGACACATAACAATGACACCCTTCATGTAGCATTCACAACGTACCCGAGTCAGTTTTGTTTCTGGAAACATGTGCCACAAAAATTAACAATATTACTGTCAAACAGTGTTGTACAAAAGCAACCAAATATTTCAAGGAAACCACATATCACAATATTTACTTCCATTTTACTGGTGTCAACATGCCTGTTTTGAATACATTTACATTTTCTTTCAAAAATACACTTATGCGCGGTGCACTCAGACACGGATTTCAATATACGTCAATAGTAATGTGCCCCCTGCTCTGTGCTATGAGAAGCATTTCCCTAGCACAGAGTTGGAGCGGCAAGATCAAATGTATCTAGAAGAAAAGTAGTTTGTCAGAAAGAGCTGCAGGTAATGTGTGCCCACACCCCGGACAGCCTTGTCGATAATACAAGGATCTTCAGTTTCATCCTTAAAGCAACCACCAATGCAGCACACTTTATCCGGCATAATTGCTGGAACTTCAAGGGATATTAGTAACGGAAATACAAGTGCAGTCATCATGTAAAAGTGTAAAAACAGAAACAGTGCGTACAAGCTTACTAGCTTCTGTGTACATCTATTCCTACAATCATATCCATTTCTGCATTCATGCACGCGTCACTCATTTCCCTGTGCATTAAGATGTACAGTAAGATGTAAATATCATCTTCATAATGCACACTGGCAATACAAATTCCTTCGCCCATTACTTCAACGTTGGCTAACACTGTGGCACATAAACTCTTAGTCTATTGCGATCTGTAACCACTTCACATAGTATCAACTTTCCAGTGTGTTCAAACTTCATTTACTTTATTAATTTATTTCTTGGTTATTTGTGAAGCCCCTAAAACCTCCCCAAAAATGTACACGTCAGCACAAGATCAAAAAAGAATGGTGGGGCCAGGGAACAAAACAACAATGATTTGATATCATAAGTCATTCGTAACGCACCTGTACACAGGTTTTTCGAGGCGCAACTTGAAAAGGAAGAGAACAACAAAAAGAGACAGTATAAATTATCTCAAATCATGCAAGTGCAACAGAAAACGAGAGCAGAAGTGTCAGGGGGATGAAAGGGGAGAGTTCAATAAGGAACCTCCAGTAAGTGACGCCTGGGTGGTGGGCCCGGAGAGGGTGCCTGGAGCTAATGGTGATAAGGCAACCTGGTTCCCATAAGGTTAACCGGGTGGCAAGGTAACCAGTTAGTGCAGCAGAACGAGAACTTCAGCAGAGGAGAGACACAGAGAAAGCAGAAGCATAATGAAAGTCTTCAATTACTGGCAAACCCTGAGATGTCTCTGTTCAAGTTTCAGAGAGGCAAGGAATCTGTTCCAGAGGAATTCACCACCCAAGGAGAGAAATCTACCCCACAACCGATATAAATAAAATATCATATCATTTCAACCCGCTCTCTACCTAGAGAAACGTCTAACCCTCAGAGAGATGGAGGTCCAGGGGTAAAGAGCTGAAGAACAACAATTCTTAAATAAGTTAAACTTGCAAGTAGTGTGGTCCCGAGCACTAGCTCCTGAAATGCTTGTAAACAATACAGGCAGTCTTGAAATTGATCAGTGCAGCTACCAATTGCAGCCAGTGTAGACCTTTCAGGACTGGCAATATATTACCCCTTCAGTTAAGGCCAACGACACGTCTTGCAGTGGTGTCTGTATACATTGCAGAGGTCGAAAAGTAGAGGCAGTAAGATTTAGAAAGAGGCTGTTACAATAGTCCAGCCTAGACAAAACTACAGCTCTTTCGACAGTGAGCTTCTGTGGGAAAGTGACAAAAGCAACAATACGTCTTAGTAGCTGCAGCTGGTAGTGTAACATCTTTAACACGTCCGTAATGTGAGGACATAGGGCATGGAGACATGTTTTTCAATGCAAGTTGTGCAGCAAGTCACACACTGGAAATAGTTTCCAAACTTTGTCTGACCTGTACATTAGGGCACCTCCAGTGTGATGGAGCCACTGCAAACCTCTCTTCAGCAGGTCAAAGGTACACTCATTACAAAGCCTCGTCCTCATTATGTGTCACTTCCTGTATTGTTTGAGGGCTTCAGATAGGTGCCATAAGCTACAGGAGCTGGGGATAGATGTGATTTGCGATTTGTGCCTTCATAGCATTGTTTCCTGTGTGTGCTGCATGGTCACCTTCCATGCCCTATCCTGTATGTTTTCCCTATGCATTGTGGTACCTGCATTCCACCCTTTCTAAATGTAGGATGATTTATTTATGGTGTACCAGAAAGCAAGTTCATCAAGCACAGGTCTGTGGCAGGGAATACATTCAATTTGCTTTGCATAGAGGAACACCCCTTGCAGTCATTCCTAGTCTACTCACCTGTGACCCCTATTTGAGTTGTTTGATGTTGTTTTCAATTTACCCATAATCCAGGTCCGTTGTCCTTTGTAGTTCTCCATGTATACCGGTAGAGTACTGTTCCATAGGACCATGGCTTCACGGGTGGATCCCGGAAAATGGCCACAACAGCAGCTCATGGTCAGATTAGCATCATAGGCTGCCTTTACATTTATGGAATGCTGTGGTTTACTGTTCGGATACACCTCTTCTGACACTTGGGAGGGCTACCAATGTGATATGCATAAAGTCCAGAGCTTCAGTGACATTTGGAAAGTGGACAGCTAGCATAGAATCTTGCCCTTTTTACATTTATCTCTGCTGAAGTGTTGTGCAGGAAGATGTGGTGTGCATGCTGCATGAGCGATATGAAAGCGTCAAGTACTGTGGAATACATGGGCTGCGATATGCCAAGCACCATTCCCACAGTTTGTTGGAAAGAGCCTGTGGCAAAAAAGAGCAGCATTAAAACAAGATTCATAAGTGAAGTGATGACTGTTCTCATGTTGATCCTGCTCTCTACATCTGCTTGTATCACAGTGAGTACATTAGCTGTGGTATTCCTTCTGAGGCTGTATAGTGTAATGAGCTACCTATCAGTGAGTGCTAGGGTGCTGGCCTAGCCCGGGGAAGGGGTTGATCTCCTTAAATGTCATCTCCTCCACTTTTGTTCAGGTTTTCTACGTTTGCTACTGACAGTGGCTGCATTGCGTCTGAAAGTGCATGTGGAGGAGTTTTGGCCTTACATAATGTTTGAGGTCGCTGCACCTGTGTGTTATCTTGGCTGGAGTTAATTGAACTGTATTTGTTCAGAATTGTTTCCGATTTTTGGCAGTATTTCAGCCACCTCTTGACCGTAATTCCTCGGGCACTATTTTCTCCAGTGGAATTAGCACCAGAAGAATGACTGGGAGTTTTCGGTTACCTGTAATTGGGTGAAGTGCTAAAACTGGTGGTAACTCTGTTACCAGCACATTTTGCCATTATCGTTGTACTCATAATGATGCCCAGAGTGTCTTAAGTTTAACCTCTCCATCGACTTGAAGCATGTATAGAGAGCACAGAACTGGGTTAATATGGTTTCTTCTTGACTAGCCCATACTTACCTTTGTGGTTGCATTTTGTTGTTGTTGCAGATAGGCTGATAGACCGAAGAACAGGCAGTTTGCATAATCAAACCTAGACAGGATATGGGCATCTATCATCGATGTCTTCTGAGCCTGATCTAAAAAGGCAGAATGGTGTTCAAAGTACACATGCCAGAAGCCTGATGGAACTCTTGCTAGAACTTGAGGATTACGAGAGAGACTGTGGTAAAAAACACTCAAAGAATCCTAACTTTATCGGCTTGTGTTGGACATTTACCTAGCTAGAAAGTGCCTTTTCATAAAAGTGGCTGTGATTGTGCTATCAAAATATATAATTTGATAAGGTTTGATGTTAGGAAATGTTGGCTCACCCATGTTTTATTAGTTAATAACCAGGATTTAAGAGTTCAAATAGGTGAAGAAGACTTGGGAAGTTTGATGGTGAGCAAAGTATCATTAGTGTAATTACTATAAGGTACTCCACAGATAGTGGATCCCAACTCTGACCTGCAAGCGTGAAGAGATTGCTGAGGTCTGATCTGAAAGAAACGTTGAACCCATTCTGGTGCATATCCTATCACACACAAGGGCTCAAACCCCTGAAGCAGATTCCCACAGTTCATTGTATTGAACACTGTACTTAGATGCAAAAGGATAAGCCCAATGGCAGAACCCTTGTTTGCCTGACTAGGGAGGTTGCCCCAGGCTGATAGCAGCCCGACTCATTACCTTGTGCTGTGTCAAAATCTGTCTGAAAGGATTGTAATACATTTTGCGTCACTTTATAGCACTAGGGTTGTGAGACTATGGTTCTTTTAAGACATTTAGCTTGGATAGGCTAAGGTGGAATTTGGCCTCTAATTAGAGAGGTCTTAACAAGTCCAAGCTGTGATCAAAGATGTTTTCAGCATGCTGAAATCATGGGTAGTATTAAAGAACTATTGAACATTCTTAGAGGGGGAGGAGATCATTCTCTATGAGGGCCTAGTGCTTTATAGATTTTAGGGGGGCCGGGGTAAATGATCCAATATTGATCCTGAACATTTACTAGTTGTGTATTAGCTAATAGAATAAAAGCAACTAGACCACATCCACCACTGGATGTGGTGGAGCCTTCATGGTGTATTGAGCATATTTTTCTTTGTAGGCATGATGCCTGTCTGTATACTTTTGCATAGTTTCTACCTCATGGGACAAGATGGCAGCTACTTCTTGACACAGAGCCTTCAAGTGCATTATAATAGCTGAAGCTACGGTACGAGTAGAGCTTAGCTCCTTAATAATTATGAATGCATTGTTTTGAATATTGTTTGGGCTCTGACTATAATTAGAGAAGCATGGCTTCTCTTGCGGGCACGATTTAGTTGAAGGCAGAATGTTCACTACCAAGATAGCTCAGCCTTCTTCATTGTATGTTTCCCAGCATGTCCATTATACCTGGTATTTCTGTTTTAGCCTAGTGGATTTCTGGTGTAAACCATTTTGTAGCTGTTCTAGCTATTTTCAATGATTACATGATTGTTTCTACTGACACAAATGAATGTAGATGATTGGGAATTCATGTTTGATGGCTTTCTATAGCCTCTATGTGTTCTGGATTCCATTCTAGCCAGACTGGCTGGATGGCCAGAAAGTAAGACAGTTATTCAAGAGTAATATTTTTGGAAATAGACACCACCTACAACAAAGTGACAGGGACGTTAACATCCTTCCTTTGGTATTGTTTTTAACATTTGTCACTATACATTGCCTGATCGTATTAGGGGACTGTTTAAATCTGGAAGTACTTAGGAACGAGGATCTTTCTGTACATGTAATGCTTTTCCCTAACTATGTATTGTATTTTTTACTTGCTTCCGTATTTTAATTACTTGTGTTTGATGTGTACTTAAAATAATCTATTATCATGTGTACATTTTATTTATAAACTGTATCGCATTATTAATAAATATTATTATATTATTGTAATATTTGTCCAGCTTCGTTTGCCTATAGGAGGTAATGGTGATATGTTTCTGTATCTAATTTCCAAAGTAGAAAGCGATAGTTTGGTGATCGGAACATGTGAGTGCTGAGGCAGTACATGCCTGGGGGGCCATAAATCTTGAGAAGATCAGATCAAGCATGTGGCCATTTTTATGGGTTGCAGCTGATGTCAATTGTTAACACTGAACTGAGGATAAATATACATAAAACAGCCCAGAGGCATCATCTGCTGACCATGTTTAGTGCATACTGCCCTGAATTGCAGACTCAACCAGACTCAGGGATGACCGTTGGCGCTGCCCAAGGACCTTCGGGTTCACTGAGCACCATTCATCGAATTTAGAATATACTCCTCCGATGGAACAGGACTGGATGCAACTGCACAGTGACAGATACAGTCACCATGGCAGGCACTCGACGACAGGCAATCAGGAACAGGGCTCCCACTACAATCCGCTTAGACTTTGACTCACACCAATATGCTCACTCTCTCCATTATATCAACAATCAATACAATGCAGCTATATCCCTCAATCAATTTGTTAGGCAGAATTATATGCAGTACCCTGTGGGAACACCACATACAATTAAGACTACAAGTGACAGTACAAATTCACCTTTGGTACAAGCCTGTAATACACAGTAAAAGTGGTAGCGATGGCTGAACAGCCAGACTTATCTCAAGAGCAAGTGAGCAGTATCAAAAGTTACACAAAGGACAGCAATTACTATGATTCAAACAAACACTGACTTAAGGTTTCTGAGTAAAAGAATATACATTTATTTACACATCAGTTAATACACCACACCGCTCCCAATAGGTTCCAGACAAGTGAAGCTCACAAATGAAGTGGGAGCAAATGGCACTCGAGAAATTTAAAATGGAGGGAAAGACAAAATTAGGCAGAAATTGAACAGCACCAACAGGTAAGTAAGCAGGGCAATCTAGAAAGAGGAACTACAGTGATGGGATCAAATCAAAAAGGCTTAGGGCCAAAGTCAATAGGACAAAAGTCTTTTGCTCAAGATCACACAGCTCAGGGTTGTTCCCAGTTAAGTCTTTGCCAAGAGTTCCGGACGAAGTTGGTCGGCAGAAAAGTTAGTTTAAAGAGTAGAGAAGGACAAGCCCTCGGATTGGAGAAAGATTTGACACACTTTCACCACAGCTGAACGAAACGAACAACTGGATTTGCACAGTACCTTTATATGGAGAAGAAGCTGTAGCTGAGTCGGACGTTCCTGGCTGTTCCTGCAGGCTCACGGTTCCTGAAGTGACTGTCGGACTGACATGAAGTAGGAAGACTGGAGGGTCCTTCACTGCCCAGGGAAGAAACCAGCAGCAGAGCAAAGCAACAAATAAAAGGTGCGCTCCTTAAAACCTAAGCAGGGTCCGGCCTTCCTGACTATATCTGTACAGTTAATTCGACCATAGGAGGGAGTCCTGGCTTGCAGTTTGGGTGAACTGGTTGGACCCACCAGCTCAGGGGAAGAAGATTCCTGGAGAATCTTCTCTGTCGTTGGAGTTCGAGGATTCGGACCTGCAGCAGGGCTTCACTGGGCTGTTCAGTCGTGGGAGGGGTCATCTTCCGTCAGCTCCTCGTCGGTTCTTTCGTTCCAGTGGCGACTCTGTCTTTCCAGACCCAGAGACCTGCTTTTTATGCAGTTTTCCCCCATTCACACAGCCTGGCCGTCAATCACACTCCGGGACAGTCACCACAGCCAATCGGTTCAGAGTGCGATATGGGTCTCCAAGGAGACCCTGTGCAGGGAGTCCTAAACCCCTCCCTCACAACCTGTCCTCCCCAGACATACAGGCGCCTAGGGAGGGCTTCTGAGTAGAAGCCCGCGAAAAGACGGTGAAAAAAGGAACCAAACCTGGTTTGGCACGCATGGTAAAACATGAGAAAGACATTTTCAAAAAGAAATGGCGAATAAACCCAGCCGGAACCAAAATAAAACATATATGGTCTAGCGGGTTTAAGTTCGAGGCTACCAAGATAGCCTAAAACAGTACCAAGGTTATTTAAGATAACCGCGGTAGGAAAAATAGGGTAGTTACCACTGCCACCAGCCAAGTCTTGATGAAAAGGGAGCGAAACAATGCTCCAAGAGAAACAGACAAAAAGGCATAAGTATTAACCATTTCCAGTACTCTATGTAAGATAGTGTATACTGGGTCTCTGGTTTTACAGAGGCTAATAAAGTTAATGGCAACTTTATAGATTCTGGGAGACAGTAGTCAGTCCCAGAAAATGGAGTCTGAGTTGGGAAGTCTAAAAGAGAACCCTGTGTCACTGCACTGAAGGTACTGTGTAACACACAGTAAAACGATGATGCCTGTGGAGTAGGAAGGCTCCAGAGTCTATGAACACAAAAATGTTAAACACATACAGCAAAACACATGTAAGAGTGGGAAAGAAAGGCTCACACTCTTACCAGGTGAAAAAGTAAATCCGAGAAATCCAGCAAAGCTGCTGAGGGACTCAGTAGGTAATGGAAATTAGCCATTCTGGAGAATTCTCCCTAAAACTCGCCCCCCCCAGACTAAGGGACAGGAGGACTTAATCCACTCCTGGATGAATCTCTACCTCTATCCAGTTAGAAAACATCCTAGAGAGACCATCAGAATTTTGGTGGGACATCCTGCTCTGTGTTCAATGGTTAAATCAAACTGTTGCAGGCAGATTGACCATCTCAGAAGTTTTGGGTTCCCTCTTTTATTTGCATTAACCATCTCAAGGGTTGGTGGTATGTCTAAATCACAAAAGTAGATCCATAGAAGTATGCTCTAAACTTCTTCAGAGACCACACAATGGCAAAACATTCACACTCTATGGTTGCCCACCTTGTTTCTGGTTCCTTCAGTTTCCTAATGATGAAGCAAATGGGGTGCTCCCTACCTTTCCCATCTAGTTGACTAAGGACTGCACCTATACCTATATTGGAGTCATCTGTATGCACAATGAAGGGTTGGTGATCATCAGGAGCTCTTAGGACTGGAGCTTGACAAAGGGCTTTCTTCAGGTTTTCAAAGGCTTGAGTGCACCCCTCATTCCATCTAATCTTTTTAGGGAATTTTGGAGAGAAGATCACATTCAAGGGAGAAGCTATGGTCCCATAGTTCTCTGTGGAATTCCTGTAGTACCCAGTGAGACCTAGGAAAGCTCTCACTTGGGTTTGAGTAGTAGGGGTGGCCCAGTTTTTTACAGCTTGTACGTTGCTAGGAAATGTCCTTATTTCACCTCCTGCTACCTCATGACCAAGGTAGACCACTTTGCTCTGACCAATTTGACATTTAATTGCCTTTATGGTCAGATGGGCCTGCTCAAGAGCCTGCAAAACATATCCTCAGTTATCAATATGTTCTTCCCAGTTAGGCCTAAACACTGCAATGTCATCCAATTATGCCATGCAGAGGTCCTCCATCCCATTCAGAACTTGATTGACCATCCTTTGGAATGTAGCAGGTGTATTGTATAGTCCAAAAGGCATAACCTTAAACTGGTAGAGGCCTGCTGGGATTGAGAATGCCGTTTTCTCCTTGGCATTGTCTGTCAGGGCTATTTGCCAATAGCCTGACGTCAGATCAAATGTACAGAGGTACTTGGCTGAACCAAGTCTATCCACCAGTTCATCTGTCCTTGGCAAAGGAAGGGCATCAGTCTTATTGATTACATTTAGAGCTCTATAGACCTCTATAGTCCACACAGAATCTCAACTCCTTGAATCCTGCCTTTGGTACTAGAACAACTGGACTAGACCATGGACTTGTAGAGGGCTCTATAACCCAGAGATCATCTTGTTGACCTCTCCTTTGATGTAGGATCTCACATGTTCTGACATTCTGTAACCTCTGCTTTTCACAGGTAAACAGTCACCAGTGAGAATATCATGCTGGCCCCAAGGGGTCAAGCCTGGTAATAGTGAAAACAGGGAGGCAAACTGATTTAACAGAACGTTGCACTCCTCTTGTTGTTCAGAAGTCAGTTGAGAAGAGAGATTGACTCCTTCTATTTTCTCATCCAAAGGTTGGCCTCTGAGGAGGTCAGGTAGAGGTTCACTCTCCTCTTCCTCTCGAGCTGAAGCTGGAAGCAAAGCTCCCACTTCTAGTCTCGAGACATATGCCTTCAAATGGTTGGTGTGAAAGACTCTGGGAGCCTCCTTAGGGCTGCATAAGTCCACCAAATAGTTCACCTCTCCAAGTTTGCCCACAACCTTGAAGGGTCCTATCCATTTGTCCTGGAAGGCCTTCTTCCTTGTTGGCACCATAACTAACACAAGCTGGTCTTGAGTAAACTTAACCATGTTGGCCTTCTGGTCATGCCAATGTTTGAGCAGAGCCTGAC
Source organism: Ambystoma mexicanum (assembly GCF_040938575.1). NCBI lineage: Eukaryota > Metazoa > Chordata > Amphibia > Caudata > Ambystomatidae > Ambystoma > Ambystoma mexicanum. The sequence goes on along the minus strand of NC_090922.1, from coordinate 1,358,808,979 downwards.
CTGCTTTTAAGTTATCACTAGCTTCTGCCATCATGTGTGACATTCTCCTCCGGAGACCTATTCCATAGTCAGTCACTCTGACTGGCTTGGGGGAAGGAGCACTCTCCAACCCATCCTTAAACAGGGCCAATGGACTTCTGACTGGATGGCCATAGAGACGTTCAAAGGGACTGTAACCAACTCCCTCCTGAGGGACTTCCCTATAAGCATAAAGAAGGCATGGCAGAAGAAGGTCCCACTTTCTTTTAAGGGGTCTTTTAGGGGGCTCCTCTAAAGCACCTATCATGCTCTTCATAGTACGATTAAACCTCTCTACCAGACCATTTGTCTGTGGATGGTAGGCTGTAGAGAACTTGTAAGTGACACCACAGTTTTTCCACATGGCTTGCATGTAGTGGGACATAAAATTGGATCCCCTGTCGGATATCACATCCTTAGGAAACCCTACTCTGGTGAAAATACTAAGTAGAGGCTTAGCCACAGCCTGAGCCGTAACAGTTCTCATCGGTATGTCTTCTGGGTATCTTGTAGCATTGTCTACTACAACCAGGATAAACCTGTTCCCTGAAGATGAGGGGACCAACAATGTCGATGCCCACCCTCTGAAAAGGAACTCCCACCACTGGGAGAGGCACCAGAGGTGCCACATTCTTGGCTCCACTCTTGCCAGAGGTTTGGCAAGTGTGACAGCTCCTACAGAATTTTTCAACTTCTCAACCCAACTTAGGCCAGTACAAGTATAAGGAGAGCCTTTCCTTGGTCTTTTCGAAACTCAAGTGACCAGCCAAAGGTATCCCATGGGCCAACTGTAGGAACTGGAGTCTGTTGGCAAGGGTCACTACAATTCGTTTGCAGTACCCGGGGATAGACTCAGTCGGTTCACTGTAGAAGAGGCCATCTTCCCAGATTAACCTATGCTTCCCAACTTCTTGCCCATCAAGTTGGTTAGCAGCCTGTTGTCGAAGACCCTCGAGAGTGAGACACTCTCTTTGTCCTCTGCTGAAGTCTGCCCTGTTGGGTCCACCTTCTGCCAGTAAAGACTGCAGCTCAGGATGGTCAACAAGGTCAAGATCTCCAACAAGACAGTGGGCCTCATTACGACCCAGGCGGTAAGTTACCGCCTGGGTCGTACCTTTACCACCATGGCGTAAACTACGTTTACGCCATGGTGGTTGGCGGACTTACCGCCCCAATCCGAGGTGAGTGGGGCGGTAAGTCCCCATTAACCCATTTACCCTTCCCCATTCCCATTTTTGCCCCATAGGGCATAATGGGAGTGGGGAAGGCGTTAATTACGCCACCGTAAATTACGGTGGCGTAATTAACAACAAGGTCCTTTAGCGCCATGGATTTTAACACCTGCTAAAAGCAGGTGTTAAAACCTCCATGGCGCTAAGGGACCTCGGAATCAGGCGGTAAGGGTCGGCGCTGTTAACGCCGCCGTAAACCCCTTACCGCCTGGGTCCTAATGAGGCCCAGTGTCTTCTTCCAGATTTGATTTGTCAGAAACTGGCTCAAACACACAAGGTTGCACCTCACACTCTGCCCCAGCAGGTGAAGGTGTCACAGGTGTGACCTTGGACAATCAGGGGCATGTCCTGGTTGGTAGCACAGGGGTGCTGTCTGACTTTTTCCTTGAGGTCTTGGGTTTCCCCGTCGTCTCATTCTTTCTAGAAATAGCAGTGAGCAACTCCTGTGGAGTGGGAGTGATAGTTTCCTATATCAACCCCTCTGGAGAGCCTCTCAAGGTTCTCTCACTTGCAGGCCTAGTGAGCTCCTGTCTCCTTTTACTGGGAGGACTGGGGGTGCTTGACACAACTCCAAGAGTTTTCAGGTCATTTCCCAACGGACTCTCCCAGGCACTTCACTCTGCACACTATCAGGGATTTTGACAGTCATATCATTACACTGGATGAGAGCTGGTAACTGGGGAAGCATTTGCACAGGGCCTCCAGCTAACTTGGTGAGGCGTTTGGGTGCCTTAGCAACATCCTCCACCTTGAAAAATGATTCATCCACCACAGTTATGCTGGCTCCAGTGTCTCTGATGGCAGCAGTCTCCTGGCCATTCACAAGAACACTATCTTTATGATACTTGAAAGAACATGGAAATATTGAGGCTGAGTACCACAGATGAAATACACCAATCACGGGCTAAAAGATTCACAGATCTTTTATTACTGTATAGTTTACAAAGCAACACAGAAGCTATCTGGCTCGCAACACCCAGCAATGAATACCAACCTGTCAGAGAGAGGTGAGAGAGTGCTGGACGTCTAAACATTTGTGCTTTTATACAATCCTGAGTAATATTGTCCAGCCTCTCTTCACGTTAATAATTCGTGTTCTAGAGTTTGTGCCTAGTTCACATACAGATCATACAATATGATCCAAAGGATTACATAGGTTTGCATTTCCATGAAGATACAATGACAATGTATGTTCTCAAATCCTGCAGTAAGCCTTGTACCAAGTTCCTTTACAATTGCGTTCGGCCTGTGTCTACGCGCAGAGTTTATTGTACATTGTTCCCAATGTGTATTCAAGGATGAGTCTTGTGAGCGCAGACAACACTTAAACATTAGTTCATAGTGCAAGGACTTATTGCCTAGCCTAAACAGTCGGCTCTTGGACAGTCTAAACATTAACTAAACTCAAAGGTCAGGAAGCTTGGTTGCAAGTTGAAAACATAGTCCATCATTTTAGAACAAAGAACACACAAGTAGAAATCAAAATGGCGGATGAATCTTAAAATGGCGGCAAAGTCAACCCAAAATCGGAACTTTACAACACGGTTTTCCTCATAGAGCGACTAGAATTAGGCCAATATAAATATAAAGTAGGCACTATACAATTTCCGTTTAACAAACCCTCCTTTTGGCCTAAGCCAAGAGCTTTACTAAAATTAGTCACTTTACTCGTAACTCCACGTTTCAATGTCCATACATCCTGAATCACATTCATCAGATATATCAATTGCCATTAGATCTTTGGCAGTAATAGCCTTCATCACAAATACATTAGTCATCTTCTCAGGTGTGAGCACTTTCAGTCCTACTGTTCCTACAGTTTGCGCACAACATCCCCCTAACATCGAACATATGGCAGGAAGACATTGTATGCAACAACAACATAACAACCGAATGCCAAGGATTACCATTAAGACTGAGAGAAGCTTCCATCCCCAAGACTGTAGGAAGTCCCAAAACCAAGTACTAAGATCCCAGTTTCCCTCAGGAACATGCACTTCTGAGTTTAGGATGTGCAGATTTTGTATTGCCTTAAATATGGTCGGGGAGGAGTCAGGTACGAAAACACAGCAAGCGGATCCCACTAATTTGCATACTCCACCACGCTCAGCCAGGATGACGTCTAACACCATCCGGTTCTGTAGAGCCACTAATCTAATTGCCTTCTGTTCTAAAGTCATGTTTTAGAGTATGTCAGTGGTCCGGTTGATGGTTCTCTCCAGTACTCTTGCCAGTATCCTAATATCCACAGAATTCATGATCTGTCCCCAAAACGGAACAAATGATTTTGCTACATCACCAATGACTTGTGAAGGAGTATTACCATTCTCGGCCCACATTGGACGAGCCCTAAAGATCTCGTTGGTACTAGCTACATATACCCCTGGTAGCAGTATTTCCAAATAACAAGTTCCCTGCCAATCCCTAGGTAGCCACGGATAAGCTTCATTACCGCAAATAAAATAAACAGGTTCGCCTACATGCAAAGGTCTGTCCTCACTGGTCAAGTTTGCAACATTGTTACAACCCTCGAAATCGCCCATTGACTGAGAACCATTCCTTTGTATGCAGAAGGAGACAGAGATGGGGCTATGGTTGATAGTGTAGGAAGGCGGTGTGGCATCCCGGTTGCCTACAGAAATCAGTGATTGGAAAGGTCAAGATAATCTATGGGATGGCCTAATAGAAGCAACATTAAGCTTGCTCCTATTTGCAAAAAGTGAGCAACCCAGGGGCGTCAAGACTCACCTTTCAAACTCATTCAAAGTAGTCCCGTCGAAGTTCCCTGAGATGCTATCATTCCAACGGCCAAAGAATAGTGCCCTTAGAGAGGCATAACAAGCAGTAGTTAAAGGCAAAGAATGAATATACCAGCCCAACCCTTTTTCCCCCATGCTGTAGCAAATGTGAACAGATCCAACAGGTAGTTTTATTCAGTATCGCATGTGTTGCATTCATTATTAACAGAAGTGTGTTATTGTGATAGTTGTGTCTGTGTTGAGAGTCCTTAGGAGATAGAGTGTGGAAACGCACGAAATGTGTAGATATAGTAGGAACATTCTCAGTAGGCAAACATTTTTCAAATGGACGCACTCCTTCAATATACCAGAACCCAAGAGCAATCAATACTGTAAGACTGGTTAACGCAATTACAAGAAAACAATATGTCCTCAAGGACCATGTATTTGATTGTCCAATGTCATTTTTGGCCACACAATTGGTTGATCGGCCCGCATGAGTAGAGATAACGACCGGCATTGTTCCTTCAAAGCTCTTTCCTGAAAACTTCCTGCGAATAATCTTCGTAGTCCGTTTGCTGGTGATCTCCTGATCACGTGGTTTCTTAGTCTTTCCCAGTCCCCAGCCACCTACTTTCCTTCAGTGCAGAAAGTGGCAAAGGACAAGCTCTATGATTATTCTCCTGTGGGCACAGTCGTATTAATGCAGTGAGACTAGTGCCGTGGACGCAGATTGTACCTTGTGACTCCTGGTACCATGTGATCTGCGAACAGTGTTCCTTTGCTTCCTGATGGAAGTGATGAATTTTCAGCATAATCACACAAAGGTGCAAAAGGATCTGTAGAAGAGTGTGGAGATGTTGCAGCAGTTTCCCCAGGCCATGCAGGCTCAAGGAGTGTCTCCAAAACACCCTCAGTGCTGCTCAGTGCTGATTGATCGCTGGGAACAGAGCAATTAGGTTTCTCCTTGTCTTCTTCGTCGTGTGGCAAAGGGAAAGGTATCCTCTTGACATGCGTAGCGTGAATTCAATGTCTCTTTCCAGCTACTCGTACAGCAGTCTGTGTGGCCAATAGGACCTGGAAAGGCCCTCTCCAACGCGGTGTGAGACTGGGTGCTCTCTCAAATGACTTTGTGAGCACCCAGTCGCCAGGTCGAAGTCTGTGACCTGGCCCCTCGTATTAAACTGGGAGGGCTTCTCGCACCTGTTGATAAATCAAATACAAGTTTTGGGTTAACCGATCACAGTATTCAGAAAGAAGCCCATGCTCTACATCTTTTAGGTGTCTGGGTTTGGGGAGGTTCCAGATATTGGCTGGCCTCCCCATCACAATTTCATAAGGGGAGAGCCCAGTTCTAGTCTGTGGGGTAGTGCACATTGATAGAAGTGCTAGTGGTAAGGCGTCTGGCCACTTTAGATTGCTCGTGGCACAGACCTTCATAATTTTATTCTTTAAAATACCATTGTGACACTCTACAAGTCCAGCACTTTGAGCATGTCTAGCTGAATGGAACCATTTATCGATCTGTAATCCTGTGAATACTTGCAGAATAACAGCAGCAATAAAATGTGGACCATTATCCGACCAGATGACCCTCGGCAAATCAAACCTAGCAAAATATTCCTTAAGCATGGTTTTTGCCGTTGTCATTGCTGTGGCATCTTTCACAGGGAAGGCTTCAACCCATTTACTAAAAGCACAGATGACTACGAAAACATACTTAAGGTAATTGCAGCGCTCCATCTCAATGAAATCAAAATGTATCACCTCAAAAGGCACAGAGGGTGGACCAAAACTGCCCCTCGGAGTCGGTGTACCCTTCCCCACATTATGATGTAGGCAGACCATACAACTCTGGACAAAACGCTCAGCAGTTTTCGGGATGTTAACATTTACCCAGACAGATTCTAACATTTTGCAGATCTTTCTAGCACATCTGTGAGTAGGGCCATGAGCCATTGAAATCATCATAGTAACGTACGCATCTGGCAGCATCCATTTTCGCTTTGAGTTATCCACTCAACACCCTTCTTCATCCAACCTCGTCAAGCCCTCAGCCCATTGTTTAGTTTCTTCTAGAGTGGCATCTGCTTGAATATTCTTTATGGAATCAATTCCTTCATCTATAGTACAGACATTTATGGCTTCCCTTGTAGTGTACATATCTGAATAGAGATCAGTGGCAGTCTGTTTGGCTATTTGGTCAGACAAAGCGTTCCCTTTTCCTACATCATCTATGATTTTCTAATGTGCCGTGCACTTCATAATTGCTACCTGAGTGAGAAGCGCAAGTGCTGAGAGTAGCTGAACTATCAAGGTGCCATATTGGATCTTTGTTCCATGTGAGGTCAAGAAACCTCATTTTGCCTAAAGTCTACCAAAGTTGTGAACCACCCCAAAAGCATACTGGCTATCAGTAAATATATTCTTTCTAAGTCTTTCGAAAAGTTCACAAGCTCGAGTCTGCAGAGTTATGCGAAATTCTCTTGGTTTCCACAATTGTGCTTATTGTAGTGATGGCATAAGCAGCAGTGGATGTACCATCCGGAAGTTTGAAGCAGGAGCCATTGCAGAATGGCTCCCCTTGTGGATCATTCAGAGGTGTATCTTTCAAATCATTCCTGCCTTTAGTTTCTTGTTCTGTGGTATAAAGGCAGTCGTGTGACATTTCGTCACTGCAAGCAATATCTTGCGGAAGAGGTAACAGTTCAGCCGGATTCAGTACGCAACACCTTTTAATTTGAATATGCAGTGCAAACAAGATCAATTCATATCTCGTTAATTGTGCGGAAGTAAGGTGTTGTGTTTGCGTTCTATTTAATAGAACGTCTACAGAGTGAGGTACCAACAAGGTTAAAGCATGGCCTAGGACCAAACGCTCGCTCTGTTTTAGAGACGCAGCAGCAGCAGCGACAGCTCTCAAACATCTCGGCAAAGCGCATGCAACAGGATCAAGGGAGGAGGAAAAGTAACCGCACAGCCTATTCTTCCCCCCGTTTTCCTGTGTTAGCACAGCCAACGCATCACGTTCATGTACATACAACCTCGAAGGCCTTTTCATAATTTGGTGTGCCCAAAACTGGTGCTGAACACAGTGCAGTCTTGAGCAGATCAAAAACTTTCTGGTGTTCCAAGTTCCATGACAATGGCAAAGAAATGCCCTTCTTTGTCAATGCCAACATTGGTTTGATCACTAGTGAGAAGTTTGGGATCCACGGTCTACCGTAAGAAGTCATTCCTATCAAGGCTCTGACCTCTTTCTGTGTATTTGGGACAGGCATGCTAGAAATAATTTTAATTAGTTCAGGTGTCAATCTTCTTCCCTCCTTTGACAGGAGATTGCCTAAATAGGCGACCTCCTGTCGACAATATTGACATTTTTTCAGGGAAGATTTATGTCCATGATTTGCCAGATGAATAAGCAATAACACAGTGCCTTCTTTACAAACACTTTCTGAATCAGCAGCCACAAGAAGATCATCGACTTATTGAAGCAACGTACAATTAGTAGGCAACTCAAGTGTATCGAGCTGCTCTTTCAAAGCCCTACTATAAATACTCTGACTCTCCGTGTACCCTTGTGGCGCACGGGTGAATGTAAACGAGTGTCCCCCTAGGGAAAACGCGAACATGTATCTGCTATCTTTGTGTATAGGAATACTAAAGAAGGCATTCTTAAGATCCACAACACTGAAATGAGTAGCAGATGCTGGAATCATTGTTAGTATCATCTTAACATCAGGCACAATTGGAAATTGTGGAGCAACAATTTTATTGATAGTGTGTAAATCAATAATTAAACGAATTATCCCCTTTCTTATACACAGGTAAAATCGGACTATTGCACAAACTTCCTGTAATTTTCTTCAATTACCCCATGATCTACAAAATCAGAAACTAAACACTTCAAAGCTTGCCCACCATCAACTGAAATCTTATACTGTGCAATTTGTGGCAACCAGGCTTAATTTGCAAAATGCCCACATCATTGTCATCGATCGCCCATAAACACTCCGGAACTTCACTAAATTCCGGCAGCAAAGGTCTAGTCAGAAACTGTGAGCAGAAAATTGCTGTCGTGAAATCGTAAAAACGCACTCCATCCAAAGAACAATGAATTACATCATTGAATTCCTTCAACAGATTCAACCCCATCAAATTCTCTCCACAGTTCGTTGTTAAAAGAAACGGACAGTAATCCGTAAATGGACCCAGTGAAATCAGTACCGACAAAGAAACTGGACTAACCACTGGCGTACCAGAAAACCCTACAGAAACATTTGTCTGCCCTGACAGTGGAATGTCTGGAACCCGTGAATGGTCAATGGAACACTTCTGTGCTCCTGTGTCTATCAAAAATAGATGCTTCCTATTCCCCACCATCATCTCAATGTAGGGACCTTTCTGATTAACGGGAATAGGCCTTGGTTCCAGACCCTGCTTCGGGCTGTCCTAACGGAACAACATATCATAGACGACAAGATCTTCAGAAAGATAGGCAGTGGAAGTATTATCAAATATATTTCTGCTATCTACATTAGGTTGCTGACTGTCTTGCGAAAAAGACTGAGAATTCTGAGCAAACTAACTTCTACCAGGACCCCCTGCCCCAGGGCGGCCTCTGGATCGTCTACCCATGATACCATATGTGATATTCGACCTCTGCTGGAGGATCGGGCGTTGTGCTCGCCAATAACCCTCTTGTCTGCAATAAGCACATTGGTTTGTGTGTTCAGGACCCAACGACACATTACCTTGTGGACTAAATTTTTCTCAAAACTGTGTACTACCCCGTGTAGGCCTTCTAACTATCTGTTGCAATAATACCTAAGTTTTCAGATCACCTTTTTTCTTTTCAATCCTTTCTTTCTCATTGTTGACTCTATTTTCATAGTACTGAGCCATATGCAATACTTCGGACTTTGATTTAGCTTGCCAAGCACTCTCAGAAGTCATAATTTGTGACTGGATGTCAGGCAACAATCCACACACAAATTTGTCCATGAAAAATCTTTTACCTGACTCAGTGCTTACATCCTGACTGCTACATCTGAGAATACTTGTTCGAACTGATTAAAGAATTCAGTAGCACCTTCAGATTTTCCTTGGGTACAAGCAGTGAGTTTGTCTGAAACAATCCTTCTCTCGGGAATTACAGTCTTTAATTTTGCTACTATTCTATCAGGCAAAGTCAGTATCATCTGTGGTGGTCTTTCACCAGCTTTCCTTTCTCTATCTTGCCTAACCAAACTATCCCATGTGTCACCCAACCCTGCTACATCATCTATAGTCCTAATCTGTTTCCATAAATAAGCAGGTAGGAGCATGGGAAACAAGAAATCTAAATCACCCAAAGTGAAAACTGGGGATTGCAAGACAGATTCTATCTCTTTATAACACCCTGTCGGATTTTTCCTAATGTCTGGAAGGGACTGTCTATAATATTCACTTCCTGTCTTGAGAACGGGACGTGAACAAACTATGATACATAATGTGCATCAATATTGTAGGCGGCTACACCCGTTGCAACATTAGCCGGGACCTCAACTTTATGAACAAATGTCGGAGGAAGCTCTCTCATAGGCAACTGAGAAGTAGGCAACTCTGAACGCTTCTAAGCAACAGAGCTAAATCGAGCGCTAGAGCAGTGGAAGTAGTGTCAGATGAAAAAGCTCTCTTATATATATTCAATAATTCTGCGTGACAACAAATCTTTCTTTTTATACAGTCATCCTGCAGGTATTCAACCATTACCTGTATCACTTTCCTCTGCATTTCTAGAGTATACTGACTATATGTGTCATATACTTCTATGGGAGATATCGACATGTCTGAAATCCATCTAAGTGCATCTCTTGTGCAAATTTGTGTTTCTTCACTCATCGACTTGCAAAGAGGAAGTAACCGTTTCTGTACAAAAATAGCATCTAAACTATCACCATCTATTTCATCATTCCGTGACCTTTCTAACTCCCTTCCAAACTCAAAAACCCTCTCGACGTGCTCATATACTTTCTCTGCAGTATCTCTTGAATATGCTAAAACATTCAGATCCCTCAACTCTTGTGGGATATCTTCATCTCTCAGTCTGTTCCACATTACAGATAAAGGGATTCCCATCCCTTCAATAAAGACATTTTTCTCAGGAAAACTTTCTAGATTAGAGAGTGTAGCGAAAACAACAGATTGTTCACCTTTCTCTATACATTGTCTAGTCCATGCATTCAAGTCTGGCATTTCTCTCTTTAGAAACTGTATTACGAGTTACAATTTTCTATTCTGCTCCGTTATCAACTACAAGCAGTGGAGAAGAACCACTTGGAAGAGAAAGAGTAGATAAATCCTGTACAACAGGCAGCAGAGACAATGTTACTGGCGTCAAAGACGAATCTATTGGAACCACAATAGTCAGTAAAAGTGGAGGTACAGGCGGACGAACAACAATAGGAAGCGGACTGATGCCTGGTGGCGGAGGAGCAATAAGAGGTGCAATAAGAGGTGCAGGAATTACTACTGGAGGAGGAACAACAGCAGGAAGAGGTAAGGCAACAGGAATAGGTACATAGGAGGTGGCACAGTGGCACCAGGCCTTTGTTCATTTTAAAGCTTATCAATCAGTTCATCTGATGCATGAAAATACTTAGACGGATATATTTTCTGTACACCAAGTTTAAAAGCCCTATCCATGTTTCTAACAGACTCTGACGGTTTTTGTTGATCATATAATAATGCCTTTTGGCGTTTGACGTATGTCAACATACATGTTTCCCTTTACTTTTAAGCTGCTACATAGCTTCTTTTTCCCAATTTTGTAATATGTCAAAGGCTTCAGGTCTAGCTTTTTTCTTTAACAATATAGATTCTAAATACTCTATATGGGAAATCTCAAAGCTACCGTTGATTGGCCACTGAAGTTCGGAAGCATGTCTAGTTTGTCTGTGCCAAATATCGTTGAACACTATACTACCAATGCCGTACTTACAGTACATAGTACATGCCGGCAAACCCCTCCTGTGGTGCCGGATGGCCAAATTCGAAAGATTGTCTGTCTCTGCGAAATAATGCCCTGAAATTTCTCAGGCATGTTAGATTACTGGTGTTACCTGGCAATAATTGTACTCGCGAGAACAATACTCCAAATCAAATATCAGGATACTTAGGAATCGGGGCACGACTCACCTGATTAAAAGGACAAAAGGAGGTCTGATCGAATTAAAAAGGACAACAAAGGACCCTCGTGGTTGGTGATTTCAGCAAAACTGCCCGCCTCCATATATGGACTCTCATCAAGATGCCGTCTCGGACCGCATGCTCACCGTCCAGGGATCGGGTTCTGCAGTTCTGTTGAGGTGTCGTGTCTCATCCAAAAGGGGCCCCCTTTCTCACTTTCTATCCCGGTCCGATAGCCGCGTCAACTCTTCAACGAGATGGCATCAATCTTGAGGGTTTCTATTCGGGCGCCATCTGAAAGAACATGGAAATATCGAGGCTGAGTACCACAAATTAAATACACCAATCACAGGCTAAAAGATTCACAGATCTTTTATTACTGTACAGTTTACAAAGCAACACAGATAGCTATCTGGCTCTCAACACCCCGCAATGAGTACCAGCCCGTCACAGAGAGGTGAAAGAATGCTGGACGTCTAAACATTGATGCTTTTATACAATTCTGAGTAATATTGTCCAGCCTCTCTTCATGTTAATAATTTGTGGTCTAGAGTTTGTGCCTAGTTCACATACAGATCATACAATATTATGCAAAGGATTACATAGGTTTGCATTTCCATGAAGACACAATGACAATGTATGTTCTCAAATCCTGCAGTAATCCTTGTACCAAGTTCCTTTACAATTGCGTTTGGCCTGTGTCTACGCTTGGAGTTTGCTATACATTGTCCCCAATGTGTATTCATGTCATGACCCTTGCACCTGGCCGTCACTGGAAAGTCAGCCTTCCAGTTAGGGCCAGGTCAAAGGCCTTAAAACCTCATCTAAGACTCTTTTGGAGTCAGTCCTGGCACCTTTGGCGCCAGGCTCCTAACCATCATGAAGACCAACATTAGAATGGGACTATTTACTTGGAACTATTTAACTTGGGGGGGTTGAGCCAACATGGAGGCACACACATAGCTCAGTTACAAGGAACTGAGCTATGCGGTCTAGTCTTTTGGTTGTGGCAGGTCTGGCACTACTTTACCTGGACTACTTTGGGTGTGGCAGGCCTGGGACTATTTTACCTGGACTACTTTACCTGAGACTATTTAAACCACACCCAAACAGCAGAAAATGCTTTGCGTTATTCTGCTGTGGGCAGCGTAATGCTCACCGTATCCAGTTCTTTAGTTTACCTGAAACCAAGGACCTGCAGAGAGAGAGAGAACACTACGAAACGAAACTTACCTGGAACAGTATCCTGTCTTCAATCCATCGCTGACTTCAGTTCCACTCACCTAAAGGTACAAACTCCATCATCCGGCACTGAATGCAACTTGGAAAGAGGAGAAAGAAAGACAGCATTAGTAAGCGTTTTATATAATGCCTACATGGCAGATTACGCAGATACAGAATCTTCAGTCAGAATGTTCCCCCCAAAACTAGATGGAACGGAAATCTCTCGTCTCTTATATGCGGAAGACATTATCCTCCTAGACAGGACTCCTGTAGGGCTCCAGAGAATTTTAGTGAGTATCTGAAGGCAAACAACCTACAATTGAATGCCTCAAAAACAAAATTAATGGCATGGGAACACCCGGGGAGTAACAAATATCCACAGGCAAATTGGTTCGCTGAAGGTCAGAAATTGGTAAAAGTAAGCTCCTTTAAATATCTAGGAGTCATGATAAGCCAATCCATGAAAGTAACAGAAATGAAAGATTTGCTATGGTCTAAAACAAAGATACTGGCAAACCGAGCCAAAGCTGTGGACCGAAAATAAGGAAGATTTTCAGCTGTGGCCGTTCTTAACTTCTATAAAGTGAAGGTAGTGCCAGCTGCTCTATAAGGGACCGACGCTACGTTTTCACTTACGGAGAAACTGGGATCTGATCTGGAGAGCTTCTTCTGGAGAAAGGTACTGAGCTGGGCACAATCCAGTCCAATAGCACTCATTAGACGGGAATTATGCCTGATCTCATTGAAGGCGATCCAAGAGCGAAACTCATTGAAGTTATATCAAAAACTCTTCTTGCACACTAAACTAAAAGCATTAGTGCTGGTTAGTAAAGAGATGGTAAGAGGGAACAGTCCGGCTTTAGATATCTGGAAAAGCCAAAATATCAACATTTTAGAATCAACAAGTACATCAGTTGAACTTTTGTTAACAAATCCAGACAAGGTGATGAAAAAACTCTTTGAGGTCGACTGCATACGTACAGGAGAAATGGCAAAGGAATATAAGCTGACAAAAGCTTTTCCAACTACTAAGATGAAAATAAATGATGTAAGAAACTACTTGGAAAAGTTCCCGAACAAAGATCTAAGTAGAACTTTCATGCACTTTCGTCTGAACCAGCTGAAAACAAATGAGATATTGTTTATACGAAACCTTTCATTGACAAACAAGTGCAGATACTGCCATTGGGAGAACGTGATAGAAACAAGTAGACATCTCCTTCTTGGATGCAAAGGGACTAAGAGTGAGAGGTCAGCTGCTTTGGGAAAACTGCTGAATTCTTTTACTACATTAATAGAAAATTAATGGTGGCTGATCCTGACAAGTGGCGATGATACTCGATGTGTGATTGGAGTAACCACATTCTTTCGATACATTGATTTGGAGCACCGAGGACATAAGGCACTGGAAGGAACAGTGAGGGAGGGGACTAACTTGAATTGAATTACGAGTACTATGTCTCAGTTGACGTGGAAAAGAACCACTTATGGTGACTGTTACGAATCGGACCCCTTAAGGGAACTTTCTAAGTAATTGATATTTTGTAAAAATTGTTTTTCAATTTAAATCAATACATTTTTTTTTTAAAGTAAGCGTTTACTCACGTTTCCTCCCGAATGAAGAAAGCCACACATTTCTTACCTGGTTAGTCTTCTCCTGGTCAGTATCATTGCTGGAACATTACGGCGCTCGGCTAGGAACATCGCAACCTGCAAGGTGAGAAAAGACACAGGTTAGCAATATAAAAGGCAAAACAGCACTGCGCATCGCGCATTACTCATCGGACAGTATCGCGCACACTGCGCTTTCGCCTACCATCCCATGCTCATCTTCAAACTGCATGAAAACACCAAAATACCTTTCCATACCTAAAAGGAAAGAAGCAAGACATTATTATTCGAACTAAGAGGAACATAAGAACTGCATATAAAGACTGTAAAGCAGCAAACCTACGGAGTCGCAGCAGGCCTGGATTCCCACAGGGGGGCTTGCACCAGTGAAGTAACTTTTTTGCTGCTCGCCCCCCAACATCTACGCGCCCCTGCCACGAGGAGCAGGACAGAGAATCCACCTTTTACAATATTAAGGTGAGGAGAGGGCCCAAGGGGGAGGAAGGAGTTGAGGCCAAGGGAGGTGGGAAAACATAAAGACAATCTGGTATTGAGTCCAGCTCTCCTATATTGCAGACCCATCTTTAACCAGAGGCCTTACCAAGGGACCGGGAGAGGGTTTGAGAGTGCAAATCATCCAACCAGGGTTGGGTGGCGTCCCCGTGGATACCAGGTGAGCGTAACAATTTAATGATGAGTCTTGTGAGCGCAGACAACACTTAAACATCAGTTCATATGTAGTGCAAGGCGTTATTGCCTAGCCTAAACAGTCGGCTCTTGGACAGTCTAAACATTAACTAAACTCAAAGTTCAGGAAGATTGGTTGCAAGTTGAAAACAAAGTCCACCATTTTAGAACGAAGAACAAACAAGTAGAAATCAAAATGGCGGATGAATCTTAAAACGGCGGCAAAGTCAACCCAAAATCGGAACTTTGCAAAGCGATTTTCTTCATAGAGCGACTAGGCTTAGGCCAATATAAATATAAAGGAGGCACTATACAATTTCCGTTTAACATACTCTTTAGTATTATCTGGGATGGAATTATAGACATCTAAATTCTGTTGTTCCCACAAGCCCAGGGACACTAAAGAAACACTAGCTGAGACTCTCATGGGTTCATCAGCCAGTAGGTGAAAGTTTCCACTTGCCATAGGTACTTCTTCCTCTGGGGAGAAGGCTAAGGGGACATTGTGGATCCCTGAAGGTTTACCCTTACATCTGGGATCCCCTGTCACATGGCCAGTTGACCCACAAACATAAAATTTCCCAAATGTCTTGATGAATGGGGGTTTGTTCTGACATCCATCTTGTTTGGGTCCATATGGTATACTAACCTGATTTGGTTTCTCTTGTGGTTTACCCTTATGTTGCTGTTTGTGGCCCTCTTTTGGATTAAAGGTATTAGAATTCTCCTTGTTATCTTTCTTTGGCTGCTTTCCCTCTTCCTTCTTCTGTGTTGCCCCAGAATCCTTGTGAGTAGCCCTGTTGGCAACCCACAAGTCAGCAGCCTTAGCTAATTTCTTGGGATCCATCTCCTTAGAATCAGCCAAGTGCTGCCTGAGCTCAGGAGAGCAGGCATCATAAATTGACTCCAACATAACAAGAATTCTCATACCTTAATAAGTGTTTACTCTGTAACCCTTAACCCAACCATCTAAGTTTTTCAAACATTCACATATCCAGGTAGCCCAAGGGGTACGATCATGCTTTTTGAGGGTCCAAAATCTCTTTAGGTACTGGGAAGGGATCTTCCCAAATCCAGCAATTAAAGCTAGCTTCACAAACTCATAGTCCATCCTATCCACCTCCACCAACTCCATCAGAACATCAGATGCAACAGTGGGTAGCCTAGAGAAGAGCCAGGGAAGCAACTGATTCCCTGTAAGACCTGAATCCCATGGTTATATTCAAACATTGCCATCCAATCCAAAATATTAAGCTTAACGTCATACATACCCACAATTTCTTTATTAATAAGGGGTCTCGTAGGACTGGAAGACCTAGAAGACTCTGGGAGAGAAGCATGTTCAAGAGATAATCTTTTAATTTCTAATTCATGATTCAACTCCATTTCTCTGACTTTAAGTTTTTTGTATTTTTGTTCAGTTTGAACATTTAAACATTTGAATTCCAATTCAAGCCTCATCTTTTCTAGAGCAATGAATTCAGGACTGAGTGTATGACCTGATGGGGTCCCAGTGGACAAAGGTTGAGGTTGCTGAGCAGACAAGGGAGCAGTGAGGCCTACATTAGGAGACACATTTACTTCCTCTAATTCATCAATAATAGACACATTATCATACTCATTATTTTCCACATTTGCTGGAGATTTAGGCATTTCAGACCCACTCCCCAGACTTAGGTTCTTCAACAACATTTCAATCAATTCAGACTTTGTGCCTTTGGCAGAGAGGTTCCCTTCTCTACACAGATGTTTTAAATAACCCACAGTGTAACTAAGGAGGGTCTCCTGACTGTAGCTTTCCATATCAGACATGCTTAATATTGCTTTTTAGTGATGTTAGCCTTGTGGTTAGTTGATCCAAGGTAATAGCAGCACTCTAAGTGTAATGACTATACTTGATCCTCACTGCTGTACACCAGTGTTAGGCAGAATTATATGCAGTACCCTTTGGGAACACCACATACAATTAAGACTACAAGTGACAGTACAAATTCACCTTTGGTACAAGCCTGTACTACACAGTAAAAGTGGTAGCGATGGCTGAGCAGCCAGACTTATCTCAAGAGCAAGTGAGCAGTATCAATATTTACACAAGGGACAGCAATTACTAATTTGTTTGATTCAAACAAACACTGACTCAAGGTTTCTGAGTAAAAGAATATACATTTATTTTACACATCAGTTGTATAACATTTCACCAAAGTAAAGCAGTTTAAAAATCACACTCTTAATACACCACACCACTCCCAATAGATTCCAGACAGGTTAAGCTCAGAAATGAAGTGGGAGCAAAATGGCACTCCAGAAATTTAAAAGAGAGAGAAAGACAAAGTTAGGCAGAAATTGAACACCACCAACATGTAAGTAAGCAGGGCAATCTAGAAAAAAGAACTACAGTGATGGGATCAAATCAAAAAGGCTTAGGGCCAAAGTCAATAGGACAAAAGTCTTTTGCTCAAGATCACACAGCTCAGGGTAGTTTGCGGTTAAGTCTTTGCCAAGAGTTCCGGGCCAAGTTGGTCGGCAGAAAAGTTAGTTTAAAGAGTAGAGAAGGACAAGCCCTCGGATTGGAGAAAGATTTCACACACTTTCACTGCTGCTGAACGAACCGAACAACCGGATTTGCACAGTACATTTAAATGGAGAAAAAGCTGTAGCTGAGGCAACGTTCCTGGCAGTTCCTGTAGGCTCACGGTTCCTGAAGCAACTGTTGGACTGACATGAAGTAGGAAGACTGTAGGGTCCTGCACTGCCCAGGGAAGAAACCAGCAGCAGAGCAAAGCAACAAATAAAAGGTGCGCTCCTTAAAACCCAAGCAGGATCCGACTTTCCTGGCTATCCGGCCCACTGTCGCTCTGTACAGCGAATTCGACCAGAGTCCTGGCTTCCAGTTTGGGCAAACTGGTTGGTCCCACCAGTTCAGGGGAAGAAGATTCCTGGAAGATCTTCTCTGTCGTTGGAGTTCGAGGATTCGGACCTGCAGCAGGGCTTCACCGGGCAGTTCAGTCGAGGTAGGGGTCCTCTTCCGTCAGCTCCTCATCGGTTATTTCGTTCCAGTGGCGACTCTGCCTTTCCAGACCCAGAGACCTGCTTTTTATGCAGTGTTCTCCCATTCACACAGCCTAGCTGTCAATCACACAGCAGGGTGGCTGTCCCGCTGGGACAGTCACCACAGCCAATCAGTTCAGAGTGCGATATTGGTCTCCAGGGAGACCCTGTGCAGGGAGTCCTAAACCCCTCCCTCACATCCTGAACCCCCAGACATACAGGCGCCTAAGGAGGGCTTCTGCATAGAAGCCAGCGAAAAGACGGTGAACAAAGGAACCAAACCTGGTTTGGCGCGCAGCGTAAAACACGAGAAAGACATTTTCAAAAAGAAATGGCAAATAACCCTAGCCGGAACCGAAATAAAACATATATGGTCTAGCGGGTTTAAGTTCGAGGCTACCAAGATAGCCTAAAACAGTACCAAGGTTATTTAAGATAACGCGTTAGGAAAAATAGGGAAGTTACCACTGCCACCAGCCAAGTCTTGATGAAAATGGAGCGAAACAACGCTCCAAGAGAAACAGATAAAAAGGGATAAGTATTAACTCTTTCCAGTACGGGTGTCCTGGGTCTTTGGTTTTACAGAGGCTAATAAAGTTAATGGCAACTTTATAGGTTCTGGGAGACAGTAGTCAGTCCCAGAAAATGGAGTCTGAGTTGGGATGTCTAAAAGACAACCCTGTGTCACTGCACTGAAGGTGCTGTGTAACACAAAGTAAAAAGATGATACCTGTGGAGTAGGTGAGGCTCCACAGTCTATGAACACAAACATTTTAAACACACACAGCAAAACACATGTAAGAGTGGGAAAAAAAGGCTCACACTCTAACCAGGTGAAAAAATAAATCCTAGAAATCCAGCAACGCGGCTGAGGGACTCATTGCGTAAGGAAAATTAGCCATTCTGGAGAATTCTCCCTAACACAGTTCAGCCTTGCTGTTCACATACCCATGCACTTCCTTGAAAACCTCAACAGTCTTTAGAACGCAGCTATACCCCACGTAAAATTGGCCTAACTGCACCCTTAATTTACACAAGCACTGCTACCTCCAGAATGCAAATTCATAGGCCAGTTCGGGCATGCTGCACACCTTCTTGTGATCTCACACAACCACTGCACCACGCATAGCTTTAAAATGCAGCTACACACCACGTAAATCGCACTGGCTCCCCACATACCATGTGCACCAAAGCACTTTCGACTATCCTACTCTCTCCACTGACCTGGACTACGGTCCAAGAGGGCGTTCAATCGACAGCGCTTTGTGATAATACCAATGGTAAAATGGCACTATACAAATACCCAATAACATAACATAACCTAAAAATCCACCAATCAAATGATCCAAATGCAGCATGCATTGTAAGTCTACAGAACCAGGTAGTTGCAAGCCATGTCTTATTCCGTTCCATTCAGTGTGGAACTTAGAATATGGATCTTTACATTTCTCAGGTAGTCATACTAATTGTATCCACAATGATATGATATGATATGATATTTTATTTAGTTCGCGCTCGCGCTCATACACAAGTGTTCCAAAGCGTGACCAGGCAAAAGGAAAGGAACAGTGGAGAACATAAAGAGCGATCTTACTATGCCCAGTGGCACTAAGAACACGCAAGTGCATGGGAGAGGTGAAAAGGGGGTTAGTGCATGGAAGGGGGAGAAGTGGAAAGTGAAGAAACAGAGGAGAGAAAAGAATAAATAATAATAAGTAAAATAAATAAATAAATAAATAAAGGTGATACACAGTGGAAGTGCAGCCAGCAAGTGGCAAGTGGCAAGCGTTAGGTTAGTCAGATTGGGTATATCTGATAAGTGCAGAAGAAAGTGGGTGGGGTACTGTATGGGTACAGATACAGACCCCAGTGCAAGAGGCGGCCCAGAGGCAGTGCAGGGGAGTGGCAGGGTGAGCAGGTACCTTGGCCGCGAAGGGCAGAGGCTGGCCAGGTGCACGATGCCAAGAGAAGAAAAACAGATCAACAAGGGAGAAGAGGGCCAAAGGCAGAAGCAAAGAGGAAGGCCTTGAGGTGCTTGAACACACAGATTAGCATTTTTGATACAGAAATACAAATTGAGAACAGGTTTGTGGATTTCCTTGTTGTAACTCCTAAATAGTGCTGGAGGTGCGCTACCTCACTCAGATAAATAACATTTCTAGATGCTTCTTTTTTATTGATAACCTATTGCTAATGAAACACAACACTCTACAAAGTAACTGCACATGGTTTTCTCTGTTCAGTTTGAAGTTAAAACAAATAATATAATTAACTAAGTTATCCACTCTTTATTGTGGCCTAAACATATATATCATCCAAGCATATGTTTCAGGAAACAATCTTAGTAAATATTTGAATACATACTTCATTGTTTATGTGACAATGCAATTATGGTCACTTTGCTATATTAGACTTCATTTTGCCTTGATGATATGTTTTATCAAATTGTTAATTAAATTGAAGTTTGATGCGGGAAGAAAATAATTGGCTTAATCTGCCGTTGCTATAGCAGAGACACATTACGCATTAGCCTTTGCAAAACGCTATGAAGTCCCGATACTCTGCAGAGCAGCCCCCCTCTGCAAGATCATTACATCGCTGAAATCTAATGACCGTTTTATTGTCTTTTACTTAAAATGAATAAGAAGAGAACGTATACAGCAATATTTTAAACAAGAATTCATTTTCTGCCACATTTAGGTGCATTGTCTAAATACAGGGCTCTCCCCTAGATGTTGCTGCCCAAAAAGCACCTACTGCTTTTGCCTAATATATCTTTCCAAGAATTCTGCTCTCAATTGAAAGTGTAGCAAGAGCCATTATCTCTCTTCTGTAGGTGGGGGAAACGGTGCAGTTCCCAGCTATATTAATAAAGGTTTAGCTATAAAGAATGCCTTGTTTAATGATGTGGGTCCCTTCAGTGCACAGGACGCCAGATCCAAGGTTCAATGTAGATGTAGGCTGCTTGGATTAGCAGTACCTAAAATACTAAAACGGATGTGGGTACGAATTACCACAGCAAGGATGATCAGCACAATTGTGCATAATCCTCGAAATATAGCCCATTCGATCTCCTTTTTGGGGAGCATTGTTAAGATGTGTTTCTGAACTCTGACCTGGAGGGGCAGAGGTTCAGAAGGCCAACCTAGTTTCTTGGAACAGGATAACCTCTGGACAAGCCAGACCAATCAGGGTAGCTATGGCAGGCGGTGAAGACTAAGTCTCAAGAGGGGTGAGGGTGACTGAAAGACCTCAATGAGCACACAAAGCAAGGACACTTACAAATTACTCCAGACAGGTGTTATATTAAAAATATAGACACATTTATTACAGAGCCTTTGTAACATAGACCATAGCAAAGAGTCACAATAATACTGAAGTAAACCAACAAATCACAATCAACACGATATATATACAAGACCAGAGGGGTCTAACGGATTAAGAAGCATGAAATATGTAGACCACCTAGATGGGGAGGAAAACAGGCAGTGCAAGTAATCTTTAGACCCCGTTCCACATTCAGAATACACCCAACTAAGAGGCAGTCAAAGCCCTACGAAGAGAAGAGCTTTATGCTCAAAAGCACATGCCACGCTTGTGCCCCTGGACAAAATAGGGTCTCTTCAAGATTCACTAGCAGCTCAGGAAGGTGGATGCGGTCGATGAAGAACAAGTCCGCACTATTCAAGCAGGAACCCCACTTGTGGGCAGAGGCAGGTTGAGAGTGTGGGATAGAGTCGCTATTTCGCAACAGCGGTAGAAAAGAAATAGGCCCCTGCGCTAGGGGCCACCGGCTGGGGTATGGACTACTCACTGGTCCCCGACGCAGGCAGACTCAGACTTCGCCAGTTCAGTCCACTCCGCTGGCAGGTTCGATTGCGACAATCAGGACGTCTCGACACCATGTAGTTTCCGCGGTAGCAGAATTCAGGGTCAAGAGGGTCACAAGTGCAGCAAACTTGCACAGGTCGTTGCCACAGAAGGGCAACACGGTAACCGCATTTACTCCGGTCCAGGCGCACTCGTCTCACTTCAGACCTGGGAATGCCAAGTGTACGAAATTCGGTGTGAGGGTGCCGTGGACACAGAACAAGCAGTAAACCAAGTTTTGAGGGCTTCCTCGAAACCGCAGCGATGACAGAGCAACCTTCCTGCATAAGCTGGTCAGCCCACTGGTTGGCCCAGAGACACTTCCAAAGAGGCTAACTCGCAGGGTTTGATGAAGGTGCCGAGAATAGTTGTTCCCACTGTTCCAATGGGTCAAAGCGCCTTCGCAGACCTTCTAGGACGATCATCTGCAGAGGGGTCTCGCAGGACGACAGTGGGCTCAGGGTGCCAAACCTTCCAGCGGGTCACCAGCGGTTCCTCGGCTCGGCTCGGCTTCTTGTTGCAGGATACTTGGCTCCTTATCCTTTGTTTGTGTGAACTCAGGAGATTGACATGGTAGCGGTGTTTTCGGCCTCCTCATATCCAAAGTTCCCGTTGTGCCAAAACGTAGAGGACCCAATGGGAGATCTGCTCACAAACACTCACTCCATACGTGGACCAATCACGGACCACGGTGGTCCCAGGCATTCAGGACACTCCAGACTCTCTGGCACCCAGGATGTGTATTGGGAACAGACATCCCAGCCCACATCCTGAAGGCACACACACAAGGCATGCAGAAGCCTGTGAAAGCTTTGGGTTTTGCGGGAAAGTTCATGACCAAATAAGGACTGACCCGGGTTGGCTCGACCTGGGGAAGGTGAAGGGGCAAGATGGGCAAGGGACAGGACAAAGAACCTTGTGGCATTGCCATTTTGGAGCCAGGCCACCTATTTGTGCCAAACGCGGTAAGCACGGATAACATGGCAACAAAAGGGTTCAAAACATAAGATAAACCATAGCTGCCACCAGTCCTGTCTGTGACACACCTGCACAGTTCATAATAAGTCCAGCGAGAGTTTCTAGGGCCTTTGGAATGACTAGAGACCCAAGGGTGCGGTAAAGTAAGTTACATTGCACTCTTGTTACATGTTGCACAAAATCTGCAACATGAGGAAAGGACTAAGGGAAACAAAGTTTCCCAGTACTGACTGTCTTAAGGGCATGTCAGTTTCCCTATAAGAAGTGAGCGAAAGCCCAGAGGAGTGCGGCGGAAGGCTGCGCTTCTCTGGCAAAGGTTAGATCAGGGTGTAAAACAGCAGCAAAAAGTTTGGGGGCTGACACATGGAGGGAAAATTACATTCAAATATGAAATCTTTCCTAACAAGCATCCTACACAGTTATTGGTGCAGGTTACCAGAGCAATCCAAACCGCACACTAGTGCGTGATCTTCTGAGTAGAGACAATGTAACTCCATGTAGAGTATTCAATATAGAGATACTGTTGAGCATGAATTAGAGGATACAATATGATAGCCACATCAGTAGGGATATTTGATTTTATATCTCTGCTCTTTCATTTCTTAATCACTAGGGCCCACAGATTGGGAGTCACCCGGCCACCACACTACCCGAGAGTCCGGCGTATGTCTTCTATCGGGTAAGTGATGTCCCAATGATATTCCTCATTATTTACCAAGTATTTTCTTCAAGAATAGACGTAAGGTAGCTCAATCTATTTCCGATATAGGTAGGAGCATCCTTCCCTGTCCAGTAGACGGAGACAACACAAGGTTAGTGTTCTAATTATTAAGGGAGAATCCACTTAGTGAAACTTAACCTTGAAACAGAATTATTTTAGGATACTTTCATTTCTCTAGGATGAAAGCAGGAAACTCTTGGTCTAATCAAGTTATGGAACTTTACACTTCTAGCCCTGAAGATGGGTTTTGTTTAATCCGAAACGCGTCGGCATGAGATATTTGTTAAAAGAAGTGTATTTAGGATGATCATGAACTGTTAGTTTATTTATTGAGAGCGAGAAGATAGATACAGATATTGTAGACATTATGTGCCTCTGGGTCAATGTATATTGGCCCCAACATAAAATACCTGTTGTTCTTTTGAATTAAGGAGAATCTGTTAACTTATTTATGACTCTTTACTTTTTGTAGTGTAATATGAAAACTTCTACTGTTTGTAAAAACATGCTTTGAGCATGGTACGCTTTTTGCGATTTTGTTTAATTTTTTCAACAAAAAATTCTATTGTCTATAAAGTTCAAGTATTGAAACATTATGCACTACGGGTTATTGTGGCTTGGTGAGTGTTTGCGGAAAACAATGATCTATTGTAAGATTATCTGAATATTCGGGAGAGGTAACTGCCAGGGCTAACGGAATCGGTTGACCCTGGCTATCTCTGCCTTTGGGATGGTATATCCCACTAGGAGTGCACCATAGGGTTATTAAGTAGCAATACTTGATATGTGTCTTTGTGTGTTTACCTTCGGATCTCGAGTGGCCTCGGGATTTACCCTTGTGCACCTGAAATATCAACAAGTGTGTATGGTTGAAATTGGACTTGAGATAACTTTTGAATTGATGAATATCCTATGAATCACCGTTACCTTGTTGTTTCCCCCATCACAGTACTTGTTAAAACAACAGATGTCACACATTAAAAGTCGACAATTGGAAAATGTTTAGGATACCACATACCCCACAGGGAATCTAACCTCTCTTCAGGATTAAAAACAACAGACTTCACACATTAAACGTTGATGTTTGATTACCACAATTCTAATCGTAAAAGGACACTTAAACCGAACACGTACAATTGGACAATGTTTAGGATACCTCATAACCCACAAGAAATCTAACATTCCTTCAGGATGAGAAACTGTGACTCTATGATGACAATACTTAAGAAAGGTTTATGTTAAGCTATTCTGGCAAAACCTATCAAATGATGGTAACTTGGACATGCAATTGTAACACTAAGCCCATTTTAAATGTACATGGGCATTTGATCTCAATTCCTACTTCAGCAAGAAACCGTTTTCACTAGACAAATATCAGAACTGTTGGCTTTGTCATACATTGTTGCTACAATAATTACTTTCTACCTCTGCACAGACATTATTTTCACAGTAAATAAAACTCACAAACACACGCACACACACCAAACAAAGGGAATGATCCCCTTTAGTGCAATCCTATTAGCCTTCAAACTTCAATTTGTTCAGTCCAACTCCTGGCCTCTTTGTCTAAAACTTAAAGGGCAACAACAAACAGAATAGTTAACAATATTGCCTGTTTCCCTACTTACTCAAACTCTTTTTCATCTCCTATAGTTTGGCAAAATGTTTCCAGTCCTGGGAT
The DNA here is from genome assembly GCF_040938575.1 of Ambystoma mexicanum. NCBI lineage: Eukaryota > Metazoa > Chordata > Amphibia > Caudata > Ambystomatidae > Ambystoma > Ambystoma mexicanum. The sequence goes on along the minus strand of NC_090922.1, from coordinate 1,358,784,001 downwards.
TGCATGTAACAGATGTGACAAATCAGGGAATTCAGTCCCTTCTCCCCAGAGGAGAGCCTTTCATTGTGAGGCTAGGGAGGTGAACCCGCTATGCAATATTCCCCATAGAGGCGGCAGCAAGCGCAACCTCACAGGATGAGACACCCCTCTTGGGAACAAGGACTCCCATTCCACAGAGAAACTCCCTAAAAAACAACAGTATCATCAGGGCTTCAGAAAACCCTCTCTGACCAAGCCACTGTTTGTTATTATATTACAAGGCCCAAGATTCGACCTGACCAAATATATCGTAAAACTACTAAGAAGAAGAGGACTTTGCGAGTAATACTGATCGCTCAGTGGTGGTGCTCGACTGGAGAGGTAAAAGGACTATAATCATCAGCTGGGGAGGACCCAGCAATGTGTCATAAAAAGGGAAGAAAACCCTGAGAGAGGGCCAGCTGTGAGTGGTGGTGTGACCCGTGAGAGGTGGACTCTCCAGTCTGTTGATGACTCAGAGACTGCTGTAACGCTGGCCCTGCGAAGCCAGAGACACAACGCAGAATGCGAGGGACTGAAAGCTGCAGCTTCCCTGACTCAAAGGGAAGTCCCTATCCTGTATGCAGACCCGGTGATGTAATCCGTAGGAAACAAGGTAACAGGGACAGTGGGAGACCTGGGAGGGCAAAGCAAACTAAGGAGTACCATCTGTCTATTCGTTCCAGTGTATCTCCAAACATTAAGAAGAGTGAGAATCATTCAAGGACTCACCATACTCGTCCCAGTGAATGGTCCAACACCAAGAAGGGTGATACCCATCCTAAAACCCATACAAATTGTTTCAGTGATACGAGAGAGAATCAAGAAACTGAGAATCTTTATGGAACTCTATTTTCACATCTTAATACATGAAGTGGCCCAGATAATAAGAACAACCATTGGGTCTTTTATATGTGCCCTAAAGAGATTTTCAGAGGCACTTCAGAACAACCTAGACAGTGAGATTCAAAAGCCATGAATGCTAAGGAGAAGACATTTTCAAAGGGAATAGAAAGAGCCAGAGACTTGGAACAGTCCACTTTACAAACTGTATAACTTAATCCAAAAGACCACCAGAAACGAACTATGATATACTGAGGCTTGGGTGAGCTGTCCAGAAGAAGGCAGTCGTTCTTCTGGGCGTTTGCTGTTTTGTCTTAGTGATAAGGTCAGTGTAGCTTAGTTTTTGGACGGAGGACAGTCTCTTTACTTTGGACTTTACACTTGATGGCGAGCACCCCTGTCAGTTCTATTAGGCAGGGAAATCCTTAGGTTAGGGATAGTGAGGCCTTTTTTACTTATTATTTCAATAAAACGTTTTCAAAAACTGTTCAGCCGCCTTCTGAACTACCACACAGATCAATGCATTCTGGGAGTTGTATCTTTTGTTTAAACTGGGATAACATACAAGAAAACAATGATCTTTAAAAGAAACCCCAATGGTTTTCAGATGACATGGAGCCACTCATTTCAATGCCCTAATACATCCCACCAACAACAAAATTAGCTAAGTTACCTGCTTAACGACTATGAATGAATGCCAAATGCTCCTCTCCTCATATTATGTCTTCCTTTGGCCAGTAACTTTGATTTCCCACTCCTGCCGCCACCACTGCCTACTCCTGCAGGATATCTCTGCTCCTTTTCATTAAGCCATACAGAAAGGGGTCTTTAAGTTCACCATAAAGGCCCAACTCTCCATATGGCATGCCAGTGCTATGCAGAAATGATCACACGTCCAAGATTGTGGGGTGTTTAAGCTTGCGTGGGTTGAGAAAGAGCTGCTAATTTGGGAGGTGGGAGCCTCTGAGCAGATTCTTAAACCATTTGCTTCTTCTCGGTAGGTAGATGAATATGGCAGGGCTGCCTTTTGTCCCCTGCCTCTGTCCGTGTAGTGCCTAATAGTGTGCCCCTTACTCTCAAATGTGCTCCGAGCCGTTGGCCGGTTTGCTGCCCCGAGAAACGGTCCTGGATGCATCGTACAGTCTATCTGACTGCAGCCTAGGCAGCCTGCATTAGGGACACTCATAAAGGGCTTCACATTACCTGTTTGGACTCTTGACATAAGGTAGTTTTCATTTTACTAAAGCTCATGGGTCCAGTCGACCCCACACCCTATTATTATGTTATGTTATGTTATGTTACGGCCTTTATAAAGTGTGCGGTCGCCAGAAGGCATCATGGCGCTAGAGAGGTAAAAGGCCACCCAACAAGTAACACATCATAACCAAGAAATTCAACAACTAGGTGGGTTTTCAGTGCCTTCTGAAAGGCTGAATGGTTTGACAGCAATGTCATAGATAGTGGGAGGTTATTCCTCAATTGAGCAGCTGTAATTGAAAAGAGACGCCCCCCAACCAGAGTGCGGCGAAAGGAAGGCACACACAACATACCCGCTGATGCTGACCGCAGGGGGCGGTTCGGAACATAGCGTTCACATTTGGCACGCAGGTACTCTGGACCTTGATCTTGTAGAGTGTGATGCACAATCCAAAGAGCTTTAAACTGAATACGCTGGGCAACTGATAGCCAGTGAAGGGACGCAATACCGGGGATTTATGGGCACCATAAGGGGTACATGTTGCCACCCTAGCAGCCAGATTCTGAAGGCGTTAACTAATGTTGCTGCTGCTCCTGAAAATAGACTGCCATTCCTAGTAAAGCTATAAAAACCTCAATACCTTGCACTGGTCTCCACTATGCATGTACCTTCACAAATGATGTCCACAATTCTCACAGTTTACACTATGTCCTCCCCAATTGCCAGTGTGCGCAGGTCCACAAAGTGAATATGGCTGGCATTAATCCACCGAATAACCACCACTTTTATTGAAATTAATGTGGTTTAATTCAACCTTCTGCTTCAACAAACTTCTTCCCAGGGTTAATCTATGTTTCACACTCTTTATCCCAATAAGAAAGTTGGGGTAAAGGTGAGTCCTGGCACTTTAAATGTTTGCCATAGATCCCAGGCTCATTCAGATCATTCTAGCTCGTGGCGATTTCATTTTCTGAGATCTACCTTTCACTCTAATCCGGCACATTACACTACCCAACTAGGAAGTGAATGCTAAGTGCAGTCAAAGCAGCCATAGGTTAGCCCTACGCTGATTACTTACATGTTTTTACTTGGATTGCTTCAGCTCGTTCTGGCACCAGCTGACTGTACCAGGCAGCAGGGACTACCAACACTGGTCCACCGCATGGGGGATCATGTAATAATGTCCCTATATATATGGTCGCCGTACCTAATGTCACCGGGAAAGGTTTGTGGCTACATTATATAAGTAACCATATACATTGGGACAGAGGTAGCAGGGATTGCAGGGGTGTCCCCTGGTCCCCTTGAAAAAAAAGAGATTTTGGGGTTTGCTGGGATTTCCCCTGCATGTTCCACGTAATACTGTCTCTGGAAAAAATGACAATTTTTCGGCAAATCTTTTTCATGGCATCATTTTTGTGGGGACATTATCACATGGACCCCGCATGTGGAATGCACGCTAAGAGCAGTCAAAGCAGTTTGAGCATGGAGAGTGGATTTGGCCTGAAACGCCACATATCTGGTAAGAGGTGGCCATCTTTCGGCTCATATTATATTTCTCCTTCCTTTTTTGTACAGTATACATTCTCCCTCAAACACTGGTGAACATGTACGAATTAAGAAGCAAAGTGCTCCAGATCTACCTCAGGTGAAGAGCACTCCAGAGGCGAAGAGCAGCCATAGGGAAGCAACCTTCCGATACCATAGTCAGATTGGCTTTTGGGGTCAGAAGGAGGCCAAAGTGGTTGGATCGTAGAGTATGTCTAACAGGGAGCCATCCCAGCATAGAAGAAAGGGAAGCTGGGCTTTTTTTGAGCAAAGCACAGTGTACGGAAGTCAATGCGTTTTCTAATTGGAAGCAAGTGCAGGGATGTTCTTGCTAGAGATACGCGGTCTGATTTGTGCAGGCTACACGCCACTCTGATGGCATGGTTCTGCACAACCTGGAGCCAATTCAGTTCCCCCTGACCAACTCCCTGTAGGAGGCTTGAACAATAGTCTAAACGGGACCCAATGATGGCTCGAGCCAGAGTGGCACAGCTGCTAGCATCTATGAAAGGAAACATTTGTGCCAGGAGCTTTGTTGTATTCAGTGCTCGCAGATGAATGGAATGCATGCGCGTGTTGGAATGTATTGATGTGTTTAGTGACGTGCGTGTGTTCAGCAGTTGGTCAGTTGGTGAATACCTGCCGGGTGGGAGAAGCCGGTGTCTTATCTCCTATGAAACTAACTTGTACGTGGAGATAATAAAGACTCGTAAAGCACTTACCTTGGTGAGAACCCTCTTTGTTACAAGCTTCATATGGTAGGATGAGCAGGAAACCAGAAGATTAACATGAGATTTCAAGCGCAGCTCCTGGTCCATATCAACTCCAAAGTATTGACCTTAGTAAGGGTTTTGAGAGATAATTCGGTTACCTTGAAGGCTTGGAATGCAGGGTCCAGTTTGCAGAGTTTCTGACACTGTCAACAATCCTGATTTCCATCTTTGAGTTGTTAAGTGCCAGACCATTAACAGCATCCACCTATGCATAAGATTATAGGTGGAGTTGATTGTGAAGGAGTCAGCCGCATGATTGCCAGTGAGGGGGATAAGACACTTGGGGCCTGATTCACAGAGCGTTTTCCAATGGGATTGAGCCATTATAAAACACTTCCATGAATCAGACCCTTGGTATCATCAGCATAGTTTGCATAGATCACATGATTGGAGTCCAACAGGTCGAAGAGAGGCAGGGCAAAAATATAAAAAAGTGTGTGGGGTAGACATGAGCCCTGCAGGACGACACAGGTCAAAACAAAACCCTCTGTAGCAGCATGGTCACAAAAGACTCTTGCTGTTTGCTCTGACACAAAGGAGAGAACCCATCTAGCCACACCAGGAGAAAAGGTGGCAGATTCTTGGATTCTGGTGACCAACAAAGCATGGACCACTAGGTCGAAAGCCGCAGTCAGGTCCAGAGCATCAAAATTGATATTTTACCTTTGTCAAGATGTTGGGGGATATTGGTTTTCAGATCCAATAACGTGGATTCTGTGTTGTGATGACTTCTGAAACCTGACTGTTTTTGGCTTAGAACATTGTGCAGGCCCAGCAAATCTGGAATTTGTTGATTAGCCTAACATTTTCAGGAAAAAAGGAGCATTAGTTATGGTCCGATAATTGCCTGCCATGGATGTATCCAAAGATGGTTTCTTTAGCAAAAGGGGTGATCCATGCTTGTTTGATCGAGATGGGAACAAAATATTCCAGAAAAGATAGATTGATAAATTTAGCAGTTAGCGAACAAGAAAGTGAGCTCAGGATTTTACAACAGCTGCTGGACAAATATTCCCTTTGCAGTTCGTTGGTTTTAGTTTGTCCAACATGTCGAGGACCCCCACATCTGTCACTTTAAAGAAGACAAAACGATGTATCGGCCCCAATGATGTACCAGAGGTAAGTGCAGGCTTGTCATCTGATGGAGCATTGTTGTGGGCCCCAATGTCCCTTTTGTTTTTTTCAATTGTTTGCACGAAGTCCTGGATGTCCATACACCCTTTCACATCCTTTATGACTATGGAAGATGGTGGGCAGGGGTTCTCAAGTTCCTTTAGAATTTTAAACAATCCCCTAGATTTGGAGGAGGCCTCCTCGATTCTTGTCTCACTGCATAAAGGCAGCAGAGAATACCTTTGCTGTTCCCTCCACCCCAGCCCTTGGTCACCAGGGTTGACTCTTCCTTTCTAGGTGTTTCATCCCTAGCTGCCCTCAACTTTTGAACTCACTGGTGCATCTTTCTGACACCATTAAATATGACGTTAGTTCTAATAAAGTGATCATGCATCGCTTACTACAAAAAGTATCTTATTTGGAAAAGTAATTGCTGGGAAGAAAACAGCCTGTGGAGCCTGCTGCAGAGGCATTAGATATAACACACTCTAATAATGAGGTTGAGCCCCAATTTCAGGCAAAGCTCCTACTTATTCTCAATCCTACGAGGACCCTGCTAGCTTGATCATTGAAGTTTTTGATTCTCATGAGTTGGCCCTATTGGAAAACTCAATCGCAACAAGTACTTGTGAAGAAATTGGAACTGTTACATCTCAGACACAGGCAAAAAGGAAGGTAAAAAACTAGAAGAATTGTCCGACAGTCAAGAATACGTGGAAATGATTGCATTTACTTAAATAACATCATCAGCAAAAGAGCTGTTACTCTCCTGACAGTACACTGCCTCTACTGAATCCGGGCATGCCCAAACAAGTACCGACCAGCGTTATGAAGAAGAAAAAGAATCTGGAGCAATCGTCTTTTAATAACAAGGAATGCTCTACACTACCATTCCTGTCTATGACTTCCGTTGGTAATGACATGAAGGATAATTATACTTTGATTACCCCCACTGTGGTTCTTCTGTCAAGTCACCATAACAAAACTACTAGTACCCTAATGCATGTATTATCCGCAAATAGACTTCATGGACATCAAGGAAGGTGCCACATTATTGGAAGACCCTCTAAACTTGGGTTGCTTAAGGAAGACCCAAGTATCAACTGCTTCAAAATCTATGCAGATGAGGGGGAAGACACTTTCCAAAGAAAGGACTTGATCTCGGGTTGTGTGCTTGGAATTCATTGAAGGACCAACCGATAGACCCATAATGCTGAATAGTTTTGACGTTGTTTCATAAAGTACCACCAAGATGGATAAATACAAATGAAATTGGTGGAATTTTTCAGATTGTTAGAACTCATTTGGTTGTTTTGCATGTATAATCTGCTATAATTTCAGATCTGCTGCTGAATAGTGCTAATGAGTTGCTATCATTGGGTTCTGAATGACATCGCCTTGAGAGCCTGATGCTGTCAGAATATAACAATATAGTGTTACAGGAGGTGTAGGAAATGAATACAATTGCCCCTATGATTGTGGGGAAAATAATTGTCTGGAAGGAAATCTAACAGTTACTAGCAATTCAGGTTTGAGGGCAGATCGAGTTGTTCGCATTCAGGAAATTAACATGCAAGTGTAAAGCTCACACAAGACCAGTCATGGCTGTCTTCTACCATGAATAAGGATGGTTCGAGGGGGACTTTTCTGACAACCATCATGTATTTAATGTCATGGAACACTAGGGTGCATGCTCATCTATTTGACCACTATCCTTTGAAGTATGAATATAGTACCTCTGCATGTTATCATGCTTCAAGAGGTTTGATTAAGGGAACACCTATTATGGATGGTTACACAGTGATAAAAGGCTCAACATTGTATTTGAGGATGACCATTTGGGGTCCTATTAAGTTCCCAAAAAATGATTTGGGGGTTCAAAACTATGGTATGGTATGATAGATTTGTGGGTATATTTTGCGTTAAAATTGTCTGCATTAGCTAATAAGGGCTCAGAACTCTTGGATGAAATATTATTGTTGAATATTTATTGGAATCTGAAAGCGTTAAATGCATCAGGATTTCTCGCTATTTTATCAGATCTACTCATGGGGTGGTTTAAGTTTCATGAAAATAAACTAATTGCTGGTCAATTCAACTGTAATTGCATGGCCTTACTGAGGATACAGCCATTTAGTATTCCTCACCTGATGGATTGTGCTCAATGCAAGAATTCTAGGGGGAATTTCTTATGTCCATGCTCAACGGTTGGGGCTTACAGATGTACTACTATAGTAGGTAAGGACTAGGCCTGTCCCAAGCCTGCCTACAGCATCATCCGGGTCTACAAAGCCGAGGGAGCAGGAGCCCCCTACACTGCTGGAGCAGTGACCCTACTCCCCAACTGAGCATGGGGCATCACCCTGTGTAAGGTAGGCCCTGTGGCTTATTTGCCACACATGCTACGAGCCTCAATTCCACCAACGTTTTTATCAGGACTCTGCTTGAAAATTCCCGATTTGTGCAACTCATGCACATAAATTGCATCCGGGGCCATAAATCGCCCTTATACCTTGAATTTTCGTACTCTTAAGATCCACCATTGGCACATACGAGGCAGCCCCAACCCAAGATGGCCGACGGCTCCCCCTGTGCTGCAGCTTGATTTGCTCTGCCTCAGAACTGGTATCCTGTCTCCATTGGCCAGTGTTCATTTATCTGGGCCAATTACACGCCGGCAGGCGAACGCCGGTCCCACCCACTAAGGACCACCCAACAAGAACTAGACCTGTCCTGAGCCTGTCCAGAGACCACAGAGACCAGGGCCAGGAACCCTGTCTCTGCGCCTCCAGTCATTCGCTGTCTTCAACCTAGCCGGGTAAGCAGCACGAAACACTAACTATTCCTACAATAAAACAAGTCCGGCATCGCCACTCTACTCGCTTCAGCCTATTGTCAGCATTGTAGACTCTGCACGTATATTCGTTCCACCCAGAGCTATATTACAAAATGCTTCTGTGCTTACCTCTGTAGTAACTGTATGTGTGTACCTCCACAACCATTGTATATGCGCACCTGCTCAATATACACCCACTTTTTGTGTACGCTCACCTACTCCCCTCTTGCATACTGAGACCGCTCCCTGCACTATTCTGCACAGTCGTCCATGACTTGTATCGATCCCACTGTTTCCAAGCCCCTCAATTTATGTTGCCTTTTGTGCCACTGCATTGCAGATAACTGTCCATACCTACAACATTCGGTTGCTTGCTACTTTATTTGTATATCATATTTGATTCGCTGAGCCTGCATTATTGCTTCACTCATGCCCTTTTGCTAACATGCTGCTTTTGTGAATGTGACTACTGCTCAGCTATTGACTCATATAGCCTGTATTACTGCTTCACTCATGCCCTTTTGCTAACGTGCTGCCTCTGTGATTGTGACCACTGCTCAGCTATTGACTCATATAGCCTGTATTACTGCTTCACTCATGCCCTTTTGCTAACGTGCTGCCTCTGTGATTGTGACCACTGTTCAGCTATTGACTCATATAGCCTGTATTACTGCTTCACTCATGCCCTTTTGCTAACGTGCTGCCTCTGTGATTGTGACCACTGCTCAGCTATTGACTCATATAGCCTGTATTACTGCCTCACTCATGCCCTTTTGCTAACGTGCTGCCTTTGTGATTGTGACTACTGCTCAACTACTGACTCATATTGATCCACCCTGTCTGAACGCATTGTGTCCTATGGCAATCTACCTGCAACCACTTGCGCTCTAGCCTCTCCTCCCCACTTAAGAATATCACTACCCACGTAACAATGCTCATCCTTGCTGTTCTCTCTCCCGTGCTATCCTCGCGCCACTGTTAACTTGTCTACTTGCCTAGATTCCCTATCCTAATGCTGGCCCAAGTTAACCTATAAACACAGTACTTCCCACAAACCAACTGCATACTGTATTCTGGCAACCCTATCCCTTTGCCATACTTGTTACTATGGTTGGTCAGCGCTCTCCCACTGTTTGCACCCATCGCGCTTTGTGCCTCACCCTCAATTAATTAGCATTGTTAGGACCACTCCTATTCGGTAGTAACATCCCACTTGCAGCCTCGCCACTGACCTGCCTACATGCGCACCCTTCGTTCTCCTGCGTGTCACAACTCTTAACCATCATGTATCCTACCCCTCACGCGCCTTGCCTTAGTGGCACCTTGTGCCTCACATAGCAGCAAAGCCCTACCTTGGCAACCGCCACTGACGTTTCTCCCATCAACCCATACCTCAATTCCCCTTACCTTTGGCTTGAACATTTTGCCTCCAAACCACCTCCCAGCCAACCATGCACTGTGCCCTTGAGGAATCTTAGACTAGGATCTAGACTCTGTCATGCTTCCTACCGCCATACTAACATTAACCAGCAGACCAACCTATCTCACCAAGAGCTAACGGCCATCACCCCCACCACTTACCCACACCCATAGTGGGCGCTTATCCTGATGCGAGTACCCAACCCCATTCCCCCATAACATCTCTCAAGGCTGCACTGATCAATACCAGATCACTTACAGCACACGCACTAGATATGGCTGACCTCATCACAACTCATGACCTTGACTTCATAGCTGTTACTGAAACCTGGCTCCATGCAGCTTCAGGTCCACTCCTATCTCTAGTGATCCCTGAAGGTTATACTATTATTAGAAGTGACCGCAACACTGGTCAATTCAAAGGAGGCAACATTGCCTTTATACACAAAAATGCCATCAGTCTCCGCCTCTCCTCTACTCGCCAAATCAGCTCTGCCGAACTACTCACTGTGAAGCTCGCCATCACCCCCAATCAGTCTATTACACTCCACCTTATCTACAGCCCCCTGGTCCATTATACACGTTTGCTGAAGATCTCTCCTACATCCTTGCTGATAACACCAAGACTAAGTCCCAAATCATCGTACTTGGCGACTTCAACTTAGGCTACCAAGACCCTAATGATGCCGCAGCCCATGACATCAACAACTTGCTACTTAATTTAGGCTTCACACAACAGATCAACATGCCAACACACTCTAAGGGTAGGATTCTCAATTAGATAGCCAACTTAAACTGTGACACTAACATTGTATCTAACCAACCTTGTGCATGGACAGACCACCACCTTATCACTTTCAGCATCCCAACTAAAATCATCTACACTACCCCTGATATCGCACCTGCCACCGCCACCGCCACAAGAAACAAGCGCAACATAACTTGTGCTAAATTACTCCCACTCATCCTCCCTGCTCTCAAAGATCTCTCCCTCTCATGCTCTCACCCTGCAGTCCTGGTAGACACGTACAATCAGTCCATGCTGAAAGCCCTAGATCTCATTGCACCTACCAAACTTAGAAAACCTAAACCGCGGGCCCATCTCAACTCGTGGTTTACGCCACATCTGAGAACCCTTCATAAAGAAACAAGGAGCCTTGAATCACGCTGGAAAAGCAATCCAACAGAAACAAACAAAGCTAGCTTTGCTCTAGCTACTCTAAATTACAAAGATGTCATACTCCAGGCCAAAAGAGATGAGTGTAACAAACGTATTGTACTAGCTCAATCAAACACCAAGGAGTTATTCAGAATTTTAAGGGGACTGGAGTCTCCTGCCACTGCCCCCAACACCTGCCTGCTCCAAAGACAGTACCTGGTGTGCTAACATTCAAAAGGCCCTTCTTGGAAAAATCGCCACTCTCCAAACTAAAATCAATCACAAAAAAAAAGCCTGCAGACTAGTCTGCAGCATAAAATCCGTCAGGTCAGCAGTAACGCTAATCCCAATTCCCTGAAACCATTTAGCTTCTCACCCCTATCCACCACTGAAGTTGAACATATTATCAACAATCTCAAACCCTCTAACTGTCAGGGTTACCTATGTCCTGCCACCATTATTAAGGAGGCCTCGCACAATCTAGCACCATTCATTACCATGCTCATAAATTCCTCATTCAGTTCTGGGACTGTCCCTGACAACCTTCGTTAAGGCTTCGTTAAGGCCCTTGCTATGCTCGGGCCTATAACTATGGCCCCGGGGGCATTACCTCGAGCGGTATTGTCCCGCAGTCGAGGGGCTTATAGCCATTAGTACCTCGGCCCGTTAGACCGGGGTACTAATTGCTTTTTTTTCTAATCCGAAACAGAACAGAAAAAAAAAAAAATTGTCAAAAAAATGGCCACTGGGAAAGGGAAAAGGTAGTCCATTTTCCCTTTCCATGGCAGCCATCGGGAGCAGGCGCGCTGGGAACACTCTGTTCGCAGCGCGTCCGCTCCCGAGAAAAGAAGAAAAAAGAAGGTGAGTGAGGTGGGGAAGGAAGAAAAAAATAATGTACCGCCGTCTCCGGCGGGGGACGATGGAAGCCTCCAGCCGTGTGGAGGCTTGGAGCGGGGATGGCCCCACGGCCCACACGGCTGGAGGTTTCCATCGTCCCCCGCAGGAGACTGTGGAAGGTAAGTGGGGTGGGGTGAAGAGGGAGGAGGAAAGGGGAAACAAAAAAAAATGTCTTACCTGAGTCCCCGGCAGGGGACGAGGGAAGCCTCCAGCCATGGGGAGGGTCAGAGCGGGGATTGCCCCGTTTTGAGCCTCCTCATTGGCTGCCCCTCGCCGGGAACAGAGAACCCGGCACGCACGGCGTAAAAGGGAATACTGTGTGTTATGGCTTGCAATTGTGCCAATCACCACGCTGTATTCCCGTTGCGTCGCGCGTGCCGGGAACTAATGATTGTTAATATGTATAGAACTTGTATATGATCCTAAATTATCCTTTTTATTGCATTGCTTGTACTCCCTCCCTGTTCTGTATTATGCTTGTAAGTGATGCGCCCGGATGCCCTTGGGCCTGGTGCGCTATATAAATAAATAAAATACAATACAAATACAAATAGGTGATATCCCAGTGGCACGGTCGGTGTTGCAGCCTCGCAGTGACAAACACCTCCATGAGTGCCATTCCCTAATTTTGAGTTGCTGTGAAATGTCAAATGCATTGTTATTCTGGGGTAAATCTGCAATAACTCTGGTAATCGGGTAAATAGACAACCAGGAGAGCAGAAATGTTTAGCGCCAAGTTAATTGAATTGCATGACTTGACAGATGCTCAGAAAGTGGAACATTATTCTCCCTTTGTTTTTTCAAATTTTATGTACAGACATATTATGGAGGGTGTAAAATGTTTTAATACGTTTCAGCAAAGTTGTACCTCTTCAAGACATCATTTATTTGATGAGAAGGTCCAAATGAAAATCAAAGAATTAAGAGCCTCATTGGAGGCACTTCAACATATCAAGAATGAAGAGTCTAGATTCCAGCAAAAAATGCTTAAGCACATTCATAATACTTGGCTCCAGAGGCACAACACTGCCATATATTATAAAGATGTTGCTTTAATGTTATTAATTTTAACTAATAGGAAGTCCTATGAATTTTTGAATCTTATTAAAAGAAAAGCTAATGTTCGAGTTTCCATGCAATCCACTTCTGTGACAGAGCTCTACTGCATGCAATATTATGCAAATCTCCATTCTGAAATGTTTTGACAGGCCTGACTACACGATAAAACACAATAATATATATTGGCTGTTGTTCTTTGATTATGGAGATAATCCACATCATATTAACGGCTTAAGTTCCTTGCGAGCTCCAGACCCAGATGGGTTTCAAACCTAGATATCAAATCGGATCCCATATTGTGGTCAGAAATAATAGATACATGTTCTAGAGGAGTTATTCCAAATAGGACACTACCAGAATTCAGGGAAAAATCTCACTTGATCCCTATATTTAAGACAGGGAATAGGGTGGACCCTAATAATTAAAGGCTCATCTTGTTGTTAGAAGCTGCAGACAAAACATGTGCAGCAATGTTATTGAAGCATGTGGCGACTTGGGCTAATTATCCAGGCAGAGTTGATGTCCATCAATCTGGATTTAGAAAGAATATGGGTAAAGTCTTAAATGACATTATATTAACACATTTTCAACAACTGGTCTGGTCATCTAAGTAGGCTTTTTTGCAGCCTAATTAACCAGCCCTTTGAGAGAGCCTTGTATTTGTGCTTGAGGCTGGGCATTTTCCCAGTTGCTGTGCTGACGCATGTTTGGGAAACCTCAGCCTCTGATACCTGTCCTTTGTGTGGAAAAGCTAGACAAACAGTATTACATTTCTTCTTGTTATACAGAAAATCCCAGAAGTTTCATTTGTTATACATATGACCAATTTTTGGAGATGCTGGAAATTGCACCTTAAATGCTGCTATGATATTTTTAATGTATTCCTTGTTTCCCCCCAGTGGTTTTCGCTACAGCCCGTTATAGTCACCATATGTGGCTGTCGGGGAAGAAGATCCAAATGCTTTGCTCTCCGTCCTGTTTTATCCGTCTATTAACTTCTGTAACTGTATTTGAGGTGTGTCAAAATTGGTGTTGTTAGATAGTTTGTTATAATTTCAATCTGTTTGAAATTATAACAAACTATCTAACGACACCAGTAATAAAGATAGGGTCGGAATATGTTGCATAAGTAACATTATGAGTTATGTGCAATATGAAGTTCTGTTTACACAAAAAAGAAGGAAAGCCACTGCTGATTTGTGAGAGTGTATGTGAATGAATGTTGGAGATTATTTGGGTATGAGCCTGTTTATTTGTAGTTTTGTCTAAAATATTGATGTTATGCTATGGATACACACTAGTATCATAATAAATATCGCACATATATTTTTGTACTGATGAAATAAAATGTATATGTAACGTATTGAGTTAGTTGGACTTGTCATCCTTTATTCACTGATCCACCCCCTTATTTTGTTTGCTTAATTGCCTGAGGGACCAGGAATTATAGTGCAGGCAACTCCTTTTGTATAAAAAATACATCGGTAGGATTGACAGAACATTTTTATCGATAGAAGTTCTGAGGGAGCAAGCTGAACCCTAATGAAACACCCGTAGAGTTAGGCACTCAAATACAGAACACACTTCCTCAGTGGCTGGGGGAAAAAGACCTTACCAGAGGTTATGTTGGCCTTAGTCCTCGAACAATTGATTAATAGATTGCCCTACTCCTTACAAAGAGCGGTGTTACAACTAATATAAGGAAGGCATGGTATCATGAATGAAGACCGACACAAATGAGGCACAGTTCAAGGGTGTTTATTAAGCAAAGATGGGGTGGTAGAACGCCTATCTAGCCCTATTTCTAAGGATGGGAGCAAGCTATACCATCAAATATTAAATAATGCAGTCCTACTAGTGTCTTGTCAAATGAAAATGACCTATACTAAAAAAATAACAATTGCTAGTCCTTACGCTATAACAAATGTGTGTGGAAGAAAATTGTATGCAAAAGAAAACAATGTTCAAGAAACAGAAAACTGTATCAGGATGACTGAAGAGAGGGGTTCCCGTACCAAACGTGTTCAGCACGGGACAAGGTGGCAAACTAAGGCTTTGGAACACACTCTGGCTTCTTTGGCTCGGTGATGCAGTTTGGGACATAAACCGGGGCCTACTGCATCAAAGTCTCTTTCCAAAACAGAGTCTCTCATTCGCAGAATGCCTGGGCACACACAAAACAAAGTTCCTTCTCTTTAGGATCTCACAGTTCTCAAGGCTAAGGTTCATAATTCATACTGGGTCTCCCTCGATTGGGCTCAGACCACTTTTAAACACAGAGTCGCAATAGGTCTCCCTCGGTCGGGCTCAGACCATTTTAAACACAATGTTTGTTTACAGATCTCCCTGTGTCCGGATTGGACCTTACTTAAAGGATTTAAAAGTTCCTGTAGGTTTCCCTCAGTCGAGCTCAAACCTCTTTCAACAAGAAGCACTTGATTCCACATAGGTCTCCCTCAGCCAGACTCGGACCTCACAATGATATTATATGATGCAGCATTTGTAACGCACCTACACAAGTGTTTCAAGGCGTGACAAGGCAAGGGAGGGGGAACAGAGGGAAGACAGAGACAACGATCTTACTAGGCCAGGTGACATTGAGATTGCGCAAGTGCCGTGTAGTGGAAAGGGGAAAAGTGACGGGGAAAGAGGGATGGGGCAGTGCATAGGATAAACAGTAAAATAAATAAAGACAATAAATAAAAAGTGCAGGCACCTGGTGGTAAGTGCAAAGGTAATTGCAGACATCAGGTGTCGAGTGCAGGTAGGGGGCTGTAGGGATACTGAACAGTCCCCGAGTGCAAGGGCTGCCAGGGGGGCAGTACAGGTGTGCAACTGGCGGGGAGGGGACCAGGGCCCGAGATCAGAGGGTAGCCTGGTAACTAGTGCAGTTAACTCAGGTCCAGTGACAATAACAACACTGGTAGGGGTTTCCTTCTCCTAAACTTCCAATACCTTGAATTCACAGTTTATCACAGTTGAAAATGTTCATCTAAACAGAGATTTTCGATTGGGCAATTTCACTATGCCGGACCACTCTTTTACACAGTTTACAAGTTATAAGCAAGGTGAAGATGTCTTCGAGGTTGTATTTCTACTACATGTACCATAATGCACCTTTCCATATGGTTAAATAGTGGATTTTATGCTCACAAGAAAAGTTCATATATTTTAGACAAGTTCCAGTTTCAGCCTCACATGCATGCTGGGTTTCCCCGCACTAAGAAACTCATGGCCATGCAATTCTGTCTGGAAAAAACTCGCCACTCTCAGATTTGAGATCAGGGTCTCGCCACCTTCCCCTCTGTCTCCCTGGGGATCAACATCCACCCAGGGAAAGTAGCACTGGCCTGTATCTGGCCTGCTGCGAGCAGCTCTCCTGCTCTGCTTTTTTGGCTCTCTCTCCAGGCTGCAAGCAAGGCTCCCACCCCGCTGTGTCTGCGTTCCGTCGTCTTGCTTTTCCTTGGCCCAAGTAGCAAGTGGGGCTGGGATTGAGAACGGATCCCCTGCTGGACTCAGCCACTCAGCCACCCTTCAGTTCTCCCAACTGCAGCTCTCAGTTCTGCCAGGAACTGCACCTTTTATACACCTGGGTTTCTTCAACAGGCTGCAGGTGTGAGGTCTGGGATGGGTCTGCCTGTCCTTGCCTGACTCTATTAGTGGGACAGTAGCATATTAATATGGGGAAGTCTGTCTTCTGTCTCTCAGTGTGGTTTTGAGTAATCCTTATACTTCTTAGTCACCTCCTCTTCTTCTTTGTGATTTTCGAAATTGTGGAGGGGAGTGAAACATTGTCCTTTAAAGGCAGAATGGGTGTGATTGTGAATGAGCACTTGACCGTGCTTCGTCTCAGTGGGGCGGGGCCACTGCATATTACTAGAGGTATTCTTTCTAGTTGTCATGGGTAACTCAGTGGGGTAAAGGAAGTATGGGAAGTGTAGTTCGGTGCTTATGTACAGACTCGTCAGAAAAGGAGTGATGTATTAAACGTCCTCTGGGTTTAGAAGAGGGGGGACTAGGTTATTTCTAAGCTTCAAAAGATGGTTTCATTGCCCATGTTGTTTTCTCTCTCCCTTTTCTAAGTTAATACGTTGAAAAGCGACAGGATTCTGCAAAGACAGAGGGGATATCGGGTAGGGGCGTGTTGGACAAAAGGGGGGAATACCGCATCTCACCTGAGGGCTTTCCTCCAACAGTCCCCAATGACCCCCTGTCCAGGTGATCCTCCCACACGGGTCCACCCCCAGGCCAATGAAAATCTTGATGTCATCTTTGATGTCCTGGGTGTTAGTCTTAGCAGTGCACAGTGGTGGCGTGAGTTATAGTTGCTTACCTTACCATAACAGGTGAATTTTTGGGGTTTCTCGATTTTACTTGTAACCATAACATCCCTTTCACAAGGTCTTTCCACTGAATTTGTTAGGTTTTTTCTACATGTTCCTTACATCATACTGCCCCCACTATGCCCTATTGTGTTAGATGCAGAGTCTGCAAACTGCTTGAATGTCCATGGACTTCAGACAGCATTCACACTGGTCAAAAGCACAGGGGCTACCTTACATTGTTGTATCCTGCAATGTGCAAAGACATATATACATGAAACAATAAGAGATATATATACTACATCCAAAAATAAATAGTTACAGGAATTCTGCACAACATAATGGAATGCACCAAGCACAAAGCTCAACAGTACACCTAATAGTATAACCTCAGTGGAACCTTGCTTACACACTGACAAGCACCTGGCAGTAATTCCAGAAGAAACCCTTAGAAAATAGTAAGTACACTGTTTTTCTTTCTGTACAATTACCATTTATTATATATACATAACTTGTAAGAAATAGCACTATTGTTTTCTTTGAACAGAAATGGCAAGCACACTAGAATAGTTGGAGCAACATTTACCCAATGACGAAATGAGTGAAGAAAACAAACAGCTGTAATGCTACAGAATACATTTTTTTAAAGCAGACAAAGTGATGTAATTTCTTCAAATATCACTATAACATGGTTCTATGTTTAACAGTACATGGTGGGAATGAGGAAACCAGGCCCAAATTACATTTGAGTGAACCTGAAAATTGGCACAGACAACCTCCTAACTTCAAATGCCCGAATGAACTGATGAACTTATCAGCACAAATGGATGAACTAAATAACTAGATTCCCCATCTCTTTCCTAATTGAATGAATGTTTTTGTTTTGAATAACTATGTGTGTGTGTACTGTTATGCTTTTTTTGCACGCGTACCTGATCTCACTATGCCCCTGGACACTGCGCCTCTCTGGACAGGTCCGCTCACACGTGTCACACTTTTAATTAGTTCAGGGACTCCGCCCCTGTCCTGCGGACACTGGCATGCATGCATTCATCATCTCCCGCCCAATAGGTGTCCCCAGTAATTACACTCTCTTTTGTGCCATCTCCTGACATCAAGCAGCACTTACTTACAATGCTGTCTGGTTACAATGTTTTCTTTTAATGAGCATTTTCATAACAGTTTAAAAATACATATTTGCAATTCTAGTAGCACTGTCTGTGTCTTTTTTGTGAAAGAAAAAATAACATATTTTTAAAACATTTCTACAGCACGTTGAAATGACAGATCCTGTGTGAAAGTTCAATATATTGACAACACATGCATAATGGCCAACATGACCCATTATAATCTACCAAGTGTTATTTTTTGCTTTCATTTTGTCACTTTTAATACCACATCTCTCACTATCAAAGTTGCACTAAAACTTTCACAATCCAAAGTCAAAACGAAAACTGCATCTATTCTACTAAAGCATGGCATCTACATGGAATGAAAAATGGCAAAATGCAATACGTTTACAATTATTTATTTCAGCACCATTCCAAGTACAACTAATAAATGCATGTATACATTTAAACAGTATTGTGTGTCATTTAAAAAAAAAATGAAAGAAATAAAAACGAAACTATTGCTGCAACATTTTGAAAAAACACTCAGTGTGTGCATTTGTATTAACTTAGTCGCACATCCATACTTGCCAACATTACCCGTTCTAATCTGTACATGCTCATTGGCTCCTACATTTCTGTCTGCATTCTAGGACTCGTATTGCTACTTTTCTAATGCAAAAAGTGCAACAACAAGTCCAACAATACAGACAAAAAAAATAATGTAATAAGCAACTACACATTGGAATGCATCACATTTGCAAGAATGCATGTACTGACAACATAGTAAACTGTTACACAGGTGCCAAGTGATCTACAAATATTTTCCCTCTCCAATTATTTTTTATGGAAAAGTTACAAACAGTCCTGCTGTAAAACCACAAAACCATTTTTCAACTTTCATGTACAGCCTCCCAAAAAGGACAGCTTTTTAAACGCTCAGCATTTTCCATTTTGCATTAATAGAAATTTCACACTTTCTTGTTGCAGCCCCGTTAGGCATACCTATCATGGGACCAACGGCCCCATTAGCAACAGAGCCAGTGCTCGGTGTCCCTATTCCCGTAGAGTCTATGGGCCTAATATTTTCTGGCACCTGATCGTCCAGGCCAACAGGACTTATAATGTCCTGGTGGCACTTGGAAGCTAGGTGCCAATATATTATTAGGAATCTGGTGGTAACCCATCTGCAGCACCGGCAGGGTTACCACCATACCCGTAATGAGGACCAATGTAATTAACGCTTCCTTCCATCAACTCCTCCTACATTCATAAATAAGGTCTTCTTGTGCTAAAATTACTTCACCATTACCATATATACCCACTCATTTTCTTCCTTTGCAATTGCAGTGAAAAACAACCTCCAGGAAGACAACAAGCTGAAGAAAACTACTCTTCACATCCTACAACATAAGTGCATTTCTGTAGTAGTATTCTTTCTTTTACTTGTAGAGTACAGTTTAGTCGCATAGTAGCCTACATAATTCCTTTCAAATCTACATTTATTTCGCTCTTGCACATTACACCTCAACAGGAACACTCTTTCTATTGTCACCTAAACACCATTCTTATAACACCCACTATAATCGTGAAAGCTTTGTAATGTCCTCACATATGCATTCACACTCTCTTATGCACTAACCCAAGCCCTTCACACATCTACACACACAGCTACTCCTACAACCTTCCCAACCACAACTATCAACCCCTTACACAAGCAGACGACCCTCTATTTTTGTCTGCCATCATATTCACACAGTCATTCACAATACACACAAATATATATATTCCACAGCTTTCAAACCCACCCTTTCCTTTTCTTTCCAACAGACAGAACAGAATGCCGACTAAAAACCAAGTCTGTAGAAAACAAAGAAAGAATAGAGCAGATAAAAATAAAAGCATGCTAAATACTCATCCACCTCTAGCAGAATTTATAGCAAACATTGAAACAAAACTGCTAATACAATCAGTCAGCAAAAGAAAACCAGCAACCACTAAAAAACTAGGGCCCGTCTTACAAAAAAAGAAAGAAATGTACAAGAGAAGAAGAACACTGCTTATGACCCTACCTCTATACCTAACCATGTTAACATAGCCATAGAGAAGGATTCACAAAAAGTAATTTTACAAAAAGAATTCCACCGCAGACTACTTCACAATCTTATGAAGACACCTGAGAAATCACGCTTGACCCTTAAAAAATACTGCAGAAGACTAATCCTGGAAGCTGTAATTGACAGTGCAATTCTGCTGAAAAGAAAATTGTTTATATTAATTTTACACAGAATTAAACCACTAACAAAATTAATCAGTAAATTACAAAAAAGTACTTATAAACATGCGCTATGTCAAAATAAACACCTTTTCAAACTTCTGTCATGGTGAATGGATTCACACAAGCAGCACAGAACCATATTTCAATGAAGAGGCTTAGAAACAAGAACAGAAGAACCCAATTGCCATACATGGTAGAAAACACAATTATGGCACAAGAAACCCTTATCGAAAACACATCCCCAACAAACTTTAAATCAACTGTTCCTTTCACCCAACCAATCCGTCTAGTCTACAAATGGCCCTGCAGTTCAATGTGTAACGTACGCCAGAAATCCTTCCAATCTTTACGACAGTTCCGCAATCACTATGTTAAAGTGCAAGACAAAGTAAGAATAAAAACTTTACAAACCATGGACTGAGAGGACTTATTAGCCTGCATTTCAGGAACTGCTTGCGAAAGCACCTTCCACCACAGCAAAATGTTAGGGACACAACATTCCAATATACAGAATCTTCTGCAGAGACTGTACTATGAAAAAACTCCTGCTTTACAACTGCAACATTTTATTAACTTTCCCCTACATGGAACAGCCAAAGAACTCCTTCAACAAATAGAACACTTCCAAAGTAAACATTCTGGAAGTGAAGATGACTTAGAAAATTCAGTAACTTTAGAGAACATTAGCGAAAACCTTACAAACACCTATTGTCTAACAAACACATACAAAAAAGAAATAGCAAAGTTCAAAAGCACATCTGCTGAAGTACCAAACCTGGTATGGGTGTGTTGTCACAGATCTTTTTATAAAAAGAGCACACAAATTGGAAATATGGCTTACAAAATAGAGGACAATGAGGAATCCCAATGGTTCAAATTAGCTTTATATCATATAAAAGAAAATAAATACAAAATAAGTGACCTCTCAATAATTTGCACATAGTGCATTACAAAGCTGGATAATAACCAAATGCCATCACATGCTGTCTAACCTGGAAATATTCCCACTTCCAAAACCTCTCCAACAGCTTAATTTGTATAAGAGCATTATAATCCAAACAGTACACCCATTTCAAGCTCTAATATGCCTTCAACCCAAAGCAGGCAAATTGCCTCCTTCTGAATTATTAAAAGGCATTTGTGGCAAAGTAGTATTTTTGCCATTAGAACTTAACGGAAATGTAGGAGCGCAACGGCCAATAGATCAATCTTTGATTATCCTAGTTAATGGTGGAACAACAAAAGACAAACAAATTTGGCAACAACTAGTAGACTTCAACAAAGCTAGAAAAGCCCTACAATATCTAAAAGAAAACAATGAGTTCTACAAAGATGTAAACATTGAAGAAAACTTAAGAGAAACCACCCAAATAATTCAGGATTCAACACGAACTGGCCAATTTGAACGTGTAGATCCTATTACTGCATTCAATATTTTTGACCAGTATCCAATTCATCCACTACACTCCAAAGACACCATAGACGATGCATTAGAAACATATCAAATGCGTCAAGCCAAAGGATCTCCAATCAGCATATCGGAGAATAGTGTAGAAGAATGTGCCTTTCCTCTACTCTTTCCTACAGGAAAAGGAGGAAGATATGCAGAAAGATCCACACAAATAACAGCATCAGGATATTTCTCTTTACCAATGTATTCTGAAGACCCCAGATTCAGACAAAATATAGAATACATATTCCACCTCCTGTTCGAAAGTAACTAGCGACTCTATGTTATGGAGTTGCACACACATTAAAAACAGCTCTAATTTTTTAAACATGTCTGCTACCCAACTGCTTCAAAAGATAAAAGACAAAGATTAAGTTTTGCAGTCAAGTATCACAAATCTCTTGGCCAACATGCATGGTACAAAAGAATACTGGTTCCAATGTCACGCTGATGTGCGTTGTATGCTAAGGAACCTCGGCCCACCCATATGGTGTGTTACTTTAAGTTGTGAAGAATATGCATGGGATGACTTGTGCAACTTCATACACATAGCAAACCAAAATAAAGAAGGAATTGAAATTAAAACACCAGGAGAGCTCTGTTCCCTTGACCGTGTAAATGTATCAAGATACTTTCACCACCGCTTTATTGCCGTGCTGCACTTCATCTGTAATGGAACACTTATTTTGGAGAAATGAATATCAATCCAGAGGAGCACCACACATCGACATGCTTTTGTGGATAAAAGATGCTCCTAAATTTGGTCATGAAAGTGATGTCACTGTTTTACAGTTTATTCACAAATACATATCCTGCAACATCCCTTCAGAAACCACACATACTGCGCTACGCACACACATGTTATGCTTCCAAATACATAAGTGTGGCAAATACTGCTGACACAGATATAAAAACAAAGTTAAATTCTATACCAAATGCCACTTTGGTGTCCCCACACCAGTTTCAGCAAAAGGACAATTAACAGCTTGATGTCTTCTGTTAGACACAGTGTGAAAGCCTAAAAACACATACAGCATTACAAGAAAAAAAGCTGCAATGTACATCAATGATTACAATGCAATCATTGCCCTCTTATGGAATGCAAACATAGATATACAATATATTGCAGATAATTCCACTGTTGTTGCAAGATATGTCACAGCCTACCTCAGCAAGCTGGGAGAACAGAGCTAAAAGTCCTCTGGGATGACATATCATCTGAAAAACACTGTCACAAAAATTGTACAGCTTTGCCATAAACATGCTGTCCCATGGAGAATGTGGATGCTATGAAGCTGCAGACCATTTAACAGGCACAGCCTTATATGACAAATCTGAACACATGGTCTGGCTAAGCCTTGTTCCAGATGCATCCAGAAAAGGAGTGATCAAATGATATGATATGATATGATATGGCATTTGTAACGCGCCTCTACACAAGACAAATCCTACCAAGGCATAGAAACAATAGCCAGAAATTATCCCAACAGCCAGGGCAATTTATTAGACACAAACTACCCAAACAGAAGTACTGCTTTGGAAAACATGGGCCTGTACCACATAGCCAAAAACTTCTCTTACAAAAATAATATGAAACTAGATGAAAAATGTGGAAAATACGTGGTCTCATCTTGTAAAGGAAGCCTCGTCAAACTTACCAAACCCAGCCTAATTAATCATATAAAATTATCATTTAAAACTCCTCAACATAGAGAACTTTACTACATGGCCCTACTGCAACTTTTTAAACCATGGAGAAAAGAAGAGGATTTTTAGGTAACCATGACTCATTTGAAGCTGCATTCAATGCAAATGAAAGCAGCATAACAAATGTCAATTTTAAGCAATACAAAAACATGATGGACAATGAACGCCAAAAAGAGGTAGAAGTTCAAGCACAACTAGATGAATGCACTCCTGAGGGCAGTCAACCTTCTCTTACAGGAAGCCAAGAACCACTTGGAGAGCCACTCATTTTTTATTTTTTTATTTTATTTGTTTGGTTGATGATGCAAAATAATTTATTAGAAAAAAAAAGAGCCACTAATTCTAAATGAAGCAGAAATAGCCATGACTAAAGTAGAAAACACCATGTATCAATATGAACAATCAGAAGAAAACTTGTCAGTGCTGAAATCACAGTTAAATGATGATCAAGTTAGCATTTCCCTAGAGGTGACTGAAGATATTGAACATGGTTTGAAGAATGAAAGTAAAACTTGTAGCTGTCAAAATGATAAACATTTGCTCCTCTATGTAAGTGGTGCAGCTGGTACGGGAAAAACATTCTTAATTAAAATCATCAGCAAATTCCTCCAAAATGTAACAAACAACAATCTTTCCGCTGTTGTAACAGCCCCACAGGTTTAGCTGCCTACACCATAGGAGGTGTTACTTTACACCGTCTACAGCCCTTTCCAGTAGAACACTAAACACATTAGGGTAATATAAACTATCAGCAGAAGCAGCTACTGAAGTACGCAAAATTCTGAAACAAATAAAAATGCTTATAATAGATGAGGCAAGCATGGTTTCCAACCTAATGTTGGCTTTAATTCACCTAAGATTGCAAGAAGTTCTTAAAACGGACTACGAGGAACTCTTTGGAGGAAAACACATTATTGTTTTTGGAGATCTCCTACGATTAACACTAGTAAAAGGGGAGCCTATTTTTAAAACTGTAGGACACAAACAGAGCCACAACACACATGGCATCATAGGAAACGTAAATCTCTGGCAACATTTCCAATACAGAGAACTATCTCAAACACATGTCAGTCTGCAGACTTCACCTATGCTAACATTTTAAAAGCATTAGAACTGGTCTTCTTTCTAAAGATGCACAATCCATCTTAAATAGTAGACTCATTCATGAGCTATATGGGCATAGCACATCTGCTCCTGATGTCATGGAACAATTAGCACACAAACATGTAAAATGTATCTCCTTAATGCCAACCCTAGCAAGCTGTATTCAATTCGATGAGACAATGTTAAAAAAGAAATGCAACAAATAGTGCATATTAGCTCCACAGACCAACTGGAAGTGCACGGCATTACACTCCCTATTTGTCAACAAGCAACATCACGAATAAATAGCTTAGAAAAATGTATCTCCAACACAGCTGGTTTGGAGAAAATGTTAATGTTGTGTTTAAACTGCAGATTAATTCTAAAACATAACCTTGACTGGGAGAAAATGGTACAGTTGTTGGCTTCCAGATGTATAAACATGACTACAACACTCAGTTTGTCAGCTTCCACTTTGACAAACTTTCAGAAGTTAAAAGGAAAGGACGCTCAATAGCACAAGTCCTTCTTTTTAAAGACATGTATGTATGCAGAGAACAATTCTCTCTTCCTCTTGCATATGCAGTCACTATTCATAAATTGCACGTTCTAACCATAGATCAGCCATTGATTGACATTGGCAGCACAGTCTTTAAAGAAGGTATGCGTTATGTAGCACAGGCCACATCCACGTATAGTGGAAGGACTCTTTCGAGTCAATTTTGGTGCAAACAAAAGTCAGGTTTGACATTCCTTGCATACTAGAGTACAACAGACTACGTCCACTCTACACACACCCATCTAGATATGTACCCAGTTCTTCAAAAAGGTACAGTTTTAAAAAGATAATTAATGCAAACAGAACTTATAGGAGATCTCCCAACAGAACCATCAAAAAAACAAAAAACAACTACTACTTCATCAAGCAGTACAACCACAAAACTATCTAGTGCAAACTCAACTGCACATCCATCAGCAGACATAAAGAGAAATGTTCCTTCTAAAAAAACAAGTGGATCTCCAGAAAATGACATAAAGACAGAACTCTCAGGTCCATTTATTTTTTCCAACACAACTGGAGTAAATTGCTCTGCAAATGTAGCAATAAACCTTCTGCTCCAATTGCCATCAATTGTTCAAAACATTTACTTGAAATGCTCAGACCAGTTGTGTTTGCAAATGCTCGTCCTTCATAGAAATGCCACAAATAATCCTGAGAACACTTGCAGTCTCTCAGGAATAAGG
The DNA here is from genome assembly GCF_040938575.1 of Ambystoma mexicanum. Classification (NCBI taxonomy): domain Eukaryota; kingdom Metazoa; phylum Chordata; class Amphibia; order Caudata; family Ambystomatidae; genus Ambystoma; species Ambystoma mexicanum. Next base: position 1,358,757,944 of record NC_090922.1, on the reverse strand, counting down.
CAATAATTGGACTACTCTGCAGGAATGGTAGAATTCTTCATAAACACACAGGAAGATCCACAGGAATGTTTAATGTACTTAGTGCAGGTACTGGAAACCAAAAAATACCTATAAATGAAATATTCCATATTTCATACACGTGGAAACATAGATGCACTCTCTGCAACCATGTTTCAAAGGAGCGCATCCCTAATTAATGATTTGTGTATGTATTTATACTGAATTGTGACTCCATTCCATTTCAGCTGGTGTAAAATGCAAATCATGCCATTTTATGCCCTTTTTGCAATTCACACAATTGGTCCACCTTGCACATACACTCACATAGCCAATATTTGATACTAATGCTTTTAAGGTACAATGCAGATGGTACCACAAACAACTGCAAGCTAAACTAGTTTCACACACGTGCAAGTATCTCTTGGCAAGAAAACAAACCTTCACAACAGTAGGCATAATCTACCACACTGGTGCCACAACCACTGCAGGTCACTATAGTGCATACATTAAAAAAGATGTGGTTGGTTTGAAAGCAATGGCATTTTTCGTTACTGTAAAACAGAGATTACCAGCAAATCTAACAAATGCCTACTTAATATTCCTTAAACCTAAATGTAGTCACTGACCTGTGAAACTATCAATGTTTAGTGTACTTTAAGCATTCCCTTAAGTACTGCACACTTCAGACTCACATAAATGTAGTATGTTTTTTCAATTCTGTATAGATTTGTTTTCTTAATGACCCAATGATTATGCAAACAGAACCACAAACTCTGCAGAACACACAGTAATTTTGTGTCAAACATAGTACTTACAATGTACTAATTATGAGGCTCTACAAAGTTTAGTCAATGAGAGTCATTACGAGGTTGGCGGTCCGGTAATAACGGAGCTGGTAAGGCAATACCGGTATCCATTAAAGGTCCGTAGTATTTTGACCCTAGATGCCGGTCCTACCGGCATCGACAAGGATTCGCTGTGGCCGTGCGGCGCCCTGCCTGTAATACCGGCATGCCGCAATGAAGAGGACATCACGAGTCGCACGGACATGCACATACCGGCATCGAGATGCCGGTAAGAAGGTCCACCATGATGCCATCAATACCGGCATCGCAGATCACCAGTTAAAAGCAATCTGCTGTGTAACCAACTGCCACAGGTGCACACAATCAGCACAGGTGGAGGCAATGGAGTCAGGCCCAACACAAAAGGAGAACATCCACACACCATACCCCTTCCCACACCAAAATGATACCACTTGCACTTGCCATACTGGGGCTGGAGGACATGCCTGCACTGCTACTCCTTGAGCAGGCAGTACAACAGGCAACACAGAGGAGATGCAGGAGGAGAAAGAGGGTGAGACCCGCCCAGCAAATCCCACCAGTGCAGGCAGTTGTTCCCCGCAGACAGCCATCAATTCCATGTATAAGAGCCATTTGACTTAACCCCAGCACAGATCCACACCCTGTACCGCCTGGACAATGACACCATCACCACCATAGTGGAATTAATACAGGAAGACTTGGTCAGCCTGATCAACATCCACACAGCCATCCCCCCTCTGCTGAAGCTGGCATCTGTGCTCCACTTCCTGGCCACAGGCAACTACCAAAACACAGTGGGCCAAATTCATGGCATGTCGCAATCATGCTTCTCTGTTGTGCTAAACCAAGTGCTGGATGCACTACTAAAGCACGCAAGGGCCTACATATCCCTACCACGGACACCACAGGAGGTGAATGCCACCAAAATAGCATTCCTATGAACTCCTTATTGTGGCATCTAAAGACACCCAGGCAAAACTTGATCCTAACTACGCCTCTTTCCATATTGCCAAGAAGAACTCTCCATGAAATCCCACATTTCTAGCATAAAATCTGGTTGTGGTGCTATAAACAAGAGAATTAGATATATTCGACCATTCATATTGGAAGAGAACTGTGCTCTATTGTCCACTGCATTGATAAATTCAAGATTGGACTATTGTAACAGCCTCCTGGCGGGCACCACGGCCTCTAATATTCAATCCTTACAAGTGGCACAGAACAATGCTGTGCATAACATTTTCAATCAGTCACGTCGCACACACATCTCTACTTTTAGGAAAAGACTCCACTGGCTACCCGTAAAACACTGCATAACGCATAAGATTCTTACTATAACCCATAAATGCCTCAGTCTTAGCAGCCCAACCTATTTGTCATCCCGTATAGGCATCAAACCCAACGTGAGGAACCTTCGCTCTTCTTCGGCGGTCACTCTCAATTATCCCAAATTCAGGAAAGCCAAATTTGGAGGCACTACACTGGCACGCCCAAGAATATGGCTACTGGCCACAACCAAAACAGCATAATGTGACCATGCACCAAAGAATCTGGCCACTGGCCTCATCCACCACACCATTACTCACCCTGAGCCTCCCAATTCAAATGACCTCTGCAGACATCGAAATGGACCACCAAGTATATACACCATAGAGATTTGTTGCATAGTTTGGTAAGAATTCATCCACGGAGGGCAAAGTTATAAGCTGGATAAAACGTGCTCTTCCTATGGGTTGAGCAACTTAACCATAACTACAGGGCCGCTACTGCAATATATATATATATATTACAGGGCCTGCGGTAGCGGCTAAGTAGTTATGATCAAGTTGCTAATCCCATAGGAAGAGCACTTTTTAGGCAGTTTATAACTTCGCTCCCCCTGGACGAATCCTCACCAAACTTTGCAGAAAAAGTATATGGCACACTCTGATTCTTTTTGGCGATGTTTGGTCCAGGGAGGGCAAAGTTATAGGGGGGGTCCCAACATTTCTTTTTTTCCCATAGAGTGAATGGGGAAAAAACTTTGCTCACGCCTACAACTCAAACCGCTGTACAGATTTGCACCAAATGTGCGGCATGAGCAGAGGGTTGGTCCGAAAGCGTGCTTTTGTGAATTTGGTGGAAATCGTCCAGTCGTTTTTTTTCAAAACGACCAAAAAGTAGGTCTCAAAAAATGTGTGATATCTATGTCCGCTCCGTGGACACATTTCCCTGTTCGCTCAGCAGACAGGACACCGATTGGCTAATCGGCTTGCGTCATGTCCACGGACATGTGACGTGTTCGCTGATTGGCTGGGGTGAAGCGTGAGGTGCGTCAGTTTTTGGAAACGCTGACATCTTGGATTCACAGACATCGGCCGGTGTTCCCGGACATCGCAGTAAAAACAGATTAAAAAACACATTGCACTTGTCAAATTTATCAAATAATCTCTGAGGAGCTGAGGGGCAATGAGGATGGGATGGAATATGGCTGCAAGAAGCAAAAAAACGGGCGGGTTTTGCCATGAAAGTCAGCGTATAGTTCGGATGTTCGCGAACAGTCCTGAGAAGTTCGGGGACACTACAGATGTTTGGGGCCAGTTTTTGGATGGCTTATAACTTTGGCGTTACTTAATGAAAATGCATGAAACTTTGCAATGATATTCCTGACCTGATCCCGAATCATTATGCAAAGATTGGTGGGATTCTGTCAAGAGGGGGCAAAACTAGAGGGGGTCCCAAAATGATGTAAAGGCTTATAAATGAGGTGCCATTTGACGAATCTACACTTAATTTGACAAATTGATAATGCATATGCATATAAATGTTTTTGTGAAGTTTGGTAGGATTTTGTCAAGAGGGAGCAGAATTAGAGTGGGGTCCCAAAATATTGTAAAGGCTTATAAATGTGGTGCCATTTGACAATAGGTTTGCAAAAAGATTATAGATCGAGATATACATTTTTTCGTAAAGTCTGAATGGATTTTGTCAAGTGGGGGCTAGGTTATATGACGATTGTATGTGCATGCATTTGACACTTTTAAAAAATAAAACATGGCTGGATTTCCAGCAAACTTGTGTAAGGAGTATTGCCAAGGACCTGAAAGCATGGTTATGCAAATGAGCCCGTGTTTTATTTTTTGGCAAATGTCATAATGTAGGTACAAAAGATAGTGATATATCGTTGGTGACTGAGGAATAGCCTGTGGCCATGGGCAGTGGCCAGATTGTCCAGGTCATGGAATAAGGTCATGATCCGGACAATCTGGCTACTGGCCATGACCATGAGGGACAACATATGGGGTTAAATTGGCCATGTCCACCAGGGACTGGCTTTGTGGTGAAGTTATTCAAAATTGTGATAGATTTCAAAGGGAAGAAAAATGTGCTCCTGGTAATAAGGTCATAGGGTTCTCTTTTCGCCTTCTACAGGCTTCCATGGAAAGCGAAGAGGGGCCCTGTATGGAAACCTGCCTTCCCTTTCCATGGTGGCCATCTTGAAAACAGGCTTCCATGGAAAACGAAGAAGGGTCCGGCTGGAATGGGGGGATAATGGTCCAGAGACCTCATTATCCACCCTTGTTTCGCTTGGGCTGATAACTTGGGTTGCCGGGGCCGGTATCCACCGTTCCAGCCCTAGCACAGAGGATGAACGCCACAATATTCCCATTACCATAACACAAAATGCAAATGGAAATGTTGGAAAATCTTATTGAGTCTATGTACTTTACTGAGAAATATAATGTAGATGGAGTCTATATGTTTTCTTTTTTCGTTCTATCTTTTTACTGTGAAAGGTGGTTCCAAAAGGAACATTTCTTTTGTTGTTTTTTGGATGTAATTCTTTTTGGCATTAGAGCTAAGAATGAAATGTGAGGAGGAAAGGAGGGAAGAGGCATCAAACACTAATCTGGAGGGGTAGGTGGACAGGGGAAAATGTTGAGCGTGTAAATAGACTATAATGCATACAAATATGGGGCTTACATATGGAGAGTAAAGTAAGCAAACAAGAGGCATTATCATTAGCAACTGTGTATAATCTACATGATTGTATTCACGCACAAAAATTATTGCTGTGTTTCAGTCCTGCTTCTTCTCCTATATATGTACATCATAAGATGCGATTAAATTCTAAGGAAAGTAGTGTAAGAACATGTGAGAATAGCAACATCTATAAATATAATACCTTTTGAATGTTAAGTTTCTGACTGTCAATAAATAAAACCACCTGGCCTAGATATGGCAGTGAACAAAAAAGAACGGGCTAGACATGTGATGTCATCAATGATATTTGTGATGTCATATTTGATGTTCTGGGTGTTATTCTTTGAAGTGCACGGTGGTGGCGTGAGTTATGGTTGGATAAGAGCTTTAAGAACAAAAAAAGGCATGCCTAACACTGTTTTCCAAATTGTGCTTTCAATAGAATTTAGAAAGGGCTCCAAGAAGTATTTTTCCAACTCAATGCCGTATAAAAGACAGGCACTACTTTGGCAAAATAAAATATGGAAAATGTGCATAAAAGTATTTGATCTGGGGAATCAATAGAGCAGCTTTAGATCTAAGCCTTATTGTTCTGCTAGAAGTCATGACAGAGTGATATAATTGGATTCCCAAATATTTAAAAGATTTAATATTTTCTAGTCTGATCACCAAGAGACCAAACGAGTTGTTTGGGAGTTCACTCATTAGAAATAATCTAGACTTTCATTTTTTTCTGCAAACGTCGTGGCATGAAAAAGAAGGATATCATCTTCATAAGCCATCCATTGTAGCCTTAAATGGTGCCACCTAACTTGCAGCATGGTGGAATTAACCCACAAGTCCTCATTATTAGCAAGGTAAAGATTAAAAAGGCTAAGAGGCACCCTTGTTTCAAACCTACACATGTGTAAATTGATCCAGTTATATGCCCCTCTATGTTAAGATGCAGTCTGATTTTAGTACGTGTATATAATATCATCAATAATCCAATTTGTATTTCTGGTCAGCATTTATCATGCATTTTCCCCCAAAGGCGGGCACTGTCCACCCTATCTAAGGCACTGTAGAAGCCAAGGCTGGCGATACAAATAGGGGAACATCAGAACATTTCGATTGAGCATGTAGGCAGGATACCATGATGCCTTTTAACAAGGTCCCTAGTCCCTTATGGAATCCCACCTGAAAATTCGAAAGAATCGCAAATCGGGATACCTAACTGTCCAGCTCTATTTATTAAGATGCTGGCAAAAATCTTACTAGACGTTGCTAATGTTGCTATTAGGTGATCATTTTGTGGTGCTAAATGGTCTACTTTTTAAAATATCAGAATAATAAAAGCTTCATGCCAAGCAGACGGTATAACATTTTTGTCAACAATTTCTCAAAACAAATGATGTGATAGTTGAGCCATAAATATGCAATGTACTTTAAAATGACTGGTGTGATATTGTCTGGCCCGAGGAAGGTTTTATTTTTCTTAGAATACTTTTAAATTAATTAACAGAAAAGAATCCTTCCCAATTATAATCCAACTCACTCTCACAGATACATTCAAGCGTTTGAATGGGAAGATGTTATCCCAATAATAGGTTAGCCAAACATCCGCTGATATGGAGGTTTAATTGGACAGTGTTAAGCAATTTTTTTTAATTTGCCAATTCCCAAAATCTGTGTTTGTTATTTATTTATTTATTTATTTCAATTCATTTGTATAGCATGTGGAGCCCAGAGACATCAAGGCACTGGTTACATGCATTCAAGTTACAAGCATAAGAAATAGTGTAGTAGCAGGTACAGTATTTCAGGGATTTCAGATAATTTTTATAGAATTGTAGAATTATTTTCCTTTTAAGCATACAATCTTCCTAGTTCCCTGTGTCCGTCTTTGCTAATAATCACAAGACACCTCTCTTTACTTTCTTTGCAAAGGCTATTTTCTGATTATATCTTCAGGAAGCAGGTCATCAGCTGGCTCCTAAACAAAGAGTAGCCCCACTAACACCAGTTCCCACACCTCTGTGCGGCAACTGGTTTATGTACTATATTTATATTGTAAGTGTATATTGTGGGTATTGTATGTGTATTGTTTACTGATAACTGTATATATATGTATGTATTATAAGTATGTACGAAGTATGCAACACAAAGATACTTCTCAACACTGTAACAATATTCTTAAGCGCCCTTCTACCCCTGGGTTTGGAGCGCTATACCAATAAAATAAACAAACAAACAAACAAACATGTGTCCCTACTACGAATATTTTCATGAAACCTTCCTTTACCAGAAATCAATACTAATGCTTGTTCTATAAATTCGGAATATCCCAAGATAGACAATCCCAAGCATACTTCCTTATTTAATGCATCATTGAACAAGTACTCCAAAGTATTTGTAAATTTCAAAAATAGCCCCAAGTTCCATTTTACCAGGGCTTCCCATTTACATTGAGAAACCATGGCTAAAAATTGAACTTGAACCTTATACTGAAGTACTCGTTTTGGGATGAACAAGTTAAATTCCATGCAGGATGATCACTATATCCCACAAATCAAATATTATATTCATGACAATGAGTCGCAAAAGGACTTTTACGAAAAAGAATGGTCAATCCAAGAAGTAGAGAGCACCACCCCCCTTCTCCAGGAGACAATTATATCTGACGAGGTATAGCCAGATGGAAACAGCAACTGAAAGCCCAAATGCTCCATAACTGGATCCAGCGCACAGCATTACTGGTGGAGGACTTTAATTTATTGATTTCTATGTGACAGAAGCGGTTTATCGTCATCCACAAATTCTGCACATTTACAGTTAAAATCATCTGTAATCAATATGTTATTTAGGTGCATAGCGCTAAGCCAGCTAAAAAGAATATGCTCAATTTGTTTTTGTAAAATATCAATATGCAATTTTGCTGGATTAAGATAAACATTCAGAATTAATATTTTCTCCAGACAAGATTTTAAATGACAGATATCAATGAGTTATCATACACAGCAACAAACAAGGATGTATAATTTTACTTCAGATCTATAGCAATTGCCACACCCCCAGACGGGCACCCAAAGATACCTCTTTTAGCAGGGGAGTAAAAGGATTTAAAGCTATCCATTTCAAAAGGATCCATTAGCATAGTCTCCTGAAAGAGAATTGTGTCCTCAGGGCTGGACTGCCCCACCGGGACACCGGGATATCCCCCGGTAGGCCTCTGTCCTGCAGGGCCCCTTTGACGCCTGAATCCTCCTGGGTGGTTTGTGTGAATTGGCGGCCTGCAGTGCCGGCTGCCACCACTGACGCCACGCTGGAGCTGCCTGTGCATTTTTTTCTTCCCAGGGCTGGGCTGGGCAGCTAGGCTGCGCGCCTGCACATGAGGGCCTGGGTTGCCTCCTGGCATGGGGAACCGAAACCACACGTGCCCTGCCTGTCCCTGCACACACAGGTCAGGTGCAGGGCAGGCTGGCAGTGCGGGCCGGGCAAAGAAGTGTTTGGTGTGCACTGGCAGGGCAGCGACGGCTGCGGTGAGGGGCCTTCTTCGCTATGGCGTGGTCAAGGTAAGCAGATAGTGACGACAGAATGAACAACGAGAAGCACATATTAACAGATGGTGCATAATCAGCTATCGACATCTGTTCCAGACCTGTCGTTGACGGAGCTCATGTGTCCTCTTCTGCCGCATGGGCCGAGTGTTTCTTTCCCCTTGTATCTCGCAAGGCTCCGGCCACAATCAGGTCGTTCATCACGAGAGACCTGTGAGCACTGCACCGGTTTCGCGCACCTCTCCATTTTACTAGACAGTTGACTATGTCAAGTGTCACGTGTTGTTGTATACCTTTACAGCAGTGCAGCTTGGCTGCCATATTCCCCTCCCCCTCTCCCCCACCACCTGCATTGGCTGGTTGTGAGTTCAGCAGGACCCCAGCAAGCCTTGGCAAGAAGCCCTCCACCCGCTCCAGAGACCCAAGTGCCTTCCCGGCAAGGCCGACACTAAACATGTCCCGCTACTGTATAGGCCTGAAGGAGAGGAGGTTGACCTTTGCCGCAACATTTGGCTAGTCAATAAAGCGGCCCTCTCCATCATCAAACTGAGCTGCATTGCACACTGCCTCCCGCACAAGACGGTAAAAAACACAAAGAGCAGCACTTTTAAAATCACAGCAGCCGTTGTTTTATTATTTTGTTTGATAATTCAAATAGGGATGGAACAGTGCAAATGAACCTTGCAAACCAGTATACAACAGTGCCAAGCAACAGTGAAAATCAGTACAAAATAGTGCATACTGTAAATGGAGGACTAGTTATTACCTGTGGGTTGGACTCACATGTGAATCCTTACTTTTCAAACCTTGAAGGGTGTATATGTATATGAAGCGGTTCTAGAATTGTATATTGCCAGAAAACCTTAATTTTCGCCAGACATGAATGTTGCATCGCGAGCCAAAAAAGTCCCACAATTCATCACAAAAGTAAGTCAAATATTTGCGCTTACACTAGTGCCAATTACATGAACAATGACATCATCAAGGGCTCTGCAGATAAATGATGTGCGCGGCCATAAGCACTGCGCTTGGAGAGTACGAGTTGCTGAATTTTGGGTTGTTTTTACCGTTAAGGTAGCTCAGCGGGTTAAGAGCTTGTTTCTGTGATCTATGTGCGATCGCAGGTTCAAATCCTTGCAAGGCCCACTCAGATGTTCATCTTTCTGAGTTCCATAAATGAGTACCAACTTCGGTTTCTTTGATGATTGTGTGTAAATATGTTCTATATACAGCGCTTTGGTGAAAGCTCCATTTAAATAACAAATCCTTATCCTTTTTAGGATTTGCATTATAACCTCGACGTCCTTAGAACTGGGAATGTTATGTTGCATTAACATAAGCCAGTCCTTCTGCTTAGTAGAAAACCTCAGCATGACTAAGCAACAGTATTCTTTTTAGTGAATTGAGCTGGGTGTGTGATCTGGTCTCATGACAAAGCATATCCATATGACTCCAGGAAGCAGGCATCACGGCCTTCAGCTGGGCCCTTGTTCATGGCATGTCATGACATGATAGCACACGCAGCACATGGCCTGCATCCTTGTAACGAGTGTCCCATGCACGTATGCTGCCTGTGTTAAATGGCACGCATATTCCTTCATTCGAACATGCAGACACGTGTCAGTGTATGCACATGGTACACATTGCATGCTCTGCAGCAATGCACTGTTTGGGGAGCTCAGATGCATGCGCAGGTTTTGTTGAGCGCATATTCATGCTATGCGCTGTATAATGTAGTGGTGCGCACTGCATGCTCTGCAGCAATGCACTGTTTGGGGTGCTCAGATGCATGCACACGTGTTGGGCGCATATTCATGCTATGCGCTGTATAATGTAGTGGTGCACACTGCATGCTCTGCAGCAATTCACTGTTTGGGGAGCTCAGATATATGCACAGGTTTTGTTCGGCGCATATTCGTGCTATGCGCTGTATAATTTAGTTCAATGCATGAGTATGGCTCACACAGTGGGGGTCCTCCAGTCGTGTCCAATGTGTACCACTCGAATATACACTGCTGTGTGCAAAACCACAGCTGTGTAGTATGTGTACCACGCAGATGTAACATACCACTCTCAGTTATAGAATACAAGACTTGTTGTTAGGCAGAATTGCATGCAGTACCCTCTGGGACCACCACACACAATTAGGACTACAGGTGTAAGCAAGACCAACGTTTGGTATAAGTCTGTACCACGCAGTTTGTTGGTAGCGAGCTGAGCAGCCGGGCTTATCTCAAGAGTGAATGTGAGCAGTACAAGTAGTTACACAGAGGGCTTTCAATTACAGTGGTTCAAGTAGACACTTATACTCAAGGTTTCTTGGTAAAACACTTATTCATTTATTGCACAATCATTCATAAAACATTTCACTAGAAGAAGACTACTTAATTTTATATACCAATACATTTCAATACAAAACTCTAAGTTTATGAGACAGTTTGAGCTTCCCTGAAAAAGGAGCCAAATGGCAGTTCAGTTACTTAGCAGTGAGCAAAAAGGACAAAAGTAAGTCGTATAGATTACATATACTTTATAGGCAGTGCAAATAGTTTCAGTTCACCAGTATAGTTCAATTCAAGTCAATAGGCCGGGCCAAAGTCAATGAGCTAGTGTTCTGGATAGGAAAGAGCAGTTCTGGTATCAAACACTGTGCTACCGGTCAAGTGGCACAGCGAGTAGAGCGCTTGCTTTGACATCTGTGCAGAGCTTGCTGACACAAGTTCAAATCCCAGCAGGTCAAACTCAGCCTTTCATCCTTCCGAGATTGATAAATGAGCACCACACACCGTGGGTTATAATAAGCAGCGCTCAGATACCTGAGGGTTCATAGCACTATATAAATGTGAAATTATTATTATTATTAAAGTCTTTGCAAAAGTTTTCATTAGTAGTTTAGGTGAAAAAGGATCATTTGTGGGCTCACAAGCTGATTAGGCCTACGAGTTGGGAGAATTTCACGAACTTTCACTGCGAGAGTGGTGTTCTCTCAATCGGGTTGGCACAGTACCTTTGTATGAAGAAAACAAATGTTGCTGAAGTCTTGGTTCCTGGCAGCTCCTGCAGATCTTGCTGTTCCTGAGCCTCAGCCGTGGGGACAAGAGGGAGGACATCTGGGGACTTCTGCACTGCACAGGATCATTGAAGAAAGCAAACAAAATGGAGTCACTTCATTTCCAGTAGCTGTAGATTCAAGAACACGAGCTGGTGTCCCTCTCCCTGGTTAAACCTAACCAGCCTTGAGAATGGTATCAAGGTGTCTTATGAGTTAATTGGTCCCACCAACTCAAAAGAAGAAGCTGTCCTTGAAGGAGCTTCTCTGTCGAATGGAGTTTGGCAATTTGGACCTGCAGCAGGACTTCACCAGGAAAACCAACGGTCCAGTGGTTGCAGCAGCCGTCCTCTTCCAGCTCGTCTTCGGTTCTTTCATTCCAGTGGTCGACTCTGCCTTCCAGTCCATGAGACTCGCCTTTAAACAGTTTTCTCCCTTACATTCCAGCCCAGCTGTCACTCACCCAGCAGGGTGGCTTTCCTTGCAGGACAGTCATCCAGCCAGCCAATGACGCCAGCGTGCATTTGGGTCTCCTAGGACCAAGCACAGGGAGTTTCGGGCACCTGCCTCGCTTTCTGCCCACCCCAGACACTCAGACGCCAAGGGCGGACTTCAGTCCTGAAGCTTGCCAAAGGCACACAAACAAAGGGACCAAACTTGGTTTGGCGCGCAGAGACAAACACTAGAAGGACCTTTCCAAAAAGAAATGGCAAAAAATAAAGACAGGGACCTGTTTAAACAAAGGGGCTTAAGGCGCCATCTTGAAAAACATGGCTCCCGTGATTTTTAGCTACTGGTGTTCGCGGTCGGGAAAAATCATGGTAGTTCTTTGTAAAACCACTGCCACCAGCCTTTTCAATAGGAAAGGGTAGCATTTGAGTGCTACATGAGTATTTAGACACAGGGGATACTAGGTAACCCCTCCAGCACTCCATTGTAAGATGGTGTATGCTGGGTCTAGGAATTTGGAAAAGCCTAGTAAAGTAAATTTCACTTCACATTCTCTGGGAAACAGTCGTTTCGGTTTTACACTTTTTTTAAATGTGATGTTTGTTTTATTAATGGTGACATTTAATATTGTGTGTTTCTTTTGAATAAATGATACATTTATATTTTCACAACCTATGACTTAGTTCCTATTTGGTCCATGGACCGAGGTTTGGTAGAAAGGATTGAGTTTATACTGGAGAATGACGGCTGGCCCCTTTTTTGTCTTTTATTGTCTAGAAGGCTTCAGTGGAGTTAGGTCCAGGCGTCGTTAAACTACTCCTCTAGTCTCTCATTGTTAGTTGAAACAGTAGTTTATCCCAGAGAAGGTACGTAAACCTTTGGGAAGTCTAAAAGACATCCCTGTGTCACTGCACTGAGGGTGCTATGTAACACACATGAAAAGATGATGCCTATGGAGTTGTCTAAAACTCCATAATTAAAGAACACAAATGTAAAACACACATCAAAACACACACAAAACTCAAAACACATGAAAGAGTGGGAAAAAAAGGCTCACACTCTTTCTAGGTAAAAAAATCAAGTCCTCAAAATCCAGCAAAGTTGCTGGGGGTCTCTAAGGTGAAGGGAATTAGCACATTTATGAGAATTCTCCCTAACACTCGTCTGTATTCAGTGAACTCAAGTGGTCAAACAGTGTACCAATGAGACATGGGAGGGGTGTACCACTCAGACATCTTGTCAGTCTAGAAACATGGATACCTCTACTTTGTGACCGCAAACGTATTTTGGTGGCCATGGGCCAACCGTCTCATGCATGATGTGACAGAATGTAGGTTTTCGAGCTTGCCAATGAACGGCCATTTTGATGTAACAAGAATCGCCATTTTGTTTTCTAACCATTGCTCATTGCTTTCTGTTCCTATTGCTTTGCAGTATATTTTCTGCTTACACTGCTTGACTGTAAAACATTGTTGTCTGCAGCAAAAAGGAAAAGGCCGCAGGGCCGTGAGGATAACAAGAGTTCGTTGAAACGAAACATAGGCAGAGCCAGGAAGAATGCCTGGCTCCCTCCCGAATGTAGCCTTGAAGCAGAGCTGCAGGGCATTTAATCATTTCGCAGCTGCCAGCCAGTCTTGTTATATGGTAGAATATGTTAGAATAATAGAGCTAAAGGCTTGAATTATGCTTTTCTTACGGCCCCCCTTTGCTGAGCCCCACTAGAGCGTGTCGGCTCCCAGGACACGAATAGCACCTAATAGATAGCAAGGTCCGGAATGCAACTCTTCCCCCCCGTATGTAGCTCGCTTCCAAGAACAGATGCGCTGTGTTCTATTCAACAACTAAAAGATACCTCCACACTCACAAATTGCAAATTGTTACTAGAATAGATGTTTGAAGGTGTCATAGTTGTCAGAGATGTCCATCATCACACCAAGTTCAAAGAAACCCAATAAAAGGGTGGTGTTAAACATGTCATAAATGATTGTTTGATATGCATTTTGTATATATGTAACTGATGTACGTAATTCACTCTCTTGCGTCCCTCGAGGTCTAGAGATACACGTTGCGGGGCGTGAGACCGAGTTAGCCAACTGAGACTTTTGCTTTGCAATAAACCCTAGCTTTGGGAATACAACCTCGTGTCTGGCGTATCTATCGGGTGTGGTGACTCGTCTTGTTTCCATAGACGTTAGGGACCCCTAGGGGCCCCTTTCAAGATGTGCCCCGAATAGGGACCCTCCCCCACTTGTTCCATTGCATAACGTAATTGAGTAAGACGGAGAACGGCGAGGACGGGACGATCGAGCCGGGATCAAGAGGTGTTTGGGGCGCCCTGTAAAAGTGATGAGAGACTCCTTTGCAGATCTGCACACATCTGATCCCTGATCGACGTGCCTGGCTAGAGAACATGGAGGCGAGGGTCCCGAAACGAGGCGGAAGCCAAGAAACGCAGACACAACGTCATTTGGTGCGTCAGTATACAGACGACTTGATCTATCAGGTGAGTCATTCCCCGATTCAAAGTAATCCTGATATTGGTTGAGAGTTGACTTTGCAAAATCAAACGCCCTAGGTAAGGTTGATTAACCAGGGGGAAGGTTGAAACATGCCTGGGGTACTGTCCACCTTAGCAGGGTTTTTCCGCTGTGGTAGACAATCTTAGGAAGATGGCCAAATTGTACCACCTGGGGGAACGCCGGCGTATGAGACGTATGCGAAGTATGGAGTGGGTGCGATAATATTCTGTGAGACTTGGCATAGGCAAACCAGAAAGGAACAAGACCATCAGTGGCTGATTAATGGTAGTTTTGAGATAGTGAGAATAGATAACTTGGAAAGGGTGTTGATAAGAAAGAAAGCGCGTCCTGCAGCATTTGAGACTATTAAAGACTGGAGAAAGGAAGCAATGCTCTGATTTAAAAGCAGAGCGAAGCATGCACGCAGGCATAAATCGAAAGGTGAAGTAGCGGAAGAGAAAGAAGAGGAGGAGTGGACTGAGAGTCTAAGAGGGGCAGGTAGGTGTGACCAGTTGAATATAGAAAAAATATATCCACAACGAGAATTACACATAGCAGATGAATTGATAGAAAACATATGGACCCATAAAAAACAAGGCCCAAGATCAGAAGTGAGGCCAGACACATCAGTAGCTATTGCCCAAACCCCGCCCGTAGCCCAAGCTCTCCCTCCGGTAGCTCAAGCCCTCCCACAGCCACAGACCGCACACGTAGCACTTCCTATTAGCCAACCAGGCCCACAACAGACACTCCCTGTTCCCATTGTCTCATCCGCACCTCCCGCCTCAGACACACACTCGGTACCGTCCGTTCCTCCAGGGGTTGAAGTTGAAACCGCGGGGGCAAGAGGCGGGACTGACCAATGGGGATGCACGAGGGTAACTCGCAGCGCGATCAGCAAAGAAAGGAAGGTGGAATTGCAGCAACAGGCACAGATGTATATAGACGGGAATGATGGAACGGCAGCATTGGCTTTGATGTATGACTTCCGAAGAAGCAACGAAAGACAGGTAGTGTTGGAATGCATGGGTGAATATTTGGTGGAGAAATGGAAACAGTTATTTGGGAAATTACCACCGCAGCGTTTGTTAGATTTGAATGCATTAGCATGCTGTAGGAAGAGAGATGAAGAAGTGAGAGAACATGTATATGGACTCTTTGAACTTAAAGATGAATTAGATAATGATTATGCCGAAATGTTTTCTACACCTGGGTACAGGAGTAGGGATATCGGGAGACATCGGAAGGGAAAAAAGGGGTCACATAATAAACAGCAGCAGTCACCATCACCGGGGCAGAAGGAGAGGGTGAACAAATTATCGTTGCTAAAACAGATGGGGGCAGACTTGAAAGAATGTCTATTGAGAACACAGGTACTACTACAACAAGTAGTAGGACATGATGTAGGGAGAGGGAACGCACAGGAAGGAGTAATTTGAATATGCATGGGGGTACAGTGGGACCAACTCAGTGTGCGTATTGTAAGGAGAAAGGACATTGGCGTGCGCAATGTCCGCATCTGCAGAATAGAAATGGGTCTGGTCAGAGGAGACAGCATAGAGGACACCCAGGAGCGAATGGACCAAATAGGAATAGTATGCAGCAGCATCACAATAACGGAGGTAATCAAAATCAAGGCCAAAACCAAAATGCCCCAAACCAGAGTCAGGGACAGCAAAATCAAAAGTATGGAAACCAGAGTAGGGGAAATAGAGGAAAGAGTGGGAATGCTTTTGATACACAACCAAACACGTATTACAGTAACAGCAAAGATTACATATCGGACAATGTGTTAATTCCCCAAAAGGACAGCCCAGGACAGGGGTTGGATCCAGTGTCTATTCCCATGAATCAGAGAGGACCCTACGTAGAAATGAGAGTCGGGAATGAGGAGCACCGCTTTCTTGTAGATACAGGAGCGCAGAAGTGTTCAATAGACCCCCACTTGGTTCCGGATATACCACTGTCAGGGCAAAAGAATGTTTCCATAGGGTTCGCAGGTACGCCAGTCATAAACCCAGTGTCCAAACCAGTCCCAGTTACAATAAGACCATTCACTGAACATTGTCCTTTCCTTTTAACAGAAAATTGTGGGGAAAATTTGTTGGGATTAAATTTGTTGAAAAAATTAGGTTCCGTTATACATTGCACGGTAGATGGAGTGTTCCTAACGATTTGCCACACGATGCCCCTGTGTCAGAATTCATGTCTGAAACTTTACCAGGAGAACTAAGTTAAGTGCCAACCTGTATATGGGCAATGCATGACAATGATGTAGGATGCTTAAAGATAGAGCCAGTGAAGATCATTTTGAAAGAAGGTTTTACCCTACCGCAAATTCCCCAATACAGAATTTCGGCTGAAGGTGAGAAAGGATTAAAGAGTATTGTTACAGATTTGGTAAAATTAGGGGTAATCGAGGAAATTACAGGCAGTACATGCAACAGCCCGATTCTTCCAGTTTATAAAAAAGGAGGCAATGAAGTACCATACCGTTTTATAATTGATTTGCTCGCATTAAACAAGGTAGTAGATCCACAATTCCTCTAGTGCCAGATGTCACTACAACATTGACAATGATACCTGTTTCAGCAGAATATTTTAGTGTAATGGATTTGAAAAACACGTTCTTCAGCATTCCAGTGGACAAGGACAGCAGATATTTGTTCGCGTTCACATCAGGAGGACGATCATTTACATTTACGCGGATTCCGCAAGGTTACACGGAAAGCCCAAGTATTTACAGTAGAGCATTAAAAGAGCAGCTAGACATGCTAGAATTACCAGTGGGTTGTGTAGTCTTGCTATACATAGATGATCTATTGTTAGCTGCAGACACAGAGGAGATTTGTAAAGAAAGCACTGTATTACTACTGTCACACCGAGCGGCACATGGCCATAAAGCTAGTTTGAAGAAATTTCAATATAATAGAAAGGAGGTGGCCTATTTAGGCTACCTACTTTCAAAAGAAGGGAGAAGGCTAATGCCAGAACGCATAGAAAGTATTTTTTGTATGCCTATTCCAAAGACACAAAAAGGAGTCAGAGCCATAATAGGCATGGCTTCATATTGCCGACAATGGATTGGTAATTTTGCGTTAATTGTGAAACCGATGGTGAATTTGACAAAGAAAGATGCGGTCATGCCGTTACAGTGGGATGAGGAATGTCAGAAAGCATTTGATGAATTGAAAACTGCGTTATGCTCGGCTCCAGTTTTGGGTACGCCGAATTATGAGAAGGTTTTTAGACTGTTTGTGTGTGAAAGTGAAGGATGTGCATTGGCGGTTTTGACACAGGAACAAGGTGGAAGAAATAGGCCAAGCGGCTATTTTTCTTCTGCGCTGGACCCTGTAGCGCGCGCACTACCACGATGTTTGAGATCTGTCGCGGCGGCAGCTGCGTCAGTGAAACAAACGGAAGGGATGGTATTGGGGCACCCTTTAATTCTGATGGTGCCACATGCCATAGACGTTCTATTAAATAGGACACAGACGCAACACCTCACCTCTGCCATATTGACAAGATATGAAATTATCTTGTTCGCGCCCAATATCCAAATTATGAGGTGTAGCGCTTTGAATCCTGCAGAATTAATGCCACTACCCATAAAAGAAATTGGGGAGAATGAATCACCCCCTCCCCACGATTGCTTAATGGTCACTGAGGAAGAAACCAAGGGGAGAGTTGATTTAAGTGATACCCCACAGAAAGAGCCAGATGGAGAGTTATTTTGTGACGGCTCATGTTTTAAATTACCAGATGGCACGACAACTGCCGCATATGCTATCACTACCCTAGAGAGCGTTGTAGAAAGTAAAAGAATTCCCTACAATTCGGCACAAGCCACAGAGATAATAGCATTAACCAGAGCCTGCAAGATTTCTGAAAATTTGAATGTGAATATATATACTGATAGCCAGTATGCTTTTGGGGTGGTTCATAACTTTGGTCGACTCTGGGCTGAGAGAGGTTTTTTGACATTACATGGCGCCAGAATTCAACATGGCCCTTTGATTGTACGATTTCTGTCTGCACTCACGTTTCCAAAGCGCCTAGCAATAGTGAAATGCGAGGCACATATAAAGGTAACATGCAAAATAGGAGAAGGAAACGCGTTTGCAGACAGAATTGCGAAACAAACTGCCACTGATTTAAATACCAAAATGATGACGGTTCAGACTGAGGAAGTCCCCTGTATGATAGAAAATGGAGTTGCCACTGTCAAAGAAATGCAGGCTGAAGCTACGGCCGATGAAATACAAGGGTGGGCAGAGGGCTCTGCTGAGTTAGATGGGTGGACAAGGGAACTAGAAACTGGATGTTGCCAAATTCGTATGTGACTGCAATGGTCACAATGGCCCACAGCCCTACTCACATCTGTGCGAAAAAGATAATACAGCACCTTTCTACAGTATGGCAGAATGTAAACATACAAAAGTATGCAGAGAGGTTGGTGCAGAACTGTATCATGTGTTTGCAACACAATGTAGGAAAGGGAACAGTGACTCCAATAGGCAGTTTTGGTCCGCCCTCTATGCCATTTGAGGTGATCCATTTTGATTTCATAGAGATGGAGAGATGCCAAAACTTAAAATACCTCTTAGTGGTGATCTGTGCATTCAGTAAGTGGGTGGAGGCATATCCCTTGAAGGACTGCACAGTAATGAACACGGCAAAAAGTAATGCTTAAGGAATACTTTTCCAGATTTGGCTTGCCCCGTGTCCTATGGTCCGATAATGGACCACATTTTGTTGGCGCAGTGGTGTCACAGATATGTGCTGGTCTTCAGATTGATAAGAGATTCCATAGTTCAAGGCATCCGAGTTCTGCCGGTCTTGTGGAGAGGCACAACGGGATTCTTAAATCAAAGATTAGCAAGATTTGTGCGGGAAGCAAGTTGAGTTGGGTGGATGCCTTACCAATAGCACTATTATGCATGCGTACGTCTGTACAGGCTAAAACTGGGCTCTCCCCGTACGAGATCGCAATGAGGAGGCCGGCAAATGTATGGTGCTCACCACAGCCAAAATGACTTAGTAAGGTAGAACATCCTGTGCTTAGTACTTATTGTGGCCTTTTAATGCAGAAATTGTGTTTGATTCATCAGCAGGTGCAGGAGGCATTACCAGTGAGATAAACCGGTCCGGGGAACGCGCTGGAGCCAGGCGATTGGGTGCTGCTAAAGAATTTGGAAAGAAAGTCATCGTTAGCACCCAGGTGGCGCGGGCCCTATCAAGTACTCTTGGCGACGCAGACGGCAATACGTGTGGATGGAAGGAAGTCGTGGATCCATGCCACCCATGCCAAGAAGATTCCAACTTCACTGAAAGACCTGCCTGACCCAGATGACCGGAAAGAGACAGCGGTACCAGAAACGGAAGAAACTGTTGCCAGTAAGCAGCCACCAAATCTGCCAAAACGAGAAGTGAAACTCGAAACAAAGCCTGAGATGATTGCCAAAGAGGGGGAAGGGCAAGAGTGCCCCAACGTTGCCCAGCAGAATCGACATCGCTGCTGGCCGACACGAAATCTGCCTTGCAAATACCAGCAGAAACAAATCGTGTACCCCTTTGGCACCCACCAGCACTTGCCAGCACGCCAAAAGACTGATCTGCATCATTGGCGCGGCGCACACCAGAACCTGCAGTAGCGCCACAGTCTGACTTTGAGCCTGAATCTGGAAGTGCACCGGCACTGTTCACTGGTCACATGATTCCAGGAGTAAGGTGATACAACTTGCGGCCTCGAAAGACAAAGTGATCCGTAGTTCTTTTTGGTGTTTATGTCAACCTCTGGTTCAGCTCATGGATGGAGAAGGAACTAGAGGTGTAGAGAAGAGAAGCGTGAGAATTGTGCAAGTCGGACAATTCAAGACTCGCGGCTCCTCGGTGCGATCATAAAAGTACATGTGTGAGGAACCAGAGCGGACAAGCTGGGCGCACATGGTACTAGGGCAATAAGATAACTGATCAAAGGTCCTCTGAGCAGTATGAGAAAGGACAAGTGATCTTGCCTAAAAAACTTACTGAAACAAATCCAGGCTATTAAGGACTGGCAGAACTGAACTGTGACAATTCCGTTGAACCTTTTGATCTCAGAGCAAGCGCGACGAAGAGAGATATCCACAAAGAACTGTGATAAGGAAGAAGAAGGACGACAAGAAACATGCCGGGACCGGTTCCAGCCTCCTCCTGCACCACCACTGCTGAGAATGAGTCAATTATAAAGACTGTAAGCTTAAGAAAAACGCATGGTAAAACGAATTTTATGCTGGCACTGACAATAATAATGTGCTTTATGAGCGTGGTATCGACAGACCTAATATTATGGTATGTGGAAGCGATACACCCATTAGAAATGTTTTTACCAATAGTTAATATATCCACTACTGAAAGCCCAGTTCAGGTGATTACTTATACCCTGCCCCCAATGGAAGAAAGACACAGGGAAGGTTTTGGGAATAATACGTTATTATTAATCATGAACATGACACATGCAATTCTTAAGAAAACAAATTGCTGGGCATGTGCCCATTTACCACAGCAAGCTGGGAAAGGAATAGGGTGGTATGTACAGCCATTACCATTAAGTTCTGCATGTAGTGCATCTTTAGGTGCAATGTTTTATGGGAAATGGAATGAGAGTAGTACGGGTCAATTAGACAGAACCAACATGAATGAGTTTGAGGAGATAATAATGAAGCCTGTGGGTTGTTCCATTTTCCATAAAGCGCAAGTAATAGTCCCAGAGCCCACAAGGAAAAGTACACGAAAGATAACACGACAAAATAGACAAGATAGATTGTCCCCACCAGAAAAGACATCTGTAATGATGTTTCGTGTAAGAACAGAAGGGGACAAAGATGCAATCCCCCCATCTTACACAGTGAATTATAGCCCAAGAACTGTCCCTTTTTGTCTAAAAAAGAAAGGCTCTTTTTCAGTCAGAACATATACTGGATGCATGAATACAGTGGTATTAAAATGGGAAATAGAACCAGTATATGTAGGTGATCCAGTTTATTTTATATGTGGAGAGAAAGCATACCCTTGGTTGCCCAGAAACTGGGGAGGTACATGTTACCTAGGTCTACTGTTCCCAGGAGTATTCCTCTTAGAAACAGCAGACATGGCCAGGCTATCCAGAACTAGAGTCAAAAGGACTGACGAGGGTGTTTTGATAGCAACTGATGTAGCAAAATAATTCATTCCATTCTTAGGGCAGATAGTGAACTCCTATAATATAAGGCAGCTGTCCAGGATACTAAAAAATACCATAAACACAACAACAGATATACTATTTAATATGACGTTGGAAGAAAGAGGAATCAGGTTAATGACGCTGCAGAATAGAATGGCTCTCGATGTGATCCTGGTTGATCGTGGGGGAATTTGCAAAATAGTGGGATCAGCGTGTTGTCTTTAGGTCGATGACTACTCCCCTACGATCTTTGAAGCGATAAAGAAAATGCATGTCCTAAGCTTTGAACTCCCTACTGGAGAAGGAAGCTGGGGAATAGGGTCTTGGTTTTGGGGAATACTACGTTCTTGGGGATGGAAGTTGATTTCAATATTAGTAGTGGTGTTTGGAATATTCCTAACGTGCTGTTATTGCATACACTGCCTACCAATAGTTTGCGCTGAGGTAACTGAGGGATGTACAGAAGGATGTATGCATATGATGACGAAGAAAAAACAACCTCATGGTCGAGCTGACCAAGACCCAAATGAAACAAAAACAGTAAAAGAGTTGATGGCAATAGATATTGATGAAGACGATGATGTTTACGATAGCATGCAAGATTCAAACATAAGTATTTCAGACTCATCATCACTAGAGGAGGTTTCATTAAATAGATGAGACGTTTGGCATACGGCCAAAGGAGGGTTTGTCAGTCTAGAAAAATGGATACCTCTACTTTGTGACCGCAAAAGTATTTTGGTGGCCGTGGGCCAACCGTCTCATGCACGATATGACAGAATATAGGTTTTCGAGCTTGCCAATGAACGGCCATTTTGATGTAACAAGAATCGCCATTTTGTTTTCTAACCATTGCTCATTGCTTTCTGTTCCTATTGCTTCGCAGTATATTTTCTGCTTACACTGCTCGACTGTAAAACATTTTTGTCTGCACGCAAAAAGGACAAGGCCGCAGGGCCGTGAGGATAACAAGAGTTTGTTGAAATTAAACATAGGCAGCGCCAGGAAGAATGCCCTGCTCCCTCCCGAATGTAGCCTTGAAGCAGAGCTGCAGGGCATTTAATCATTTCGCAGCTGCCAGCCAGTCTCGTTATATGGTAGAATATGTTAGAATAATACAGCTAAAGGCTTGAATTATGCTTTTCTTACGGCCCCCCTTTGCTGAACCCCGCTAGAGCGTGTCGGCTCCCAGGACACAAATAGCACCTAATAGATAGCAAGGTCCGGAATGCAACTCTTCCCCCTGTATGTAGCTTGCTTCCAAGAACAGAAGCACTGTGTTCTATTCAACAACTAAAAGATGCCTCTGCACTCACAAATGGTGTCCAGTCAACTGGTCGACTGCAATTTGGTCGACTGCAATTTGGTCGACACCATTTGGTCGAATGCCAAATGGTCGAATTTTTTTTTTTTTTTATATATGTGTTTTGTGGGTTTTCGTGTGGGGAAAAAAAATAAAAAAGAAAAAAAAGGGGGTTGGGGGGGGGGGACCCCCCCAAAAAAAACCAAAAAATGGGTAAAAAAAAAAAAAAAATTCGATCATTTGGCATTCGACCAAATGGTGTCGACCAAATTGTCTGTCGACCAAATATTTTCGACCATTTGACTGGTAGCCCTCACAAATTGCAAATTGTTACTAGAATAGATGTTTGAAGGTGTCATAGTTGTCGGAGATGTCCATCATCACACCAAGTTCAAAGAAACCCAATAAAAGGGGGCTGTTAAACATGTCATAGCTGATTGTTTGATATGCATTTTGTATATATGTAACTGATGTACGTAATTCACTCTCTTGCGTCCCTCGAGGTGTAGAGATACACGTCGCGGGGCGTGAGACCGAGTTGGCCAACTGAGACTTTTGCTTTGCAATAAATCCTAGCTTTGGGAATACAACCTCGTGTCTGGCGTATCTATCGTGTGTGGTGACTCGCCTTGTTTCCATACACGTTAGGGACCCACAGGGGCCCCTTTCAATCTGGGCTGCTTTCACTGCTTGCATTAAGCACAGAGGAGACTTCCCAACCATCCTGGACACTCATCAAAACTGCCCGTATGACCCATAAGGCAACCATTGCCTACTTGCGAGTCGCGACTCAGGTGTAATGCTAGAGCATTGCACAAATCGAGATTAAACCAGGAGACTGGCCTTCTCTTGCTATGCCCGGCCCCAGGCTTTCTGCAACACCATACTGAGGCCTTTGTGCACCTGCATCCCAGGACAGGACTCAAGACCCTGGGTATATGCCAACCCCCTAGTATGGGATTCACTAGCTAGTACAACCTGTAACTTCCCTGTCACCGCGCTCCGTTGCTGCCTAGCTAGTTTCAAACTATATAAAACCAATAACAAAATACTAATGCAGAGTTCAAGCCGACCAGATATGCAGTCAGTATTCAATTCATATATTTTTTCCAAACTCATTTTCAAATATTTGATGCTATTTAGCCTGGCCGAGAAGGGTCAAGATTATAGCATGTCAAACGTGTCACAGTTAATTGACCTCTCTGAATTTTCTTTTTGCAAGTTGTTTCTTTTATTTTTCATATGGTTAACTTTCTTTTAATTTGTAGAAGGTGCAGCCATGACCCTCTGCCTTTTCTTGTAACCCATTGAGTGTGGAATGAGTGTGGATCAAAGGCATTGTGGGTATGCAAATTAGCCCAAATGCAAACCTTTTCTGCAGGAAATTGTTTTTGTCTAAGAGAGCAGTACTACTTCATGCATAACTTAATTTACCCAAAACAGACATTTGCGAGATCATGAACTTATTTAAAACATGAATTTTTTTAATCCATATATGATTTAAACATGGTTTAAACGCACTAATTTGGACTAATTGTATCGAACATCTTCTTAGGGGATACTCGCAATTCCCTCATAAAAGGGTTTGGCTGACGTGCTGTGCTCACTCCTTCAGCGAAATATGGGGCCACTTTGAAAATAATTTCCAGGGCCACTTTTGGTTCCCAGTCCAGCCCTGTGTGTCCTTATTACATTTATAACCATTATTAAAAAGATTCACAATTTTCATAATCCACAACAATTCCAGGAAGAAATATTAAGATCCGGAGAACTAAACACACTGGGTTGAATCTGCTAGGCCCACTTTATATGCCAAAGCTTTCATACGCCAGGGCCAGTCTTCTTGTTTAGAAATCTGAGATGTTGATAATGCACCACTACTCTTCAAAGACATTACAGGACTAGGCATCATCTATAAATGGCTGAGAATGGGTTCTTCCAGAAATGTCTTCAGACAATGTGGATTAAAAAAAGAGCATAGGTTAATACCCATTGCCCTAAAATCCTCCAAGCGATTCCATATAATCTGTGCAACAATCTTTGAGCAAAAGTGGGTGATCACACGATCTGAACCTTTATCGGGTAAATATACCCAGTCAATGTCACCCGTGTGAATCAGACGTACAGCAGGAATTGTAGAAAACAAATGCATCAAAACTGAGCGATTAAAGGCCACAGCTTCATTTACAGTCCTTAGAATTTCAAAGCCTATAATTCTGGCATCCATCGAGTCTTACAGGAGTAACCCACGTTCGGTTATGGTTATAGGATCTGAACCAATAATGAATGTATCCCTAACTGTGGCCCACTCCCTCATGCTGTTCCTATACACATCAATAGAAATGGTCTGATTCTTGGCTGCTAGAGACCGTTCAGGATGAAGAGCAAACATGCATGGGGGAGCAGTAAGGTTGGAGGTGTCCAAATTCTTAGATGGTAAAGACAGTAAGAGTAGAAGGAATTAGATAATTAGATCTTTCGGCTTCAGACTGACTGAGCACTGTTATCAAATCCACCCCACTGAATTCAGTGTCACATTCAAATCACTCTGAAGAAGGATCTTGAGCTAGAAGCAGCTTGGCTTTTGTGAGGAAACATAAATATTACACTGGATCAACCTAGTTGATTTTGTGGGCTTATTTTTCTTTGCTTTTTTCTTTGATATGACCTCTGTAAAGCATTCTGCATTCATAGAACTATCAATTATCTTTAAGGTATCAGATATTTCCCTTGTCAACTTAGTCATGTTATTTGTATCGCATCTATCCAGTATTTCTGGTACCATAGATAATGATCTTAAAAATGCATGGCGGAAGATATGTTAGGCTGAAGATTTTCAATGTCTTCACCTGATTCACCTGTTTATTTCCAGACGTTTTAGGCATTTGTTTTCCCATCTCAGGAGAATTTATAATGGACTTGTCAGAATTTACAACCAAGTTTGAATCAAGCGCAAGACGGATCCCTGTTTGCAGAGGAACTCCATAGAAGCAAATAGATCCGAGGAAGTACTCAATCTGTCAAGTGAATGAGTCTGGTCATCAAACTGCTGTTTTGATGCAATATGAGTCCTAGGAACAACTATTACTCTGGGGGACATTATCCAAATTAAATACCAGTTTACCTGAAGTGTCTGAAGTAACTCGTTTACGATACTGTGGCTCTACCTTCAGCTAATTTGTGATAATTCAAAGTTGTCAGGCATGTGCAGGCTCAAGATCTTTTATGTTATCATAACGTTTTAGTAATGATTGTAATACTAAGTGAAGAGATGAAACAGAAGCCTTACTTAAAGTATCAAGAGAAATATTTGACGGTAAAATATCAGCATTTGGATAGTCTTGTAGATTGTTGGGATGGCTCCCTGACTGATCCAACTGCCGAGCAGTAGTGGTTAAGATGACGTTCCACTTATTAAAAGATTGATGGTTATAAAATGCTTTTTTTCAGAGAAGTGTTAAGAACAAAATCTACATCATACACTTGGCACATACTAAGAAATGATTCAATCAGAGTGACCGAATCCCCCTGCCCTTGTACCCCTCCACTGTGTGGGCAATCAGCAGAATGTACATCTGACCTTGTATCAGGTGGAGTGGTCATTGACAGGACTGACAACACTCCCTAAGATCCAAGATGGTCACATTAGTTGTCATTCCAGGTGAGATGGGCAGCCTTGGATTCTAGATTCCCCAAAAGCAAAATCTTGGTCAATAGGTAGTAAGGAGTCCACATCAGGCGGTGCGTCCATATGTACCATGACTTCACCATTGGTTGCATTACTGCTTATTTTGTTCATGGTTAAAGAAAGCAATTAACAAGGAGGCTTGTAAAGCGGCACAGAATCCACAGCACTTACCACAGGCAAGTGTGGTAGGGTGTAGAGAACAACCCACACAGGCCCCTGGTGTCGCCCATCCCAATCTTCAATAGTCACCAAGGATTATTGCCACGCAACTTTGCATGAGGACTGAAAGACTGGAAGACTCCAAAGTGGAACACATGGCTAAAAAGCTCAAAGAAAGTAGTAAAGCACCCCGATCTGAGAAAGTAATCTCTGCTCCTAATCAGCAATTCCACAAGCTAGAGGAGCGGGCCTAGGAACGTAAACGTACACCAGTGTCAAGCTGCACTGAATGAACAAAAGGGTCAACCACTTTCGACACTGGAGAAGTTATCTGGCGCCTAATGGTCTTGAAGAACAGAGGCCTTGGTTAATTTTGGACTTAATTATGAAATTAAAACCATTTAGAGTCTCTTGACCTGATGGGCATCCAAAATTACACTTAAGCAATCAGTGCTTAATTCTATTTTCTTGGATATCGCTGATACTGGCCACATGCCTCTATCATGTAAGTGCTCAAATCTGCTGCTGATAATAAAGAAGGATAATAGACTGGAGCCTTAAAATGACAGACTCATTGCCTCATTGATGTGGGCAGCAAGATCTATACTTCACAAGTTTGATCAAAATTGAATAGCTGGCTCACTTAATCTGACATGTGGTATAAACATCAATTAGGCTTTCACAAGGACATAGGTACCGTGCTAAATAGCATTTTACTCTATTAAATCCAGAGGGAACATCAGTTGGACAGAAGGGCTACATATATAGCCTTTATTGATCTCTCAGCAACCTTCGATAAGGAAAATCAGTGGATACTTTAGGGAAAGTTAAAGGCCTGGGATTTACCAGATGATTTTCTGCATACAATTATAATAAAACATACTGCTACCCAGATATCCCTGATGAGGCTGGTCGAATGCCTGACCCAGTGAACACATTCAGAATCCTACTTCAAGGATGTGTTCAGGGCCCTTCTCTTTCTAATCTCTATATTGGTTGTTTAGGTAATGTTTTAAGCAAGGACAAATCTCTTCCTCCAAAATTAGGCCCATTGCATATACATTATTTGGTATATGTGGATGCCTTGGTAATTTTGGATCAAAGTCTGATTGGACTCCAATGGAGTATGGGGCTACATGTCACAGACAATGACGTAGATTAACTATATCCAAAATATTCATATTTGAAAACGCTTGGTAGAAGTCTATCATTTCATGGTATCTGGCCGGTGAAAAGATGGAAGTTGTTTAATTTACATATGTGGACTTTCTGTTTTATAAAAAATAAAAAATACTAACAACTTGTAAACATTGCTATGATAGACTACATGCACTAATTGTGATGCGTGCCACCCAAATGAAAAGGATTCATATGCATCTTGGACAATACTCTATTTTATTGGCCCTAATAACTATAAAATGAAGGTTGTGCCAAGTCTATAGTATGGTGCTGGGCTGTTTACACAAGACAACCAAATATGTTCTAAATGGTGGGGCTGATGTGGAGGAGGGCGTTAAAGCTGCCAAATAATATCCCTTCTTCAGTTCTACAGTATGAATTAGGTTTTTTATCATTAATTTCAAATATTACTTTTAAAAAAACCTTAAAGCTATTGGAGAGAATGACTAACAAGATACCCAATTACTTGAAAAGACTTCCCTGTTGTAAATGGAGATCTCTTTGAATGCGGCTTAGGATGAATCTTTTATATGCCAACGGAACAATTGGGGCTTCAGTGAATGATTTATGAAGTAAGCGATTCTGCTGTTTTTGTCTGAATGAAGATGTTGTTGAAAAACTAATACATGTGTTATAAACTGCCCCAATCTTGCTGAAAAAAAAGATATAGATATATTTTTAAAAATTTAATTGAAGGCAATCGAATTTTCTCGACAAATTTGAGGACACATATTTGTGTTTGAAGACAGGGTTCCTTGGTATTGGGGACATTAAGATATATGATAGAAATGTTTATTATAAAGGAGGATGCATGAAATATATAATGTTAATCATATAATGATAATGATAGTTTTCATACACTAAATCACATATACATGTATGTTGTTGAATGTAGTGTAGTCTAATGAATTATTCAAATATATATATATATATATATATATATATATATATATATATATATATATATATATATAATCTTTTTATATTTGTATTATTATTGTGTAAGGTTTGATATAAACCCTCTTCTGTCCCTGCCTGCATTATCTCCCACTCTGGTGAGCATATTAACTGAAAAAAAGAAAATGCCTTATCCAGAGTGTATTGGAGCATTGGAGCAAAGCAACTGTATCTCCGATGCAAGGTAGAACAATCCCTCCCTGCAAGGTGTCGGAGATCATCAGGTTCCAAAACAGTAGTGTGGTTGCAGCTAGCTTTCAGGAAAAAGAAACTGGGTGGCAGAAGGATGGATGCGGTGGGATCATTCCTTTGGAACAGTTTGCCAATCACCATGAAACAACATAAAAACCACCACCACTTCAGCAGAAGGCCCAAGACCTTCCTCTTCAGGAAATTCTATGGACTTGACTGCTAACATTCATAACTATGCATATTTGCTAGCCTTGTTCTATTGCTTCTGAAATATTTCCCTATGTCCCTAATAATTCAATCCTCCACCCTTCTGCCCTTGCATTGTTATTGTGCACTTGTTATGTATGAAGCCCTTCTCCCAAGTCCTTTCCTTGAGCATTTATCTGACCTGAATTTCCAGAGCGACTCTTACATATAAGATTCCCCCTTCATCGTCCTTACTACTGGGGTACTATGAAATGGCATTGCTTGTCGTTAGGGCCTTAAATATACATAATAGGTATAATATGATATGCATTTGCACAGTATACCGCCTGTGTAATACAAGGATTGAAAGGGGACAGGACAGGGTGGACCAGCATCAGTGGAGTAGTAAGTGGGAGCTGCGGGGGGAGGGGTAAATGGAGTGGACAATGGAAAGGGGGTTGTGGGAGGGGCCCATGGAGTGGCAGGGTTTCCAGGGCTACCCCCCAGCTGACAGCAGGGAGCTAAGTTGGGGGGGGGGCAGGGGTCTCTGTGTGTCCCCTGGAGAATGAGGAGGTGGGAAGGGGCACGAAAGGGATCCTTTTTGCAATTTCCATTGCACAAAGGTCTAAACGCAATAGGAATTGTCAAAAGAATAATACTGAAAGCCTCAAATAGAACCTAGTAGACATTGTACAGCTTTCTGCTCAATCAACTTAACGTCGGATATGAACCCTCTGTGCTTCTGCTCATAGACCACCTTGGTTCACAAAATCCTAACAAATATGCAGGTGACAATTTATTGGAAATCAGAAATAGCAACACATGCATAGGTTGCCAGAGATTATACAATTATAGTACTCCTTTGTGGCGGATGTCATGCTCCTTCAAACATGTATTTGATGAGTAGTGGTGCAGTCTGTTAAGACCTCGCTTGTTGAAACATTACAATAATAACTTATTGAGAGGTTTGGGGAACAGTCAGAAGGTGCTATACAGCAACAGTCAAGGACAATGAACAGCTTCTCCTTCTCAGAAGCACATGCCACTGAAATCCTATTGTCCTACAAAGGGCTCAGACAAGGCACGGACCTGTGCAACCCTGGATATGAAATGACATGATAGGTTTTTATATCGCGCACTTAATACCCAGAGGTTTCTAAGCATTGATAATAACCAGAGGTTTCTAAGCATTGACCCAGGATCAAACCTGTGCTGCTCCGTCTCGTCTTCCTTCCAAGGCAAGCTCGTTGCCCCTGAGCTATCCTCCCGAGCCATGAAGCCATTGCTGCAGATTACATCATAAACCTGCATTCGTCAACAGATCATTACAGACAGGATATGTATTTTTTTTTATTATTGGTGTTACTGGATTTTTCACTCAGAAAAGCCTTGTAACACTAGTCAACAAGGCAACCCAGTATCAAGAGCAATACATTAGCAGAATGACCTGTGACAGGACAGTTACAGACAAGTTCAAGAGGTTTGGCTATACACAGCACAGTGTCTACTATGAGTTTCTTGTATGTACAAAGGAGCTTCATTAAAATATCCGCTCCAACATATCAATAGGGAATCACTGAATAGTGGTAGGATCGATAGTGAACGTGTGGTTTGCTTATTCCACCACCATTTATGAGCATCACCCTACTAAACATATCAAAAGGCTGCAAAATGTCCAGAACGCTGTGCATGGACAGCCTTTGGCATATGGAAATGGCAAACACTCAGCCACCAACTCGGAGGCATACACTAGCTATTTGTGCAAGACTAGATCTTCTTCAAGATCCTATGCCTTGCATGCAAATGCTTCTTTAAAAGATTCTGCGCCATACTGCACCCATGAGAAGAAAAAAAAATCTCAAAATACAGACCCAATAAAGCTTCACACTCCACACAGGCAAATTGATTGCTAATCACTCAAATGGTGTGCAAATCCCAAATGGATTGAGCAGCCTTTGCAATGGTGTTCCAGAAGACTGAAGGCTTAGCCCCAGCCCGGGCTTAAAGTCACGACCCACCTGTTTTGACAAGGCCCCTAGGAAGAGAACCAGAGTATGCCAGAATATGGCAAACTGCCAAATAGGTTATGCAGTGAGATACTTGCAAATGAATAAACATAGCATACTGGTGCCCAGCTGTAAGTGCACAACAACTGTACTGTTTGCTGTGTTGCGGTGTTGGTCTGGACCTCGGAATCGTTGCTTCCTCGCTGATTGTCGGACCTGAGTCTGTGAGAGGAAGTACTACTGGTGTCACGCAGAGACCGTGGCGAGACCTGCTGTGGACATTGAAACGCTGTGGGCGTCACGCTGACTCTGCCCCCAAAACTCCCAGCAGCCTACAAGTATTCTCGTGCCTGCGCACCTGCACGCGCACCTGTAAGTGCACAGCAAGTGTACTATTTGCTGTGTTGGACGGGACCTCGGAATCTTCGCTTCCTCAATGATTGTCGGCGGTCTTATTGCAGAACCTGAGTCTGTGAGAGGAAGTACTACTGTGGAACGCTGCGCTGCGGAAATACCTGCTGTGGACATTGAAAGTAAATATAGTTGTTTACTATAGGATTTCGGACTTGTGTTTTAGACTGAATGTTGGGACTCTGTGCTCGGAATTTGTTTCCCTTCTACTTGCTCACGCCAACTTCTTGCTTCTTTGAATTTCAGCGCCGTGGCCGACATTCTGACTTCGCCCCCAAGACTCCCAGCAGCCTACAAGTATTCTCGTGCCTACACACCTGCGCGCGCACCTGTAAGTGCACAGCAAGTGTACTGTTTGCTTTTCTCTGCTCTTCGCTCTCTGCTCTCTAGTTACAAAGGAGTAGCCTGAGTTAAGAAAAAGAAAAAAAAAGCGTACGGAACGCATAAGGGTTATTACAGGGTCAACAGAAGGAGCAAAGGTATTTTCCAGCCTCCCAATGATTTGTTGAAATTGACTTGATATATGTGTTTTTAATATCCAAGTAGAGGAATTCTTACCTGAACCGTGAAAACACTATTCATTGGCAATATCTGTGCATCCAGGCAGGGGTGTTGCTAGGTCTGGAAAAGATCCGGGGCTACACTAATGTTGGGATTGTCGGGACTCGGGGCTAGCTAGTCTTTTGGTTGCAGTCCCTGAGATTTTATCCGGGGCTACAATCAAAAGACCGGGGCCATAGCCTCCTTAACACCCCCTAGCAACGCCTCTGCACCCAGGCATCTAGTTACGTAGGTGTGCTGAGTTATAACTGTATTGCAGACCTGTTCAACTTTTGTTTTCTGCCCCCTAGTCAGTTGTGCATATGGAGTTGCATACGGCAATACAGCAGAAACAAATGCCTATGCCTACCAACAGGTCTGACAGTGACGACGGAAATTCTGAATATGGAGGAGGCACCCCGATAACCCGGGCGGTGTCCTCCTCAGCCTAATCTCCCTCCCCCTCCTCAGGATGGAGGAGGGGAGGAACTCGCCGAAGCGCGCCAAAAGCGGGGGAAAGCCCGCAAAAACGAGGCGACACGGCAAAATGGGGAAAAAGCATGCGAAAGGCTACAATAGAAAGGGGCGGGGCTACCCCCCTTTAAAGCAAGCGGGCTTCCCACTGCCGGCAGCATCCAGCCTTGGCAGTGGGACGCCCACCTGCCAACAGAGGCCTTCGTTTTTAGCTCCTGGTTCGGGTTGCGCATAATGAAGGAAGTGGTCCAGCAGGAGCAGTTCCAGAACATCCAGCCCAGGAAGCGGTCCGGGAGTGGTGAAGCTGGAAGAGCAGCGGTCGATTCCGGAATTCGGTGGGCCTAGCGAAGGTAGGGTGTGGAGTTGATGGGTGGCGGCCGGCGCCTACCCTTGTCAGGAGGCCTCGAGGCCCGGGCATTTCCTCCACCAGACTAGAAGAGAGAGGGAGTGAAGGGCGGCGCGGGGCACTGGCCTTTGCCGCTAGGTGCCTTGTAAGAAGGAATAGGCGGCTTGCTGTATTGCGGGTTACGACCGCATGGCTGCTAGGCACCAGGGTAAAAGGCACTGGAACAGTGAAGCAGTTATGGGGTAATGTTGAGCGGCTCACACTGTGGTGTGAAACGTTATTATTCACGGGCTTGGATGTGCAGCTTGGCAGCAAGCGCTGCATTTGAAGGGGTGTCATGGTCTCCGAGCACGATGTGGCCCCCGTGCTGCGTGATGCCTTTGTCAGAGGAGTTCGTCGTAAGGGCTGGGAGTCGCCCGAGGTGGAGGGAGTATAAGGAGAACAAAGGGCCGGAAAGGCTAAGCGGGTCAAGGGCAAATGAGTTGTAATCCGACTCGGCGTGATAGCTCAGTGGCTTCAGCCCTTCAGTGGCTCAGGGCTGGAAGAGGTGTTGCAATGGGAACATCCACCCAAGAACAAACTCTTGGTAAAGTATCTGTTCTTTTCTCCGGCAGAGCAGGACGAATGCGGCCTGCTATACAGACCGTAACTAGGTAGTTAAATAGGCAGGAGGAACAAAGCAGGCAGCAACATTTCCGAAGTGGCTAGCCTTGCGTGACATTGTTGAAAGTAGGCGTCAATTTATGGGGACGGAGAAAAACAGGGGCCATCACGCATTTTTCGGGATGCCAGGTCTCGGTCGAGGGGCGTGGAATAAAGTATAGTGAAAAAGCTCCATGCCGCGGGTCAGCAAGAGGTAACGGCCAGGTAATGCCGGTGGTTTAACAAACAATTCTTAATGCATTCCATAGTCAGCTCGCATGATGGGAATGAAAGCGCGGCGGGGGTGAGCAGGATGCATAGGATAGGGCGCCGGGTCTACTAATAATGCGAGGAGGAGGTAGTTGCAACATGTTCCTACAGTAGGGTGAAGTATAACGCGCCCAGGCTGGAGGGTCCACACTATCACCATAAGGAACATTAGGGTCAGTTATAGCGAGCCCGGTATGCACTATATGAGCAGATAGAAGGCAGCAATGTGCGAGTGTTCACAGAGGAAGGTATGCACTTTAAGGACTGCAGCAGAGCGTGCGTTTTTATTTTGCATATCGCACCTGGGGTTGTCGGGCTAAGGGGTACGGATCGTATGCCAACCCAGGGCACAGATGCAGGGAATGTTGCAGTTGGGATCAGGGGGTCGCAGCAGGCTGGTCTCCCAGATGGTAAAGGTGAACCTTTTGTCGAGTGGCCTCAGTGGCCTAATGGTTAAGGAACTGGCCTCCAAAGCCATGGGTTGTGGGTTCGGATCCCATATGGGGTGGTTCGTAGCATTTTGGTTTTAATTCTGAATTCTAACGTTATGAAGATAACGGGATAACGTGCTCATCTTGGAAGCACGACGGTACAAAGCACCCCAGGTTCGGTCCGCGCATAGAAACCTCTGGGTATGAAGCGTGTTATGAATAACCTTAATATTTTTTTCGAAAATATGATAGATGTTTTAGAAATGCAGGCATGTATTCTTCCATTGCGGTTGTGCTGACAGTAGTAGTAGTGGGCAACTGGTGTATTACATGCTCGGTTATGGGCGTCACGAAGGTGACAATGCGATTAAGCTTCTAGGGTGTGTTACTTCACTGTGCATCTAGTAGTTGACCAGTTACGGGACGGTAGTCTTTAAATGGCACAAGTTGCGGCACATGTGACCATCAAAGTCCACCTTGGGAACTATTTAAACATTCGGTTCGAAAGGGAAGGATTTGACGGCTGCAACGGCGGGACAAGCAGATATGACTCTTCCCAAGGAATGGGGGAGCGGCACTGGGCAGGGACTGCAAATGGGTGCTATAAACAGTATTGAATGATGCCTTACATTAAGTGTGGGAGCGCCACGAGGCTGGTAGCACACAGTTGCGCTACAAGGATGATGGTATGCCCCTTTCCAAAGTTTAGGGGAGCACCACAAGGCAGGGAGGACGAAAGGCAGGGCGGCAAACGCCAAGCAGGATGCCTTTGCTTAGGTAGTTCTTAGTTGTGAAAGTGCACGGTGTGGGGCGCAGTGCGTCAAGGCCCATGTTCGAAAGTGGGTGTACTTACATGAGAGAAAGGGCGCAGGGGCACTGTTACGCATTTGCATGGGGAGAAACAATTGGTGTACTTATTACCTCAGATGCAAGGAACGGGGCGACAGAACATAGAATTGGGTCTTGGTTACAGTCAGTCTGACATGGGCTTCCAGGAATTAAGAGTCGCCCATGGGAAGCAGTTAGTAGGCTTTGGTAAACGAAGGGGGTAGGCTATGATTTGTACGGTTTATTGCTCCATTTTTTGCAGCAGGGGCATAAGGAATGTATTGGTAAATGGGGGCAGGAGGTGGTAGTTGAGTGGCAAAGTACGACCGGCCGGGATGGGGTTTAGCTTGCACAAGTGGCACGCCAACCCCAACCAGAAGAGGCCAAGGGAAAGAATGGGTAGCGAAAGCCTCAGGCCGAGTGGGTTTTAATATCATCCACCCTGCTGGAATGGTAGCTGCAGACCTATCCCTTTTGTGATTGTTCAGAACATTTGGGGTTCCCTCCTTGTTTACTGTTGGTTGGCGGCTCAGTTAGAGCTTTTAAGGGCTTGCACATCGTCCCCTCTGGGCGGGATAGGCCCAGGACAGCGTACTGTAGTACGCTTGTAAGCCAGGCATGCCAAATGGAGACTGGTGGGCCAAGCGAGCACGACTCTCCCTCCTTCTCCTTTTCTCTCAACCAGAGCCACTTAACACAAGATGAGGCGCTTGGTAGGGGGGTAACTCTATAAGACAACTCTGGGTGTCAGGGCTATTGCATATTAAACATTTTGGGGAAACCAGAGGCGGACTGTTGCTGTGCCCAATTGGGCACACAGCAGTTCAAGTTGCTGGCAGGGTCAAGTCCCAATAATTAAAGGGGGGGTTCCCAGAAACAATCTCAATGGGATGTGACATCGCCAGAAATTAGCAGGTCAAGGTCTAACAGGTTTGGAAAACATTTAAAGGTGTGCATTTTAAGGTTAACAGTTCGGCAAGGTCAGCCCGTTTTATAGGTTTGGGATTAGATTAATCTGATCACTGGTTGGGGATACCGAGAGCTCTGAGTTAGGACGGGGGGCCAGGTTGTCAAGCATACACACGTAACAAAGCTGCAACGTGATGCAATGTGGGGAGCAGTCTGGTTGGGGCTTAAGAAGTACTTGATATTAAACAACGCAGTGTGGTACACCGAGAGCAGCAGGGACGTGTTTAAAGGCACAGGTAGCAGGGTCAGCGCAGCCGTGCACCTGACCAATGAAAAGGATCAAGTAGCAGTGGTAAAGGTGTACAGGGCAGGTAGCAATATAAAGTTGTGGAAAAGCACTACTAAGTACGCCTGAAGAGGGGCAGTCTTCTTGGTTATGGCAGTTGCCTTACATGATAAGTAAAATAGAGAGGGGGAGCCCTCTCGTGAAAGTTGGGAGGTGGTGCGTACAGGACAAGTAAGAATGGAACCTGGGATGAGACAAGGGGGAAAAGAATGCGGAGGTACAAGTCTAACAAAGGACTAAAAAGTCAGCTTCGCCCATCTAGGACGGCGATCCCCCAGTTGGTATCTCGCAGCTGGCGGAGCTAGGTTAAGGTGGGGGGGGGGAGCATTAGGCTATTGAAGGGGTAGATGAATGTCTATGGGTGGATTATGTAGCCCCTGGTTGAATATACAAGAGGGCGAGTGCATTGGCCAGCATGGGGCAGGGGAAATTTCACTGGAAATTGGGCACAATGTGCTCTAAGCTCCTGGAGATGTGTTACACAGAGGAGGCATGGGCTGATTAACCCAAAATCCACGTAGTATAAACCAGTGGAAGGCAGACACTTGTCAGCAAGAGGGATAGAGCTCCGTAGTGGAAATCAGCACAAAGTTCTTGGAAATGTAAAATGAGGAAAGACGGCACAAGATCGGGGATCTTGGGGGGGCGAGTTTAGCCTGATAAAAAAGGGAGACGACTGAGGAAAGGGGAAGTAAAGCAAAGGTGGCGCCTGAAATTCTAACTAAGGAACAAAAGCTCTACTTCATCCGGCAAGAACGGCGCTCCCCCAGCATGGTAACCCCTGCAAGGGCAGGCTGAGCAAGGTTAAGTTGGCTGGGGAGCCTTAGCCGAGTGAAAGTGGTGAGGAACCTATTGCGGGTGCAGTAGGAGGAACAAGTTGGAAAGGTGGCAGGGGCAGAAGTGTCCCAGAACAGGCGCACCCGGGTGCCGCCGTGGTTGAAGCGGAGCACGATGGAAAGGTGGCAGGGGCAGAAGTGTCCCGGAGCAGGCCCACTTTGGTTAAGGCGGAACAGGATGGAAAGGGACAGAGGCAAAGTGTCCCGGAGCAGGCCTGCCCTGGTTAAGGCAGAGCAGGATGGAAAGGGGACAGAGGAAAAAGGGTCCCAGAGCAGGCACGCACTGGTAAGACAGAGCAAGAGGGAAAGGTGGCAAGGGCAGAAGTAAAGCAGACATGGCCTTAGCATCTTAAATTCCACTGAATAATCTCTAAAAGATGGTGTTCATCTGTTGGCAATGGGAAAGGAGGTCTGGGTGTTGAGAGGTATATCAGGCCGGAAAGAATATAAAATCGACAAGCCACCTTTTCTCCCCACCAGCAGCAGCCCGGAGGAAATGAGATCGGTCTGGGCGGGGTGCCGGGGATGAAATGGGCACAGCTGCAGGGGCAAGTGCGCATATTGCCAGGGGAACAGCAAAAGACGGGCATATTGGACCTACATCTGGGAGGACCGACCCGACAAGCCTAGGAAGGGGGGCTCTGACGCCGACAGGGGTTTTGGCCAGAGCAGGCACGGCTTGATTAAGTTAAATTCCCTTGAGTATTTTCTGAAAGATGGGGTACATTTGTCACCAAGGGGGTTGGAGCTATTCTTCAGGAACCTTTGCACAGAAATCCAAGAAATGTAAGGAAGGTAGCAGGGGGGAGCCACGGTGGTCGGTAACCCACCTGTGGCATGGCGGTGTTTGGGCAACCAAACACAACAGACAGACTCCGGATGAGCCAGGAGAAAGCTGGAAGGGTCTTCGCTCTTCCTAGACCAGCGCCCCTTGGGAGCCTAAACGGTAGGGGCATCTGGGGGAACAACAAGGGCTCAGCTTCCCCCAAGGAAACGGCACTCTCCCCGCCCACGAACACCTGCATGGGCAGGCAAGGCTCAGGCGCAAAGGGCTGGGAGAGTTGGGCCTATGATGGACTTTTGGAAGGAAAGGGGGAAGCAGGTTTTTGGACACATAGCAGTCGCCGCATCTTCTGAATTATTTCCACTATTGTGTGCAGTTTGTTTTATGATATTGTAGAAAATAAATCTGCAGCCTTTTTACGCCAAAAAACAAAGCAAGACTCATGTGACACTTTTCTGGGTGAAAAAGAGGAATGAGTTATTGCTAAGTAATGGGTCCAAAATGGGCAGATGCACGGGTTATCAGGTAGTGACGTCTAGGATAGTTAAATATGGTATTGAGCCCCTTGCACTGAATAATCCTGCATGCAAACGCAAAATAATTTGCCAACCTGGCTTACTAACTGAATGCAAGCTTGACAAAATGACAACATTTTTCAATAAAATTGAACGTACCGCAGAGGCAATCCAGTTTTAGATGACACCATGAGAGATTGAGATTAGCTCACAAGAAATTATGAAAGAATTAAGTATAGCGTTTGCCTGTATTGGAACCAATTAACTTGCCCAAGCGTTATTTAACCCTCCATCAAATATAACAGAATCGCTTGAGAGGGTACCTGCTGTTGAGCGCATAGTAAAAGAAAAAGAAACAGATAGCATGACCTCTTGTCCGATTTTAGTCGTACTGATACAAATGCTGCAAGGACAGTAGGCAATAACGGTAAAGGTAATAACAATGAGACATACAATGTACCACCGCCATTAAGTAAAATTGCAGAGAAACATCTACCCATAATATCTACTGCTAATCAGATAGCTGCTAACATAGTAGCAGCCATGGCTGTAGAAAATCAAAGCGGTATGAAGCAGGTAATGGCTAAAGAGCTGCTGGCCAAACAGAGTAATAACGAGAGAAATATGAACCATTAGTACCCGGCGAGGATCAACCAGAATGTAACAAGCATTCTGATTGGCCCTTGCCGGGGAATTGCCAGGCAGGGAATCCCTTGCACGCACGTACGTGCCTTTGTTTGATCCTGGCGGGGGGGGGTGGTGGCTCCTTAGCCAATGAGGAGGCTCGAAACGGTGCATGGGGGGAACGATTGGAGTTCAAACCAGCAACTGGTTTGATTGATATCAGACAAGCAGGTGTAGCTCAAGAATTGATTCCACCACATATTATACCACCACATATTATAGCTGTGCACACACCAGATAAAAACTCGCAAACTGACCTTCTTGATATATCTAGTAACGCTAGTTTTGCGTGTATGAATTCAGAAGAATTGTTCCAAGTGCTAGAAAATGTGCTGACATCGCTTGTTGATTAATGTGAATCTAATGAATGTAAACGAGACATACACTCCCTATTACTAAACGAAATTAGCAGAAAATAGAAGAAACGCCATAAGGATATTAGCACTAATACTCATGCTGAAATAGTGAAAGACAGCTTTACACCAGGCAAACAAGCGGAGAATCTAGTAGCTGAGATTATGTTCGTCCAAAACAATGATGACTATACTATCTCAGAACGCTCACCTAAAATGTACCACACACAGATAGGTAAACAAGTGTGCATAATCAGTAAAAGCAATAATATCAAACGTAAGACACTCTCAAAGAAAAAAATATGCTTCCAAGCAGGCGATGTATAGCACCAAGCCACCATGGGCTGCTCGTAATGGATGTATAATCAACAACAAATTAACATTGAGTAGCATTAGCATCGAGCCGACACAGCCAGTGGCAATAGTGGGAACCAAGAAAACAGGCGCAAAACCCATTTCTATCTTTAACGAACCGAACTATGTTGGTGACCATACTGCGGTGATGACCGTGAGAAGGATAGTTTGGTGGTTCAGGATAAAATGCATAAAGGGACTAAGATATCAGATATTAGATAATTTCGAGCCAATTCCACACAAAAAACTACCTCCAAAAACCAGAACAATGGCAAGGCTCAAGTAAAATAGTAGCCAAAAGAAAACTAAGAAGGCTAAAGGGATATTAGATGCAATACTGGTCGACATTCATACTATATTTGAAACCACAACACCCCCAACATGAAACAGACAAGAAAGTAACAGAAGATAATGGATCAGCTGATAACAGTAGGGAATCTGTGAGATTCCTAGAAAGTCCCACAGGTAGAGATGTGCCAGCGCATATTAAAAACATAGAAGTGGCAGCAAATTATGTGCGTGCTTTACAAATTGAGAACATTCATTCTTCACAATTGATTATTTTAAACAGACAACAAGAACTCAAGTTATGTACTTCAATAGTCCCACTGAGAATGACTGCTTCTAATGGGTTTAAAATTGTTGATCAGGCGGTGTCTTCTAGTAAAGTGATCACCAACATATGGGGCACTGATATAGCAATCCATGAATATATTATAAGT
Organism: Ambystoma mexicanum; assembly: GCF_040938575.1. Lineage (NCBI taxonomy): Eukaryota > Metazoa > Chordata > Amphibia > Caudata > Ambystomatidae > Ambystoma > Ambystoma mexicanum. The sequence goes on along the minus strand of NC_090922.1, from coordinate 1,358,717,278 downwards.
CATAGAAAGCTTTTTGAGAAATTGGGATATGTGTGCAAAGAAACCATGATGTCTAAAGTAAAAAATGTGATTCGACCCACCTCAAATTAGAAGTTAAGACTCTAACACCCGAATTAAATGCTGAGGTGTGCAGAAAATCCCCAAGAGCAACTGAAGATCTCATTAGTCCAATCATGAAACAGAGCATTAAAGCAAACAAACTTGCCATTGACATATCTAATCTAGATGGATATTGGCAGTGGCTCCCCGTAGCATTTAGGAACCACTTTGAAAATCGCTTCTGATGAAAATGACATCATCTTATCTTGGAATACACGAGGGAACTCTCACTATATTAATGAAGATGGTCTGCTAGCAAATATCAGTAAGTTCTGCTTAGCAGCCCTGCAAGAAACATGGCTAACTGAAGCATGCGATATTGACGGCCGATGCAGTTTTCAAAGTAAAGCAGTAAAAGGCATAAGAGGGCATCCCAAAGGAGGACTACTCATAACAATCAAAGATCCCTGGGTTGGTAAAATGGTAAGTTGGTCTACCTCTATCGTTCTGGCAGTAGTTGTTGAGTGTAAATTGCCACAGTTACCATTTTTGGTGTTGGTTAACATTTATATCCCGCCGGTCTGTACATTTTATACGGCTAACATAGCAACGGTCTCGAGAATCCTAGCTGATAATATTCTTAATGTTCCTATTATAATCGTAGTTGATTTGAATGCCAAGATATCCTTTTCTAATGATCAGACACCTGATTACCAAAAATCTGAACCAATAACTATTGGATCTACTAATAGAATTGGGAAAGCGTGGGTCAATCTGTTTAATACATTTCAACTGATTGTTCTTAATGGTAATAAAGCAGGGGACTGCGAGAGTAGTGCTACTTGTGTAAGTGGGTCAGGTGTGAGTACTTTGGACAGTATGATCGCGAATAAAAGTGCCTTCCCATTGGTGAAAGATTTGACAGTCGGTTGCCGGGAAGAAAGTGCCAGAGGAGACTGAGAGGTGAGGCTTTCCCTGATGAATTGGCAGTCTGCGCCAGCCGTGTGCGCCAAAACCCATTTCAGCGCACAGCGTATTCATGGATTTTAACATCCATAACGAGTCGCGGCGCAGAGTGGCGCAGCGACTCTGCAGCAGCGCCAGTTACACCCCCCACCCCCACCCCATGCGCCATGAGCAGCGCACAAATCCAGTACATGGCGCAAAGGCCAGTGGACCAGCATACAGCCCCCCAACCACGAAAACGCATGTAAAACTCTGCGCGCACCCCTCAGAATACATGCATGCAGCCCATCCACCCTCCCCATGCCCCACAGGCAGCCCATCCCCCCAGTGCATGCCCCACATGCAGCCCATCATCCCAGTGCATGCCCCACAGGCAGCCCACACCACAGGGGGGACAATTCCCACGCGATTTCGGTAGTGCGATAGGGGTACGTGTATCCTGAGGGTGCACATGGAGTTTTACACGCGATAGGCCCTGTGCGAGCGGGGTACGTGAATTTGTGGGATATGCGGGGAGTTTCACATGTGATAAGCCCTGTCCGAGCAGGGTACATGTATTCGGAGGAGTACGCGGGGAGTTTTACACGCGATAGGCCCTGTGCGAGAGGGGTATGTGTATTTGTGGGGTACGCAGGGAGTTTCACATGCGATAGGCCCTGTGTGAGCGGGGTACGTGTATTTGTGGGGTACACAGGGAGTTTCACATGCGATTTTGCTAGCGTGAGAGGGGTACGTGTATTTGTGGGGTATGCAGGGAGATTTACATTGACGGGCACTTGCCAGCAGGCCCCGACTCATGCCCCCCCTTCACCCCACCCACCCAGCATTGAGGGGCACCTGCCAGCAGGCCCCGACTCATGCCCCCCTGCACCCCCGCCCACCCAGCATTGACGGGCACCTGCCAGCAGGCCCAGACTCATGCCCCCCGGCACCCCCGCCCACCCGGCATTGACGGGCACCTGCCAGCAGGCCCCGACTCATGCCCCCCGGCACCCCGCCCACCCGGCATTGACGGGCACCTGCCAGCAGGCCCCGACTCATGTCCCCCTGCACCCCCGCCCACCCAGTATTGATGGGCACCTACCAGCAGGCCCCGACTCATGTCCCTCTACACCCCTGCCCACCCTATATTGACGGTCACCTGCCAGCAGGCCCTGACTCATGCCCCCCTGCACCCCCGCCCACCCAGCATTGACGGGCACCTGCCAGCAGGACCCGACTCATGCCCCCTGCACCCCCGCCCACCCAGCATTGACGGGCACCTGCCAGCAGGCCCCGACTCATGTACCCCTGCACCCCCGCCCACCCAGCATTGAAGGGCACCTGCCAGCAGGCCACTACTCATGTCCCCCCCAACACGTCATCACGATCCACACGCATGGCCCTTATGGCCACCCAAACCCCACCCCACGCCACCCCAGTCCAAACACCCAACCAAGTATACCATCCACCCCACATTGAAATCCACCATTACATGATACATCCCAAATGGCATGTATGCACATCAATACATGTCCGTCACACACACACACAATGGGTGCAAGTGAATGAGAAAACCCACATTGTGACATGCATGAAACCAATGAGAGAATACCACAATCATGAAGTATGAAACCAAAATGAATTAAAAATAAAAGCAAGGAAATGAAAGAAACTCTCACAATAATACAAAAAATAAACAAAAGGCTGCATGTCCAAAATAAGTTAAAAAAAATACATGAATGCTGCATCAAATTAAATCCAAATGAAAATGTTTCTAAAGGGTTCGTCCACCAAACAAGATCCTAATGAAAAAATAAATCCATTGCTCCATGGTAAAAAATGAAAAAAAAAAAAAGTCCAATCCAGTCTTCAACTATATACAATTTCCAAATCCAGGTTCCTGAGCCCAACAACCCAAATGAAACCTACAAAAAACCATACCTTATAAAGAACTATATACAAAAATGTGGGGCATAGTCCATGCACCCCAAATGAAAGAAAAATATGAAGAAAACCTAACACTAATTAACTATATACAATGGCAGCGGGCAAGTCGTACGGCTCACTTGTTGATGTCCTAGGCCAGGGCATCATCGAACGCCTGTTCTATGTCCTGGAGGCGGGCCTGTTCATTGGCTCTGAGGTTTTGCAGGGATAACACCATGCCCACCTCCAACTCCCAGCAAATTTCCTTGAGACACTCAACCCGCCTCAGCGCCCTCCGCATGGCGTTCTCCATCCTGATCATAGTGAGCCGTGTCTCTGCGCCCGCTGCCGCTCCGCATCTATTTGCTGGCCCAACCGCTGCCACACGGAAGACACCCCAATCCAGGGTCCTCCTGCCCTCCGGCCAATGCCTGCCCCTCTGATGTTTTTGGCCCTGAGCCATCATCGCTCCCACCTTGAGCCTGCAGCTGCCGTGCATGTGCCCTGCCTCTTGATGCCTGCATGTCCTCCCCCTGCTGGGGTCCAGTTGTTGGGGTGGCCACCCCTGCTGGACCTCCGACTCCGGACAATGGCAGGGATGTGTCCTCCACCAGCCTGGCCGCTGGGTCAGAGGCAGCTCCACAGCTTACCCAGGTGATACTTGGGCCGGAAGATGGCACGGAGGACGACTGGCGCATAGGGGGTTCAGTTGAGGAGGGGGTCAGTACAAGGTCCAGCAGACGGAGGAATCCAGCATTGGTGACCCGTCCTAGTAGGTCGACGCGGTCAAAAAGGAATCCCAGATAACGTGCAGAGTCTTCAAGAAAACCCTGCAGGTCATCTCGGATGCCCTGTTGACGAAACGCCATACCAGCCAGGACAGGCTCAACACGGTCCCGGATTGCCACATCCGCAGGGAGAGGAAGGCCAGTTGTTGTGCGCATCCCCTCTCTGAAAACAGGTCTGGACGAAGGCATCCCTGCTGGTGCAGGATGATACAGTCACAGGATCGGGGACAGGAATACACACAGGCACCTCTGCGGCGGCCTGTGCTGCCTCCTGTCCCTGCCCCTGGACTGCACCACTAGCACCAGTGGAATCCCCCCTCCAGACCCTGCCTGTGTCTCTCCCACGGCTTCCTCCTCAACCAAACCCACCACCAACCTAGATGACTCCGTGTCATCTTCCTCCATCGGACCCGGTGGGGTCTCAGCTGCCCCTTCTGCTGTCTAGTAGTCCACCTCTGACGTCTGCCTCTTGGACCTACCCTCGGCAGCTGCGGCCACGGACGCGACACCAGGCTCCTCACTCCCTGACGAGATGACAACCTGGGAGGGGAGCCGGGCCTTGCGTCTCCGGCTGGTGGTGCGATCCCTGCCGCTTTGCTCCACAGCACCGTCTCCGCCCTCTTCATCAGTTGACGCTGCAGACAGGGAGAGATAGAACACAGGCATCAGGGCACTGTACAATGGTCGGATACACACATGACAGTTGCACATGAGTTGCAGTGTCAAACTTCACACATGCCATCACACTCCCCAACACACATATCATTTCAAATCACACACATGCGCAAATCAACAGGAATGTTGCAGCAGGCAGCACCATCCATACACATACAACAGCATGAGCAGCCGAAGGTTAGCCTGACGTAACATGCAACACAGGGAGTGCAGAACACATTCACACACGCCACCATACATACATGCATCTGTACATCTCCACCACCTGTCAGAGTGATATCATCGCCATCCATGTCACATCTGCCAATCAGCATCCTACATGTCAGTGTCACATTCATCCATGGTGTATCACAGTTGCACAATTGTCAAATCCACACACATGCACATGTAGATAGTGCAGATACATGCAGGTGGAACCAGCATCCATGTGTGACACCACAACCATGCCACAGTACATCAACAGAAATTGAAACATGTGTGCACCCACACATGCATTCAGCCAGCATGCATTTGAACACAAACACCATTGATGTGTCTCACACATGACAGGACTCACATGCGGCAGGCTCATGTCCCTGTACATACACATCCATACATGGGCCTACAAAGACGTATGTCCAACCTGCACACTCCTGGCACACCTCAACACGCACAGCGTCCAATCAGTATGATTGTACACTTACCGCTCGACTCCGGACGGGTCTGCCTCTCCAGGACCTGGAGGTGGAGCGCTGGACGTATACATTCCAGGACCCTCCTCTGGTTGTTGGTAAGGCGGACCTTGACCTGAAGTCCTCCCAGTACTTCCGGATGTGTTGAATGTTGCGGGCTGCCACCCCCTCCACGTTGATGGCAGCCACAATGTCCATCCAGATCCTCTTCCATCCTTCATTGTCGGCGTGTGAACTTCCAAAGAGGGCATCATACTGCCCCAGAACTTGCTCCACCAGGATTCAAACTTCATTGGCATTGAAGCTGGTAGCCCTCTGCCCCTCTGGCCTGGGGTTGCCAGTGGTGCCAGATGGTGTGGTGTCTGACTTGGCAAACCCAGAGGAAGGTGTGGGTGGGAAACTGGGTCCTGGGGCTGGGCTGTGGAGCGATGCAATACCAGTCGGGAGTCTTCTGTTCCAGCAGGGGTGGTCACAGCAACTGGACCCCTGCAGATGGCAGACGTGCAGGCACCAAATAGCAGGGCACCTGGCCAGCAGGCAGACAGGCAGCAGCAGATGGCAGCGTGCTTGGGGTTCTGGGGGCAGGAAAATGGCCTTCTGGGCAGGAACGTGGTCTTCCGTGTGTTGTTGCATGGCCAGCTTGATACAAAGTGATTTGGCACATGAAAAAACTGCACGTCAGCGTGTAATTTGAGGAAAGGCCTTAGCGGGTAAGCATGTCTGTGATGTTACTTGCGCAGGTGTTTCCCGCGTGACGGGTGCATAGTGATTCAGCACGTGAAAAAACAGCACGTCCGTCTGTAAATGCGTTTAATTCAAGGAAAGGGCCCAAGTGCGTAAGTGCGTATGTGACGTTATGCGTGCAGATGTTGCTCTCTGCACGGGTTAAAGGTGAACGCAGGCCAGCAAAACACTGTACGTGCTGTTCGTGGAGACCGACGTGTGTGTTTACTCTGCTGGAATCACAAGCGATTACTTGACAGCATCTGAAGTCCGTACCTCTTCTTTTGGTGGGGTGTTGCCTACGCTCACAAGCGTGTTTGTTTATTTTTTTCCACGCAAGGAAGACGGTGAGTCGCATACGCTTTTTTCCCACTGTGGTTCCCCCTGTGCATGCGTACCGTTTAGAGGTCATTGTAGCCCGCGTGTTCCACGCATACGTGTTTTTTGTGTTCCTGGGTGCCACACTGTGCTGCTGGAGGTAATATTCACGCATGTGGGCTACCAGGGTTGCGTGTAAGAATTTCTTCATTTTCATTTATGCTTTTTTGATTTTTATTCTTTTTTTTTCAGGGGCTGCCTAAGCGTTGCGTGACCCATCATTTCTCCCTAGGGGTCACACACAGCCTTGCAGGGGCACTTGGGTACCTATACCATCAAGTACCGTGCCCCCTTCTAGCCAATTGCCCAGGACAATTGTTGAGTGAACCTCCCATAGCCCATTTTCCATTGGTGCAATGGTTGGGAGGCCACCTGTTACGCTCACCTGGGTTCCACAGGGGCGCCGAACGAAGCTGGACTGCAGCGGTCTCTACCAATGTGACTCGTAGTGTAGTGATGAGCGACTGCACTTGCCCACTCAGTTTCGTCTGACAACGATGAATCTGAGGTAAGTTTTATGCCAATCCAAAGTATAATGCAAGTCTTAGAGTTCGATTGTATTATAGTTCACTCTTGCTCCTTTTATATATATCTTCCCTTGCAGAATGGCCCAAGGTGAATGTTCCGTCTCCGAAAGGATTGAGGTAGCATCAAGGTAAGAGTCAGATTTGCACCAAGAACTAATCTCAGCAAGCGATATTGTTCATTAAGAGATTAACCAATTGTCCTCTTTATATTTTGCAGGTGTGGCGCTTCTCCGGAATGACGGACGTAGGATGATGACTCGCGACGCTCAAGCGGTAACGTACCAAGTAAGTATCTTGCAGAATGAATTTGAATGTCTTTTGCAGAGCCAGCTCACCTGTTGTTTTTCTTTCTTTTGCAGATGCAGATGCTCCGAGCGGCGATTTCAACAGGGTGCCTCGTGGGATCGTGTGGATGAAAGGAGCATTGGTGAGTATGCCGCGGTGCAGCTGCTGACAGTGCAGCGCTGTAACAGATGTTTTCTTTCCCTCACAGGTGCGGCGACTCCCCCATGAAAGCGATGACTAATGGTGTGGCTCCTGTTCCAATCTGCTTTTCCTCTTCTCTTTTGCAGGTTCGGTTCACGGAGAACAAGACGGATGTAGCTGTAGACTGGATGCTGAGCTGCAGGTACAGTGAGCGTTACGCTGCAGAGATGCAGAATCACGCAAAGTGTGTGCTGCTCTCCGGGCATGGTTTAAATAGCCACCATAAAGTTGTTCCCAGGTAAAATAGTTCCAGACCACACCCAAGAAAAATAATCCCTGGAAGAAAGTAATCCCTTCAAGGCCTCACGGTGGCCTGTACATGATTTCTCTACAGGATTTCCTGCTTAGTTTTAAAACGGCAATATGAGCCTGGCACCAATGGCGCCAGGACCGAGTCGATAAAACCCCCAGGCGATCCCTTGAGCCTCTCTGAGTTCTCATGAGTGCCTGTACTCTTGGCAGATGGGTCTGCTCCTGATGTCTGGGGGCAGGCATCGTGACACCACCAAAGGGTAAGGGTGGCAAAGCTGGCTGTCCTCCAAGGGCTGGCCATGGTCGGGCACGTGGGCACAGAGACTAGGGAGGACGGGGAGTCCAGGGTGGCCAGGGCTGCTACAGGGGTGGAAGAGGCAGGAGTGCCCCTCTGGGACAGGATGCACAGCCATGTGCTGGTGCAGACATGCCACCACCCTCTGTGGTTCCTGGTGATGCAGCTGTTGCATCACAACCTTGCGCCCATATAACCCAACAGCAATTTACATCTGCTGTCACAGGCCCACTGGTGGTGGTAGCTGCAGCTGTGGACACCTCCACCCAGGCACTGGGTCAGGCAGCGTATGTTTCATTGTGTGAGGAGGACTCCCGGGGTGATTTCCATCTTGTCCGGAAGGTGGGCTCATGTGCGTCCACTGTGGCTGTGACTGTGGCACATATATCTGGGGCAGTACCGACATCTGCTGCCCAAGCAGCGGGTGGTGGTAACTACATGTGTAGATGCTGCCAACACTACCCCGGCAGTGACTCAGACCCAAGCAAGACCTTCTGTCCTCATACCAACACCCACTGATTTGGTCCAGTCCACCAGCGCCACTTCCCCCACTGATCAGGGCTACATTGCCCCCTCAGGGTCAGTACCACCGTCCAAAAGGAGGAAGCGTGCACCTGCACAAGAGGCTGGGACCCCAGGCATGGCTCTGGCCTCCGGCAGGTCAAGGAAGAAGCCTTTCTGCAATCAGGAACTGGACTTCCTTGTGGGCTACCTGTCGGAACACCAACGCGATATGCTTGTGGGCCCACAGTGCCATACAACACATCACCAGCGTTGGGTCCACTGGCAGCATGTTGCGGATGGTGTGACATCCAGGGGATTCCAGGTGCACACAGCTCAGGACTGCTACAAGCACCGGAATGACCTCAAACGCAGTGCTAAGCAAAAGCGTGCCTCCAATTACTCCATGTCCCTGGTGACTGGTGTTGGGCCACCATCAGAGGAGGATGAACTCACTCAGAATGACGAGATCACTTCAGAGTTCATCCCGGAGGAACAAATCTGTGGAGCGGGAGAGAGGAGGGACTATGATGCATCATCTGGTGAGTATTGATGCGTGCAACTCAATGACATGTGTGTTTGGCATGTGTGACCAGCCCAGCTACAAGTTGGCTCTTACCTATTCTCAATCTCCCTCTCCACCTGTATTGTTCACCAGGGGTCTGAACTTTCAGCCTAATTCACAAAGAGCACCTGACAGCTCTTAACAACTGCATTATCATTTTTTTGTACGGGTTCTGGTGCTATGCTGATGACAATCAACTAATTTCCTGGATGCATTTGGTGTACTACCAACGGTCTCTGTCTGAATGCCAGTAAGACAGACATCCTCCTCATTGATGCACCTTTTCCATCTTTTGCAATCAATCTCTGGCCAGCCCTACTGGCCCTCCTCCTGCCTCCACTTGCAAGGACATGAACCTCTGGGTCACCTTTCACTCAATACATCCCTTTTACACACACAATTGTGATGTATCTTGGAATGGATTAACTTATTGCTCCATCACCTCAAGGGTACTGTGCCCTCCGTAACATTCTCCTACATGCTCACCATCTGTCAATCTCTGGTTCATTCAAGGTTGGGGTACTGTGACAATCTCATTCAATAATCAACCAGCCTCCACCCTCCACCACTAATCCGGTACAGGACTGCAAGACGTATCCTTGGCCACAAGCCCTGGGATCGCATCATTCCAGCTATGTGACCCCTTCACTGGCTACTAGTGGATGCAAGGATGTTACTTCAGACCCTCTGCATTGTGCACAAGGTTTCTTTGGGACTGGGTAGAAAATACCTTTGACAATCCCTCTACCAATTCCTCCCCCCTTGAGTCCTTTGATCCTCTACCCCACACTCTCTCAAGCTCAGTCGTTAATTTAATGAATGAGGTAGGAGCAGATCTGTGTGTACAGCTGGGAACTCACTTTTGACTCTGGTAGCACCTCAACACCTTCCTTCTTCCTCCTGCATTAGCCCCTCTTCTACCCAGCTGAACAGTTTCCTCTATTGGCACTGTGCCCCTGCACACACTCTGCCCATCGGATCAGGTACCTTCTCACCCTGCCTCCCTGCTGCACTGCCTACTGGCCTCCCATATCAATGGGTCCAGTGGTTGTCCCGATACAGTTCAGCACTCATTGTCTGAACTCATCAGATTTGCCCTGTCGAAATCATCTTGCACTTGCCACTTGCTGGCTGCACTACCACTCTTTGAATGGACATTTTAACATTGCTCTTCGTTTGCCTTCTTTGGTCTGTTCTGTTTGGCATGTTCCCCTTCACCCCTTCCCGGGGTCTTCAACCCTTTATCCCCTCTCCATGCACTAGCGTGTTTTGTATGTCACTGTGCCCAGTATGATAGTTGTTTTGAATTCCTTTTCTCCCTTGTTCCCCTCCCTTTGCTTATTTGTGCTCTAAGCCACTTGTGCACGTGTGCAATCATGATGGCGCTGTGTGATGTTGACCTGACATGTATGTAACCATGTCGCTCCCATCACAGTTTGGAAATGCACTAGTGTAGATGCCTCCTATGACACATGTACTGTGCATAGTTGATTGTAGTTGAGTGCTGCACATGAACATGCATGTTACATGTATCATGGTGTGTTCAGGTACATTTCTAGCTGTGCCTATCTGTGTGGTAACACATGCTTATGCTAGGTGCCGACTATTTGTTACCATCTCTCATTTCTGAATTGCATGTATGCCCTCTAGAGGTTGTGTGTGATGCAGGTGATGTGCAACATGCAATACATGTGTTGCATTCACATTTTGCACACATCCTTTACTGCTTTTGGAATGGCCCTGCATTGCAATGCTACTGGATGCATGTAGGGGTTTGATTTGCCTGTGACATGGCTGTTTCATTATTTGTCTGTAAATGTTGTGAACTGTATGTGTGTGGTATATGCTACTGACATGCGTGTTCTTGTTTATCTTTTTTATGTTGCAGGTGCTGACGCACTGGCAGCAGAGGATGAAGATGTCATACCAGACATGGTGGTCAGTTCACATGACCAACCAGGCACCAGTGGTGGTTGTGGGGTGGCAGCCCACGAGAACCCACAGGTGCTCCAGGCCATCGTGTCCAGAGCTGACTCTGAGTCAGGCTCTGATGTATCCTCTGACCACTATGTTGAGCAGGATCTGCATCATGACGTGTCATCGCCAGTAGGTGATCCTGTGTCGGATGTTCTTCTGTCTGCAACACCTGCAGTAGGGGGCCAGGCAGGGTTGGAAGGTCCGCCTGTGGTGGTTACGGGTGCATGGTCACACTCGACACCAGTTGGCCATGTTCCTTGGGCATCAGGTTGACAGAGGGATGCAGTCCTGCAGCCGCAGGCGGCTCCAACCCAGCAAGGACCACATCTCCTTGGGCCCAGCAGGTGTGGTGTCCGGTGACGCGGTAGCTGTGTGGAACTGGGGTCAACTGAGTAGGAGCATTCCATCATTGCAATAGCACGGCAACAGGGTGGAGCAGTTAAGTTGATTGCTCAAGGTATGGAAATTGTGGCCCATTCCATCCTCCCTTCTGTTAGGCAAATGGTGCTCCATTAGCAGGCTACGCAGTCCACGTGCTGCTCACTTAGGCTGGGCATGACGGCATATGACAGGGCGCGCCAGGATGAAATGGCGGCGCTGCGTGAAACACTTAATGCTCAAGCAGAGGCACACCGTGAGGCTCTGAGGGTGGAACAACAAGCCCTCCGATCTAGTCTAGCTGACCTCATGATGGATCAGAGTAGGTGGACAGAAGACAGGTTTGAACAGCTTGAAAGCACCATCTTGGCTGAATTCCGTGCAAGCCGGGAGTCACTCCGTTTGTCATGTGAGGCCATGCAAGCAGAACTCTGTCTCACACGTCAGTCTCTGCAGGAGGAAGCACGTGTGACACATGAGGTAATGCATGGTGGCCTCAGTCTCATTGCCTGCCAGGACCTGGCTTACCAGACCTGCATACTTGCTGCTGTTGAGGGGCAAGGCATGGCGAGGCATGGTGAGTCAACTGCACCACCTCCACCTTCTGAGTCAGATCCAGAGGGTGACAATGACAACCTATCTCCCACATAGGTCGGGCCGTGCAGGCGCTGAGCCACGTGAGTTTTTTTTTCTTACCTCGACATCTACACATGTGGGTGTAGAGGTGCACCCTGTATCTCCCCACTCCTGGGTGCCCCCCCAGCCCTGGGTCATATATGGCCATTTATTTTTATTTTTCTTTCTGCAATTTTTTTTTCTTTTTTCCAGTAGTTTTAAATCTGAAAATATTCCTGATTTTTCATCAAATTTGTATGGTTTTTGGTAAGTATGTTATATTTTCAGTTTAATTTTTCATTTGATTTTAATTTTCCATTATTTTGCTGTTATTTTTCAATTATTTTACTTCTTTTTTTTGTTATGTTTTTTTCAGGTTTTCTTCTAGTTTATTGATTTTGCTTTGCTTTCATTTGTTACTCCTTTCATTTTATTTCTTTCAGTACTTTATTTGAATGTATTTGTATTTTCTTTAGAATTCTATTTTTTTCAATTTTATTTTGTCTATTGTGCATACATGTGACAGTGTGGTGCTTTGTGGCATCGGAAGGCATCCACTGTATGTTCCTGCTGGGCCCATTCAGGCTTGTCTTGTGTATGTGTTTTGCTTGGGGTCCTGACCCATTTGCTACTCCTGCTTCCCTTTTCCATGTGCTTGCAAGGATGGCTCGGTGTAACAGCACATCACACATGGGCATTGGGCTTTCATCATATCTGTGGCCAGCCTGCAGTTCTACTTGTGTGTACACCTCTAGTGGGTATTCCAGATGGGTTCTCCAGTGCATGTCTGCACTTCACTTTGGTGAGTATTACGCTGACTGTGCATTTCATCATGTTGCTTGAGATGTTTGTTATGTATTGAATGTGTATGTTGATGCACTTCCTGCTGTAGCTTGTACCATGCACCCTTTGTCTGCATACAACACACTAATGGTGGGAGGAGTCCATGTACTGAGAATGTGGAATTGAGACAGTTTTCCCACAGTGATTTTGATATACTACATGAAGGCTGCAGGCTGAGTTACCCATGTCACCATGCATTTCAACAACCACCCATTCCTTGCTAGCACCACTTTGGACATTTCCCAGCCCTGGCTGGTGTTTGGATGTGACATCGGAGATATGACTACATTGAAACAATCAGTTTGTGTCCTGGACCTGACCCCCCTCCCACTGTTTGCACTTGGCCCTTGTGACAATCCAGCCAATCAGGATGCTTGAGCCTGCCACCACTATCAAAAGCCCACTAAGATGCCCCTGTCTAGACCTGTCCACATGCCTTCTCAGTCACTTGAAGACCACCCTGTCTCCCCTGCCCCTGTCAGTGTCCCTCTGTCTCTCCCCATTCATCATCACATCCCCTACTCTCCTTACCGGCAGGTTTCCCTGTGCCCCCTGTGTGTGCTTTATTTCACCATCTCCCCCATTGGTCATTTTGAGCTTTGCCCCCTACTCCTTTCTCTCCTACCTCTCCCTCTCCACCCCCCTTTGGCCTCCTCCTTGTACTCTGGCTGTAATTTTCAACCACCAGCCCAATTGCCATTGACCATGGTGATACATAGGCGCTTGTTCTATGCAGACATTTACCCTTCTGCCTCCGTCCTTCCACGTCCCACCTTCACCATTTTAAGTATTATTTTGACAGTTTATTTGATCATTCGTCCCTCCACCACTGATTACAGGTCATCTCTTCCCTCTTTCCTTCTGTCTTTCTTCTCCGCCTCCCCAGCACTTTGTCGAATCTTTGTAGACCTACCATAGTTTGTCACTTGTTTTGTTACTCTCCTCACCTCTTCCATCCTCTTCCGTCACTCCCCGCCTTATGTGACTCCTGCACTGCGACTATTCCCGTCAGGTAAGGGAATGTTGATGCTAGTTATGTCATCCTACAATCAGTCCCTAGGCTCTCCCTTATTGGTCCTGGCATTTACTATATGTACTTTTCTTTTCCAGTTCATTTTCACACTGTGGACTGTTTGAAGGACATGTAGGAATGTACTGTTCTTCTCCCTTATTCACTCCCTCATTGATGCACTTTGATGAAGTTTGTGTGTTGTTCATTTAATCGATTTCTATGATTCAGTGATGGGTCACTATCTGCCATTGCCGATGTAGTGTACTCTGTACATGATATGTTCTGCTGATCAATGGCTGATGCAATGTAGTGATTTATTTTGACATGTTAGGGGATGGGTGTGGTTTGAGACACAGGGGGGTCCTTGGTGCTATGTTCATATGTGCTGTGTACGGGACACTGGCATTCACTTCATTTAACATGCATGTATTCTTTACATGTCCATATGGACGAATACTCTTAGGCAACACCGCCCCCAGATACATTGCACCCAGATTGCCTTCTCATGCATGCTGCGTCACGACAATCCATGTTCACTTCTCAGTCATTATTCGTGGACATGCATGAAAGGGTGATATTTGGTTGTATGCCATTTCTTTAAATGATGCAGAGGGGTTTTCAGGAATGCCATGCACACTCAGTGTGTTGTGCAGTGTGCAGTGTTTCATATGGCTATTTGCTATTGTCCAGTGTGAATGGCGAAAGGTATTCAGACTTTTGTTGCTTGAATGACTGGTGGCATGCATTTGTGGCACCGTTTTCAGGGTGTGAGGTTTTGGTCACTCCTTTCTTCCGATTCCATGTGAGGTGTAATTGTCTGGTGACTACTTACATTTCTCACATGGCACTTCATGACTATTGTGTCATGTGTTGTGCATATGGTTGGATGTTTTCACGTTGCATGCCATGTTATGGTGTGGCAGTCAGGGTTGAAGAGTGTTGGGAGGGTTTGGGTGGCATGCCAGTCCTTTCATGCCCTGTTTAGCAAGGGGGGAAATGCCTTGAATGTGTTCCCTTTGGTCAAATGGGAATGGTTGTGTTTAAGTATCTAGGGATGCACACAATGTGGCACTTCCGTGGACACATCTCAGGGTGGTAAGGTAATGACAGTTAACTGTCCCTTTGTCATCATCGATTGTGACCAGGTATGTGCCAGGCCTGTGTGCACTCCGCAGGGGTTGGAGTTTAGGTGAAAAATGTGGCCACAAGCTGGGTACGGGCTGCCTCGCTACATGCCCTTTCCCCTCCCATGCGCAGCAGCCGTGCGTGTGGTTGGGGATGTGGGGGCACCACCATGTCCACCGGTACGCCATGCCGTGTTGCAACATTGTGCAGGACACATGCTGCCACAATGATCTTGCATACTACTGGGGGTGCATATAGTAGCTGACCACCAGAGCGGTCAAGGGAGCGAAAGCAAGACTTAAGCACTCCGAATATGCACTCCACTATGGCCCTAGTTGCAATATGGCTGCCTTGTATCTTACCTGGGGTGGTGTGGTGGGGTTCCGTATGGGCGTCATCATGTAGGTGCTCAGAGGGTAGGCACTGTCCCCTGGTAAGGTGATAATAGTTGTCATTAGTGGGGCTTTTGTATTTGTCTGTGTGTGACATGTATGCAAGTGCGCAGGTATTTGTACTCACCTAGGAGCCATGTGTCGACATGCTTCCCAGCTTCCAGCGCCCAGATCAGGGCGGACAGTCTGAATATGAAACTATCATGGGTGGACCCAGGGAAGTTTGCATATACAGAGGTGATGATCCCCTTGGAATCACATACCACCTGCACATTCATGGAATGCCAGTGCTTGCGGTTTCTATAGATGTGCTCTGTGGCCCTAGGTGGACGTAGGGCCACATGGGTGCAATCTTTGGCACTGAGCACTTTGGGGAAGTATGCCATCCTGTAGAAGTCCTGGACCACATCCTGCCTTTCTGCAGGTGTTCTGGGCATGTATATGTGCCTGCGACTGAGGGGCGCGCAGTGATGATTGCCAACACCTAGTGTCGGCAGCGTGACTGCATGGCCTGTGAGACCCCCCCACTATGGCAGCTGTCCGCTGAAATGACCCAGTGGCCATAAAATGCAGTACATTGAGCACCTTCTCCGATGGTACACAGGGTGGGCGATGTAAGGTCCTCCTCCCACTCTCTGACCAGCTCTAGGATGATATGAGGTGGAAACCTATACCTAACATAGACCTGGTCATCAGGCATCCCAAAAAGGCTGGTCCTGGGCAACAAAATGCAGGGCCTGGCTATTCTCCTCCTCCTGCGGTGTCCCACGATCACTGCCGCGAGGAACGGGACATTCATCGTAGCTGTATATGCTTCTGTGTTGTTTGCGCGCAATTTTATGCTGCGCGAAGGCGCTTCCGCCTGCTTTCGTGTGGCAGACGGAATTATGCGTGTGTGTGTGTTTTGACGTGCGCAGGTTTTCCCTATTCGATTCCATAAATACATGTAGTTCGCATGCGTGTGGGCGTTCTGTGTACTTCCCAGCGGTACTTCCCCTGTTACGCCCTTATTTTCATGCGTTGTTCCCCATTCCGCATGTTCTGCCCCTTGTTCCGCTCCCTTTTTGATGTGTGTGCTGACGTTGTGCACTTTTGCTGTGCGCGCTGCGCACGGCATTCAGGATGTGGAAATGACGCATGCACCGGTCGGCGGATTTGGCACACATCCCGGAAATTACACACACATGTCCTTCCATGAATCGCACGCGTGCAATTCGCACGCGTGCGCTGGCTTTTTCACGCTTGCGCCTGCTTGCGCCACTGATTTCAGCACCAATTTATTCCATGAATTACCTCCATAATATTTTATTATAGGTAGCAATTGTGTCTTTTATATTGTGTCTGAATAGTCCATCGCCCTTTTGGCTTCATATGTTTCATACTGACCGCCCGCCCAGCAGATGGGCGCAGCGGGCGCGACGTCAGCGCAACGAAGGTGCTCTTAAGGCAAGTCTGTCTGTGCCCATCCGTGCTAAGACAGGTCGGCAGGGGACCATACATTTCACTCGCAATGATAATCTTGCGCTTGCCCCTCCAAATAACCAGTTCCCGGTAAGGTGGCAAGCTTTTTCCCGCAAGGCGCCTGTCTGCTGATTTATTAACTCCTATTGCACAATTTTCAAAGACTCTTGATATCTCACTGTTGCTTCTTGTGCCTTTTTCTTCTTACATCTACCGACTACTGACTGACCGTCGGCCGCAGTTACTATTTTTGAGTCCTGGCTGCAGGAATCGTCAGCACCGGCCCTCTTTCAAGCCATTCCAGGAGAATATGGAATTATTCATGATGACTACCCCTCCACTCAAATGGGAGGTGGAGTTGCAGTGATCTTTAAATCTTCCCTAGCAATCACTAGGCTTGAATTTTCTCACTCCCTTGCATGGAGACGCTACTTCTCTGCTGTGCTTTTTCTCCCTCTTTTATATGTCACTTCTTAGTGAACTACCCCCCGCTGGCTCTTATGCCGGGCTGCTCGTGCCCCTTATGGACATGGCATCTGATCTTTCTGCTCGCTTCACCCACATTATAGTACTGGTGACCTCAACCTGAAATGTAACCATCCTCGTCCTCCTGCTCTTAATCTCTTTTTTGAGAGCATAGAGGACTTAGGACTCACTCAAGTAGTTTCTGGGCCCACCAATACATTTGGTAACACCTTGAATCTGATCCATCAAATACAGATCTTGTGCTTTTGTATCCTGCCGAACCAGTGCTTTGGTCAGACCATTATTTAGTGCCATGTGTGCTAAAATATATTAAAATGCAGCAAAGGATTGCAACGGTGTTGGCGTTCGGCTTATTTATCGGCCCTTGTCCACATCTTAAGGCCAGAATTAGTAATGAACTTCTACTACCCTATCTGGCCTTTCACAGTCCCTGCTTGAGGCAGCCAATGATATGGCTGGCCCTTCTTAGACTCATTCAACTGTGGAGACTGCCCACGGAACCCTGGTTCTCTGAGATCCTTAAGGTGCTCCATCTTTTACTGCTCCGGGCCGAACGAAAGTCATGGCTAGCTTATGTCCCGAATGTTAAAATTGTGTATAATGCATGCACCATTTCATATTCAGCTGCTATTCGGGCAGCTAAGAGGGCTTTTTTATTAACAAAAAATTGAATCCGCACTTGCTCAGACTAAGACCCTTTTCTCAGTGGTACGATCCCTCTCCTCGGATGCTAAACTCTCCCCTTCCGTCAGCCCGACACAAGATCTTTGTGACTCACTGGCACAATATTTCACTACTAAAATTGAGAAAATACTCACCAACATTGCACGGGCTACTAGTTTAACATCAACCTCTGCTAGTGACAGGGCTGTCTTTAAAAGCCAGTCAGCTTTGGATGGCTGGTCATCCTTTTCTATCTTCACCGAAGATGCTGTTCCCACCGCCATAAAACGAATTAAGTCAGGGGCCCCTTCTGACATAATCCCTCTTGTGGTGATGAGAGATGTATGTGCAGGGCTGCTATCTGAAATCACAGAGGCAGTTAATTCTTGTCAATCAGGGACTATTCCTTCTTAGCTCAAGGCTGCCACTGTCATTCCTCTTCTTAAAAAGCCTTCACTTGATCCTTTGTTACCCTCTAATTATAATCCAATTGCACTGCTTCCTTTCTTTATGAAACTTCTTGAATCCTTGGTCTCTCCTTTGCTTTCTGCTTTCATGGAATCCACTGGCCTTTTTGATGTTGCTCAATCGGGGTTCAGGCCAGGACGGGGGACTGAGAGCATCCTGGTCTCTGTCCATGATGAAATGGCCAGGCTGGTTGATGTTGGTGGGGTCATGCCCTGATTTTACTAGATCTTTTAGCGGCATTTGACAATGTAGACCACCCTATCCTGATCACCCGCCTGGCCCAAACTGGTATTTCAGGCCATGTGCTGACTTGGTTTGCCTCGTTCCTGGCCAACAGAACCCAAACTCTGTCTCTCCCTCCTTTTCTCTCTGGTTTATTCTCTCTCAGCTGTGGTGTTCCGCAGGGATCTGCCTTGTCTCCAATTCTCTTCAATATCTACATCTGGCCTCTTGTGTGTCTCATCTACTCCTTCGGCATCAGGTACTATTCTTATGCCGACGACACACAGATCCTGATCCGGTTAGATCAGGATCAGGCCGAGATGTCGTTGTGCCTGTTGCGGTGCCTGACTGCTGTGGAGGCTTGGATGAACCACAATTGGCTGAAGTTGAATGGAGACAAGACAGAGGTGCTGGTGGTGGGTTGTCCCCCTGACCTCTCACTCTGGGTGTCCTTTTCACGCCTTGAAACACTTGTGTATAGGCGCGTTACAAATGCCATATCATATCATATCATATCCTCTTTTTGGCCTCTCTCCCTTGGTTCCCTTCCAATCCCTACTGAAAAGGTGAAGAATTTAGGCATTGTGATGACCACGTCTCTGTCGATGGACTCAAAGGTGGCGGCAGTCTGTCAGTCTGGCCACTTTAACCTGAAAATGTATCCCTGCTCACCTTCGTCTGCCAGTAGTGGCAGCCTTAGGACTAAGCCGGCTGGACTACTGCAACTCCTTGTACCTGGCCCAACCTAAGGGCTTAGTCTAGCGGCTTCAGCGCTTGCAAAACATGGCTGCCCGCGTGGCAACTGGCTCTCTTTATGGCGCTCACATTTCCCCGGTCTTGCGTTCACTCCATTGGCTGCCGGTCAAACAGTACATTGTTTTCAAGGCCTTTTGCTTGGTACACCGCGCCCTGCAAATTCAAGGGGCAGAATATCTTCATGATAAGTTCACTCGCTACTGCCCTATATGACCTTTAAGGTCGGCAGGTGCTAGTTTGCTTGTAGTGCCATTCTTCCCACGCACTCCCATCGGAGGTAGGGCTTTTTCAGTGATTTCGGCACAGCTATGGAACAGTCCCCCGCTGGCCATGAAAACTCTCTCTAATCAGTCGGTTTTTAGAAAGGCACTGAAAACTTATGTTTTTTTGACTTAAGCTTGGGTCCAGCCTCTTCCTCTCTCTAGCACCATGATGGCTTTGGGCGACTGTGTGCTCTAAAAGTGCTACTAACATAACATAATTTTCCACTATTTCTCTTATTAGTCACTACTAAGGAGCAAACCAACCCAGTATATCAAGAGGATGGTGATATTGGGGTAAACTGCGCAGGGAATAGAATTACTTGGAATCCCACAAAATAAAAAAGGGAAAATAATAGCAGAACTTGAACTATCGAAATTTTTAGAATCAACAGCGTTCACTCCTAAAGACCTGTCTAAAAAGCTGATTCCCAAATTTGAACAGCTGGTGGAAACAATAAAATTGGTTACAATAATCAAACGTAACTATCAATCCAACAGCAAATGATGGAATCTGTCACATCCAAAAAACTGCATCTTTGATGCTGAAAAACACACAGCAAAAAAACTGCTCAGAGCTACTATAAGAAACCTCCAATATGATAAAAACATAGATGCTGCAGCTAGGATATGTATGGCTAAACTTCAATACAAACGATAGCTTAGAGGCCACCGCAGAAGTAAAAGGAAAGAGATGTGGCGTACCCTTGCATTTCAGGCAAAGAATAAAAATAGACAAGGAATGTAGTCTACTATAAATAAGACTAAAAAGAAAATACTGTCTAGTAATATTGTGCCTGAGTGCAATTGGGTATCCCATGTAACGAAGTCGCTGGGTACAACAGTGAGTGAAGAAGTAAGAGGTCCGAGTTAGGCAACTGTATAGCGTGGTACTTATACTCTGGACACATTAACCAAATTAATTAAGAACTTCCCCAATTCGAGATCAATAGGCCCGGATGGCCTGTGCAATGCACTGGTGAGGCTATCCCTTGATAAATGGGCCCGAGCCTTAAATATCTTATTTCAATGGATATGAATTAATGGCCGGTTCCCGAAATCCTGGCACAGTGGTATAATCTTACCCATCTTTAAAAAAGGAGAGTGGAAAGACCCGGCTAACTACAGGATGTTAGCGATGCTTGACATCCCTGCAAAAATATTTGCCAAAATTCTACTTATAGAATTAAACCAATGGATTTCTACCCACCATGTCCTGCAATCATATCAATCAGGGTTTAGACTAGGTTCATCTACTACCCATAAAATTGCGATTCTAGTAGCTGCAATTGAATACTCTTGGACATGTCGAAAGCTGTCAGTATATACAGCTTATAAAGACTTTACGGCAGCTTTTATCACAATAGTCTGTAGTAGACTCTGGGCTAAACTAAAAGCCTAGGGAATTGCACCAGGGTTATTATATATGATACAACTATTATATAATGACACCTCAGTAAGAGTTCGTCTCGATGCAGAAGGAAAACTGTCCAAATCAATAGCAACACTGCGAAGAGTCAATCAAGGCTGCATACTAGTAGCCACGCTTTTCAACCTCTGCCTGGCTGATTTTATGAGAGATGACTTAGTGCCCCTCATAAACAACATTAACATCGGAACAACAAGGGTAGGCTATTTAGGCTATGCTGACGACCTCTTGCTGCTAGATTATACTCCATAAGGACTACAAGTAAAGCTTGATGCACTTAAAAGATTTGCTGCTATGAATCATCTTATTATCAATATAGGAAAAACTAAGATAATGAAGTTCCAAGGCAAAGTAAAACCCAGGAATAATAAGATCTGCAAGTGATACATTAACAGACAACCGATTGAGATTGTAGAGTATTATAAATACCTGGATGTAATTATTGATAATAAGCTTCGTTGGCAACCACACTGGCAAGAAACAAAGAGGAAAAGCGTGATAGCCACTGTGGCACTGAGTAATTTCATAGGCTGTCAAGGAAACTTCTCCAAAGATTGTTTCAGGCTTACTACATGTTGCTGAAATCTGGGGAAGTCATTTTGTAACAGAATTGGAAAAGCCAAAATCTTACAGATACTGTTGCGAATGCCTAAGCACTTACATCGAGAATATATATTATTGGAATGTAATATAAGTAGTGTAAGCAGTATAGTAGAATACAAGATGGCTACACTATATGTGAAATTGACTAGACTAAATAATGATACGTTTGTTGTTGACCTGTTAAAACAGTATGAACAACTGAAGAACCAGCATGCTCTTAGAACAATTTACAGTTGCCGTCTAACATATTTCACATGGGCCAATGATGACATTCATGGATGGCAATTATATTCGATTGCTAAAATCAAATGAGCAGTGAAACACGTAATATATGGTCGCAATAGAGAGCAAAACATGGTCAATCTTGCGAACAAAACGAATTAGCGGAATGTATTTAGAATTCTAGTCTGAGATAATGTGCAAACCAACTTGCCAGATGGCCTTTCCAGTCTGTAAAATGCTTAGATGCTATCTGCTGTTTAAATTTACTATGTGCCACACCATGGTAATTCTAGGTGCAAAAGTGGGAATTCAAAATGAATTGAGGTACTACAGGCTATGGGGAGTGAATATTATTGAATCAGCAAAAGATATTCTTTGTGACTGTGAAAGTTTGCTCTCTCTGTGGGCAAAATATTTATTAGCTTATGATAATTCAAAAAGCAATCGAAGTATAAGTGAGATATGGGAAACTCTGATGAAGGGTAATGATATGAATTTGATATTTTACATGATGTAATTTTATGATGTGTTTTTTTCTATTTTAAAAGAACTGTCATTTGGCATTTTGTTTTAATGTGATCTAATTTTATCAAGAGATACCTTTTTAGACTAATGTTAAAGATTTGTATTGATGGAATGTATGTATAATTTTGTATATGTAACGCCTTGAATGCTTTGTGCATGTTATCAATAAATAAATAAAAATAAACAGCATGGCCCACCTCTCTTGGCACTGTCCTGTGCACTAATCAGGAAATACCACAGTAAGTGCTAATTGAAGCCTTCCCTCTCCTCCTTCCCACTTCCCTTTATGAAAATAAGCCGAAATACCATGTGCAGATCCGGGATACACTTTAAAGACAGCAACAGGATGTTAATACTAGCAGACTCAATCTGCTGTGAAATATTAAGTGACTCTGTGTCATGCCAACGTACAAAATAGTTATGCTAATAATGTTGGTGGAATGCAGCAACTTGGATACAGTCACTGGAAAGCTCCCCAAAATGTTAGCAGTGCACAGTGATCTGCGAATTTAATGGTGGTGTATAGGGACTTCATCCTGCCAGCTGGAGATACACTACCAATGATGTTACTATTCAGTAACAGGGAGAGTCTGAATCAAGCTCCAAAGCCATGAAGACAGAGTACAAATGACACAACAATGAAAGACTCAATAATGCACTTAAACGATTGGAAATGTTTAGCCTTTAGCTACTTAATTTGATGTTGAGTATATAGTTCGGTTTGAGCCAAACATAAAAGCATGTGTTGGAAGCGGAATGCACCGAATCCCTACCTCAATGCACACATTCTATAGAGGGGTTGGATGTCATCATTCTTACCTGCAGGGAGGTTCTTTCAAAGAAGAACACATGGATCTTATTTAGGTTGAATTTTGGGTATCAGGTCAGAGGACCTGTGTTTGGGTAAAGCAGGTGCCTGAAACCTGTGGCTCTGCAGATGTGTTGGACTACACTCCTATGGTCCTTCACCATTTACTATGGTGCTTCAGACTGATGGGAGTTGTAGTCAAAATATCTGGAGAGCCAAAGATTTCAGACCGCTGGGACGGGGTAAAGGTTTGGTAGGCAAGCAATCCCAGAACTCTGACCCTTAACAATCAGACATATTTCAAGATGGTTGAAATCCATAAGTAACTAGTGAGCCAGAAGAACATAAGTGCAACACACAATGCAAGACAACATCTCAAAGATTTGGGGGGACTGCTCATTACAGATGGTCAGAGGACAAAGGCTAGTGCCAGTTGTGCTGGGAGCACAACAGCCACTTCTAAGTATTTACAGTAAAACTCTAAAGTGTATAAGGAAACAGAAAAGGATAACAGGTAAAACCCATTTGCATTTGAAAGGAGGGTGGGGTCATTGTCTGGGAAGGGTGTTGCAAGGGCTTCGGTTGGAACTCCCCAAGTAATACATTCGGTTTTAAGGGGAGTAGCGTTCATACTCAAGCTTGAGGTTCTCTGTTTTTGTGGTTGCTAGTTTTACAAGCACTCTGTGACAAATTGACTTCTGCCCTGCAGGAGTACAAGAATGAGCAAAGGATAAAACGCCTACTCATTCCTCACACTTCTACAGACCAAGAGGCAACACAATCCTTTTGGTAACACAGACACTGATAAGAGACCTGTTGTGGTAACAAGAGCCATGGGAATGCCATGGGAATGCTATACTCTCAAGAGGGCTGTGGATGTGGTTCAGTAGCAACCCAAACAGCAAAGTATAATAGTCCAAAATAAAGGAATGTCCAGTCAAGGTTCTATAAAAATATATACACACTTTAATAAACACACCATGTACAATAATAACTAGCTAGAAAACACAAGAGCAAAGGATGTGCAAAGATAGTAGATTCATCACTCTGGGTTTTAAGACAGATGGGAGAAAAGGCAATTAAAGAACTGCATGTTAACAAAGGATATGTTCTTGAGTAAAAAAGAGATAAGTCACTTAACCAGGCTCTAGGGCCCGGGAATAGACCATTGGGGCAGTTAGCAGTATATAGTACCTTTTTGCAGTTCTTGGTGGTCCGGTAGTACTGAATCAGACTTATTGGTGCTGTGCAAGGAATTTGAATATCCGAGAGTGCAAAAGGTGGCACAAGAGGGTCCTGCTGGTTCAAATGTGTCAAACAGTTCTTGAAACAGAACTCCAAGTAGTTCAACCCCGAAAGCTCTAGGCTCCTGGTGGTCTTGGCACTCAGGATGCTGTGAGTCCCACTCTCGGGA
This sequence comes from Ambystoma mexicanum, assembly GCF_040938575.1. NCBI lineage: Eukaryota > Metazoa > Chordata > Amphibia > Caudata > Ambystomatidae > Ambystoma > Ambystoma mexicanum. The sequence goes on along the minus strand of NC_090922.1, from coordinate 1,358,692,845 downwards.
CTATTGGACAAGGTGGGTATTGTTCTCGGGCTTCCAAACAAGGGGGTGGCTGGCACACAACTGTAGGGGTCCTTCAACACAGGGAGGTCATGGGTACCGCTGTGGCTGGCAGAGAAGCAGGTCTTGTTCTTGCAGCAGGTTCACCCCCAATGGTCCCTGGGGATGGCTAGGGGTACAGCTTGCCTCTGCCTTGAAACCCCTGTTTTCACCTCACAACTGGAGGATTTTGGAAAGGACTGCTCGCCCAACAAGGGATGGCAGAGCACTAGAATGTGGATATCAATACGGGGGACCATGCTGCCGGTGACTGGGTACTTGTGTGACAGTGGCCTTGCATCTCGAATAGTGTTTTGAACAGGGTAGGGTGTGAACCTGTGTTACACTGGCACTAGGTCGTTGAGTAGTTTACACTGGGTATTCTTCACTAAATTTGTAAGAATTACAGAAGCTTCTTGTTGTTTTATAATGTGGTGAATTTAATTGTACAGTTCAGCGAACACGTGTTATTACCCAACAGGGGTCTCTTTCAAGGCTATGGTCGGTATACAAATTGTGCAGTATTGTGAATGATGGGTTGTAAACAAACACCCAAATAGTGCGAACCAGGGTAAGTGATTTGTGAGGAGACCAGTGTTTAGAGTATCAGGTTGGGTTGTTTAGTGACATGTGAAGTGTTGAACACTGGTATGGTGCAATAGCAATTATTATTAGGAGCATGGCATGCATTAGGATTACATTGCAATGATATATGTTATGACCGATATAGGTGACAAAGTGACAAAGTGTACAGAGAGTACGAATCAAACATCCAAAAAGGTTTTACAGGTTTGTTTGACGACGACATAGTTAAATACAAGGTTTATCATAAGGTAATTAATACATATTAATGACAAGAAGCACTAACGAAAAAGGAAAGCAGTTACAGGTAAGGAAGGAAGGGTTCCACTGAAATCTTCTTCAAGGTTTGGAGTCCAAAAGATGATTCGAAGAAGAGGTGTGAGGCCCCTTCTTTTAAAGGTAAAAGCCCACAGGGGATTGGCTAAAGCTAGCCTGCCTTAGTTGTCCAATCCCTCTTCTTAAAAGAAGTGAACTTTGCCCTTCTGGCAGCACACCCAAGGTGGTTTGCTCTGGAGGAAGTGGAAGGAACAGGAAGAAGAGAGACATGTACAAAGCTCCCATGTCTATACTAACCCCACCCCTTCCCATCTCACTAGGATAAATGGCCTTTAGAAATGCAGCACCTGGTGTGAGGTTGCTCCCTATGAATGGGTGTGCTCCTTTGATGCCTGGGCCCCGGACAGCTGCCTGTTGTGCAGCTTTCTCTGGAGGGGGGCGTTACCTACCATCACAAAGGGATCAAAGAGGAGGTATGGCCATTCAACCGTCCACAGCTGAGCTGACCTCACGAGAGCTGACACATGTGTGATATCAAATTGAATGTGAATGCAATGATTATAAGTAGGGCCGTGCACCATGCCTTAACTTGGCTTATTTTAGAATGTAACAGAGAGTAAAACTAACAGACAATCCATCAGTTCTGGATGCATAACGTTTCATTGACAATGTTTTTGCAGTATGGAATGACTGACATGACACTCTTCTTGTTGTTCTTGTATACCTGAATGTTATCAACAAATGCATCCAGTTTACAGCCAACATGGAAGATCTGTAAAGAGGACCGTTACCCAAAACCCAAACGATAAAAGTAATCCAAAAGAATCCACCGTTTTGAAAAACAAGCTTTATTACATGAAAAAAGGTCTCAGATGGTTCCATAGAACCGAACGGACCTCACGCACCAGTAAGTTATGGTTAAATGTGATTTCATCAAATGAAAAAACAACTAATGAAATGTTACTGAATAAAAAAAACGAATACCAAAATAACTTATTTCTTTTTTGTTCGTCCCCCCGAAATGCCCCACCCCAAAACCATAATTCCCACTCCCAACCCCATTTTTAGTTTTTTCCCAAAATTAGTTATTTTGGTATAAGTTGTTTTTTCATTTGTTGAAATGTCATTAGTTGTTTTCTTTTCAATATAATCACTGCATACCGAAGTTGCAAGTTATATAGTGAAAAACCGGAAATCTGCATATATAGTTTACAATGTTATCCCACCATCCTCATTGGTTACCACCTTTAGAATATGCCCATAACCCCCTATAGTCACTGGACCGATTTACCATATCTTATCTAAACACATTTCCCTAGACACATGGCCTACTACGTCGTCACTATTATATCCAGGTACAGGATTGGTTAATGAGGATATTGACACATTAATAATTCGGGTCCATCACGTGAAGTTCACCACTCCAATTCAGACATGATCAAAATAACCTGGCGTGGCCAACACTGCTTTGATAAGACAGTAGGCCTTCTCATTATAAGGCACACACAAGCTGCACCTCTGACCATGTAGTACTAGGTTTATTGCCATCATCTCTGCTCCTCCTATCCCGAATCACGGAACGTTCCAGACACGGCTCCCCTCTTATCACCTTCAAACCCTTCAACTCTTTTCTCACACCTCACTAAAGAACATATACAACTACCAAACACAGGGCATATACACAGCCCTATCTATGATCTCTGCAACCGCAACATTAATATATTTGTTGCTCCTTCCGTGTTGCTATATGTGGTTATCTAAGATGTGTCAAAACTATCTTCAAGTGATACATGCACCTTCTGATGCAGAAAACTCACCCTGCTCACACAATGGTACCTGGTAATCAGTTGTTCTCATCCTGGACTTTTTGCCTGCCTCGGACGCTGTAAGTGCATCCCAACAGATCCTAAGATTCATTATTTGGATATAAAAGTGATACCAAGTGGTCTGCATCGGACTATGACAATGTCTTGTAAAGCTACCGATAGGAACAATTTCTTACATAGATTACATTTCCACCCACCAAGCATACTACGTAGTTTACCATATAGCTAGCTTTTGCGTGTTAAACAGATAGTGTGTAATGAAGACCAATATACATTTGAATTTGAGAAAAGTTTGAGAACGTTTGCTAAGAAAGATTACCTTGACCATTAATTAGAAACTGTAAAAGAATAAATAACAGATAAATCCAGAACAGAGCTTTTACATACTAAAACTATACACTCTCTTCCCTCCTTGGTACACATATCTAACAAACCATAAACAAACATTGGCATGCATTAACCTATGATGAAAATAATGCAGATAACAAAGTCTTTGCATTTAAGAGAAGCAGTAACTTCAAACACTTGTTAGTCAGTACTGATCGAAACATATCTAAGACCCAAAGCATGACTAGAACAGGGACATGCCCTTGTCTTCATTTTACAAATTGTAACAATGTAGTAAAAGGGAACAAAGTTTGTCAACACAAAACAGGAGAATGTAACCCCTTAAGTGCCAGGCTATTATTGAAGTCTATGTAAAAAGGACAAGTATACTCGTCCTTGGCAGAAGTTGCTACTTACGGATACCCCGAACATAATTTACTCAGTAAAATGCCCCTGTGGTATTTACTATGTGGGTCTGTCCACCAGACGTGCAACGATTAGATGGAATAAACAGATGTTTAATGTACATACTAATAATGTTAATTTGGTGGTTGCCAGACATTTTAATAAAAGAAGACACTGGATTATCCAAAGGAGGATCCACATACTAGAAGTGCTTGCCACAGATACTAAAGGCACTAATGAAGAGGGAAAATGGGAGAATCCCTTCCCCCAATTCTCCTCCAAACCATGGCCCAGGACGTCACGACCCCAACACCCCCCCGCGAGAGGAATTCGACCTGCTCACTGCTGCACCAGAAGTCAAGATCCACTGTGACGGAGCCCCACATGGCCAGGGAGCCTGCCCGTTAATGAAACCATGTGCGGGAACCTCAGGTGGAACTGACATCGACCATATGGATCAACTCGATTACACAGTAACAACAAAATACCACCATTGTTAGAGATGCCATGATGACATAGCCAACAGACAAGAACACACGTGCCACCATGCACATTGGTCACCCACACATCAACCTACATGAAGAACGTACTCAGTGCTATGACATAGAGGACTACTTACACCCACACATGCATCATTTTTATGTTTCACATAGGCCACCTACAGCACCCCAGAAATGCAAGATGCCAGAAGAGCTTGTGTACATGCTTGCAGACGCTTCCTCGCCACTAAAACCATGAAGATGTAACCTTACATATTTACTAATGCATATGATACTCTGTCGCCCTCACAACCCCATATTATGGGCCATGTACCGCCACCCATAAACCAGGCCAAAGTAGGCCTCAAAGCAAAAGTCCCCAGGCCGAAGCCTCTCAGACAAAACTGCAAGGAGCTGATCACGCAGAACAAACTCCAACGAGAGCCCATAGCCAAGGCTGCAATGTTGCAATCTACATGCCGCTCTCCCTGCGCCAAGGTTACACCTGCCACTGCTAGACGCTCCTCAGAGCCGAAATACAAATCAAATGCTCATATTTCTGCTCCAGCCACGGTCTCACAACATGTGACCGAGCCGACCTGATACAATGCCAAACCCTACGGGATAGAGAAGCGCTAGGGTCTCACGCCTGGGACACAGTCTGCAACAATGAATTGACAAATTGGACGCCTACAGCGATGGGAAAGACATGCACACCAGCCAATATACAGACCTGTCCATTGTCCGCCACTGACACATAGTCATACTTTGTTGCCAGCACCAAGTACAATGCGAGCTGGGAACATCGATGGTCCCAGGCTTGGGGGCTCACAGATGAACCAATCAGAAAACGAGGGGGCTCACAATGACGCCACTATAGTCTAGCCAATCACTAATTGTCCCCTTGTAGCAACTTTCGTGTAACAATTGTTAGGGACGGCCCAAGCGTACCACCTGACCCTCTCTCCTCCACTAACCGCCTCTTCTATATGTGCCCATACTGACCCTACCACTCAGGGAGCGAACCCGCGATGGCGCTAGGTTTTGGGACCAGTCTTCCTAGGTGACGCATGTAGCCGCGTCATACAGCTAGAAAAAGAGCCTGCGAGCCCACCTTAATCGAGAGGTCTCTCGGATGCCTATGACCTGTGAGCCCGTCCCTGCTTGTTTCATGTAATAAACAGCAGTAACTATTTGCTCTTGTTTGTGCCTCAGACTCTGTTGGGATGTGGGAGGAGTTGGGGCCTCCCCAACCCCGGAGGTCCGCGGACAGCCCTGCCGGCCCCCTGGGAAATTACCCCGACACTAACATCCAGAAATTATTGTTACAATGGAAGGCATTCGGGATAGACCGACTTAATTCAATAATCCCTCGAGGGATTATTGAAGAGTGCAATTTACATTGTTATTTGTAATTAATTAATTGAAGATACTATATACCTATGCATAGATTGCATGTTCTATTTAATAGAGACTTTAATTTCAGGAGCACGTTTGAACTACGTTCTTTTTAATAACATTATGCCAACATTGTCTCATTGTTAGGATACCTAGAAGATTGTTTTATTAATATGATAATATGGACGTTCTACGTTTTCCTGAATCATTTTGTGGCAGAAGATCACTTTCTTAATTATTATATGTGGAATAATCTAATTTGTCATAAAAATGTAGTATGGGACCTTCTTAATGCATACCTTTGCACTAACATATGTATATATATATTGTAAACCTTGGTCATGGTCTGAAACAAAATTGGGTCTTGATGCAGGCTACTATGATTAAATCGTAGCCACCTGTGAGTCAAATATGCTTCTAATTATGTTCACATGTTAGACAGGAGTGCTCTGTATTAGAGCAGGTTGTATATTAATGATTATTATGGTGGCACTTTGTTTTTGTGATAGCTTTCCGGTTGCGGCTCCCGCTCTGATATCATAGTGCTGTTACACAATGATGTCACAACACGTGTCCCTCTTGTGCACATTTCTCTTATTTTGTCAATTGCTTGTTTCCCGCAAACAAAACAATTGTGTGTGTGCATTGTTTCAGCAATTGCTTCAAAAGTAAAACTGGTAAGCTACACCCCTATCTATTATGACTGGAATATTAGAGGTTTATCACTTAAGATATTAGCTTGCAAAGGACTAAAGACAGAAGTTAGTTTTATTTATATTGTCTCAGCTCCTCTCTGAAGCCGAGTAGCGGATTTGCTGTTGCACAGACTGATTATCTTATCTCTTGACCCCTTGGTCACATTTCGAAAGGTATGGTTCCTTATCACATCTGATTTTATATAATAGGTTATATTTCACAACTGGGTATGGTAGACATGTATTGCTGTTTGTTTTATTATTTTTGCAATGTTTTCTATACTATTGGATTCTAGAAATCACTGAGATGGGTATGTCGATAATTTCTTTTATTTCAATTCATTTTGATTTAATGCAGTTTTTTAACTGACATTTTGGCATTAGCCAAAAACACATATTATCTGTAACACTCACCTGACTCCCACGGAGGCACTGGCCTGGTTCGCGCTGCTGTGACCTCTTCTAAGGTGATGCGCAGAGTTAGGAAGACGGACTGGACCGGGCCCCCAAATCTGGCTTGTCTGGCTCGCAGAAGTATCCTTCTGTAGGCGAAAATAGGAGATTAACTGTCTGCGGGGTAATGCAATCAGCCTCCCACTTTCCCCTCTCACCCTCCTCGAAACCCTTCTGTGATTCCTCGTAGCGTCTCACCTTAGGGTCTGGAAGGACGAGCTCTCCATCCTGCTTCTGATGCAGGGGCGCTTTGGTATCCAGTTACTTCACTGGATTTTTGGATTGGTGAGAACCAAACTTGCTTGGCTTCCAGGTAAGTTTTTTTGATAAGAGGTTCCCCTTGTGTCCATGCATTAATGTACTAATGCTAGTGTCTTTTTCCCCATAGGGGCCGGGGTACGGAATGCCGGGGAACAGGCACCGGCCCGAGATGAGAGGTGAAATCCTTGTAGAAATCAGGTAAGTCTTTAATTAGCGTTTTTTGGTAATGTCTTTTCATTCGCTCATTAACGCTGATGTCTTTTTTTCCCCTTAGGGGCTGGGGTCCGGAAATGCCAGGATGCGGCGCGGACCCGAAAGGAAGAGGGAATGAATCAACAGGTAACTTGCATGGTCTGCATCAGGTAAGAGCAGCATGGTCTGCATCAGGTAAGAGCAGCATGGTCTGCATCAGGTAAGTGCACCCAAGCACTTCCATAATGAGCCTGGCGCCTATGACGCCAGGACTGATGTCTTTTATGAGCCTGGCGCCATAGGCGCCAGGACACTGTCCAAAGGGCCCCTATATGGGGTTGCTGGGTCCTTCCTTGGGGACTGGATGTCCGCTTTCGGGGACGCAGGGCTTGAACCGGCTCCCTGGGAGCGGGCATAATGACAGCATCACAGTCAGATCAAAAGGAGAATAAGAGAGGGTAGGTACAAGCATAATGCAGTAATTGAGGCATCATTTTAAACGTTTTATCATACTATCATATTTGCAGAGGGTGAATAAAAATGAAATGCGACATTATAGAAACAATTAAAACTAGTAAAACTGTTCTCACAATATACAATGCAAAAGGAACACTCTGTCCAGAGGAGATCATAGCAAACAATACCACCACCTGGCATTGTCCCCAGTCCTGATAGGATGTGCAAAAAGTTAAAAAGGTGCATTAGTTCATGGGTAGAGCTTCGGCGAAGGTTAGCGGTGCTCGATGGTCCCTCGGAGCACGGGAAGAGGGCGCCTAACTAGATCTTCTCTTGGGTCAGTCTTTACGGCTCGGACGCTTCCAGATTTCGGCGAAGGGAGACAGCAGTCAACCTTGTTCTTCAGGCTCGGTTGTCAAGATCAAGCGTCAGTTTCAACTTCAGCTTCTGAACAGCGTCAGTTTCGATGTCAGTTTCTACTTCAGCTTCTGAACGAATTCTGGCAGTGAGAGGCCCCCAGATATACTAGTTGATCTCTCATTCAGTCTGCTGTGTCACACTCAGGCAACCAATCACTCAGAAGGGCATTCAGCAGTCAGTCAGCCAATCAGGCATATAGTGCATTCAGGCCATTCTCCTCCCTATCAGCCACTCACAACAAGGAATGTGTATTAGGACAAGTACCCATCCATTAAACACTACACACTGCATTCATACCAGTTTCAGGCAGGGCTGTCTCAGTCATTGTGTTTCATACTAGAAACCAGACATCCAAAACAATAAGTGCATATTGGTCACACACTCCATTCACCGAGGTCCCACGCACATGGTGTACCCACAACATACAGTCATTGGGAAGGTTCCAGCCAGTCTGGCCTGGACTTCACAACAACACCATATATGTAACTTCCACTCAACAGCCAGTCAGGGGGAAGGGACAGAGTCAGGGCTTCCCAGGACTTTGAGAAAACAAGGTAACAGGCAATAGAAAGCAAGAGGCCACAGGGGCCATCTTGTTTCCTATCAGGAATCAACTGATTCCAGTGGCAGGGCCTGTGAATCCCAAAATGGAGGATACTCAGAGCACCTGTCAAATGTAGCATGGAGCTGCCACCAGCCCATACCCTGCTCTGTGGGCCACACACAGGTCCCCATAAACATACACTAGAGGCACAGGGTTGTACCCCTACCCATGGGTGTCTTAAGGGTATCCCATGGATCTGTACACCAAACCAGAAACAAGAAGAGCTGCATTGCCAGGAGTCCCACATAGACTCCTGGGCAGAAAGCAATACAGAACACAAATGAAAAAGGACTACAGGACAAGGACAGGGAGGGTCTGTCCCTCCAATGCATTTCCAACATTACAACAACCGAAAGACCTGGAGCTATAGCCCCCTCAGCACCCCCCTAGCAATGTCTCTGGCTGCTCCCGATTTGTTCTCTCTCTGTTTGTAATGACAAGCTGCCTCTGGATTGTTTTACTTTTCTGTTTGGGATAAAGTGATAGAATGTGTCATCTTTTAAATCATGTGTACCTTAGCTGGGCTCAAACAACACTTGCCTGCTGGCAACACCCAGATTTAATCTTCAAATACCACAGAGGTGTTGCTTGGTCTGGAAAAGATCTGGGGCTGTTCTGATTTTGGGGCTATAAGGACAGTTGCTTTTATCTGGGGCTACAAGCAGAAGACCCGTGGCCGTTGCTATGGGCTTCCCTCAGCCCTCCCCTAGCAACGCCTCTGAAGCAGATTGGCCTTCGATTATACAGCTCCCACCTTATGGAATGACCTTCGCCAGACAATGCGCGCACTGCCAGTGTTTAAAAAAAACTCTTAAGACACTTCTTTTTAAGTAAGGCTTTTCTGACCTTCTTGTTCTGGATGTGGACTATCTTTTGGGCCGCCTTTGGTTTGGTACCGGTACTGGCTCTGTTGTTTATATATTGATGTATGCGCTTTTATTTTCTGTTTGTTGGTATGGATTTTAAGGTTTTGTTTTGTTTCTTTAGTTCTTGTTAGGTGTGCGCCTCTATGCCCAGGGGCCGTAGCCACGGTATACATATATAAACAGTGGATTCTAATTAGTAGATCATGTGCTGTAAAACTATTGCAACGTTCCCTGTAGTACGTCGCCAACCTGATGACATCACTCATCCACTATTAATGTGTGCATGTGTGTGCATGTTGTATAGCTACTGTGCAGCCATGTAGAGAACAGAGAGGAGGAAGCCTCCCTCCTTTCATAATGAACTTAACGCGGAATGACAAAAATGTTAATGAATGCATGTTCCCACCTATTTCATATGGCATGCATCAAATTCACATCAAATGTGTTAATAATTGTGCCAAACACACCAACACATTGGATTCTCACCCCAGCAGAAGGATGCGAGGACGGAAGTGACTGCAGCCTGGAAAGAAGCGAATCCTGCTCTCTCTCCTGAGCAATTAGGATACCGTATGTAAGAAGTGTGTAATATTTACATTAGTGTCTGCTATTATTTCATTCACTTTTAGGAATTCAATACTTTCCAAAGCCGTCTCTGAATGCCTTCGTGCGTAATGTGAAAGAACGAGCGAAAGAGAGCTACCAGCACCAGCTGCAAGCGCCCTCCTCTCTCAGTGCATCAATGCAGTTCAGTATTCAAATGGCCAGTCACCGGAAATATTGGAGTGAGTCACATCCGGGTCAGAAAAGTCTTAAAAGTGGGATGTTCAAACAGGCATTCTCGAAGGTGCCCACGGAATTAAGTCTCTGCCAGTGGTAGAAGGGTGCGAAAAGAAGTAGTGGAACTATGTTTCCTGCTGGCCTGCCCCCTGTCTCCACAAACCCCATCGGCACCTCCCCTCCCACGCACAATCCATTAAGCGAATGTTTAGTAGAGTGCACTGAAATGCACGTTTCAACGTTTTCCTAAACTTTAATTTTTAAACTAAACCAGAATATGGGGTAGGATTTGCATTTCTTATGTAGTGCATTACATTGCATACCAAACATCTCACCTGCAGCACACGGCACACTGTATGCTGGAGTGCTGTACATTAAATTGAAATCTGGTGGAATCGGGCATTGGACATTCCCTTCGAATATGACAAGGACCAGCTGTTTGAGATTTCGTATGGAAATGTCTTGTTTATGTTGTTGCTTTTAATTGTGAATCCGGATTGGCCAAGGTTTTAGTCAGTGTCTATATTACATTTTCTCGAATGACTAATGCAAATTACTGGCCAGAGCCAACAACATGCATGGTTTGTATTGTTACAGTGAGGGCATCATCTTTGTATGTCCTGGCAGACTTGCAGAACAGAATCATTTCAATTTTTCCATGAATCAGATTCATCAAAATATAAATGTCAGACAAGTTAGGACAAAATGTACACTTCATGGATACAGCAACAACAATCAAGCATCGACATTTCTTCTTTGGTGTAAAATACAGACAATATATTTGGTCAGAAGTTTCTTTTCACCACCTTTGAAAATTGGACGGTCTTACAGTCATTACAGCTACGGTAAATAGTAACTACAGAAATAAACGCAGTAATGTATGTTAAGTAAATCTTTTTGCTTGTTCTTGAATGTAATTCCCTTTGATTCTATATCTGCACAGTACCCAGTTCAGGCAATAAGATGTTCTTTTTTTGTGTTGACAGACGCTGTTGAATTTATACTATAGGAAAATTAGCTTTGATTAATAATTCACTCACATATTTGTCACAATTGTATTGACATAACTTCAGATTTTTATATACTTCCTCTTTCATTATAATTCTCCAATGATAGTTTAGTATTCTTTTGATACACCAAGAATGTTTAGAGCATTTTGTAAACATATTTTTCTTGGTGCACTCTCCCTGAAACGCATTAATATCCATCAATTGCTTGACGTAATAAAATTCACCATAAGTTTGTCATTTTTGTATCCTCAATAAATACATTGTTTAATTACTGGGCAGTGTTAAACAGAAAGAATATAGTGCCTACTTTTGATTTATATTGGCCTAAGACTAGTCGCTCTATGAGGAAAACCACGTTGCAAGGTTCCGATTTTGGATCGACTTCGCAGCCATTTTAAGAGTCATCCGCCATTTTGATTTCTGTTCGTATGTCCTCTGTTCTAAAATGGGGGACTGTGTTTTCAACTTGTAAACAAGCCTCTCGACCTTTCAGTTCTGTTTATCTTTAGACTGTACAAGAGCCAACTGTTTAGACTAGGTAATGAGGCCTTGTACTACACATGAACTGTTGTCTAAGCATTGTCTATGCTCACAAGACTCATCCACAAATACACAGTTGAAACAATGTAAAGCAAACCCCGAGCGTGGAGACAGGCCGAACTCGATTGAAACAGAATTGTAAAGGGAGCTTGCTGTAGGATTTGGGAACATACATTGTCATTGTATCACCGCGAAAATACAAACATGTGTAATCCTTTGCAAAATATTATGTGAACCGAATGTGAACTAGGCACGAACTCTAGACCACAGATTATTAACGTGAAGAGGGGCTGGACAATATTACTCAAAATTGTATCAAAGCACAAATGTTTAGACGTCCAGCACTCTCTCACCTCTCTCTGTCGGGCTGGTACACATTGCGGGGTGTTGGGAGCTAGATAGGTATATTTGTTTCTTTGTAACTGTACAGTATTAAAAGATCGGTGCATCTTTTCTGCCCATAATTGGTGTATTTCTTTTGTGGTACCCAGCCTCAATATTTTCTAGTTCTTACAGCAGGGCAATGTAGCTATTATCAGTATTGTGGGTCTTCAAATGAGTTGGAAGAAGGTCTCTGTAGCTATATGACTATGATTTGTGAACTTGATGCCACATGCTTTCTGGATTTTGGCAGTCCAGGTTCCCTTTTGCATCTCCTAGAGTACCAGTTAGATAGAGGGACTCTGAATACTTCCTCCCCTTTCCCTTCGAATGATGATTAGATTGGGAATAAAGGGCTATAGGGAGTATTAGGATGACATACTCTGTGGTGTTAGGGGCCCTGGGATCTGGTGTCAACCTAAGGTTGGTGATGAAATGAGGAGCATATGGGATCTTCTGTGCATCTTCTCCAGGGGCTCTGTCATGGAGTGGGTAGTGGAACCTGGCCCACAGGTTCACCGGAGTTCCATCTTCCAACCTCTAACATAAGACGTTGTCACGGCGTACACTACAAAATAAGGTGTTATGCTAAAATGGTAAATATCAAACAGGGCTAGGTGGACAGGCTTAAGAAGGCATTTACCAGTGTGGGGAAGTGGAGGGGTATTGATATGAATATTTCAGAGGGGCTTTGCCAAGGACTGTTAGAACTCCCCAAAGATAAAGGAAAGGGGCAATCCCTCAAATCTCATGCCATGCCCCCATCCCCATCAACGCATAAAAATAATTGAAAACACATTCAGAATTACTTTCTCCAGTGAAGCACCACAACTTCAGAATAGATCCCCTTAAGTCAGAATATGCACATGAAACATTCACGCTGCACAGTTGTGCTTTTTTTGCAGCAAATACAGATGAAAACAATAGAAAACAGCTAGAATGAGTCACTTCGAAGCCCTCACACCAGAGGAGGGATCTCTGAAATTAGGACATACATATAAAAAAGGGTAATATTACAGCAAAGCATTATACATGAAATGGTACCTTCATAGTGCAACCACTTGATATACAGTAGGTACTTACCTACAGCCGACATGCAGATTCAAGCATGGATTTGGCAGTCTAGTGAAACTTGCTGATGTCAGCATCAATCAGAAACTGTACAGTTAACTATTTTGATCCCTCCTAAGTGAGCAATGCTCAGAGTACTGCCACGGTTGTTTGCAGGTACTGCAGCACTTCCAAACTGTCTCCCATTACCCCATTTAAGACAGCATCTCACTAAGGATGACTAACACGGCAACCTGTGTGGGTTTGCTTGTGGTAATTATGATCAAAAGAGAATTGCCCATATTGTGATGCTGGGCTCGTTATGGGAAGGTCCAAACTGACAAACAAATAGATATTTCCCCCTTAGCAAAGCACAGTAAGTGCAATTGTGATGGTAGACCCTCCTGAATGAGCAGCATCGTAACGACCAGGTTATTTGGCCTTGTTTGATCTCAGCAGTAGCCGCTCAAATTTTTCAGCGATTAATGTAAGCATTTGTGAATTGTTTATTTGGATATCAGTTTTGAACGTTACATTTAAATTATTGCTGTGATAATGACCCCCCGCTCCACCTTGCTTGTCTGTAGCCTGTGCCGATGCTTCTATTTTCCCTCCTCCCTAACAACAATGGTCCACGGTCTGAGTGCAACCATCAAGGGGGGGAGCCAGGAGCTTCTAAAGAGCCTTGTAAATGGCGCCTTTAGACATTCTAAACCTACACTGTGTGCATATTTCGGATGTCCTCGAGACCAAGAATGGCAATGCATCAACACCTAACATTTAAAAATACAATCTTCCAAATTGAAAAGCTTGAATCCCTATATATTTGGATTTCAACCAACATGGAGTATTTGTGCGTTTTTACTATAACCATTGTTTTTCAAGAGACCAGCAATCAGTCCCTGATTGTAAATAGAATTGATTTTCCTTTCAGCTGAGTTTGTAGCATTAGGTACTGCATGTGTCTAATGCTGCAGTGCCGCTTTATCCACGGCTTGGACAACTGGCAAAGGCGCTTGCAAATAGTCAAATCACTTTTTAAAGTTCAGTACCCCGGGATGATCAATGCTCCATTTCTTTATGTCTTGTTATTATCTGTTTAAAACAATAATGGAGTATATGCAATGTGTCCTATCAGTTTTTGAAAAGGCCAGGCGCACCACTGTTTGGACGGATGCACTAAACACTTATGGTAGGAATTTGTACATCTGTATTGAGATTTTCTTTTGGAAAGTCGTTGATGTGGCAGGAAGAACAACTCTCTTGCTGGCTTTCGATAGTCAACTGGCTGCAAGCTGTCCATATGCTTCTCTTCTGCTGATCCACCATTCTACAAGTACCGATATTCACTTGGCAGCAAGCTGTCCATATGCGTCTCTTCTGCTGATCCACCATTCTGCCAGTACCGAGAGTCACTTGGCTGCAAACTGTCCATATGCTGCTTTTCTGCTGATCCACCATTCTGCCAGTACCGATAGTCACCTGGCAGCAAGCTGTCGATATGCTGTTCTTCTGATGATCCACCATTCTGCCAGTACTGATAGTCACCTGGCTGCAAGCTGTCGATATGCTGCTCTTCTCCTGATCCACCATTCTGCCAGTACCGATAGTCACCTGGCTGCAGGCTGTCGATATGCTGCTCTTCTGATGATCCACCATTTTGCCAATACCGATAGTCACCTGGCTGCAAGCTGTCGATATGCTGTTCTTCTGATGATCCACCATTCTGCCAGTACCGATAGTCACCTTGCTGCAAGCTGTCGATATGCTGCTCTTCCGCTGATCCATCATTCTTCCAGTACCGATAGTCACCTGGCTGCAAGCTGTCGATATGCTGCTCTTCTGATGATCCACCATTCTGCCAGTACCGATAGTCACCAGGCTGCAAGCTCTCGATATACTGCTCTTCCGCTGATCCACCATTCTGCCAGTACCGATAGTCACCTGGCCGCAAGCTGTCGATATGCTGCTCTTCTGATGATCCACCATTCTGCAGTACCGATAGTCAGCTGGCTGCAAGCTGTCGATATACTGCTCTTCCGCTGATCCACAATTCTGCTAGTACCACCCTCCAGACTGTGATAGTTGGAGCTGGCCACTATCTGTTGCTTGTGTTCATATGCTGTGCGTGAAAAAAAAACGTCTTGGAAAATCATGGCTTTTTTGGGCTTTTTTCCTTTCTGCCATAGTAGCCTCTCAGGGGACTGAGTCTGGTCAGAATGAATCTTCTCACCACCCCCCACACTGGACACAAGAAATTAGGTGGAAAATGTCTTTAACGTTATTTTTTCCTAATTCAGTCATTTAACGAGACATACATATATGTTTTTGTACGTGTGCTAAGTTTAATAGAGCAGGTGTGGGGTAACTAAAAAGTATACCACAGAAGATTTCCACAAGGAGATACTGCAATAGACTTGAAGACTATAGATACAATTAGGGGAATACCATATTATGGATATAGTTGGGAGGATATGCGAAAAAGGGAGACAGGGTAAGGAGAGAATGGCTGCCCTGTACTCATTTGCTGGTGGAGTCTCAGTTGTGCTTCCATTGAAGACATATTTCTGTGAGTGCTTATGATCTAAACTTCATCACTGCACTGTGGAGTCTCAGGGTCTGCATCAACAATCCCTCCCTTGCAGCCGCCTTCTATGAGAGAAAAAGCAAGGCATGTTCTCTCTTACTACCCTCAAGATCCCAAAGAGCCAAATCATTCAACAGTTACTCTAACATTTCCCCCAGATTATTCTATGCTAACATTTGCCAGCTTTGGAAATGTAATTCCGAACTGAATGTTCACTGTTCCTCTCTCGGATGCCACACTCTTAGTCATACATCATTTGCATTCCTTGCTTTGTATTGACTCATTGCGAGCTGGGCGGGGCGGTAAGAAATGGTCAGTAACTCAGTTACCATCATATTGTTGGGTGTTAACAGAATTACCGCGTACTTTTACTGCACCGCCTTATTCCATGATTAGAGGTAAAGCAGAGGATTCCCCTCCAGTGAAATGCTGGAGGCGAATGCTTCACTTTCCTTTCAAATATGGGGAGATTAACTGCGCTGTAAATCCACTAAAAATGGTCTTCAAAAATGAAGATTTACAATGTCCGACCACCACTCGTAATCCTGGGATGACACCACAGGGCCGAGTGGCGGTAACAGTAAATGGGTGTGTCAGTAAGTTGGTTGATTCAACGCCAAACCCGTAATGAGGTCTGTATAGACTCAGTTCCTTTCAATCCATTAAATATCATTCTTCTGTTGTTAAATGATCTATTATCTTAAATATTCTTCTTCTAATATCAATATTCTTTACTCGGCCTATTTATACAAATAATGTATTTTATTTATTTATTTATATTTATATAGCACGCAGACAGCCCAGGGGCATTGAGGCGCTGTTACTTGTAAGAGCTTAGTTACAGAGGTACAGGAATGGTAGCAGTTGTTGGTACATTATAAATACTACAGACATAATTCTATACTTACAGTTTATGCAGTTGGTCAATACATTACAGTTTATGCAATGGGTCATATGTATAGGATTCATGCTGATACGAGGGACCTTATGTGAAGAGGATGGTTTTCATAGCTTTACGGAAAGCGATGAGGGAGGCCTCACCTCGGATTGAGGGAGGTAGGACATTCCAGTGTGTGGGTGCAAGATATGGGAAGCTGGCACCACCCGCTCTGGCTGTTTTTACTAGTGGCACATAGAGCATGTTGGTATAGGGTGATCTGGTTGGCCTGACGGGGTGGATCCTTTTGAATGCACTTGTGGGTCAGTGTCAGGGCTTTGAAGATTGTTCTTTCCTTTATTGGGAGCCAGTGGGCTAGTTTTCTGGCCTCTGAGATGTGTACTCTTTTAGCAATGCCTTGGGCTGCACGGAGAGCACTATTCTGTATGACTTGCAGCCTCTCCAGGTTATTTTTGGAAGTTCCTAGAAAGAGTACATTGCAGTAGTCTAGCCTGGAGCCAGTGATGGCTCTGGCTATGTTTTTGCAGTTCTCTTTGGAGAGAAAGGGCCTGACTGCGTTGATTAGTTTAGCGTGATATGCAGCTGAGGAGGCTATTGCGTTGACTTGTCTGTCCATGGATAGGTTGGAATCCAAATAGACTCCAAGAGTTTTGACTGAGTCTGAGACAGGTATTTTGATGGTGTTGATGATGAAGTGACTGAATTGGGAGTCTAGATTTTTCAGCGTGTTGGGGAAACCTATCAGGAAGAGTTTGGTCTCGTCAGAGTTGAGGCATAGTCCATTGTCTTCCATCCAGGCTTGGATGGTGTTGTGGAGGTTGTTAAGGGTCAAGGAGTCAGTGTTGTAGTTACCAGTGAGGGTGAGGAGGATCTGGGTATTGTCAGGGTCGTGTGAAGATGTTGTGAAGATGTTGAAAAGGGTGGGGGAGAGGCAAGAGCCTTGGGGCACACCACAGAGTATGAAGGTGGGTAAGGCGGAGGATAGGTCAGAGAATACTTGCATGGTTCTGTCTAGTAGGAAGGAGGTGATCCATGCAGTGGCGTCAGGGGAGAACTTGGCAGCGGAGGAGAGGTGGTGGCATAGGACATCGTGATCTACAAGATCGAAGGCCGTGGATGGGTCAAGAAGTAAGAGAAGTGTAGGTTTGCCCATGTCTCTGGCATCGTCCATCTGGTTTTTCAGGTCAAGTAGGGCGGTTTCAGTCCCGTGTCTAGGGCAGAAACCAGATTGACGGAGTCCCAGGAGTTTGTTCTCTTCAATGAAGTGCTGAACCTGCAGGTAGGCAGCTTTGTCCAGTATTTTGAGGAGGAATGGGACAGTGGTGAAGGGTCTATAGTTGTTAGGGGATGTGGGGTTGAGAGTTGTTTTTTTTAAGATAGGGCGGACCCAGGCTTCCTTGAGGGAGGCGGGGACTTTCCCTGTGGCAAAGGAGGCATTGACAAAGACTGTCAGGAAGGGAGCTAACGCTTCAATACAGTCGTTGATGATGGTGGCTGGGCGTGCATCACCTTTACAGTTAGAGGGTTTGATATTCCTCATTATGTTTATGATGTCTTTTTCCTGTATGGATTTGAAGGAAAAAGGTGGGTGGGGGGTTCGAGGCTGGTGGTGGGACAGGGATGTGCTTATTAGGCAGGGCTTGTTTAGTGACTAGTATTTTGTTTTGGAGAATGCTCAATTTGGTTTGCATGGCCGTTTGTATTTCATCGCACCAGGCTTTGTCTTTGGTGAAATTCTGGGGGGCGGGAGTGGGGGTCTCTAGCTCCCTGAAGATGGCGAAGATTTCGTTTGAGCTAGATTGGGCTTCCGAGATTCTGGATTCAAAAGATTTGGCCTTTGCTAGGGTGATTGCCTTTTTGTATTTGGTAGAGCGGGCTTTAAAGATCAACTTATCTTTGTCAGAGTGGGACATTTGCCACTGTGTAAGTGCAGTATTTGTTTCGTTGCAGAGTGTGAGGAGGTCCGGGGTGAACCAGGAGTTGGAGTGGGTGGTGGGTTTGGATTTCCGGGATTTAAGTGGGGCAATGGAGTTAATAGCTGCTTTGATGGCAACATTATAGGCTGTTGCAAGTGTTTCTGGGTCTGTGGAGAAAGGTGGTCTGAAGGCTGGGCCTTGGAGGAAGGGCAGTAGACTTTCCTTAGTGAGCTGACAGGAGCTTCTTGAGAGGCAGGGAGGCAGGGGGTGCAGTGAGGGAGTGGAGGGGCTGGTGGTAAGGATGCTAAAGGTGATGATATGGTCGTCAGACAATGGGGTGGGAGTGTTTCCAGTGATGATGAGTAGACAGTTATGCTGTGCGATAATGTAGGGCCATATACACTTTGGCACGCCTGGTAGGTGGCACATCGGTGGATCAGATGTCAGAACACTTAGCTGGGTAGCAAAAACTCCCACAGCCACTACATTTTATTGTTGTAAAGAACATGAGCTACTGTGTGGGAGTGCTATTCAGTAAGTGCAACTTCTTCTTGGCCTGCCACAAACACAGCCACTTGGAGGGGTAGTGCGGCCTTGTCATGGGTGTCATTTGCATTTTAAGTGGGTGTGGGGGAAGTGGCAAACTTAACAATAGTCTGATAGAAGGCAGTTCCTACCGCGAGGCCTTCATGGTCTCCTTTTCAAGCGTGCTTGATTACCAAGTAGAAAGAGGGAAGGGAATTACATGCTCCCCCACCTCACTTAAATGTCAGTACACAGCCTGTGCACAACCAAGGCAATGCACTTAACTATCAAGTTGATAGCCCTGCATAATTCCATTTGACCAGTGCTCCCTTCATTGTGCCAGCACTTCAAGTGGGGTATATAATGTACAGCATTTACATGCCAAGTGGATGTAAGCACTGCCAAGATACAATAATTGGAATCAATTCCTATGCCATATGCATGTGCACAGTTTACAGTAATCAAATAAGAAAGGAGTGTGTAGAAGACACAGCAATGTGTATAGGTAGTTTTCAGTTTGGAAGAGCATGCTTTCACTCTGTATTTATTTATTTATTTCACTTGCATAGCACACATACAACCCGGAGGCATTGGGCCGCTGTTGCAGGTACAAGTCAAGAAAACATACTTTGTCTTACGATTGTGATTTTTAGTCACGTAAAAAACAGCTGCGGCATAGGTGCAGTTACAACTGTAGCACAGTTACATAATTGAGAAGCAGTATCATACAGGCTAATGGTACTGTGTGATGGTAATAGAGATCAGTGTTCGATAAGTAGGTGTGGTGGGCAGGTGGGGTTGTGGGTTAGGAGAAGAGCTGAGTTTTTAGAGTTTGTTTGCGAAAGAACCAGCAGAATTTCTCAGCCCTCAAGGTGTGGGGGGGGGGGTTGTTCCAGAGTTTCACAGCAGGGTATGGGAAGGTGGATCTCTTAACTTTGGGAACGACTAGGCAATCAGTGTATGGGGTCCTGGTAGGTTTTGAGGATTGAGCTTTAGTGATTCATTGGATGAGGTAAGGGGCGCTGTGTTGCAGAGCCACTTGTGGGTAATGGAGAGTGCTTTAAAGGTGATACACTCCTGTATGGGGAGCCAGTGTGCTTCTCTTCTACCTTTAGAGATGTATTCTCTTTTCAGGATATGGAGGGCTGCTCTTAAGGCATTGTTTTGGATGACTTGTAGTTTCTGGATATTTCCAGAGGAGGTACTTGTGAATAAGACATTGCAGTAGTCGATGTTGGAGCCATGGATGGCATGGGCAATCGTAAAGCAGTTATTTTTGGTTAGTAAGGGTCTGTCTGCGTTGAGGAGATAGGTGGCGTAGGCTGCTGAAGAGGCAATGGCGCTTACATATCTAGACATAGCGAGTGAGGTGTCAAGGTAAACTCCAAGAGTCTTTACAGAGGTTGAGTTGGGATTTAGGCAATTGTCCATCTGGAAGGCAGTGCATTGATTATCAAAAGACTTAAGGGTATTTGGTAGGCCGACAATTAAGATTTTGTGCAACAACCATAATGTCTCTTGACAAATGCTTTTCCACTGAGATTACATGTTTTATTTTTATTTTAAAGAGTATTGGATCTACATTGCGCACCAAACATGGCACATCAAGCAGAAGACCCTGCCGCATGGTTCCCCATGCCACCCAGTGGTCGCATCAATCATTGCCTGCGGTCATGCTGAGTGACTACTTTGGACAGGGCAGAGCTTTTGGCAAGGCAGTGAGCCTCCTGAGCTTCCAGCTATGCATGGCCTGCCACTATGTCCAGTGGCACTTAGGGTAGATCCATTGGCCCTACACCAAGCCCCCACCAATACCAACTTATCCTCACTGGTCATTGCTTATGGCCATTCCCTCTTTTAGGGCATACTTTGACTAGTGCAAGGCCTATAGCCCTACCACAAGAACTCCCAAGCCACCGGATACGCCCCTTGCACAAGGCATTTGGCTACAACCAGTGCCCATTTTGCAAAAGCAGGGTCTGTGGCCATGCCCCCGATTCCCAGCAGCAACCCATAGTAATGACTGGCTATGGCTTGTGGCCATGCCAGAGGCCCACTTCCTCACTGAGGTGGCCACTGCCCATGACTTGTGGCAGCAGTTAGTGGCTCACTTGCCCCATGAAGTGGGCACAGGATATGGATTTCACAAGAGTCCCAAATTGCCCTGTGGCCACTGTGCCCCTCGAAATGGCATCCGGATGTGACCACTGTCCATACCCATTCACAACAAGCCTCTCTGAAGATAATGATGACTCATGTCCATCATGTGGGTCGGCATGTTTTTTGAGCCACCACGCCGATCTGTGCCAAAGCAGAGACCCAGTGCTGACCACACACCTTGTGGTGGCTCGCAGGCTACCAATCACCAGCAGACCTACCCAGAGGCATGTTGATCTGTGTCCCCAAATGGCCTTCCCAGTGCACCCCACTTAAAGTCCCTTTGTTGCCACAGGGCAGGGAACCCTAATGGACTAACTCTATTGTCAATGATCCAAAGTCAGTGACGGATGGTGATTGTTTTTTAATGTAAGATTCACAAATATTTAATCTAAGTGCCAAAGTGTAGCGAGGGAGTCAAAAACAAATGTGAGGGGATTCGGTGCGTTTACTCCTCAAGAACATGTTTCAAATAGTGGGGTCAAATTGTGCATTTTACAGCACAATTATTCTGCAAATCTAGGTAAAAAGCGATACAATTTACAATCAGTTTGGTTGCGCAACACATCAATAAACTCCAACAGCTGTATACCAGGTCACCAACAGGACACAGGAGCATGGTGGAACAGTTTCATGATGCCTGCACGCGTAGACACGTCTTGACTTTCCTGGCGTTCTGTCTTCTCTCCAGGGCTGTAGACGGTCCTGGTGGCAAATGAGGAACATGTGTCATGTCCAGGACTGGAGACCTTGTTTGCCCAAGTAACTGTCTCTGTGTTCAACAGTAGAGCCTACATGGTTAGGCTGATCTGATCACTTTCACTGGCATGCCTTTTATTTTTCTTTCACTGAACTTGCTCACTACTAGGCCAAGTGGGGGCAGAAGTGATGAACTGGCAGATGGAGGAGGGGCCCAAAGGAAAAAGCGGTCCACCACTGGGAACCACACAAGTGCTACCGAGGCACAGACTGAATTTATTGGACTAGATCTTCTCTACCACTTCCCAATGTGGAAGCGGTCTCTTTCTTCACAACCACCTTTGAATAGGTTCCCCTGTGTCAGCTGAGGCACCAGTTTTGGAGGTATAATGGGGGAATCAGTGACACCCCTTATTATATTATCTATAGATTTTGGGAGTCAAATTGATTACAGAGGAATGCATTTTCCTGCAAAGTTAGTGGTTGTGCCATACAACTAGGCTTATAGAATGTGTTAGAAGAGAAAGGAGGTCAGAACAGAGTTTCAGAGTGGAGGCCAGGGCGGAGGATTTTGGGGCATGAATGATGAGCAAAGTGCCTTTTGTTAGTTTTGGAAAGAACAAGTAGGATGGAGAAGGGAGAGGTAAAGAGCAGTTCTAGGAGGATGGGCCTCGAGTCTCTTGGAAAAGTATACAGCGAGAGCGGGAAGTAGGCAAATGATAACGAGGAGGTTCATAGTGATGGTATGGCGTGGTGGGCAGAGGCATACTAGTAGGGTCATATGTGTCCAAGATGTCTGATTCAGTGTCACTAGCAACTAAAATACAAGATACAAAGCAATATACAGGATCGCTAGAATCAAAAGCAACATACAGGGATACTAGTGACCAATATGCTAGACCGTTAGTGACCAGAATACAGGTTACAGATCCATTAGAGATCATTATGCAAAATACAGGACCACCAGTGAACACAATGCAAGCTATAGAGCCACAAACGACTAGACAACAATCTGCATGTCTATTGGAAATAAATATGCAAAATGTAGGGCCACAGGCAATCAAAATACAAGATACAGGTCCACTTCGGACCAAACTACGCATGCAAAGCAACTAGCAGTTAGGACTGGCAGACAAAATAATGATAACCATGTTAGAGAGCAGCAGCGTTCCTGGGAAGGGTTAACAGTAGTCACCATGTGCATGGCTGAGGAGGGAGACCCAGGCAAGCAGACTAACAGGACCTTGTCCAAGAAATACATGTGTTCAGCCGTGTTATAGATTTCATATCATATCATATCATAACTCTTCTGCTTGTCTGAGAACCCTTCTGTCAGCCGTTAAAGGGTTGGATGCCCCCTGAATGCAGATGTAAAGTCCTGATCACATGGGCAGACTCAGGCATTCTGCAGCCTTGAGCACAGATGCACAGTCTTCTGGGCCAATCTGCTGCCAGATGACTCCAGGGGCTGCTGGTGATATGCGTGGCCCTGGTCTTCACATATACAGGTATGGGTAGTAGAGCGGTATGCTAGATGATAACATACTAGCCAATAAACCTATCCCTACTGATGCTTTTCTTTGAACCCAATTACTTGAATCTCTATCTGTATTGTCCAGAAACTATGTGCATCTCCAGCTGTACTCTATTAAGCTGCACCACACTAAGTCGACTAGCCAGAGCCTATTCTGCAGATGTATTATGGGTCTTCTTTCTAGGTCAGTGGTGCGAGCATTCATAATCGTCAGTTGCGGAGAGAATTCTGTCTGCACATTCAGATGTGTGTTAAATCTCCAGTCATGCAATTGGTTTGTGTTAGAAAAGATTTCTCTTGAAGCAACTTTTCCTCCATAGTCCATGGACCCCCAAAACTTTTGCATTTTTTTTAGTATGCTGACCTGACTTTTTATAGTGGAACACAGCCTTCAGCTGAACTCCACTGGGCTTTAGCTCATTGTTATGAAGAAATTGACACATCCTTCAGGCTGTCAGTATTGAGCTACGTTGTTTCTCTTAGCCTTTTGACTTTGTTGCCACTTGTTGGTAACATTTTATCATTGCAGTACTGCGCAATGAGGCCTTTGTGTTTTGTGGCCTTAGACACCCTCTAAGGAATTTTTGGTGAATGTACAATGTGCCTCGGAACAGACTGGTGAAAGCTGTAGCTTTTTCCTGTATTTGTATAACTTTTTACTGAGCCTCACTGAGTTTACTGCTTCTGGCAGCCGATTGTGGGCAGTGTATAACATGGCCGTGCCACAAGGTCTTTTGTCTGTTCCTTTGGCCATTCTGACCCTTTGCCTTCTCCTTGCCCTTCCAGGTCTGGGATTTCCTCTTTTGGGCATGCAGTTGTTTGTGAGAGCTGATTCTTTCACGGGCCAGTGAAAGTCATGTCTGTAGACACCCAGGAAGTGGGCTGGGACTGTCTGGTCCCAATCCACACTACTGGTGCCAGGTGTCAGGTGTGCATGCGAGCATGAGGACCACAGTGGTACCTAATTGGGCCACTTCTGGTGTGCATGCATGGAGCAGATTTTGCCATTGGTGGGCTGGGTGCGAGAACTCACCTGACTGTGGATAAGAGGTGGGATCCTGCATTCATTCCAGCAGATCTGAAGAAGGAACCAATTATCCTGAGGTACCTAGCAGAACAAAGGACAATCGTACAGTGCACTTGAAGTAGTCTGGCGCCCGAATACCATTGTTGTTCCAGTGAAGCCCTGCTCTGCACCTGTTCTCAGAAGACCTGTGAAGGTACTCCGAACCCTTAGATTGGTGAAACCAATCACTATCTACGTCTCCTGGTAACCCTGCAAATGAGTCTGTTCAGAAGTGTCCATCCAGTGGGCTGTGCAGTTCGAACTTAGGTTGCTGTGCAGGAGCGTCACCGTTTTCAGTTTCGACCTAAAACATTGGCGACTCCCAGCTTATCCAACAAAGCACCCTTCTACAGAATGTCATTATCCCAGCACTTTTGGGCCGTGAGATAGAAGGCTGTGTCTGTCACGATCTGATGTAACTCCCTTCCCCTTCACCTCACCTGAGAGAGCTGATTGATCGTCTTGGTACTTCTTCTTCGGTTTCTCTTGCCTCTCTGTGTTTATTTTCTTCCTGGTCTTTTTATCGTGCAAAAAGGGACGAGCTCCCTGGGATGCCACGCTGTCGGTATATGCTATAACCAGACAGGGGGGCCCCCCGGGAGCCGGTTCCGGAGCAGGGAAAAAGCCGAATGGCAGAAAAAACCCTGCTAGTTGGTTCCACGGTGTGCAGGCCGGTTGGAGGCGTATGCGGTTAGTAGAGTCCGGATGAATAGATACTTGGCATGCAGGAGATTCTAGGGCTGTTAACGGAGCAGATCCACAAGAGATTCCAACGAGGACTGAGAGGTAAGTCTGCCCAGAGAGGAGATATCCCAGACAGAACAGCAGGAAGAGACGGGTAAGTAGCAGGGAAACACAGAAGGAGAAACACAAGATATCCGAAGCAGGATACCGGGCTGAATGGAAGGGACGCTAGCGGTGTCTGGAGCAAGAGACACGGGGGAGAAGCAATAGCAGAAGGAAAGTGATAACGGAGAAAGAACGAACACAGAAGCGTTACCTTCGCGGAGCATAGAAGGTGCAACGCGGGGAAGAAAGGATCGAACCTGCATTAATAGACACGGCGGCCATCTTGGATAACAACTAGAACGTTGAATCCGAACGGCCGCTAACGTAACGGAACCGCTAATGGCGCTTCCAGGCGTCCCACAAACGCCGCCATGCGGAATGCATGACAGTATGCCTCCTCCACACCGGGGGGCCACCCGGTTTGCCGGGATGTAACATATGAAATCTCCTGATTAATAAAGGTGCGTGTATGTGTCGCACAGGCTCCCAAGATCGTTCTGCCACTGGATACCCCTTCCAATGAACCAGGTACTGTAGTACACCATGATGGTAGCGTGAATCCACTAGATGAGAGACTTCATATTCTGCAGGCTCTACCGGAACAGTTCTGGTTGTTCTGTTAGATCTTCTCTTATAAGGATCAGGTAGATAAGGCTTCAGAAGTGAGGCATGGAACACAGGATGAACATGCTTCAAATAGGTGGGTAGTTTGAGCTTAAAGGCTACCGGATTGATCTTCTTAATGATCTGGAAAGGACCGATATATCTCGGCGCAAACTTCCCTGTATGTGTCCATCGTGGTAGGTACCTAGTAGCCAACCAAACCTTGCTGCCCTCGACCCAGGCGGGAGGAGCCTTCCTCTTCTTGTCGGCCCAAGTCTTGTACGATAGGCGACTGGCATCCAGAGTCTCCCTGGCTGTTCTATGAGAATTCTTGAGCTCCTGCAAGAGGTGTTCGATGGCAGGCAGTTTAGACGGTCTCCTCTGGGCAAAAGGAAGATGGGTAGGGTGGTAGCCATAAGTGCAAAAAAAAGGAGACATTTGGATGGCGGAATGTCTGGTGTTATTATAGGCGAATTCGGCCATGGGGAGGAAGGTACACCAGTCTTCTTGCTTCTTGCTGCAAAAACAACGGAGGTATTGTTCTAAGGTATGATTTAGTCTCTCGGTCTGCCCATTGCTTTGGGGATGAAACCCAGATGAAAGAGCCCGCTGAACACCCAGTTGCTTGCAAAGGGATCCCCAAAACAAAGAGGTGAACTGTGGTCCACGATCTGAAACGATAGTGTCGGGAAGGCCATGTAACCGTACAATTTCCTTGAGGAACACTCTGGCCATTTCAGGGGCTGTAGGTACTGCTCTTAGTGGAATAAAGTGAGCCAACTTACTTAAGGAATCTATAGTTACCATAATGGCAGTATTGCCTTCTGATCGGGGTAGATCAACAATAAAATCCGTAGAGACATGAGTCCAGGGTTGCTTGGGCGCTGGTTCCTGCTGAAGTAAACCAAGAGGTTTAGAAGTGGAGTATTTGTTAGAAGCGCAGACGGGACAGGATTCGACATATGACTGGACATCTTGGCTCCAAGACGGCCACCAGAACAGTCTCGAGATTAGATCCTGGGTAGCGCGAATGCCCTTGTGGCCGGCTAACGGTGCATCATGACACCAGGAGAGGGCCATTCTTTGATATTTACTATCGGGTAGATACAAGGCTCGCCCCTTGAATAGATAGCCTTCTCTGTCTTCTAACCGAGGATCTACGGATTCCTTCATGAGTTTCCCTTGTTGTCTGAGTTGTACATCCCTTAGGAAAGCATTAGCTATGGTCTTAAAATTCTTGCCTGCTAATATTAAGTCATGGACTAGGTTCTTTTCAGCATCTTCTTGATAGCCACGGGATAAAGCGTCGGCCAGGATGTTTTCTTTACCAGGAAGATAGGTGACCTCAAAGTCGAACTGTGAAAAATAATAAGCCCATCGAGCATGACGGGCGTTACGACACTCCATCTGCTGAAGAACTCGAAGATTGCTATGGTCTGTACGGACGGTAAACCGATGTCGGGCCCCTTGAAGGAGGTGTCGCCATTCCTCACAGGCATGCTTGATGGCTAATAGTTCTCTTTCAATCACGGAGTAATTTCTTTCGCTGGTAGAGAGAGTCTTAGAGTAATAGGCCACTGGATGTTCCAGACCATCTAAGCTCTTTTGGAGAAGAGCAGCCCCAATAGCACCTCCTGAGGCGTCTGTTTGTACGATGAAGGGCAATGCTTGATCAGGCTGGATTAGAATGGGTGCGGAAGTAAATGCCTTCTTAAAAGTTTGAAAGGCTATGTCTGCTTCTGGTGTCCAGTTGAATTGTATCCCTTTCTTGAGCAAAAAGGTGATAGGAAGGACCAGATTGGAGAAACCAGAAATAAATTGTCTGTAGAAATTCGCGAGTCCTAGAAAACGTTGGGTCTCCTTGACGTTCCTGGGTACAGGCCACTGAATTATAGCTTGTATCTTCCTTGGATCCATACGGATAC
The DNA here is from genome assembly GCF_040938575.1 of Ambystoma mexicanum. NCBI lineage: Eukaryota > Metazoa > Chordata > Amphibia > Caudata > Ambystomatidae > Ambystoma > Ambystoma mexicanum. The sequence continues at coordinate 1,358,665,109 of NC_090922.1, read as the reverse complement.
CTTCTTGTGAGAGAATGAAACCCAGATAAGATACAGAAGGGGAATCAAAAATGCATTTTTCTGGTTTAACATAGAGTTGATTCTTCATTAGGCGGTCCAAGACCTCGCGAACATGTTTACGGTGTTCAGTAGGAGAAGAAGAATAAATCAAAATGTCATCTAGATAAACCACTACAGAAGAAAACAGGAGGTCTGCTAGAAGTTTGTCCATAAAGCGTTGGAACACCGCTGGAGCATTCACAAGACCGAAGGGCATGACCCGATACTCAAAATGACCCAGGGGTGTCCTAAAGGCTGTCTTCCACTCATCCCCTTGCCTAATGCGGAGCAGATGGTACGCCCCTCTTAAATCCAGTTTACTGAAAATCGAAGCACCTTGAACTGCCTCCAATATCTCTTTGATCAGAGGCATCGGATAACGGTCCTTTATGGTGAGTTGATTGAGACCCCGGTTTTCAATGCAGGGACGGAGTTCACAGGAGTCTTTCTTGGGTATGAAAAACAATGAAGCCCCCGCGGGTGACTTAAATTCCTGAATGAGACCGTTTTGCAGGTTACTATCGAGGTATTCCTTAAGGGCCTTGCGCTCGGGAAGCGACAGAGGGTACATCCTTCCAAATGGAATGGAAGCATTGGGAAGGGTGTCAATGGCACAATCTTCGTTCCTGTGTGGAGGAAGGGAGTGTGGCTGCTTATCCAAAAAAACCTCGAGAAAGTCTTGGTAATGCTCTGGTACCCGATGTAAAGAGGCTGCCAGTAACGAACACCTGCTGTTGGATAGCCTGGTTAAAGAAGTCTGATGAAGGCAGTACTCTTGACAATAGGAGGACTGGAATTGTATGGTATTTGCTGACCAGTCTACGAGAGGGTTGTGGCGACGCAGCCATGGAATCCCCAGAATCACCGGAAAATGGGCTGCCTTTATAAGGTCAAACACAATCTCTTCCTTATGTTGGAACAATTGCACCTGTATTGGAAGAGTCTCTTGCGTTATGGGTCCGGAAGACAAAGGTGTGCCATCCACCCCTTCAACCGGGATGGGCCTGTCCTTAGAGTGAATGGGTATCTTCATCCTCCTCGCCCATGACGCATCAATGAAATTTCCCGCTGCCCCACAGTCTAACATAGCAATAACATCCCAGACTGTTGAAGAACCACAGGACAACTTAATCTGAAAGACCATCAGCCGCTGATCTTCTTGAGAGGAGAGAGGCAAAGAGCTGTTACAGGGATCCTTACAAACTTCCCCCGACCTGACCCTGTTCAGGTTCGGGGAAGACCATTTCCCTGACGGCGAGAAGGAACATCTGGACAGTTGCGCAATAGATGTTTATTGGAGCCACAATACATACACAATCCCAGATCTCTTCTTCGCTTCCTTTCTTCAGCTGTTAGGGGACCTCTGGCTGTGCCAATTTGCATAGGTTCTTCCCCTAACTGGGACGCAGAATGATTACCAGCCGTAGGTGAAGACAATGGCGGGAGAGGGAGTCTTGGTCTCCTTCGTTCTTGTTTCCTCTCCCCTAATCTGAATTCAATCTGTAAGGCCAGAGAGACAAGTTCCTCAAAAGACTGTGGTCTGGCTACGCGGGCCAACTCATCTTTGATGTCTTCATGTAGGCCTCGGCGAAACAATGTTTGTTGTGCAGAGTCCGGCCACCCTGCCTCAGTTGCTAGACGTATGAATGTCGAAACATAAGTCTGGACATCATGGGATCCTTGTCTGATGTCTACAATGGCCTCATATGTGGTGTATAAAACTTCGGGTCTTTCAAAACGTGTTTTAAATCGTTGGATAAACTGGTCGTACACATGAGTAGAGGGGTCCGACTGAAGGATTAGCGGTGTTGCCCAAGCAAGGGCATTCCCATCTAAATTAGAGACAAGGAACCCCACCTTGGCTTTGGCTGTCTCATAAGCCCGAGGACGAAAGGTGAAGTACAGTTGACAGGCGTCTAGAAACTTTGTTAGAGTTTTGGGGTTTCCATCGTATTTCCCAAATGGGAAAGGAAGCGGGGGTAAATCTCCTCTGGATTCATCTCGAGCAGTAACCTGTTGCTTCAAGGTTTGGTTTTCAGCGCGAAGGGATTGAACTTCTACAGTGAGACCTTGAATAGCAGCTACCAATTCCTGGTACTGTTCTAACGAAGCCATTGTCTTTCTTTGGCGTTGCACTCTGTCACGATCTGATGTAACTCCCTTCCCCTTCACCTCACCTGAGAGAGCTGATTGATCGTCTTGGTACTTCTTCTTCAGTTTCTCTTGCCTCTCTGTGTTTATTTTCTTCCTGGTCTTTTTATCGTGCAAAAAGGGACGAGCTCCCTGGGATGCCACGCTGTCGGTATATGCTATAACCAGACAGGGGGGCCCCCCGGGAGCCGGTTCCGGAGCAGGGAAAAAGCCGAATGGCAGAAAAAACCCTGCTAGTTGGTTCCACGGTGTGCAGGCCGGTTGGAGGCGTATGCGGTTAGTAGAGTCCGGATGAATAGATACTTGGCATGCAGGAGATTCTAGGGCTGTTAACGGAGCAGATCCACAAGAGATTCCAACGAGGACTGAGAGGTAAGTCTGCCCAGAGAGGAGATATCCCAGACAGAACAGCAGGAAGAGACGGGTAAGTAGCAGGGAAACACAGAAGGAGAAACACAAGATATCCGAAGCAGGATACCGGGCTGAATGGAAGGGACGCTAGCGGTGTCTGGAGCAAGAGACACGGGGGAGAAGCAATAGCAGAAGGAAAGTGATAACGGAGAAAGAACGAACACAGAAGCGTTACCTTCGCGGAGCATAGAAGGTGCAACGCGGGGAAGAAAGGATCGAACCTGCATTAATAGACGCGGCGGCCATCTTGGATAACAACTAGAACGTTGAATCCGAACGGCCGCTAACGTAACGGAACCGCTAATGGCGCTTCCTGGCGTCCCACAAATGCCGCCATGCGGAATGCATGACAGTGTCATGCCACTGGAGTTGGGTCTCCTTGCTTCGTTGCTTCGTTGTGCTACAATGACGGTCGCTGAAGGCGGTTTTGCCACATTCTTTCCAGTGCCCCGAGTCCTGCTATTTTGGAGTCCTGCTACTTTCTTCATTCTTCATCAGAAACAAGAGTAGCAGCTCCTGTTCCATACTGGTTCTGTAGCCACACCCGCAGCACCTGTGCATCTGGAAGCTGAACAGAGGACAGGAAATAGTACCTCTGATGACCACCTCTAGACCTCTAGTCGGACCAAATCCAAGCAAAGGGCAGTAAGTAATGAAGACACTTACCAGTGGCCCTTTGTTCATCCAAATGCATTTATACAGAAAAGGTTATTTTTGATCTTTGTGTTGACTTGGGTAGTATTCGCTGCTGAAAACCATCCAAAAGTCATAACCACATTTGTTCACCATAGCAGATCCTCAACTGACTCCTGGAACCCGTTTCACCCCTTCAGAATTCTTCCCCTACCTTTTTATTGCTCTCTAAAAAGTATTTGTGAACTGTAAGCACAACCGTACACTTTATTCATGCATTGAACATTGAGCACAAGGCTCCATTTATCTTATGGCTGGACTTATAAAGGTAGGGTTGCCATCTATGAAGACTGTTGGTGCTTCAAAAGTTATCCACCCTTTTCCTTTGTAGGTATATTAACTTTCTCACACTGACTCCGGAGGTTGCTTTTGTGGTCGTTTTATTAGTGCATTTCATTATTCATTGTGTTGTTATTGGGCATAAATAGTGTATTATTGTTTACTACCGTCTAATTGTAATTCTTGGCGTTATACACTGTGTGCTCATTGGAGGGTTCGTAGTGAAAAAGCCTTTATAATTTAATCAAAAATTAAAAGACTGATTTAGAAAGACCGCTCTGAGAACGCTCAGAACGGTCTTTCTAAATCATAACTGTCTCTCCCTTGCCACACACGAGTGCACGCAGGGACTAATAGGTGATCCAGGACGGGTAGGGGAAGACGAAAGACAGCAGATGGCTGGCGGGCAAGTGTTTGCATGCATGGTGTTTGTTTGTGTGTGCGTGTTTGTGTATTTGTATGGGGGTTCGTCTGCTATGGTAATAGCGGTGGGGTTTGAATATTAAAGGCTGCACCAAAATGGGCAAAGAAAATCAGTCTTTTTTGTGAGCAGCTTTTAATATTCGAGAACATCACATAGAACCCATTGGAGAGCCTGTTCTCCTTCACTCCACCTGAGATTTAGCCTTGACTGCTCTCCAAGCCACCGTGAATTGGTCTGGCCACCTTCCCAGAAGTGTCCCCTGTTCAGCTAGCAAGGGTGGCCTCCTAAATATCTGTCCAATAGCCCAGAGGTTAGAAATCCATTCAAACAGTATATACAAAGCGACACATTCAATTCCGCTGAAATGGAAACTGTGCATTTGAGTCTATACGCAGTCAGTGAGAGGAACACAATATTGATGATTATTGTTCTTCTGCAATTGATTTGCATTTTGTTTTACAATTTATCCAAACTAAAGTTATCATTGTATTGTCACTGGCTCAAGTTCTGCTTGCTCACTACATTTTTACACGTTATATGTATGTTCTCTTTTTCTTCCAGTAACAGTATTGTCCCTCTTCCAATTCAAGTATTTATTTGTCAATCGTACCGGAAAATAAGACAAAAAAATGTATAACGCGTTTGCGGTTTCATTAATTACCATTACCTGTAAATGTACAAGCTTGAAATAAGAAGAGCCAATATATTGCTTATGTTAAAACCTATCAAGCAAAACCAATATGCATATGCTATTTTTTATAATTGCTCCTCTGCATAAACGCTTTTTCACTCCCACTGTTAAGAGTTTTACATTTTAAGCAATGTCGTGTTGTTCATTTTTGCATGATGCAAGCTCAGGACCCCTGTGTCTGATATCACTGGGACACTTTTTGATTAGCCCAATGAGAATTAAGAGCGCTAAGCTTGGTACTGTTTCATTTTATGGAGGAATTGATCTGTAATTCTGATTGTATTTTGTTGTTTTATGCATTGATTCATTTTTATTCAAAATAAACTCTGGATGATTGATTGGTTACGGCTCTCTTGGAGATTAACATATGGAGGCATTTCAGTTTTATTGCAGGGGCTATTGCCCCATATTCTATCATTAGGAGGTTGGATTCAGATGGATAGAGATGGCCATCACTCCATTTCCATTAATTGCTATGCATAGGTTTTGAAAAATGATTTCTTAAAAAAATAAAAGCTAACAAGCAAGTTAGGTGACATAGATTTCCTCGTAAAGTTCTAAAAGGTTCATAGCCGTTTGTCCTGGCAAGGGTTCCGCCATTTTAGATATTGGCAATAAAATCCAATCATGCGTTGGAAGCAGAAAACTAATTTGCAATGTATTGTATTCAAAGAGTCATGCACAGATGGCACTAGAGCACTGGAGCCATATGTTAGTGGGACTCTGCTATATTATTAATGAGAAATAGATCAGGTCGGCAGGTTAAATGTAGTATTAAGACAGCTTGTTCCTGTATCCCCCAGTCATCGATCTATCCTCTCACTCATTCTTATCTGGCATCAATGGATCATACCCTCAGCTGTCACGCCCAGGGTTCCAGGTCACGCGCCATCACTCACACCGGCTCGGCTTCAGCCTTACAAGCTACAACACATTCTTCTCTCTTATATTCTTGAGAGACAGGGAAGGATGCTCACACCTGGGGCCTGGGCTATAGGGAAATGTGTGGTAGTGAATGACTGGAGAGAATGGGAAGTTCCAGGTGAACAATACCTAGGAAGGACACTCTCTATAATGGCTCACAGAGCAAGGACAGGCATTAGAGAAGCATCGCACTGTCCTGGGTATGTAAGTACTGTATAATGCTTGAAAAATGTTAATGTAAAATATTATTCACTTGTGGAAGAATTCTAATTTAATCTGGACATTACTTCTCTCAAGTTGATTTCCATTTCCCATATTTTATTTTTGATGCCACATTCATAGCAAGCAACCTACAGAACATTGCAGAGGGCACTTAATGGCAGGAGGCCTTGCTGAGTTTTGGCTGTCTTTCCAGTGGTTTACTTTTAGTGCTACATGCCTGCATAAAACAACCTCTGGGCGTGGAGCTCCATGCAGGGTGCTACAATGAGTGCAGGTCAAAGCAAAACAAAACAGGTGATGGCTGAAAGGTTTAGAATTAATCATAACCTCTCCCATCACTATAGGCAACCCTCCAGACCATAATTTCCCACCTGCTAAGCCATTACAAATATGCAAATCAGGCTCAGCTCCACCCCAAATGGAGCAGTCCAGACTGAACTGCTTGCTGGCATCTGCATAAGACCAGACGCATCCCCAAACATGTTTTGGCCTTGGTGTGCCTCAATAGTGAGGAGTAGCTTGGGTCTCTAGGCCCAGCAGGCACGGGTGATGGGACCCACATTTGGGCATACCCATCCCACTTGAGTTGACTACAGCAAAACAAAAGAGGTGATGGCTGGAAGGTTTAGAAGTAATCTTAAACTCTGGCATTGCTCTGGGCAATCCCCCTGACCATCGTACTATCCCGAAAAGCCATTACAAAAGGGGAAAGACCATATTTTAAATGTTAAAGGTATTTGTATCGCGTACTGTCACCACCAAAGTGGTCCCCAGATGCTCTAGCAGATATGAAAAGGAGATTGTGAAAATAAAGGGGGCGTTGGGGGCGTTAGTAGTGTGTAGTTGGGAATAGGAAAGTGAGAGTTGTGATGTCGTGTTGGCAGCTTCAGTTCAGTTTGCACCGTTCACCGTGCTTAAGTGTGGTTGACGTGTCTGTGCAAACTCCCATGTGCTGTTGTACTGTGTTATGTGTAAGTCTGTTATTGCAATGTGGTGAAGTGCGTGTGTATTGCTGTGGAGAGAGGTGGTTGTCTGGGTTTCTGTATGACAGGTGTATTGATTGATTGATTGATTGATATTTTATTTCTATCGCGGTCGTACACAAGTGTTTCAGAGCACGACAAGGCAAGGGTGGGGAATAGGGGAGAACAAAACAGCGCTCTTACTAGGCCCAGTGACATTGAAAACGCGCAAGTGCATGGGAGAGGGGAAAAGTGCATGGAAGGGGGGAGAAGTGGAAAGTGCGAAGCAGAGGAGAAACAGATAAATAACAATAAATAATAAAGGCAACAAACAGTGGTAATGCAACCAGCAATTTGCAAGTGCTAGGTTTAAGGCAGCAGACAGGGTAGGTCTGATAAGTGCAGGAAGAAAAAGGGGGGGCTGTATGGGTACAGATACAGACCCCAGTGCAAGTGGTGGCCCGGAGGCAGTGCGGGAGGGTGGCAGGGTGAGCAGGTACCTGGGCCCGAAGGACAGAGGGTGGCCAAGTGCACGGTGCCAAGAGAGAACAGATCAGCAGGGGAGAGGGGGAGCGAAGGCAGAAGAAAAGAGGAAGGTCTTGAGGTGCTTCCGGAACCGGAGATGGTTCTCCTCAAGTTTTAGAGTGGCAGGGAGGCTGTTCCAGAGGGAGGCCCCAGCCGACGACAGAGATCTACCCCCAGCTTGTTTCTTTGAAAAATGACTGACCCTGAGGGAGTTGGAGGTAGAGGAGCGAAGAGCTCGAGAGGGGAGGTATTTGCGGAGGGATAGCTCAAGGTATTTTGGACTCAGGCCCCAGAAAGCCTTGTGGACAATGCAGAGGGTTGTGAATTTAATCTTTGCATCCACTGGGAGCCAGTGGAGAGATTTCAGAGCTGGAGAGATACGATCCCAGGGCTTGAGGCCAAGGACAAGTCTCGCAGTCCTGTTCTGGATTAGTTGCAGAGGGCGGAGAGTCGAGACAGGTAGATTTATAAAGAGGCTGTTACAATAGTCCAAGCTAGAGAGAACCAGAGCTTGGGATACCATGAGCTTCTGGGGGAAGGAGAGGAAAGACAGAGTACCTCTGAGGAGGTGCAGTCGGAAATTTGACTTTTTAGAGACCTCAGAGATGTGGGCGGAGAAGGAAAGGATGGAGTCAAAGATGACCCAGAGGTTCTTAGCCTCGCAGGTGGGGGTAGGAGGAGGGCCAAGGAAGGTCGGCCAGAGAGTGAGGGGAAAGGATGGAGAAGGTGTGGCGATGAGGAGGATCTCCGTCTTGCTGGCATTCAGACAAAGATCATTGGCGGCACACCAATCTTGAATGGCAGTTAGGCAATCAGAGATGAGAGAGGGGGAGAGAGGAGGTGGCAGAAGGCAGCCTGAAAATCAGTTGAATGTCGTCAGCGTAGCAATAGAAATTTGAGGCAGAACGTGGCAATGCAGTGGGTGAGAGTTGCCAGGTATTGGTTGAAAAGCCAGGGTGCGAGGTTAGACCCCTGGGGAACACCACAGGTAGAGAGGAAGATAGATGAAAGGAAGGACCCAAGTTGGACCTGGGAGGGTCGATCTGAGAGGAAAGAGGTCAGCCAGGCCAGAGCCTGATCAGTGATACCCAGGTTTTCACAGAGACGGTTGAGCAGGATGGTATGGTTGACCGCGTCGAATGCAGAAGAGAGATCGAGGAGGATGAGGACAGAGGGAATGTTAGAGTCAAGGTTGGAGAGCAGATCTTCATGGATGTTCAGGAGAGCAGTTTCCATGCTTCTGGCAGCTCTGAAGCCAGACTGGTGGTCATGGAGACAGCCAACAGAATTGGAATGAAGGTTAAGCTGAGAGATGGCCAGCTTTTCCAGTAGTTTGCCAAGAAAGGGAGTAATGGAAATTGGGCGATAGTTAGCTGGACAGGAAGGATCAGCTGTGGGCATCTTGAGAAGAGAATGCACAAAGGAGTGCTTCAGCGGGGAGGGGAAGGATCCAGAGGCAAAGGAGTGGCTGCAGAAATCAGCAAGGGCTGGAGCAAGGGTGTCAATGTGGTCCTTGATGGTTTTAGAGGAACAGGGATGAACCTGTTTTGAAGAGGCTTTCATAGATTGGACTTGTCTAGCGACCTCGTCAGGGGTGAAAAGAGGAAAGGACGAGGATGGTGGGAGGGTGGCTGAAGGAGGGTCAGCAAGCACAGATGGAGAGGGAAGAGGAGGGGTGTGGGTGGAGAGGGTGGACAGGATGTCCTGTGTTTTTTAAAAGAAGTGAGAGGCAAGGGCATTGCAAAGAGCCTGGGAGACAACAGGAGGGGTAGAGACTGCAGCAGGGTTGGCCAGCTCCTTGCAGATTTTAAAGAGTTTGGCCGAGTTGTTAGATGCCACAGAGACACGAGCTTGAATGTGGACTCTCTTCTTGATGAGGACAGAGAGTCAGTATTGTATTAGGAAACTTGAAGGTTGGGTTGGATGTTTTTTTCCCTCTCTCTCCCTCTTTTACTTCTATATCCTTGTGTTTCTGTGCTCGCTCATCCTGGGTCGGAGATGTTTTGGTTAGATGACTCTAGTCCTTCCCTGCCCAACCCGTGCAGGGATTTAACCTACCTAAATTTTTCCATGGGTTAGCATTACGTGGCATGAGTGGTCAGGGGGTCCCTCCGCCTTATGGTTAGGTGAGGTATTGATTTAGAGTTATGGTTTCCTCCCAGGATACCTTGTTCTCGAAGGTTTCTAATCATTCACAGTCATTTCATCCCGTTTCCTGAGGAAATGATCCTTTGTGTTGCATATCTTTTTGGGTAGGATATTCCAGGATATTGCTGCTAGGTGAGGGAATGAAGATCGCCCACATTTTCTCTTGTTTTATAGTTTTGGTTTTAGCCGTATGTTATTGCTTGATCTTAGTGGTCTTGTCGGATGGTAGACAGTTATTTTTTCCTTTAGGAAGTCTGCTCCTTGGCTGTGGATTGCCCTGTGTGCTATGCACATTGTTTTGACCTTTATTTGCTGTTTTATTGGTAGCCAGTGTAGCAGTTTTAGAGCTGGGGAAATGTGTTCTCTACGCAGTAGTTTGAGCAATAGTCTGGCCGCAGCGTTTTGGATGTGCTGGAGTTCTTTTTAATAGTTGTTCTGGCATTCCTAGGTATGGGCTGTTGGCGTAATCTACTATGGACCTGTTGAGTGTGATGATGGTGAGTTTTTTGTGGGTGAAAGAGAGGAATGGTAAGATCCTTTATACTGGGTGTAAGAGGAAGAAACCTTTCTTGATTATAGCGTTTACTTGTGGCTCCAGTGTTAGTTTGTTTTCCATTAAGACTCCCAGTTTCTTTACTATCATTGTAGGAATCGGTGCTGCTCCGATTTCTATCGTCCATGGGAAGTAGTGATTGTTTTCTCCGTTTTTGGGCATGATCATTATTTCTGTTTTGTCCGGGTTGAGTTTGAGGCTGTCAGTGTTCATCCGTTTGTAGAGTTCATGAAGGCATTAGTCTAGTGTTGTGTTTCCTTCCTGTGTGCCTTGTATTTCATAGACAATCTGTGTGTCATCAGCATGGTTTTAGCAAGTGAAGCCATGTTTTTTAATGACCTTGATTAGAGGCATCAGGTATATGTTGAAGAGCAGTGGTGCGAAGGAGGATCTTTGAGGTACGCCACAGGTGGATTCCCCTGTGGTGGATTTGAAAGGCTTGATCCGTATTATGTCGGTTCTGTTTGTTAAGAAGGATTTAATTCATAGTAGTGCTAGGTCAGTTATTCCTATTTCTTCCAATCTCCTGATGAGGATTTCATGGTTGACTGTGTCAAATGCTGTTGAGAGATCCCGGAGTATCAGTGCTGTGTTTTTGTCAGTGTCTGTGTTAGCCTTCAGCTATTACCAGCTTGAAAGCAGCACTGTTTCTGTTTCTCTCAACGGTCTGAAACCTCCTTATGCTTGGTCCAGCAGTTGGTGTTCTTCTATGAATTCCTGTGTTATTCTATAGATGTATATTTTGAGTATTTGCACTGGGTAGGGGATTTTGGAGATGGGTCTGTAGTTAGAGAGGTCATCCTCGTTTGCTGCTGTGTCCTTGAGCAGTGGTTTGATGCATGCCGATTTGAATGATCGTGGTACTTTCCCTGTTGAAAGTAATTGGTTGACAAGGTTTCTGTGGTATTCAATGGGCGCTCCTTGTGTGTGGATTGACTTGTGTATGTCCGCAGGGCACAGATCCATCAGGGAGACTGATTTGTTGCTTTTGCTTACCAGATTGACAAATGTCTCCACTGATATTTGGGGAAATCTTTGGAGTTTGATATGTCAATCCTCGGGTGGCTGGTTCGGTTGCATGTTGTAGTTGCTCGGTCTGCTTTATATGATCTGTTGTATGGTGTAGATTTTGTTTTTGAAGTGGTCTGTGAGGAACAGTACCAATATTTGGACCCCAAAATTATGACAATTTCATTACCGCACTTTTGCGCAATAATGAAATTCCGACCCCCGCTACACCGACTAATGAGAGTGTAGTGGGGGTCAGGGGTTGCGAGCGACAATAAAAAAAAAAAGAAAAAGGACTCTGCACCGCCAGTTTAGACCCACGTTAGTGGGCGAGAACTGACGCCTCAGGGTCGGGGGAGAGCCGGTGGCACACTTCATGGTGTACCGCCGTAAAGGTAAGTGGGTGGGTGGGAGGCAGTTGCGGGGGAAGCAGGGAACAGCAATCTATGTGATCACTGTGATGCCATAATGGGTGTCTGCAATTTAATTGTCAACAGTATTGGCGGCACAGCAATCACATAGATTTGTATGCAAGGTTATTGCATAGTTTCATGGAGGGTATTGGTGTGTTTATGGAGCCAGGCGGGTTTCTCATTTCGTTTATGATTTAAAATAGCTCTTTTTGGGTGTTGGCGGCTTTGGTGATTCTGTTGTCGTAGTATTTCTTTTCATCTTATGGATTTCCTTTCTGTATGAGCGGATTTGTCTCTGGAGTTGTATTTGGCATTGAGTAGTTGGGTAAGCCATTTATCTGTAGCTCTTTTACGCAATGGGGTGAATGTTTTTTCCTTGGAGATTTCGTCCATAGTTTTTGGCGATCCATTTATGTAGAAGTTCTGTTTTGCTGTCGAGGTCAGCTTCATCCTCTGTCATTGCTGGCGGTTTGTTGATTTCTAGTTGTTCTGCTAAGTTGCTGGCTTTGATGGACCTCCAGTTTCTTTTCATGGTAGTCGGCAGTTTGTCGGGTTGTTTGTCTGTCATCGTGGGCAGCGTGATTACGAAAGGGATGATGAAGTGGTCGCTCCAGAGGATCTGTAGAGGTGGCATCGTGGTGATGAGGTTTTTGTTGGCGAAGATTGCATCTAGCGTATGTCCCACCATGTGGGTTGCTCCTTTGACTAGATGATGTAGTTTCATTGTCTTCAGTTGTTGAGTTGATAAGTCGGTTCCAAAGTGATGGGGTTGTGCACATGGTTACTGACAAGGAGATGTAAGAAGACAGTGATCTATTAGTGTCAAAACAAAACGACGTTGATATAGAGGTCAAAGAAGCTAATAAGATGGGGCCAAATAAATCCAGATCCATATTAAAAATGAAACTGAATGCAAGAACATTGGTATGGAAAATTACAGACTTCTATCCTACCGCAAGTACTAGTACTAAAATAGCAAAACATTCTAATCCTTATAAAGCCCATAGAGAAGAGAACACAATAAGGGGGTCAGTATAACAGCTGTTGGTGACAAAGAACAATCAGAACTCAACAACAGGACAATAGTTAATAGCTAATAGTGTTGGTACAGAATCGCTCTTTGATGAACACACTTTGACCTTGACATCTACTAGAGTATCAGAGACATCAAAACTTCATCATCCATTGAGAGATCTTGATGATAAAAGAAGGCGGACCGTCTCAATCAATTTTTGCCTTATGTATGGTGTTCAGCTCATTTCTGCACCTTTACGATAATATACATATGGAGGTAAATCCCACACACTGACACTCACTGAGTTAAACTCAAACTAGAAATCCTTCAGATGGAAATGGTGAATGGCAAATATAAGGACTTATTTAGCAAGCCATATACCTGATATAATATCCGTTAACAAGCCTACATAGTTAGAGATTTCCATTCTATCAACCCTTGTAGCACAGGATGTGGCAACTGAGGTTGAAACAAGCAAAAAAAATGTGAACACAATTTGAAAAAAAATACAAAGTGGTAAAAGATTAAATCTGTGTAGAAAATAAAAACAACAAATCCCCTCCCAATTGGCAAAAAAAAAACAAAAAACAGAAGGTTACGGTGTTAATAAACGCAACTCAAGAAAAGGTGTCAGAACTTTGCACCTGAAAGAAGAAGTAGCAAGCATTGCAATTATCATTGAAGAAAGGGAAAGCTCACACTCTCCACTTTTGTGTATTGACACATCAGCTAATTGATCCAAAAACCTACATAAGACAAGAAAGGAGCCTAATACCAACATTCTACTGTAGCAAAGTGATGTTGTTCTGTTTACTCAAACACAAAAAAACATGTACAGAAGGATCTCAAACTACAGAAACATGGTCCCCATTTTGAAGGGGTCGCAAACTGGTATAATCAGTAGAGCGCCTAATAATGTTGTCGCCGCACCTTTTTGTACAAGTAGAGAAATGGAACATATAGTTCCGAAAAGCATAACCAGGAAGATAGACTCTGATAAAATCAATGGCAGACATGCTAAAGCCAATCGACTGCTATTGGAACTGTGAGGAACCTGAGGACGTCCTCACTTATTGTGCCTTGGTATCCTCTTCTCAGATGGCCAGGAAAATGCCATCGCTTTTGGATCCCGACCATGGGGGCGGATATGCGAGGGAGGAGCAGCTGGTTGGAGGAGACTTAGGGAGTCGGAAGAGGATGGCCTTAGGTGAGACATGGTGTCCCCCATTTTTATTTCACCATGAACCCTCGATCCCTCAAGACATTATGGGTTTTCGTCAGCCTTTTTTCTGTGACTCCCCTAAAGTATTGCCCAAATGACACCATTATATTACTGGGATGAAGAAGAGGACATCGAGAACACCACATCCTCACTTTGTGAAAACGAACATTTATCAAGCCCAGCCAAGTACTGGGACAAGGAGGAAAACAACAAGAGCAAAGCAGGACTACTGTTTTGGTGAACGATGTAGTCCTTTTTGGAACAATAATGGAGGAGGGAGCTTTAAAAGCTGGAAACCTGACAGAAATGGAGTCAGCTGTGAGAGAACACTCTCCAAATTCTGGGTGCAGGCAGACCTCTTCGGTGTGGCAGCGTGGCAGTAGGAGCACTCGAGACCCTTGGAGAAGTGTAGTGCATATCCGGTGGGAAGAGAAGGCACATGACGCTGGAGGCTGGTGGCAAGCCATAAGAAGGAGGCCGGTAAGACTGAGGGAAAGGGTTGTGTGAGTCCTGCTTCACTGAGAAAGCACTGCTGAGTGTGCACGTCCACAGAAGACCGCTGAGAGGAGATGCGAGGGACCACAAGGAGAGAAGAGAAACCTGTGGTGGCGGAGGATCTCACAAAGAGCTGTAAGACCGACTGGTGAGTGCAACCAGGAAGGGGGAACACCGGGTTGGCAGGCGGTTATAGAAATAAAGCTATGAACATTAATATAAATGGAAAGCCAGCATTGCTATGCAAGTAAAAGGCATTTTGAATATCGAACTAAATGAAAGCAAGTCAAAACAGATAAAAGGCATTTGTGAATACCGAACAAAATGAAAGCAATTTGGGAACACTCTTGCATCTTAAAAGGAGTGAAAGAAAGATTGTGCATTGTACTGAAAGGAAGTTTTGGAACTTCATTGAAACAATGAACTGCATAAACTGCAACTAATTGCTAGCAAAGCCACGAGAGCAGACAAAATGGTATGCATGATATGAGAAATCCAGCATTTGCCAAAGCCAAGAAAGTACAAATAATGGTATATTATAAAGAAACAAGCATGGGCAAGAGCCAAGAGTACACAAGGAAGTGTAACAAGTGAATGGTGGCCAAGCAAGCCACAATACAGTGTCAGAAGTGTGTGACACACATGACTGAGGCATGACTCACTGCTGAGGAGAAGCAGTGGATTGCTGGTTAATGAAAAAACTGTGAAGGACTGTTACCGGTTGTGTGACCTGTAATGGGTGGACCGTGTGGTCCGACAACTGTGCCTAGACTGGGTGCCCTTGAATGGAAAGCCACAGAAAACACCAATAAAGAAACTTGTGTTAAGTGTTAGGGAGAATTCTCTGTTTAGGCTGAATTTCCTAACCTAGTCAGTCCCCCAGCAGCTTTGCTGGATTTCTGGAGTTTGTTTTTTCCATCCTGCCAAGAGTGAGACTCTTTTTCTCCCACTCTTGGACATGAATGTGTGTAATTCCTTTGAATGTCAATGTGTTCTATGGGCTATGGGGTCTTTTACTCCATAGGGTCTCATATGTTTTGCTATGTGTGTTACACCGCACCCTCCATGCCGTAACACTGGGGCATCCTAGAGGATCCCCACCATAGACTCCATACCCGGGGACTGACTACTGTCTCCCCGGGCATGTAAAGTCACCATTGGCTTTACTAGAATGTAAAGTCACCATTGGCTTTACTAGACCTAAATTTACTAACAGAACTAGTACAAACCATCCTATTGTGGACGTACTAGTAGGGGTAATTCGATTACACCTGAATCTGTTATTCGAGGGGGCACTGTCCCGTCCCCCCTCGTCGAGTTTTGGCTGGTGGCAGTGGAAACTACTTGTTATATTCGACCCCGAATGTAACTCTATGGGATTCTTCCCATTGTTGGAGGTTAATACTTGTTCTCGTTAATCTCTAACATACCACCGGTTTATTTATCTTAAATAAATCTATCGGTTGGTATTTTCTGCCAGAACTCGGTTTTTAAAATGGCGTCTGTGTTCATCTCTGTGACTCCTAAACCAAAGGTTGAGCCCTTTGTTCCACTTTTGGCGGGCTTCTACACAGAAGTACTCCAAAGTGGTGCCATTCTGTCTGGGTACCGCAGTGGGTGTGGGAGGGGGTTTAGGCACCCTGGACTGAGTTGCCTTGCCAACTCAAGTCGCACTCTGGTGTGATTGGCCCAAGTGGTGAGCCACCCCGCTCACCACTTAGCGTGTTGTGATTGACAGCTAGGCTGAATGAATGGGGGGTTTTCTGCATAAAAGCAGGGCTTTTGGGACTGGATCTTCAGAAGTCGTCACAGGACCTAAGAATCCGACGAGGGTAAAGCTGAGCCGACCTGCAACGACGACACCTCCGGTGGAGCCCTGCTGAACCGACTCACCACTTCCCGACGACAGAGGAGATCTCCCCGCCAGAGAGTCTCTTCCCCTGACTGGTGGGAACAACCAGTCCCCTTTGCTTTTTCTTCGTTCCAGGACGTAGTGGTCGAATTGCCCGTGCAGAGAACCCTGGCAACCGGATAGCCACTACCCCTGTACCACGACCAAAAGGTGGTCCCTTGTGACGGAGCACTCCGCGGCCGGTCTCTTCTCTGGTGGTGCAACGATCTTGAACTTTCCTTCGACGACGAGAGCATCTCTTCTCTTGGCAAAGCCCCGACTTGCATCCACCACCAGGAACAACTGCCCCCGCCGGAGCTGTCTCTCCACAAACAAGGTACCGTGTCCGCCTGGCTTCCCTTTTTGACGGATAGCGTGAGGTGTCCTAATCCTCACCTCTCCATTGGGTCGCCTCCAAGCTTTCTTAACTTTCAGTTCTGAACTAGTCCACCCTTTCGATAACAATTTGCAACAAAGACTGGAAGTGCATTTCTGCTGTGATACTTTTTGGGACATATCGCCTTGCCTCTCTCCGAGTGGGCCTGGCCTCTGGACTTTGCGATCTACAGTAGACCCTGCCTTACTGGCCTTGCATTTGTTAGCAAAAGTGTTGGTACTGAGTTGATTTCATAACCTGCCTCCTTTTCTCTCCCGTCCTAACTAAATACTAGAGTGCCATCTAGGTTAAAGCATTCACCTCTGTCTGCAAATAAGTGGTGCCGTTGAACCTAGACTTGTCAAACTATTGTTAGGAGGATTGATCTGCTTATAGTAATTGTGATTTAAGTTGTTTGCCGTATTAGTGCCAGAGTGTTTTCATAGATGTGTTTTTATAAATAAATAACTATGTATCTTTACACCGAAGCTCTGTTCGTGTTTGCTTGTTCTACTGTGTAAATTGCCCTATTTTGTACACTCCACATACTGCCTAACTCTTCTTGAGGGAAGTCTGACTGCTCAGCCACAGCTACCAAGTGAATCTGTGTGGTGCAGACTGCTACCAAGTGGGTTTACTGCCAAACACCTGTAGTCCTAAACCTTTTGCAGTGGTCCCAGAGGGAACTGCACAGGTTTCCGCCTAACATTAAGCAACAATCTTTTTGTGACTTTGAAGTCAAGTGTTGGTTTGAAAAGCTGCAAGATTTGAATTCTTGGGGGAGGGAACCCCTGTGCTTGATGAACTACTTTGAACTTGGGGAAGGGGAGCTGATTACAAGACTCAGAGCTAGAAGCTACTTTGAACACTATTCATTTTGATGCTGACATCCCTACACATTGTATGCAGTTAGTTGTGACGATAAGAATAGGTTTTTGGTCACAGACTAGTGATTTACTTTGGACTTCCTGACACAGACTCTCCTTAGTTTTCTTTAGGTTGGGAAATCCCACCTTAGTATAGGGCAAGTTAGGCTTTACTACACTTTGCCTTTTAAGTTAATAAAACTGAATTGAAATAACTTGAACCTGTTGTGTGTATCTGACTCATGATGCCTTCACAGAACACATACTAAAAGACACTAATCAGATAATCCTTAATTGTTTCAGCATTTTAGAACCTCTACATGAAATGCCCAGATTAAGTTTAATAGCCACAAACAATATTGCATTGGTGGATTTTAATGATACCAAGAGAACAGATATCAGTGTTATAAAAAGTACCATAAAAAAACCTTCTTGAAATCATAATGGGAGAAAGTGAAGCACCCAGGCAAATGGATTATGACGCCTCATCAAGAGTTTGGCCTCAGCCCTTAAATGCGGTGGTAATGCTATTAAGGTCGCATTAAGGCCCCTGGCCAAATCATGAGTTGGGCAGAAAGTTTGGAAGTTTACTTCCACCTTTTTGCTGGAGGTAAAATACTCCACTTTCCGGTTGTTTTTCTGCACTGTTAGGCAGTACTAATTGCACCAATGGCAGTCTAATGGACCCAATGGGGAATGGGAACTTACTGCTGCACTGCTACTCGTGATCCGGCGCTAATAGTGCTGAACCAAGTAGCGGTAATGCTATTTGCGATAGCGGGGTCCAGGCCGTATTACCGTCGGGATACCGCCAAGGCTCTGATCGAGTCCTTAATGCCCTATCAGGATACAGGACATAACAAATATAGTAAGAACTGGTTAACTCAGAGAACTTTGAAGGCTTATAAGGAAATTGAGACAATAAGAATTAGCGGTCATGGCAAACAAGAAATTGATCGTACTGTTCGGTCTTTAACGCCCATGTGTACGTCAAATGTTAAAATGACAGAAGATTGGTGTTGCCTCCAGGAGTATTGACAAAAGAGAATCATAAGCTTGCAGACATGCAATGTCTTTGACAAAATGCAACTGAATGATGTTTGCAGACTTGACTTGTGGAAGGTAAGGGAACATTATCATTTATTTAACTATAAAATATGAATGCAAAACTTAAGCCTGTATGATATATTGCTTCTGCAAGAGGTGTGGCTAGTGTCCTGGGTAATTGCAATGGGTATACGACATATCAACAAAAGGCCACAAATACTGGAGGGGGACTAATTGTGTCCTTATAAAATGACTTAATACTGGCCTTAAAAGTATTAAAATTAAATCTGACAAACAACCAAACTTGCTAGTTGTGATAAATGTATATTGGAACCTCTTGTGTTCCAACCTAGATAAGTTTATAGAACTGAATAATTAGATTTTAGTAAGTGCGTGCATAGACAAAAGATTGGGTGACATTATATTAGCTGGTGATCTAAACTCGATATATCCAAAATACATAGGAGAGCACCAAGAAAATGGTGCAGAAGGTTAAAACAAAAAATATATAAATGATGACATATCTGTCAAATTCTTAGATGGTTGGGGACTTCAAATGCCAAATAGGAACCTTGAGGGGGATTTTTGAAGACAAGATAGCTGGAAAATAGCATATATACCTCATGCATAGATTATATGTGTCTCCAATTGAATTTCTAATGATTGTATGGATTTTGTTATTCATGAGTCTGAACTAAAGTGATCACAATATGCTAATCGTAAAAATTAGAAACATACATAGTCATCATAGAACACAAGAGTGTACACCTATAGAAATGAACACTAAAAGAAATACAATTGTATGGAGAATGCCAACCATAGAAGCTTTTAACAAGAACTTCACAAGTCTTTATAATAAATCTACATATGAGTGTATTATACAAACCTTTAACACAGACATTTAACCAGTCTTCTTATGCAACGAAATGGAGAAACTCAAATGTAGGAAGGTGAATAATCACAATGGAAGATACAATTTTAAAGGGGAAATATATATGAGGAAAAAAGAACTAAGATTAGTTAGAAAGGAGGAATTGAACAAGTAAAAGAATATTTGATTTTTAAAGCGAAAATAAACAAAAATAAACAATATAAATATAATCCTCTGCAGAAAGACGTAGAACAAATGCTGAGTATAATATTAAAAAAACAAGCATCTAATTGTTGATCATTGATGAGATCAATGGAGGTATGGCAAAAAAGTTTTAGTAAAACCCTATGCCTGCATACATTTGGGAAAGATACTACTCAGAAAAATATGAATGATCAGATAAAGAAAATGAAAGTTTGGGAGTGTTGTAACTTGGAAAATACACTTCAATATAGACAATATGCAACCAGTTATCAAGAAACTCTCGACATCAAAGGCCCCAGGACCCAATGGACTTAGTCACTTTACAAAGGCACCAGATATATGGTCCGCCATATTATACATACATTTTATGAATATCTTTACAAAAAAAACAATACTAGATAGTTGGAAACTGGCAAATATTATACCAATATACAAAAAAAGGAGACAAATAATGTCCATGTAGTTCTAGGCAGATAACATTGTTGCATGCAAACAGACAAATCTTTGAGGCACTCATTCAGAGACAACTGAAAGAATGAGTCTATAATAATAATTGACTTTCTAAATGCCAAACTGGTTTTAGAAAGCGGATGGGGACTACACTGAACAGGCTTTTGATGCATATTTGTACACAAAAGGCCTGGGAAAATGGAGCTTCTCCATTATACATAGCCTATACATGTCATCAGCATTTGACACTGTGAATGGCCTAACAATGTGGTGCAAACTACGAAAATTGCATAGAATTGTGCTATAGCTATTAATGGCTATTAATGGCCATCCATAAAGACAGCAAAATATGAATAAGATTGGATCTACAGGGAGCCATCACTAAAGATATTACAACTTTTAAAGGCCTACATCATGGCTGTGTACTGTTCAACGTATACGTGTCTGATATGGGGTGACTATTTGGAAAAGTCTGCATTCATCCCACCTAAATTGAGGGCTACTAAAATCTGTTGCCTAACTTATGCTGATGATGTTATCTTCCTGGATCACACCCCAAAAGGATTTCAAAGACTAATTGATATCTTCTGTATTTACTGTTGACAATGAATTACCTATAAACACTAAGAAGACTAAAGTCATGAGATTCACAAATTCAAAGTGCAAAAGACAAGGCTACAGATGGAAAATAAGAATTTCTTGTCCAACTATCATAGAATAAATGACATATTTGGGATTTATATTAAGATAATATCTGGTGATATTGTTGAGGAAGCAAAATCTTACATTAGCCAAATAAAGTGGATGAACTCAAAGTATTGCAGATTTTCCATATTACCTTTGATACCATTTTATAAAAGCAAAATCATTCCAGCACTTGTGTATGGGTTTGAAACAAACCATCAGACAAAAAATATTGATTTAAATAAGATTGAAGGCATTTGGAAGCTCTATTATTACCAAATTGTTTCTCTATAGCTGTGATCAGACATGAACTAGGTCTGATTTCATTAGAAGGATGGCATCTCTGGAAGAAAATGCAATTCTACAGACATATACTGATCCAGTATAATATGTCATTATATGTAGTCATACAGCTTGAAATGCTAAGGGACCCCAACTAGCTTTTACAATAGATTGTGATACCATCTTGAAGAAAATAGATTCTAGTACCAATATGCTGGTAACAAATCTGAATGATGTAAAGAAAAAGTTGTTTATATTTAATTGGTGTGGAATCCGAGAAATGGTGTTAAAATACACTCTGTATTCCCATTGAAAATACCTAGAGAAATGTCCTGATGCATAATGGCATATGCAATGTATGTGGTTCCGACTAAATATATTGCCTACGTATCTTAAGAGGTTTACAAGCAAAGGAAAATTATATCCCTCAATATTGTAAAGCAGATAATGAAAAAGAAAGTTTATATCACCTGGTTATTTGGTGTCCGGTCATAAGTGAATTAAGAAGTGCTTCATTCCATAGGTTTGTAAGCTCAGATGAATGGAAAACTACAGAATCCTATCTGTATAATTTTTTTAACAGGAAATGACGTCCTTTTAACTATTGCACTGATTACATTCTTAAATAATATGAATTTATTGAAATTACTATAACCAATGCATATCTTTATAGACCACCTGGGACATAAGTGATAAATGAATAGAATTTTAAGCAAGAATTAATGCACTCATCATTTTTTTAGGAAGATCTCAATAGGACATTAATTGTAAATGACACCTCTGTATATCATATTTTAGATTGATTTTGTATTGTTATTCACAAATTCTTCATGGTTTTTAGCTATGTATTGTGTAGTGTCAACATGTATTTGTATTGTATGGTCTTTCTGTTTCTATGAGTGTGAAAAGTTTCTTTGTAAACTATAACAGACTATAAATAAACATTTAAAAAATGTAGTTTATTATTCAATCTAATTGAAAGGTTTTGTCCTTTATATGGTCTTCAACATTAAACATAAAAAGCCGCAACAAAAACCTAACTTCCTTGTTCATTTTATATTTTCCCAGCAAATTAAAATTGTAAGGGTGCAGAAGCAGGATGATGCCACAGTAGTGGCATGTTGGTTGATAAAGACTTTTATTATAACGAAAATAAAGGAAAACCCTGTCTTTCCCTGAAACTAAGAGGGATTTCCTTACTTCAAATCAAACAGTAAGGACACAGCCAGGCTGTCCCTCGAAATAAAAATAGTCCACCGTCCTGAGTCAAAACGCGTATTTCCAACCCTCACACTTACAACTAATAATAAACGAATAAAGGAATTTCCTAGTCCAGAGTAATGGCTCCTTTCATCTGGACAGTGTCCAATTGTATGTAGGTACCTCGTCTGTGAGACTGGCTTCCTTCTATGGGTCAATCTCTCATAGGTCCCAGACCTCTACTCTCTCTCGTTCTGCTTGGGCCATCTTGGTTCACTTCCCTAACAAGTATGAGCCTCAGTAAAAGTCTCTGTGGTTTCCCTCTTTTTCATGGCAATTGGTCGAAGACCCGTCTTCTTTATGTTTGGGTACGTGGAGCCCCCTACTCCCACACGAGGAAGATGACTTGTGTTGTTCTCACACAGTGCTGGGATCCAGAACCCCCTTCTTTACGTGCAGGTACTTGGAGCCCTCTCCTTCCAAATACCGCCACAAGGAAGATGTCTAGTGTTGCTTTTGTTTGGTGGGTACCACACCCTTAAGTCTCTCTTGTTGGGGGAAAGACCTGGTTCACTTGCCTGCCCGTTACTGTGACTATGAAGGTGCTGACTGCACCTTTTTAGTTTCTCACCAGCCAGCCAGATTGCTCCCCCTACCTTTTGGGAGCCTTGAAGTGGGCTCTAATTCACCCACTAACACTGCAGTCTCAATCTTTCTCTGGGTTGTATGGCCTTCCCTTCCAGCACTTCCCAGGCTTAAGGAACACCAGGACAACATTGCAGGGAAAAGGTGGTGACCCACAAACCACATTTTTCAACTTCAGGGACTCACAAGGCAGGATCATAAAAATGATATCAGAAAGGAGAGTACGGGCCCTGACATGTCAAAGGGAAGTACCATTTACATACTATTAACCAGAAAAATAATTGATCAGCAAAAAGCCATATATATGTGAAAAGATTAATGTATTATTTTTGCAACACATAATTCATGGAATACAAACAGTCCTAAATAATCACAAGCACATTGAAACCAAATAACATTAAGGTGAAAGATCAAAAAGGTACAAAGCCACTTAAACTCATAACATGTATCAACCACCATGCCCTAATCCAGAAACGACAAACGGTTAAGCACCACAAGTGAAAAAAACAAGATTAAACTAAATTTCCAAACAGAATTAAAAAGAAGAAGAAGAAACTTCAAAACAGAAAAATCGAATCAAATACTTTTTAGAATCTTGAGATACACTAATTTCTCAACCCGTACACCATACAACTTTACCAGTTTGTACCTAATAAATCATTCTAACAAATACTATACAATCCAATGCTGCATTATTCCAGATGTTCATGACCCAGGAATTGATGGAAAAATTAAAGACATTTTCTCAGACGCATGCCAACTCGAGTTTTGGCTAATGTGTAAATGGACTCTTATTTCAAAAGTGGCCCCGCCCTCTTCAGGACAAAGGAGATACCTTGGGTCTTTGGAAGCATCACAAACAGCACAGAACGTGGTGAAGAAATTAGCATCTTAAATTTAAAGCTTGATATACATACAAAAACATGTAAGGTGAACTATAAAGAAAATCACATACCATTCAATTGTAGTTAAGAGCTCCAAATCATGACAAAAATGCATACCAATATTTATGTCCCCAGGCAGCCGCAAAAGTCCGAGTTGCATCCTGTGACCCGGTTCACTTGCCTGCCAGGAACTGTGACTATGAAGATGCTGACTGCACCGTCTTAGTTTCCCAACAACCAGCCTGAGTGCTCCCTCTGCTTTTACAGAGCCTTGCAGTGGGCTCTGGTCCGTCTGGGAACGCCACAGTCTCAATCTTTCTCTGGGCGGCGTGGTCCTCCCTTCCCGCACTTGCCAGGCATCAGTAACACCAGGTGCTTCTCTCTGCCAGCTTGCTTTCTA
This sequence comes from Ambystoma mexicanum, assembly GCF_040938575.1. NCBI lineage: Eukaryota > Metazoa > Chordata > Amphibia > Caudata > Ambystomatidae > Ambystoma > Ambystoma mexicanum. The sequence goes on along the minus strand of NC_090922.1, from coordinate 1,358,641,134 downwards.
GTCCTTCCACTTTGAACTGGCCCTGGTTCTTACAGCTCCCCTCTTGATGTCCTGGCCCGCTTTTTTTCACTTCCTGCAGCGTGTTGGCTCCGGCAGTTCCTCCAGAGAGGACTAGGTAGTTGCTTCCTGAGTCTCTCTTCCTTGTCTCCTCTACATTGACCAATGATACTCTACATTGACCAATCATCATCTGGCACTAACAAGACTGCTCATTATGGTTCCTAGGAGTACTCGTCATGGCTCTGCACCACCTACTCAGCTCAGTACCTTTAATCTGCATGTTCTCCTGAGAGTCAATGGAGTTCTTCTTCATCTCAGTACTTCTACCTTTGACCTCCCTTGGGTCAGTTGTACTCTTCCCAATACTGTTAATACTATGGGTGTGAAATATGTACATGGGGAGATAGGATAAAGGAGGGTTAGATGTAGGGAACTGGGTGTTGGTTGTACCACGTTCTCCTCCTCTCCTCTGAGAGATAGGTGGGATCCCCACCCATGTAATCCTCCCGCAGAGTACCAACACCAGGGGGACTATCGAGTAGTGGCCTCACCTACCTGGCCACATGGGAAGGGACTCCCCCTAGTGGAGAAGGGATAACTTTTGAAGTTTGATTTAATCAGGCTCTCTGTAAAAAAGAGGAGGTCTGTAGTAACTTGGAACAGAAAGATTGTCCTTAAATTGAATCATCTATCGACAGCCTCTCTGATGAATTTGAGCCCCCCTCTTATTTTGCGAAATATGAGAGAGGGTTTTGTGCATTTTTCCTGCTCCCTCTTAGGCATTACCATCCAGCCAAGTTTGAACCAACAATCCTGTATGGACTTGATCTGTCTTGATCCATGATATGGGCCCTACACTTAACATCATTCAAGCTATGGAAGTAGGTGCTGGGTCTTTCCTTGGCCATCCCTAACACGGTTATAAGACATGAGCTCTGTCTTGTATCTCTGAAAGCCAGATATATCTGGAAACAGCTTTCTACCTACAGGAAAATGATTGATCCTCCAAAAAAACTCTTTAAATGAGATTCTTTACTCAGCTATGTATGTGGAAGCTGTTCCTTCTATTCAAGGGTTTAAATTAAAGATGCAATATGTGCTGGTCTCTATTGGGGCTAGAGAGTTAGACCTTGTGCAGCGTCCGGGTGTTCTTAAGATGAGTTTATTCAGGGCTGATTGGGTGGATTCCACAGACTGTATTGCCTCCTATGCCACCTATGTTGAGTACTCTCATTTTTGCATTCCACTATACCCCAAAGCTTTCCTTGTGAAACTACACACATGACTTACATGCGCTTCAGGCTTAATCAATTCCACACAAATAAGAGGATCAGGCATTGGAAGGATTCCTCGCTGCATCTCCAGTCTAGTTCTATTTATAGGTTCTGTGTGACCAAGGACTCCACTGAAACCTTGAGGCACTTGGTCATCACATGTCCCCACTTTGCTAACAACCGGCTACTGTGTTTCAAGGACATTATTGGTAATAATACAGATGCGTCAATGAACCTTTTGTGGTGTAAGTGCATGTGGGGCACTAATGTTTCTCTTATTTTAGCATTGAATGTTTTTTTAAAGTTTGTTACAAGCGAATTGGATAAGAAAATTGTAACCATGATATGATTGTATGCTCTGGTATGTACTTGAAGTTCTATTCTTATCTTTTTATGTTTGAATAGTGATATGTGCTGTTCAAATATTTTTGCCTTTTTCTTCCTTTTTTTACTTCACGTTATTTATGTTGAGTAAGGTTTTCTGTAAACCATGAATGCAACAATAAAAAAAAGAAGCTTGATCACGACATCCACTAATATATCAAAACATATACATAACCTCATTTACTCTAGACCTACTCTAACTTTCACACACTCTCATACGCATAATTACATTTCCATACCATGGTACGATTATAATATCACTTTTTTCAAAGAAATTTATATGTACACAACACAGTAATTATTGTGAAATGACAATCCGAAGTTGGTTTTTCAAAACATTTTTATAGCATAAAAATACTATTTTGTGAAAGATCTGATGGTTTCGACCTGAGGGTCAATCATCTATTTCTCCTAGTATGGCCCAGATTTCATCAGAAAAAAATCAGCATTCATATTTGGGCTTGTTTTTAGCTGTAAGGCATTAATACAATTCATCTGGTCTTTCCATTTTAAGATACACATATTGTTAAGCAAGTGTAGAAAAGTTATAGGAAAAAAGAAGAGGTGTACAGAAAAGAGAGAAACAGAGAAAACATATCATTAATATGGTTGCTTGTCTATAATATGATATGCTGTGGCATTTATAACGCACCTATACACAAGTGTTTCTAGGTGTGAAAATACATAAGTTCATACCCTTTTTTAATTCTGTTTCTTCTGAATCAGTAAACATTTCCCACTATTTCACTTATTGCATTTTTATTTTCCTTTCACACTGAAAGGAAGATTTTATTTGGACCTTTACATAAACTCGTATGTGAAGAGCAATCTAGTGTTAAAATATCCATGCTTCCATGACAATTACTTTCATGGAAAGCATGTGCCTACATAGGTAGTTGAAAAAAGGTTTACCATATGCAAATATCGGTCAGAGCCAGGGTGACAACGATAGGTAAGTGACATATATAGAGCACGTGGGATGTTTTAACGGACTACATCTAATTCGGGTGAACATCCCAACCAGCCCGAACAAGACAAGCACAATGTTCCTTTATTTAATAAATTGCTTTTTTATTAATCTGGGATTCCCCACTTTAACATTATAGATTTCTTACAGCCTCCTTCCCAAGACAGACACAGGGTTGCACAAAAGTTCTGTTTATTAACAAAATAGGAATAATCAAATAAATGTAAAGATAAATAAGTTATAATTCCTTGAAATTCTAATGACAATGATGAACAAGAATTAGCCTGCTAGTCACCTCAGTTTTCAAATAGATACCACCCCCTTACTCAATAGGCATGTCAGAATTTCAACATCATTCTGAAAACTCAATTATAACAAATTATTGGACCTTACTGTATGTAAATGGCTGGTAGAAAAGACATTGTATGTCTAAAATGTATGCAGCTAGAATCCCTTCGGTGATGCCTCTATTTAATTATTCACTGTCTATGGGCACCTCATAAAGCAGAAAATAATCACCCTCTAATTAATTCAGCATTACTGACAGTTTTCTGCTTGATAGTGTTGCTAGGATATTGCTTCCCTTACTTTATTTGCCCAAGTATGCATACAGTGAGATGTCCTATGCTTTCCTCTGCTTGTACGTTGCACAGAATAGGAGTCGAAGGGATCTCCCTGTATAGACACATAGGATCCTTTTCATCAAATCTATAATTCTAGAAGCACATACGCTTTTGTAATGTTTACTTATTTCACATGATGGCACCTCAGTACTTGCAAATAACAGGGAGAGGATTTAATCTAATTCCCTTAACAGTTTTGTGTCTCTCAGGATTATTTCCCCTTTAGATCATACTCACATATGAATTTAATTCGAATGGACCACAGACAGGTGGTCTCCCTCTTAAGGACCAGTTCAATTCTCCCCCTCTAAGAATAGCTGGGCATTAGTCAGCAAGAAAGGACCAGATCTCCTCCACAGCCTGTCTGCTGATTCATCCTCTGAACAAGGCCTGTAACTTTAACTCCTGATAGGCCTTACTTAAAGGGCTCTGATGATAACCCAAAATTGATCCAAAAGGAGAGCAACCTATTCCTTCTCCCTTTTCCTCTCGATCAGTCAACGAGTGAGTGACTCTGTCTCTTAGTGATGTGTGTTGGACCTCGTATAGAACAAAAAACCTTCCTTTTTGAGGTGTGTAACATTTCTTCAATATAACTGGTTAATGTATGTAATTGGATAGTGTTACAAAAGTTACATCACAGTAGACATACCCCTCAGCGCTCAAGCGCTCATTGGGCATATTAAGGAGGGGGCAGTCTGATGAGAGTAGGTTCTACACCCAGTTTCCTTACCATTTGTTGTGATGCATAGCATTAAACATTGTAACATTCTGACATAGTAAATTGCACACATATGATCACTTTACTAATCAGGTCACTAGATTTCTCTCTCTGGCATGAATCAAACAAAACCATTTTCATCATGATAGCTTAAATGGTTAATGACTTACGGAATTTGGCTTATAACTTAATTATACTTTCATAAACAAATTATTGTTTCCATCTCAAAGTAACAGGCTTGTAATCCGGATGCTAAGACATATATATCACTGGTGTGCGCTGTTTCTGTTGGATGAAATGCATTTTGCTTAATTTGCATAATGAAAATGACCTCAAACAATACCCCCAAATAGGGCATTTGAAGTTGAACATCTGAAAACAGCAATTAAGTCTCTACAAGCTCCTGTTCAAAATAGTGAATACCACTGTAAAATTCAAAGGGCATTTATTTTTGTAATACAAAATATGACATGGTATCTGCAGTTGGATCTCTGAATAACAGAGCATTTTCAGTCTTCCCTGTTAGTTTAGAGCTAAGGAATGATTACTTCAAAGGCCCGGCGGTAGTACAGTCTTACTACAGTCCAGCCTCTCAGTAACGTAGTTCCAGAGACTATAATTATCTTTTTGTCTCTGCTTCAAATGAAATCCAATTCCTTGAGAGAGCAAGGCTTATCAGTTATGTGGTTGTTTTGCTGGGGGTTGGTGAATTGAACAGAAAACGAGATGTCAGAGGTCAGTCCTTATCTCTTTTTTAATTTAGTCTAATTTACAATTGACACTTTAAAGTTACATTTTCTTGATTTTCAAGATTTCACATTTTCAAAACACCTTTGTATTGGCTTATCAAACTCTTATCAAAGGTCCACAATTTTCAATATTTGTAGGTTTGCTAATCCTGATGCTTCATTTCTGTAAAGGAAAAAAGAAAAAACAACAGCAGAAAATGCAAACCCATATCTGCTTTTCCTTTCAGTTTTATATGCTGGGTTTTATACCTCCGATTGTGCAGTTCTCCATTTTAATAAGAGTTGAGCGATATTTTCTTTCACTGGAAATGCTTATCTCGGGCCATGGCACTATGTTTTGATGTGAGGGAACTTGAACATATTGCACACTTTTCTTGCACATACCGCAAATACCTCCCCTCTTGAGCTCTTCGCTCCTCTACCTCCAACTCCCTCAGGGTCAGTCGTTTTTCAAAGAAACGAGCTGGGGGTAGATCTCTGTCTTCGGCTGGGGCCTCCCTGCCACTCTAAAACTTGAGGTGCGCCTGACCACCCTCTGTCCTTCGGGCCCAGGTACCTGCTCTCCCTGCCACCCTCCCGCACTGCCTCCGGGCCACCCCTTGCACTGGGGTCTGTATCTGTACCCATACAGCCCCCCCTTTTCTTCCTGCACCTATCAGACCTACCCTGTCTGCTGCCTTAAACCTAGCACTTGCAAATTGCTGGCTGCATTATCACTGTTTGTTGCCTGTATTATTTATTATTTATTGTTATTTATCTGTTTCTCCTCTGCTTCGCACTTTCCACTTCTCCCTCCTTCCATGCACTTTTCCCCTCCCCCTCTCCCATGCACTTGCGCGTTCTCAATGTCACTGGGCCTAGTAAGATCGCTGTTTTGTTCTCCCCTGCTCCCCTCCCTTGCCTTGTCGTGCTCTGAAACACTTGTGTATGAGCGCGCGAGAAATAAAATATCAATCAATCAATCACATGTTTTTCAAATGCTGTACACTGGCCACAGCTTACATGTTTGTTTTTAAAACAGCACGTTGCTTTGCACCTTTTCTTTTAAGTAGATTTCCCTAGAAACCAATCTCTTTTATTCTCACTTTGCATCTTGCTGTCAAGTCTGCGGATACTATTTGTGTAAGAGACTATGTTTAGCCTCGATAAGTTCCATTAAATGCTTCTAACTCATGAAATGTGTTTTATTACCATTTATTAACAATAAATAAATTACCATAAATTAAATCAACTGGGTCACTTCTTCCTTTAACATGTCATCTCCCTCTTAAGCCTGACAATGATTGTATTCTGCTAAGGGCTTCCCTTCTACATCTATACAGTTTAGATAAATAGGGTGTCAATCTAAAATCCCTACCACATGTTTTATGTATATGTTGTCTTCCCCTTCTGATAACAGTACTTGTCTTTCCTTTTGCCTGCATTTTCTTGTGTTCTGGGTCTCGGAACGTGTTTAGGTAATTCCTCCGGTTGTGCTTCCAGTTCCAAAATAGAAGGTAAGACTCACACTGCTGGCTGAATAAATAGTATTTAAATGGGGTACTTAAATTCTACATGCTTATGTACATGTAGTTATTCTACACAACCTATTATACATATAGCTCTCCCCATGTTTGTACCTATTTCAGATGGGGTGTAGTGGCTTGGCTAGTAGCAATTTCATTAGATTGTGCCAGGAGGTGGAATGTGATTCCTATCCATCTGTTCAAGATCATGATTGAAACACTTATTTTGTAATCTCTATGGAATAGACTACACACTACCTACATTACCATGATCTATTCCACTCTTAATATAGATGTTATCTTCATATAATTTCAAGTGCACCTTGGTAAGATCTGTGGCTACACAAAACCCCATCTTTGCTGTCTCCCTTCCCAACATTGTCAACCACTTTAATATTTGTCAAACAATTCTTTAATTTATTATATAAAAAAATAGGATGTCAAATTCAGGTTCAATTAAAATTCCTTTTGCATATGTCCCTGCACACATTGCAAAGAAACATGGAGATCATGGACAACAGTGAGCGGAACATCTCTTCACTTAGTGTTGAGCTGCAGTGAAATAAAAGAGCACAATGTAAACTGCAGGTAGAATGGTACAATGTGTCATTTTTTAACAGACTATGATCTCTGACAATATGTCCTTTGCACATTAAGATATTTATATTGATATTGATATTTTATTTTTATTGCACTCGTACACAAGTGTTGTCCCTTGCCTTGTCAGAATGTGACAAGCCAAGGGGGGGAACAGGGGCGAACAAAACAAGCGGTCTTACTAGGCCCAGTGACATTGAGAACGTGGAAGTGCATGGGAGAGGGGGAGGGGGAGGGAAAAAGTGCAAGGGAGGGGAGAGAAATGGAAAGTGCGAAGCAGAGGAGAAACAGATAATAATAAAAACAACACGCAGTGGTAGTGCAGCCAGCAATTTGCAAGTGCTAGGCTTAAGGCAGCAGACTGGGTAGGTCTGATAAGTGCAGGAAGAAAAAGGGGGCTGTATTGGTACAGATCCAGAATCCAGTGTGACCCGGAGGCAGTGCGGGAGGGTGGCCAAGAGGACAGAGGGTGGCCAGGTGCACGGTGCCAAGAGAGAACAGATCATAAAGCAGGTTCACACTATCCAATGTGCCCTGCTACCACGAAATGCCCTGCTGTGTGTTTGACTGACATTAGATGCATACTTTTAAAAGACCTAGACCACCTGCCAAAGTCAAACATGTTCTGTTATGTTAAGTCTCACATATATACTTCAAGCACCAAACAAAATGATGCTGTAGATGCGTTGGACACATATTAATACTTGTTGTTTGACGTTGTTGCAGGGTTGGATGTTCGATGGTGCTAACATAGAAAAGTGTTGAACCTGGTCCAGTTTACTCAGATAAACACTGAATCACCAGCATTTCCATTTATCCAGCCAGACGGGACATTGTAAAAGCTTCTCTGAGTTTCCGGGATGGTGGCTTTGCTAACTTTGCCCTCAGGGGATATAAAACAACTGTGGTTGGAGTTCATGATCAGAGGCAGAAGCTTGATACAGTAGTTGAGAGAGAGAAAGAAAATTGAAGTATGATTTAGTTGTGCGGGAGGTAGAAAATTGATAAAGAATAGTTTCGTTATTTTTTGAAAAATCAGAGTTCTTTTGCATTGCCATTCAGTAACTGTAACTGCTACTAGGTAGTGTCTGTCTATAACTGAGTATGACATACTTGTGTGCAATGTGTGGAAGATTGAATACTGGCAAGGAGAAATTAACAAACAGTTGAAGGCAGCTGGTTATCTTCACAGAATACATGAGCTATCCAGTTCTGATGAGGAAACAGAGAGTAGGCCACTTTTTGCCAGTTTTGTTGCAAATTGAAAATGCTGGAAAGTCTAGTGAGAACGTGTGACTCTGCCGAAATCTGAATATGGGATTCAGGACACAAGTGCTCCCATGACACATGTCAAGCTCTTTCAAGATTTAGCATAGTATTCCAATTTGTTAGAGATGAATAATATACTTGCGTATTACATTTCCCAGATGGCTACTGTTGTGAATTTCATTTCCCATAGTTATCTATCTGTATATATAAAACACTTAGGTAGGTTTCCATACTCAGCTGATGCAAGTTACCAATGTTAGGTTGCCCTCTGTTGTCCAAATGGCAAAGTGCACCCAAGTGTGCCCTTCCACTTCAACAACAGCTATAATTTTAACTAACAGAATGAGCACGGTTCTGCATGGTCACCTTCACATTCCACTAATGCAAACAGTCCCAAGTTACTTCTTTCCACTCCCACCTCTCTCCACACAGGGCGCAGTGGTTCCAGTGTCAATGAGCAGTTAATTACCAGCTCAACATTTCAGTAAAGAGTGAAACGCTGTAGGATGAATGCCTCCTCACAAACTAAAACTGAAAGTAGGTGCTGTAATGATACTAGTACGCAATGTAGGTCATCATGGGGACTTGACAATTACATGTCTACAAAGACACATCGTAGAGGCCCCTGTGTAATCAATGGAATAAACTTAGATATTGTTCTTATACGGCGCATACCTCTGATTCCATCTGATACAAATATGTCTTTCAAATCCAAAAGAAGGCAGTTTCCTATACGTTTAGCCTCTTCAATGACCATTAATAAGTCACAGTGACTTACGCCGCCTTCCTGGAAGTGATGGGTGGTAATTCCAATATTTAAGAAAGGAGACAGAACTAACTCTATGAATTACAAACCGATATTGACCTTTAAGATAGTCTAGAATGGCATATCTTATACCGGGAACAGAAAATGGTTTCATAATTGCTGTTTATGTTTTGCCATTGAGAATGTAATTATTGTTTCCTATACGTTTAGCCTTTTCATTGACCATTAATAAGTCACAGGGATTTACGCCCTCTTCCTGGAAGTGATTGGTGGTAATTTCAATATTTAAGAAAGAAGACAGAAGTGACTCTAAGAATTACCAACCGATATTGACTTTAAAGATAGTCTAGAATGGCATATGTTATGCTGGGAACAGCAAGTGGTTTCATAATTCCTGTTCATTTCTTGCCATTGAGAATTTAATTATTGTTCTTAAAACAAAACAGAAATAAAAAAAATCTGCTGAAATTGGCTCCAGATCTTCCATTTTAGAAATCAAGGATGGGAATAGAACATTTAGTGAAGTGAAATATGAGAAAAGGACACAGTCTGCAGTAATTGAGGAGGGTAATCTTGTCAGCTGTAGCCACAGTGGTAATGAATCATTGAGGTTTGAGATTTCTTTCAGAAAGAAACCCTCAGGTTGTACGCCACAGAGCATGAGATGAAGGTGTCAGTGGGAAGGATCGAGATGAGGCTAAAATATGTTTCGGAAGCATCAGGCAGCAAATCACCACCTAATGGTGAATCATAGTCAAGCACGCAGTAGTGCATAAAGAAAGTTGGGGAAAGAGAAAACTATTTGTGTGTCATTGGCAAAGAGACAATACAAAACCCAAAGGAATTGAGGCAAGGTATAGAGACTGAATAGGAGTGGTTCAAAGACAAATCCTGAAGTGGACCTGACTGTTAGTTGGACTTCAGAGGATCTTCCAAGATGTGAAAAGGAGTGAAAAGGTAATAAAAGGAAGGCCACGCCCTGGATCCTGAAGTGACAGGCAGCCTGGAGGGGAAATTAGTGATGAACAGTGTTAAAAAACAGAGCAAAATCATATTGGATGCGGCTAGTGGATAAGCGAGGCGGAGGAGCAGGAGACAGTAGGTTAGAGATATGGGAGAGCGCTATGGAGTGACGACTGCAGAACCTGACCTGGAGGGGGGTCATTGACTCCATGAATTTCCAGAATGTTATTGAAAGTGAGTGGGAAGGTATACACGATGATAGTGTTTCAGGCTGTTGCGGATCATCCATAGTTTTCTTAGGAGGGTATAGATGGTGGCCAACTTATTGCAGGTTGGATAGAATCCAGAGGACAGGGAGTGGTTGAAGAGAAAGGAGGGTGGGTGCAGTTAAGGTGTGCAAGACCCTTAAGGGACTGAGGTACAAAGGGGCCTACAGGTGGGAAACCGTTTGCCCTCCTTTAGGATCTCTGCAGCCCATTTTGTTAGACAGAGGACATGTGCTAGTTTGGCCAGGGAATTAGTGGATAACTCCGAGAAAATGCCAGATTTTCGCAGACGCTGCGTGCGCCTATGGTTTCCATCAGTTCCCACTAGTTCCTGTTCTTGGTTGCCCTTTTCTTCGTTTTTAAAATGTTGAGTCCGTTCCATCGTGACGCCCTGCCCGCAGACACGCTAGCTAATCGATTGGCTGCATACGCCACACTTTTCTCAACTCTGGCCGTATCTGCTGCTTAAGGGGAGGTGCAGTTCCCCTCTTTCCCTCGCGCTACATGTACCTGCTGCATATGGGCTAGCTATTCATGGCATATTGATGCTCAATTTATGTTATTGTCAGAGACTTAGCCTCCAGGATTGTACATTGTCATTTAATGCCCTTGTATGATGTTAAAGGTCAGAGTTGTCTTGCCCCAATTCTTAATCCTGGTTTCCATTTTTGCCACTTTGAAAAGCGTTTGAAAGCAGTAGTGCGCAAGCACACCATAGTGTGTCTTTCTTTTACTTTCTTTATGTTTACACCATACCATCATGGCACCTAGCCATCAAACAATTTAGCTAATCGGATTGGTCCCATGTGTCACATGATTCTCAGCTCTGGCGTTATGTGCTGCAGGAAACCACATTCAGGCATTAGATACATGCAGGAAGAACATGTAGGGGGGAGGGGGTGCTCCAGAGGTCAGCCCATCGGTAATCATATTCTCCAATAGTGCTACGGCTATGCCCGCTGGCTACAAAATCAGTAATGCAAATCAGCCAAACCACCCAAGGGGTGAAGGTTAGCGCTTGTTGATAAGATAAGCGTTGGCAAACCATATGGGCTGGCTTTTGAATTATATTTGACACATAGGTAGCACTTTTTTATTTTAAAGGCAGAGCTTTGTACATGCAGGTGCTGGCATCATAAATTGCCCCACTTATGCCATTATTTGATAGTTAATCTCTTAGTTACCAATGTGCAGCCTCACATGTCTAGTTTCTGCCAGCACATGTCATGCACATCATCAAACGCCACAGAAATACTGGTGCATATCTTAAGCGTGGCACGGTCACCACATGATAGCGGCAGACCTTTTATGCCAGGTGCAGCCTCAAATGCCTGAATAATAACATCCGATTCTAGTATTGCATCACAGGCATGATATAATAATATGGTTTCCCATTTAAAGTTTCATGCCAAATTCCCCCAACTTCTAAGGGCTCTAAAAACATGTGCTACTATGAACTAATAATACCCAAGTTTTATGTGAAAAGTCGAATAATTGCCTAAACCACATGAATTTAAAAATTATACACTATTAAATTGATCAACCTTCAAAGGATGAACATGGAAGAGGGACGGCAGCAGGATTCGAACTTGCAAATGATGTGCTTGTTTCATCTGAGAGGTGTTCACTTTACTTCAGACCTATCCACCCAGACATCGTGTACCTTAACTGATGTAGCTTGAAGCAGCAAGCACACAGAAATGGCACAAGGAGTCTTACAGGTACACGGAAACGTGGCTTTCCCAGGATCAACTTCACAGTCATTTCGAAGCCTTAATGCAGTGAAACGGCAGGAGATACCCGCACGCCACTGCAGTCAGCCTAGCTTAACCCCAATTGCCAAACATAGCTAGCATTCATTGAAGCCACACAGCCAAACATCTCAGAGCTAGCATTCACTGAACAGGGACCAACAGGGGTAGTATAGCTCTGTGGCAAGGTGCTCCTCTTGGAAGCAAGATGATGCAGTGCAACACAAGTTCAAATGCCAGGTCTGAGCTTAGAAACCTCGAAGGTATTAAGCGAATTATAAAAAAAAACAATTATAATAATAATAATAATTCCAATATACATTCACAGTGGCCAGCAATAGATGAACCAAGAACAAATAGTTATCGTTTGTTAGGTGCTGCTGCTATGTCTGTAAAAGGACCAGGGCTAGCTATCCTTTTGGTTGTAGTCCCTGTGCTTCTATCTGGTGCTACAAACAAAATACCCGGGGCTATAGTCCCCTCAGACCTCTCTAGCAACGCCTCTCAGACTCAAAGCTGCATGTTTTATCTTCATGTCCCAAGATGGGCCTCACATGCCACAGAAATACAACCTGATGCTAATGAATTACTACTGTGGATGGCATTGCCCCAATTCACCTTAAACTACATGGTATTACCATCTTTTTTCTAAACACGTCTTTGTAAATTTACCCAAAACCTGTGAAAAGTGTTTCTTTTTAAAAAGAAATCCTATTCCATTTTTGGTCAGTGCTACTGGCTTAAAGTACTTTGTGGTCTGAGAAAGTTTATTGTTTACACGTATACGTAGTGTGAGAACTCCTAAACATGCCCAACACATGGAAATGTCACCCTTTCATGTGATACTAATGCTCCTTGCCTGTATGCTTTGAAATTAACCATTTGGCAAAAGTGCCAATTAAACAATCTGAGGGAGAACCACCGACTCACATGAATTGGTATTTAAATGATTTCATTTTTTTATCAATATTGCTTTTAAAAATGGCAAATTATGCTTCAGAACTTGGAACCTACTTTCATTAGTGTTTGAGCGGCTTGTATTTTTGGGAGTGGCAAGTGATCAATGCAACTGCCGGACAAAGATCAAACCAAACGTTTTGGCCACCTAGACATTTTTTTGCAAGTAACCCTGTCTTAGGTGACGTCAGTGTGTCAAAGATTCTTCTTTTTCCCCCTCTATCAAATCTCCTGAGTTCTTTGGTCCTTTCGGATCTGTATTAGCAGGTCTTTGGGCCCACCCATTCCACTGGTCACACGGATGTACGTGATTATTTCGTATACGAAAATGTCGAATTCTAAAATCACGAATTCGACATGCCTGTAACTAAATATTCCCATACATCAGCCCCTGCCCGCTATGCCCCCACCCTCCACCTCCTAGTATCCATACGTAACTCTGCCACCAATTTACCTGCTGCTCCTCTACACGGCTCTATCCCTGTGACGTGAGTTCTACTGCCAGGGCCTTTTTTCTAATTATTTTTGTGTACAAAATTGTATTTTTTCCCCTCTCCCTTCATAGGAATGCAGGAGACACCCCTGCCACCCCCGAATTCTATTAATGTCGAATAAGCGGAATGGGGGACACCCCTGCAACGCCTGCTCCCCTTACTCAACATTTTATTTTACGTTCTTTTCCACACTGCCGAATTCGGCATTTTCTTGCATTCAGATTTTTTTTCTTCGATCTTTTCATTGAATACAGGTCACACATCTACATTTCTCCTCCACTTACCTTGCTAAATGTACTTCTGCTTTGATCTCCACTGGCAACTTAACCGGAGGATTTCAGACTGAGCTAGCGCTCCCTTTTTTCAGTACTCACCCTCCCCTTGCTCATGGGAAACCAACTTCATAGGCCAAGTGGTTTACTCAAGACTTAAAACTTCGAAAGACACAGAATAACGTGTTGAAGGATGAGAGCCAAGTTAATTAGGATACAGGAGTTCATGGAAGGTCATAAGCATGTCAAGCAGATATCTCAATGGCCAAGGTGGCTACATCACAGCAGGCCTGCATCTAGAAAATTATACCTGCATCCGCATTATCCCACTTAGCACTCTTTTCTAATTACGCTGACGACACACAATGTGTCACACAATGTGTCATCCCACTCACTGGACAGCATGATCTGGATGAAATCGAACTCAACCGAATATTTTCCATCATCGAGCACTGGATGATGCAAAACAATCTGGCCCTTAACCGGGGAAAGACTGAACTTATGGTAGTGGGTTCTGAGGGCATCCTAGCTAAAATTGACCTGGCAAATAAAAATTTCCAGTTGGGGGACGTTCAAATTCCCACCCTCCCAAAAGTAAAAATCTTGGGAGCGGTACTGGACCAGTCATTAAATATGAAGGCCTACTTGGGTAGAACGGTCGCATCTGCATCCTATTACATCAAATTCCTGGCTCATTTGAGACCATTCATCTCTAAACAGAACGCAGAGGCGATTGCACGTGCCATAATAGGCTCTAAATTAGTCTACTGTTGTAGTCTACTGACAGGGGCTAGGAAAGCCACAATTAGTAGACTTCATGTAGTCCAGAATGGAGCAGTGAGAGTTGTAGCGGGTCTCTCCTTTTGCTCCCATGTGACGGAAGTACGACAGGCTCTGCAATGGCTCCCAGTGGAGGCTTGTATCTCCTTTAGACTCCTGGTTATTACCTTTAAGTGCCGTATGGGAACTATGCTCACTTATCTACAAAGCCACATTGGGGAAAAACCTTGTCATAGAAACCTCCGCTCTAAGAATCAAAATCTCCTTTTTCAGCCGAGATGTAACTCTAAGAAAGCCCAATTGGGAGCATTCTTTTGTGTGGCTCCTAGGCTCTGGAATGCTTTGCTTACTCACTTAAGAAACTCATTGTGTCTGAGCACTTTTCAAAAAGGAGCTCAAAACCCTGCTCTTCAATTAGTCACTACTCTCTGTCATGTTATCCTCCTCGTGTCTCTCCTGCTTCTCAGGACAGATTTCCTCCGTTCTATGTCATGTCAGTCTTGTCCACGCCCTCACACCCACGGGTCTATGGCTGCGCAGTATAAATGTATGAAAGTAAAGGAAAGTAAAGCTAAATGGACAACCTCCAGACTCGGGCTAAGACCACAGTGTAAATGTTAACAGCCTTTACCAGACTACCTCTAATTTTCACTGTTAGTTGCAACAGTCTACAAGGTCGTATTTCACTGTTGGTTACTACTGGCTTACCTGTTAATTTATTAACATACTCACTCGCCAAATGCTGACCAACCACCAACCATGCCAACACAAATGGCTATCAAAAAAATTCTCCCTATGCGCTACAAAACCTACTATCTCGAATCATATTGCATACCTCACCAACTGGCTGAAACACCCATACAAGTTAAATACTGAACATTTCTCGTCTGGACACAATAAACCTCTGGTGCACACAGCACAGCGCATAGAACGCACACTAGCCAGTTGTTAATGATTCTACACACTCCAGCAGCGGAGCACAATGCCTTGTCATTTCCCTCTTCTCCCCTAACAATCCATCCCCACTTCCCTTTGAGCACCATGAAATTGGCAGCTGTGCATGGTATAAATCAACATAACATTACATAGGTAGCAACAGGCCTACCTGTTAATTGCCACTCTTAGTCACTAAAGGCTACCTGCCAATTTCTTTACTACTAGCCGAGATGCACCAAGTGTCCCCTGACAAGAAAATCGGAAATACTGTCTGTAACTATCCTACCCCATTTGGGTCTCTAAAGGCCAAGGCCCTTAACCCGTGCTAGCACAGCAGTTGACGCCCAGCACACAGGGTAAACCCCGCCCCAGCTCCCTCAGGTTGGCAAACTAAAAGCCATCTCCTCTTAGCCCTCTCACATCCATCACTTAGCATGCTGCTGCCAAACCTACCCCTCCGCCCTGTCATTTCTCCCCCTCTCTCATGCAGCCTCTGTACATACCTACTTGATCCATCCCACCACGCCACTTCCCTGCACTTCCATCCAAAATCTTGCATGCACTCAAATGGCACGATTATCACACATGCATCTCACACCATAATCACTCCAACCTCATCTACTATAGCCATTTCTCTACTGCAATGCCATCATGCACTTATCTTCCCTCTTGCTCCTCAACTCAACTCTTCCTCAACCTCAGTAAAATGACCTTCTATTTCACTCATCATGTTGAGTTCCATCACTCAAAACTCTCTGTAATGGCTGTCACAGAAACATGGAATTCTCCCCTCTAGAAATTGATATTCTAGATGTCCTCCACCGAAACTTTCCATATTCACCCACACGCTCTCGCAACTCAACAGCATGGGTACTCTTCCCAATGTCGTTTAGCACCCCTCCCTTTTAACATCTCTCGATCACACTTCTCCCATCTCTCTCACTATCCACCTCATCTACTGTAAGAGGATTCAATTCAACACTACAGCTAAGTCAACGCCTAGTCTATAATACTGAATGAAAACCCTTATTGATATATCTTTATGTCCAGTTCATGCGTTCTGGATGACTACCCCTATATAACACCCCTCTCTTGGAATCCTCCTGACCCCACTGAGCCAAGAAGTAGTTCTGTTTTGCAAGTTAAAGGTTTATTTGATAAATTAAACAATATAT
This sequence comes from Ambystoma mexicanum, assembly GCF_040938575.1. Classification (NCBI taxonomy): domain Eukaryota; kingdom Metazoa; phylum Chordata; class Amphibia; order Caudata; family Ambystomatidae; genus Ambystoma; species Ambystoma mexicanum. The sequence continues at coordinate 1,358,624,685 of NC_090922.1, read as the reverse complement.
ATATATATCACGCTTTATAATGAATTAATAATTGAATATCACACTTAATCTGAGATGATAAAGATTAACAACGGAGAATCTGGCACTAGCACACTTCTTGATAATCACTAAGGAGTTGACATTAAATGGATAAGATAGCACACTGGTAAATAGGGACAGAAGAATAATGTGATAGAGAATGCTTCATAGAGTTCAAATGGATGCAATGTTGAATGAAATGCAGTACAGAAAATCACTTGATAGGATTTCAGCAAAAGACAATGTAATCACTTTCTTGGACAATTTACCCCCCCCCTTTTATGCAATGCAGGGAAATGGAAGGAAGGCACACAATTCTCAGAAATGCAATTAAATGTGATTCAGTTAACCCCAGCAACTTAGACTACAGACGTTGAAAACACAGGCAAAATGCTTTGATATGTGCTGGCAATGGAGTGAAAATATGTTAAAATGCTTTTAATTCCCTCTATAGGTTCAGGGTGAGTGGTATCTAGTTAATATTAGCTCAGGCTCACTCTAGCAGTGATGCAGGGATAGTTTTTATGAGGCAAACGATTTTTTTTCAGAGGAAAGCAAAAGCAGCTATCTTTTTGCAAGTGGAGGAATTTTCAAATCGCGGCAAAATTCGCGAATGCGCCTGGCGCGATTACAGCAAAACTATAAGGACTATCACTATCGTTTTGGGGTCCTAGGAAAGCCTAGGATCTCAGCTTCCAGATGAAAGTTACTGCAAGTCTCTAGCACAAACGGTCACGGAGATATGAGCAATTAAATAAAGGTCGTTTTTCAGATTTTAAATTTTAAAGTTCACAAAGACAAGTGCAGCTTGCAACTAGAAAATGACAGGTGACAGCTTTGCAAATGACAGGTGACAGTTAGGAGGCAGTTCTACTTAGATTAAAATAGCTTGGATTATATTATTTTAACTAAGAGATTGGTTCTGCACAGTTTTGCTATGTACTCACTATATATTTAGAAATATGCCTTGCCACGGATCTGGTCAGGTTTTGGACTGCACTCCGGTTCAGCTCTCTCTGGTTCTGCTAACAGGTCAGCTCTACTCTGCTGGTCTGGTCTGGGTCTCTGAAGTTGATGGAGGTAAAGTATGGATTTTCCCGGCAGAGCTTCCAGCTGCAAATGGATTTGAAGGTCCCTATCTGTCCTGTCTCTCTGCTTTTATGTGTTTTTAAAATGGGTGTGTGTGAGCAGCATCACTAGCCAGCCCCTCTCCACTTATCATTGGCCAAGCTTTCATTTCTCCCCTGATTGGGGGAGCTAAGTTGTGTCAGAGTGATGTCATTTTACAGCCTGCAGAAAGTCCACTCCTCCTGTCAACTTGCACACAAATCTAGATTTGAACCAAATACATATTTCATAGCTACACAGTGGTTTGAAATTACATGCACCCATCACATATCACAGGAGGTATACCCTGTTCAAACTCTGCTCTTCCTGGGGGCTTGCATTCAGAAATAGCGATATTTTGCACTTTTTAACTGGTTTGCAATCCCGGACATTACCCCAAATTTACACACATGTGCGCAAGGAGTATGGACATTAGTTGATGAAGTGTCAGATTTTTCACATGCACACATTTTTAGTAATATCCTCTTTTCCGCTAAAACCCCCCTGAACATGCCACCGGTTCTAAAAACCTCTTAAAATGTGGGCAGAAAAATCACAAGAATTATGGTGTCATTTAAATAATTTTCACAAGTCCGTACTACGAGTTATTCACCTTTTTCTAAAACCATATTCTGGCTATAGAGGTGTGTCTTTTCATGTCACATGGTACAGAAACCAGTCTTTCCAGTTTCTGCCAAGCTCAGAGACCCTGCCCCTCCCAGCTTCTGCCAAGAGGAAGCTCCATTTACGACTCCCGCCAATAAAACATTTGCCTGAGTCAGGACAGGACTTTGTTCAGAGCTCCTGTATTCTGTGGGGGCTCCCCTTAATTCAATTATCAGAGAGATGGCATATCCTTAGTGTGGCCAGCAAAAGGCAGATAGGCCTGGGAACACAGCTGTGACTCAAGTTTCACTCCTGATGGGGGTAGTTGTCAGGCAGAATTCAGTTCCTTAAGCCAGTTTTCAGATAAAATGTCACTTTTTGTTACCCAGTTTAAGTCAAGACAATGTGTACATATGCAGCTAGAATGCTGATTCTAAGTTTAAAACTATGACATTTAAACAATTGCAACCTATGTGACACTCAAAAATAGGTCACTCATTTCTTTTAAACATTTAAATTTTTAGTGTCTTTCAGTCCAAATTTACTTAAACTGCTGAAATCCACAGCTCAGCCAGTCTTGTTATAAACCTTCAAGTCACTTCAGAATATAACTTTACATTGGATCCACCTCTTAAAATGTCTTTCTTTGGCCTGTTTTGGGTTCATTTATTCAGTTTTCTACAAAAAAGTAAAATCTGGTGGTTTAAAAACGCCGGCTTTTGGATAGTGGTGAGTACTGGTACTGCACCCCTTTTTGGGATTTAAGAAAATGAATTCCCAACAGTTATGGGTTTGCTTTTGGCAATCAGCATTGCCACTCCCAATGGTTTCAGACTACTGTGTGGGTAGTCCAATGGTGGTTTTAGGCAACGTCCTTCTGTGCCCAGAACATCGGCAAAAATTAGTGGCAGCCTATTCTTCATGCATTTCCCTGTGCATTTTCTGGGAAGCTCTGGCCATCATGATGTTTTCCAATACTGCACAGTTTTGAGGTAGGGCTCGGATGCATGGGTAAATACATCCCACAAGCCCCCCTCTGGCGATGGCCATTCTATTTCACGAATGGGACTCGCAAGACCTGGGATGTTTCCTCATCTTCTTCCAATAGATGGCACAGTTCAGCATCTTTTCCTCCATCCGGTACTGATCGATCGGTTCTCCTCGCCGGTCCTGATGGGAATATTGGGCGGTACCCCGGGCCCGTTGCGTCTCTGCTCCCGGTCCCCGGATCGTCCTCCTTGTCCCGTCTCCAGGTATTCTTTCTCCTAGGACGACAAAGGAAGAGCGGCAATACCTACTCATAGACGTTTTTCCACCACCATTGATATAGTGGGGCAGCATATGCATTTCATCATAACGAAACATTACATTCTTATTTTGAAAAAAAACAGTATAACTAAGAGACAGTTTCATGCAAATCACAATATTTTAGAGACTAGATGTGGTATGTTTTATGATTGGAACTGAATTAGTCTGAGACAGTACCCGCTAGGATTCCAGAGGATTCCTCCAGTTGTTGCAGAGCGTGCCTGGGATGGCAACATTTCAACTAGTTTATGTGGACCCACTTGTCTTCCCCCGCTGCCAAAGGACCTTTGGGGATGTGGATTTTGTAGGCCACAGGGGAGATCTTGTCGATGATCTCAAAGGGTCCCTTCCATGTAGGCAAAAATTTTGCGATGTTCGGCCTGGTTCCTTTGGAAGTTGTATAGATAGACCCGGTCTCCCACCTGATATTCCTTCCTGGAAGTTTTCAGGTCATAATGGGTCTTCATGCTATCAGCCGATCTTTCTAGATTCCGCTGAGCATAAGCAAAAGCATGTTGAAGGTGTTTCCTTAAATTCTCCACATACTCATGAGTAGTGGAGGCATTTATCAGTGTCTGCTCTTGGGTCCTGTAGAGCAAATGCTGCGGAAGCACCATCTTGCGCCCAGTCATCAACTCAAATGGTGACATTTTGGTTGCAGATGAAGGGGTAGATCTGATGGCCATTAGGACCAGAGGTAATCGGATATCCCAACTTGGCCCAGAATCTGCCACAAACTTTTTTAAGATGCTCACAATGGTTCGGTTATATCTCTCTACTGCCCCAGAAGAAGCTGGTCTATAAGCAATATGCAGCTTTCTCTTGACCCCCAGTATCTCCCACATCTTTGTCATTACTTCACTGGTGAAGTGGCTACCTCTGTCTGACTCAATCCTTTGAGGTAGACCAAAACGGGAAAAGATGTGGTTAATCATCAAGGCAGCTGCCGTTTCTGCCTTGCAATTTGGGGCTGGGAGACATTCCACCCACTTGGTAAACAAGCATGTCACAGTCAACATGTACTTATTCCCCCTAGCAGAGCGAATCACGGGGCCTACAAAGTCGATTTGTAAATCTGACCATGGCAGTGTCATCCCCCGCTTTTGGAGAGGCGCGCGGTGCGTGAGGGATGATGGCTGAAATTGTGCACACACAAGACACCCCTTCAAGTATTGGTCGAGGTCCTGCCCCATGTGTGGCCAGTATGCAACCTCTCTTAAGATTTCCAATGTGGTGTGAAACCCCCTATGACCGGCGGTGGCCGCATCATGGGCGTGACTTAACATCAGGCTTCGGAATGAGGTAGGAACCACCCACTGATCGTGGCCAGCTTTGGATTTCCTTACCAGCAAACCGTCTTGGATTCGGAACATTTTTGGACATTTCATCAACACTCTTAGGTCCTCTTTCCCAGTGTAATCGGTATCCGTCAGGGGAAAGTTCTCAGGGTCCTCAAGGTGTTGGTAAAACTTACCAATAATTGGATCCCCCTTCTGAGCTGTAATCAAATCAGCATCAGGGGTCTCCTTACTCCATTGTGCAATTGAAAGGTCGTTGTGAGCATTTGTCTGGGACCTAGTGATAGCAGTGACCTGGATTTCCCCAAACAGGGACTCAATCTCAATTAGATCCCCTTGGATGGCCCCGGTTTTGGCCAGCTGATCAGCTAAGTCGTTTCCAGTTTTGTCTGGTCCCTCTACTTTGGAATGACCCTTGATCTTTTTCCAATAGATGGTCATCTCATTCGAGGTGACCAGATCATCAATGTTTTGGATCAACTTCCCATGTTTCAAGGGTTTGTTGTTAGCACATAACATGCCTCTGGTTTTCCAATTAACCAGGTGCTACACGAACCCCTTCCGTACATAATCCGAATCTGTGATTATGACCAGTTCGCGGAGTTGATGCTGGACAGCAGTGAGGATGGCCTGATGCACAGCCATCAATTCTGCCACCTGACTACTTCGGGGACCAATTTTGTATCCAGCGGAGGGTTCTGGGGACTCATTCACCCATGCATTCCCTACGCCAGCCACCAGTTCTTTCTCCCCGTTGTTGTCAACATGGTAAGAGCATCCATCCACATAGACAGTGGGCATTCCCTCACACTTGTCTTCTTCAAAGACTTTGTGTGGGGAATTAAGGTATGCCTCCGTGTTGTCCTTGACTTTTAGACTTTCATCCTCGAGACAGTTTTCTCTGGCACAATCATGCAAGTCAGCCAGACCTTGCGCGAGGTGACTCTTCTTGTTTTGGCCATATCTGACCTCCACAGGAAAGCCTTGCATTGACAGAATCCAGGAAGTAATTTGGGAATTACTCACATTTCCGGCCCGGATTCTGTCACTTTGGAGATATTGCAGAGGCTGGTGTGGAGTCTCCACTATGATGTGTTCCCCCTGGATAAACGGGCGGTAATTCTTCAATGCCCACACCGTTGCCAGGAGTGCCTTCTCACAATCGTTGAATTTTTCCTCCACAGAGGATAAAGTTTTGCTCGCATAGGAGATTACTTTATTGACCTTGTCATGCTTTTGGTATAATACTGCCGTCAAGCACGTATTAGAGAACCCCGTCTCCAGGAAGAACTCCTTGTTTCTGACAGGGTAAGCTAGGCAAGGCGCTTGTGAGAGGCTTCTCTTGAGTTGTCTTACTGCCTCGGCTTTTTCTGGACCCCATTCCCACTTGACCCCCCCCTTCAGGAGATGAATCAGGGGTCTGGTGATCTCTGCGTAGCCCTCAATGAACTTTCTGCTGTAATTAGTCAGTCCAAGGAGGCTCCTTAGTTCCCGCAGAGTTGTGGGGTCTTTCAGTTTCTGAAGTGCTTCCACTTTCTTTTCCTGGGGACAGAGGCCCTGAGGAGTAATCCCATGCCCCAAGAAATTAACACGGGTTCTACACCACTGTGCTTTCTGAAAGGAAAGTTTTGCTCCGGCGGCCCTCAACTGTGTCAGAACATAACGGATCTCCGCTATGTGTTCCTCCACAGATGAACTTTTGATGAGGACATCATCTACATAAGCCAGGTTACCCCTCGCACCCAGGTCGGGCATGGCCTTATGTAGGAAAATGTTGAATTCATTGCCGGAGTTGAGGTATCCGAAAGGAGTCCGGGTCCATGTTTACTGCTGGCCCCCAAAGGTAAAAGCCAGTTTGTATTGGTCCTCCCTACTGACAGGCACGGTCCAGTACCCATTGGTCAGGTCTGTTGCAGTGAATACCTGTGACCCCTGGATCTGGGCCAGCCCTTGGTCAATGTAGGGCAGAGGCCATCGGGAAGTATGGACCCGTTTGTTGAGCTCCCTGAGGTCAGCGCAGAGTCTCCACTGGCCGTTCGGCTTCAATATTCCCAGCACCGGGTTATTGAAGGTGCTGTGAACTGGACGGATTATTCCCCGGGACTCAAGGTTCTTAATTATTTCAGTAAGGGACTCCATTGATGCGAGAGGCAAGCGATATTGCTTCACAAACACAGGAGTCATGCCAGGGTCCGTGGGGATTGTTGTTGTGTGGATGTCGGTGCGACCACAGTCATATGAGTCTACCGCAAAGAGATCTTGGAAATCCAAGAAAACTTGTTTCAACTTTTGCTTTTGTTCCAGAGTCACACAGGCATCCGCTAGGTTGACTCTCTCTTCCACCATCTGCCTGAAGCCTGGAAAGACTTCTGGTTTGGCTATCTCCGCGGCCTCCTCCAGCTGGGTGGAGAAGTCCCTGGTCAGAGTGCTGATTTGGACTGGAGGCTTCAGGTGGGAAAGGCAGCCCTCATGGACTTGGAAAATCACCTCATCCCTCCTGAAGTCACAAGTCACATCTTCCTTACCATAAGGGCAAGAAGTGTACACCAGGAAGTTCCCCCCATGCCGGGTAAAAATCCTGTCTGGTGTTGTATTGTCATCCCTGTCACTGTCAAAACAGTCCTTGGGGATTGGTCCTAACAGTTCATTACCTAAGTCTATGGAAAAATGTCGGTCATCAACCGCCATTCCAATAATGGTGCCTGCGGCTAGAGTAATACTCTTCAAGTCGCTGTTATCCACCTCTATTGGAATGGTGTCATGTTCTATGTTGACTAATGGTGTTGGGTTTACCCCTAACCCTTGCTGTTGGAGAGAAGCATTTAGATGTATGTAAGCATCAGGGTTTTGCAAATATTGTCCTCTTTTAACTTTCACTTCCAGGGAGAATTGTCGGGTCCTTTCTGGGATGGTGACTTCCTCTTTAATCTGAATTTCAACTGCATAAGGTAGCAATTGAGCTGACCTAAATGCTTTTTCTGGATCATCAAAGCCCATGGGCTAATCCGCTAATCGGGACCAAGCTTTGAAGTTTATTAGGTCCAAACTAATGGCAAAGCGATTGAGAATGTCACTGCCTAAGTAAAAGGCGGCAGTAACGTCTCGCACGACCCAACAATTATGGACTATGCTCTTGTTGCCAATGGAGATTTTGAGCATACACCTGCTTGGCAGGAGATGTTTGGAATTAGGTGCTTCCAGGTCCATTTCCCATTTGTCTATCAGTTTGAATGTGGGAATGGCTGGATCTTTTGGGAGTTGGCGGAACATGGCTTCGCTGATGAAGCTCTTACCGTTGTTCACACACACTCGAGCGAGAACAGAGTCCTTCCCCTCATTTAACTGAACAGGGATGAACAACTGCTCTCCAATTTGCTGAATATCAGCCAGGCTCTGAGCTGATTTCACATCTTTCTGGACTATAGGAGTGGGAGTTTCTGATTGTGGATTAGTATAGCATTTCAGAGTGTTTCCTTCCAGCGTGGAATACCACCTTAAACTGGAAGGAAGGTTGATTTTCAGAAATAGAGAGGACCCTCCATCACCAGTCTGTTGTCCTACTGCTATTACTGTCACGTCTGGAATTTGGCTATTCTGGAAGTGAAATTCTACTTGGTCAGATTTTTGTTCAACCATGTGGCAGGTGCCGTTTAAACTAACATGGTTGACACTCTGTTTTAATTTTATTGGTCGGCTAGTCTGGGTCCAGAGGACCTTGTTTACGCAATCTATTAGGGGTGACAACCTCCTCAGGAGGTCATTCCCCAGTAAACAAGGGGTGCCCTCTGGAGTCACAACTATGACCGGGTGATTCAACTTGTGTCGCCCAATTTTAATGTCCAAGTCTGCAGTCCCCTCAACGGAAATTTCCTTCCCGTCAAAGTTCTGCAGTTGTCCAGGAAGAGAGGTGAGAGGAATTTGGTAATTCTCTCCCCTTCCTGCATTCAGTTTGTCAAAGGCCCTTCTGGACAGAAGTGTAGCTTGAGATCCAGTGTCCACCAGTGCCAAAATTGTACCCTGCCCCTGTACTTGTACCGGGGCATAGTATCTTCCCTCCTTCTCCTCAAGGGGGCACAGATAATGCACATTTTTGGACAACTGGTGGGCTAACTTTCTGGTTTTGGACATCGCTGGAGAAGAGATTTGGGCAGAATTCGGTGGAGAGCCTTTGGAATCTGAAAGAAAAAGTTGGCAACTGGAGATCAGAGCCATTGTGGGTTCCCCTGGCTCTGGTTCCGGGCCGCCCCCCCCTTTTTGGAGGCAGTCACCAGGATGGGTTTGAACCAGGGGATTTTCTTGCTGTTGGTTCTGGGATGAGATGGTGGGCGGCGGTAGCTCAGTCTCCACATCTCCCTAGTCTGGATTTGCATCCCTAGGGACCCATTTTTCTTTGGGAGGAGTTCCCCCCTCTCTGAAGGAGAAGATCCTTTGCCCAGGATCCTCTGAGGATCCCTCTCCCTCAAATTGGAAGATCTGTACCTCCTCCTCAAACTGAGTCTGTTTGGGTCTTTTGTTTCTCCTACCCCCCCTCTGCTCCTTAGGAGGCAGACTTTCAGGGGCAGGAGATTTTGTTTCCGGTTCCTGGGTTTCCAGGGGCTGTTTACAAGCGAGGAAGGAAGCTTCCTCCAAGGCTTTACACCCCCCTTCCCCTTGTGCCTCCTCCCTGGGAACCGGTGAGTTATCAGGGTGCTGCCCCCGTCATTGTTCTGGAGTACCAGGTCCAGAGTTTGGGGCATTCTGTGCCGGCATGCCCATCTGAGGGTTCTGCTGCGCCCTCAGTATTTGACCCAGATCCCGTGCCATATTTTGGACCTGGCGCTCTAATTGGGAAACCCGCTCAGGCTGATACGGGGCCCTGTTTTCTCCCCTGGGCTGATCCCGGGAAGGGTAGCTGTCCCTTCTCTGGTAATACCCTGGATTGGGAAGATTTGGGTACCCCTCCACCCTTGGCCTCCCCTCTCCCGGATTAGGTTGTCTGGGCTCAGGGAATTGGGGAAAGAAGGATGGATGATTTTGGGGTTGGAAATTGGGTGGATACCTGGGGAAAACGTTCTGCCCAGGATTTGGAGAATTTCTGCCCTCCGGTGGGAAGTTAGGAGGAAAGTTCCCTGGGTTAGGTTCTTGGCTGGATCTTCCCCCTTGGGCTGGAGGAGTCCACACATAACCCAGGATGGGTCTGTTTCCCTTGTAACGGGGGCTTACATAATCAGGAGAGCGAGGGACCCCATTTGTGGGGCTGCCTCCCAAGCTCCCTGTCTGTGACTGGCCCGAGGACCTTCTGGGCCTAGCATTATTAGGTGCAGGTAGGTATTTAGGCCCCCCCATCTCCAAATCCAAAACGGGGGTGACCTTTACCTCTGCCACCTTGGCAGCAGCAGGGGTGCTGTTGGCTTTGGGGTTTTTCTGGGCATTACTTTTGCTATCTACCGGTTTCTGCACCTCATAGATCCGGGTAGCCTGTTCAATGACCCAGTCTAAAGATCTTTTCTCATGAAAATCCCTCACGAGCTGGGTCATTATGTATTTGGGCAAGGCATGAAAAAATGTATTAATGAATTCTCTACTGTCTGTGCGCACCCTTCTGGTGGTCTGCGCAAAAGCACGTTTCAGTTCTTGCACAAATTCTTGTGGGGCCTGATCCTCCCCACATTGCAAATTGTAGGCTGCCTTGCGAGCCTCTTGAGGATTTCTATGAATGGAAAAATGTTTCAAGATGGCCGCCTTATAGGTGGACCATCTTAAATGATTTTGGTCCTCCAGCCCCGCAAAGAAACTGGAGTATTCCGGGGAGAAGGTCCACTTTACATATTGAATACAGCTTTGGCTGTCCTTCAAATGGAAAGTCTCCATCATTTGCTCAAACAACTCTAAGTGCTCCCAAACAGAATACTTAGCGTTCTTATGGTAAGGCGTGATGACGCTCCTGATCGCCTTAATCTGCTTTAAGGGGTCCTTAAGCAAGGCCCTTTTTGCCTTATTGGCCTTTTTGGTTCGGGTAACCCTTGTCCATTCATCCTCTGACTCAGAGGCACTGATCCCAGAGGTTCCTGTCTGTTCTTCCAGGTTTTCCCGGATTCTGCGAGCCTGGGAATGGCTGGCAGAATGTGGGGACCTGGTCTCCTGTTTCCTGTGGTGCTCAGAGGAGTCCTCAGATCCCTCCTTGCTGCCAGGATTTGCTGGGTACCCCCCCACTGACCTAACTGGGCAGAGGTTTTCAGGATGCCCTTAAGGGGCCTACTCTCCTGGGGTTCCCCACTGAACTGTACTGTACTTGGGTGCCCATACCCGGATGCCCACCCCTCCATTCCTGAGTGGTACTGGCCTATGAGCCCCATACTTTTAGCTGGATAGTAATCTGCCATCCCTGTGGCCCTGTGCTCATGTGCGCCAGGGGACATGGGGGTGGTAGAGTCCAGGGACGGGGAGAGATGAAGGCCCCTGGTGTTAGGGCTCCTGAGGTTATGGTCAGGAGTCTCTCTTTCCCAGCGGACCTCATCTCTATCCGCCCCTGCTCCCTGTTGCAATGCAAGAGCCTGCATTTGTGCTTTCAGTTGCTCAGTCAAGGCCTTACTAGACTCTATTAGTCTCTCCTGCATCGCTACCTGTTGTTGGAGCCTATCATTGTGTTGACAGAGGGCCTCATTTTCCCTCTGTGCTTCCTGGTTGGTCCTGGAGAACTGGGCCAGTCTTTGCTGCAGGAGGTTTACCTCCTGAGTCCCATCCCTACTGGCCTGCTCCTTTCTTGCCAGAGCATCTTCCACCCTTCTGGTGTGCTCTACCAAGTTCTGGTTTTCTTTTTGGAGGTCACCCAGCCAGGTGATTTTCTTCAATTTCCTTTTTTAAGTGGCAGACTTCCTGGCCTAAAGTATCTCTTTCCTGACTGAGAGCCTGCATCTGTGCTGCCAGGTCGTCCCTCTGTCGTTGAAAGGCACCAGCTTTTTGGCGCTCCTCATCAAACTCTGCCTGGGTGTCCAGGTCTTTCAGAATCAGTTTATTGCTCTCCTCTTTCTCTCTATCTAGCTGGCTTTGCAGGGTGACTACCTGCTCCGCGCATGCCCTGTTGAAATTGATCTGTTGCTCCAACTTTTTCTGGTTCTGCAGTAAGGAGTCCAAACTGTCTTGGTGCTCCTTCTGCAGGGCCAGAAATCTGGTATCCTGGTCTGTCTTTTCCTGTTGTAGGATGCCCATATCCTCTTTTATTTTAATGATATATTGCCTACTATCATTTTCTGACTCCTGGCTCCTCTGCAGCCTCTGCTCAGAAGAGACCAGGTCATATTGGACCTTCTCTAACGCCATCTGTCGCTTGTTCGCCAGATCTTGGCTTTCCGTACATTTATCCTGCATGTCTCCCATATATAGGTACAGGTATGCCGCTATCCTAACCATCTTGTCTTGTTCATCCTTAGCTTTAGGAGCCATGTATAGTTCACTCAGGGCCACATGTAGGGGACCCTGATCTCTCCATAGGTCTGACCCTGTTTCAGTGACCTGTCGCGTGATGGCCTGCAACCAGGCATCCTGGCCCGGTTCAGTCCATTCACCTCTCACAAATAGTTTATGTAAGAGGTGCTCTCTGGCTATTTTCATGTCTACTAAGGTTGTCATTCTAGAGATTGGTCTCTGTCCTGACTTACACAAGTTTGTATTTTATTTTTTGCAAAACAGACCTTTTTCTTAGAGCGTTCCTATGAGGAGTGCTTTACAGCGTAACACAGCGTGGTGATCCGACCGGATATGTGTATCTGGTCAGCTGGCACGCTGTATTAATCTGCACAAATGGTAGATCTAACCCAAACATCCCGGACGAGCCCCCAATTTGTAAGAGGATTCACTTCAACACTACAGCTAAGTCAACGCCTAGTCTATAATACTGAATGAAAACCCTTATTGATATATCTTTATGTCCAGTTCATGCGTTCTGGATGACTACCCCTATATAACACCCCTCTCTTGGAATCCTCCTGACCCCACTGAGCCAAGATGTAGTTCTGTTTTGCAAGTTAAAGGTTTATTTGATAAATTAAACAATATATATATATATATCACGCTTTATAATAAATTAATAATTGAATATCACACTTAATCTGAGATGATAAAGATTAACAACGGAGAATCTGGCACTAGCACACTTCTTGATAATCACTAAGGAGTTGACATTAAATGGATAAGATAGCACACTGGTAAATAGGGACAGAAGAATAATGTGATAGAGAATGCTTCATAGAGTTCAAATGGATGCAATGTTGAATGAAATGCAGTACAGAAAATCACTTGATAGGATTTCAGCAAAAGACAATGTAATCACTTTCTTGGACAATTTACCCCCCCCCCCTTTTATGCAATGCAGGGAAATGGAAGGAAGGCACACAATTCTCAGAAATGCAATTAAATGTGATTCAGTTAACCCCAGCAACTTAGACTACAGACGTTGAAAACACAGACAAAATGCTTTGATATGTGCTGGCAATGGAGTGAAAATATGTTAAAATGCTTTTAATTCCCTCTATAGGTTCAGGGTGAGTGGTATCTAGTTAATATTAGCTCAGGCTCACTCTAGCAGTGATGCAGGGATAGTTTTTATGAGGCAAACGATTTTCTTTCAGAGGAAAGCAAAAGCAGCTATCTTTTTGCAAGTGGAGAAATTTTCAAATCGCGGCAAAATTCGCGAATGCGCCTGGCGCGATTACAGCAAAACGATAAGGACTATCACTATCGTTTTGGGGATCTCAGCTTCCAGATGAAAGTTACTGCAAGTCTCTAGCACAAACGGTCACGGAGATATGAGCGATTAAATAAAGGTCGTTTTTCAGATTTGAAATTTTAAAGTTCAAAAAGACAAGTGCAGCTTGCAACTAGAAAATGACAGGTGACAGCTTTGCAAATGACAGGTGACAGTTAGGAGGCAGTTCTACTTAGATTAAAATAGCTTGGATTATATTATTTTAACTAAGAGATTGGTTCTGCACAGTTTTGCTATGTACTCACAATATATTTAGAAATATGCCTTGCCACGGATCTGGTCAGGTTTTGGACTGCACTCCGGTTCAGCTCTCTCTGGTTCTGCTAACAGGTCAGCTCTACTCTGCTGGTCTGGTCTGGGTCTCTGAAGTTGATGGAGGTAAAGTATGGATTTTCCCGGCAGAGCTTCCAGCTGCAAATGGATTTGAAGGTCCCTATCTGTCCTGTCTCTCTGCTTTTATGTGTTTTTAAAATGGGTGTGTGTGAGCAGCATCACTAGCCAGCCCCTCTCCACTTATCATTGGCCAAGCTTTCATTTCTCCCCTGATTGGGGGAGCTAAGTTGTGTCAGAGTGATGTCATTTTACAGCCTGCAGAAAGTCCACTCCTCCTGTCAACTTGCACACAAATCTAGATTTGAACCAAATACATATTTCATAGCTACACAGTGGTTTGAAATTACATGCACCCATCACATATCACAGGAGGTATACCCTGTTCAAACTCTGCTCTTCCTGGGGGCTTGCATTCAGAAATAGCGATATTTTGCACTTTTTAACTGGTTTGCAATCCCGGACATTACCCCAAATTTACACACATGTGCGCAAGGAGTATGGACATTAGTTGATGAAGTGTCAGATTTTTCACATGCACACATTTTGAGTAATATCCTCTTTTCCGCTAAAACCCCCCTGAACATGCCACCGGTTCTAAAAACCTCTTAAAATGTGGGCAGAAAAATCACAAGAATTATGGTGTCATTTAAATAATTTTCACAAGTCCGTACTACGAGTTATTCACCTTTTTCTAAAACCATATTCTGGCTATAGAGGTGTGTCTTTTCATGTCACAGAAACCAGTCTTTCCAGTTTCTGCCAAGCTCAGAGACCCTGACCCTCCCAGCTTCTGCCAAGAGGAAGCTCCATTTACGACTCCCGCCAATAAAACATTTGCCTGAGTCAGGACAGGGCTTTGTTCAGAGCTCCTGTATTCTGTGGGGGCTCCCCTTAATTCAATTATCAGAGAGATGGCATATCCTTAGTGTGGCCAGCAAAAGGCAGATAGGCCTGGGAACACAGCTGTGACTCAAGTTTCACTCCTGATGGGGGTAGTTGTCAGGCAGAATTCAGTTCCTTAAGCCAGGTTTCAGATAAAATGTCACTTTTTGTTACCCAGTTTAAGTCAAGACAATGTGTACATATTCAGCTAGAATGCTGATTCTAAGTTTCAAACTATGACATTTAAACAATTGCAACCTATGTGACACTCAAAAATAGGTCACTCATTTCTTTTAAACATTTAAATTTTTAGTGTCTTTCAGTCCAAATTTACTTAAACTGCTGAAATCCACAGCTCAGCCAGTCTTGTTATAAACCTTCAAGTCACTTCAGAATATAACTTTACATTGGATCCACCTCTTAAAATGTCTTTCTTTGGCCTGTTTTGGGTTCATTTATTCAGTTTTCTACAAAAAAGTAAAATCTGGTGGTTTAAAAACGCCGGCTTTTGGATAGTGGTGAGTACTGGTACTGCACCCCTTTTTGGGATTTAAGAAAATGAATTCCCAACAGTTATGGGTTTGCTTTTGGCAATCAGCATTGCCACTCCCAATGGTTTCAGACTACTGTGTGGGTAGTCCAATGGTGGTTTTAGGCAGCGTCCTTCTGTGCCCATAACATCGGCAAAAATGAGTGGCAGCCTATTCTTCATGCATTTCCCTGTGCATTTTCTGGGAAGCTCTGGCCATCATGATGTTTTCCAATACTGCACAGTTTTGAGGTAGGGCTCGGATGCATGGGTAAATACATCCCACACTACCCTGACCAAGATCCTTCAATCTCTTCTTTCTGATCTTGAATCTCTCCTGGCTGATGACCAACCTTTGTATTGATTCGTCTCAGGCTCTACAATATGGCCAAGTCCTGCCAACTACAGCTGGACACCACTCTCTCATTAACCTACATAACATTTCTACTCAAACCCATGGCAACTCCCTCGAACTTGTCATCCTATCTTACACCTTAACTGCTTCCTTTATATACCTCCTCCATCCAACTACTCACTTGCACTCTTCTCCATCTCATTTCCCCTTGAATCTTGCCCTCATTCAAATTGAAATCAGACTCTGTGATCTCCTGTATGGAGCCATTTCTGCCCTCTCTCCATCGCCTGCCCACTAAATCAAGCTCACTATCATTGAGTTGTATACCACATTGACCACCTCCTTTGACTATTACTTTTTTGCCCACATTTCTATAAACCATGGATATTTCCAGCCATCCAACAACTGACCTCTGGCACAAAGCTCTCATCCCCACTATTCTTGCTGCCTACAAAGACTTCATCCTTGCTCTTTCCACAGCTCTAAACATATTACTTAGATCTTATATTATTTCTCGGCTCACAGCCTTCCAATGTATCCATGAACAAACCATGATTCCACCTAAAAATACATCTGCCATTTCCACCTCTCTCTGTTGTTCACATTGCTTCCTATTTCTGCACTGAAATACGTGACACCATGTCTACCATCTATAATTAACACCCCCTTGCTTCTGTAAAATTCCCTGCAGCCCTCTAATTCTTCTCTATGCAACTTCTCCCCTGGTTTCACCACCAAATTCAGACCCACCCTCCCCTCAACTAACCCATCCTGTGCATCACTGTCCATGACTGTGGTGTCATGTTGCAGTACACTGTTATGCTGTTACTGCCATGTCACTCAGTCAAATGCAACAAATCATTGCACTATCATCGCTTCTATGGTGACTTTGGCCATAAATTGCACTGCTAACAGACTGTAGGGCGCAGCCCACAATCTGCAAGCACACACTTATCAGTAATTTCCCATAGCACAATGTATTAATTGCTTGCTGGGTTTTTGCATCTTTTCCAGCTCCTCACCGGAGCCAACACTAGGCAATGAAATAACTGCTCACACAACACAACAGAACACACAAATACTGAAAATTATTAGTGTGATATCTATTGTTACGTTGCTCATTTGACTATGTTGCAATCCCTCATAGCACACTCCATGGTATGCAATCCTATACTACAGTTCTTGAATATGAAACAGGCTGTGTTTTTAATTAAAACTCACATTTATTTAAATATTAGAAAATCAAAGGTGGTCCTCTTACTTTATGTCAGAGAATTCACCACAATGGGATAAATGAACATTGATAAAGTGTTTATTTTTAATTGTGTTTGTATAACACGCCTAATACCATGCCTGAGTTTGGGTTCTAAGCGTGGATCCAGGATTCGAACCTCTGTTGCTCTGCATGGTCTTGTTTCCAAGACCAGCGTGTTGCCCCTGTGCTATGCTCTGTTCAAATCCTCTGTTCCATTTACAGCATTAGAGTTGGTCTGCCTGTGACAATCACATTTTGAATGAGCTACATATATTTCTAAGCATTTATTCGTAAGTAACACAATTTTATATTCCATTTCCTTATTCACAGCTTGCTAGTATATATTAGAATCATTTGAGTAGTTTGTAAATCACATTTCTTTCCTTACAATCAATCACACATTTGAGAACAATGTATTTTCTCCAGTATCAATAACACATTTTGGTACCAAAGCAAGGTTGTGCATTCCCACAGTGTAAATATGGTGCTGTGGGTTGCTTGTATGTGCATGATTCATCTAATCCGGCAGGTGTGGGTTAGAGAAATAGTGCTATCAATTTAGAACACAAAGGATATTGCTTCACCCACCCAACATATTCATCCCACTCACTTCACTTCACCAATGGTGTTCCACAGGTGCAAAGAATGTCCCCCACTGTGCAATGTCAAGAGAGAGATGAGAACAGGCCTCCAGATAAGCATTGTATGCAATACAATCTTGGAAATATGACAGCTTTATTCTTTTCCTGTGCATCATTCACACACCAGTTTAGAACAGAGGGCAGTGCAAAGGTCAGTTAACTTGACAGAAACCAGAGTGGTTCTTTTGATTTTTTATCTACATGATGTAACTGCAGCCCATGGAGAAGAGCCTCTGAATCAGACATGTTATTCTCTGATGCCTTTCAAAGAGAAGCAGAACACAGTGATATAAGGAATGGTTTCTTTCTGTTCAGCTTCTGCTGTGTTTTGTTTCCAGATTCTCATGGAGCAAATAGAAGCACTGTGCATATTTATTTTCCTAGCATATTATGATTATATAACTAATATGATGGAAAACTGAGTTACAATTGAGAATTATCGTTTGTAACAAATTATGCTTTTATTTCAGTGAAAGTAAACTAGTATTGCACAAAAGTATTTTTTAAAGCTCCTGTGTGTATGTATTATTAAGATGCATCTATGTGGTGTGTTCATACACATTATTGTGCAGGAGAAGGTTTTCCACAAATGTAACAAATTGCTTGAAAACAGACATCTTTGCTGAACAACTGTATTCATTTTCATGTTTTGTCATGTTTTGGTTGCATGTCACATACTTTTTGCACACTTACAGAGGCAAATCATTTTTCCTCTTATAATTTAATTTATACTCGAATTATAAACATTGGGCCTCATTACGAATGTTGTGGTAAGGCAACATCGGCGCTGGTAGTGCTACCGGTGCCGTTGTTACCTCGCCGCAACATTCCGAGTATGCTTGCGGGTGCCACTCTGGTACACTTGGTCAGACTAGGCGTGCAGAGCGGCACCAGCGAGCAGTACCGGATGGCAGGAACGGTCCCATTATTAACGGGGCTGTTGCTGCCATCCTCCCCATTCCCAATGAGCCCTATGCAGGCTCAGATGGGAATGGGGACATACCGGGTCTGGGTCCTGCAAAGGGGAATTACTGGGTCCTCCAAGGTCAGAATGGCCCGGTAAGTCTCCTTTTGCGGGACCCGAACCCAGACCTGAGTTTGGGGGTAGCCATGCCCTTGTTAAGGGAACCTCCAAACTCGTAATGAAGCCAATTGTGTAAAATGATGAGTATGCAAGGTCTAAATTACATCCATAAAACCATAACTTGCAGTCAATGGGGTGAATGACTATAGATGGTCAGTGGCCGCAGAATCATTGCTCAAGGATGAGTGATTGTCATTACACCAATCACAGGGCTCACAGCCTCTTTCAAATCTTCAAGACTACAATTAAAAATGAAAACATCCAAAACCTGACTCTCCAGGACGGGAAAGCACTGTTAAAAAAACCAAAACGAAACTTTTTTATTTGTAATTGAAACAAAAAGTCAGCAAAATCTATCGCTATAGTGATAATCCAGATAGGTATTTAACTTGTTTATGTAGAGCTTCATGCATGTTTTGTCCAACTTCCGAGCACTGTGATTATTATACCTCAATCGATACCTACATCAGAAAGATGTTAGTTGGTAATTTAGCTCAGCTGGTTGATCGTTCCCTGTTACAATCTGTGCCTGAGCTGCAGGTCCCAGGTTCGAATCCTGGCATGGCCAACTCAGCCTTTTACCCTTCCAAGGTCATAAAATGAGTACCAATTTGTTAGGTGATGATTGTATGTAAATATTTTCTATGTACAGTGCTTTGGAAGAAGTGCTATATAAAACAACAAATCATTAACTCTGGCCCGCCAAAATGTTACCATGATATCACTAATATAATTTACCTCCCTGCACTGCTGCATCATAACATTGCCATTTGATCTGCATGAAAGTTGCAGGCCCACAACTTTCATGCAGATCAAATGTGTATTACATAATTTTTTGGTTGTACAATTTTTTTAAGATATGGTGAAATTGTGATATAAATATGATAATAAAAGATTTTATTTTTGCAGAACTTTGCTGTCCAGATTGTCTTTACTTTGTCGAAGCCCTTGTAGTTCAATTAATTATTTGTTTGAAATATTATTGTAGTGACACACCACTCCTGTACCTTATATTATGATTATTCCACAGGTGTCTGTGTGCTAGGGGAACTCCCACACATAGTTTAACATTCTTGTAGCAATCTGGCACATTGATGAACTATGGATTCCTGGGATCCCTTAGCCTGGGCGAATTTAGGGACATGTGACATAGCAATGTATCACAATTTTGCATGAAGATATTAATATTCATAGGTGTATCAATTATTAAAAATAGTCTTGAGGACTCATTTGTTAGAGGAGAATCTCATGGTCACAAAGCACTTTTCCTTATATACAGCTGTAGTTTTATGTTCAAAATAAGTTTTTCTATCACATCAAATATTGCAAGATATACATAACACCCTGCATTTGAACTGTGGACATGAAACCGTGTGTTTCACATAATGACTCATGTGAGCAGATTTGCATGTTTCCTTCAGTTCAGGCACGATTTGAGTAAATTACAGGTTTCTTTGTTTGTTCTCCTATTAGGCTGGCCATCTGGTGGACTTTATTAACCAACTTGATGTCAATAGGTGATACTTATAATTGCATTTTGTTGCTTGAACCTCAGATCTGAAATACCAGCCCCTAGCATGAGTCTTCAATTTGGATTTGATCTCTTCAAAGGACATTTGAGACAAAACTGGAATGCATTTAGATGTATTTCCAGGGATTATTTCCTACACCAGCCAGGTATGAGTGGATCAGGCTTGGTTCTGGCATGTTGGATCATGTTGGTCAACGCAACAAGCGAGCATAGAGTAGGGGTGAATGTGGTTACTCTGTGCAGTCAATGTGGGGTTCTCAGCGATGCAGGTCGTCACAGTCCCAGGATCTCTTTGCAGTTGGGCAAGGCCACATTGGGCTTCCAGTCACTGGGCTCAATGTGTGACACTCGACCGGTTCCAAGTCAGTGGTCAATGGTTGTCAAAGGTGGTGATCTTGGGTGCGTCGATGTGCAGGTCGGTGAGGCTGCCATTCGAGGGCTAGCTGGGCCGAGCTATGGTTGTAACCACTGATCAGAGTCGGCATGTGACTCGCCAGTGATTTGGGCTGGGTCCTGGCATCGAGGAGTAAATTAGGGCCTAGCAAGTGACAGGCACAGCTAGTGCATGATGCAGCATCAAGCTTGTTGAAGTGCAAGTAAGGGTTTGATTGAAGGAGAAGCACAAGGCCAGTGCCAGCATCTTCCTTCTTGTTCAAGGTGCAGGGAACACAGAGCGATGGTTGCACAGAATAGGGAGCTTCAGCTGGTCTAGTCCTCTGGCAGCTGGGAAACCCAAACAGAAGGACTCAAGGACAGGAGGGTTCTATTCAGGGTCTACTCTCCCAGCTTTAGGAGATTGTGGTGCAGAGGTGCAGATCTGGGTCCACTGCAACGGTTGACCCCCAATATGCCCCTGGAGTGGGTAGGTGGCAGATTTTTTCTCTGCCTTAGACTGCTTCTTCTTCACCTCTGGCTGAGGGCTTTTTAAAGTGCAACTTTCCCAAAGGAAGTCCAGTGAGTTCTTCTCAGGTGCTTCAGAGAAAATCTTTAGAGTGTCCTGAGAGGATCTGCTGAAGAGGTGGGAGGCCCTTCTTTTAAAGGCAAATGTCCCCAAGTGATTGGACTAAAGTTAACCTGCCTTAGTGGTCCAATCCCTGTTCTTGAATGGATTGGCCCTTGCCCTTCTGATGTCACACCCAAAGTGCTTTTCTCCAGAGGAAGTGGGAAGAGAGGAGGGAGAGAGAGAAAGAGAGAGAGAGATAGAGAAGGAGAGAGAAAGAAAGCGAGAGAGAGAGAGAGAGAAGTGGAAGTATCCTTCCATTGACAAGCACACTCCTGCTTATCATAATGCTGCCCCTTCTATTCTCACTAAAAAAGAACAAAGGCTTTTAGAGATGCAGCACCCTGGTGTGAGGCTAGTCCTCTTGAATGGGTGTGCTCCTTTTGTTGCCTGGGCCCAACACAGCTGCCTGTTGTGCAGAGGGTATTACCTGCCCTCACAAAGAGAGCAAAGAGGAGGCCCGGTCCTCCAGATTCCTGTCCTGCTACTTGGGTGGAAGTCTACACACAGCTGACCAGAATACACATCACCTTCCACAGTAGAGCTGATGCACAGGAGCTGACACATGTGCAATATAAGTTGGCATGTGGCAGCCATGACCATAAGCAGCGCCATGCACAATACCTAAAATCAGCCATAGTTTCATTTTAGAAATTACCCAGCCAGGTGGGCAGTCATAATTTCGAAAAAAAAATGTCGACAGACAAAAATGTCGACAAAAAAAATGTCGACTTTCGTTTTTTTTAATTATATATTTATTTTAGGGTTTCGGGAGTTAAAAAAAGGGAAAAATTAAAAGAAAAATTAAAAAAGGGGGGTTGGGGGGGAACCCCCCATTTCGAAAAAAAAAATGCATTGAAAAAAAAGTGACATTTTTTTTTCGAAATTTTGACTTTCGACATTTTTGTTGTCGAAATTATCACTATGAGCCACCCTGCCACCATCATGGGTTACTTATGATCATCGCCGTTTTGGTACAGAGGGCCATATCTTAAATGCCGCCCCTCAACCGCAGGGACTTGGAGGTCACTGCGGCTGTCAAGTGGGCATCTTGTGACCTTTGAACCTGCGCTGTGCCACAAGTAAAGCAGGTACCATGGGTCGAGCTACTGATGCAGCAGGGCACACACTGCTTTTGGCATGGAGTGGACAGAAAAGGGGAATCTGGTTGGTAGATTATTACCCTCATCATGATATTTGTTAATAAAAATAAAAAAGCCAGGGCTTATCATCTTGCCAGATGGCAATTCCTCACACGCCCCCGGCCACAAAGGTTGAGACTCACCTGTCTAAGGGTCTGGCTCATCTACCACCATGTCATCAAGGTAGGTAATGCTGAAGTCTTCCAGCCCCATTAGGACCTAGTTCGCCAGCTTCTGACAGGTGGCAGGGGCATTCTTTAGTCCAAATGGCATAACAGTGAACTGATAATGCCCTTCTGGGGTGGAGAATGTAGACCTCGCTTTTGTTTGATCAGTCAGACTGATCTGCCAGTACCCTGCAGTGTGTTCAAAGGTACTCATGAACATGGCAGTGCCTAACCGGTGAATCAGTTAATCTGCCAGAGGGATGATTTGTGCATCTGTTTTCATTACAGAGTTGAGCCTTTGGTATTCCACACAAAAGCAAACCTCGTTTTTCCCACCACCAGTCCTTTTAGCGAACAGTACTAATGGGCTAGACCAGGGGTTGTGGGACGATAACACTCAAGGCAAACATCTCAGAGACTTGATGATGTCTTTGACCTTTTCAGACATTCAGTGAAACCTTCTTCTCACCAGCTTACTGGCTCCGTTGTCGATGTCCTAGACGCACCAATCAATTTTCCCGGGAGTCAGTGAGAATAGTCCAGCAAACTGATTCAGCAGCTACTGGCAGTCATGCAATTGCTGTTCGATGAGGTATGGGGAGATTTGAACTCCCTCTGTAAACCAGTCACTGGGATCTGATGCAACAAGTCGGGGAGGTGAGCACTCTCCACCTTGGTCTTGTCATCCATGAGCAGAGCCATTACTAAGTCGCCCCAGCTGTAATGGGGTTTTAACTGGTCTTAGTGTCAATAAGGTAGTTAGCCTTACTGATCTAGTGTATCACCATGTAGGGCCAGTCCACTTGTCATGTAAGGCACTGGGGTTTGACAAGTGCCTTGATCCATACCATCTGACCTTGCGTGTACTCCGTCATGGTGACCAAGTGGTTATGCCAGTACTTCATGAGCTCTTGGCTTGCCTTCAGGTTCTGGGAGCTCTGTTCTCTGTACTTGGCCATCTTCCTAGCACATCGTCTACCATGTGGTGAGAAGGAGTTTGGGTATTGCCCTCCCATTCCTCCCATACCAGACCTACCGGACCCCTACTGGGATAGGCAAACAGGAGCTTGAAGGGACTGAATCCAACGCCATTCTGTGGCACCTCCTAGTATGAGACCAGGAGCCATGTCAGGAGAATGTCCCACTTTCTCCTGAGGAGCTCTATCAAACCAGCTATTATGCCATTAAACCACTTAACAAGCACATTGGTTTGTGGGTAAAAGGCCTTGGAGAACATGTAGTTTACTCCACATTCATCCCATATCGCCTTCATATACCACGATATGAAGTTGGATCACCTGTCATCTTACACAAGATCATATGCTGAGGAGGGCCTTCGTTCGTGACCAAGAGGGCTTTGATTCTCCTCAAAAGGTACAGCCTTAGGGTACTGGGTGGCGTGGTCTACTGCAACCACCATGTACCATTTCCTGAGGAGGTTTGGGAATCCAAAGGACCCACAGTATCCATACCTATTCTCTTGAAAAAACGCCCATCCATGGATAGTGGAATTATGGGTGCCTTAGTGGCACTGCCAGCCTTACCAGATGCTCGGCAACTGTGGCAGAACCAGAGAAATTATTGTATCATTGACCCTATCTGGGTCCAGTAGAAATGGACAGACAGCCTGTTTCTCTTTGTTATTCTGAGATGACCTGCCAACAGAATGTTGTGAGCCAAGTCAAAACGGAATCTCCTGTGGCACTGAGAGACCAATAAATGGCGGCTGGCCCTTGCCTCTTCTTGGGCTCACTGTACAGGAGATTTTTCTCCCAGTATGCTCTGAACATCCGAGGGGCTTGCCCGTGGGCCTAGTTCTCTGCCTGCTCACGCAGATCTGCCAAAGTTGGGCAGTTGGGCTGCGCCTGGCAAAGGTTAGCCTGGCTCGAGCCCCCAGCTAAGGACAAGTCACTTAGCTCAGGGAGACACTTGAGATCTGAAACTACTGTGTCCTCCACCACAGATTCTGGTTCTATGCCTGTAGGCAACCCAGATGTCACTTAGTGTGGTGCCCCCGGAGCAGGCACCTCAGTGGCCACTAGACCCTATTCCCCTGCAGGAGCAGATTTCTCTGTGTACTAGGGATCTGGACTAGTTAGTACCGGCGGTGCTGGCCTCTCACCATTCATCAGCTGGAAGAGCCCATAGAATCATTGCCGCCAGGGCTGCTTCCGAGCTGCTTCCTTTGCCCTAGATCGTGTGACTGCAGCAAAGATTTTGTTGTCATGTCCATAATTTCCTAACAGACAATCTACAGGAATGTCATATTTTACAGTGATGCAGAGCTGTGAGTTTTCTCACCTCCAACTGAAATCCATGATGGCCAGTGCGCAACGGGTGAGACCACTGAACCCCCTAAATAGCTTGGAAGGACCTGGGATGATCAGTTCCTTGCGCACCCAGCTTCGTTGAACAGCAGTGATAGAGCAATAGTGCTGGGGCTCTGTTCCCATTAATAAACACATGGTCCAAAAAGACTTCTGTGTTAGTGGAACCAGGGCCTTGGTGGGTGACCCAATACCTTTCCTGCTCAGTGATACCACGGCACATTTAGCCAGCCTAAGGCCAAATGTGAATTAATTGTCTAAGAGGCCCACATTTATAATATCTATATCATCCTCCTCACTGAGGGTAGCGCTAACTCCTGCCAGCTTGGTACTACCCATGCAGATGGGATATCCATTCCTATGTGTCTCTGATCTCCGGAGACAAGGCAGTACTGAGGGCTGTGCATGTGGGTGCCCCAGTGGTAGAGGAGCCCTCACTTCTCCTTTCTGATGGAGCAGATAATGCAGGTGACTGGAATTTTCCCTCAGGATTTTGAGGACCTTTATTATCAAGAGATTGCAGACCTTTGTCCCTGCCCCCTGTGGATTTACACTTCTCAACCACGTTCTCATCGGGTTTGATGCACCAACCACAGCTTTTTTCAGGACGCGAGTTACCACAAATCGGTTGTCTGCCTTTCCAATCTCCTGAGGTTCTGTGATATTCTTCTCCACTAGATGCTGGTGTAACTCCAACTCACATTCTTTAAGGATGTGCTTACATGCAATCAAATTAAACATGCCCTCAAACGTGTCAACTTTGTCAACTGTGATCCAAACACACAGATATTTCAGGGATTGATGTGTAAATGCCTATAAGGGTTTACACCCCTTTTTGGTGAGATTTCTGAGGTATTAATCTGGGGTTTTTCAGAACTTCCTTAGGACTGCAGCTTTCATCTTGGTAAGAAACTCACAGTTGGTAAGAAACTCATAAGGGCTGCACCCCACAACACTTCTTCCACCTCTTGGAGGCGGAAAGATAACTCCACCTTTTCTAACCAGTCAAAAATGTCTCTCCACTCCCCATAAGATTGGGCTAAGTCTTTGGGGAGGTGGCGCCTAGGCTTTCCTTGGGAGCCACTGCTGGATATTCTTCCTTCCCCACTAGATGTTTTGCTGGCTTCCCTCTGAGCCTCAGGCTCCATCTTGCGCAACATCACATAGTTCCTCTGCTTCTTTTCCATCAGGTTTTCAGCAGCCTGCTGTTTTGAGACAATGAGATGCTCCTGGGGCCTTGCCGAGGCGCTGGAACAGAAGTATGAGGTTGAATTTCAGGAGGCGCGGGACCTTTGGGATACCACAGTGCCCACCCAGTGAGAGAAATGCTGGGAAGTGATGTCACTCTCTTCAGCTGTTTCAATGCCCCCCAGATGCATGGGTAACTGGGCTGGGGATTCCACCCTGCAACTGACCCCCTGAAAAATCTACAGCCCCCTAGCTTCTTCAAAAAGGTGGAGCCTTTTGATCAGGCCAGCTTTCCTCACCTTATTGCCATGAGGGTGTCCCATATTTTGACAGAGTTTGCACAAGGTACTTGTTTCAAGGTCTGCATAGTGCGCATGTCAAGTTCCATGGTTCAAAATATATGCACACTTTTATTTTGTCTGGCTGACCTGGAGGCAGACATTTTGTCTCAAATCCCAACTGGTGCCACTAGTGTGATGAGTTGGATTCTGCTCTTCAGGAGTAGTTGATGAGTAGGGGTAAAAATGCCCACAAAGCCCTCATACCTCTATAAAAAACCACGAGCCAAAGCAATCATGAAGGTAAAAGAGGCCCAGTTAAGTAAATAAAGGAATGCTCAATCAAGGTTATATAAAAATATATACTTTATTCAAACACACCATGCACAATAATAGAGACTGGTTTGAACCTTAGTCACATAGGCGATGGGGCAGTGGTTATGTTGTCGGATAATGTTATCCATTCTCTAACCCTCAAATTGAGTCTGAAAAGGTTGCTTACGGGGTCAGTTTAATAACAAAGTTTAGCTAACCTGTCACAACCCTCATTGAAAGATCACTGAGACGACTCATTGCAGAGTCCACCCTGGCCTGCCGGGTTGCAAACCAACATGAGCCTATCTATTTAGAGGTCAACGCCCACACCGATGTGCCTAATTACCTACCACACACCTTGAAAAAGACCCAGGTGGGTTGAAACACGTGTTGACTAAACTTTATTATTAAAACCACCCCGTAACCAACCTTTTCAGACTCAGTTTGAGTTTTCAGAATGGATACAATTTTCCGATAACATAGCCACTAACATAACTACTGAAGCAGCGCCTGTGTGACTAATGTTCTAACCAATTAAAAGACCATAAAGTTCAAAAAGCATATACCCTGAGGTTGCAAAAACTAAAATGACCTAGCCACGCTCTAGGGCCCGCAATTGGACAAAGAGGGAAATTAGCAGTCGATAGCACCTTTTTGCAATTTTTTGTGGTCCAGCAGCACCAAACCAGAATTCTTGGTGCTTGTGCAAAAACCGGGAGATTGCAAAAGGCACCACCAGAGGGTCCTGGTGCTTCAAATTGTTGAAAGGTTCAGAAAACACAGCTCTAAGCTGTTCAATGGTGAAAAACAAGAGGTTCCTGTCGTGGCTTTCAGGGGGCTGTGAGTCCCAATCCAGGGGCTCAGGGACAAGATGGGTGCTTGTTCTCGGGCAATCAAGCATTGGGGAGGCTGGCACACTACTGTATGGGTCTCTCAATACAGTGGGATCCTTGGTACGGCTGTGTCTGGCAGAGAGGCAGATCTTTTTCCAGCAGCAGGTTCACCCCCAATTAGTCCCTGTGGATGGATAGGGGACAGAGCTTGCCTCTGCCTTGGAACACCTGCCTTCCCCTCACAACTGGAGGACTCTGGAAAGGACTGCTCTTGCAGCAGGTTCCAGAATAATTATTCTTCAAGGGTTTCACATCAAAAGATGATTCAAAGAAATGGTGTAAGACACCTTCTCTTAAAGGTAAATGTCTGCAGGTGATTGGACTAAGCCAGTCGGCCTTAGTGGTCCAATCTGTGTTCATGAACACAATGGACTATGCCCTTCTGACATACCACCCAAAGGAGAGAGAGAGAGGCATAGAGAAACAAGATGGTGGAAGTATTCCTCCAATGTAAAGAGAGCTCCTATCTACTTTAACCTAGAACCCATCCCTTCTCAGTAGGAACGCATTACTTTAGAAATGCAGCACCCATGTGTGAGGCTACTCCCTTTGAATGGGTGTGCTTCTTTGATCTCTGGGTCCTGAACAAGCTGCCGCTGTTGTGCAGTTCCTCACAAAGAGAAAAAAGAGGGATGGCCAGTTAGATTCCTGTCCTGTCATTTGGCCGGCTCAGCCTGTCTGGCTAGAATACATATCACCTTCTACAGTTGGGCGTGGCTCACAGGAACTGACACGTGTGACATCAAATTGGATGTGGCTGTAATGATCGTAAATCATGCCATGCACCACGCCTTAGCCCAGGCATAGCTTTCATTTAGAGTTTACCATGCCACCAGTTTGGGCTACTTACAATCATCATAGTTTTGTTACAGGACCTTAAATGCAGCACCTGTGCTGCAGAGACTTGGCTGTCACTGGCGCTGTTAAATGGGCAGCTGTAACCTCTGAACCTGCTTTGTGCCACTGGTAGAGCAGGCGCTGCAAATCAGGGTAATGGCATGGGGCTTATGAAAGGGGAATCTGATCAGCAGATTACCCTTTCAGAGAGGGAATTACCTGTATCATTTTATTATTTAATGAAAATGCAATAAACCAGGGCTTTTACACCCATGCCAGAGGTGAAATCACCATCTCTTTCTTCGGCTGGGGCCTCCCTCTGGGACAGCATCCCTAAAACTTGAGGAGCACCATCTCTAGTTCCGGAAGCACCTCACAAACTTTCTCTTTGCTTCTGCTTTCACTCCTCCTCTCCCCTGCTGATCTCCTTGCTGAAACTGAAACTTCACTGGTTACCTGGACACGCTCTGATCTCAGGCCCAAGTCTCCTCCCCTGCCAGTCGCACACCTGCACTGCGCCCCTGGCAACCCCCGCACTGGGGACTGTTTTCTGTATCCCTACAGTCCCCCTACCAGCACTTGACACCTGATGTCTGCACTTACCATTGCACTTGCCACCTGCTGCCCGTATTTTTACTTATTGTTTATTTATTCCATATATCCGATGTTCTGCACTGTCCCCTTCACCCTCCCCCCGCACTTTCACCCTTCCCCCGCACTTGCACGATCTGAATGGCAGGATCGTTGTCTCTGTCTTCCCTCTGTTCCCCCTCCCTTGCCTCGTCGTGCCGCGTTATAAATGTCATATCATATCACACTACCATCTACTGGCAAGTGTACTGTGTGAGATTGCACCCCACTTTTGGTGTTGGAAATGGTCAAAATAGGACCACTATCTGGACTGAGTTGTCCTATGCACTGGCTGATACAGGGCAGGAAAAGCGCAGTGGTGACTGCTGCAGGGAAAGCGCATCCTGGAGCGCAGCCACTTGAGAACAAGCAGTGTGCTACGGTAGGGACTTTCATTCTCCTAACAGCCCCTAACGCACACATTTTCCTGTTGGAATTGCTTTTTCCTTTTGCGAATCAGCGCACAAAACGTTTAGTTGTGTTGGTCCCATTTGCGTGTGAATTACCACAAGCAATTGAGAAAGAATTTTGTGTGAATCAGAGCCCTGATCTGCATACAGCACCACGCGTAGGCACGAGTACACTTCTACTGGCGCGTCAGCACTTACCTCCTTGACCTTGATGAAAAAGAAACCAGTGGGCTGGTGAAATCTGCCGCATCCTTTTCTGCATGCAAGCAATGTACTGCTCGGCTGCGCCCTCCAGTGGAATGATTGGGAAAACTCCAGTTCGTCTCATCCTTGTCACGTTTCCTTGGATGATTCTGTTCGAAATGAGCAGCAAGTGTGGGAGACGGGAGTCCAAGTAGGACAATTTAAGGCAAACGCCTTCACCAGCATAAGGACTCGTTCCCTTTGATTTCAAACGCTAGCTATGCACGATGATTTTGATTGCAGCCCAAGCACGTAACGGCAAAGGAATCCGCTGCATTGATTGCCTTACCGTTAAGCAATAAT
Source organism: Ambystoma mexicanum (assembly GCF_040938575.1). Classification (NCBI taxonomy): domain Eukaryota; kingdom Metazoa; phylum Chordata; class Amphibia; order Caudata; family Ambystomatidae; genus Ambystoma; species Ambystoma mexicanum. Next base: position 1,358,595,262 of record NC_090922.1, on the reverse strand, counting down.
TGGTTTCACTTTTTTTTAAGAGAGCAAGTTGAGTAATCTTTTGTTTTTTTCAGACACTGTTAATTGTTTCACAGTAGTTTAAAACAATGGCTAGGTGTAGTGCGTGCAATGTATATACAAAGAATATGTAGGAAGATAGCATTTGCCTTAGATATCAGATAGTTTACGATCTCTCATCTCCCCACCGCCCCCTACCACTTCTACGGAGGCCGACGAGTACTCATTCTGCAAGAATTGTATTTTATTGACTTCGACCTTTCCGTTCCTTCACTCTTTAGTTTACAATTGTGAAGTCATTATTCCATTTCAAAATAATTATTCGGGTCTCTCAATTTCCGTCTTGACGTGGGAGAGACGTCCATCCAGTCCGGCTTTGTTTTCCTTTAGAATTCTGGGAGTTGCAGTTTTTTTTTTTCATTCCCCATGTAAATTTAGGAAAACTGCATGTGGGGACATCATGTGATCGCGAGAGCGTGTTCTCGCGAGATCTCGCGGGAAGGGATCTCGCGAGCCCACGCTCCGCGGGAAAATGTTCCCGCTTCACAGTTGGCGCCCTGCCAGCCGAAGCAGTCGTGCAGGAGCGCTGCTCCTGACTACATGAGAAGGAGAGTGAGTTACAGAACTCTCACCACAGCTCCTAGGGCATAACACCACAGCCACTGGAGGCTTCATGGGGGCCCTAGGAGTCTACAGCGTGCCACCGGTGAGCACAACCCATCCACAGTGAAGCAACTGGGGAAGCACAGGACTTGGTCTCATTGAACAGTGAGTAAGCGCCCCGCGCCACCAGGCCGCTTTAGAACCTCTCCACTTGTTGCCAGTCAATAAAGACTGTTAGAAACCCTACAGCGTCCTGTCATCCATTTAGGCCACAACATAACTGGCGACGAGGATACCTGAAGTCCCACGGACCCACCATGCAAGGTGCCACACCACCCCCTGCGTTTCTCCCCTTGCCAGGGACACCGGCGATTCCGTGGATGCAATGGGAACCCCTTTTTTCCACCTACTTGGAAGCGGTGGGCGGCACGCGATATGCCCCCATCAGGAAGAGGGCGATGCTGTTGAATGCGCTAGGGGTTGAAGGTCAGCGTATCTTTGCCGGCCTTAAAGAAATACCGGCGGCCGTCGATGACGCCGAAGACGACGACGTTTACAAAGAAGCCACTCGTCGTATCATGAAGAGGTTCACCAACAAGGAGAACATTGTACTGCACAGGTTGAGATTCTACACTCGCAAACAGGAAGGGAGCGAACCCGTGGATGACTACATCACCAGGATGAGGGAACTCGCTTCTCTTTGCGCCTTCGGAGAAAATGCAGAACAGGTCATCTGCGACATGCTCGTTGTCCACACCAACTCTAGGAAAGTACAGGACAAGCTCATCCAAGAAAAGGAGGTCACCCTCGATAAAGCCATCCAGATTGCCAGGGCGGAGGAAGAAACCTCCAGCAGACGCAAGGAGGCGGGAAGTCACCTGCCCGTGCCCGAAATGGCGGCGCTACAATGGAGAGGTCGCAGAGACAAGCAATCCCGCGACGGCCCCAAAGACAAAAGTCCCAGGAAAAAGGAGGCACCGAAATGCTACAGATGCGCCAGCCTCAAGCACATGGCGAACGACCGCGACTGTCCCGCCAGGAATAAGGAGTGCTCCAAGTGCGGACGCATTGGCCACGTGGCTCCAGCATGCATGTGGCGGGAGAAAACTGTGTCCCGTGTCGACGGTGACTACACCTCAACCGATGAGGATGAACTGCAGGACAGACCCATGGTTGTCATGGTCAATGCCCCCCATGCCAGAAGAGAAAAGCCCCACTGCACCATTAAAGTGGACGGCATGGAAACGCGCGTCATGGCTGATTCGGGATCCGACCTCACCATTCTGCCCATCAACACGTACAAGGAGATGATGGGACGAGAAAAAGTGGAGATTAGATCAACCAGGCAAAAACCCACCGTGTTTGGAGGGGCAACGGTCGAACTGTTGGGCTACATCAAGGCCCGCATCGATTTCAAGGGGAGGTCTACCACCACCAAAGTGTATTTTTCTCCCAAAGGTCCAGCCGTGCTGGGGTGGGATGACCAACACAAACTCAGCATGAAACTAGATCCCAGCACTCCGGAACAGGTGCTCATGATCTCGTCAGGAGCAGCGCAAAACTACAAGGAGATCTTTCCAAGCCTGTTTTCCGAGAAACCGGGAAAAGTGAAAAACTTCGTCCACAAAATTCGGCTGAAACCCAATGCCACTTCAGTCAAGCACAAAGTAAGGGCAGTACCTGCCACCGCAAGACCAGCTTTGGACGCCCACCTGAGGAAGATGGTCGAAGAAGGAACCATTGAAACCGTGGAATCCTCAGAGTGGCTGAGTCCGTTAGTACTAGTAAGGAAAAAGTCCAGCAACGACCTCAGGATCTGTATCGACCTGAGAAGCCTGAACTTGGAGGTGATCACGGATAGCTTCCCACTCCCCAGCATCAATGAGATCGTCCTCATGATAAAAGAGGCGGCCATTTTCTCGAAGCTGGACATGCGTGATGCCTATCACCAGATTCCCCTACACAAGTCCTCCCGCCCCCTGACGGCGTTCATCACTCCTTTTGGCACCTTCCAATACACCCGCATGCCTTTCGGGTTATCATCCGCAGCATCCGCATTCCAGAGGATGATGAACTCCCTACTGAAAGGCCTCACCAATGTCTCATTCTTCCAAGACGACATTCTTGTATACGCCAAGGACAACGAGACCCATGACAAGGCACTCAAGTCAGTCCTAAGCAGACTTCAGGAGGAAGGCATTCACCTACGCCATGAAAAGTGTGTCTTCGGGGTGAACAAAGTAGAGTATCTTGGGTACTGCATCTCGAGTGATGGGGTAAGCCCCAAGAGGAACCTCATGGAGGCCATTACTGAGGCACCGGCGCCGATGTCCAAAGAGGAACTACGCTCATTCTTAGGCCTAGCTGAGTACTATGCCAAATTCGTCCCCAGGTTCTCTGAGACCACGTCTCCCATGAGGGAGCTTCTGAAGAAGGGGGCAGCGTACTCTTGGGGCCCAGAACAAGATGAGGCTTTCGGCGAAATCAAGAATAGGATTCTACACGCGCCGTGCCTTAAACCATACAACCCTGAATGGGACACATACATCACCACTGACGCCAGCGCATACGGCCTAGGGGCCACCTTGACCCAGAAAAAGGGCGACACGGAGAACATTGTGGCGTTTGCATCCAAGGCATTATCCTCATCCGAGAAGAATTACTCTACGGTAGAGAAAGAGATGTTGGCATGCGCTTGGGCCGTCGACTACTTCAGATCATACGTATGGGGGACAAGATTCAAGCTGATCACCGATCACAAGCCCCTAATTCACATGCTGAGCCCGGGCGGCACGAAGACGGCCACCCCCAGACTGGCCAGGATCGCCGCGAAGCTCCAAGAATATACCTATGAGATACAACACATTGCGGGCTGGAAAAACGCACAAGCGGACTGCATGTCCAGGCTCCTCAACCAAAGCGCCCCCGGCACCACATTCCTGGAAGACGAATGTGTCGTTGCGTCCATCGGCGACCTGAGGAACGTCGAGTACATGGAAATGAGCGAGCGCCACTGGCAGGAAGAGTTCGAGCAGGACTACGCTCTAAGGCACGTAAGCACCTGGGTTCGAAATGGATGGCCCAACGAGAGAGCGATCCCCGAAGGCCTTCGTCTCTACTGGAAGGTGAACGAGGAAATCACCGCCATGAACGGTCTCATTCTCAGAGGTGATCAAATCATCCCACCCAGCGGAATCCGCAAAGTGATACTGTGCAGAGCACACTCGGGCCATTTAGGGTGCAACATGACCAGAAGAAGGATACGCGACGCATACTGGTGGCCAGGAATGGACCAGGACGTTCGGCAGATGGTCGATAGGTGCCACGAATGCTCCAACAGCGACAAGCGCCTAGCCGTGAGGCAAGCCCCCATGCTGCCCACCGAAGTCCCCAAAGGGGTGTGGCGAAAACTGGGGCTGGATTTCATAGGGCCGCTGGACAACATGCCCCCAGAGCACAGATACGGGATAGTCTTGGTCGACTATTTTTCCAAATGGGTGGAAGCTGACTTCACCCCGGACATCACCACGGGAACAGTCATTGAAACACTCACCGCCATATTCCAGCGGGAGGGCCTGCCCGAAGAACTCGTCACGGACAACGGAGTCCAACTAGTCTCCAGAGAAATGGAAAAATTTCTCAAGCTCAACAACATCAAACAGCGAAAAGCAAGCCTATATCACCCACAGGCAAATGGCCTAGTCGAGCGGGCCAACCGCTTCATCAAAGGGGCGCTGCAACTGGCTCACGCCTCGGGCCTAGACCCATACAAGACGGTCAAAGAAGCCGTAGCAGCCCACCGTCTCACCCCCAATGCCGTCACAGGTGTTTCACCGTTCCATCTGCTGAGGGGGAGAAGGGCGGCATCCTCACTGGTACCACCATGGCTTCAGCAAGTGAGGGCCGACGAAGACGTTGACATGGTTGACGTAACGTGCCGCATGCAGCGCAACAAAGAAGCAATGAAAGCACAGGGGGATTTGCGCCGAGCCGCTCGACACACACAAGTCAACAAAGGGGATCTGGTGAAGATACGACTTCCCCACAAGGTCACCTCCACAGGTTCCAGATACAGCAGTCCCATAGAAGTCATGGAGAGAGGGACAAACCACATCTGCACCAGCGATGGCAGGAGATGGAATCTAGAGAGGGTAGCCATGTACCATGCCATGAAAGAAGACACTGCCCACTCGCCAGGAGACACTGGAGGAGATCAAGTCTGCCAAGAGCCATACGAGAACGATCACCTCCCAAGTGGAGACATCGTAGAGCCGCACCATCACAACGACTTCGCAAGCTCCTTTCCCCCAACTACACCCAGGGGATCACAGCAAGGAGCTGGACAAAGAGAACCCGAATCACCAGCACCCTCCCAAGGACACTTCATCGATCCCGCTCCATACCCGGATCCTGGCAGGCCCCAGAGAGAGAGAAGGAAACCCAGGAAATATGCGGACTTCATCATGGAGTGACCTCCCATTCTTTTTTCCAGCAGAGGAGGTGTGTGGGGACATCACGTGATCGCGGGAGCGTGTTCTCGCGAGATCTCGCGAGACGGGATCTCGCGAGCCCACGCTCCGCGGGAAAACGTTCCCGCTTCACAGTTGGCGCCCTGCCAGCCGAAGCGGTCGTGCAGGAGCGCTGCTCCTGACTACATGAGAAGGAGAGTGAGTTACAGAACTCTCACCACAGCTCCTAGGGCATAACACCACAGCCACTGGAGGCTTCATGGGGGCCCTAGGAGTCTACAGCGTGCCACCGGTGAGCACAACCCATCCACAGTGAAGCAATTGGGGAAGCACAGGACTTGGTCTCATTGAACAGTGAGTAAGCGCCCCGCGCCACCAGGCCGCTTTAGAACCTCTCCACTTGTTGCCAGTCAATAAAGACTGTTAGAAACCCTACAGCGTCCTGTCATCCATTTAGGCCACAACACTGCACTTCCTAGAAATGCAGGAAAGAACAGGATGCATGTCAAAATGGAAACTTGAGAGCCCGGAATTATTTCACTCAGGTATACGCCTTATTTCCACAGCACATAGAGCAAAGTCTGCAGAAACACACTACTGTTTTAAGTGCCATAAGGAGGGTCACAACGGTGTTGCTCGGTTGTGATAAAATGAAGAGCTCTCAAGTTTCCCCATGTCTTACGATTATGCTTTTTCCTTTGAATTCTGGCACTTGCAGCCTGGCCTCTAAAATGCAAAAAGCAAGGGAGACCACCAGGGGCCGCAGACGACATGGCAGTTTAAGATGTCGTCTCTCTTGCCCGACGAACATTGGGGCTCGAACAAACCCTTGCGTAACGAACATTGGAGATGGAACAAACCCCTGCTCTATATATGGCGTAAAATAGTCAACCCTGTGCCGCTATGAATGGATGAGCAAGACATAGGCCGGCGGACGTGCGTATTGAGAGAAGAAACACAGAGAAATCAACGTCCAGTTACACGCGGCCCAGGCGGCAGTTGTGATACAAGACAGCAGCGGCCTCAAGTAGGAGGAGCAGCTGTGAGGCAACGGTCATCGATCTGGAGATATCGTTGGTGACAGCGGAGGTCAGAAAAGGCCAATGGTGATACGCAGCCATCACAATACTACCGAAGCACACTACAGCGTAGCGATCAAGGGAGACACATCTGTGAGCCCCCGCAAGACCACTAGGGGCACCTGACTTATCGACAGGCTGGGATACCGATCCTCCGAACATGGCATAATAGTGGGGGTTAGTGGCAGATGGTCATGATACACGCTGAGCTGCTGAACTGCTCGGAGAAGCCAAACTGGCCTGAGGTGCAGCGACTGTGGAAGCCCAGGCTGCTTATTCTGGTAAGGCCACTGTCAGTAGGACTCCTGAAAGGAGCTCCAGAAGGCTTACCCTGGGAGCTTGGAGGCATGCTTAGAGTGGGCTTCACGTGTTCGTGTGCCAGGGGAACACCATATGGGGATAGTGGGGGCTGATTGATACTAGACCCCCCCATGTCCGCCTACAGTTATAATTTGCTACCTGGGCTGTGTGGGCTCTGAAGAAAAACCCATAGCTGATGAGTACAGCACTGATACACACAAGTCTCTCTGAACAGGGGCTTTGCAATATTGTAGCATAGCTGGAGTAGAACGGACAGGCAACATTGGAGGAGTTGTGGAGAATTTGAGGAGGGACGGACCAGTCAGGGATAGGTGCCTCATTCGCTAACAGTAGCTCTTCTATTAGCTACAGATTTCTGGCCGCATTCATGTACAGGCGTTTCTCATGACCAGGGAAATTAAGTGGCCATACAGAAAGAAGCAGCCCCACACATCTGGTGTCATCCAGGTGCAGCGAATTGGTACAAACAAGCGCAGACTGCACATTTTGGACCCGCACACAGAAGTCATTGCTTCAACAATTCTGCCATAAATCAGACCTGGCCACAGTGAGTCCAAATGTGGGATTTCGTGAGCATTCAAGGTGCTAATCATGAATTTTCCACCAAGGCAGATGTACGCTTATTGTTAGAAGAAGAAAGGTCCATCAAAAATATAACTGCAAAGGCGGTCAAGCTGAAGGGCAGGGTAGACAAAGTTGAAGAAAAAATTGAAGTGCTGGAATTCAACCAGCTCTCCACCAACCTCATGAAAATGAAATATGAAGCCTGCATTCAAGACGTAGAGCAAAGAGAGGTGGATCTTGCTCTTAAAGTTGATGATCTTGAAAATAGAGGGCTGCATTCCAATATACGCATCATGGGCCTAAATGAGGTGGAGGGCGAAACCATTCTCTCCCTCGAACATCAAGTGAAAGACTTAGTAAACAGTCTCTTCAACAAGCTGCTACTTTCAGAAATATCCTTCAACAGAATACAAAGAGGGGATGGCCCCCACAACGGACTGCAATTGGTCTTTGGGAAGTGCCATTACTTCAAACAGATGATGGACATTGTACAAAAGGTGAGGGAGAAAGGGCAGATAGAATTCGAAGGCTCTCAGGTCTGTATATACCAGGACTTATCAGCAATGACACTAACCAAGCAGAAGGAATGCCTCCCATTGACACAGTGGTTGCAAGAACATGACTTTAGATATTGATGGGGCTTCCCGTTCTCGCTGAGCTTCGAATGTTGAGGGGAGGAATACATGCTAACTTCAAGAGAAGAAGCTGAAGGTATTTTGAAAAGACTGACCTTGGAAGACCGCAGCACAGGGAAAACCACAGCACAGAAGTTGGGGACATAAACCATAAACATTGCTCCAGTAGTGGATGCCAGAAATCTCAACCACAGAGCGGCTTACCGACAGGCACAAGGACATTTAGTAGATTCAACATGCCATGACCTGCTGTCCACAGTTTGCTTATAACATTCAGATAATGGGATGCTGATGATGAAGCTGCTTTGGTGCAGAGGTTCTTTCAGATTTACTCCAAAGTGGGAAGACGCTGAGGGTCTTTTCTTTTTGTTTTCTCTTCCTCTTGGATTTGCTGCCATGTTTGTACTGTTTCAGAGCAATGCAGGAGGTGTTTCTTTCTGTATGATGTTTATAGAGCAGGGGTCAAGGGGTCTCTTCTGGGTGGCCTTAGTTTAGAAGGGCGTCTCACAACCGGAGAAGAAATAATGCTGCTCATGGGGTTGCGGGGGGTTTGGGGAGATCAAGATGAGATGCGACAATCAATAGTACTCTTGAGTTTATTTTTATTTTTTACCTGAGCAATGGATGGGGGATCCCAAGGTGGAAAGATATATTGTTGAAAATGGGATAGATATCTGAGGATTTTAAGGGGCTTATCCAGTATGAGAAGTTATGTCACGAGGGGTGTAGGAATGTATAACAATGAATGACAACAGTGTGAAATTATGGTCCCTGAATGTAAAAGGTCTTAACTCCACAGAAATGATCAATGGTACGAAGAGAGATTAAATAATCTGTGGTTGATGTTCTCTTCCTACAGGAAACTAAATTTTAAAAGGGAGTGGCATATTCACTTAGATGCAAGGAATTAGGAGGAGCACTACCATTATGGGTGTGTCAAGAAGCAGGGATGGAAATATTATTTTGGAAATCCCTCAGTCTTGAAATCACACAGGTCAAGGAGGACATGGAGGGGTGACTCCCAGCAGTGAATAGTAGGTTGTCCAAACAGCCATGATGTTATGTTCAGTTTATGCTCCGAACCAGCAACACATCATTTTCTGTACGGAAGTATTGTCGTTCCTAAGTGCATAGAAAACGGGCTTCTCATTTGTGGAGGGCAACTTCATATGATAGCAGATCCCACATGGGATTGGACCTCTTTGATGATGAGAGCAAACAGTTAAGGATTTCAATCAGGCAACGCACACCTTAGTCTGGGCCTAGTATGCAGCGCACGAATGAAATGCTTATGTTTTTATGTTAGATTCAATATTGAGATGGTACACCACTCATATCACACCCTCTTTTAAAATACCCAGGGTCACAATGGACAATGAACTGGGCTGTTTGAAAAAATGCAATATTTATTCATTTATTTGAAAATTAAAAGAAATCATACAATTTTTAATATGGGGCAGCAATCACCAATGGGGTGATAACAACAATAGAAATATAAGCAAGGCACTTAGTTTAACCTTCTATTGACACATCTACAAAACACCAGGAAATAGGAGTACTTTTTGAGCACTTCAGTTAGAATTTCCCCCTGTAAGGTTCCCTCAACCCACAAATAATCAATTCTGAGTGGATAAACAGAAGCAGCAGGTAATCAGGAATGACAAACGGAAAACAGAATTGACTTCTCACCTTCCCTCCCCAAATAAGAGAGAAAAACAGATTTCAACCCCCTTTGCAATGCTAAAAATGACACTCGGAAATGGATGAATGGAATAATGAATGTGTGCAAAAACCTTGAAACAAATGCAATTCTTCACTAAAGCAAAAATTTAAAGGTCCAAACAATCACAAGCAATGGATTAGCAAGAGCATACAGTTCAAAAAATGAGTGGAAGATTTAAAACAGTTTGCAGTCAAAATGACACGTTGGAAACTTTGCAAACTTTGCAATTCCATTCCAGCCTGAAATTACCCAAATGGTTTTTAATAAAAACGGGTGAAATACTGATTTGAAGTGCAGTTTTTATGTTGGGGAAAGGAAATCAGTTTTGACAAGAACAGTTTTACTCTACACTAGAGCATTGAGGCTGGGCTACCAAGGAGGGACACAGTAAGCTCCAGGGTTGATTCGCGAATTCAACCTTAGCTCCCCAGCACCCGCCCTGGCAGAACCAGTCCGATCACTCAAAATAGGATTAATAGTTTAGGATTTGCACAAGACAAAATTACAGAGCTGGCGATAGCACAGGATATCAATGGCAAGGTTGCAAGAATGATTCTGACAGTATTACAAGTTATCAGGGTAAGGATAGGATGACTTAGAGAGGGTAACTAAGGACAAGGTAAGGTGTACTATTGTTTTCTTTGGTTCCTATTGATACTCACAGTCCACTTTAGCTTTGGATTTTGGACAGTCGGCCTACTGGTCACAACACAGATCTGGTCAGCCGGACAAAATCAGCGGGACAGGATCAGCTGGGCAGGGACTGGTTACTGGGTAGCACTTCTGGACCAGCAATTCTGGTCACTGGATAATGTAGGTCAGCAGGGTAGCAGGATGGCAGCAGCATGCAGTGAGTGGCAGCAAGCCAAGCTGTATCAGGACGCCAAAGGTACCACAGTTTTCCCCTTGTTAATGGGAATTTTAGTGGTTTTCAGAATGTGAGGCATTGCTGGAGCAGGTTCAGCAATGCTTAGGTCATGCAGTGGACCCTGGGGTAGGATCAGCAATGCTTGGCCTTGTAGTTGGGATCTGGATCTGCAAGATGACAGGTACAAGAACGCAGCGCAGGAAATCAGGAAGAGTGTGTGTGTCCTAGAGTCTTGTCAGGGACCCTTATTTATAATGCCTAGTGACATCATCCAAGTATCTGACTGGGGTAGGCTTCACTAAACAAACCCCTAACAAAGGGATTGGACAAGGGTGCTAGTCTCCGCCTCGCTCTCAGCTGGCTGGATTTCCAAGGGAATGATATCAGGTTTATGAGGTGAGTTTTCAATGTCTAATAACTCCCACATTTACTTTACTTAAAATCCGATTTTGCCAAAAACATACATTTATACACTTGCAATCTTTTGGCATATTATACACACAGGTTACATATTATGTGCAGCACAGACCAGTCCAATCCTTAGGTCTGTGGAACCTTGTTTTGCCTTTTTGATACATTTTGGTAATTTTAAACATGAAAGATTTGGCCTCAAATTCCGTAACTTTATGCACAGATGCGCATTATCCCCCGGGATGTATGTACAAAATATTATGTTTGCAACATTAATACTTTCCTTGGAATCTGTCATGTGTTATAACGTCTGTTCTCCATGTGGCAATAAGTTCTACCAAGTTTTAAAAGAAAGCCCATCAAATTATATTTGAAACTGCTAACTTTTTACATTTTTACTAATTCTTGCTGCAGAGATAAACAGTCTTTACAGTTTCTTTATAAAATAGTCTTTGGCACCAAAAGGCAGTTCCTTTGTTGGGTCATTTTTTTTCTTTCCTCCCACTGCTGCCAACTGTCATTTCCTTCAAGGCAAAGTGGGGGTTTCCAGTTTAATTAAAGGTTTTATTGCACCTTCACACTTGACAGGTGAGTTTCCCAGGACTATTATTGTCCCAGCCTGGAGCACAGACGAATGTCTAACGAGCATGTGAACTTTCTTTGTCCTGGCACATTCAAAGTTTTTCAAGCTGGTAATTATCAGTTTCATGTCCTGGAAGTTTATAGTGTCCCTTCCTTGGGGAAGTTTCATGGCTGGCAACTGGAATAACAGGTTTTTCTGAGAGCCTGCAAATCCAGCCCATGTGTTTTAAACTTTTTAATTTCTTATTTTGGGTCCTGAATTAAACAAACCTGTGAAAGAAGATAGCCTATGTGTGTATTATCACTAATAACATAATCCCTTTACATTGCTAAGTAAGCAGGCTTTCATTAACAATTTATTTTTAAACAGGCCATTTTTTTCCTTCAGTCAGCAAAGCCCATTTTTCCACATGTGTTTAAAAACTGCTAGCATTTCTTTCATTAAATTCGGTTTGGCAGCTCTCTCAGATGCCCATACTGTCTTTGCAGCTGTAGTCATTTCCTTGAATGCATGAGTTTTACCTAAAGTATAGATACATTTACACTTCACCTGGCTCAGCAGTTAAAGTCTCTTTGAATTGCTGAGCGTGGATACTTTTTGGAAAGAAATAAACACGTGTTCCCGTGCAAGTGAAAAGAAAGTTGCTTATTGATTTCTCTCAGAGTTGGTTTGACTGGGCCTGTCACTCAGGAATTATGCCTGGTTTTGGTGAAGCACAGTGAAATATCCTGAGCATGACATGGCTTTTTAATCACAGTGGTTTCAAAATGAACAGATGGAATTGGTGTCAAAGCAGCATTTTTAAAGGGTGAAAACGTTTCATTTTGAGGGGGATTTTTGGCTTTCCTTTTCACTTGATTCCATTTATAGGTTTCAGAACACACTGGCATACTTTTTCAGTGTGTCCCTTTGTTCCATTTTGCCTGAACTGTCCTAGGCAGGATGGTGCAGCCTACTTTTTGTTGCAGCCAAAATGCAGTTTTGAGGTTCTGGTGCGCACAGGAGCCAGCACAGCCAGGTTGCTGTTTCTTGCACAAATGCAGCTTGGTGATGTGGTGCAGTGGGTCAATATATGCCACAAAACCCACCACCCGCTCATGTTGGTGACAGCCTAACCACACTCTTCCTAGAACATTTTGTTGTCGATACGTGGAGAGAGGTGCAGTCACAATTACATGCATTCACCTTTTTCTCACCACCACACAAAACATTCTCTAGGATAGGTCATATTGAAAGACCAAAAGAAATATCAAGGCTTAGTACTACAAAATGAAATACGCCAATCTCGGGTTGAAAGATACAAGTATCTTTATTTTCTGTAAAGAATTCTAAGCAAACAGATAGCTATCTGGCTCCCAACACCTCGCAGTGTGTACCAGCAGGCACAGTGAGGGGTGAGAGTGCTGGGCATCTTAATGCAGACGCTTTTATACAATTTTCCAAACATTGAGCAGCCTCTCTCCAAACTAATAATTTACATGCTAAGGTTCGTGCCCAGTTCACATAACCAATATTACAATAGTGTACAACGGATTTAACAAGTTTAAATGTCCATGAAGTTACAATGGTGACATTGGTTCTCTAATCCGCAGTAAGCCTTGTTTCAAGAATCGTTACAATGCAGTTAAGCAAAAACACACAATCTGAGTTTGTTCTACATTGTCTCGTTGTTTATATGAGGATGAGGCTTGTGAGCGCAGACAACACTTGGATTGCAGTTCATACGACTCACAAGGTTTCTTTGCATAGAACAAACAGTCAACTCTCGGTCAGCCTAGATATTGACACAACTCAAAGGTCATTTGGTTTGGCTGCGGTTGAAAACACAGTCCACCATTTTAGGACACAAGCAAGAGTTAAAATCAAAATGGCGGATGATTCTTAAAATGGCAGTGAAGTTGATCAAAAATTAAAACATTTCAGACACGGTTTTCTGTGCAACGCGAATGGGTTTAGGACAATATTCATAACAAGGCGGTATTATACGAATACAGTCTAACAAACCCTCCTTTTGGCCTAAGCCAAGTGCATTACTCAAACATTTGTTTTACTCAAAACCACACGCCTCAATGACCTGAGTCACATTCTTCAGAAATATCGATCGCCATAAATTCCTTGATAGTAATATCATTCATTACAAAAGCGTTACCAGTTTTCTTGGGCGCATGTACTTTTGGTCCTAATGTATCTATTGTGTGTGCACAACATCCTCCTAACATCGAACATATGGCAGGAAGACATTGTACACAACAATGACAAAACAGTAGAACACCAAGATCTATCATTAGGACTGCAAAAAGTTTCCAACCCCATGATCATAGTAAGTCCCAGAACCAAGCACTAAGATTTGAGTTTCCCTCAGGGACATGTACTTCAGTACTCAAGGTAAGTAGATTTTGTATTGCCTTGAATTTAGTAGGGGAGAAGTCAGGTACAAAAACACAGCACGCAGATCCCACCAATTTACATACCCCACCACGCTCAGCTAGGATGACGTCTAACACCTCCTATTTTGGAGGGCCACCAATCTAATGGCCTTTTGCTCTAGCGTCATGTTGTACAGAATATCAGTGGTTATATTGATGGTTTTCTCCAGTACCCTTGCTAGTCTTCTGATATCCTTGGAATTCATTATTTGTCCCCAAAATGGCACAAGGGATTTTGCTACATCACCCAAGACTTGGGAAGGAGTATCACCATTCTCATCCCTCCTTGGACGAGCACTAGAGACTACAAAGGTGCTGGCCACATATACCCCTGGTAACAAGATACCCAAGTAACAAGTACCCTGACAATCTCTAGGTAACCAAGGATAAACTTCAATGCCACAAACAAAGTAAACAGGGTCTCCAACATACAAAGGTCTGTCCTCACTGATTATATTTGCAATGTTGGTACAACCCTTGAATGTATCCATTGGCTGAGAACCATCTCTTTGTATACAGAAGGAAACAGAATTGGGGCTATGATTAATAGTATAGGCATGGCATCCCGGTTGCCTATGGGAGCCATCTTGAAAAGAATCAGCGATTGAAAAGGTCTATAGAGTTTATCAGAATGCCTAATAGAAGCAACATTGGGTGTGCTTCTATTCTCAAAGAGGGAACATCCCAAAGGTTTTAGGACTCGTTTTTCAAATTCATTCAAATTTGTACCATCGAAGTTCCCAGAAATACTATCGTTCCAACGACCGAAGAATAGGGTCCTGAGCGAAGGCATAGCATGCAGTAGTTAAAGGAAGAGGATGAATATACCAGCCCAAACACTTTTCCCCATGTTGTGGCAAATGTGAACACACCCAGCAATTTGTTCTGTTTAGAATCGCTTAGGTCGCATTCATGATCAATAGTAGAGTGTTATTATGATAACCCTGTCTATATTGGGAGTCTCGAGAAGGAAGAGTGTACAGATGCACAAAAGATGGAGACACAATGGAGATCATTTCAGTAGGTAACAAAGTCTCAAGGGGACGCACCCCTTCCATATACCAAAAACCAAGCGCAAATATAATTATAAAACAGACCAGTTCTGTGATTAAAAAACAATGGGCCTCATTACACGGTAGGCGGTAAAAAATGTGATTTACCGTCATGGCGCTATTAGCGTGTCCGCCATCGTAGGAGACCGCTAATAGCGTTCCATCACGAGTTAGCGGACACGCGCATAGGGCCATGCCGGTAAATGACCCTACCGCCATGGCGCAAAAGCACCTTTCCGGCTCCGACCAAAGTGCTGATAGCACCTCAGCCCTCATGCTGCACGCTATTAGCGGTCACCGCTGTTAGCGGTCACTGCTATTAGCGGTCACCGTAAAACACCGGAACCGGAAATAGCGTCATCGCACCGGAACGGGAAAGAGCCCGGCGGCCATCTTTAAAAACACAATCCATTGCCATCCCCTGCACTCAGGACCTGCAGCAACACCACGACTGGCAAAACCACATCCCACAAGAACAAACAATGCCCAAGGCCCTAAAGAAAGCCGATGCGCGCCAGCGCAAAGAACGCTTCTCAAACGAGGAATTGAAAATGCTGGCAGACACCCTGGCTGCAAATGCAGACGTAGTGTTCGCTAGCGACATGCGGCGCCCTGCACTCCTGAGAAAAAAGGAAATCTGGGCTGAGGTGGCGCAGAAAGTCAGTGCGGTGGGCTCCACCCCCCGCACCGTAAAGGACATGCGCAAGCGGTGGGATGATCTGCGCCTCCGTGTACGCAGCATTTTATCGGCCAACAGGAATCTGGCCATGGGCACAGGAGGCGGAGGTGGATCCCCGATGAAGATGCAGGAGTGGGAGGAGACATGTGCCAGCACCATTGGCATAGAATCCATCGAGGGAGTGGGCCGAATGGAGTGTGGTGTGGCAACAACGTCAGACGGAGGTGAGTGACCACGCAAAACACAGCAATGCTAAGCATGAGTCCCTCCCCCAAATGTGAAATGGGAATTAGCTAATGGATGGGGTCATCACACACACATGTACACAACCCTGCATATATGCCGTGCACATCCCCACACAACCACATGCATGCAGCACCTCACACACGTGTCACCCTGACACATGTCCGGATGGCCCACCCATCTGGCCAACAACCTGCAGGCCCAAACTAGATGTCCAAATCCAAAGAACTGCAGCAACAACAACATATGCATGATGCACGTTGACCCATCACTGATGCTATCCCTGTCTTGCTCCCCCACAGGGTCACATTCTGACAGTGAGGAGCTGGTCTCTGCAACGCAGGCCCCACCACCCAAAAAGCAGGCCAAGGGAAAGGATGCAGGCACCAGGCCCAGTACATCGAGGGGCACTGGGATATCTGGAGTGGCCCAGCGTTCAAAAGCCACACACGCAACGACCACACCAAGGGTCGAAATGCCATCCGACACTGTGGCAGCACCCCCACCACCCACCCCCACCACTCAGGAGCCAGTGCCAGAAGGCACGCCGTCCGCAGCCAATAGCTCCGTCGGGGAAGCAGCAGCCACGGCACCTATGAGTGATGTGGACGACCCATGTCCGACACCGGAAGGGCAGCGTACACCCAGCACCAGCTGTCCCCACTCCACAGCCCATGCAACACATCCAATGGCAGCATCCATGAGGTGCATGCCGGAGATTCAATGGATGGGTCATTCAGTCCCGTGGCGAGCTCACCTGATGTCGGCCACATGCAGCAAGCTGCGCCGAGGAGTAACAGGGGCAGAGCCGCAGACAACACCATGAGCCTGATACGCCAGCGCCAGGAGGAGCTCAATGCCCTGGTTGCCCGGCAAGTGAGCGAGGCTGCCTCGACCAGGGAGGAGATCCGGGTGTTGTCAAGGGACATGAAAGCTGCCATGGACAGCAACACGACGCGCCTATGTGACGAGATGGCCGCTGTGAGGCAGGTCCTAACGCGCATTGCTGAGGCGATGGAGAGCATGCGTCACTCACAGGGAGCAGATCAACCAGCCACCCCCTCGTCTACTAGCTCCGACCAGACAACCATCCTGCGCAGGTCCAGCCGGTCCTTGCGGCGGTCAGACTCACAACCCCCCAATGGTGGTAGTGGAGGAGGGAAGTAGGGCCAGCCTGTCCCTGTTGACACTTGGGAACTAATGCAGCACTGATGTGCACACCATGTTCGGTGGAGTTGTGGGGGGAGGGGGGGAGGGTGTTTGGTGGAGTTGTGGGGGGAGGGGGGTGAGGGTGTTTGGGGGAGTTGTGGGGGGAGGGGGGTGAGGGTTGTTGGGGTGGAGGGTACATGCACGTTTGAATGACATAATGCTCAATACACACGTCGTTTGAATGACATAATGCTCAATACACACGTAATGGCATGGATAATCACATGACTGGACATTGATCATTGTGTATGTGTGCTTTATTGTTGAAGGGTGCACTGTGTTTATGTCCTCCATACACCCCGTGCCCTGAGCTGAACACCAATTGCACCCTCCTAATCCATGTGCATCAGAAACAATGGTCTATCAGGTGCTGCCGCACAGCACGTCCCTCATGGGCATCGCCACCTGCATGACCTGCAGCCCCCTCTCCTCCATCCTCATCCCCATCATCATCCTCAGACGGTGGTCGCAGTTCTATGTCAGGGGGCATTGGCACATTCCGTCTGATACACATATTGTGAAGCATGACACATGCCATGGTGATCTTGGCCACCTTCTCATGCCCGTACAGGAGTGCCCCGCCCGACCTGCTGAGGCACCGGAAGCGTTCCTTCAATAGGCCGAATGTCTGCTCGATCACCACGCGGGTACGGTGTGTGCATGATTGTAGTCCTCTTCGTGCCTGTTCTGTGGGTTCCGCACAGGGGTAAGGAGCCACCTCTTCAGGGGATAACCTGCATCACCTGCATGGGTGCAACAATGGGTATGTGTAAGTGTCTACATAATGTGGAGCGTGCACATATCACACAAACAAACATTGCATATTCAACGACATCCACAGATCCAAGCACGCATGGCAATCAGGGTAACTGCAATGTGGGAAGGTGAGGTGGTCCTTGCAAGTG
This sequence comes from Ambystoma mexicanum, assembly GCF_040938575.1. NCBI lineage: Eukaryota > Metazoa > Chordata > Amphibia > Caudata > Ambystomatidae > Ambystoma > Ambystoma mexicanum. The sequence goes on along the minus strand of NC_090922.1, from coordinate 1,358,577,495 downwards.
GACATGCACCATGCATGCATACGGCAGGGATTGCCATGTCCCGCCTGAGTTTAAGTGATTTGTGTTTCCTGGCCCTGGCAACGTTAGTGCCACACTGCTAGTACACTGCCATTCCTTAGTTGATGTCCCCATGCTGTTTGATGGCAATTCAGTGGTGGGGTACGGGTGTGCCTCACCACAATGGCTACAGGGGATCCATTTGTATGCACTCATGTGCGCGGACCATTTCTGATGTTGTTCAGCGTACATTTCAGTTGTGATTTTGATATGCATGTTGCTGATTTGTGTAATGGGGGGAATGGTGTGTTGTGCGGTGTGCATGTTGTTTGGAGTGGCCTGTTTGGCGTAATGGATTGATATGTTTGTCGTGGCACTCACTTCCAGCATGTGGTTTTGTCTCTGGTCCATTGTGGGCTGCCTCACTGTACAGTGATGCAAATATGTATGTCCATTCTTCTCATGACACCAGTTCACGCCCAGTTGGAGTATGCATCTCCCCCCCCCCATTCACGCCCAGTTGGAGTATGCATCTCCCCCCCCCATTCACGCCCAGTTGGAGTATGCATCTCCCCCCCCATTCACGCCCAGTTGGAGTATGCATCTCCCCCCCCCATTCACGCCCAGTTGGAGTATGCATCTCCCCCCCCCATTCACGCCCAGTTGGAGTATGCATCTCCCCCCCCACTCACAATCCACATCACACTGACATGTGGTCGGCCTGCTACTCACCAAGTAGCCACGAACGTTGTCCAGCATGTCGCTCCATGTATCGTGGTATTGTCGAGTTCCGCAGGACCATTGCATCATGGGTTGAACCGGGATATCGGGCACAGCAATGTGTGATGATCTTGTTGGAGTCACATACCATTTGGACGTTTATGGAGTGGTATAGCTTTCTGTTACGGTACACTGCCTCATTGGCATGTGGGACCACCAGTTCTACATGGGTACAGTCGATGGCCCCGATGCAACTTGGGATGCCTGCCAGTGAATGGAAGCCAACTTTGGTGTTGGAGATCTCCTGGGCAGTCCCTGGCATGTATATGTGTTGACTTGTGTGCTTCAGGAGGGCATCGAGCACCTGGTTCAGTGTGCGTGAGAATACTGGTTGTGATATGCCATGCATCTGACCTACCGTATGCTGGTAGGTGCCTGTGGCCAAGAAGTGGAGCACTGTTACTACCTTCAGTAGAGGGGGGATGGCAGTACGGATGTCAATGAGACTCACAATGTCGTTGTATATCATGTCTACTATGGTGGTGATGGTATCCCAGTCCAGACGGTACAGGGTGTGTATCTGCTCAGGAGTTAGGTTGACTGGACTGGCTCTGATCCTGGGAATTGGTGGCTGCCTCTGTGGTATCACTAGGTGCACTGGTGGTGCTTGCTGCGCCTGTCTTGCCCTCCTCCTCCTCCTCCTCCTGCGTCTCCTCTGTGCTGCCTGTTGTTGTAGCTGCTGCACTGCAATCATGTCCTCTAGCCCATGTAATGCTGCTAGTATTGCATCCATCTTGGTGTGGGAATGGGTGTGGGGAGGGGTGTGGTGTGCTCTTTTGTGCTGCCAGTCTCCATTGCCTCCACCTGTGCTGATTTTGTCCACCTGTGGCAGGTGGGAACTCTGCTGTGCTCTTTTAACGTGTGGTTCGCGATGCCGGTATTAGCGCCTTGCCGGTAAGGGTTCTTTGGGTCTACTACATGCCGGTATTGCCATGTACGCATGGCTCGTGATGCCGTGATATTAGCGCTATGCCGCTATTTCCGGTCTGAGGGGGGCGCGCGCTCACGGACTTGCCGCTAATAGTGTCACCGTACTTTGCGGTGCCGCTAATAGCGGTATGTCCGGTTCGTGATTGGGGAGGGGATTTACCGATACCGGTAATCCCTTACCGGTAACGGTATGTCCCTACCGCCTACCGTGTAATGAGGCCCAATGAGTCCTCAGGACCATGATCTTTGATGTACAGATTCTTTGTCAGCCACAAGACCAACAGCTTGTTCTGCACGAGTAGATTTAGGAAAGGACATTGTTTCTTAAAGTCTGTTTAGAAGCCTCTCCGTTAGGCTCTTTTAGTTCATCCTTCGGTGGCTCCTGACCACATGGCATATCTTGCTTGAAGGTAACTTTGCCAATCCCTGCCTCTTATTTATTTTTTTCCAGCGAAATAGTGACAAGGGACTGGCTCAACGATGATTCCTCGTGGGCACAGCCGATGCTGTGCTGTAAGTTTGGTGCCTCGGACACAGATCATACCTCAAGACTCCAGGTATGGTGTGATCTGCGAACAGAGTGTTGTTGCTTCCTGAAGGAAGTGATGGAGCAGAAGCAAGATTGCTCAATGGTGCAGAAATATCAGAAGAAGAACTTGAAGGCAAAGCAGCAGTCTCGCCAGGCCCCATGGGCTCAGGAAGGATTTCCGAGACACCCTCGGTGTCGGTTGGAACACACTTGTGATGAGGAACAGCGTGAACAATCTCCTTCTCTTCATCGTGGGGCAGAGGTAAAGGTATCTTCTTGATGTGCATTGCGTGAATCCAGTGTCGTTTCCCTTCTACTCATACAGCGGTCTGTGTGGCCAATAGGACTTGAAATGGTTCTTTCCAGCGAGGTGCGAGACAGGAGGCTCTTTTGAATGCTTTAACAAGCACACAGTCCCCAGGTCGGAGTCGATGACCTGGACCCTCGTATTTAACTTCTCGCACCTGTTGATAAATCAAATATACGTTTTGGGTCAACTGGTCACAGTACTCAGAAAGGAGCAAATGCTCTACATCTTCTAGCTGCTTAGGTTTAGGTATATTCCAAATATTGGCTGCTCTGCCCATGATTATCTCATAGGGAGAGAGACCAGTCCTCATTCATGCGGTCATCCGCATGTACAATAGAGCTATTGGTAAGGCATCTGGCCATTGCTACTTGAACAGATCTTCGCCATTTTGTTCTTTAATATACCATTATGGCGTTCTACTAGTCCGGCACTCTCAGTGTGTCTGGCCGAATGGAACCGTTTATTGATCTGCAATTCCGTGCAAACCTGCAGGATAACAGCAGCAATAAAATGTGGACTATTGTCCGACCAATTGTCCCTCAGCAAACCAAACCTAGGAAAATTGTTACGAAGTTCGTTGGTCGTGTAGAGTATGAACAACCCCTCTGTCCCCAAGAAACACCCTGACGATAATAGATATATTGTCAGTGTGAATATTAAGGCCACAGGTGGAAGTCCGGAAAACCAGGACGCGGGAACAGCCGGAAGAACCCCTTGAGCGCTGTAAGGCAAGGTACAGTGGTTAAGTAAAGAAACAGGGCACGAATGCCTCCGTGTGCATAAACCCAAAATACCAGAATACCTGTGAAGTCTTGGGTCAAGGCGTGGGTCTCCTAGCTGCAGCTGGAACGAGCTGTAGGGTAGAACAGGCAACCACCTATTTGCAGGACCGAGGTCCTAGCCAGTGAAGGGTTAAACAAGAACAATCCGTGGAGCAAGCGAGAGTCGTAATAGGCAAAATCCAAAAGTACTTTAAGCAAGAGCAATCCGTGGAGCAAGCGAGGGTCAGTAACAGGCAAATCCAAGAGTACTTGAAGGGTTAATCAAGAGCAATCCGTGGAGCAAGCGAGGGTCAGTAACAGGCAAATCCAAGAGTACTTGAAGGGTTAATCAAGAGCAATCCGTGGAGCAAGCGTGGGTCGGTAACAGGCAAAATCCAAAAGTACTTGATGGGTTGAGCAAGAGCAATCCGTGGAGCAAGCGAGGGTCAGTAACAGGCAAATCCAAGAGTACTTGATGGGTTAACCAAGAGCAATCCGTGGAGCAAGCGAGGGTCAGTAACAGGCAAATCCAAGAGTACTTGATGGGTTGAGCAAGAGCAATCCGTGGAGCAAGCGAGGGTCAGTAACAGGCAAATCCTTGACCGAAGAGAGAACGTCACGTGATCCAAAACGAAACAGCTGTGAAGCAACGCCCTCGGTTCGCAGACTCCTTTTATCCTTGGAAGGGACGCACGTAGAGTCACGTGTAATGCGAACCGAAAGCGTTGCAATGCTGCTAGGCAACCAAAGTCACGTGATCCGTGTAGCGCCGGGAGGCGCCGGTCTCCGCAAGGGATGTGAGTTCCTGAAATGACGGAGCCTCCAGTTGATCTGCCACCGCCGTAAAGGGCGATAAACACCCGCTCCCAGAAGACAGATCTGAAGAACAAGCGAGCCAGGGTTGGAGCAGATGGTATACCAGTACAGGGGATAAAGCGGGCCATTTTGGTGTACGAATCGACAATAACCCATATGGTATCGTAGCCCTGTTTACGGGGTAGGTCAGTGATGAGATCCATCGAGACGGTGTGCCATGGTCTGGGAGGTACGGGTAGCGGTAAGAGTAGCCCTAAAGGCCGTCCTTTGCGTGGTTTGCATTGGGCGCATATGGAACAAGTGTTAACATAATGTTCAACATCTTTTCTCATGGACGGCCACCAGCACCAGCGTTGCAACGGGTCCAGAGTACGCTGTTGCCCGGGATGGCCGTTTACAGCAGCATCGTGTGACCATGTTAACGCCTGGTTGCGTACGTCACACGTAGGAAGGAACAATTTGTCGTGGATAAAAGGTAACCCCTCATGAAGGGCAATGTCCCATTCGTTGAGTGCCTGAGGATTCTGGGAAACCCAACGCCTGATGTCAGTAAGCATGGTGGGGGATGGAGTACAAGTACAGATGACATGGCCCTCTCCTAGCAGTGTGTCGGGGTACACGGACAAGGACTCCCCTCCGGGAGAACGGGATAAGGCATCAGCCTTGCCATGAATGCGACCTGGTCTGTGTTTGACCACAAAATCAAACGCGGCAAAAAACAAATGCCAACGCACCTGTCTGCTGTTTGCACATTTTAGAGAGGCCAGGTCCTGTAGGTTTTTGTGGTCTGTATATACCACTGTCTGATGTTTTGCTCCCATGAGATGATGACGCCACGTTTGTAAAGCATCCTTGATCGCAAATAGTTCTTTTTCGGTTACTGTATAATGTGATTCGGCCACCGAGAACTTTCGTGAGTGATAGGCCACTGGATGTAGACAACCTGTGGTCGGGCACGGTTGAGACAATACTGCGCCTAAAGCAAACGAGGAGGCATCTGCCTCCAAAACGTAGGGGAGATCGGGATCAGGATGCTGCAAAACAGGGGCGGACACGAACCTGGCCTTGAGTTCCTCAAAAGCCTTCTGATGAGCAGAGGTCCAAGTGAACGGGACAAGGGGGCTGGTCAGAGCGGTCAGTGGAGAAACAATAGAGGAGAAGCCGACGATGAATCGCTGGTAAAAATTTGCGAAGCCGAGAAAGGATTGAAGTTGTTTCAGATTAACGGGAGTCGGCCATTCCGTGACGGCATGGACCTTAGATAAATTCATGGACAGGCCTCCAGGGGATATGTGAAACCCCAGAAACTCCACTTCCTTGGAATGAAATAGACATTTTTCAGGTTTGGCAAACAAGGCATTAGCCTTAAGGCGAGAGAGCACTTCCCTAACATGCCCGACGTGTTCCTCCAGGGAGGATGAATAGATCAGAATATCGTCCAGATAAACCACCACGAACGTATCCAGGATGTCCGAGAATACGTCGTTGACAAAACGTTGGAACGTGGCAGGAGCATTACAAAGCCCGAAGGGCATTACAGTGTATTCGAATAAACCCTGTCGGGAGCAAAACGCCGTCTTCCACTCATCCCCAAGCCGCATACGAATTAGATTGTACGCCCCTCTGAGGTCCAGCTTGGTAAAAACAGATGCTAAAGTCAACCTGTCCAGTAACGTGGATATGAGCAGAAGAGGGTACCTGTTTTTTATGGTGATGGCATTTAACCGTCTGTAGTCCACACATGGACGGAGATCGCCCTCCTTTTTTGGCACAAAGAATATTGGACTAGCAGCCGGGGAACAAGAAGGACGTATATGACCCAACTCCAGAGCCTTTAGTATGTAATCCTTAAGGGCTTGCTCCTCTGACCGTGACAACGAATAAATCCTACCCCTGGGTATAGGAGCATCCGGAACCAGGTCAATCGGACAATCGTACGGTCTATGAAGGGGAAGGCCCTCATCAGTGACCTTATCGAACACCATGTGAAAATCGTTGTAGGCCGCAGGTATGTTGGCTGTGACAGCCCCACAGTGTGTCGATGAGACAGAATTGTTGACACCCATCCGACTCAAACGTGACCTGTCCGTTGCCCCAATTGATCAATGGGTTATGTTGTCATAACCATGGTATTCCCAGTATGATGCCGAACAGTGGTGTATTAATCAAATCAAACGCCAGGGTTTCTCTATGGATGTTTTGAATCACCACTTCCATAGGAGCAGTTTGGAACCTGATCGGGCCGGAAGATAGCGAAGTACCGTCCACAGCATGCACTGGTTCCGGATGTTCCTTCCTAACCAGGGGCAGATTGAGACGACGGGCCAGGGAAATATCGATGAAACAACCAGTGGCCCCAGAATCGATCACAATATGGACTATGTGTTTGATCTCCCCAGTGGGTTTTAGCAGGGCATGGACCACTATCGGTCTAACAGGGCCAAAGGCAGGTTCGGAGGGGGTCGAAGACAGGCTCGCCGGTGCCCCCTGTGTCATGGGCGAGCCTTCGGAAAACCCGATGTTTTGTTCTTGGGGCGTCTGGGGCATTCCCTTACAAAGTGTCCGTTTAACCCGCAATAAAAGCAGGCCTTGTCGTTTCTCCGGCGTTCTCGTTCGGATGGGGTTATTGGACTACGGATACCTCCTATTTGCATGGGTTCAACAGGGGCAGTGGATACGGGATGTCCAGAGTGGGCAGAGAAAGGTGTTTCGGCCCTTCTCTCGGATCTCCTTGCGTCTACTTGTAAAGCAAGATCCACCAAATCCGAGAACACTGAGGGAAGGGCAGGAACCACTGAGAGAGCATCTTTCATGGAGTTGCATAGGCCCCGATAGAATACGATTGCTTTTTTCTCCTCTGGCCAGGATGTCTCAGCAGCGAGTTGGTTATACTTAGTAATGTATTCTATCAAAGTTTGTTTGCCTTGTGTTAGATCCAGGAGTTCGAGATCTCTAGAGTGGGCTTTATATCGTGTATCAAAGACTTTGGCCATTTCTGATACAAGAAGATCGAAGTCATAGAGAGCGGGATGGTCGTTCTCTAGCATCGGATTGGCCCAGGTGGCCGCTACCCCAGACAAATGGGACAGAAGAAATGACTACCAGAACATATTTGTAATTCTGACAATGCTCCATTTCAATGAAATCGAAGTGTATAACTTCAAAAGGCCTAGAGGGGGGACCAAAACAACCCCTTGGTGTCGATGTACCCTTCCCCACATTATGCTGTAAGCATACCATGCAAACGCTCAGCAGTTTTTGAGATATTTACATTCACCCAGACAAGTTCTAACAGTTTACAAATCTTTTTATCACATATATGAGTTGGACCATGATCCATCGTAACCACAGCAGTGACATAAGAATCGGGAAGCATCCATCTTTGCTTTGCATTCTCTACCCAACAACCTACACTGTCTAAACTCCCTCAGCCCATTACTTAAGCTCTTCTGAAGTGTCATCAGCCAGAATGTCTATTATGCTCCTTATTCCTACGTCTATCACACAATTGTTAGTGGCTTCTTTTGTCATTTGCATTTCGGAATGCAAATCGGTGGCAGTCTGTTTGGCTATCCTGTCAGCAAAAGCGTTTCCTTTCCCCACATCATCTGTTACTTTCTGGTGTGCTGCGCACTTCATTATCGCTAACTGAGTAGGAAGTGCTGAAAGAAGCTGAACTATCAAAGTGCCATATTGTATCTTAGTTCCATGCAAGGTCAAGAAACCTCTTTCTGCCCATAATCGACCGAAGTTGTGACCCACCCCAAAGGCATACTGACTGTAAATATATTCACACTAAGCCCATCGGAAAGTTCACAAGCTCGAGTCAATGCAATAATCTCTGCGGCCTGCATGCAGTTATGCGGAATTCTTTTGGTTCAAACAATAGTGCTTAGTGTAGTGATGGCATAAGCAGCAGTGGGTGTACCATCCGGAAGTTTGAAGCAGGAGCCATCACAAAACAGTTCCCTTTTGTGGATCTTTTAACGGCGTATCACTTAAGTCAATTCTGCCTTTAGTCTCTTGTTCTGTGGTATAGAGGCAGTCATGTGGCATCTTGTCACTGCAAGCAATTTCCTGCAGAAGAGGCAATAGTTCAGCCGGATTTAATGTACAACATCTCTTAATTTGGATATGCGGTGCAAATAGAACCAGCTTGTATCTTGTTAATCGTGCTGATGTGAGATGTTGCGTTTGCATTCTGTTTAATAGAGCGTCTACAGAGTGAGGTACCATTACGGTTAAGGAGTGAACCAGAACCATACCCTCACTTTGTTTTACAGATGCAGGATTTTCACGTGCCAAATCACTCCATACCAAGCTGGCCACGCGTAAGCACACGGAAGACCACGCTCCTGCCCAGAAGGCCGAACTACTGCCCCCCAGAACCCCGAGCACGCTCCCACCTGCCATCTGCTGCTGCCTGACTGCCTGCTGCCCACGTGCACTGCCATTTGCTGCCTGCACATCAGCCAGGGGTGCTGTTGCTGTGACCACCCCTGCTGGAACCGAAGACTCCCGACTGGAATTCCATCGCTCCACAGCCCAGCCCCAAGACCCAGTTGCCCACCCACTCCTGCCTCTGGGGTTGTCATGTCAGGGCAAACACCATCTGTGACCACTGACAACCCCCGGCCACAGAGGCACCAGCTTCAGTGCCACCGAAGTTGGTGTCCTGGTGGAGCAAGTCCTGGGGCAGTATGATGCCCTCTTCGGAAGTTCCCGCGCCGACAAGGAAGGACGGACTCGGATCTGGACTGACATCTTGACTGCCATCAACGCGGAGGGGGTGGCAGTCCGGGACTTACAACATGTCAGGAAGCGCTGGGAGGACTACAGGTCCAGGACCCTGAACAAGGCCCGGCGCCTCTTGAAGGCAGCGGATGCCAAGGGGCGCCGGGGCCACTTGTCGGAAGAACAGATGGGGGTCCTGGAACGCATATCCCCAGCGCTCCACGTCCAGGTCCTAGAGAAGCAGACCCGTCTGGAGTCGAGCGGTGAGTGTACATGCATCCTGATTGTGAGCAGTGCGTGTGGTGATTATTCGGTATTGTGCAGGTTGCACATCTGTTTGTATGGGGTCGAGTATGGGTGGGGGTGTACAGGGCCGTGGGGCTGACACATGCGAGGGCTGTAATGTGTGAGACATGGATGGTGCTTGTGTGTGTAGGCTTGCATGGCAAATGCAGTTGTGCGTGCACACATGTTTGTATGAATGTGTATGTAAGTAGACATGTCTGTGATGTCACGCATGTATGTTGTTTTCGGCTGCATGTATGAGCACTGTGTACATGTGCATGTGTGTGTATTTGACAAGGGTGCAACAGTGATGCAACATGGATGCATGTGACAGCGGTATGTGGAAGCCTGATTGGCAGATGTGACATGGATGGCCATCTGAACAGTGCGACACTTGGCAGAGGTGTACACATGCATGCAAGTGTGGTGGTGTGTGTACATGTGTGGTGCACTTCCTGTGTTGCATGTGATGTCTGGCTCCCCTTTGGCTGCTGATGCTGTTGTATGTGTATGGATGGTGCTGGCAGTTGCGATATGGCTGTGGTATGGCTCATGTGTGCGAGTTGCAATGACATGTGTGTTGGGGATTGTGATGACATGTCTGAGGTTTGCCAATGCCACTCATGTGCAACTGTCATGTGTGTATGTGTCCATTGTACAGTGCCCTGATGCCTGTGTTTTGTTTCTCCCTGTCTGCAGCGTCAACTGATGAAGAGGCCGGAGAAGGTGCTGTGGAGCACAGCGGCGGGGATCCGACCGCCAGCCGGAGACGCGAGGCCCGGCTCCCCTCCCGTGTTGTCATCTCGTCGGGGAGTGAGGAGTCCGGTGCCGCGCCCCAGGCCGCAGCTGCGGGGGAGGTCCAAGAGGCGGAGGTTGCAGTTGGACTCCTCGGCAGCAGAAGGGGCCGCTGGGACCCCACAGGGCCCAACAGGGGAAGATGGCACGGAGTCATCCAGGTTGGTGGGGGGTTTGGTGGAGGAGGAGGCCGTGCAAGCACCAGAGACGGGGTCTGGAGGTGGGATCCCACTGGTGCTAGTGGTGCAGTGCAGGACCAGGGACAGGAGGCAGCACAGGCCGCCGCGGAGGTGCCTGTGTGCAATCCTGTCCCCGATCCTGTCCCTGCATCATCTTGCACCAGCAGGGATGCCTACGTCCAGACCCGTTTTCAGGCAGGGGATGAGCTGACGTCAACTGGCCTTCCTCTGCCTGCGGACGTGGCCATCCAGGTCCGGGTTGAGCCTGTCCTGGCTGGTGTGGCGTTGCGTAAACGGGCCATGCGAGGTGACCTGCAGTCTTTTCATGGAGAGACTGCACGTCATCTCGAATGGCTCGTTGACCACGTCAGCCTGCTGGGACAGGTCACCCAGGCCGGATTCCTCCGTCTGATGGGGCTTGCTCCGACCCCCTCCTCAACTGGACCCCCTACGCGCCAGTCGTCCTCTGTGCCATCTTCCCACCCATCAGTCACCTGGGTGCCCTGTGGAGCTGCCTCTGACGGTGCGGCCAGGCTGGTGGAGGAGGCATCCCTGCCACAGTCGGGAGTCGGAGGTCCAGCAGGGGTGGCCACATCAACAACTGCACCCCAGCCGGCGGAGGATGTGCAGGCAGCAGGAGGCAGTGCACGGGCAGCGGCAGTGCAGCAGCAGCAACATGGTGGGAGACATGAAGGCTCGGGGCTTTCCACATCGGAGGGGCAGGCATCGGCCGGAGGGCAGGGGGACCCAGGACAGAGAGTGTCTTCCGTGTGGCAGCGGTTGGGCCACGCCATAGGTGCGGAGCGGCGGCGGGCGGAAGAGGCGCGGCTCACAATGGTCAGGGCGGAGAACTCCATGCGGAGGGCCCTGAGGCGGGCCGAGTGCCTCGAGGCAATCCGCAGGGGGTTGGAGGAGGACACGGCGTCGTCCCTGCGGACCCTCGGGGCCATGGAACTGGACCGCCTCCGGGACATCGAACAGGAGTTCGATGATGCCCTGGCCCGGGACACCACGGAGTGAGCCGCTGGACTTGCCCACCGCCTTTGTATATAGTTCTTTAGTTTTAGGTTTCCTTTGTTTCTTATTATGATTTGGAGTCGACGGACACTGCTCCACTTTTTGTATATAGTTGATTTTTAGTTAGGTTTTTTAGTAGGTTTCCTTTGTTCAGTTGGGCTCATGGACCCTTGTTAGTTTTTAACATAGTTCTTTATTGCATAGAGATTTTTTTACATTTGACTTTGGACGACATTTTTTTGGATTCTGATTTGCAGTTTTTTTTTTTAATACGGACATGCAGCTTATTTTTTCTCATTCCCATTGTAGTTTGTTTCCTTTCTTTAGCATTCTTTATTTTTTTCAATACAATTTTGTTTTCATACTTCACTGTGTGGTATCATCTCATTGGTTTCATGCATGTCATGTTGGGTGTTTTCCCATTCAATTGCAACCATTGTGTGTGACGGACATGGGTTCATTAGCTTCATGAACATTGGGGGTGTAACATGTAATTTCCATTTCCATGTGGGTGAATGGTTTACTTGGTAGGGCTTTTTGGCTGTGGAGGCTGACCATTACGCACATGAGACATGAGTGGGGGCCTGGTGGAGGCTGCCCATGGTGGCAGGGGGGTGGGGGTGGTGGGAGACATGAGTGGGGGCCTGGTGGAGGGTGCCCCTGGTGGCTGGGGGGTGGGGGGAGTGGGAGACATGAGTGGGGGCCTGGTGGAGGCTGCCCCTGCACTGCTGGGGGGTGGGGGTGGTGGGAGACATGAGTGGGGGCCTGGTGGAGGCTGCCCATGGTGGCAGGGGGGTGGGGGTGGTGGGAGACATGAGTGGGGGCCTGGTGGGGGCTGCCCATGGTGGCAGGGGGGTGGGGGTGGTGGGAGACATGAGTGGGGTCCTGGTGGAGGCTGCCCCTGCACTGCTGGGGGGTGGGGGTGGTGGGAGACATGAGTGGGGGCATGGTGGAGGCTGCCCCTGCACTGCTGGGGGGGTGGGGGTGGTGGGAGACATGAGTGGGGGCCTGGTGGAGGCTGCCCCTGCACTGCTGGGGGGTGGGGGTGGTGGGAGACATGAGTGGGGGCCTGGTGGAGGCTGCCCATGGTGGCAGGGGGGTGGGGGTGGTGGGAGACATGAGTGGGGGCCTGGTGGAGGCTGCCCCTGCACTGCTGGGGGGTGGGGGGGGGTGGTAGACATGAGTGGGGGCCTGGTGGAGGCTGCCCCTGCACTGCTGGGGGGTGGGGGTGGTGGGAGACATGAGTGGGGGCCTGGTGGGGGCTGCCCATGGTGGCAGGGGGGTGGGGGTGGTGGGAGACATGAGTGGGGGCCCGGTGGAGGCTGCCCCTGCACTGCTGGGGGGTGGGGGTGGTGGGAGACATGAGTGGGGGCCTGGTGGGGGCTGCCCATGGTGGCAGGGGGGTGGGGGTGGTGGGAGACATGAGTGGGGGCCTGGTGGATGGTGCCCCTGCACTGCTGGGGGGTGGGGGTGGTGGGAGACATGAGTGGGGGCCTGGTGGAGGCTGCCCCTGCACTGCTGGGGGGTGGGGGTGGTGGGAGACATGAGTGGGGGCCTGGTGGGGGCTTCCCATGGTGGCAGGGGGGTGGGGGTGGTGGGAGACATGAGTGGGGGCCTGGTGGAGGCTGCCCCTGCACTGCTGGGGGGTGGGGGTGGTGGGAGACATGAGTGGGGGCCTGGTGGGGGCTGCCCATGGTGACAGGGGGGTGGGGGTGGTGGGAGACATGAGTGGGGGCCTGGTGGAGGGTGCCCCTGCACTGCTGGGGGGTGGGGGTGGTGGGAGACATGAGTGGGGGCCTGGTGGGGGCTGCCCATGGTGGCAGGGGGGTGGGGGTGGTGGGAGACATGAGTGGGGGCCTGGTGTTGGGTGCCCCTGGTGGCTGGGGGGTGGGGGTGGTGGGAGACATGCATTGTTGATCAGTAGTGCAAGGTGACATGTGAGTTGGCTGGGGGGCATGGCCATGGTGGATGGGCTGCCTGCGGGACATGAGCAGGGGTGCAGGGTAGTCCCCCGTGGTGTGGGCTGCCTGCAGGGGCCATGGAGGTTGTGGTGCGTAAACCTGGGAGGACCCACACGGCCAATTCACGTGTGGTACTCCCCAGAACCCCTGAAATACACATACCCTGCTGAAATCGCGTGTGGAACTTCCCGCGCACCCCTGAAATACACGTACCCTGCTCGCACTGGGCCAATCGCGTGTGGAACTTCCCGCGCACCCCTGCAATCCACGTACCCTGATGAAATTGCGTGTGGAACTTCCCGCGCACCCCTGAAATACACATACCCTGCTGAAATCGCGTGTGGAAATTCCCGCGCACCCCTGAAATACACGTACCCTGCTCGCACTGGGCCAATCGCGTGTGGAACTTCCCGCGCACCCCTGAAATACACGTACCCTGATGAAATCGCGTGTGGAACTTCCCGCGCATCCCTGAAATACACATACCCTGCTGAAATCGCGTGTGGAAATTCCCGCGCACCCCTGAAATACACGTACCCTGTTCGCACTGGGCCAATCGCGTGTGGAACTTCCCGCGCACCCCTGAAATACACGTACCCTGCTTGCACGGGGCCATTCGCGTGTGGAACTTCCCGCGCACCCCTGAAATACACGTACCCTGCTTGCACGGGGCCATTCGCGTGTGGAACTTCCCGCGCACCCCTGTAATCCACGTACCCAGCCAAATCGCGTTTGAGACTTCCCGCGCACCCCGGTATACACGCACACGTATTTTTTGTCAGCGGGTGTCCGTGTTTGTGGGTACCCCTTTGCACGTCATTTGTCCTGGAGGGCCACAGTATAGGACATTCATCATGGCAGTATATAGGTGCTATTTGTTGGCGCACCTTTTGGCGCACATTTCTTACAGCCGCAGAGACGCTACCGCCTGCTTTCTTGTGGCGGTCGTGTTTGTGCCTGTGCGCTGGTTTGAGCGTGCGCTTTTTTGCCCTATTCTATTCCATGAATACGTGTTGTAGGCGAGCGTGTGGGCGTTCCGCGCACTTGTGCCCTGTACTTCCCCCGTGACGCCCACGTTTTGGCAAGTTGTTCCCCATTCCGAGTGTTACGCCCGTGTTCCGCCTACTTTTGTTGCGTGCGCCGCGCTATGTGCGATTTTCGCTGTGGCCTGTGCGATTTTCGCTGTGACCTGGCGCACGCAATTACATGGCCTGTGCGCCAACGTGCGCCGCGCACTTTTTTATCGCACATCCGTTGGTTTTCTCGCGCACGGCCTTCCATGAATCGATGTGCGCTGCTTTTCGTGCGATTTTCGCACTTGCACTGCGATTTTCGCTATTCAACTGCGATTCGCACGTTTTTGCCCACTTGCGCCGCGCTAATTATTCCATGAATCGGCCTCAAAATATCCATGGGAACTCCCTTAACATTCTCTGTTAGCTTTCATCCAAGCTAGATTCAGAATAATGAACAGGTGGCATTTCAAGGGCAGCATTAGCAGTCCACGATGCAGAGTATTTCTGTTCTAGCATAGGCACATGTGGAGTGTCTGTTGTCGGAACACTGTGAATTAATCGAATCCGAAATGTCGAAGGAGAAAAAAAAGAAAGTTATTTTGCCCAAAAAAAGTTTGGTTTTCTTTCCCCTGGACATTTCGTACTACCCATTTGCTCCCCACCCCTTACTTACCTGTGGGTTGTACACCTCGTTGTGTGCCAACGTCTCCTGCATCCCTTTGCAATGCTGGTTCCCCTCACTTCCCTTGATGGGAGCCGGAGGCGCAGGGTCCTCTTTAGTTTTTTTTGTTTTTAAACTTTATTCTGATGGGTGCGGGGGACACCCCTGCAGTCCCAGCTGCCCTTGTTCATTGCAATGCCACCTAATGGGGGACTTAGTTGATATTTTCGTCTGTATGTAATTTTCGTATGGCCGAAATCCGAGCAAATCTCCCACTGGTTTTCTTTTTCTTTTTAAACGGAACCCTCTGCTCTCAGCACCTTGCAACTACAGGGACCAGAATTCCTTGTACTGATGGGGGGATGAAATAATCATCAACACCTGGGACTGCCTTCCTGAAGAGAGCATGAGGCTCAAAAACACTTGAAGGAGAGCACCACCTGCGTTGCCAGGTATACTGAGAACTGGAGTGTGCCCTTCAACTTGTGTGGTACACAACTGTAGTTTACATTTTAGACACAGATCAGTAGCAATATGAAAAAGATACAGCTAGTCCAGCGCTGATAGGGGAGGATATGGATTAGAAGATACCAGGAAGGTGACCATATCCTGGTAAAAACGGACATTACAAGATTGCTTGGTTTTCAGGTGGTGTTGCCATGAGTGATGCAAGGACAAATTACTTTGTGGTGTGCAATATTGAGTGGTCAACATTAAAGAAAGTTAAACCACGATTGAGGCTTTTTAGAAGAGTGCTCTGGAAGAAAAAAATCACTCATAGGGACTGTGAGTTTTGACAGATTAGGCACTAGTAGATTAAATACAATGCAACGTGTCACACACTTTGGTTAAGCCAAGAAGCTGCGGTTTGTGCCCACTCTGCAAATTCAAACCTTTACCATTATTTGTCGAAGTTCTTGTCATACAGCAAGGTGAAAATATTTGTGAAGGTTTGACTGTCACAAACTAAAATCCCTAATGTTGAAGGGGCCCTGAGGGACCCTCGTTTGTGGAAACAAGGCACAATCACCACACACAAACTGATACGCCAGACACAAGGTTGTATTCCCAAAATGTAGGGTTTATTGCAAAGCAAATAGTCTCAGTTGGCCAACTGGTCCCACGCCCTGCGACGTGTGTCTACCAGACCTCAGGGGACGCAAGAGAGAGAAATTCGTACAACAGTTACATATATACAAAACAAGCATCTAGTAATCAGTAGTGTCACCACTTATACCGCCCCTATTGCATTTCCTTTGAACTAGGCACAATGATTGACAATGGTGACGAGTATGACACCTTCAAACATTCATTTAGTAACAGTTTGCAATTTTGTAAGCCCACAGACATAAGTCTTTGTTTTAAAGAACACAATGCTTCTGTTTCTGCAAGCAAGCTGTGCGTAGGGAGAGACACATTCCAGGCCTTGCTATCTCCTAGTTTCTATTTGTGTGCTGGGGGGTCAACCTGCTCTCCAGGGCTCTACCGGGCTAAGGAAAGGGGGGCTACAAAGAAGAGCATAATTCAAGTAATTTAATGCTCGCTCTAGCATTTCTACTGTGCTACCGAGACTTGCTGGCACCTGCTGTACTGATTAGAATGCATTGCTGCTCACTCTCCAAGGATATGTGAGGGAGGAGACCGGGCATTTCTGTCTGGGTTACTGCGTTATGTTTCAACATGCCTCTCGCAGCCTTGCATTATGCACCAGTGAAGCAGAATAATATTTCAGCAAAGCAGTTTTACATGAAGCAAAAGGCAATGTTAGAGAAAACAAGAAGGAAACAAAATGGCGATTTTGGTCACCTTAAAATGGCAGCACTGTGGTTAAGCTTTTACTACACCTTTCTAATACTAAAACACATGAGGCGGTTGGTCTTCGGCCAACAAAGTATATTGCCTTTCGATCGAGGGGGTGTCTACTCTTTCTGGACTGACAATGTGTAGACCTGACTTTGAAATGACACAAATTAATTGATGACCCACCATGACACTATCCTATTTTAAACAAGCTTATAGAAACATGTTATGCAAAATGAGCATTAATCTAACTTTATTTGCTCCATCATAAATGGAAGTCTACAAGTATTATAATCCCAAATGATGTGCGCCTAAAACGTAAATCTCATATTGGTTTTACTACTATATTTAGACATGTTAATCTGATACAGTCACCTGCTTAATGACATTGGCTGACACACACTTGCAGATTATTTATTTTGCATGATACGAAGAGCATTTGAAGTGATAGAACAAAAATGTATATGTATCTACTAAGAAGGCCTGGAAATAGGCTTTGCGGGATGGCTGAGACATTTGATCAGCTTTCTCATGTCTAGAGTCCCATCACTCAATTGGCCTCCATGAAAAGAAAGACACCACAATGTGTGAAGGCAAATCTTTTCCACATAAGAAGACAAACTACTTTCTTTTGGGATAAAAATATATGTCTAGGGTCACAGTATCATATAGTGGCACAACTGGAATATAAGTCTCACCACTTTGTTTCCAATATCTTTAAGTACTAATCACAAGCCCTGACTAAAACATCAGACTCTTCATGGCTGTGGTAAATATATTGGCATGCTGGATCTTGGTCCTGTTGGCCAATATTTACATTGGATTGGTCAAGCTCTAGGCTTGTGCCATACAGATGATATGCTAAATCTTTTAACTGGCACTATCTCCATCAGTTACGTTGTTTTGAAGCAGAATAGGTGTAACCATGCCGAATTTGGTACTGTCATCTGGCATGTGAAAATAGATCTCTGCAGCAAGTGATTAACTCGCTGAACTTTTGTGACACTCAGCCCGATCAATATGGACTTTAATTTCTTCTTTCCCATGATCAGCATATTCCACAGTGAAAGTTGAAAATTCTTCACAAGTTGTGCTATAGTGAATGAACAAACCGTCCATAATACAGTGAGCACAGTACACATTACAGGACTGATGGATCAGAAGGGCACTCTACTGTCAACATCACCCAGTTGTCAGTCAGTTTGATCCTCAGACGCGCAATATAAAATTCTAGGACATGCGATTCATATTTTGTACAAAATATTCTTTGACTTCTTTGCATCAGGCAGCCAGGTGTGGGCCCCTCCCAGCATGGATTCCCGGGGCATGTGCTCCATTCCCCCACCAATTAAGAAGTCTATGGCCTTTCACTGCAACTGCAATTGCAGCATATACCAATTTCTGTGGGCAGGCTTGTGAGACAGAACAAGTGGCCCTCCTGTGTGAAGCATAGCCAAGATCCCAATCATGCAGAAGCCACTCTCTCATATGGAAGTAATGATTAATCTTAAATGCAGTTAACATAGTATAACATAACAGGTGTAGCTAAAGAGAGTATGTTTCCATCCACAGCGCTATCTAGGAGTTGTAGAGAGAGATAACACGATTATTCTTATGCAACTCAACAGTACCTCTACTAAATGAGGCAATGCTTGCAGCTGAAACTTCTAAACTAGGGATTAAGTTGCATGTTTCCTTTCTAGAACTTAATAGGTAGAAGATGCCCCAGTGCTGGGTATCAAACTCCCGGCCCCCCATGAAAATGGGAATCGAGAAGGTTCTGATAAGGCTGCTACCACTTCAGAAAACAGACCCACAGTGGGGATCTTGTGTTCTGCAGTCCTTAAGGTCACCATGCTCTTCCAAGAGGACATGTTTTCTGAATCCACAGCAACTTTTCAACTGCCAACCCTCATAGTGCCTCTGCTTTGCATGTAATTTGCTCATTTTGCCATTCATTGTCCGAATACAATGTTCCTTATATCACTAAGAACTGGCTCCGTCAGGCACATCACCCCTATGGGTCTCGAATAACAAGTTTTTTTCATTCTGCAGCATTTCAAAAGAAACTGTGTGTGCCTGGAAGGTGTTCATCATTCTGCATAATGCGAGATGAAGGAGACACTGGGCATCTGCAATAGGTGATTCTTGTGGAAAGAGCACCTTGGGGGTACCTGAGGCATGGGGGATGAGAGAGCACACATAACAACTCTCGTTAGTTGTTTGCTTTGCAGTGGAACTCATGTCTGCATACCACTTGTTGGACTGGTGTGGGTGTTGTGGGTCTTCTATTGTGTCTAATCCCAGTCCAGAATATTCATCATACTTCCTCCTCCCGCAACCCTTCTTCGTCTTTTATCACCTTTAGGGTGTACTTTTTCTTTCTCTACATTATGCTGCGTTGAAGTTTTTTCCCCCTTCTCCCCCTTTTCCCCATTCATTGTATAGTGCAAGGAACCTCTCGGCTGACTTCGCCTTTTCTTGCTTTACACTTGTGGGGGATAGGTCACCTATAGAAGTTTCAAATAGTTTTGTTACAGTGGTGGTGGTGTCATCATATAACCAAGGTAATTCAGCTTGTAAATGTTATATTCAGAGGCATTGTACAGGGCAATGGGGCTGGCTGATACCTGTTTATCACTTGTACTATTTGTATGCTGTGTGCCACTGTGGCGTGTACCAGGTCCCATTCTTAGTTTAAAGTCATCCCATATGAGGTGGGTCCCTTGTGTTATCATGCTCGTCCCATTCCCTCCCCCGCATTTATATCAATTGATATAAATGCTACTGCCCAATATATTACTAGTCCAAACATCATTAAAAAAAATATCACAGCACACACAAACAGACCACACTCATTACTGTATCTACGCAAGTCAAAGTTACTATTTCCATTTCTATCTATTCTAGTGTTGTTTAAATCGGGGGCCCCCTCCGTTGCCATGGTTTCTCCTATATAATGAGACATAAAAGTGTATTAAGCAACTCATATACATAAAAACATTTTTTTTCTTATTTTAATTTTTGTATGTTTCATTTTCTTGTCTTAATCATTTTTAATTCAATTATCGTTAGCATATTATTACTTAGAACGGAGAGAGGGAAAGAGAAAGACAGAGAGAGAAAGAAAGAGAGAGGCGTGCACCCGTGGAAGCCCCTCAAAGTCCTGCTTCGCCGCGGCTCGCTCTCCAAGCAATTGTGGACTTCATTTGGATTTGTTTACTACGTTTTGACTCAGCAAACTGTAGCTACCATAAGGCATCCCATATGAGGTGGTTCCCTTGTGTTATCATGCTCGTCCCATTCCCTCCCCTGCACTTATATCAATTGATATAAATGCTACTGCCCAATATATTACTAGTCCAAACATCATTGAAAAAAATATCACAGCACACACAAACATACCACACTCATTACTGTATCTACGCAAGTCAAAGTTACTATTTCCATTTCTATCTATTCTAGTGTTGTTTAAATCGGGGGCCCCCTCCGTTGCCATGGTTTCTCCTATATAATGAGACATAAAAGTGTATTAAGCAACTCATATACATAAAAACATTTTTTTTCTTATTTTCATTTTTGTATGTTTCATTTTCTTGTCTTAATCATTTTTTAATTCAATTATCGTTAGCATATTATTACTTAGAACGGAGAGAGGGAAAGAGAAAGACAGAGAGAGAAAGAAAGAGAGAGGCGTGCACCCGTGGAAGCCCCTGAAAGTCCCAATTTATCGCGGCTCGCTCTACAAGCAAATGTGGACTTCATTTGGATTTGTTTACTATGTTTTGGCTCAACAAACTGTAGCTACCACAAGGTGAAGAACGATTCTTAAGGAGCACAGAGATTGACTTTTTTGATGTAATAAGTCACTTACATCTCTTTGTTTTCTTTGTTTAGGCATTGCACCCTACCTTCAGTGGGAGGTGCGCGCGCATCCGTGGAAGCCCCTGAAAGTCCCGCTTTGCTGCTTCGCTGCGGCACTGGGGCGTGTGTGGTGGGTTGATCTTTAATGTAGATTATTTCAAACTGTGGAATTACTTCTAATGTGTTATTCCTTGTGTGCTTTTTAATTTTCTAATACTCAAATATTTTCTTTTATACTTTAATTATTTGTTTATGATAACGCAAGGAGGTCCTTTAAACCGTTGCTTTGATTAATTTGGTGTACAGTACATGATTAATAGCACACATGCCCATATTTATAATTTACCAAATACATTTTTGTCATTTTGTCAACATATTTTTGCCAATTATGACTGACAAAAGAGGTAAAATCTATAACTTACGCATGGACATGCCTTGTCCTTTACGATTACGTGCGTTATGCGACTCCTTACATAAAGACAGTCCTCTCCTAACTCCGAAGTCAGCTCGCCCTTCCACAAAGGGCCCTCAACTGGACAAACGAGCTGGGAGGAAGCGTACCCGCTCTAATACACCGGCTGGCGATATTCGTGACTTTGGGTTTAGAGCATTGCATGTTAGTCGTTTGATGGCGAAAATGCCAGAATTAGCGAATTTAAGTGTTTCAAACATAGAGGCTCAACCACTCTCTGTTAATCAAGAATGCTTGGCTACAAAACAACCCTTAATGAGCTCTCGAACAACATTAGACCCAAATGCCAGTAACAAAGGCTGCAAACAACCATGTAATATCTCTTTATCAGACACCATGATTCTACAAAATGCCCGTACAGGCAATTTGGTGAACTTATTAAATAAGTCTAAAAGTGTCATCAATGCTGTTGATGATGCTATTATCGATCTTCATTCATCAAACTCTTGTTTCTCGGCTAAAGAAGATAATCATGATCTTTCTACATCACCTGTTTTATTTCGGAATGAAAGCACATCTGAAACTGAAACCTCCATTTCATTCATTCCTCCGACTCCAAGAAGACCAGATCGAGTCAACTCTGCTATAACCAGGGGGTCTCTCTTGAAAAAAAACCCAATAATAATGCTAGAAGTGATGAATATTGCTATAACATCTCTTGCAAAACTATTCGAAGTTCTTGATTCTAAAGTAAACTCTATTGTTGATAAACTTAAACACAGTGCCATTTGGCAAAAATCGATTGCTGATTCTTTGGCCCAGAGGCAGGTGCTTGATGAAAAAGCTGCTCTGTCATCATTTAATCAGATACCAAGGCTTGTATCCACACTAAAACTGGTTATTGATCAGCTTGGCTCTCAATGCAGTCGGTGTTCAACCAATAAAACCACACTATCTCTAAAAGCTGCTGTTCCATTCGTAGAGGGCATCATTCGTGAGACTCAAGTGGAGTTGCCGGTTGCAGTGCCCTTGCTGCCTCCGATACCTACTGATGAATTACCTATGACTTCTTCTGCTAAGGCACCTCCTATAGCAGAAAGCATACAGATACATAAAGAAGCGTATATGATTTTTGACAAAAACTCTAAGAAACAAAATTCTGAATTTATTATAAATGTAAAAAAAACAAAAAAATCAAAAATCTAAAAGGGCATCATCTACTGGCCAAACTAAACAGTTCATCAAATCACTTTCAAAGCCAGTGAGTGGTTCAAGATTGGCATCTAATGCTATAACAAAAAAATACACTCATTTGGTACAAGAAAATAACTACAAATGACAGGGTGAATGGCTTGCAGATAGACCTAAATCACTCTCCACTGGATGAATTGGTATAGGCGGCAGAAGAATGCGAAAATGAGTGCGAAGATTCACCTGCTGAGGTGCAGTTAATAGCATCAGCTAAGATTTCCTCTAAAAATAACTCTGGTGATTCCGATCCTCTACCTACTCATGTAGAACTTAGGAAAGCCGTGGATGATTACATGCATCAATTTCAACCAAACCCGGTTATGTTACATCCGCTGACAAAATCCACCTCTGTCAAGCCTAAAACTCCAATGCAGAGTTCCAAAGTTACCAATCACTTTGCCGCTTCGAAATAAAGAGACTGTCACAGACACAAAGAATCTCTCTGTTACACCAACTGTACCAGTATTACAGGCAAATACGCAAACTGATATTCTATCCTCGATTAGGGACTGTCTAGTGGCCCTAACCTTAGAACAAAAAACACTTAAGTCTGCCATGAAATCATCCACTTGTGGCCCTAATCATGACTCCTCATTAATTGTAGATCAGAGGCCGAATTCCAGAAATGTCTCATTTCAGCTCCCAGCAGCGATTGAGAAATCAAACTCTACTCAAGAAGTACCACACATAAAGAAAGTGGCCTCATTGATTTCGGGCAGTGGGAACAAAAAGCCTCCTCAACTACATTCAATATTCCTTAGTTGTCGAGGAGGATCCTTTCTACCATACACTATGAATAGAAGGAGTATCATGGAAATATTCTCTGATATCCCAATGTTGGAGGGTCTTGCATCAGGAGATATTGACTGGGTCGAATTTCCTGATGAAAATGACTCGACTGTTTCTTGTCTCTGGATTAGATCTCGTGTCATTTTTAACATCATATGGTCTGCGAGATCGGCGCTTTTTGAACTTGGATTCAAACTAATTCCTACCAATGGTGAAAGTCCCCTTATTGAGGGCATACAACAATCAGAAAGAATGGAAGCTGTGGGACTAATCCCTGCAACTTTCCCAAAAGAAAGCACAACATCTGCAACAAAATCCAGTAGCTGCTGCTGTTATAAAAATGTATAACTAGTATTTGATGAGTCATGTCCCCTTACACATAAAATCAGAATTCTGAGTTCGAATACTAGAGGACACAAGCACTTATTGAACAACTCAAATTGTATAATAACAAACTTTTCGCCATCCTTGGACAACCATCATATTCATCTGGCCCCTGCGATTAAAGGCCAGAAAGGTAGACCAATGTCTGGTCTAGCAATAATTTCGGACATTTCCACTATAACCAATGTAGCTGATTGTCCCTCTCCGAATTCCTTTATGCAACGGTCTATAATTTTGATTCAGAACACAAAAATTGCAATTATTAATCTCTATTGGAATCCTGTGGCTATTCTAACCTCCATTTTTTTTAAAGGATCTCAACACAATTATGGAAAACATTGTTGCCACCTCTAATATCACACATATTATTTTGGCTGGAGATCTGAATATTCATCTCCTTTTGTCATCCAAAAAAGGAAATTCGGAACGGGCCTCTCAGTGGTCCTCCTTTGTGAAAACTTCGGATCTGCTAATGCTGAATGGTGCTCTTAAAACTGATATCCCCCCTTCCCATACTTGATCAAGTGGACAACATAAAGCAATCATCGATTATGTTTATGTAGATAGAACGCTATTCAATCAGATCTCCAAGTTTGTTATTTTGCCTTCCTTGGATAGTGATCATCTGATGTTGACGATTGAATTCATGGTCCATGCTCAGGGCAAAGTACAGGTATGTCAACAACAGCTAAAAAATATGAATGTCAATTCTCAGCTGAATAGATTACACTGGACGAATCCTGCCTTAGAAGCGTTGGGCAAAGATTTAGCTAATGATCATCGTCTCCTCTTCGAGGAAGCACTTATTCCTCTAGAATACCATGATAAAATGCATCTATTTGCCTCTCCTAGTACATCGGGTGGCAAAATATATAATAACACCCGTCCTACTCATGTATTTGACCAATCAATCAGACATAGAAGTCCTTATTTCGGAAACAGAAAAGGCAATCCTTGCTTCTTTTGCCGAAATATCGTGACTCGGCTTTGCGTAAAATAAAGACTGATTACAAAAATTGGATAAGGGCGCATAAAGCAAATATGTATCAAAACGATGGTGAGCAGTGGCTTCATGTGGCACAGACAAAAAATACCTCTCAGATCTGGAAACTAATCAACTCAGGCACAACGTGTTCACAATTATCATCTCAAATTAACAGTGCATCTGAGAAATGTTGGGTTGAGTATTTTACGAATATGTATGATCTCCCACAAAATAACTGCTATCAAGAGCTATTGAGGTCGGTTGACCCCCGGTTTTCTCTTAAATTCGATCGGGATGATATATTGTTCTACATTAATAGAGCAAGCTCATCTAGAGCCCCAGGCCCGGATAGTCTGTCAAATTATATCCTAAAACAGAATCCGAATCTGTGGGCCAGTATCTTATATACTGTATTCCTCTCTATCCAGGTAAAGCAAAGTATTCCTCCATCTTGCTGTAAAGCCGTGATAGTCCCCATTTATAAGAAAGGGGATCGCATGAACCCAGCAAGCTATCGCCCAATATCGCTTCTTGACGCACCCGGGAAAATCTTTACCAGAATTATTCTGAGAGATCTTAACATTTGGTCCTTTAATGAAAACCGACGCGACCCCTTTCAGACGGGCTTTGTAGCGGGCCTTGGTACGGCTATTAATATAACTACACTTAATGCTATTAAAGCAGCCTATGCAATAAAACAGCAACCTCTCTAATTGGCCTTTTTCGACTTTCGAGTCGCATTCGACTCTGTCGACCAACAATTACTATTTAACAAATTGTCGAGCTTTGGCTGCCCATCATCTCTCATCTCGTTAATAAAGTTACTACATTGTAACACCACAATGCAAGTCAAACTGAACCTGAATGGGTTGTTATCCGAAGCCATCCATACTAAACACAGCCTCAAACAAGGCTGCATTCTTGCATCAACCCTATTCAATTTGTTCATTTTTGACTTAGGCACAGAATTTCTGAAGGTAATCAATGATGCACCTAAGCTCGGCAAGCAAACCATCGCATGGCTTCTCTATGCAGATGACCTGGTCCTAATTTCGCAAACGCCCAATGGACTTCAGTTGCTACTTAATCAGATGGAATCTTTTGTTGCCAAGAACAACCTAACACTTAATCTGGAAAAAACTCAAGTTATGGAATTGAGAAATACTAACTTGAAACATCGGAAATACAATGAATGGATTTTGCAAAATCAAAAATGAGTGGTAGTTAATGAATACAAATATCTTGGTATTATGTTTAGCAACTCAGCCACGAATAAGCCACAACAAAGCAGTATACATAGGAAAATGTTATCTTTAATCTCGCAGGCCAAAATACTTCTAGCCAAGTTTGGTAAGTTTTCTTGTTCCCATGTTTTAACATTTTACCTACAAAAGGTAATTCCCATTATCACCTATGGGGCTGAAACTTGGACTACTCAAAAACGAGGGTACTGGGATAGAATGGAAGCACAGTTCTGTAAAAAAACACTTAACCTTCCCAATTCAACCCCAAATGCCATTCTGCATTTGAATTGGGCACCCTTTCGATACACATTCAAGCAGCCTGGAAAAGATGCAGCCTCCTTCGAAAATGTCTTTTAGGCCTAACGGCAAATAATGTGTTAACAACATTGGCAGACTATTTATTGCGCTCTCAACATCTGTTTCCAATGAATTGGAGAACCACTGTTCTTGATAACTTGAGTGAAGCAAACCTATCATTAGATTTGCTACTCAATAATCCGAACAGGGCAAAACTGAAGCTGTATCAATTTGACTGACATTGCACTCAACAAAAATGTCTAGAACTAAAAGATTTTGATAGAGCACTGTTTGGTCATAAATAATTCTGACAGACAGCTGATTATTTATTGAAATGTCCTTCAGCCACATTGAGAAATCAAATTCTAAGATTCTGCTTGAATTTATGGCCAACGAATCAAATTTTATTGAGAAGAGGTTTAATCAAAGCAGAAGTTGCACAATGTCGATTTTGTAAACTTGCTGGAATGGAAGAGACTCTTAAACACATACTGATTGTATGTGTTGCTCTAAAAAAGCAAAGAGAAACAACTCTCCACAAACTAACTCAATCACATTACATATCTCGCTCTGATAATGAATTATGGTATGAATTGTTTGCCACACCTAAAATTTCAATAAGAATAGCTACTATGCAGTTTCTAAAATCAATATTGCATACAGCTGACTCTTCAATCAGTCTTTTATGTTGATTCATCGTAATAGTGAGATTAGTGTTATTCAAAACTGAATTTTTTGGTGTGTGGTTTTTGAAGTCTGAGTTAGTTAATCACTATTTCTATGAATGTAATCATTGATGAATGTAACTCGGGTTCTTTCGTTGAGTTATGTAAATAATGTGATTTGCATTTATGAAATTTTGTCTCTTCCTTCTGAGAATTTCGAAAATATTGACATTTGTATGTGCATATTTTAATTAATGATGATTGAGAATGGAAACTATGCATTTTAATGAATCATTTATGTAAAAAATTTGTTTTGAAAGGTTAATTTATTTTAACCAACCAAAATAAAATTAAAAAAAAGAAAGAGAGAGATCAATATTTCTTTGTTACATTAACGTTGTCATATACATCATTATATTTCTTCATTTGATGCTTCTTCTTTCTGTCACGTTTGTACCTCTGAATTTACACCTTTCTCCTATTAAGTTTGCATTTCTTCTTCTGCCATTCCAATTTCTGTTTCCTGTGTTACACTCTCATAAGCTTTTCGTACGTCTGTCAAATGTATCCAATATCTCAGACCCTTCACCTTTATGGCAGTGGTTGTGCAGTATACCACTTCATATGGGTGATGAAATCTTGGAGAGTTCCACCGACGTACGAAACTTCTCACAGACACCATCTCCCCTGGCATTAGCTGACTTATTGGACTGTCTGCTGCTGGTGTTATTATGTCACTTGTTGCTTCTTGTGTGAACAGGGGTGCTAGCTGCCTGGCAATCATACTGGCCGCTTTTGTGAGCTTAGTCAAGTATTCATTAAATTCTTCCCCTAGTACTGTTGCACTTCCGTGAGCATCGGACTGTCTGCGGAGTGGGGAGTGTGCTGTATGCATGCGTCTTCCTGTCACAATTTCATGGTGGTCCTTGCTGGGTTGATTTCTCAGTTCAAACAAGGCCAGGGGTAAGCAGTACATCCAATTCAGTTTTAGCGTAAAACATAATTTCGGCAACCTCCCTTTCAGGAGGCCGTTTATTTTTTCAACCTGCCGTTCGATTGCGGGTGATAAATAGTGCACAGTTTATGTGTTATTCCCAGCATTGCTGTTACTTCTTTGAACAGATCATTGACAAAATGTGTCCCATTATCTGAGCGTATTACGTCGCAGATTCCCCAGCGCGGAAACACTCCCCGCACTAGGAACTTTGCAGTGCACTTTGCATCCGGGTGGGTGCACAGCTCTGCTTCCACCCACCTTGAAAACGGGCAAACCACAACTATCATGTAGCGTGATCTGTTGCATCTTTCTCCCACGTCGGTGTAATCATTATGCAGCTCTCTAAATGGACCGGTTGGTTTGGGCAATGTTCCTCGCAGTGTTCTCAGTGTCATCCCTGAATTATATATCTGACGTTGTACATTCCATGGCCATTTTTGATATTTGCTCCTGCAGCCCTGGTGCAAACCAATTTTCTTGTATCTCTGCAGCAATGTGTTGTTTGGCATTATGAGCTGGGAAGTGGAGCTGTGGAAATACTATTTCTAATAGTTTATGGGGAATCACTACTTTACCTGTATTGTTTTGACGCCAAAGGAGGTCTGTGGACGACTGGCTACAGCCTCTTTTTTCCCACAACTCCTTCTCCTCCGCTGTCGCCCTTCTTGCAATTCTAATATCTAGGAAATGGGCATTGAATTATACCCATCAGGGCGATCCTCTTCCACATGTTTCCATAATATGTACTCACCTGCTTTTCCCTTGGCTAAATATGATGCTTCTGATGCTGCCACGTTTCCTAAAGAGATGATGTCATTATTGTTTGTATGGGCCTGGCATTTCACTATGGCTACAACTGTAGGTTCCTTTAGCGCCTTTATCAACTCTTTTAGTAGCTCATCGTGCTGCACTGGGGATCCGTCCGCTCTGTGAAATCCTCTTCTCCCCCATCTCGCCAATCCCCCATGCACTGTTGTGGTCATGTATGCAGAGTCAGTATAGATTGTTACTGCACATCGCTTTGCTGCATGTAGTGCTTCGATGAGTGCTACTAACTCTGCTGCTTGTGCTGAGTAGTGGGCAGGTAGCATTTGTTGGACAAGTACTTTATATTCACCTTCCTATAGTCGCACAACAGCCACCCCCACATGTTTCTCTCCTGTCTCTGAATTTATTGATGCTGACCCGTCTATGGAATATGTTTCTCCTTCAGATAAGGCATTTTTGCTTACTGTGGGTGTGTCTCCATCCTCTTCTCTGTATGTAGCACAACCATGTGTTTGCATGTCTTCCACTGTGCATGCTTCTGTGATAAATGTTGAAGGTTTAACTGTTTTACACCTCACTATGTGTATGTTGGCGAAGGATAGCATAATCTTGTAAGCTGTTGCTCTTTGTGTTGTCAGTGTGCTTGTTGATCTTTCTAATATTGTGATTAGTGAATATTCTACAAACAGCGTCACAGAACATCCCATCACAATCGTTGCAATTTTCTCTATTGCGAATGCTGCGGCTGCGAGAGACTGCTCGCAGGCGAAGTGTCCTTGCATCACTGAATCTAATGTACCACTGTAGTACACCAGAGGTTTATGACCTGACAATGTTTTTTATGTTAGTACTGCTTTCATGAGTATCCCATTACAATGTGAGAATAAGTAGAACTCGCGTTCATAATCTGGGTTTGCGAATACTGGTGCTTTTGAGATCAGTTCTTTTAATGTGCTGAATGCATCATGCATTTATGCTGTCCATTGTATTTCTGTGTTTTCTCTTTGTGCTTCTTTGAGTCCTTGCAGTAATGGATTTGTGTATCCTGAATATTCTGATATCCAAGCACGGCAGTAATTGCACATGCGAGAAATGTCTGCATTTCTTTCACAGTCTTTGGCTCATTTACAGTGCGTACTGCAGCCGCCATGTCTGGTATGATTCTTTTACCATCCTTTGATATCAACTGATCCAGATACAACACTTCTTCCTGACAGTAATTTCTCCTTGTCCACCTTGTAACATTTGTGGGCCAGTAATGTCAAAAGGGTAATAGAGTCTTTCCTGCAATTATCTTCATCTTTCCCGCAAATCAGGAGATCATCCACATATTGAATTGAATCTTTGTGACGATATTGCCTAGATCTTCATGTAAAATTCTGTTGAATATACTTGGGCTCTCACAGTATCCCTGAGGTAATCTACAATGCTCATATCTTTTCCCTCCCAGGGTGAATGCTGTCAAATATTGTGACTTAGGGTCCAATACGACTGAGAAGAATGTGTTCTTCAAGTCTACCACTGTAAAGTATGATGCATCTTTTGGTATACTACACAAAATTGATGCTGGATTTGAGACCAAAGGAAATTCTTTTTGTATGACGTCATCAGGGGGCGTAGGTCATGGATCATCCTTCACGCCCCACCCTTTGCTTTCTTGATGGGGTAGATGCAAGTATTACATGGTGAATTTGATGGCACTATTATTCCTGACACTAGCAGTGCATCTATTGTCTCTTTTATCCCTTCTTCTGCTTCTCTGGACAGGGAGTATTGTTTTATTTGGGGCAGCAACGCCCCTGGTTTGAGTTTTATTTTTACGGTGTCACCTCGCACAGCAGACCCACGTCATGTGGTCCTGTGGTCCACAGTTCGTGTGGCACCAGTTGCATATCATCATTGAAAAAGGAAGGTGTACCCCTACCACTGCCAATAACTGTACTGGTACCTGTCTTGTTTGTATCATGATATCACAGGGGATTGCAATCTTCATTACTATTTCCCCATCGCTGTCTGAATCAGTAAAAATGTCCTCGTCGGACAAGTCTCGCAGTGCAATGTTAGCATTAATGCACAATACTGTTCGCCACTGACACCCATGTATGTCCATTCCTATACCTGCTATTCTTTGCATTGACTACTGTACTGCATGCAAATCTAAGGCCATTACTGTTCCTGGCATTATTTCTGGGCGTGCTATAGGACGGAAAACAAACTGTGCTGGCACTCTCCATTCTTGGCGCTTTAAATCAGGGACCACTCGTGTTAGTGTTTTTAGTCCCTGGATGAACATGTCTGGATCAACTGGTAAACCACGTACCTCCGGTGCTGTGGCTCGTGTGTGTACTACCAACATCAATCGCAATGGCCAGATCCCCGGGGTCGATCAGACTATCGCTCTTTCACTAAACGATATAGTCATATTGTGGTTGCTGAGGAGGTCCCTCGTACTGTCTTCCTTCCTACTGTTACATCCAAATCTTCTGTGTAAGGAACTTCAACCACCACCCCAGAGAACCCTTGCCTTTCCAATTTGCGATTAGATAACGGAAACCTGCCTTCTTCTAGGCATGATTTTTCTGCTCCCGAGTCTACCATAAAAATGAATTGTTTATTCCCTATCTCCGCCCCCACCAATGGTTCCTCAGCTGTATCGAGGGTCGTTGATAGTACTGGACATGCAAGTGCTGTCTGTGGGCTGTCCTATGCTGGATGGCTTGTCGTTCCCCCATTGTCAAAAACTTTCCCTGATACCACTGCCACTCCACCAAAGGCTATAGTTGCACCATTTGCTGTTGTGACAAAAGGGTTACCTTGTACATGTGTCATGTGTTCACGGTATTGTGGGTGTTGTTGAACATTACACGGTGGTGCTCAGCGCTCATCGGTGTATCTCTGATCCTGCTGTTCTTCTCTCCCTCCATCTCCCGTTGGCAGCCCATATGGGATCTCTGGGTGGGGGTGGCCATACTGCTGTTCATTTTGATAATTATTCATGGGTCTGCTTCTACACTCTCTTGGAAAATGTCCCCACCCTCCGTAATTCCAACAATTCCCTTGTCCTCCCATTGGACGATGTACCTCCGTACCCACCATCCCCTCCATACCCTGGACCACCCCCTCATTGCTCTCTGTACCCACCTTGTCCTCTGCGGGCGCTCCCACTTGCCATTGTGGCCCTCCGTACTGTTCCTCACCATTCCACTGCTCCTGTCCATTTCTTGCCCAATTGGCTGCCATTCTTGCTTGTATTACTATTGACCCTTCCTCCTCCTCTCTGTCCCTGTCTGTGGGGAGCACGGCTTGAGCTGCTGTGACCTTCACTAGTTTCGTCTGAATTAGTTTTGCCTCGTCTGCCAGTCTTCTCTGTGCTATCTCTTTCTCCCTTTCTTTGATCCTTTTGCAATGGTGTGCTATGGTGCTTTGTATCTTAGGCCAGCCTTTGGCCTCAAGCCCAGCTATTTTATTGAGCAATTTCTGAACTTCCTTCGGGAGCCATCTTTTTATTATAAAGTAAAACAGGGAAGTTGACTGATCCCAGGCCATGCCTGTCTCTGCTCTCCACATCTCCTGCACCCGTAAAATGAAGGCCATTGCATCTTCCTCATCATTCATTGTGCATTGCATTACTGACTGTAAGTCTTGTGTCTCTGGGAATGTGTCCCACAATGCGTCCCAGATTCTTGCTCTTACTGAGTTGAAGGAAGCACCATCATGTCGGTCACAATCTAATGTTCTTCCTGGGAAACGTGCTTTTGCCCAAACCCGATCAGCTTGATCACCCACTGCGGACACCAGCAAACTTTTAATGTCACCTACTATCAAAGGAATCCCTGCAGCATTTTTCTCGAATGCATATATCCATTTTATCGCACCTCCTGACAGCAGGGCAGTAATTTCAACAAATTTGCCTTATCCATCTTTGCCCAGGGTGTATCATTTGGCCTCCCTCCTCCCCGATGTATCAGGGCAGCTGCAACCTTCCTTTTGTTCCTTTCCCCATACTCACCTTTGTCCCTCGTTTTCCCAACACGGCCATCCTCCCCACTCTGTTTCTCAGCCTCCCATTCCATTCTTCTTCCATTTCCCTCCCCAGAGGTGTTTTGTCTAACCTCGCCAGTGCTCCTCCCTCTGCAATCCCTATTCTCCTCCCTTCTAACTCCTCTACCTCTATGTCACACCACAGTTCTTCCGCTCCTCCCGATGCCATACCCTCTCCCATTGTTTCTCCCTCAGGTGTGTGTGGCTCCAACTCTATTATCCTTGTTGGTTCATCATTTATTCGAAATAATATCTCCCCCTTCTTCCATCCTTCTTCTATGGATCTGTTGGGTGTCCGTGATCTCTGTGTCTGATCGACCCTGGAAGTGCCTGATCCACTCTGTTTGCACATATCTCTTAGCCTGGATAGTTCACTTCGGGCTAATGATAACCTTGAGTCTAAATCTTCTGTGAACTTTCCAATATCTATTGCCGGGGTACTCACCTGTCCACTCGCTCTTGGGCACTCATATGGTGGGGGTGCTGTGGGTCGTGGTGTGGTTGGGGAGGTGTGTTTTGACACATACACCGGATCACTGTATCCCTCAGCTGGCACTGGTTTGTTTAAGAGGGGGTATATTTTTACAAACTCTATTGGCCCTTCCTTTTCTTCTCCCTCCTTTCCATTACTCTCTATTGCCAGGGAGATGCAATATGTTCCTTTATTTGCTCTTTCCTTCTTATTGGAGGCACCTCTTCAAATAACCTCCATAGGTCTAATATCTCCCCACTATTCTGTAATTGTTTTCCTTTATATTTTACAAATAGACATGTGGCCACCATATCTAGTATATTCAAAATGATTCTCCCTGCGGCCATACCTGTGGTAGCCCTTCTACTTTTAATTCTGTGATCCATTGATCATGGTATTTAGTAATTCTCTCTGCATAACCTGGTAGACTCTGGCAAATATGGGCAGTGGTGTTTCGGCACCCATGTTAAGTTCTCCTCCCTCCCTTGTACTTCTTGCCGGTGTGTATGTGTTATGTAGTTACAATGCTATTTACACCAGTATTGTGTTGTTGATATACCACTTCTATATACCTACACCGAGTCTTAAAGAGTGTCACACTTACAACGACCACTTATTCATAGGACATCAGTACAGTTATTTTAGCCATTATCAAAATGCAGTGATCACAAAAGACATAACAAATTCAGTACATCACATTGACCAATAGACAGTTCACCTACAACACATAACACATACCCTCCCTCTCTTCTCTCAATACTCTTATTAATAAGGATCTCCCTTACCCCAGGATTTTACACCTCTTATCCTTTAGGTTGTCTTAATATCTTTCCGTAGATCAGAAAAGGAAAAGAATAAAGTGTTTCTAAATTGTTCTCCGAGTCTTCCCTTTATGCGAGACTCCCACTGATTTCTTCTATTTTCCACTTATTCCTAGTACTGGTCAAGATAGCACTATGCAGCGCCGCCTTCTACCCCCTTGCAGAGCTAGGTTCCCGTCTTCCCTTTTCACCGTGTAATCTCCTTAACTCATCCTAATGGCCATATGCAGAGAAAGAAAAAGAATAGAAATAGTAGCTATTATACCCCCAAGAGTCCCTTTAACTTAGTCCGACCTCGTATACTATGTTCTACCTCCAACTACTTTTAATGTCGCTCGCACTTGATACTCACGTGTCCGTCTTGATCCGAGACCCTGCAGACCCGGTCCGTCCAGGTGCTGCCCCACACTCAATGGCTGCCCCCGGCGAGCGGGACTATGGGTTTTGTGAAGCGGGACCAGTACCCTTTCGCACTACTGCGTGCGCACGTCTAAGCATACCAGTTGCCGTAGGCGGGCAGCTCTTTTGAGGGGGCACTGCGTGGGTCTCCACTGTGGCCGGGGTTGTCTCTTGCCAAAAGGAACCAAAGGACAAATCACGTCTAGGGGTCTCCACTTGAAAGTGAGCGTCCCCCAAAAAGGCATTTAAAGCTCCACAATGAGAGTCAATGATGGACACACCCCAGGTGGGAATGAGACCAAGACCAAGTGCGGGTGAATTCAAAAGGTAAAAGTTTATCTAAACCAATATAGGACAAGCAGACAACTCTGCAAACTCCGAGAGCACTCTGCCGGACAATAGAAAGACATTTATATTTATTACAAAATAACGTCATCAGTGAGGTAAGCTATAGGGGGCACATAGTCGTGGGGATTGGGTGGCGAAGACTAGATACTATGCATTGTTTAAGGGCGGTGCTCCATGATTGGCGGAGATCCACGTGGTGCCAATGCAGGGCTGCTCGGGTCAGCTGGGCTCATCTGGGTGGAGCGCTGGGTCCAAGGATGTTCGAGCTGTTACAATTTATGCTACATAATGGTTGCCCTTGCGGGCCACACATACTTTGACCATCATCTATCTAAGTTAACACATGAGACATACTCTTAAACGTTTGACCTGAACAATAAAAGTGGGAACACATGGGTTCAAGTTGCAAAATTACTCATAAGATTATGGTGTCACATTCGCCAATCATTCTGTTAGATCTCCTAAGGCAATTATTTATTGTTTGTTTGTGTGAGAAGAATATATTGCCATTCAGGGGATCAGGGGTGAGCCGGGGCAGTACACCTCAGGAGGGGCATGCACTCTTACTTCAAAGAACATTATGATTAAGATGAGGGGCTTGCTGTCCATATTTCATTAACCGGAGTCTGGGGGTGCCAGGCAGATTCATGGTAGCATTGTGAGTTACGGGAGCTGAGGGGAGGGTACATGCTTGGTGCAGGCTCAACGAAAGGGGTGCGAGGTTAGAGTTGTAGCATCACATCATTCACAGGGCTGAGGCTTTGAATCCTGGCCCGGCCAGAGGGGAAGGGTAGGTGGGGGCTGTGCACACAGGGGTATCTGAGAGGGGTGAGGAGAGAGACGGCTAAGTAGCATGTTAGGCAGTACATTCGCTACGTTGTGAGGGGCAAACATAGAGCTTACATTCAAAATGAGGTAGAAATAGGTTAGTGTGTGCATTGGTACAGTGAAAAGTCTGCAACGTTCTGCTTATAATATGACGTGCGTAACTCAATACTCAGAGGGTAAACAAATGGTACAAGAGACACTCTATTATACAGTCGAACCCATTTCATTAAAACCATACATATTGCAATACTTTTGTTATGATTACCAAATTGCAGTCCTTGTCGGCTTTGTATTCCTGTTACAGTGATTTTTTTAGTATATTTGCCCAGAATCTGAACCCTTAGTGCTTAATGCGACTGCAGCAATATTATAAGTACATTTTTCTCCTAGAAAGGCACTTTAGTGGGTTGCGCTTCTGGTATAAACGTTATAGACACAAATTGTTATGTTTCCATGAAATATATTTATTCTTTTGTGTGTTCTTGCTCATATTTACATTACACAATTGACATTTTATTTCTTGATTGCATTAATTTTCATGCAACTCAGATTCTGATTTTTCTCCATTGCATTAACTTTCATGCAACTTTTAATTTCAATTTTGCTTCTTCCATTCCTTATTTACAAATATATTTTTCTTGCATAGTTATCAATGTTTTCCAAAATTGCATTGATTTTCATACAACTCAAGGTTTAGGTTTTCAACTTTCAACAGGATCCCGCATCTGTGGACATTGTGCAATTTGTACTCAACCGATTGGACCGTTAAAAATAAGACTTCAAGAACATCTGAGAGCAATCAAAAATAAAGACACAAGATATCCGATGGCAATACACTACAATCAAGAACACCAATTAACAGAAATCAAAAAAATTTAATTTCTGGGCCTAGAAAGAGTTGACACACCAGAGAGAGGCGGAAACAGACAACTCCTGTTAAGAAGAAGGGAAGCAAAATGGATATGTACCCTAGACACTTGCCACTCCGGCCTGAATTCAGAACAAGACATGGCTTATTGGCTATAACAGTCAGATTTCTGTTCCAATGTTTTTTAATGAACATTTTGTACACGTATACAGATCAGAGTTAGAATGAAATAGATGTTATAGAAATGCTACAACAACTATATTTGTGAAATGTTATTTATATTGCATGACCAAATTGTCTTTGTTTATTTACTTAAAATTGTAAAATCTGTTCAGCTCACTTTTTGCCCATGCTATTTATCCTGCCTTGTATGGCCTTTTTTGAATCTCATTCTAATAATCTTCCTATTTTTTATCTCATTTTATCTTTTCATTGTTTTTCATCATTCTTTTCACTTAAAATAACTCTCTTATCTTACCATTATATTATACTCAGGACGATCTATTCTTTAGTTAAAATAATTTCTCTTATATTCCGTTTCAATAAAAATCACACGCGGCAGTAAAAATAAACAGGAGCAAAATACACATTTCAAAATGGCTGCCTGCCGATTTTGCGTGACGCGTGACGTCATCACGCCCCGCTGCACGGTGATGTCAAGCGTTATGTGATCGCGGGCCATAAAAACAAAGAAAAACAGAATATCAGCCAGCGCGGATCCTGGCACATCCGAGAGGCATTTGTACCGAGGAACAAGAAACTGAAAGGCAACTTCTATGAGGATTAGCTAGGAAATGTTACTCTTGGATATACTAAATACTTAAACCAGGGAGTCAAGATATGAGATACTGGAAGTTATGTAGTCTTTGAAAACAAGGTGTAGCCCTTGGAAAAATGTAACTTTTTGATATGCATATGCATTCAGGTTTTATGTATAAATTCCCAAAAATATGTATGGGTCAAATGATTGGCTTCACAATTTTTCAGATAAAAGTACGTTGAACATTGCGGAAAGAGAAGAAAAGGAGAAGAGAAAAATAGAGAGAGATTTCCACTTAGACCTATAACAAGGAAGAAAGTTACTTTAGGTGAGTGAATTAAACAGGTTACAAAAACAGATATATCTACTCTCCCACCCCATCATTCTAAATATATTATTATATTTCTACTTTTTGATTTCTGTTCTTTTTCCATACTTTCTCCTCAGTATCTCTCCTGAAGAGCCACGGTCACATACCGTGGAGAAACATGTGTTGAGAGAAATAAACCTAAATACAAGGAATGAAACTTGAAAACCTAAACCTTGAGTTGTATGAAAGTCAATGCAATTTTGGAAAAAATTGATAACTATGCAAGAGAAATATATTTGTAAATAAGGAATGGAAGAAGGAAAATTGAAATTAAAAGTTGCATGAAAGTTAATGCAATGGAGAAAAATCAAAATCTGAGTTGCATGAAAGTTAATGCAATCAAGAAAAAAAATGTCAATTGTGTAATGTAAATATGAGCAAGAACACACAAAAGAATAAATATATTTCATGGAAAAATAACAATTTGTGTCTATAACGTTTATACCAGAAGCGCAACCAACTAAAGTGCCTTTCTAGGAGAAAAATATTGCAATACTTAATTGAATACATTTGAAATCGTACATTTTTAGGACATCATCGTGTATAAATGGATATCATACATTACTTTGTGTATTGTGCAGCAACAGTAATCCTTGATTAGTAATAAAAAGTCTTGATCATACACTTCATGGTTTCGTGTTCGATCTGGGATGGGTGAGGGCCATCTTATTTCAATATGTACAATCAATCTCATAGACTTGAAGCAAATTTATCGTTCCTTCAGATGGCTTAGCTGCATGGGGGAAACAGGGTGGCACACAGGCTTAGCATACATGTCCTGCACTTCAAACGAGGAACAGGGTTGGGCGTTATCCACAGCATATGTCATGAATGTCCGGTCTGCGAGAGTACAGGATAAGTTTTATGGAGGTAGCTTGTTTTTCTCAGACCCCAGCTTCAACCCGGTCATCTGCAGGTCAATGATGGACTGCGGAAGGTGAAAGATGCAGTGTTTGTAATGTAGCTTGTTCGCGCCTAGTCTCCCGTGAGATCAGTCCTGCAGCAGAGCCGCCAAGGGGAGGAGTGTGAGGGAAGCGCCAGGCTCGCTGTGCGTGGTCAGGAGGGTAGAGCTGCAGCCCTGCAGACTGCTTGTGCCAGTGAGGCCTAAATTATCATGTTCAAAATGGAGTCTGAGTGTATCACAAAATGGAGTCTGGTCCATCCTAACAGATGAGCATTACAGCCGCATGTGTCGGCCCACAGTCATCCTGCATCCCTGGCCACGGGCGCGCGGGTGGCTGCTGGACAAGTCATAGTCTAAATGCTTGGAGAGAATGGAGGGGAGGGGGGCCATAAAGACCTTTCCTCCCATACACCATGCTCTGTCCTAGAACACCAGGCAGACAGGAGTCTTTGTTCACATCCTTAACTCCATCCAAGGCATAACCTTTCACCCAGAAAGTAATGGTCAGCATCTGGCCTACTCTCAGGATACAGCCTGCAATTGAAAGGTAGTGTACACCCTCCTTACACTATGTAAGCCCAGCCCCCTGGTATACATATAGACCCTACTGCACGAGATAGTATTTTTAATTCAGACAGGTTTCAAGCTAGAAATAGACCAGAAATGCAGTTTTATTATTTCTAGTGTGAGCGACTCCAATGTAAAAATGGTGGTTTCTCTATTTCTAACATGGGAGAGTCTACATTTTGTAGCACTAGGCATGCTGGTGGTGGAAATAGAAGTATTACTATTTGTAAACTACTGGACAGGCAACACTGCTGCAGAAATTGAGTTCTCTCCACGGGGGGCTACTACAGGTGGGGATTGAGGAGACAACAGGAGGGGGCCTTACTGATTTCAACATAGATATTCACAATTTATTTAGGTAGCCTGCCTCTGAATCTTAATTCTTTTTACATTTATTGTGTTATAGTTTGGAACTGCATGTTGTGTCCATTTTCTGCAGGCCTTCTCTGGGCCCAACCACTTCCAAAGTGGGTGCCACATATAATCTGTATCGCATATAGATGCCTCTGGTTTTACAGCAAGGAAAACCTTCCAACTATTTGGGTAAATTACCCTTCGCTTGGAAAAGGGTTGAGTACTCTGTATATAAGTTATAAGAGCTCAACTTCTGAACTGTGTTTCGTCAGTTCCATTCAAACAATTTCTTCTTAATTCTTAAGGGATTACTGGTTTATTCTCCGATGTCCAATCCCAAAGTCCCAAAGTGTCCAAGATATCATAACTGAAATCGGCAAAGCGTCTCACCGACTGAGAGGCATCATCTTTAAGTAATCTTTTGGGATCTATAAATAGCGAATAAACTGGAGGGATTAAGTAGTTTACCAAATAGAGCTAATTCTTTCCAGATAACTATGATTTCCAACGATGTAAGGCCTAGGTCATGCCGTATTAAATGATTCAGATGACTATGAGGTAGAGCAAGTAGACTTACTATGCCCGGTAAAG
The DNA here is from genome assembly GCF_040938575.1 of Ambystoma mexicanum. Taxonomy (NCBI): domain Eukaryota; kingdom Metazoa; phylum Chordata; class Amphibia; order Caudata; family Ambystomatidae; genus Ambystoma; species Ambystoma mexicanum. The sequence goes on along the minus strand of NC_090922.1, from coordinate 1,358,537,945 downwards.
CACCCAAAAAATTACACATATTCTAGAGTTTTATTTCTAAACCATACGTGATTATTGGGACTATTTTCAAAGAGTAGTATTTAAATGCTGTAAGGATAAGGAATGTAGGCAATCTGTAGTAAATTCTTTTAAGTTGAGACGACAAGGGTTTACCTTATTTCTTGTCCTTTTTCGATCTTCTGCATAGCGAGAGAATTGGAGATTGGGAAGCCCAAGTATACAAGACGTCGTACTCTTTCAACCTTAGATCTTGACATCATCTATCTCATTGTCTTGGGTTTACTTTATTTTGAAAGAATATTTTTGGATTTCTGCACATTTACCACAAGGTTCTTTGATTAGAAATGTGCAGAAAAGGCCAAACGTTCACACTGCAACCCTATTGGTGTGCGGTCGAATAAGAGAATGTCATTGGTAAAAGCAAGTCAATGTAGTTGAAAATGGCCTAGTGGTGTGGATCTGACTTAATATCCTTCCACAGGTCTTCAATGTCTGAAATGTGTAGGTTAACGAGAACTAGTGCTAACCATCCCTATCTGAATCTTAATGCAACTATATGGTTAGATTTGGTAATCTGTTCATAACCTATGAACATTTGTGGGTCACTTAAACTTTACCAGACAACCCATGGATATTTGTAGGTCACATTTTACAGGATACAAGCAGCAATAGCCATTGGTTAGCAGAGAATTGGCTCATAGAACTATAAGTCAGTCAGTCGCATAGTTAATGAATTCTATATGAAATTAAGTGATCCCTTCAGCCAGGTGAAGTATGTCAAACTTATAGACATAGTTGAAAATACAGAGCCCTGTAGGACTCTGAATTCGGTATTTCTCAGTCACATGAGGACTGTGGAAGCAAGACCATTTATTTAGAGCCTATTTGATATGAATGATTTAAATTGTGCTATAACACACCAGGATAGACCTGTACCCTACTATATTTCCAGGTGGACATGGTGGCTGATATGTCTGACAAATCAGTGATGTGACAATGACACCATCCACCATCTTCCTGAGTTTGTCTATTACAACACCCAGCGCTGACTTGGTACATCTTCCAGATAAATCATTGCCAATTAGGTTTGTGGATGTTGTATCTTTCAACAAAAGCATGCAGCTGAGTTATCAATGCATGTTTTAGGGGGTTTTGAGCAGCACTGAAGATTAGAATGATGTAGAGATCTCTCAGTCCAAAACACAATGAAAGGATATGCTGTACTGAGCTGCAATCCACAGAATTTATAAGAAGAAGGAAATGGAAGGTTTTGTATATCTGCTTCATTGTCAGAAGGTCTTCCTTGTGGATGGACAGAGCTGCCGAACAGGACTACAAAAGAGTAAGACAAATGCAAGCCAGACTTTAGAACTAGCCTGCAGGTTCTCGTGTGTATTTGGCAACTTCAGAAGAGGAGGATTCAGGGCCCAATTCGGAAACTGGTCAGAAAACAGAAACAACACTGTGCTAGAAATAAGTATCCCAGGCTGGTGTCAATGAAGAAGGATAATGACTCATCTGCTATATAAGTTGTTCTCTCTGGTATTGGCAACAACTGGTATTCAACAGGCCTCTACGCTTGGAAAAGGGTTGAGTACTCTGTACTCACCCATTGTCATTGACAAATGTGCTGCTTTTCTCCATTGATTACCTGCCACAGTGAAGGCTACCTACTCATGTCCATGACTCCAGTGTGGCCAGGAAATGAGGAATTAGTCAGCAGTCTCTCTATTTTCTTCACATAGAGGATTGATAAGGAAGGAAGATTGGGCAGGGTGGGTAGGTAATGTAAGGATACTTCCCTAGTTTAGACGTTCTCACTGGGTTCCTTCTAAAAAAAATGAAGGGTTCAATTGCAAGACACTTCATTTATTTTTGATATAGTTGCAGGAATAATCATAATGATAATACAAATTTCACAATTGTACATGGAGCTTCATGTCAGAATCCTCCAGCTTTTAACCACTGTCTTTATAGGTTCTTTGATTGTGTAAGATAATGTCACAAACGTATCATTCTTGGAGGGATGAAGTACTGAGTAGACCCTGCCAGGATTCACACCTACATCAGCTACCCTGAACATAGATGTGCTTAACTCACTCATGTATTCTGCCAGGTATGCTAGATTTGGTACTTTGTATATTTGCATTATTATTGGTGACTTGTAAAGTGCAACAAGACAAACAAGTAATTTCAAAGCACAAAGGGGTGAAGGTTTTGAGAAGGCCCAGCGGGAGAAGTAAATTGGGAGTACAGTAAACCAGTTGTTGGTGGCTAAGATATTATCACAAGAGAGCAATGGTCAGTGGAATAAGCAAACACCAAACCATTTCAGCAGCATACACAGTAGAGGCTCCTTTCAAACAATGGGAATAACACAAACTAAAGTGCAGGCTAAAGGGGGTAGCAAAGGTAACTGAGGTTCATTAAGGCTTGGGCTAGATAGTTCAGTTTCAGGCATAGTTGTAAGCTCCTTCTAAGAGTTCTCTGGTAAGGCTTTTGTTTTGGAGAAATGGACCTTCAGAGCTTGTTGAATCAATGGTAGTTCTCTCATAGTTAGAAGGCTTTGATTGAGTTGCTCCATTGTTTGGCATGACTGAACACAAAGGTTTCACCCCATACTTTTGAAATATGAGGCGGATGCCATTTTTTTTTATTTTGGGGTTCTGTTGGGTCGATCAGTAACATACATCCCAAAGCTATAGAGCTCCTCTTAAATAGTCCTCTTCATAGGATTAGATACAGTATATATTGTTTTGGGGGGTTATATTCAATTGACAGCCATTGAAGGTACGTAGTGCTTCATCTTCATCTAGAAACAGAAAAGAACAGCAGTGAACAGGGCGATCCCAAAACATGTCTCGTACATTAGTAGGAAAGGTCATGAGAGGGACAGGTCAGGACACATGATAGACAGCTGTCTGAGGGGACTGAATACATACAGAGTATTAAAAACAATGGAATAAGGTGCATGGTAGTACAAGAGAAGGAGGAAAATGGGAATAGGTTCAGGGTGCTCTTATGAGGTGCAGATTTGAAGGGGTGGATAGCAGTGGCATTCTTAACATGGGGAAGGGAGTTCCCGGGGAGGAAGTTTAGGGTGGTCAGGCAACTGATAGATTGGGGAAGGATGCTAGAGCAGAGGATGCACAAAGGAGGGTGACCAAAAGTTAGCATTAGCTGGGTATGCACTAGCAAACTCATGCAGGGATTTGAAAACAAGCAGTAGGAATTTACATAGTGGTCAGTTCTTCATGAACCAACATGAAGGCAGTGTCTGGAGGTTGGAGAAGAGCAGGGAATGGGAATAGGTGATGAGGTTGGGTACTTTGTCCATCAGAGAGATCGAATAACGTGGAGGTCAATGAGGAGGCTGGCATAGTAGGCAATTCAGCTGGTTACCGGGATCAGAAGCAATAAAGTGTGAAGGCCATGTGGTATATGAAAAGGGACCACAACGTTGCACATGTGATGGGGAGTCAAAATAATTCAGGAGGAAATGTGATGGTTCAAAGATGTAGGCAGTTTGGTATATTGTAGGCAGGATGGTAGATTACTTTGATTGTGGAGGAGTGTAGAGTTCTTGGTTCCCCACAGATGACCATGACTACAGGTGAAGTTCCACTGACTTCTTTATTTGGTTTCAGCACATTGTGATAATCATATAACGTCAGGTACATCTGGGTTCAGGGCAACATACACCTGCATCCTCCCAGGTAGGCTTACATCTCCAAACTGACCCACATAGAACCCTTGAATCATACATCAACATTCTCACAACCCAGATTCTGTGTCACTCACTTAGCATTCTGCTCCTTCTGCACAAGCAACAAAGAAACCTAATCACTACAAGGAGTTAAGCATTATGCAATGATTGTCGAACAGTGCTGGATTGCAGTAAGTCAATCAGATATGCAAGCAGAGAAGTCAGTGAAGAAGGTAGGAATGTAGCAGAAGACTCGCATGTGTTCTGCGAAGAGGTAATAGAAGAACCCAAAGGGGGAGATTAGTTGACTGAGGGTGGAAGTGTAGATTAGTAAAGGGCCAAAGACAGAGTCTTGGGGGATTGCAACAAAAAGGGGAGTTTGATCAAATATACTTAATTCCCAGTCTCGGGAGGATAGCTCGGTGGCAACGTGTTCGCCTTGGAAGCAAGAGGACACAGAGCAATGCAGGTTCGATCCCCGGGTCCGCGCTTAGAAACCTCTGGGTATTAAGCACTTTATAAATAACCAATCATATCATAACAATCATATCATGAGATGTAAAATGACAGCTGAGAAATGCAGGAGGTAATTCAGTCAAGAGTGGTGTCTTCGATTCCAAGGTAAGAAAAGATTCAAAGAAGTGAGGAGAGGTCGTTGGCAGGATTATTGGCTCCAAACAATGGCTTCTTCTATATCGGTAGGAATTGGTAGGACAGTTTTTGTCTTGAAGCAGGCTGGAAAGATTCCAAGTGGAAGATAGGGTTTGAACAGAGAAGAGCGGTAGGAGCAGATTTAATTGTCAAGATCTGGCGGCATGGGTGGGGTTGTAAGTCCTAATGGTTACATATTGACATAGCTATAGCATCTTATTGGATCAGCCTCTACAATGCAATTTATATTTTGGTTCAGCAATTGGTTCGTGATTCAACAGCTTATCTATGGAGGAGCAACATATGCAGCCTAGTAGCAAAACCAAAAGATCACTGGTGCCCCATACTAAACACTCTGATCACCCTACCCTCTCTGTGGCTAAGAGAAATAGGTATCCAGGCTGACTCAAGGCGTGCAGTGGTTGGTTTAAACACATTTGGAAGGGAAATGTTCATTCCATAATAAAGGCTGGTTGTACAAAGGGTATCTAGAAAGGAGGGTCGAGCCATATCTGCACAAGGATGAGGGAAACAGTCATTGGCCCTCATTACAACACCGGCGATAACCAATGGCGCTATTAGCACCATAGTTGATGCCGGTATTGTAACAAGTCCGCCATGGTGCAATGGGGAATTACCACCCCATTCCAAGGTTGGCGGGGCAGTAATTCCCCATTCCCATTTTTGCACCATAGGGCTCAATGGGAATGGGTATGGCAGTAATTACGGTACTGCAAATTGCAGTACCGTAATTACCTTCAAGGTCCCTTTGCGGGTCCCTACTTTAACGGCTGGTCCAGACCAGCTGTTAAGGTCGGGAGCCGCAAAGGGACATCGTAATTAGGCGCTAAGGGGTTAATGGCGCTGCAGCCTTTTACGGCGCCATTAACCTCTTAGCGCCAGGGTCGTAATGAGGCCCATTGCCTTTAAGGTGAAAGCTCAGATAAAAAATGTAAACCATGCAATCAGGCCCAAGGACATTAGGAAGGCACACTGATAATCCCTGGTCACATGAGGTGAATTCAGCATGACCTACGTTTTTTGTTTATTCAATATCCTCTTACACTAGCATCCTGCAGAGTCATAGGGATTGATATACTGGCAACAGAGTGACAAGCGAGGCAGCATGCCAGTGCAGAAAGGGACATACTGGCTGGAAAAGCGAATGGTGAGCTTTGGGGTGCCAATATATAGAGCTATCAGGGAGTGGAGATAAGTTAGGGAGAAGCGTACATGACCAAGACATGAGATGCCTCAGAATTATACATGTGATAGATGGAGGCTTTATGGTTCACAAGCATGTTAAACCAGATCAAAAGCTGAATAAAGAGTTAACTGGTTAAGGGCTGCATGGCAAGTAAACATTTTGGAATGCTTTCTAGGAGTGGCGTTTAAGTCTGTTTAAGCAGTCCTTCATTGACACATGATTATGAAGAATGTAAGTTGGAGCTTTAGTGGCTTGTGCATCTAGTCAAGAATGCTGAACTGAAAGCCACCGCATCTGTGTCTCCAAACCAACCAACAAATTATAATATTTGTTAAACAGTCTGTGGACAGCCCATGAAGCTGCATAGCATATTTCCTGAATGGAAGGCCCGCAAACTCTGTGCAGAAAGCCTGCATCCAACATGTTGACTTTCCCTGAACTGGGGAAGGTAAAGGAATTCCACTTATTCTGTAGGAAGTATAGATAGCCAGCCTGATCCACTTGATGGGGAAGATCAAGACCCTGCTTAGTAGAATTAAATACAAAAAAGAGGGAATCGGCCGGCTGAAATGTATGAGTGTGGTTACGATGTATGTAGAGAGACCCAGCCATGTCCAAGGAGTGATACTCGGAAAAAGGGATTGGAGGGGATCTACTTGGCAACATCGGAGAAATATATTTTGGGTTTCATGAAACGTGGACACCACATTCAGGCTGAATGAGCAAGGTAAAGACAAGGCTGTCCATAGTTAAAGAAGAGGATATAGGGCTCATAACACAGCAATGCTCCTAATTCTAAAATGTGTCTCCCGAAGGCTATAGCGACCAAAAAGCCACCTTTGTGGAGAGGAACATCAGCGATACTTTGGACTAAGGTTCCAAAAGAGCCTCCTCTAGCCAAGACCAAAGGAAGATCCCAAGGGAAAACCAAGCATTTATTTGGATGGCTGCCCAATGGCATTTTAATGTGGAAATATAGAGGTCTAGTAGGAAACCATCTCTGAGAAAATCTAGGGTACAGGACAGATCCATTTCTAGAACGCACACAGCCCTTTCTGAGCAGCAGGTGGAGAAATGCTCTTCCAGTGCCTGGACGACAAGCAAGATGGCTGGCGTCCTAGCAACTATGCTGCCAATCCCTGCGAAATCACCAAACACTGCAATTCTACCCCTTCCAGCACCAGACTGCTAAGTGAGGCTCTGCGAGGTTACCTAAGAAAGGACCAGGAATAGGAGAGGAAATCGGCCCAGTAGCAGAATCCAAGTATCTCACTGCTCTGACTGACCCGATGCAGGATCTCCAAGGGCATAGTGGAATTATTGCCAGAACTATCGCCCTCTCCTGCTGGATCTTCTTGAAGAACCTCAGTATCAGGTGATTTGAAACAGTTATTGGGAAACAATGATTGGTACCTAATGGCCCTGGTTGGAGGCAAATAGATCCAGTGTCAGGAACCAAAAATGAGGAGTCGGTGCAGAGTCTCTTGAGTCTCGTGAGTCTCTGTCACTCTGTTTCAAGTCTCCTGGAGCTGCTGACTAGTGAACTGCCAGTTTCCTCTTTCTATTTTCATCAACTGAGTGAGGGGTGTGGAGCTCATAAAACCCCCTGCATTCCGCGGAGCGGCGCGGAGTCGGTGCAGATTCTCGTGGGTCTCTGTCACTCTGTTTCAAGTCTCCTGGAGCTGCTGACTAGTGAACTGCCATTGTCCTCTTTCTATTTTCATCAACTGCGTGAGGGGTGTGGAGCTCATAAAACACCCTGCAGCCCGCGGAGTGGCGCAGAGTTGGTGCAGAGTCTCGTGAGTCTCTGGAGGCTCACAAGGCTTGCCAGGCACCATTCAATCTCCCTAACTCCTTTTCCAGCATGAATGGAGAGAATCTTCCCCAGCGAAAAATCTATCATCCGCTAACGCGCCTACAACTGCGGCGCACCGAGCAAGGAGGGGCCAAAAAGATATCCAACACCATGAGCCAGCCAGAAGCAGCCTTTGGGGCTCCACAAGTAAGAAAAGTACTGTGTAACACTTCCCCTGCTCCCCGTGTAATTTCCCTACCACGAGAACTAATACACAAGATTAGCTTAAGTGAACCGGACATTTCTGAAAATGCGGGTGACTGTCCATATATTCCACACAGCATCCCCCATTTACCCCGAATACATCGGGCCCCAAAAAAATGCGAGATTGTGTGTCCTAATGAGCACCTACCTGTGGGGTTGGGGCTGCCATGTGCAGCCGGGGCCTGTGCTGCTGCCGTGTCTGGTTGCTGGTGTACTGTGGTGGAATCTGGGGTCCGCTCGTTCTCTGTGGATTCGGCTGGCCGCGGACCAAGCGCACAGGGGAGGGTGGACGTGCCCCTTGCCGCACTTGAAGGAGCTGATGCGGCGGCTCTTGTGCCGCAGTTGTGAGTGTTGGCTGCGCGTGCTGCACAGTTGTCCAGTCTGCTTGCTGGGATGGAGCATGGTGTGTCCATGCCTGGGGCGAGGCGTCTGACATCTGAGAACACCAGAGCATGGCTGGAGTGCCTGACGGTTTCCCCAAGGGGCCCTGTGAGCGCTCTCAAATGCTGAGGTCCAAACTCAGCCATGCTCACGCATTTCCCAAAGCTGATTGAAAATGACAAGGAGTCCACTGCGGATCTGTTTGTGATGGAAGCACTGGATGCAAACTCTGAAGTGAAAAGTGCTTCGTTAGAAGATCCAGCAAAACACAAAGCGGACTTGTGCCAAGATGAGGGGGTGAGCGTGAGTTTGCAAGAGAAGGCAGATCCCCCACCACCCACAAAGAATAACACACAGAGGGAAACTCTGCAGTCTCCTGCCAAAAGGCGAAACACTTTGGATATTGTGAACAAACTATTACTGGACCTAACGGAACTGAATGGGTCGTTAACCTCAAAACCACCTTCCTCCAGTGATTTGAAACCTGAAGGAACACAAGAATGAGCCCTGGAGACCACAGCAATCACCTTTGCTTCGAGTTAAAGAATCTACTCCGTGGACCTACTGGCCAATGGGTTCCAGAAAAAGAAAAGGTGTGGCCTCAAGCACATCGCCTCCTTTCCAATGCTCACAGAACAGAGCTAGGTCACGCAATAAAATTTCTCCACCAAAATCAGGATCCAATAAGCAGGGTGTGAGTTCTCTATCGAAGGCTCCTTTAATGTTGACCACAGATGAGCGATACGAGTCTTCTACTAATGATGAATCCATATTGAACTCCCCAGAGATACAACGGAATGAGTCAAAAGCAAAACGTATGCTTCATAGAGCCTCTTCAAACCAAATCATGAGAGATGCTCATGTCCAGAAACTAATGAAGGAAGCACTAAATGACTTAAGACCCTTTGTTATGTCCTCATTGACAATAGCGATGGCTCCTATGATCAAGATGTCTGAGCAAATCAACGATAATATAAAAGATCTTTCAACCTTGTCTGCCCTGCTGAACTCTAAAATACCATCTGTCGATCCCCAAGGAGCTTTGGCAACTGCCAAATTATGGGGACACATCCAAAGAATAGATCAGTCACTGAAGGACTTAGTAGATCAGAAATGTGCCAACACCAAGCATAAGAGAGTATTGGCTGAGGTGACACGAGAAGCCTTGGGATTGCTTAAACAAAATCAAAAGTCGAGAAGAGACGAATTAGAATTAGCTGCACTCTCTATCCTCCACTTGCCACTGAAATGAGTGCCAAACAAAAAGTCAAATAAGGATGGGCCAAGCCAACAGCCCGAGAGGCCTACTGCAAGTCCCATAACAGCAATGACTATCCAAATAGGCAAGGAAGTGGTGCAAGCACGGCCAGAGGAAGTTCAATCTGGAAGATCCCCGTTCTCCACAGGCCCTTCGGCCACCCCCCTCTGGCCTGCCCCCCACTTCCTTGAGTAATGATTGCAGTTCACAGGCCGCACCGCTGAAACTAAGTAACCTCAACCATTATGAAAAGAAGAAGACCTCAGATGGCACCAGTGACTTACCTCTCACTGAGGCGCTACCATCTACTTCATCTAATGCTGATATCATTGTTGGGTCTGGTGAAGCTATTCCGCAGGTCTTACAGCCTAAACCAAATTCACTTGACCGAGGTGAAAAGGAAAAGATCTCAAGAGCCTCCAAGGAAACAATTGTGAGTGATACGCTTCCAACAACCTCGAAAAATGGAGTTGGCTGTCCTGGATCTAGTACTAAAAGCTTACCCAAGCAAAATATGAGTAAGGACAAAACTTATGACATATTTCAAAAGCCGAAAATACCTGACTTAAATCAAACTCAGAAAGTAAAATCAAAAAATCAAAAATGTAAAAGGAAACGAAACAACTTAGGCTCAAAAAAATTTCTTAGAAATTTAAAGGCAGTAAATGTCTTCGTAAACACAGAGCAGAGCATCGAAAACCATAAGAAAGATGTTCTCACACTAAAATCAAACGAAAAGCCATCCATCAAAGAATCAATTACTGTGGTTGAAAGTGTGGAAACTTCACAAAACAAGCTTCTCAATCTATCCACATACGAAGAAGACTCATGCTATGAAGATAATGATGAGCAAACAGTAGAAAACTGTGCCAAACCTACTGTAGCACAGAGTGATGATAAGCAAATGTCAAAACCCATTGAAGAATCGTCAGAATGTGGAAGAATCTGCCAACTGGTTCTGCCTATGGAAGGTACTAAAGCATCAAATACAACACAGCTAGAAGCCAAGTTTGAGACCATGGGTGAGAAAAGAAAGCGGCAAGGAGCACTAAGCGGTTTGGCAAAAACTCTGCATGACAGAAATTCCTCAAGAACCTCACTTGATGAAGTGAGTGTGAAGGGTGCCGTGGGAACTCATGGGTTCAATATTCCATCTTGTTCCTCCTCTAGACAATCCTGCCCGAGGGATCTCACACTAAAAACAACTCTTGGCAGAAGCGATAGAACACGAAGAAGCTCAAATCCAAAAAATAGTCCACGTGTTGAGAAACATAAAAAACCTGGAAGATATGTCCTGATTCTTGAACGAATTTTGGACACAAAGGATGGCCTAACGTTAAATAGAAACAGTGATCACAGTCAACTTAAATTATCGATCCAGGTATCAAATATCAAGAAGCCTCAGCAATGGAATAATCAAGTCACAGTGGAACCTAACAGATCTCGACTAAGAATAAAGCCTCAGGAAGGTAAGATCCTTACAGAATTATACGACAAGTACGTAAGTGATGCGACACATAAGAAATCAGAATATACCTGCCTCCTGGATCAGTTCATGTTCACAAACAATGGAGCTAAAAGACCATCGTTCCAATCTAAACACCACTATGATGAACAAGTCCTCGAAAAAAAAACAACTTTGAAAAGAACTAAGGCAACACAAAAAACTCAAAGTTGAACAACAAAAGCAGGCAAATAAAATCAGCAAGCAAAAATACTAAAATTGGCAAATTTCCCACGAGGCAATCCTGTACCAACATGACAGCGAATCCATGCTTGCCAGCCTTAACAACAAGCAACTGACAGCGCAAGCCTGCATTGTGAACATGAAATATGGTAAACATTCATTAAAACCCGTCCGGACCTTCTATAAAATGAAGGTCATTCCGGCACTAATCCATGGAGCCGATTGCGCTTTTGGATGCCCTGTAGAAGTGTGGGCCTCACTGGAACATTCTTTTTGGTCCAAAGTGTTGCGATTACCATTAGGCTTGGCTACCGCGTGTATAAGACATGAACTCAGTCTTCTATCCATTAAAGGAAGGATATCGTGGAACACGCTAAACGAATATCGCAAAACAACTGCAGAGAAGCCGCAACCACAATATAACATCCTAAAAGATTCATCTAAGGCACATTATGATACTGTCCTGTCATTGTGGGCACAATGCTGTGAAAAAATCTTAAGCGACATAGGAGCGGATGGAAACCTGCTACAAGAAAACCCAAACAAGGTTAAATCAATGCTTTGGACCCAAGATTGGATAGATACTGGTGACTCTCGTAAAAAACACAGAATTACGAAACTGATGCCTAATGAAGAGAGAAAACTGAATGAGATTCAGCCTTATCTACAAAAATTTCCAGAGAAAAATCGCAGATCGATGTTCATGAAATATCATCTAAATCAATTTCCCACACGTGAAAATTTGAGTATACGGGAAGCAGAGGGTACAAGATCCCTAGCATGTCGTCTCTGTGGAGAAGACACTGAAACTTTGAAGCATCCAACATTAACATGTCCTAATCTGAGACATGAACGCACAAAGCATTTGGGAAGGTTTATATTGGCAAAACCATCATTGTCCATTGATGAGTGGTGGAGACAATCCTTTCAAGACTCGGACCGCAGTTTAACAATTGAGTTAACGTTCTTCTTGGAATCAATGGAGAAAAAACTGTTAAAGGCAGAAATTAATCTAGAATCCTAATTGTTAAAGCAATTTGATATAACTTAAGCATTGGGTATATGATGTAGCTTTTGCTTAAATTAGTGCCTCGCTTCTGCCAAAGTCAAAAAACATGCCTTGTACCTTCCCTTCGCTGATTCCCTGTGAAAGTCTTTCTGTATCTTAAACTTGCTTGTTAGGCTTTGGCCTTTTGTTTACTTCTTCTTTTTGAAAGGTTTGTAAAAAACCAAAAAAAAATGAAGACTGAGGTGTTATGACAGTGAGGGGGGAAGATGAAAGCGTACCGCGGTAGGAAACATCCATTTTATGTGGTCTGTAAGCATATTCTCCCTTCCTGGAAAATAAACTACCAATAGAGTCTACATATTGGCCTTTCCCATTAGCAGATCATGTAGGCTATCTGTGTTATTGCTTTGCATATATTCCCTCTGCCCACCGATTATTTAGGTGTCTTCTCACCGAGTGGGTGACATGGGTAACAGGTAGTTAAAGAAGTGATGGTAACCTTTTGGGACTGCCTTGAGTTTGTTCCAGTTTGAACAGTGGGCCAGTTCCACCCAGGACCCCCTCCTCTCAACTGATTCCATCTATGAGTTGCCACCAGTCTAGATGGCATTAGTCATAAGGACCTTCGGGGAGAGGAAACATAGGGACATACCTTCAGTATATTGAAGGAGGACAGCCAGCAATGGAGCTCAGCCTTAAGAGCAGGAGTCCGCGGGATCAGAGTATATAATGGTCAACATGCTAATGGTTTTAAATTGTAATTTGATGCACAGCCTTTGAAGAAGAGCTCTGCTCGAAACACGTGTCAGGCTGTGGAATGGAATTAAAAATATATCTCAACTGGTTGATTTATTATTGGAAATTGGCACAGTTCACTGATTATATTCACCTTGTTTCTTACTGAGGGCACGTGGTCTAGGTACCCTCATAAATTCATGTTGAACGCTGCCTTTTACATTCATAATTATTGGCATTAGCGCTGGTCGTTTTTAGTGGCCTTCTGGACCACATTGTTCTACTGTTTAATTTTTGGCCCTGAACCCAGCAGCTGTTGCATTGTTTTTCCTTAATTCAATGGCTGAAGCAGCCGAATATATCCTCACTAGGGATGAGGATATTAAAGCATTATTTGCACCTCGTGGCTCTACTCTGAATCCGTTCAAACGGTTACCTAACATTACTGAGGATCTTAGATCAAAATTTATTAAGCTTGAGTGGTTGAGTATCAGAGAAATCAATAAATTTTGGGAGATGACTACGCTTAAGCATTACATTCAAGAACACAAAATACTGAGAGGTCTTCGTATACTCATTTTGCCGGATTTTGAGGATCCTCAGGATAATGACTTGGCGGTGGAGTGGGAAACCAACCTGACCAATAGTTCTAATAAAATGTTATTATTACTTATTGAGCATGCGTAAAGAGCACACTCTCGTATTGTCAAACAAATTGATGAACTCAAACAAGAAATTCAATTGTTTGATGCACCTTCTGCAACTATTGATAAAAAACTTCAAAACAATGTATAATATACTGAGAATACATCAGGATGAGGTTAAAATGAGAAAATGTAGAACATTTTCGAGAGACGACAGGGATTATCAAGATAATTGGGTTTATACTTACCAGCCTAAATTTGATGATGTGTCTTGATCGCGTAACGTGATGTAGATAGACCCAGGAACAAAGCTAATCCAGGGACTAACCCACCTGAGGATGAGGCTCAGGATGAAGAGGATGCTTACTCTGTGGAATTGCCTGCACAACCTACTGTGGCTCCGCAACCTTTTTTAGAACAGATGAGAAGATTGAAAAAGGGCAACCGACAAGAGGCCATCAGAAAACAGGTCAGGTTCCACTTACCACCCGTTGCCAATACCGCAATGCTCGGGCCCAACCAAGGGGCTCAAGGGGTGGCCAACACAGGCGGCGCCAACGCTGCTTCATTAGGTCAACGGCTAACCAGAGCTTCTTATCAGAAATCCCTGCAGAATCAAATCGATCCAAATCAGTTCAGATAGATTTAATACATAACTTAAGTCAATATCAGCTCTCTCCAGAAGAACACTCACTACTAAATAAAGTTTTATCTTTTGCTCCATCCTGTAAGAATGATTGTGTGCAGATACAGATTGATTTATTCAAGTTTATCAGAAAGTTAAAGCTAAAAAAGTTTTTTGCCACACAGGTTAAACAATATTCTCCTATGACGCCTGTCGCCAAATTATCAGAATTTACACTGCAAACCATGATGAGTACACACATACTTATGTCTATTGATGAGTCAATGTCTGATAGTGAGTCTAATCTCCTTGATACCATGAAGAGAATTAGACATACAGCATCGTAATTTGACAATTAAAGAATTTGCAAACAAATCGAAATTTACTCCAATTTTTTCAGATGATAATATTATAGATACTTTTCATCGGGTAGTGACTAATAATATTCATACATTGTTTGATCGTCGTTCTTCCCGTCCTCATCATACATTTTCTAATTTAACATCAGCACAGCGTCTTGCCCTTCACAAGTTAGCATCTAATGACTCACTTGTGATCAAGGAAGCTGATAAAGGTGGTAAATTGTAATTATGGATAAAGCAGATTACATCTCTATGGCACTGGATCATTTGAATTCTCCTGGGTGTTATGCCATTTTGAAAAATAATCCTATTTCACACATTCGGCATAAAGTTAATTCTCTAATTGACAAATGGAATAAACTAGGTATTATTACCGATGTGGAAAAATGTTTTCTGTTCTCTGACAAACCAACAATGCCAACTGCCTATTTTCTGCCTAAGATTCATAAGCTGTTTGACAAGATACCGGAAGGCAGACCCATTATTAGTGGCCAGGGTGGAATTTTGGAACCAATTTCAATTTATGTTAATGAATGCATCTCACCACTGGTTCACTCCACACCTACATATATACGTGATACCATGCATATTCTTGACATCCTTGCACAATTGCCATATATCAGTGAAGTATTATTGGTCACACTCGATGTTAAATCTCTATACACTTCTATTGATCATCAGAAAGCTATTGACAGTATTACCTATATTTTCCGACACAAATCAGCATCGTATCATCTTCATATTGAAATGATCAAAGTGTATTCTGTGCTGTGCAAAACAATGTTTTCCTTTTCAATGATACATATTACCAACAACTGATTGGGATTGCCATGGGAGCTAGTTTTGCTCCATCTGTGGCGAATATATTCATGCACCAATTTGAAGAACAGTATGTGTTTCAGAACAAGGATTTTTTTCAATTTATATATCTTTGGAAGAGATACATTGATGATGTTTTCATGATTTGGACTGGTAATGAAGTAGAATTAAGAGAGTTTGTTAACTTTCTGAATGTTAACAACTGGGGTTTGCAATTTATACATCACTACTCTAATGATTCTGTAGACTTTCTTGATTTAAACGTCTCTGTGTCCCCTACTGGTTTTATCACTAAAACTTTTCGCAAACCCACTTAGGTTAATGCAGTTTTACATTCATCCAGCTCTCATAAATGTTCTGTTATTAATAATATTCCGTAAGGAGAATATATTCGAGCAAAAAGGAATTGTTCTCTTAATGCTGACTTTGATGCAGAAAAATCATTTATACATGATCAATTTGTACAACGTGGGTATCAACCAAATTTTCTTACCAAGGTTGAACGTGAAGTGTCTAGTATGGAGAGAGGTGATTTACTTAAACCTAAAACTATATCATCTTCAGCTAATATGCCTTTTAACAAAATTAGACTGATCACTCGGTACAACAGTGATAGTAATGGTGTGTATGCTATACTCAAACGTCATTGGCACTTGCTCCATCTCGACAATGATCTAACTAAACTATTGGATTCACATCCATCAATAGTATTCAGTAGAGCCCCCACTCTCAAAAATCTTTTATGCCCGTCTTTTATGGCACAAGCACCCATTGCTAAAACATGGTTAGACCAAGGGCGGCTGAAGGGTTTTCACAAATGCGGGAGTTGCAATATGTATTTATATACATTTGAGTCTGAATCTTTAGATTTTGGGTCCACAGGCACGCATGTCATTAATTCATTTGTTAACTGCAATACAAAGTTTGTAGTGTATTGTATCATTTGTGTGTGTGGACTATTCTATATTGGGAGTACCATCAGGCCACTTAAAATTCGGATTCGCGAACATTTGGCCTCTTTGAACAAACAGGATGCTAAATATCCTTTGGCACTGCATTGGCAGACTCTACATCAATTGGATGATTTCAAGGATTTAAGATTTATTGGTTTGGCTCAGATTTGTTCTTCCAAAAGAGGTGGCAATATGGAACTCAGACTCAGACAATTGGAAGCGAGGCTTATCTGTAAACATAGATTGGTCATTCGTGGATTAAATTCTGATCATGAATTTCACGTTTTCTTATGATTCAACTTGCATTTCAGACAATTTCGGTTTTTTTATGATTCCATCTGCATTTCAGTTAATGTTTAACTTTATATGCTATTAATTTGTTTCAACTAAAATTATTTATGACTTAGATGAGGGTTTATATAATCACCGACTAAACTCCTGGTCCATGTATAGTTTGGCCGTTACAAATGGGTTTTCAAAATCCTTTTAGCTATTATATAAAATGATTATATTTGGTGCAATTATTAGGTTGGTTGCTAGTACAGATGACACCGTAGGTGGCTACACACCATTACCTTGTTCTTAATGCTATATATTATTATTTTGCGTGCAATGGGAGGTAACTTTACCGTGATTTATGTGTCGTGATGAGTTAACAAGTGTGTGCGGCAGATTACACAACCAGGATGCATGACAATTTTAGTGCGTTATTTCTAATTCATAATACAACGTCAATACTATATGTAATTGCGTGCAGGTTCGACTGCCAATTCAGGCTTATTAGTTGTCTCCATTGAGATTTGATTTGCAGCCAGTGGTTTCCGCACCCAACATGGCTGCCGCTGGATGGTTCGTTATGGTCTTGCTCTCGTGCCCTAGATTTCTTGTTTAACTACACCAGCCGCATCTCGCGCGCGCGCACTCTCCCTTGGATACAGTTGTTGCCGGAAGGCTGGTAAGTGAGATGCTGCTCCTTCGACACGGTCCCTGACACTTAATCATGTTCGTTTACTATTCATTCACCTAACTCCGTGCTTTGGCTCTCTTTGTCTTTTTCTGCTAATTGCTCAATTGTCAACTGACATCGGACTATTGTGGCTACTTTGAATTGTCTGATATATTGTATCTTCGTGGGCAACATTCCCCCTCCATTGCGGATCCTTGCGGTCTACTACAATTAGTCATTGCAATTACAATTTACATTAAGGTAATTCTTTTACTTCCATTAAATAATGTGTTGTGAAAAATTAAAAACTCTTCGAATGGGCTATAAGCTCTAACACTTATCGTTATATTTAATTTAATCCTGTCTAGTCCTGGAATTGTTCCCTAGAATTAACCGTACTATTGGTAAGTGCAATACATTGCTAATCTTGGTTTTCGGTTTTTGTCACATTAATTTTGGAAATATCATGGCATTTTGCAATAATTGTGACTTTGGACACTAATTCTTGTTGCACAGATTATTCGTCTTCGACAAGCTTCAACGGTAATTATACCTTGATATTTTAATTATTATTGGTAATTCAGCCAATTTTATCATCCAGGGTTGCTTAGTCACCGCACTGCACTTATTTTCTTATCATGTTGTTTTGTCATCCTTCTTATTGGTTTCGGAACTGGATGGATGTCTTTTGGAAACGGTAATTTATTATCCAATTTTTATTTTCTCTTTATCATTTATGGTTATCCAATCATACTGATTATGTAACACTGTAATGATTTAAACAATGCTGTTATGTATTACATATTTATGATTTTGGCCAATTCCCCCTTTTAAACCCCTATGTGTTTGCCCAATTGGTATGATGCGTATATAATGGTCAACATGCTAATGGTTTTAAATTGTAATTTGATGCACAGCCTTTGAAGAAGAGCTCTGCTCGAAACACGTGTCAGGCTGTGGAATGGAATTAAAAATATAACTCAACTGGTTGATTTATTATTGGAAATTGGCGCAGTTCACTGATTATATTCACCTTGTTTCTTACTGAGGGCACGTGGTCTAGGTACCCTCATAAAATCATGTTGAACGCTGCCTTTTACATTCATAATTATTGGCATTAGCACTGGTCGTTTGTTCTACTGTTGACTTTTAATTATACCCTGACTTCTGCCTGCATTGGCACTGTTAACATCCTACTTTGGGGTGTATTTTATTGGAATCCTCTGTTTGCAATTGCTGTGTGTCTTATTTCGTTTTTGCTAAATTTGCCATTCCAAGATGGCCGTGTTATCTGCCTGTACTGGAGTGCTGGGCATGGTGCTGCTGGGGGCCTTTTATTGGCTGTAGCCCTGTTCATCTGGGCCAATGGGAAGGCCGGCAGGCTTGGCCGGCCCTCCTCGCAAGGCCCACTTCCAAGGCCCTGTCTACCCCTGTCCACCACGGTACGCCAGATCGCTGACCCCCGTGAGTGTCTGTGCTCCCCCTTGCCCCCCTGTGAGTGTCTTTGCTCGCCCTTGCCCCCCTGTGAGTGTCTGTGCTCCCCCTTGCCCCCCCGTGAGTGTCTGTGCTCCCCCTTGCCCCCTGTGAGTGTCTTTGCTCCCCCTTACCCACCTGAGTGTCTGTGCTCCCTCTTGCCCCCCCGTGAGTGTCTGTGCTCCCCCTTGCCCCCATGAGTGTCTTTGCTCCCCCTTGCCCACCTGCGAGTGTCTGTGCTCCCCCTTGCCCCCCGTGAGTGTCTGTTTGTCCCATGCCCCCATGAGTGATTGTGCGCCCCCTTCCCTTTATGTCTGTTGTGCCGCCCTGCCACCTTGCCCCCGTTAGGTCTGTGTACCCCCTTGCCCCCTTATCTGCCTTCTGTCCCCTTACCCCTCCACTCACCCCTCTTCTTTTGCCACCTTCCTACTCCTCACCCCACTATCTTTCTCACTCCTCTCATTCTTCCCCCAACTTTGCACTTACTCTTATCATTTGTTCCTGTGACTTTTGATAGCAGCTTGTCTGTCTCTCCTCCACCCCTCCTTGTCTTCTCATCCCTCCCCCTACCCCTGCTCTATTAATTTGTTGCTGACAAATTTGCACTGTAGCGTGTCTTGTTCATCGCCTTGTCCCCACTCTTATCCCCCCATACCTCCCCTCCCACCCCTCCTCCTGTTTACCTCTTGCACTACATCAATTGTCATCAGGCATAGTAATGTTACTGCTTGTTTTGTTCTCCTTCTTTTCACTTCCCTCTTTGCCTTATCTGTTCCATGCACTTGCATTATCTGAAATGTCGCCAGGCCTAGTACGATAGTTATTTTTCACATTCTGTATTGTTTCAAGGACTTTAATTGAATGTAACTGTATTTTCCTATGTTCCTCCCCTCCTTGAAGCGCTTTGAAACACATTGTGTATAGGCACTATGTAAATAAACAATCAATCAATCAAATCAGATAACAATTTAAACTGTAGTTCCATACTAGTCAAAATCCCTGCAGGGTTTCCTGATTTTGTGTTTTGTGGAATACCTGACAGCAGTCTTCCACCAGTGTTGGCATGATGTGTGATGCATATCTTCCTGTACTGATTATAAAATGAGGGGTTTAAAGGGCAATGTTCAATACAACGTTAATTCTTTTATCTTTAGGTTCTACTCGAGTGGACACATTGAATGGGACGAAGAATGATGTTGTATTCAAAGATGCACACAGTGATAACTCCTAGGCAGGATCTTCAATGTAGCGCTGTTTATTGGTTACAGCTAGCAACAGTGGTCATCATAGCAAGTATAAATCAATAACCCCCAGTCATCCATCCTATCCCTTATCAGGTGTCTCTCTCGCAACTGTTTCCATGGAACAATCCTCCAGCCAGCAGGTAGGAGATCCATGATGTCATGAACCTGCTCGCTCAAGCAGGGAAGTGCAGGTTAGAACACATTTGGACTGACAGATTGCAGGCTAAAGCCTTATTTTCTGAGGAAAGGTGTAAAGACTGGGGTATCACCTGAAAACGAAATGAAGAGCACTGGTCATTCAATCTCCTTCCATTATTTGAGGTGCAGAGACCACACTGCCTTGTGAATGGGGAGGAATTCAGGAGCACCAGGATCTGTGATGTATTCCCCGGAGCGGTCATCCTCTTCCAGGTCTGGCTAGGGTCAGGGAAGTGAAGAACTTCCAAAAGAATGTTCCTGATGTGTTATAGTGACCCAGTAAGCTGCTCCTCCAGGAGGTAACTTGCCTTCTGCAGGATCATGTGATTACAAATTACCAAACAATAGGGTCAGGGCTGTGGATCCTATCTCCCAGTTAAGTTTGAAAAGGTGGATTGTTTGTTCTCTCTCATGAGGCAGGGCCTCTTATATATAAGGACTGTGAGGAGGAAGACGATCGGTGGTCTGCTGGCATTTGTCTCAGATTTTTAGCATGCTTTTGCCTTTTATCCTTTTGCGATCGATTCTTTGTGTTTCTTATGCGCCAAAGCATGCCATTTTTTTCAAAGCTTTTTTTTTTAATATAATGCAGGGTGAGCCCCCATCCAACCACCTCCGGCTCCCCACCCCCTCATCTTAACTATTACCCTTGCGCCACCCCACACCTATATTTAGAAAAAAAAAGTCCAAACATTTCAGAGAAAACATGCGGTCATTTATTTATTCGATTTTTTTAAAACGATCATTTCGACGGGTTCCTTTCAGACGAATGTTTCTTTCTGTGAAAACAATTCAGGCATTCATTAATGCACTCATGGCTATGAAAAAAAGTACTGCTTATGTGTTATCTGTTCATCTTTGGTTGGCAAAGTCACGTTTATAGTTAAACTGTTTTTAGATCATGTATGTGGTCAAAACGTTTTGTAATCATTAAAGCGAAAGCGTGCCTGGTTCTAGGTCAAAACGTGAATTCCTGCTGCCAGCTCTCCTCACGTTTTGATTTTATAGTGACATTCGTCCTTAAATGGCTGCAGTGAGAGGGGTGCAGTTGGTGTTTGGTAAATAATTCGGTAAGATCTATGTTTTCCTTCTTTAATAGTATCACATTATCACATTTAGGACCAAAGCAAATTCTAGACAAAAAATACAATTTCACACAGTATAATTCTGTACATGATGATTTTTGAAGACATGTCCTGAGACCCCTGCACACAGTAGCCGCATGCTACATCAAACACGCCCTTATGCCGCACCTTTGTTTCGGGTTTATATTCTGTTCATTATACTAGAGAGCTGGACACGGTGACTTGAAGCACTAGCTATAATTTACTATTCGGAAGATTTCCGCTTAGCATTTAGATGCATGGCTTCAAGACCCACCTGAGGGCACTATAAAATATAGTTCAGGAGGAAAAAAAATGTGCATTTCGGAGGACGTGGCTATAAATCAACAGAAAAACAGTACAATATTGTTTCTCTTTCCAAAACCAATGCATTTGCGGCATCATTCCAGTCTTATTGGACTGCTAAAAACAACAGCAAAAAATCCCAGATCCATAGGTTTTTAATTCTCTCTGTCCTTGTAGAGAACAAAGTCAACATGTTGTCCTCTTGGCTAGTGTTTATAGAAGGTGAAAGGAAGATATGGCAAGCCAGGCAACACATATACAATATGCAATAACCTCTATTTAGAATATTTAGATATTTGACAGATCGGCTACATTGATAGTTGCAGACCCACACTGGATGGTGAATGGGGAGAACAGTCCTTACAGCAGTGGACCCACACTTTTGTCCTCTGGAGCCCCAGCCATGGACGCAAGATTGTAAACACCTCCCCTTAAATTAAATGTCTTTGAGAACTCCAGCCGCAGTAGATTTTCAGAGTAACCCTTGATATGCAAATAAATCCCCTTAGACTAAATGTACTTGTGAGGCCCAGCCACAGTAGAAGTTCAGAGTAACCATTGACTATGTAGCTAACTTGCCTTAGATTAAATGTCTTTGAGTGCACCAGCCACAGTAGACATTCAGAGTAACCACTGGCTATGAAAATAACTCCCATTAGAATAAATATCCTCAAGAGACCCAGCCACAGTAGATTTTCAGAGTAATCACTGATTATATAAATAACTCACCTTCGATTAAATGTCCCAGAGACACCCAACCAGAGTAGAAGTTCAGAGTAACCACTAACTATGTGAATAACTCCCCTTAGATTAAATGTCCTCGAGAGCCCCAGCCCCAGTAGAGGTTCAGAGTAATCACTGACTATGTTAATATCCCTCTTTAAGATTAAATGTCCTTTGAGAGCCAGTCACACTAGAATTTCAGAATGAACAACTGACTGTGTAAATAACTCCCCAGAGATTAAATGTCCTTGAGAGACCCAGCCAAAGTAGATGTTAAGAGTAACCACTGACTATGTAAATAACTCCTCTTAGATTACATGTCCTCGAGAGACCCAGCCAGAGTAGATTATCAGAATAACCACTATGTACATAATTCCCCTTAGAGTAAATATTGGTGAGACCCCAGCGACACTAGATTTTCAGAATAAACTACTGACCATGCAAATAACTCCCCTTAAATTAAATATCCTTGAGAAAGCCATTCACAGTAGCTATTCAGAGTAACCACTGACCATGTATGTAAATAGTTCTACTTGGGTTAACGTTCAATTTGTTGGGATATCCTGAGAAGGTGAAGTGGATTTATTGCTGGATGATCGAACCTGAGGTCCTTGGCCTTGCAGCCTACTATTTATTCCCAACATACCATTTAGGGTAGCATGGAATAGAGAGGCACATGTAACTGCTGAAATTGGGGGTTGGGAGGTATAGAGGTGGGCTTTAGAAGGTGGTCATCATGAAGATTGCTGGACATGGCAATTCAGGGGAGTTCATTGTATGGGTTGTGGAGAAGATCTTGATTTCTTTTCTGGTTTGCATAAAGGTGGAGCAAGTCTCATGTTGATGGGTATGAGAATTCGCATTCTGGATGTGTGTACCGAGAATGGTTGGTTCCTAGTTGTTATATTTGTTCAGTTCTACTGCTCTAATTTGGCCAGGTCTTGACTTTGTGTGATAGGTTGACTACCAGAGATGGTGACTTTGTCTGCTGGTAGGAGCGAGTGTGCTTGATGACTTCTTATATCTGATATAACTGCTTTTGTAGGTGATGTGTGCTTACAGGTAGCTAATGATGAGTATAGGTGTTCATTTTGTTTTATTTGCCTAGACCTTTGATGAGGTGGGCATCTGCATGGAGGGTGCGTCTCATAGGTACTAGGGTGGTGGTGGGAGGCCACTGAGCAGGGTGTTTCCTCCCTCCACTTGAGATAGTACCAGAGCCTGTACTTTGGATCTGAAGCTGGAGTATGATAGGAAAGGATTGAGTTTTGCAGGAGGGATGATTAGCAACATGACATTTGTCTTTTCTTTACTATGGGGATTTTGAAGGAACACTGTTGTCTGTTGAATACGAGATAATTGGTGCAGATTGTCAGCTAAAGGGTGAAGCCCTTAAGGCGTATACTGGACAGCCATGTCTAGAGGTGGTGGAATTCAGTATTGTTGGTAAGGAGAATGAATTCCGTCTTGGGGTGTTCCGTTTGAATTGGGGATGGACATCCTAGCCTTAATCAGGTTGAGGCATGCCTTGAGGTTGTAGATGGGATCCATTTGTTTTTACCCATCCATTTATCAACATTTCCTTTTTTCCTGCACATGTTTTACTTGTTTCTTCCCTACACAATACCCCAACACCGCTCCAAAAAAATATTGCCTCACCCAAACAAACTATCTACTGTTGTCCGGCAAAATGAAGTCAACGTGTGTGGTAAAAGTCTGGAGTGAAATTCCTTTGTTAGAATAAGTGGGTACTGCTGGACGGCTTTGATGGATGGAATATGTATCATGTGAGTATTCATAGATGTGGATATTGTGTTTGGTGAGAAGGATTCCCGGCTCCGTTTAGAGGTTGAAGATCATGGGTACGCGGATGGATTTCTCTGGGCTGTCACAGGTGACACAAACAGTTAGTGATCTGGTGGCATCCAACTAGACAAACTGATGGTGGTCTTCTAGGTGGGATGTGAACCACTGGATATCTCTCTGATATCCCTTGTGTTTGGTTAATATGTTGGTGGTGGCTTGAGGATTTACTCTGTGGAAGGCTGCAGAGAGTTTGATGAGTGCCAGGAGGCAGGGATGGCCGTTGTTGAATGCATTGTCTACTGGTTGGATGCTGGCTATCTACGTGCGCATCTGATTCTGAAGCATTACTGATATGTCTGCTTGAGGCCCTTGTCATCAATGTGTGCTTAAAGATGGTGGGTCTAGGCCTTTTTTAAGGCTTTTGCTTGGGGAAAGAATGTGTGTGCTAGGATGGCATTTGCTCTGGTCCAGTGTTGTTTTATCTTTAGCCATAGGATGTTTCTGATTTTGAGAGAAATTATCACCAAGTGAGGCGTGTGTTGATGATTATTAGGGCAGGTTAGAGGGCTCCTGTGGGGAGTTTCATTGGATGGGGCCTACCAAGTTGCCATGTGTGCAACATGCTGATTTGTTGGTTGCCATTTGCAAGAAACAGTGTGAACTCCCTTGTTCCTGAGCTTCCGGCACTTTTGGTTTCAAGCTTAGTCCCACATGTGTCACATACTTTGTTCACAGTATGCTGTAAATTGGATACATAGCCATTTGCTGCAGCCGCATTGTCTAGGCTATCCTCCTCACACTCATGTATATGTAACTAGACCATGTGGTGAGCTTATTACAAGCATCTTTATCATACATTGTACCTCCTAAAAACAGCCCATGGCCTATGGTTCTATAAGACTTCAGTGCCTTTGCAGATGATTGACTGGATACATTTGCTAGAAACGTTGTGGATGCCCCAGGAACCATGCGCTTCACACAAATATTCATGGTGAAAAATATGTGTGTGGTCATTTGCCCTTAGAATGCTTGAGGGGCAGGGGATATGTACACGTTGTCTGTGCAAATGTGCCATCACTTCTCCTGCAAACCTTTGGCATCTTCTGCCTGCAATATCTTTCCAAATGCAGCATCGATCAGACTGGGTCAGCTAAGGGACGGTTGCGCTGTTGCACCGTTGGCCTGAGTGCGCCATCTTTCTGTAAGCCTATGTTGCACTATGGACAACAAGCCTGCTACACTGATATTTGGTGGCCAGCAAGTGCTTTCAACCAATTGCCATAGGCAATATTAACGTTTTCTAAATGTGTGGATATTTACTTCCATAATTGTGTTTTTTTTATGTATGCCTTAATGCTACAGAGTCACAGCTAGTCTGTGTGTGTAGCAGATAATATTATATCTTCTTTTGTGTCAAATGCTTCATGGTTGATTCCTTCTAAAAGCTGTATGCATTATCAATTTTTTTTTTTTTTTTTTATTTATTTGTTTGGTTAATACAATCAACCTTTCAAATTTTCCACATACAAGAGAAAACAAAGCAAATTGCATTTCATAATTATTTACCAGTAAACTTGTACAAAAACAACAATTTCAGTAAATGAATTTAACAGTCTGGGCTACTCAGTTGGTATTCTTTTTGATGTTCAGTAGGATTTGACTACAGCTTATTGTGATCATTAGGAAATACAGCATCCAGAAATTGAATGGTGGCTATCTTTATGACTAGCTTAGGTGATGAAAAGATGAATTGCCACAGATCTTTGTGTATATACCTATTTTGTTCTTCCAAATGATTTTTGAAGTATAGCTTACGAGTCACTGCTAATTGAGGGCAGTACACTATACAATGTTCCAAAGTCTCTTTCTGGTCTAGAACTTTACAAAATCGGCAGTAATTTTCAGCCTTCGGGATTAAATTTCTGCGAGACAAAACATCTCGAGTCGGCCACAAGTTTAAACGAAAGCGAAGCAGCTTGTGACGTATTTTGGAGCATGGAAATTTGACCAAATAATCAGCCATGACACTGTGACGCTTGTGACCAAATAAATTCTGTTTGAAATCTTTGTAAGTTACGCATTTATTTTGGGTAGTACACCAATCATGCTGTTGAATTTTTTTTTTTGCGCTGCCTTCATTTGATAATAGAAGCTCCAGCGAGATTGATGCATCAGCTAATACATTTAGAGTTAACTTACACCATTGTTGGGAGAACAATCGATCTCTGCTTAATAGATGGACAGCCACCTGACCCAAGATATCTGGGCGATCAAGAGAGAGAAGACATTTTCGAAAAAATGCACAGTATTTCCAAGTAACATACGAAAAAATAGAAAGAGAGCCCAGTTCAAACCTAATCAACGGCAGCGGAGTACTTGCCGGAACATGTAGTACTTGCTTCCAGAAAGATGCTTCCAATCTATCCCACCAAATTTCTTTTTTGGGGGCCTGGGCCTCTGACCCGTAAGTTAAGATTGGAAGGACTTTCTGCACATAGAAAGTTACTACATGTTTTGTTGTGAATTTGCCAAATTTGCCCATTAACAATTTAGCCTGGGCAACTAAAGTCTGAAGTTTGCCCTTAATTTCCAAATCTTGACTGGGGTTTGCAGGAGTGTCAATGATCAAAGTCCCCAAATATTTATATGTGGGAACCTTGACAAGGGCCAAATTATGCAATTTCCATGTGAAAGGTTTGACTTTTACTCCCGTGTGCCATTTGCAAACCATTATTTGTGTTTTATTCATGTTTATATTTAGGTGGTTTGCATCCACATACAATTCCAGACCATTTAAGAGATTTTGTAAACCACTTTGAGTTTTTGAGATGAGAATCAAATCGTCTGCATACAGAAGATATTGGATTTTGGTCAAACCCATACTCGGAGAGTCACTACTTATCTGCTTAAGAGCAGTGCCCAAATCAAAAATAAAAAAATTAAATATAGAGGCGGCCAAAATGCACCCCTGTTTCAATCCTCTGTGTGTTTTGAATTTAGCCGACAGATCGCCCCCCAAAGCAAGTCTGACCTGCATGGTAGTATTTGTGTGTAGGAGAACTATTAGTGATGTCAGCGAAGAGGGGCAATTGTATTTAATTAATTTTGAGAATAAAAGAGATCTGTCGACTGAGTCAAAAGCGACTTTAAAGTCAACAAAGGCTAAAAATAAAATCTGTTTCTGGACAGTATGCTCAGAAAGAAGTGTATTTAGAGTGAAAATATTAGGAATAGTGCCTACTTGTGCCACAAAGCCTGCTTGAAAAGGATCATTAAGTCCAGCCTGCATAGTCCATTTTTGAAACTCTCTTAAAATTATACGTGAGAAGATCTTACCGGGAGCGTCCAATAATGCTATGGGTCTGTAACATGTAGGGTCTTTCCTGTTCCCTTTCTTGAAAATGGGAATGATTATTGAGTGAGTCCAAGACGGGGGGAGCGTTTGCGTATTAATAATGGTAGAAAATATTTGAAATAGTATTTTGGACCAGATGTCCGGATGGTCTTTGAACATTCTGTTAGATAAACCATCAGGGCCGCATGCACCAGAGCGACTGGACTTCTTGATAAACAGGCGAATATCATCCAAATCAAAATTTAGATGAAACTTCGTTGTGAACTTATCGGATGATGGTGCAGAGCCCCCTTTTGGAATACTATATAAAATAGAGAAATAGGAAATCCAGTCCGCCTCAGTGACTTCGTTGGCCTGTATTATAGCCTGAGGCCCATTTGTGGCTTGATTGAGCAGGGACCAGGTATTAGCAATATTCAGGCTTTGAATAGTAGCCAATAACAGTTGGCTGTCAAGATGGTATAATGTGGCACGCCTGGATTTAATCCAGTTTCTATAACTGGTTTTGATTTTTAATAACTGACTGAAACGAATACTATGAGGTAATTTCATAGCTTCTCTTTTTTGAAGTCTGAATAATATCTTTTGATCTCTGACTTCAGAGTTGAAGTTATGAAGAGAGGGAAGTCGAATCTTAGGTTTAGATACAGTGCTCGCCAGAGGAGGTCGAAAGGCTTGAATCATGTCAGAATAGCAGATGTTAGAGTTTGCTACATTCAGTTGAATTTTGTTACCTTCATGATTCAAATGTGTGTAAAAGCGGGCTAAAGCTTTGTCCGTCCATCTTACTTTATTACCTGCATTATTGGTGATCAATTGAGAATGTTGATATTTATCTCTCTGCAAGTTTGGGACACCATTGAACAGAAATTTGGCCGTCAGTTGATTATGGTCACTCACGTCAGATTGTACAATTTCAAAGTCTATTACATCAGAGAAACAGCTAAGATTCATGTACATATAATCTATGATGGTGGAAGACTTCCCTCTATGCCATGTTGAACCTGGAGGGATATCGGATTTGAACGCACCATTGAGTCTATAGAGATTGTGATATTTTACAAATTGTAACCATTTCTTAAATCGAATTTGGGAGTTTAAGGTTTTCCCACCTATACAATCTAGATTTAAGTCACCAGCAATCAAAATTTTGTGTACTGTGTTGTCCATATAGACCAGACTGATCATATCGCTCAACATTTCCAAAAAGCGTTCGTCCGTTATCCCCGCCGGATTCCAATATACATTAATAATGGCAAACGAGGTAGCATCCAATTTTAACCGTGACATTTGCATAAAGGGATTAGGTGAAGACCAGAAAGTGAGACTGGTATTAATGTTCGCTTGAATGGCTGTTAAAAGACCACCATAAGGTCTGCCACAAGAACTCTTGCTAGCAGTATTAATTAAAACATCATGTGTGTCCCAAATTGGCATGCTAGTTAGCCAAGTTTCCTGTAACATAATCAGATTGTATTTGCTTAGTGAACTCAGATCATTATTCAAGAGATGAGAAAAGCCCCTGGAGTTCCAACTTAAAAGTGTGAATTCACTTGTTGTCAGAGCTTGGTCTAGTTACTGCTGGTGTTCAGAACCTATAAAAGCTCTGGTTTCTTTAGGCCCATACGAATGGCTTTCATATGTAGCATGTTTTGACTGACTAAAAAAATGTTGTTGGTGGGCAACCTGCGGATTTGGGTTAGATTCAGAGTGTACTTCAAAACCAAGGTCAAACAGGTCCTTTCTTGCTAACCATATTGCGTTTTGGATTACACGAGATTGCATCCAAAGTCTCACAATATGTAAGTTCGAGTTGTCAAAGAAATCTACCAATGTTAAATCGTCCGAGCTGATATCCTCAAGTGCCGCTATGTCAGCAAAGATATTCAAAATAGAGTTTCTGTTCAAAACAAACTGCTTATATGGCAACGGACGACATTTCAACACTAGACAGAAATTAGCTAAACGTTTTGGAGTAAGTTGAGTAGTGATGAATTTATTATTGGGAGCCAAAGAGACCGAGTGACTTGCGAGAAGTTTTTTATCACTAGTTAAAGCTACACTAGTTGGCGTTTGAAGATCCTTGGCAATGGTGGCTTTAAGTAGGCTAAATAGTTCAGGAACAATTGCAGCCAAAAGTGATTTCCCAGACTTATCAGATGAGGGTATGGGCAAAAAGTTAGTTTCAGAGCAATGCTTGATGGGAGATGCCTTGGGCTCGGTAGATACAGACAAAGGGTTACTCACAGGTTGACGATCTTGTTCAACCTCGGGCATTGCCTGTTTAGTCTGCATTAGTTGAGTGACGGGAGAGGACTCATGTTTGCGAAAGCCCTGATCTGACATATAGGCATCAACAGCCCGTCTAAGTTCCAAACGATGGAGCTCTGAGGAAGAGCTACTGACTTTAGAAGATGAGGGATTCAGGGTGATATCTCTTTCATTAGGTGGAATGAAATTTGATGGTTTAGGGTCATTAATTGCAGTCACCAGAGCATCCAATGGGGCATAAGGCGGCACGATAGGCGCACTTTTGAGATTTTTAGTCAAGGAGATAGTCGAGGTGCGCAACAAGGCCAATTGTTGATATTTTTTTGATACTGCTGAGGAAGCAATTAAGGTATTTTTTTTCGGCAAGTGAATCTGACGAATAAAATTTTTAGTTTTGGATGTGTGATCTTGATTGATAGTGATTTGGTTTTTCGTTTTTTTTGTTTTTATTATTTTTGACTCCGCCCTCTTAGGAGTAACCCCCTTGCCAGCACCTGTCTGCGCTTTATCTGTAAATATTTCATAGGGAGCATTGGTAGTTGATGAGATGCCAGAGTCAGACTGAGTAGTGGCTAGACCTTGTGCAAAAGCACTTGGACGAACCGCGGCACTATGAATTATGCCTTCAATGTATGGAACGGCTGTGTATGCACAAGATTTGGATGGTGTACTGTGCTCAGTGAGATGACTCACCAAAGTTTGCAATGGGCCAGAAGTTTGTGTACCTAAAGAAGCTTTCAATACTACAAGTGTATCACTTGATTCACATACTTTCTTTGCATTAGCATATTTTGAAAATTGGGTGGGGGCATGCTCCTGCCATTCCAAGATTTTATCTAATTTTTGAGTATGTTCAGTGGACTTGTTTGTCCATACATCAAATAGTTTGATTAATGTTTGAAGTGAAGTATGCATGGCAGCTAATGTTAAGTTGACCAAGCTTTTGTTTGTCATTTCTGGGTCCACCTTACATGCTAAAATTGGGGATTGTGGACATTGTCGAGGGGTAGGAGCAAGATAAGAAGCATCAATGGCGGAGCAGTTCGACTCACAATTTGAAAACATAATAGGAGATTCAGAGAGACGATGAGAAACATCCACATGGAGTAATTGGGAAGAAAGATCAGCATCACTCAAATTTAGATTTGCGGTAACATTTTTTGCCATAGCAATAGGAGTTTGAGCCCCTACTGGTTGAGTAGGGGCAGAGGAAGGTATATTGTGTAATAATATGCTATCAGAAAGGGAGACATGTTGCACTGACCCAGGCAAAAGGGGTGTTACTGGTTTAACGGCTATTGGTACATCTTGGAGATCATTACGCAAAACAGGACGCACATTCATTTCAACAAAGGATTGCTCATGAACCATGTGAACAATAGAAGACGATTTTGGGAGGTTTAAAACTGGCCACTTTGCAGATCCTTTGTAAAATTGTCGAATATCCTGCAAAGGAGGTCCGAGAGGCGCAGCTTTGCGACCCTTGCGCGTTCTGCTTGCTATTGGCGTTGAGCACAAAGACAATGCTGGTTGTTGTACAGTTAATGCTATAGAATTTCGTGAACATGAATTGCGTACCAATTGTGATTTTGGGGGCAATCCCATTGTTATTGAAGGCAGTCGTGACTGCATAATAGAAGAGCTGGTCAATAAATACTATAAATTTGATTGAAAATGCGATAAAACTGACAAGAAAAGACGACTATTCACTTTTGATAGATATTAAAATCCTCCGAGTGGTGTGGCACTTACCAGAGCACCTCAGCACCCAACAGCCGCACAACAGCACAGCTAGCGGCCTTTACCCCGCCGGGCTTAACGCCGCAAGGGTGGCTGGCAGTGCACTTTAGCACTGGGGCAAGTCACGTGATGGGTCACGTGCCGAGTGGAGAGCCCGCCTCCAACAGACAACCTTCACTCTCCTGCAAGAGCCCCTTGTCAGCTCGCAATGCAGGGTTAAGTAAATAAGCAGAAACGAAAGATCCTCTCCACAGCAAGGGTTTTTTAAAATGATGAAACACACGCCGCTCGGGCGGCTGGCAGTGCACTTTAGCACTGGGGCAAGTCACGTGATGGGTCACGTGCCGAGTGGAGAGCCCGCCTCCAACAGACAACCTTCACTCTCCTGCAAGAGCCCCTTG
The DNA here is from genome assembly GCF_040938575.1 of Ambystoma mexicanum. Taxonomy (NCBI): domain Eukaryota; kingdom Metazoa; phylum Chordata; class Amphibia; order Caudata; family Ambystomatidae; genus Ambystoma; species Ambystoma mexicanum. Next base: position 1,358,506,283 of record NC_090922.1, on the reverse strand, counting down.
TCAGCTCGCAATGCAGGGTTAAGTAAATAAGCAGAAACGAAAGATCCTCTCCACAGCAAGGGTTTTTTAAAATGATGAAACACACGCCGCTCGGGCGGCTGGCAGTGCACTTTAGCACTGGAGCAAGTCACGTGATGGGTCACGTGCCGAGTGGAGAGCCCGCCTCCAACAGACAACCTTCTCTCTCCTGCAAGAGCCCCTTGTCAGCTCGCAATGCAGGGTTAAGTAAATAAGCAGAAACGAAAGATCCTCTCCACAGCAAGGGTTTTTTAAAATGATGAAACACACGCCGCTCGGGCGGCTGGCAGTGCACTTTAGCACTGGGGCAAGTCACGTGATGGGTCACGTGCCGAGTGGAGAGCCCGCCTCCAACAGACAACCTTCACTCTCCTGCAAGAGCCCCTTGTCAGCTCGCAATGCAGGGTTAAGTAAATAAGCAGAAACGAAAGATCCTCTCCACAGCAAGGGTTTTTTAAAATGATGAAACACACGCCGCTCGGGCGGCTGGCAGTGCACTTTAGCACTGGGGCAAGTCACGTGATGGGTCACGTGCCGAGTGGAGAGCCCGCCTCCAACAGACAACCTTCACTCTCCTGCAAGAGCCCCTTGTCAGCTCGCAATGCAGGGTTAAGTAAATAAGCAGAAACGAAAGATCCTCTCCACAGCAAGGGTTTTTTAAAATGATGAAACACACGCCGCTCGGGCGGCTGGCAGTGCACTTTAGCACTGGGGCAAGTCATGTGATGGGTCACGTGCCGAGTGGAGAGCCCGCCTCCAACAGACAACCTTCACTCTCCTGCAAGAGCCCCTTGTCAGCTCGCAATGCAGGGTTAAGTAAATAAGCAGAAACGAAAGATCCTCTCCACAGCAAGGGTTTTTTAAAATGATGAAACAATTTTTATGGTACCCACCTTACTGACCAAATGGCTGAGTTGGCCCTGCCAGGATTGAAGACACAGATGTTAAAGCTGAGCGTTTAGCTCACTGTGCTATCTTCCCAGTTTGATCATCACCTATGCATTGAATGAGGCAGCTTTTCAGCCTTTGTCTTTTTCGACTTTGCAGCAGTTTTTGATACAGAAATGAAGAAGTGAAATGTACCATAATATTCTGAAGATTACCACTTACTTTCTGCATCGGTTATAGCAGGTGATCTTTGGTAATCTTTGGTAATCATATATTTACTGAATAACCAGTCTCTTATAAATGACTCTATGGCCTTATTCCAGGTATGGCAGTCATTCCGGACCACCATACTATGAGAATGCGGTAAGGGCACGGATCCCCAGCAGGCCTGACATGCCAGGTTTTCAGGCCCCTATCGCCATGTCTCTCACTGAAGCACCGGCAACATTACCAAGAGTGCCCGTGCTTCAGTGTACCCATTACTGTGGAGTCCAATGGGACTCCATAGGGATGGAAATTTACTGTTTTGCACCACTTGTGATATCCTGGTGGCACCGGGATATCAGGTGCCAGAATCAGTGTTACGGGGTTGGAGGCAACTCGGCGGTAGCACTGGTGGATTATCGCCAATCTCGTAATGAGCCCCTATGACTCAGTTTAATTACATAAAATATTAAACATATATGTAAGACTGTCAAAGAAACCTTGACACCAGTTTTAGTGTTCTGTGTGCAAAACCCGAACCCATAGAATTTCCATAGGTTGATGAGAAAAAGCTTTACAGGTTTTTCTCAGTGTCCTAGATATGAGGTTGAACAGGGGTTTAACCAGGCACTGTATAAATTCATGGTTTGCATTTGATGAGGCAAACATAACTGAGGATATTAAGGAAAGGCAATTGTAGTTATGGCATATAAGCTTAGGGTAGAATTAAATTGATAATAGTGCCAAGGTAGAGTCAGGTCCTGGTCACCGCACGGCACAGGACTGGACTAGATCTGCAAGGCCCTCTGGTCACAGCTTGGCACAGAACTGGATTTGATCTGCCCTTCTTGGTTCTGATGATGTTTACTTTCAGCAGGCAAGCAGTACAGCGCAGCCCTGCTGTCTTTTGATGCTTCCCCTTAGGTTTGTGGGGTTCTAGTTCTGGGATTTGAGACCTAGCTGAAAATGGTTCAGCTATGCAATGGGTTTCTGCTTTGCCAAGTGTCTGGAGCAAGAAAGATGTAGAGTTCAGCAGCAGGGTGCTCCGCCAACATTGAGATAGTGGGTGAATCTGTCTGTCCTTATGTGTGGTGAGCTGTGTCTATTTATGCTATGAACGGATGTCATAAAGTGGGTGTGTGAGCTGGTTTAGCCTAAGCTTGCCCCTTTTGACAGGTGATTGGGTCAGAGTCTACTCTCTGCCTTGATAGGAGGAGAGAAACAGATTGTCACCTTTATGGTGTGATTTTATGAGGCTGTGAATCCACTCCTAGCCCCTGGAACACCCAATCTTCTTTTGGCGCAATACATATTTCCACATGTGCACCCTCTATAACAATCACATATACAGGTTACATATTTTCCATAGCAGCTACTCCTCAAAACCCTGCAGCAGTGGGATCTTGTCTACGCTTTTCACAGAATTTTGCCCTTTTCTTCTGGAACACAATGCCCAATTTATAAGCACATTTCTATAAGTGTGCACATTTAACATGGGCATAAGTGTATAAAGTTTCATACTTCTAGCAGAAATACTTTTTGCGTAAGATCGCATTTGTTGCCGTTTCTTTCCAGAACATGTCACGCGATTTGAAACGTGCAGCCAAAATTTAGATTAACAAATCTGTTACTTTTATATTTTTCACAATTTTAAACAGTAAGTTATCTGTCTTTTTAAAAAGTGTTCTTTGTTAATGTTCAGCCACAGATGGTTGTTTGGGTCCGCCTCTTTTTGTCTCCCTGCAGTCCAGGAGCAGTCTCCTACCTGCTTGCTCTTGGCAGAGGCCATTTACGACTGTCTTCACACCTCGCATTTCCTTAGTAGCAGCTGGTCATTGTTCCTCATGCCTCTGTAGACCAGGTTGTTTCCTCCCCCCTAATTAGAGCTTTTGTGTGATTTTGTCATGATGCCTACCCCCGGGCATCAGGACCAAGGCCCTCAGCTCCGGGAGCAGGCATCCAGACATTTGTTTAAACCTCAGCAGCCCCGGCTAGGGGCTGTCTGGGTTCAGTCCTGGCGCCTTGGGCGCCAGGCTCATCATAGAAATCAGTCCTGGCGCCATAGGCACCAGGCTCATAGACTTTACTTACCTGATGCAGACCATGCTGCAAAAGAGTCCAAGCCTACATGAGGCCTGGATGGGACTATTTTGTTACAGGGACTATTTTTTTACTCGGGCGTGGCTCTAGGGAACTTCTTACCTGGAACTACTTTGGGGGCTATTTAAAACACACCCGAACAGCAGCACATGCTTTGCGTTATTCTGCATCCAGCAGCGTGATGCTCACCGTGCCTGCAGCCAGCATCCAGTCTTCTGCCACGCCCGCGTGCCTGCAGCCAGCATCCAGTCTTCTGCCACTCCCGCCTCGAATCCGGAGCTCCTAGAATAAAGAAGAAGAAAAGGACAAGGTTAGAAAACTAACTTATTTCAAATTCCTCACCTAATTCCGGAACCATTTCATCTCCGGACCTGGAAAGTACATCAGTCCTGCACGCGTCGCTTCGCCAGCTCCAGCACGGTGCCATACTCACCAGTTCTCACAGCATCTTTCGATCTGGCACTGTCTCCATCATTTCTTCGCCGTAATCCGGCACCTAGGGGACACAAGAAAAAACAAGGTGAGCCAAGGGAATCAACAAATACAACCTCTTACCACCATAGACTTACCACCAGTGGTATTATTCCATAACTCTCTACATTTTCATGTGCGCATCTGTAAAGAGGCAGAAAAACAACACGTTAACGCATGCAATAGTTACCGGACAGCTTTGGGTAACACAGACTCTTACCTGAACGCCAGCAGCAGCTACGAGACCTTCTTCTCACAAACTCAGTTGCAATTTAAGGAAGGAAGGGGACAAGAGTGAACATCAGGCACATTGAACTCTTTGAACTTGATACTTACCAATCCCGCCAGGGACTTCAGAGTCAATACTTACCGAAACTCTCCCAACGCCTTCAAACCAGTGAAGTAACTGGTATCTACGCGCCCCTGCAAGACACGCAGGATGGAGAGCTCATCTTTTACGAACATAAGGAAAATACTTCTTCGGGTCCAGCAGACAAGACTAGGCGGGCCAGTCCAGACAGTCATCTCTGCACTACGCATCACGTTGAAGGAGACCGCAGCTGTCCGGGTCCGATCAACACCCCTGTGTGGTCCAGGTGAGCGTAACAGATTTCCTGCTGGGGGGAAAGACCTTCCTTCTGTGAAAAAACCTGTTATTCCAGTTTGGTAGCCTCAGCCAGGTTTAATTTTAATTGATAACTCTGTTGAATTGTTCCTTAGCTTAAAACAAACTTGTATCAAATCACAGCTAAATTCTCATTCAAGATTTCAAACCATGATATCAAAACAATTACAACATGGGTTACTATCAGTAACAGGCCTCTTAGATTACAAACATTTGATTTCAGTTTATGCATGTTAAAGTTTAATCAGGCAGGCTCCTGACAGATGTCATTCTGGCGGCCCAGGGTACTGCACCCAGAGATTTTTGACAGATCCACAGACAGGCCACTTTTGCTGTGGAAATCCCTTTATGCTTTCAGGATGTCTTCCAAAAAGAACAGGCAAACACCTTACCTCCTCACAGATCATACGAATGTCAAATCAATCTCATACCCGGTGCACAACCCCCTTGTAGCAGGATCTATGCCCTTACAGAACCTGAGAGCCTTAACCTACAACAATACTTAGACCAGTACCTTGCCAATGGCTTTTTTCGCCCATCCAAGTCCCCTGCATCCTCAGCTTTGTTCTTCGTGCCCAAAAAGGAAGGTGACCTCAGAACGTGCAAAGACTACCGCGCATTGAACCAGATAACTGTTAAGAACCGATACCCATTGCCTCTGTTCCCTGAACTACTAGACCAAGTGAAGGACGCTTGTATATACACTAAATTAGATCTCCGGGGGGCATACCATCTGGTATGTGTAAAAGAAGGCGACGAATGGAAGACTGCTTTCCGCACTAAGTATGGGTTATTCGAATACCAGGTGATGCCTTTCGGGTTGTGCAATGCACCAGCAGCCTTCCAATACTTCATGAACGATGTCCTTCGTGAACTCATTGACGTTTGTGTTGTCGTATATATCGATGATATTCTAGTATACTCCTCTTCAGAATCTGACCATGTGAAGCACGTCCGAGCAGTCCTTGAGAAATTGTGCCAGCACAAACTATATACAAAACTGGAAAAATGCGTTTTTCATGCCACAGAAGTTGAATTCCTTATGTTTATCCTAACCCCAAAGGGAGTCCGAATGGACTCCTGAAAGGTGGACGCAATCCTTAAGTGGCCATCACCAAGTTCAGTTAAAGGAGTATAAAGCATGCTCGGCTTTGCCAATTTCTACCGCAGATTCATCCCGGATTTTTCACATGTTGTACATCCCATCACAGCACTCTTGCGAAAAAATAAACGCTTTATGTGGCCTGAAGAAGCTGAAAATGCCTTCCAAGAGCTGAAAGCGAAATTCACGTCTGCACCTGTATTAAAACACCCGCGCCCTCAACTTCCATACATAGTGGAAACCGATGCATCCAGTCTAGCCATGCAAGCTGTCCTGTCTCAAAAGGACCCTGAAACTGGCCAGCTTCATCCAGTAGCATTTTGGTCTAGAAAGTTCTCGGCACCCGAGTTAAACTATGCAGTGACCAACAAGGAGTTATTAGCCATTAAATTCGCCTTCAAGTCTTGGCGGCACTATCTTCTCGGTGCCACTCATACCATTACTGTGATCACCGATCACCGGAACTTTCAGTATTTAAAGACAGCCAAGGCCCAATCGTCACATCAACTCCGATGGGCATTGTTCTTTGCCGAGTGTGATTTCGTAATAACCTATCGACCAGGTTGTAAGAATGGTAAAGCAGACGCCTTATCCCGAATAGATATGGGAGAGGCAGAAGTGAACCCAGAACCAGTACCTATAATTTCCGAACAAAGAATTCTTGGCATGACTACTCTACAGACACTAGAGGACATTCAGGCAAAGATCCAGCAACTCTTTTATCCTACAGCCCTGCAGGACTGGGTAAAAAAAGGCCCAGACTACTCTCTCACCAATGATCTGCCTTATTACCAAGGGCGGCTATTTCTACCACACAAGGAACTACAAGAGCTAGTCATTTCCCGTTATCATGATACCCTAATGGAGGGGCACCAGGGTATTGCAAAAACTGAAGCTAAAATTAAAAGACAATTCTGGTAGCCCACCTGGTGAAAGGATATTAAATCATTTGTGATGTCTCGTGGCATTTGCGCCCAAAACAAAAGTCAAAAGAAAAAACCAGCTGGACTCTTACAACCTTTAGACATTCGGCCTACACCTTGGCACACCTTATTACTGATCTACCCCCATGCAATGGATTTAACACCATTCTAGTTATTGTGGATCTTTTTTCCAAGATGGCCTACTTTATTCCTTTAATGGGATTACCTTCAGCTTCAATCCTGGCCAAATTTCCTCCAAAACATTGTTCGCATTCACACGGATTTCCGTCCATATTGGTCTCTGACCGGGGCAGTCAATTCATTTCACATTTTTGGAAAAAATGCTGTCAATTGGCGCAAATCGATGTGAGGTTATCGACCAGTCACCACCCCCAGACCGATGGTCAAACGGAGAGGACCAACCAGACTCTCGAACATTACCTGCGTTGTATGATACATCAGACTGAGAGTAATTGGAAAGACATTCTTTGGATCGCCGAATATGCATACAATAATTCAGTACACTCTGGAACTGGACAAAGCCCCTTTTATACCTTATATGGGCACCATCCTCGAACCTCAGACCTTGACTCACCCCAACACTTAGAAATGCCCGCAGTGGACCATCTGCACGCTACGATTACACAAGCCTTTAAGGAAGCAACTACACATTTAAAACAGGCGAAAGAAAAATACAAGAAAGATGCTGATCGGCATAGAAGTGATACTCCACAATACCAGATAGGGGACCAAGTATGGTAAGCCACATAACAAATACCTCTAAAGGGAACACGGACCTTTAACCCCAGATATTTGGGACCTTACTCTATTAAGGCCATTATCAACCCGATGGCTGTCAAGTTGGGCTTACCTGCTAATATGCGAATTCACCCCGTCTTTCATGTGTCACTTTTGAAGCCAGTGCAACCAGGGACAAGACTAACCAAGCCACCAGACCCTATCCTTGAACAGCAAGGTGTGCTAAGGGAATACACAGAGGAATATTAGTTACCCCCCCATAGACTTACCTGATTTTACCACCGGGGGTACTATTCCTCTTCACGGGTCGGCGCAGCTTCCACTGCATCTTCGCCGAACCCCGGCCCCTAAGGGGAAACAAAAGGACAGCAAGGTGAAACAAAGGGACTAACAAGGGGAACCCTCCTCACCACAATAGACTTATCTGATTTTACCGCCGGAGGTATTATTCCCCAAGACTGCATACTTTCTCTCAGCGCCTGAATAAGGGAGAAAGCAACAGGTTCGATTTTGAGTTTATTTTATCGAACTGTGTTGGAAAATACAAATCCTTACCAGAATACTACCGGTTGCCACGAGGAACTCTTCATTAGGGTCAAGCTGCAACCTGCAAGGAATCGGACAAGAGTGAAAGTCAGGCATTTGAACTCTTACGAACTTTATACTTACGGTGTCTTGCCGGGAATCTCGGAGTCAATATTGTTCTGGAACTCACTAATTCCTTCGAGCCAGTGAAGCAACTGGTTATGAACGCGCCCCTGCGCTCAATGCAGGATGGAGAGCTCATCTTTTCAAACCATCAGGTGAGACTATAAGAGGGGACATCAAAGGCGGTCTGTGAGGAGAACAGCGGGGGTGGGGGGATTTACGCTCAACTCCACTGGTGGTTAATTCCCTTTCTCCATTTGCAGAAGAATATTCCTACGGGCCAAGCAAACGAAGCTAGGTGGGCCAGCCCAGTCCGTCATCTCGGCCCTACGCGTCACATTGGTGGAGACCGCAGCTGTCCAGTTCCGATCGACGCCTCTGTGGGAGCCAGGTGAGCGTAACACCCTCCATGGCTGCCATTAAGTCAATAACTAATCACTTCTGTAGTTTCACCAGGCACATGGCATAGAGTTCTTCTCGCTCTGCATTTAGTCTTTTCTCAGTTGCATTTGCCAGCAGTAAAACCTCATAGCAGGTGATCTTCAGCCATTTAGTGTTGGCGGCTGTTTGCACCCCAGGAAGTATGAGAAACGTGAAGAAAACTGATGCTTTGTCGAAGAGTCTTAAGTGCTGTGTGATTGTGTCCAAACTCTGGTCTGATTCAGCACATCTATAGTTACTGCTCCTTTTCTTTCTCACCACTTGCCCATGCTTGTCTCTCACCTCCTCCTGCCCCTTTTTCCTTTTTCTTTGGCCAGGATGTAGAAAGTTCAATAAAGGGCAAGACCAATGCAGGGTTGTGGAGGGTCACAAGTGAGCATAGCCCTCCCCAGTCTGGTGACAGCTGGGGATAACATTTGGATCCACAGGCCCACCAACCATCCATCGTCACTGCGGTCCCTTTCTGTAGCACGGGGATGCTCAATCGTCCTCTTGCAGCCAGTGTTCATCCCCATTACGGTTGACCCTGCCACTCTGAAACATAGAAAATGCTGTGTAAGTGGTTTTATGCATACTAGATGATGTTTCTCATCCATCCAAGTTAGGGCATGCACACTCATTTCCCATATTCCCCTGCATTCTTTATTTATTTTCTTTACCACCCTCTCTTCATATCCCACCAGTCCACCTGCACGACACTGCATCATTTCCTGTTCCCACTTTACATCGTGAAAAACAGAAAAAACGGAACCCCTTATTCGCATTAGGGGTCTGATGTGGCACCAAAGGAATATCGTGCCCTGTTGAGGTCTTACAATATTTTCCCTCCAGTATCACATGTTTCTTTGCCTCGATCCTGGCCATGCTTTCAAGTTTTATGTAATTATCTGAATATACCTTCTCCCCTTCGTCTATCCACTGCACTTCCACTGTGTGCCCCTGGAACAGCCCCCAAATTCTACATAAAGACAAGTGCATCAGGCATCCCCCTGTTTCTGCTGCTACGTTTTGCAGCAAGAATTGTCTTGGCATCCTTGCAATGTGCTGGATTAGCAAGCATACATAGCAACTGCCATCGGTGCTCTCTCGCCCCTTTTCAGTGCATAATATACTTCTCTTAGTGCGTGTCCCCGTTCCACTGTTGGTGATCACACCCCTACTTTCTTTGTATAGTAGAAACCAGAAAAGAAGGAAAAGAGAAACGAGAAAGAGACAAATCAGTCCCAACCCTATATTTTTCACATTGTATTTATACCTTCTTCCATTCCCTCCAATCCTATACTGTCCACCTCCTTCTCTCTCTGTGGGATTTCTGTAAAGTCTAAAAGATGTAAAGAAAATCACTGATAATTATTTTATACTTCCCATCAAGTTGCCTTTCACGCTTCTCCTTCCGAGGTGCTGTTGTTTACCTTGCAGACGTGGGAGGCATGGATCCATGCTCTTCTTTCTTTTAACTTCACAGCTGTGGGTGTTGCGTACACTACTTTGTAAAGGCCAGTGAACCTTGGCTCTTGCCACCTCTGTACGATGTTACAGACGAGCCCTCTTTGCCCTGGGTAGAGAAGCTGTTCTTGTGGAAACTGTTCTTTTCTGTGTGCCTTTATGCCTTCTTCAACTTGGATGGCCAACTTGTTCAGCGTCCAACCTGGCGGGAAAGTAATTTTATAGGACTTTCAGCTAAGTATGTTCCTGTGTTGTGTTATTTGAATCCGAAATTGAACATGCAGCAGGAGTAGGAGAATGCTACTCCTGCCATTTACAATTTCATGCAGAGTCAATTGATGATCCGCACCGGCTGAGTTGATCAAGGTAAAAAGAGCCAATGGGAGACAATGACGCCAGTTTGTGCAAAATGTTTTTGTTAGCTTTGCTGAACCTTCTTTAAGCTAGCCATTTTCCGAATTTAGAAGAAACATTTGTGCACTTTGGATTTTATTCGAATTTTGGGCATGACATGCAAATTTCATTTTCTGGCCGATCTAATGCTCCCATCGCCCATGGCTCTGCTTCACTAGCATCCGCACCCTTGAATTTTCGCTGTGTTTGCCCTTTAAAATGCACAACTCTAAGATGGCTTCCCCCTTCTTACCATCTGGTGGCTCCTTATGGTAACTTCAGCCTGGCCCTTCCTGAATGCTGTGTTCCTTTTTGCCCAATCAGGGCCATCTGCGGGTGGGAGCCGGCACCAACAACAGAGGCACACGACGAGGCCTCCCTTGTTCATTTTATCTCGACACTGATGTAAGCCTTGCTGTTGCCTTTCCAGCTCCTCTTGGAAGGTAGGGTTATGTGACATTATTGCAGCTTTCTTTCATCTTGTGGCTACATTTTCCGAATTTAGAAGAAACATTTGTGCACTTTGGATTTTATTCTGATTTTGGGCATAACATGGCCCATTTCATTTCCTGGCCCTTCTGATGCTCCCGTAGCCCATGGCTATGCTTCACTAGTATCCACACCCTGAAGTTGGTGTTTTCCACTTTACACAGTGTTTCAATCTTCCGATGTTCATTGTGTTTGTACTTTAAAATGCACAGCTCCAAGATGGCTTACACCTTCTTACTACCTGGTGGCTCCTTATGGTCACTTAAGCCTGGCCCTTCCTGATTGGCCACTGTGTTCCTTTTGCCCAATCAGGGCCACCTGGAGGCGGGAGCCGGCACCAGCAACAAAGGCCACTTTATAACCATCCATCCTCTACCACATCTCAACCCGCCTTGAGGTTGCTATCCCTGGGCTACAAGACTACCATGACTCTGCTACCTTACTGTGCATTGGTTAGTTACCTCCTCCAGACTGCCATGGACTCTAAGCTCTCCTGGTCATTGACCAAATGAAGTCATTTCGGTACTGACCTTTACCATCTCACTCCTACTTCATTTGCGTAAAAATAGGGCCTTACATTTAACCTGAAAGTCAAGCTTGGTGTAATTTTGCATTTAACCTGAAATTCAAACCTAGTGTAATTTTGAATTTAACCTGAAAGTCAAAACTGGTGTAATTTTGCATTTAACTTTCCCATTTAACCTGCTAGCACAGTGACTGTTTCCATACCGCTGTACTTGTTTACTCTTCCCACTGCCTCCTGTCTCTTCCCACCCATGTTTCTCCTATCTACTCCAACTGCTTCTCTATCAACTACCCGTCCCTTCTCACTAAGTCTGGAAAGAAGAGGTATAAAAAGGATAACTTGGCTTCTAACCTGGGTCTCCCTATCGCTGATACCTATTCCAACGCCTCTTCCTGGCAGACCCTCACCGACATCCTCTTTGTCGTTCCTTCGCCGGATCTATGGACCTCGCATATGATCTCTGTGCTTTGTCCTGTCTCCTCCTCCCCCATTAATGGCGGCGCCCGCTGGGAAGTTCCCATGGCTTCCTTTGACTCCTCCAGAGTCATCCTTAATGTCTACCTAAATGGCACCATCATGGTCCAAGGTCCTCAGGCCAATCTCCTCCTCTTCGATAGGCGTTTCCCTCGCCTCATCAACTTCCTTTCATCTCCCGCTGTCCCTTCCTCTCATTCCTTGGCTACCCTGCCCACTCCTCTGCAGGGCATACCTCTGATTTGTACCCCTCCCCGGAAGGTCTTTAAGGCTGGCAACCTCCTTCATCTTGCCACTCTCAACTCTCGCTCTGCTGTCAAACACTCCTCTGACATCTTCCACCTCCTCAAAGAACTGGACCTTGATGTCCTTGGTCTTACAGAGACATGGTTCATGGCCAGCTCTGTCACAAGCTTTGACACTCTCCTCCCTGATGGCTACAAAATCCTCTCCACTCCCAGATCCACCCGGCACAGTGGTGGTGTAGCCCTGATATTTCCTGAGTAGAATCCTGCCACTATTATTCCCACTCAGATATAGCCCTCTTTCGAATGCCTTGTCTGCAGGTTATCAATCTCTCCTAGCCACTCTCTTACGGTTGCTACTCTCTATCGACCCTCTGGTCAAATCACATCCTTTCTCTCTGAGTGGGCTGACCTCTCCTCCTCCCTCCTGGCCTCAACCACTCAACTCCTCCTCCTTGGGGACCTCAACATCCATCTCGATTCTCCTTGTCCCTCATCTTTGCTCTTTCGTGACCTCTGCAATTCCCTCTCTCTCTCTCTACCCTTCCCTCTGGCCTGATGCATTCTGCAGGTAACACACTTGATGTCTTGATCTCCTCTGGCCTCCCCCTCTCGATCCCTCTGACCACTCCTCTCTCCTGGAGTGACCACTGCCTCATCTCCTCTGTTGTCTCACTCTCTTCCCCCCAAGCCAAGCCTACCCCAACACTGCCACCTACCTTCTCGGACATCTGGCCCATGAAGCGTGTGTCAATTGAGGCTTTTGCTGCCAACTTCTCTTTCCCCCCTTCTCCTCTGGCTGAATCACACCCTGACACAGCCCTATAGCTCCTCTACTCGTCTATTTCTGATACTCTTGATGTTCTTGCCCCTGTCATGAGGATCCATCTGAAGTCCAATGCCAAGTGTAATTCTTGGTATGACTCTGACCTAGCTACACTTAAACGTAAGTGTAGGGTGGCTGAGAGGAAATGGAGGGCTTCTTGTTCATCCTCTGACAAACTGGCCTGTTGCCTGCTCCAAAGGCAATACCGACTCTTTGTTCACACCAAGAAGAGAGTCCACATTCAAGCCCCTGTCTTGGCGGCATCTAACAACTTGGCTGAACTCTTTAAAATCTGCAAGGAGCTGGCCAACCCTGCTGCAGTCTCTACCCCTCCTGTTGCCCCCCAGGCTCTTTCCAATGCCCTTGCCTCTCCCAGGACATTCTGTGCACCCTCTCATACCCTTCCCCTCCTCCCCACTCTCCATCTGTGCTCACTGACCCTCCCTAACCCGCCCCCCTTTCTCATAATTTCCTCTTTTCTCCCCTGATGAGGTCGCTAGACAAGTCCGATCTATGAAAGCCTGGTCAAAACAGGTTCATCCCTGTTCCTCTAAAACCATTAAGGACCACATTGACATCCTCACTTTGGCCCTTGCCAACTTTTGCAACCACTCCTTTGCCTCAAGATAGTTCCCCTCCCCTCTGAAGCACTCCTTAGTGCATCCTCTTCTCAAGAAACCCACAGCTGATCCTTCCTGTCCAGCTAACTATCGCCCAATTTCCATTACTCCCTTTCTGGGCAAACTCCTGGAAAAGCTGGCCATGTCCCAGCTTAACCTTCACTCTGATTATGTTGGCTGTCTCTATAATCACCAGTCTCGCTTCAGAGCTGCCAGAAGCACAGAAACTGCTCTCCTGAAAATCTGTGAAGACCTGCTCTCCAACCTTGACTCTAACATTCTGTCTTTCCTCATCCTAGTCGATCTCTCTTCTGCCTTTGACACGGTCAACCACACCATCCTGCTCAACTGTCTCCGTGATAACCTGGGTATCACTGATCTGGCCCTAACCTGGCTGACCACTTTTCTCTCGGATCGACCCTCCCAGGTCCAACTTGGGTCCTTCCTATAATCTATCTTCCTCTACCTGTGGTGTTCCCGAGGGGTCTAACCTCTCGCCCTGGCTTTTCAACCAATACCTGGCAACTCTGGCGCACTGCATTGCCATCTTCTGCTCAAACTTCCAGTGCTATGCTGATGACACTCAACTCATTTTCAAGCTGCCTTCGGCCACCTCCTCTCCCTTTCTCATCTCTGATTGCCTAACTGCCTGTTATATATTAGCGGGTGGGACAAAACCATTGAGACAGTTTTGACGTTCAAACAGTCTTTATTTATTTTTTTATAACGGAATTTCTTCGTCGGTCTAGTCCACCTTTTCAGCTTGGTGTACGGGAAAAAGAAATGGTGTACTTCAGAGAGGACATCCTAACAGAGTTTAAGATAGTTAACAGGAGTCTCTTCTTCTCTTGTTAATATAGACCCCTCTCCCCTCTTCAGACTTCCTTTAGTTCTTTTTCTTCTCAGAGTAATCCTCTTGAATGGGCAAGACAGCGTTGGTCTATTTGCCTTGAACTCACCAGCAGAAAGTCTTTAAAAACTCGGGAGTGACGGGAATTCAGTCTTTAGTGTGACTCCCTCTCTCTCCTCCTCTATGCATTCAGTACTTTAAATATTCAAAGGGATTATGCCTCCATGAGTTAGTTTCACTCTCCTATTCCTTCGATTGTATCAATTATCTTTATACGTTCAGTCTATAAGGGTTAGCGCAGCTGTTTGTTCTCCCCCTCTTCGGCTTCACTTACTTGTCTTCACACGCTGCCGATCAGCTGTGATGTCTGTTCCAGCTCGCTATTGCCTTCGCCTCAGCCCTCGACTCCCTTCAGGGGCGGCGCTTCTGTGCGAGTCGCTTCCCAGGCCCCGCCTTTGATCAGGCCTCGATCAGTTGCTCGGGTACGCATAACGACGCAATCTCTGGTCTTCCCTCTCTGGCACTCCTGCGACGAGCCCCTCCACCTCGAACTCCTCCCACTCGTCGGAGGGGGCTAGGGAGAGGAGCAGATCGGCGCTGCGATCCCTCAGAAGCTCGTCGGCCGGCTCCGATGTCACTTCGTAACTTTTCTTACGTTACGAATTCGGTCCTCCTCCTCATGCCACTCTGCCAACGGGCAGACGGCCTCAACGTCCCTCCTGGCACAACCGGTGCAACTCTATAAGGCACAACAGGTGCCGCCAGTCACTTACGCACAACAGGTGCAATTCTAGACTTTGTGGCAAGTCTTTATCTTCTTACTTTTTTAATATGCCCATTCGTAGGCAAACTCCTCCTCCGCATTCAGCCCCTAGTTGAAAAACAAACCAAAATAATAAACCGTCAGTATTAGAGAAACTGACCTTACCTCCTCTCCCCTCATTTCATTGGATTACAGTCCCTGTCACTCTAGTGTACACATCATCTTTGTGACATCATCCAGACATTCTATGCTTGCTGCTGTGATACTGGTCCATCCCGGAGCTCCCTTCGTTACACTGCCATTCAAGATTGGTGTGCCGCCAATGATCTTTGTCTGAATGACAGTAAGATAGAGATCCTCCTCATCGGTAAACCTTCACCATCCTTTCCCCTCACTCTCCGGCCATCCTCCCTTGGCCCTCCTCCTACCCCTACCTGCGAGGCTAAGAACCTTGGGGTCCTCTTTGACTCCACACTTTCCTTCTCCGTCCACATCTCTGAGGTCTCTAAAAAGTCAAACTTCCTACAGCATCTCCTCAGAGGTATTCTGCCCTTCCTCTCCTTCCCCCAGAAGCTCACTGTCTCCAAAGCTCTGGTTATTTCTAGGTTGGACTATTGTAGCAGCCTCTTTCTAAATCTACCTGCCTCTACTCTCCGCCCTCTGCAACTAATCTAGAACAGGACTGCGAGACTTGTCCTTGGCCTCAAGCCCTGGGATCGTATCTCTCCAGCTCTGAAATCACTTAATTTTCGCCCAGTGGATGCAAGGATTAAATTCAAAACCCTCTGCATTGTCCACAAGACTTTCTGGGGCCTGTTTCCAAAATACCTCAGCAATCCCTCCGCAAATACCTCCCCTCTCGAGCCCTTTGCTCCTCTACCACTAACTCCCGCAGGGTCAGTCATTTTTCAAAGAAACACGCTGGGGGTAGATCACTGTCTGTGGCTGGGGCTTCCCTCTGGAACAGCCTCCCTGCCACTCTAAAACTCAAGGAGGTCCATCTCTGGTTCCGGAAGCACCTCAAGACCATCCTCTTTGCTTCTGCCTTTGCTCCCCCTCTCCCCTGCTGATTTGTTCTCCTTTGGCACTGTGCACCTGGCCACCCTCTGTCCTCCGGACCCAGGTATCTGCTCACCCTGCCACCATCCCGCACTGCCCCTGGGCCAACCCTTGTACTGGGGTCTATATCTGTACCCATACATTCCCCCCTTTGTTCTTCCTGCACTTATCAGACTTACCCTGTCTGCTGCCTTAAACCTAGCACTTGCCACTTGCTGGCTGCACTACCACTGTTGCCTTTATTATTTATTTATTGTATTATTATTTATTCTGTTTCTCCTTTGCTCTGCACGTTCCACTTCTCCCCCTTCATGCACTTGTCCCCTTCCTCTCTCCCATCCACTTGCACATTCTCAATGTCACTGGGCCTAGTAAGATAATTGTTTTTATTTTTTTAATTTTATTTTGGTTCTCCCCTGTTCCCCTCCCTTGCCGTGTCATGCTCTGAAACACCTGTGTATGAGCGCGATATAAATAAAATATCAATTCAATTCAGTTCAATTTAATCTCTCAACCAATTCTGTTTGCTTGCAGCCGATACACTGTGCATAGTCTGTGTTTTATTCTCAAGAGGTGTGTTATTTCCTGGAAGAGGGTGTTGGGAAAATGCTGTACATTATCACACCTTATCTAATCCCATACTCCCATCTTGAAAACACCCCTCTCACTAGAAATTTTGCAGCTGACTTTGTGTCATTTTTAGCACAGGGCCCCACCCCAAGTCAATGAGAAAATGGACAAACCACAACTAGTATGTACATGTAGGAGACACATCTCTCATGAAGATTAACATAGGTGACATGCAAGTGCCGGAAGGGCCCTTCTGGTCGTGGCAATGTTCTATTAACAGTCTTTAAAGTATGTCCCGACAGAAACTGCTGACACAACACACAATTTCCCATAAATTCAGTCACTTGCTCATGTAAATTCAGTACATACACCCTTCACTTATTTCTGCTGCTGTCTTGATACATGGGCAGGAAGGTTCACCTCTTCTAATGCAACGCCTAACAATTTGTTGGACAGCACATGTTCCCACATGCTATTTTGCCTCCATATCAAATCTGTGGGTGAAAGGGAACAACATATTTGTATCCATAAATATTTTTCCTCCTGCAGGGCCTCTCCTTGCAGCTGTATAATCTGGACAAATTGTATTGTATTACATGTTTCCCCATTTTCTTCCTCTTTTCCTTACTTGCCCCCTGCTGCCATTATTTGTATTCTTACTGTCCTACTCAGATATAGCCTCATACTTCCCTCAGGTAGATAGGCCACTTCTTTGGCTGCTCTGTGGCCCATTTAGTTCCCTAGAGATATTCGGTCCTACTCGCCTGTATGGGTGGCACACTTTATTATGGCATCTCCACTGGCAATTTCAGTGCCTCAATCAGCTGCCCAAGCAACTCAGTTGTTGTACTGGGGACCTGTCACTTCTCCTAAATCAACTTCTCTCCCATTGCGCTAGTCCCTAATGTATTGTGGTTGTTACATTAGCTGCATGCCCTTCTGTCATTTTTAATGCATCGATCATGGCCGCTAACTCTGCTGCCTGTGCTGAATAATGCAATGGTAACCTCTGCTGGGATGCTATTGCATATTCCCCATTCTTGTAGTACGCTATCGCTTCTCCAGTATCTCTCCCACCCGTATTGGAGTCTATGCTTGACAACCCGTCAATGAAGATCATGCCTGCCCTTTCTATTTCTTCTTCTTTTAACCCTATGTTCCCTTCCATTCTGTCCATGTGTGCTGCGCAGTCATGCACATAGTCCCCTTCATCCACAGGTTCTGCAATGAATGTCACAGGGTTTACCACGCACCACCTCACTACCACAATTGCTGGGTTGGTTAGTATAACCTCATACCCCAATGCCCTTGTGTCATCAGTGTTCTCTTTTTATTTCTCAGGAATGGCAACTAACGAGTGCTCTATGTACAGTACTATGGGGCAACCCATGGTAATTTGCGCCGGCTTTTTAATTGCAGACACTGGGCCAAAGTTTCTTTTAGTTATGTGAAGTTCTCATTCATTTCTGATGTCCACTTTATCTCCCTCTTTTTCTGTGCTTCCTTAAGAGACTGCTGTAGGGGCTTCTTAAATGTTGAGTAGTCAAAGATCCATGCCCTGCAGTAGTTGCATAGCCCTAGGAATTGTTGTATTTCCTTTACTGTGTGTGTGGTCATGCAGTCAAGTGGATTGCCTCTACCCTCTCCTGTTTTATCTTGCCCTTCAATGGATATTATTTTTCCCATGTACACAACCCCCTGCTGGCAGTATTGCAGTTTCACCTTATCTACCCTGTACCCTTTGTCTGCTAGTAGTACTAGAAGGTGAACTGAATTGGCCCTACACTCTTCCTCAGTCTCACTGCATACTAACAAATAGTCAACATATTGAATGACTGCGCTTGACATTTACAAGTTGCTCAGATCCATCTGTTTCACTCTGTTGAAAATACTAGGTGATTCACAATACCACTTGGGCAATAGTGTGTTCGAATCGGGTTGCCCGATATGTAAATACTGTGAAATACCTTGGGTCTGGGTGGAGCGGGGCATTCTTCAAGCCATTGACTGTGAAGTATTTTGCCTTTGTTGGGATGTTGCATAGTATTGTAGCAGGGTTTGGTACCAGGGGAACTCTGCTTCCACTACATTGTTAAGAGGACGTAAATCATGTATGAATCTCCATGACCCCCCATTTTATTTCTTTATTGTGTATATGGCCGTGTTGCATGGTGATGAGGTTGTCTGTATGATACCCTGCTGCCATAGTGCATGTAGAGTTGAATATATTCCCTCATCTGCTTCTCTGGTTAATGCGTATTTTTTTGCTTGGGGCAGTAGTGCCCCTTCTTTTAGCTTATCGTCACTGCCCCCACTGCTTTCAGTACCCCTACATCATGTGGCCCTCTGGTCGATAATTGTTCGGGAATGTTTTTAAGATCGTCATCTGTGTCTTTTTCCCCTTTTTACCAGCTTTGTCGGTATCCGCACTAGCTTGTCTACTACTTTTAGTGGACAGGGTATTTGTAACTGGAATATAATGTCTCCCTCTTCCTCCCCATCACAGAACAGTTGTTCATCCATTACTCCTGTCACTGTCAGTGTTGGGTCAATGCATAACACTGTGTGTCGCTCCATGTTATCATTGTCTGTCCCACAAAGAATTGCCATGTCTTTACGTATCATTACCTCTTCAAGCTGTAACACTAGTGTGACTCCTTTTATGTCTTCCTTTTGGCACTGGGGTCTGAGTAGGAATGTTGATGCCAATGGGAACACCTTCCATTGTTTCCCTGGGACCCACCCCAGTTGTATCCCGACTCCATATAGGAACATGCTAGAGTACATGGGTTGACCTTGCAGTGCGCCCTGTGCATGTGTGGCTAAAATAAGTGCTGTCACTCGTGTGTAACATATGCCTGGCAATGAACACACCATCCCCAATTCTGTGAATGATATTGTTGTGTTCAGTTTGCTGAGTAAATCTCTTCCTAGTATGTTAATAGGGGTGTCTTGGGAATACAATAGTGGTGCTACGATGTGCTGGATCCCTATTGTGATTTGTACATGTTTTGTTACAGGAACCATCGCTACTGTCCCAGAAAATTCCAGCGTATCCATCACCTTATTTGACAATGGGAAACCCCTCTCTCTTCTGCAAGATGTATGAGAAATGAGAATTCTTGTGGTCCTATTTTTACTGATACCTTGAGTTCCTCTTCAGTGCCATCAGTTACTGCTAGGACTGGACACACTCAAGCTTTATCTTGGTCTCTCTATAGTTGTGGGTTACTTTGTGGGAAAGGAAAAGGGTAACCTCTGACAACGCTAATCCTGGTGTTGTGGGGTAAAACGTTCTGTCCCAAAACCACTGTACTTTCGGCTGCCACTGCTGCTCTCTATGTCATATTTGGAGATGCCATTTCACCCTCCATTGGTCCTTCTTGGACCGGCTACCCCTGTAGCTGGGGTGCCTGTCCCTGCTGTAGCTGGGCTGAGAGGGGCTGAATTTGCTGCCACTGTGGCTGTGCAGTGACAAATCCTTGTTGTTGTGCCATTTGCATGGCTTTTGCATGTGTGTGTTGTCCGAATGGGCATGTGCGTGCAAAGTGCCCCATGTTCCTGCATATACAGCATATAAAGGATGGTCCAAAGACCCTATAACCTGCCCACTTGTAGCCTCCTCCTGTTCCCCGTTGCGAGTATCCTCACCCGATCGGAAATACCCCCTTGCATGAAATTCACCTGCTGCGGTGCTCCCCATTCTGGCACATACTGCAGATGCACATAACCCCCCTTCTGTGGTGTGAGCCCCACAGGGTACCCTCCCTGTTGGGTGGGTGCCATTGCGGCAGCATCTTGCACAAGCATTGCCACTTCCATTGTATATTGTGCCAATTTATTTTGTCTTCTTTTTTCTGCCACCTGCCTTCCACTCTCCTGCTTCCGCTTACAGTAGCGTACTATTGTTGCCTCTATTTCTGGCAATCCATTCACTTCTATTCGCACAATCTTCTCTAGTGATGTCTGAACCTCTGCTGGCAATCCCTTGACCAATATGTGGTAGAATAAGGGTGTGCACTCATCTCAGCTCCTTCGTGTGTCTTGCATCCAGAGATCATGCACCTGTTTTATATCCTGTGGGGTCCTTCTCTGCCTTTATTTTATATGCCATAACTTTTCCCAAGCCATAACTGTCTGGGTACATGCTTCTCAGAACCTCCAATGCATACGCCCGACGATAGTTGAATTGAGCTTCATTGTGTTCCATAAGTGCTTAATTTCACCCCTTGTACCGTGCCTGCTCCCATATTTTGCCCTCTTGCTCCCCTATTATGGCCGTGAATAAACTATCCATATCCACTACTGCCAATGTCACTTTTTTCTCGAGTGTCTGTATCCATTTGCTGGCCCCTGCTACTAAGGAGGGCAGACTGCATGTGGGGTTGTCTCAATCCTTAATCTGCCATGGCACGTAATGTGGATCCCCTTTTGTAACAGCAGCATTTGCTTCGCTATGGGCCCTATCCTCTCACCCTTTTGTAGCCTGAGCCAGCCTTTCTTTTACCTAACCCTTCAAACGATGAAGGGAGGTTCATCAGTCCCTCCCGCTCTCATTGCTGTCCTGCCATTTTCAGCTTCACTGAATAATGCGTCCACCTGTTGTTGTGTGTTGTTCTCGATGTCTGCTAAGTATTTTCTCTCCCCCCGTTTATATGCCTCATCTCGTCATGTGTCCCTATCCTTCTTTTTCTCTATCATTTCTTTCCCCTCCTCAGAGTCTTCCCGCTGCAGGTTTGTACACCCCGCCGCGGGTCTTAATGTCAGTTAGACACCATAGGGAGGAGGCGGAGAACCTGGTCCATCCCTCTCCTTTGTCCCTTCTCCTTCTTCCTGATATTGTCCAACTACTTCCTGCCAATTATGACATATTTCAAAGAGACCGTCCATCCCCTAAAACTGGAGGCAATGTTGCCTTTATAATTGAGAAAACCTACAGCAGTCAGCTAGTACAAAGTACTCATAATCTCCCATGTGAGGTACTTCTTGTTAAGCCGCAGGTGTCCCAGGAAAATTCGGTGTACTTTCTTATTGTGTACCGCCCTCCTGGTTATGTCACCAATCAAGTTGTAGCAGACTTTGTGCTAGCTGTAGCAGATATAACCTTTATCTATCCAAAGGTGGTCATGCTGGGAGATCTCACTCTTCATCTTAATCAGTTTCCTGACCCCCATGCACAAAATCTTGTTGCTTCACTTGCAGACTACAGCTTTCTCCTTTGCAACCACAGTCCTACACATAAAGGTGGTCATCAGCTTGATGCAATCTTTTCCAATACCTCTTGTCTCACGGTTTCCAATCCTTTACCCGTTTTATGGTCTGACCATTTCTTAATTCCGTTTGCCTTTCCCTGCATCTTCCCTAAAGTTAAACCCCCCCTCTCATGAATCATCAACGTCGACGGTCTAAGGTTCCTATAGATGTCATCTCCTTTTCTCAACACCATAGAAACAGCAGCATGAACATTTGTAACGCCTTAGTTACTGCTATCAAACACATGGCTGATGTATTGGCTCCCCTCCAGTTGTCGTCTACACGCACTATACCCTAAGCTCCTTGGTATTCTTCAGAGCTGAGTTTACTGAAACAAAAATTCAGCCGCTCTGAACGAAAATGGCATTTTTGTCTTGACTCCATTACAAAGGTGGTTTACACTCAAGTGTGGAATAATTGTCAGTGCGTTATAAAAACAGCTAAGGCTCAGTATTTTGCTGACCATATTCTTAAGGCTCCCTGCTATTCTAAAGAGCTTTTTTTGGTAGCCAAGGCACTGTCCGCCCACGCTCAGGCTCCCTCTATTACTATCCGCACCCAGGCTTACTGTGACCATATTGCTTCTTTTTTCCAAGAGAAAATTTGCAATATATGGGAGAAGATAGGGGTGGAGAGACTTACCTCTATGGGAATTACTAACTCCTTGACTTATCCGGTGGAACATTGCCCTATCACTTTTAATTTTGTGACAGTTACTGAATCTTTGGTCACTGACGTTCTATTAAAACTGAAATCTGCCTCTGCTGCAAATCCCATCCCTCTTCATATTCTTCAGGATCCCTCTATGGATATGGTTCCCCTGCTTACTGAGGCACCTGAATACTCATGTGCCGCTGGCTTTATTGCTCAGCCCTTAAACATGCTGTGGATTCTCCCCTGCTCAAGAAACCCCATCTTGAACCAGGAGTGGCTGAAAATGAGCGCCCAATTTCTCTCCTTCCGCTATGACGAAGCTGTTGGAATCCATCATTACCCCTCAGCTTTCAGCCCATTTTGAGGCCAACAATATTCTCCATCCCCTTCAGGCTGGCTTTCAGCCAGGGATGGGCACGGAATCAGTAATGATCGCATTTCATGATGATATTGCAATGTCACAGGACCGTGGCGAGATGAATATTCTTATTTTACTCAATCTCTCCACAGCCTTTGACAGCATTGACCACCAGAGTCTCCTACAGTGCCATTCTGACGCTGGTGTGTCGGGGATTACTTTGATATGGTTTACATCTTTTCTTACAGATCACACGCAGGTGGTGTCCCCCTTTTCACCTCTCCTCATATGGTGTTTGACTGTGGAGTCTAGCAGGGTTCAGCACTTTCTTCATTACTTTTTAATGTATATATGGTGGCATTGGCTAACCTTATTTCCAGCTTTG
This sequence comes from Ambystoma mexicanum, assembly GCF_040938575.1. Lineage (NCBI taxonomy): Eukaryota > Metazoa > Chordata > Amphibia > Caudata > Ambystomatidae > Ambystoma > Ambystoma mexicanum. Next base: position 1,358,483,193 of record NC_090922.1, on the reverse strand, counting down.
GTGTGCACTTTTTTATATATGCAGATGACACCCAGATTTTCTTTCATCTCAGTGCTGCCAAGAAAGTCCCCCAAAACTACTGAGAAATTGTCTCTCTGCAGTGGGGCTATGGATGACTGAAAACTGGCTTAATCTAAATGGGGAGAAGACAGCAGTACTGGTGGTTGGCCAGGCTTATAATGGCCCTGGCTGTACCCCAGAATATTGGTCAGTATGCCTGGCACCCTCTCCGGAGCCTTCAACCATAGTTAAGAGACTTGTCATTAAGATCATGGCCTCTGGCTCCAGAGAAGTGCAAATCTCTTCGGTCTGCCAGAGCGGTCTGCCAGAGTGGTCTGCCAGAGTGGTTTCAATAAATTGAAAGTTCTGAAAAAGGTGCTCTCAGGACCAGAATTGTGACTGCCTCAATCATGGGTGCAATAGATTATTGCAATGGCATTTATCTTGTCCAGCCTGAGGCGCTTCTCCAACGCCTTCCGAGTATCAGAATGCGGCAGCCAGGCTTGCTCTTCGCATTCCTAGATTGTCTCACTCTTACAATCTTCTTCCATGCCTCCACTGGCTGCCCATCAGAACTCGGGTGAAATTCAAGGTCATATGCACCATCCATTGTTCTATTCATTCCGTTGGAGCTGAATTTCTTCAAGAAAAGCTCTCTTTCTATTTACCAAGAAGATCTTTCCGCTCATCCAATCAGTTTTTGCTGTCCGTCCCCCGCTTTTGCTGTGCATGTGTAGGAGGAAGAGCTTTCGCCGTGCTGGCCCCGTCCCAGTGGAATGCTCTCCCACTTTATATGAGGAACATCCACATTTTATCTATCTTCCGTAATCAGCTTAATATTTTGTTGTTCTAAGGTAGGATGCCCTCCTCCTCTCTCTGATGGCTTTGGCTCGAATATTTCAATGTGTACAGAAAGTGAATCTCTTTGTTCTTGGTTTTATTTTTTAGACAAGCTTCTCGGGTAGTTAGGATTGATCTGTCTCTTGCTGCTTTGATTACTTTTTCTGGATATCCCCTCTCGGTATATTCAGAAGCCATTCTATCCATTTCAATTGACAGCATAGATTCTTGAGAGATTATGCATTTCGCTGTAGAGGAGATTATCCCTTAGATGTTTTGGATGTTGGCTCAAGTAATGTAGACTGTAATTGACATTGGTTGGTTTGTGGAACAATTTTGTAGTTATCTTACCATCCTTCAGTTCCAGTTCAATCATTAACTACTGGCATTCCCAGACATGTTTTAACATCTACAATCTGTTAACAAAGATGTATTTTAAAATTGCATTTCAGATCCAAAACACTATTTTTGGTATAACATCATAATGATATGGCGTAGAATCAAAAGAAAAAGTGTTTTACAACAGTGGGATTCTCCTCTACAACATTACCCCAAACGTGACATCTTACTGCGTATTCTTTGTGAATTTTATGAATAACATCAGAAATAATTGCACAATTGCATGTCACGTATCCCTCCATTTGTGGATTCACCAGAATGCAGAAATCCATGTTTAATTGATGTGTCATGATGCTACAATGAGATGTAGAAGAGATATGATGTTGACCTTGAAATTGTTCAGAGCGTGCAGCCTCCTCCCTGTCATATGTTTAGAAATATGGTCAACCTATTAAAATTAAGGGGTGTATTCTCTGGGAGTGTCTGCCTTTGGAGAAAGCCAATAGAAAGACTTGACAAATTAAAAAGTGTGGTGTTGCAATGACATAGTTTTGGAATAATAACCATTGTAAAAGTAGAAATGTACACTGAATAGGAGGCTTCTGTAATTGATGGCTACAGAGAAGGAGGAATCTTGTTCCAAACCGATGAGTGCCGATCTTGGGTAATATCTGGACATGAACGGGGCCTTTCCATGTGGAAGCCTGAAGAAGAGTAACTGAGGCAGAGCTACTTTCATGGAAGGATAAAGAGTCCAGGGGAGGGCTAGCTGAATATGAGTACATTTGAAAACCTTGAGGGTGTTTGCAGGCTCTTTGTCTCAACAAATTATTCAAAAGTGAGTATGAACATTTCTAGACCATGGTGCTCTAAAAAGATGTCTCTGCTAAATTTGGGTAGACTTAGAGGGGCTTACAGTAGGGTGAGCTTGTTCTGAATAGAATGCCTAAGCATGTACTGTTGGAAGTGCACATTGTTTTATTATATTCAAAACTAAACCAGATTTCTTTTACATGGGAAAATATGACATTTCTGCAAAAATTGAGCACAGCCCTTTGAACATTCAAAGCCAACCCTGCACACTTTTACAGGTGTAGTCTAATACCTGATGTGTGGAAGTGTGCACATATCATACTTCTCCAGGATTGATTGCTACTTTCACAGACAGATTGGGATGGAAAGTGAACTTAGCTGTGTCACTTCCATTTCCAGTCCATTTCCAGGGAAAATGATGCCAAAGTAAATTACATAAATTCCTCACTCATAACAACACACAGTAGGTGGTGTACCCTGCACCGTGAGACCCAAGTTAAGTGATAGGGGTATTTATTCCTCTATGTGAATGTAAAAGAACTATATTTTAATATTGAGTAAATGATCCCCTCCACTGTGTTTTCTAAATTGATAGTACACTGTCTCTAAACATATACCTAAGGAGTCTAATGCAACTCACCACTGCTTTCATTCAACTTCTATGCTTATAATGGAAACCCACACCACCACATCTATACGGGGGGACTTCATTTCAAATGTGTTTTGTATAATTGTCATTTTTCTTTGATACCTATAGTTGCTGTTGATAGTGGAGAGAATAAAGTGTTTTGATTTGGCATGTGAAGTAGTGGAATACACTAGGTGATAAGTGGTGACGTAATTATAGACTTGGACTATGTCCCATTAGAATTAGATTAATAAAATACCTTTGTCAAAAAACACGTTACGCCATGAATTATTGTGGCAGATGGAGAATCCTAAAACTGGTATTATAAACATTTTTAAGAATAAGAGCAGAAAGATTGTAAAAATGTTATAATTAAGATATTATGATATTTGCATGTACCCAGTTACTGTAAATACCAAACTCTATGAGTGGGACTTGTGTAATACTGGTGATCTGAGGCACCAATATAGATTATACAAAGGTATTGCAAGTGAAAATAAGAAATATATGACTGTCCCTAACTATTTAGCGAAAATTCCCTAATGCAAGATATATATATTTTTCTTAGATTTAAATTAAATCTCATTGTGACCAGTGAAATAGGTTTCATCAGGAAGATCGGTGAAGACAATACCTGCAGATTCTGTGCAAACAAGCATGAAATTATGACCCTTTATCACATTATGATAACATGTTCCGCTCTGCAAAGTCAAAAGATTTGTCTATGAACACAACTGGTTACACACAGATATATTTTGGGATTGTTTGTTTAGTGGGAGAAATATTGCTCTGATAATAGCAATTGTGAAATTGTTAAGAATGTTAAAATCGATTATAATATGAAGAAATGTGTAAATACGTAAGGAAATGTGTATAATTGTATGGATTGTTATACTATTAGTAGCTATTTTATGGAATGATTATGTAATGATTGGATAGTTTAATGAATGTACTTAGTACTTTTGTATAAGGTTGAATAAACCAATACAATTGTTAACAAATATATCTATATAACTAATTAATGTAATGTCTTAATGCATGTGTATATGGTATTTTAGTAAGATTTGCACAGGCAGACCAATTCTTGTTTCTGTAATTTAATCTAATTACAACTGTAATGATATTTCAATGCGGTGACATCTCCAGCATTAAGTTAGGGGCCAACATTCAAGTGTTTTTATTTACAGCCTTGTCCCTGAATTGTGCAATGGGATATATTAGTGGTTGTTACATCAGGGAAAGCCACTTAGGGTTTGAAATATTATAAAATACATAGAATATCATAACACAAGCAGACAGCAGTAGGCCAAAGCATTGTGGGCCCAATATGCATTTTATAGGTACAGGAGAAGTCTAAAGCACTGAGAACCCCTTATGCATTTAGTATGCATAGGAGATGGCCAAAGCACTGGGAACCCCATTTGCAGGAGAAGACAGAATCACTGAGGATGACACCAAAGAAATGTTAGGTGTGCTCCAGAATGTCTGTACCCATTTTACCAGCTCTTGCATTGCCCAGAATATGTTAGGCGAACTGCAGGCCTGCTACCACGTCTGTTCCAACCATCTGAAAAACACAATGCCAACACTGTGAAATTCCACACTCCATGTAATAATGAAGAGGATTTTGCTGTATGTGATGGAGAAATACTCCAAGAAATTATGCACTGTGCAGAACAATGTCCCCAAGCACTGTTTTGCAGCTGTCATTATGGTTTAGCATGGGCTCACCTGAGTTCAAGCTCCCATGGAATGTCCTGACCCAAATAACAGAGAATTGATTTGGGCAGAACTTAAGGGCCTCACTCCAGCTCAGTCCCACCTCATTTCATATGAATAAGTGTCTCTTGGCTTGGTCACAACCTTTTATAATCACAACAGGTAGGGCAAATACTGTTACATATCCATCTGTAGGTTATGGTGTGCACATGTCTTCTTATTTTTGATCACATTTAAGTAATTATTCACAGTACGATTATGGTTAAATTCAAATGGCTCAATAAAACATATTCTTTTGTACCACACTCTCAGTTCCAGGTACACATAGGCACTGTGTACTTTTAACAGCTCTAAACTTCACAAAGCAGTTCTGGCTCAACATATATTGTTTTCCTCATCACAACTGATTGGACCAACACATGAGAATACGGTCATACCTATCACGTTAATCAGTGCACCTTAGTTGGATGTTTGCTTAAAGGCACTAACTCGTCATGTTCCTAGAAACACATGTGTTAGGTTCTAATTAAACACTCATTTATTGTCTACTTTAGACTATTTTGTATGAGTTACAGCTACACAGCATCCTAATGTGCATTACACCCTTGCCAACAGATTTCTATGCATTGCAAAAGTTAGATATGCTTAAATAAACACACCAGCAAGAACTTCTGGTGGGTTATAATAATAACCTGCAAGATGTATTTTAGGCTGACTAATGCACATTCTCTAGGTTCATACCAGCCATTTTGGAGCCCGCAATGTTGCAGCAACAGGAGCATAAGCTGATTAAACGGGGTAGCCGAGAGATATTGCGTGTTTGGAGTGGTAGATGTTAGGGTTTATCTCCCCATGAACCCCATCCCATTGGTCCCTTTGCTCCCATCCTTCAAGGACTAGGGTTGTGTATTTCTTTTAAAGCAGTTTTGGAATCATTCACATCCCGCTTGTAAGGTAAGTACCAGAGAGATCTGTGGTGTGATAGTACTGGCCCTTGAAAAGAAATCAATCATTGGGCCTCATTACGAGTTTGGAGGTAGCCATGGTGCTAATTGCACCATGGCTACCTCCAAACCCGTGTCCAGGTCCATGTAGTCGGAATGGGGACTTACCGGGTCATTCTGACCTTGGAGAGCCCAGTAAGATCCCATTCTGAATACCATTCCCCATTCCCATTGAGCCCCTATGGGGCTCAATGGGAATGGGGAAGGAGCTAATAACAGGCCCGCAAATAGCGGGCCCGTTATTAGCTGCTTGGTCCCTTAGCGGCTCCCGCTAAGGGCGGCTGGTAAAACCAGCCGCCCTTAGCGGGAGCCGCTACGGGACCTCGGAATGTGGCGGTAGGGGGTTAACGGCACCGGCATCCTTACCGGTGCTGTTAACCCCCTAGCGATGTACTCAATTGTCAATTGTGTTTATTCATGGTATAAACTGTGGTCATGGCGGTTTACACCCTTAACCAATACAATTATTTTTTAACTGGGGAAGGCCTTCAAAAACTGAACAAGAAGTAATCATTACTCTGAAATTAGGTGGGGAGCCTACCATGATCACTCCGTTTCCTGTTCTATGGCACGTTCTTTAAAGGAAAGATCACCTTAAAATAACCTTTAATTAGTGAGCCGTGCACGTTTTGTAGATGACCTTTGCAGCACTGGTGCTTTCAAGGTAATAAGTAACATTAATAAATATTTGCCAAGCAAGTGGTAACCTTTCAACAGCTGACGTCTAAACATGTCTGCTATTACATGATATTTTTAATCAACGGTGTAGCATGGTCAAACATATGATATGACATGATTGGTTATTTATATAGATTTACCTTTATATACATGTAAAAGGTGATAACTTAGTTAGGCTAATGAAATAATGTATTTGCGAGCTTTCATAATCTTCACATTTCTTTGTCAGGCATAGGAAGAATGAGGCTCTTGGGATAGCAGGGCAGCTCAAGGATTCAACTCTGGATTGTTGTATCTGTTTGTGTCTGCTTCCGATTTGTTTCCTTTACAAAGCCTTACACTTCAGAGATTCCCTCATGCATTCAAGTCCCAAAGATGTAAGTGGTGCACTGAAAGTGGCATGCAAGCAGGCAAGAGAAGGAAACACTACTGGGCTGCTCTCAAAGAGGCATGAAGGGATGTGGTAGTGTCAGTAATGGTATGTGCAAACCTAATGAACAGTAAGACAACTCATGGATTCACCCCTGGAATGTCTTATCTGTTGGTGTCTGCTTCTGATGTATTTCCTTCACAAACAGCCTTAAACTTCAGAAGTTCCCATACGCATTCCAGTCACAAAGATTGAAGTGGGGCACTGAATATGTCATGCAAGCAGGAAAGAGAAAGAAACACTGCTTGGCTGCTCTCAAAGGTGAATGAAGGCCTCGGGTAGTGTCAGGCATGGCATGTGCAAAGGTACTGAAGGTCAGCATGTTTTAGACGTAGTCAATTGCGTGTCCGTTTTCACTCAGCCTGCTGACCACCATGGCCCCTTATGTTTAGGTTGCTATAGGAAAGGCAGCCTGTCACTTGTGGTCAATTGTATTTAGACAAATATTTATGCCAGATTGAACTAGAGCAAGCGATTTGTCATGCTCATCCCGTAGCATCCACGTGTTGTGTGCTTCTAGAACACCAATAAGAAGAGGAACCATTAGTCATGTTTTGGCTTGTTGGCCTGCGAAGGCTAGTGTGAAAAGATACTGCTCTACTGGGAATGTGCTTCTCTACATCTGCGTGGCAGAAAACAAAAACGGTCTGGTCTGGAAAACGAGCCCTTAGCAGCATTTAGCAAGCTTGTGGGACAGGACTTTTAAAGAGCTGTGACGGCTTGGACAGCAGCGAGTCCACCAACAAAACATTGGCTCAGAGAAGCAGATGGGACGTGGGTTGTGCCAGTCAAGCAACAGTAAAGAGTCATAGCAATCGTTACAGTGAATAACAGGTCTATCTGTTTTGATCTCTGGTTCTCTATGGGTGCAAAGAACGGGAATTTTGTTACGAAGCAGCTCCCAGCCTTCTTAGGTTGACATACTAGGTTTATTACAGCTTCTCAGGACACCTTCTCAAGCAGTTACATAGTCCTTTGGTAAGTTACATCAATAGGACAGGATCACTGGCAGCCCATCGCCCAGGCTTCAGGCTGACTCCCTGCCCAACATAGAACCTTCCCTCAGGCATTCCGACACTCGGACACAAACACTCACCATGACATCAGAACATTCCTTCTGCATTCCCACTACCAAGCTAAGCCAGACACAACAAATTTGTCATTTGGGATAGTGACTCGTGAATCCTCAGTGTCGGTTCAAACCATTTTCCAGTGTATTTGAAAACCTGCCGGCATTTGTATTCATGTTCATCTGTTTATGTAGTTGCTAGTCAGTTTCCCCAACATAGTAGCCTCCCAGGGGGATTTTCATACACTAATGAGGTACACAACATTGTGAAACTTCCTATAATTATATAATCCTGCCACATGTTGGTATCTTGATTTTATCTGAATTTTATATATGTGGATAGGTCAGGCATATTTTGTCATCGCATGGCTTTCTTCGATTTTAAGTGCAAAGTGGATGTACCGTGCTTCTTATCATCATTTCTTTAGGATTTGCTGGCTGGCATTTCAGGGAAAACGTCACACATTCTTTAATCTTTTTCCAGGATGGATGGCAATTCTTGAGCAATATTGCAGAGGAATTCCAATTCTGGATTTTTTCTGACAACCAGTGGCATTCGATTTTGTACTTCTTTTGCTCTGCATTCTAGGAGGTTTCTGCAGGGGATCCTTGTTACCCAGTGGGTCTGAATGTCCACAGTTCTGCAGTTGTATCCATAGTTTAATAAGTCAGATCTCAGAGCTTGTACGTTTGTGTCCCCGTCCCTTGTGTATGAGAATATTTGGTTGAACGTACAACAACACTGAGTTGAAATATGAAACAAACCCATCTATATTGTCCTTAGACAGTATCGAAATATAGCTAATTATTTCACTGTGTTTTAAAAAAACTGTTGAACAGATGAGAATTCCATGATAGCAATTGAAATCATGCAAACAAATCATCCAAGTCTGCTCTGAAATTGTGATTGTGCCACATTGGGAAACCATCTTCATTCCATTCCAGATTGCTTGTTTTAACAATTCTGATGAACTGAATGATTCTATTTCCATTATCTTGTGTACAACATTCAACACTTAAATTAGCCCATTTTGTTCTGTATTAACAAACGGATTTCTGTTGCCCCTTTCCCTTTGGAGCGTTGTCCATTTTGACACCTCAGTCAAGGAAAGTATCATGGAACGAAGTGCATCAATCTGTGCCATAAAATGAGTGTTCAACACAGGTTTCAAATGGAATAGAACTAAAGGTAGATTCATATTATCCACACATTTCAAACAGTCAATGTCTGATGTCTGAAACACCCTAAAGAGATACAGATGCAGACGTACAGAAATAACCTTGTGCTAATATGAGGAGGGGCATAATATTCTTTGAACAAAGCTTCAAAATACATTGATAAAAATGTCTGATTGATTTCCTGATTGTTAAATGATGGCTGTATTCCTATACCCCAAGGCACATTGGAGTGCACCTTAGTATCTGCAGATGTCTGCTCAGTAAACAGACATTCACGAACCTCTGCAATGGAAAGTTCAAAATCTTATTCGCAATTTACTGAGTTTATATTTGCATGAGAAGATGCTGTTATAGAGGTTTGCTGGTGTTTCATTTCTCAAATATTGTCTACCACATAGAGTCCTCATTAGACATGTAATTTCATTCCAGTTGTCGATGTTTCAGTAGGATTGACACAGTCTCTGCGTGCACGTGTGTGTGTGTCTGTGTTCCGGATCTTGAAAGAATGATGCAAATGAAAGATGGTGTCTAGTTTGGAATGATCAGGATTCAATAAGGAAATAGAGGGTCACATCGTTCCTGTAGATTGGCAAGCACGGAATGCTAGCCAAATAAAATCTCAATCAATGTTTCAGCCATTCCACATCCCCAAATCTCTCTCAGAAGCTACCTGGAGTGGGCATTGTGGAACATTTAAGGCGGCCGTGGACTTCCTGTTTGATTAATGGGTGTGCCTCGACTGTAGTAAGGCAAGTCAATGCTAATCTTCACTTAAGAAAATCATTGCAGTACTTTAGAAGAAAAAGCAAGCAGGCCATGGAATTATGTTAGTTTGTTAGGTGGATGTTCCGTTTGTAGATGTTAGGTTTTTGTAGGTTTCCTTTCATTTAAATGTGCTCATATTCTGGCATTTAAATTAGGGGTAGTTTGTGGTTCAACATAACAGTTTTGTTTATTTTTTGCAGTGTTTGCAGTGTTCGTCAAATCACAATGCATTTTTGACTTGACACCAAGTGATTCCCCTGTTCTCAGAATGGTGAGGAGTATGCCCGTCCTCCTATTGGGTTTAATTATAAAGAGCCCTTTCACCCTGTCGCAAATATATCAACAAGTTACTACCTTGGCCGAATTGCTCTGCACAAGTAATTGGAAAGAGGCAATAGCAAGAATGGGAGCAATAAGGGATCACAACAATGGGATTTGACCAACAAACTTACACAAAAACAGCAGCACATAATGGACCAACACCACTCTGTTAACAGGCCCAGGTCCATGGAAGAAGTATGTATTAGCTGCCATGAGAGTGGTGTACGGCCACACAGAGGGTTCCCATTGAAGTAGCAGGATCATTGGCCAACATCCAAACATCCAAACATCCAAAGGAAAGGAAACCTAAAGCAGTACACCTATTGGTTGGAAAGTCCAGAGGACAACCAGCCAAAAATTATTAAAGTCCGAAAGTCGACACAGAGAGCAATCAGACAAGTAAAATCAATTAGAGTTGGGGAAACAGAGAGGAGAATGCATCACAATAGGAAAAATGTAAAGTCAATGGAGAAAGGTTTCGTGCCTTTCCATTTCTCTGCCCCAACCGTAGAATTCTGGTTACCAAGCCAACACTGCTTACTACTCCGCCACCATCATGGCAGCCTCTAACAGGAGCAAGGCCCTCTTTGAAGTATTGTACCAAACTCTTACCTGCATCTGAGGTGCCAGCAACTCATAAAAAATTTAAATGTGACAGAATCAACAACTCTTTATTGAAAAATTGGCAAAATCGTCAAATCAACCTTACACAGTTATAGCCCCCCTGCACCATCATGCACAATGCCCCTCTCGATCACATTCTCTCCCCCCTCACCCATACGCCCCCTAAAAACTATTGCTTCTCTCAAACCTACTCCCTACTCTGACAATATTATCCCTTGCATCCATCATTAAACAATTGATGGTCCCAGGGATCAACAAACTCTGCAGCATCATTAATACCTCCCTCACAGAAGTGTAATTCTCAGACATCCTAAAGACTGGTTTCTTGCAACCTCTTTTGAAGAACACAATCCTAGACTCAGATGACCTGGCCAATTACTGGCCCTTTACGAACCTCCTGTTTATTGGCAAAGTCTTGTAAAAAGTAGTTGCTACACAACTACTCACCATAATTGCCTGCACCATGTGTATTATCGAGCTAGTCACCAACCAGGTGGTAGATGATGCCCTCCAAATCATGATTAAGGGTGGCTCTTTGCTTCTCATCCCCCTTGACCACTCTGCTGCATTCAGTACCATCAACCTCTGCATCTCCTCTTCCTCCTGACCGACAGGATGGGATTCTCTGGAAGTGTTCTGAATAGGTTCACCGTCTACCTTCCGGGTAGACACAAGGTAGTCCAGATGAACATTTTGCATTCTAACCAACTCCCTGTCTCCTGCCAAGTCCCTCAAGGCGCCATCCTCTCACCAATCAATTTTGTCCTTTACAGGAAGCCTCTGGGCACACACTCAAAGCTCTAAACATAGCAATCCATCAATATGCAGATGATAGTAGTACATGAGAGTAAAACATCCACAAGACATCAGTGGCCTCCGCGAGCACCTATCCATCATCCAGTCCTTGATGTTGACTGCCTACCTTAAACTTAACCCATCCAAGATCAAATGTGTCCTACTGCTGAACAACACATATGCTGGTTACCCACACCCTGTATAGCGCACGGCTGCTATCGAGCTGGGGCCACATTTTAAACAATAAAATGGAATAAGTGTATGAGGGGCCTCATATAGGCAAGTGTGACATAAAATTGGCCTTCACATTTCTATCCATATACCTAGATGATTTTCAGCTGCCTCGTGTTCAGTTTGGGGATAAGATATATGTTGATAAACTATTGACAGTGGTTTTCTCTATGATGTGCACTGTTTCCGAGTGCTTCAGCACATCTGTGGAATGGGCTATTGCACAGTGCACAGGCAAATACCAGATTCTACATTATCTGGAAGATGTTTTGATGGTGGATAGTAATGACAAGTTTGAGAACATAACAGAGGAACTGAACTTCCCACTGGTGCCCGATAAGACAGAAGTGCCTATGGCAGTTCTGATGTTCGTGGTCATATGAACTTAACCGCATACCAATAGAATCAATGATGCCATGGACACATTTCAGAAGTTGAAAGAGCTGAATGCAGAAGTGTCACCTCAAAAGACCTGCAACATGAGAAAAAGGCAACAGCTGCTTGGCCAATTTGAAGTTTGTGTGGAGCATGTTGGTACCAGGCAGGGCTTTCTGGAGTCAAATTGCTTTAGCTATGGCGGGACAAAAATTGTCACAATATCAGGGTAACTGCAAGTATACCTGTGGACCTGAAAGTGTGTCAATGTTTTCTGAATAGCAATAAAATTATTTCAACGTGGTTAGCTGATGATGTGGCGGGGGCACATGGTTTTGGGATACACTGCGATAGTAGGTGATGTGCAGCTGAGCGGCCTCTGGAGTGGTTGGCAGAAAAGCATAACATTGCGTTATTCAAATTGTTCCTGGTATTGGTGATAATTCAGCTGTGTGGGAGGTGTTGGGGGAACAAGACAGTGTTGTCTTTACCAATGTCGTATTGTCATCAACACACCTGAGCCAGCAGGCAAGTTATACAGGTTTATTAGTTAAGTACACAGCAGGAAAACCGGCACATCCTTGCAAGCCAGCTCTCTATCTCCAACTGCTCCCCATGGAACACATATTCAGATTACAACACTCTAAACACAGTGACATCACCTCATTCCACTGACATCACCACCCCAGGGAGGTAAATGGATAGAGGGAAGACACAGGAGGGAAGACACTCATTATAACACTTCTCCCTCCCTTCATTTAATAATAGGAAAACACCAAACATTGGTAGAGTCTTAGTCATTCCTACACACAAAGTACCATCCTACACAATACCGATACAAATATGCGTGGCCACCACGTACCTGCCCCAGCAACACCCAAGCTCATATGAACACGAGACCCAACCCCAGGAACCGGTCCACATGAAGCCCATTCACACACCAAGGCCAACAACAGAGCACAAACACTCCACACTACCATAAAGGTACAAAAGCGCACTGACACCACAGAAAACTAGCTCCCCACTAATAAAACCCAGAAGCACAAAGTAGGTGGAAACACAGCCTTGCTCAACAACACCTACCCAAAAGGAACACAGATCCAACACAACACTTTAACTACACACTGTCCACCAATATACTCGCAAAAGAGGAATCCACCGACATGTAGTAAGGGCTGCACCTCCCTTCAACTGAACTGGAATTACAACTCGAGGAACAAAACAATAAAACAAGCACTCTACCTGCTTCAAGCTGCCCCTTGAAGCCTGGGGCCTGCCACACCCCAGCATCCCCAGAAACGGATATACTACCTAACAACCACGACCCTTCAGTGCACCTACATCCTTCCACCCTGGTCTGCACCCCAGGGTATCAGGGATGCCACCCCCGGGCACTAACCTTACTCAAAAGAGCAACCACTGGGCACTAACCCAACTCAAATGAGCAACAACAAGCACAACTAACAATATCAGTTCCCAAAACACCCTAAATCAGGGAACACATTAACTCTGACCCCAACCAAGCCTGAAAATACTATGCAAATCTAGTCCCTGTGAAACAACGCACAAGCTCACAAAAAGGATCCACAAAGACCCCTATATCACGGTGACACCACCCTAACACCACGGGACTCCTAGTCCCTGCCACACAGAACACCTCTACAACCACGGGACCCCTAGTCCCTGCCAAACTAAGTACACCACCTCCTAATGTGGGACTCCAGCACCGACTGGCTGCCACGGTGGTCACACCCACCAAAAGCGTCCAAAACAAAACGGCGCACACCACCCTAAAGTGGGACCCCTAGCACCTGCTAGGCTACCACGGTGGTTGCCAAATATAGAACACCTCTAAAACCATCGGACCCCTAGTCCCTGCCACACAGAACACCTCCACAACCACGGGATGCCTAGTCCCTGCCAAACTAAGTACACCACCTCCTAATGTGGGACCCCAGCACCGACTGGCTGCCACGGTGGTCACACCCAACAAAACGTCCAAAACAACAAGGCACACACCACCCTAAAGTGGGACCCCTAGCACCTACTAGGCTACCACAGTGGTTACCACTCACACGCACCACATCATGCGCACAACAACAGGCGCACTCGCACACAACCAACATGCGCACTCCTCACACCCACACTCACACCACAACAAAAGACACACAATAGATGAAAATATCACTGGGGCTCTTAAATCAATGGTAAATGTTCAAAGGACATAACACCATAGTAATTGCAGGATTCGTCACACACTGGCATGAGCTATAGTGTAAACACCTCTCTACTTGAAAACGAGATTTGGAAAAACTATCACAGAGCCTAAATGGGAACAAAAAAACACCATCCAGGTTTGATGAAAACCAATAGACCCAATGTAACATTAGACAGATCTCCGTCAAGTCCTGGAACAGAACGGCCTGTTGAAATACAGAGAACAATAAAATCAAATGTCACTCTACCAATCACAACATCCTCCAACACCATTTCTGAACCCCACCTGTAAGAAAACATGTAATCGACACAACATTGTAATCAAAGAATTACGAACCCATCCTGTAAGAAAAACACATGTTAAAACACAACGACTTCATTATTTAGCAATTAAACGTAGCATAAAGGAGGCCACAACATGAACATCCACACACATGTTCACACCCATACTGGCCAAACACAAAACATTTTCTAACATAGGGGTCACAACACAAATACACTCCTCACGCACACTGACCCAACAGCTATAAAAAAACAATAATATATCCCATAATGGTCCTCCATGCTTCAGGCCACCAAAATGGAATTATTCCAACGCTGATTTGCTCCAACAGATATTGCGGAAAGACCATCATCCGCAATGCTGTCCTCACTCCCTGCACTAGGGAGGACTCCGCACCATGACATCCTCCCTCACTCATGATACATAACAGTACCTTGTGCAGGGTCCGCTCCCGGCAGTCCACAAACACCCGGACAGCCGATCTGCACCACGTTGGTACGGAGGTTGGACACAATAATTTCACTTCCTGGGTGAGGGAAATTACATCGGGGCGCAGCCTACACATCCTGGATGCCACGCACACTGCAACGTTCCAACGCTCAGAACACATGAACAGGAACGCCCCCTCAACGTCATCATTCTCCACTGCAGCACCAGAGGGGACGCATCATTTCCCTCCTCCATTTAGGCGACCCCGCACATCAGATAATGCCAACATGGCAGCGGAAAATCCAGGCCTCCAGATGGACGTCACACTGACAACACTGTTTGCCATCACCTCTTCCTCGGCACCTTTAATCTTCCGCTCCGGCACAGCAGTCGTACAAAACCGCAGGGGACGTATCATTCCGCCACTCCACAGCGGCGCTCGTACAGACAAAAACATCTTGCCTTTTCCTCCACGCTGCCCACACGCAGGCACCAGCCCCCACTACACTCTGGCACTGGACCCAAGGACCTTCACTTCGCGGTCCCTGCTACAGACGGTGGACAACAGCCCATGGAGATTGCTGAGTGCCTCTGGTCCTCGTGGCATTGAGTACGCCTCCTTAGGTGCTCCAACTATCAGCTCTGGTACCAAGGGCAATCCTGCTAGCAAGCCCCCGCTACAGGCTGGAAGGAACACCTTTGAGCGCTCAGACAGTCCAGGCTCCCACTCAAAATGTCTCAGGAGCCACTTGCACTTGTTCAACACCATCAGCCTGTTGAACTGCAGACTCTGGTCCAGACCTCCATAGCTGCACAGCTGGCTACTTCCCAGGATGTGGACACTTGGAGGGCGGTGTCCTGATCAGCTGTTGTCCCCTCCTTGACAGGATCCCATCCTCGTCGCCAGTGTAACAATGTCGTATAGTCATCAACACACCTGAGCCAGCGGGTAAGTTATATGGTTTTATTAGTTAAGTACACAGCAGAAAACCGGCACATCCTTGCCAGCCAGCTCTCTATCTCCAACTGCTCCCCATGGAACACATATTCAGATTACAACACTCTAAACACAGTGACATCACCTCATTCCACTGACATCACCACTCCAGGGAGTTAAATGTATAGAGGGAAGACACAGGGGGGAAGACACTCTTTATTGTCATCTGAATATGTGTTCCATGGGGAGCAGTTGGATATAGAGAGCTGGCTGGCAAGGATGTGCCGGTTTTCCTGCTGTGTGCTTAACTAATAAACCCATATAAATTACCTGCTGGTTCAGGTGTGTTGATGACAATACGACATTGTTACACTGGCGACGAGGATGGGATTCTGTCGTGGAGGGGACAGCAGCTGATCAGGGCACCGCCCTCCAAGTGTCCATGTCCTAGGAAGCAGCCAGCTGTGCAGCTTTGGAGATCCGGACCATAGTTGCAGCCCAGCAGGCCGGGTGGTGCTGGAGGAAGAAGGCTCCTTTACAGTGGGAGCCGGGGCCCTGGTGGTGTAGGGTCCTTAACTTTGAGCGGAGAGAGGAGTTGGAGTGACAGCAGTGCAGTGAGTTTACTGCCTACTCCTTGCTGTGTTCTTGCGGGGGGGGCAAGGTGCGGCTCTTCTAGGAGACGAGGAGATGTTAAGGACAGTGGAGCGTCTTACTGCCTGCATCTTGCTGTTTTGTGGGGTCTGGAGGGGCCAGGAGCAGCTCTCCCAGGAGCTGTTGAGGACAAGCTAAGTGTGTCCTGGCCCCGCAGTGACTGGCGGCCAGGTGGCCCAGTCATCTGTGCAAGGTGTTTCAGTCATCTGGTGAGGAGTTCTGCTGCTCCTTATTTAGCGTGCCGATGCGCTCCCCAGTGCAGGAGGGGGTCGAGCACGGCGGCAGCAATCCCCATCCAGAACAATTTTGCTTTGTGGCTTGCTTGGCACCTGATGTCCAGTGTTGTGGCGGGTGGTCGTATGTCCCGTGATTGTGCATGGAATTGTGCATAGTTTGAGGTATGGACATACTGGGGCTCTAGTTTTGCATGCATCCGCAGCATTGCCGGAGGAGTGCTCATATCGAGGACATGGATGAGCGTACTAGCAGCAGAGCAGATTGTCTGGTTGGAGTACGATAGAGATGTGATCACTGTGGTCCTGATCACAGAGTGATGACGTTGTCGCGCTGGAATGCACAACGTCTTTGGAATGCCTTGCGAGGTTGTGGCACAGGGAACGTGCTGGCATCATGTTATCTGTTACCGGAAGGGAACCTTGTCGGGCCGGCAACAGTGGCAAAATAGATGGTCTTGTCAAGGTGATTGTAGAGTGGGTGATGCACACCCCAGTAATGGAGTTTGGGGTGTACGAGCATCGGCCTAGGGTGTGCAGTGACTGTCAGTTGGCATGTGAATTGAGAACGTTGCAAGCGGCAGTGTTCTCGGCTGATGTAGAACGAAGGACATTAGTCAGTGCCAGCAACCATAAGAGGAGCAACAATGAAGGGAGACTTTGCCGGATTTTACATTTGTTTTACAGACTTTCCGGATCCTTGGAGGATTTGGGCGTTGGACCGACGTTGCCCGATGCCAAGGAGGATGTTCTCTTTTGTGGTGGAATATGCTTATATGAGATAGGACCCAATAGTGTCAGGCCAGTATGTGTGGTGTGTTGTGTACTGTTGTAGCCTATCTGTGTTTCCTCCAGTGTACGTGTTGCGGGCCTGTGTGCATGAGAGTGTGTTTGTGTCGTGGGCCGTTGTGTCCAATGTAAAATTGAAAGTGATTTTTTTTGTTATGCTGTTAATATTTGTTTTCCTTTCAGGTGGAGTAGAATTCCTAGGGATGTGGACTCGCGGGTGGTCGGGGCTGAAAGGGATTATGGAGCTCATATTTTAAAGTGGGAATATGATTGTTCGGTGTTTTTACCAGTCTCACTTTGTTGACAATTTTACTGACATTTCGTTTTTTTTCTTAAGTAAAAAATTGTTCGGCAATATAGCACACGCCAGTGTGTGAAGAATCCAGGAATTATGTTGGTGTTGTGTGTCTTTTTGGACGTTTGCCATCTAGTTAAGAGCTCCAGTGATATTTTAGATGCATTGTGTGTTTTTTTGTTGAAGCGTGAGTGCTACTGCGCATGATGGTTGTGTACATGTTTATGATGCGTGTGTGGGGTATTACCTGTGGTAGCCTAACTTGTGTTAGGGGTCCCATTGTAAGGTGGTGCGTGCCATTTTGGACAATCTTGGTGGGTGTGACCACCGTGGTAGCCTGGCCGGTGCTGGGGGTCCCACATTAGTGGGTGGTGTACCGTGTTTGGCGGGGACTTGGGGTCCCGGGGAGTATAGAGGTTTACTGTGTTTTCCAGGGATTATGGTCCCGTGGAGTGTAGAGGTTCTGTGTGGCAGGGACTAGGGGTCCTGTGGTGCGTTGAGGTGTTCCGTGTGGCAGGGACTAGGGGTCCCATGGGTGTAGCGGTGTCTTGTATTTGGCAGGGACTAGGCGTCCTGTGGTGTTAGGGTGGTGTCTAGCTTGCAATGTGATATAGGGGTCTTTGTGGATCCTTGTGAACTTGTGAGTTGTTTCACAGGGACTAGATTTGTATAGTATTTTCAGGTTTGGTTGGGGTCAGAGTTAATGTGTTCCCTGATTTAGGGAGTTTTGGGAACTGATGTTGTTAGTTGTGCTTGTTGTTGCTCATTTGAGTTGGGTTAGTGCCCGGTGGTTGCTCTTTTGAGTTGGGTTAGTGCCCGGGAGTGGCAGCACTGGGGTGCAGACCAGGGTGGAAGGATGTAGGTGCACTGAAGGGTCGTGGTTGTTAGGTAGTATATCTGTGTCTGGGGATGCTGGGGTGTGGCAGGCCCAAGGCTTCAAAGGGCAGCTTGAAGCAGGTGGAGTGCTTGTTTTATTCTTTTGTTCCTCGAGTTGTAATTCCAGTTCAGTTGAAGGGAGGTGCAGCCCTTACTGCATGTCGGTGGGTTCCTCTTTTGTGAGTTTATTGGTGGACAGTGTGTAGTTAAAGTGTTGTTGGTTGGATCTGTGTTCCTTTTGGGTAGATGTTGTTGAGCAAGGTTGTGTTTCCACCTACTTTGTGCTACAGGGTTTTATTAGTGGGGAGCTAGTTTTCAGTGGTGTCAGTGCGCTTTTGTACCTTTATGGTAGTGTGGAGTGTTTGTGCTCTGTTGTTGGCCGTGGTGTGTGAATGGGCTTCATGTGGACCGTTTCCTGGGGTTGGGTCTCGTGTTCATTTGAGCTTGGGTTTGCTGGAGAAGGTACGTTGTGGCCACACGTATTTGTATCAGTATTGTGTAGGGTGGTACTTTGTGTGTAGGAATGACTAAGACTCTACCAATGTTTGGTGTTTTCCTATTATTAAATGAAGGGAGGGAGAAGTGTTATAATGAGTGTTTTCCCTACTGTGTCTTCCCACCGTCCATTTACCTCCCTGGAGTGGTAATGTCGTTGGGATGAGGTGATGTCACTTGTTTAGAGTGTTGTAATATGAATATGTGTTCCATGAGGAGCAGTTGGATATGGAGCTGGTGCCTATGTGTGGGCAGCGTGGAGGAAAAAGCAAGATGCTGTTGTCTGTACGAGCGCCGCTCCACAGAAAATGGGGGGCCATGTAATACCTGCCTCTGGATTAATGGCAACAACCAATGAAGTGTGTTACTCTGGTTGAGAGAGTGATTTGGTTTGTTCAGGGCCATGTTTGTGGTCTTATTTTATTGGGGCGTTTCGGGTTTCAGAATTTGTTGAGGGTACTGGTTGGGAGAAGCATGTGGATGATGTACATAGGGTGAGCATGAGGTCTGTCTGGGGGTCAGAGGTGCAAAGTGGTGGTGGTGGAGTTGGACAAATCTGGTGTTGCATCATTTGCTCAGTAAAGATACAAAAAACTGTAGGCAGAGAAGAACAGAACAAGTGCGGAGATCTTCTTTGCCCAAAAAGATGGCACCTTTTTTAGTATTTTTTTATTTTTTTTTATTTATTTTTTTGGTTTTACATGAAAAACCTTTACAAAACCACAGTAAAATATGAAACCAACAAATATTTATGAAAATATACAATAATGAAACAAGGAGAAATATTCAGAGAAATATTCAGAGAAGAAACGAGCGGTTGCAAAGGGAGACCAATCAAGGCTTTCTTATGCTCATTTAGGGGAGCAGTGTCTTAATAACTTGAAAGTATGAAACATTTTTACAAAACTTTTACAATTGCAGCCGTGAGCATAATTTCTTGACCAGTGATCAGTCTGTCCCAAAAAAAATCATGTGATAGACTCTCTTCTTTGGCCACGAATCTCCCAAGTAGCAGCAATCTTGTTTCCCAGGTGCCTTTGCACTCCATTAACAAGTGTCTGAGAGATTGTTGGCTTGGTGAGTCACAATGTTTGCATAGTTTTTTTGCTTTGTCCCCCTGGTTTCTTCTTCCCCCGTATGAGCTATATTCAGTCTTAGTCTGAGGAAACTATTTCTTATGCTTTTTTCAGGGAACTTTTGAAGATAGCGTGGAAGAGTGCCAAGCTTTCTGTCCACCTTTAAGAAGAAATTTGGAAGATTAAGATTTCTTACTCCATCAATCGTGGTGATCCAATCTCTTATTTCTAGTAGTTTTTTTGACTTTCATGGGATTCAGAGCGAGGGTTCCTGATGTCAATTCAAGCCTAAGAAAGATACCTACTACTTTCTTCTCCAAACCGAGAAGTTGCTTAGATTTTTTAAGATGTTCATTTACATCAAAGTAGAGAGTGGACTGGCTTGCTGTTATTATTTCGTGATATAAAGACAAAAGTTTCCAGTCCGCTCGACAACCCAGAGAGGTCAATCCCAGTTCAAATTGCAGACTAACAAGTGGGGTACACATTGGGAGATATAAGGATTTTCTCCACAGGAGACCCTCAATTTTGTTCCAATCAAAGTTCCAAAGCAGTGGCTCCAGACCATATAGAAGGACCGTGACTCCTTTGCCTATATAATATTTGATGAGTGGAAGTAATGAGAATTTGCAGAATTTTCCATTCAATTTCTTCATCTGCGAGATGATTTTGGTGGCTTTGTCAAAACAAAAAAGATGGCACCATTGTGAAAGGAAAGCAGGTTCCAGTTTTGCTGAGGAAAGGGGGAGCATGGTTGAGGTTGGACCCGACGCATTTTCATACATGCTCTTTCAATATTTGGTTAGCCTCACAGAGGGCCAGGTTGGGAATTGGGGAGAGTGAAATTATAGAGTTAAGCAGATGTAAGTCTTTCAGGTTTAGAGCATATTTTGATTGGGTTGAAGAACGTGTGGTAAAAGCAGAAGGCTTAATGTGCGTTTTTCATCCATTCTAGTGAACAAGGTCCTGAAAAAATGTGGATTTGTGCACAGTCCATTGTAAAATGAGCTACATGTCAGGAAGAGACAAGGTCCTATGGAAAGCATTTGGCGAGAGAATAGAAGACTTAGTGATCATTCACCTACGAAAGAATGACTTGATAGAGTGGAATGGTCTTGAGATCATTAAAACCATAAAGACAGAGTCAGGGATTATTAAAAAGTTATGTATGGGCACTATGATAATGTGGAATCGGCTACTGCCATGGAGAGTGTGTAGAAGCGTGAAGAAGCAGCAACAATTGACAAGGCTAGGAAAGTTATTATTAATGAACACAAGGTGTTGGCCAACTAGGATTGGTAGACGAGAGAGCGTCACAATTAGGTCAGCTATCAGAGGGAGAATCCCTCTTTCAGGCTTGTGAGCGGCGAAGAAGCAGCAATATAACACCCACCCAAAATGAGTTTGTAAAAAGGATTGGGAAGAAAAATTTAAGACATTATACATGAGGGGTGGCTCGATGCAAGCCTTGGGCTGTCTATGTGTTGAGTGCTTGATGCATCTCTATGAGGCTGTTCTTTGTAGTTGAAGTAAGGTTCTGGAATAGAAACTAGAGAGCAAAGAAATGAGATAGCGGGTTAACAATGTTTGAGTTTAAAAGGTTAAAAAAGAGAACAGCTGCGATCGGTTAAAACAAAAAGAAAACAAAATAACAGCACTTGGTCCAAGAGCGGGCATATACATTGAAGAAAAGGACAGATGGAAGGGATACCATAAAGAAAGGCAAACAGACATGGAGAGGCAATGTTTGAGGGATGCCAACAGGTCAAGCAAAAAGGGCAAAGGTTTAAGAAGGCAGGTGTATGAAAAGTACGGGGGAAGAAGGTAATGTGAAAAAAAAGATAGAGGACAAAGAGAGGTAAAGTGTTTCATGTTAATTGTAAAAGCAGACCTATCTTGACTAAAGCAGCTTTCATCAACAAATTGGATGCCTGAGTGGCAGCTTCTAAAGAAGAGTAGTAGGCGGCGTTGAAAAGACAGGTTCTTAAAACAGGTTAAAACCAATGGCAAGCAAGAGACAGTTGAGTGAGAGTATCATGCAATTATGTTGAGTTAGTGCGAAACTTATATGTGACGTGCAGGTTATGATAGGGGTGGGAAATATCTCTCTGAAGGCTACTTGGAAGGGAATTTTAATGGCACCCACCAATGAGGCCCAAATAGTAATTAAAGACTTAAGCGGAAGCGACAAGAGATTTTTGGTGGTACTGCATGTGACAGGGTCAGGGTCTTCACACTGTCGAAAGGGGTGGGGGGGCAGACCCTTCTCAGCCTGAAGCAAGGGGCTTTCTAGAATTAAACTCCAAACAAGCTCTGCTGCAGGTATGCAAAGTGAGAGTTCTGTGGTCACCGGTCTCCGAAAAAAAACCCTTGTGCCAAAAATGACAACTATGATGCCACTCATATGCTCTGAATGCCTTTCTATATAATCACTCGCCACAGTAATCTTTTTGTCTTTTCAGGACTACATCTCCGATAATACAACAGCAAGCAGCCAGGAAAACCCAGATTGGAAGCATACACCCTAAAGGCATGAAATGCAGAAATTCCAGCATACTGTGAAATGGCAACAACACCAAACTGCATCCAACACATCAGAGAAGAAGACTACCCACCCTCCAAGCAGAAGAACAAACTTTCAGCACATAGCTTGCCAGAGAAGCACCAAACTGCTTGTAAAACTCTGCTAGTAAGGGAAAGGGGCTTAGAAGTCCTGGGTTAAAAGGCAGGCACTGATTGATGCAGAGAATCAGCTGAGCACTGCAACAAATGGGGTGTCGGCGGGGGGGGAAAGTCCCTGCATACAGATTCCTGCACTATTAAAGCAGACAGCAACAGAGGCAGCACGTGGGTTGCATGGGGGAGGTCACAGGTGGAGTTGGAGAAATACAAATGGACCAAGTGGAGGACGGACAGCATTGCAGAGTGTTGGAGAGGCAGATTTTGAGAAGGTGAGGTATTTTGTGAGAGAGTGGTGTCAGTGGTGTTTAGTGTAGTGCATTACAGTGCAGGAAGTGAAGAAGGGGAGTTTAGGAGTTGGGAGTGAGATAGAACGAATGAACATTGTGTGGGAGATAGTAGTTAGTGTGGGGGACTGATTGTTATCAGAGAGTGAGGCTAGTAGGGAGGGTGTGGAAGTGGAGTGCAGGTAGTGGGATTTATTAGGGAACAGGGGATGCGCTGAGAGCAGTGCGGGTAGCAATTGTGAACCGGTGAGCAGGGATCCCTTTCCCCGGGTTTCTGGTATAGTGGAAGGGTGAGCAGGGCACCATATCTCTGGTTTTCTGGTATAGTGGAAGGGTGTGCAGGGCACCATATCCCTGGGTTGCTTGTATAGAGGAAGGGTGTGCAGGGCACCATATCCCTGAGTTTATTTTATAATGAAAGGGTGAGCAGGGCACCATATCCCTGAGTTTCTTGTATAATGAAAGGGTGAGCAGGGCACCATATCCCTGGGTTGCTTGAATAGTGAGAGGAGTGAGCATGGCACCATATCCCTGAATGTTATTAGTTGTTATAGGAGTAGAGCTGGAAGACTCATAGTAGCGTGGTAACTAAAGAGTTGAGGTTAACGGAAGGTGGGCAGAGTTGGTAGGACGGAGGAGATTAGGAGGGAGTAGCAGAGTAGTAAAGAGACAGGGTGATATGATCAGGAGGCAAACATACACCATCCTCTAGAATTAACATCTGTGTTAGTGTAGAAATAGGTCAAAGGTCCCTGAGGGAGACAGAAAGCTAATGTCTCAGGGACACCCTCTTAGAGAATGTTAGTGATCAAACACAAGTGCTTACCAATCTGTAGAAACTAACCAGGGCTATGAACCCGCCTGGGCTAGGGCGGGAATCCCAGGGGAGTTGCGAGAAAGACAGACAGCCCTAGTGCCACCTTTCCAACCCCCTTTTTCAGCCGGTACGCCTTGTCATAATCAATACCTGTCTGTTCTGTAATTCTAAATGAAGCTTTAAAGAACCACAACAAAGCTGTACTGTGTGCAATTAAACAAAATAGGAGCAATACTTTGTGTAAAGAGTTGAAGTATTTGGTGAGAGAGTGGATATATGTTTTTAAGGGACCTTTTGGCTAAGTTATGAAAATGTAGTTGATGGGCCATTATGGTTACATCTATGCTTAAAAACATGCACATCAGTAAACAAATATTTTGTTGAGAGGGTGGGATTGCTGCAGCACAACATCTAGAAAGCATAGAAATGTTCGAGTTATGGTATGCTACTCAGCCATAACTCAAGTGCTGCTCAAACCGACCCATATGACATTGCAGATGACACCATAAATGGCCACCCTCAAATGCATGTATTCATTTTCACACCTAGAAACACTTGAGTACAGGGGTGTTATAAATGACTTATCATATCATGATCTGTTTTTATGAACATAGATTTAAAAACAGGTTATTTTTTAAATAACCCTTTCCTCTCTTTCAATTCCTTTTCTTGGTGGTTCCCAATATCTCCCCTTAGCTCCATCCCCCACATCCCGATTGTATCCCCCTACATCTCTGAAGGGGGAGCGTTGGTATTCACAATTCTCGAACCTGTTCAGAATTGCCATTTATTTTCCTGTTCAGGAAAATCTTTATATAAATCGTAGACTATACAGAGTATCAACATATGTTTTCCATAGGTGATGATTTTTTTCACCCTTTCCATGTGGTCCCATACAGGTAACTCATTGGTTCGATTTTAGCCTGGCCTTGAAATGATATGACATGGCACCCATCTTATATCGCCACTGGTCACTGAATGGCATATATCCCAGAGTAAAACATAAGCTAACGAAAGCACTTAATAGTCTACGCCTGTATATAACAGATATAATGAGGAGCATGCCTCATTAAGGGCAGGGTTGTCATGTTACATGTAGTTGTCCAGGTGAATAGGAGGGCTATTAATGTGGTGCACGTCCGGTTATGTCATAAGGCTTTGCATTAATCCCAGGTCTGCATTATAATATTTCTGTAACCTGCCATGTGCCTTTGTTTCATGTTGGTAATGAGCTGAGTTGCAACACTTTTAGTCCTTAACAGGAAAGAAGAAATAAACTATGCAAGCTGTTTAAAGACAAACTGAAGTAGTGAAACGAGGGAAACATCTCAAACACTGGGGTCTTATTGGGGCTAATTAGCCACCGAAAAGGAACTTCTATATCTGTGTCTGCATTGCTAGTAATTGCGCTCTGAATTGATTGAATCCCTCTCCCTGGCACTTCCCCCGTCCCTTCCCCCTGCACTTTGCGGTGTCGCACTTGGAAGATATGAATGACACAAGGCCTAGTAAGATCGTTTGACTGGTCCTCCTTCTGTCTTCCCTCCCTTGTCTTGTAATGCCTAGAAACAGTTGTGTGCAGGCGCGTTATAAATGACTGATCATATCATGTCATATCATTGGGAATTCTCAGTACTGAGAAGAAGAACTGAGAATTTGAGAGAAGAATAGCATTGCTGGCCACTTTAGAACACATTCATCTGGAGTCCTTAACACTTATAGAATGCTCCGTGTGGCAGCTGTGTGCTACAAACCTGGCTCCTTACCGCTCATGGCAGATGGTTGGACAGTAAGGGAAGGAGTGCTGAATTTGCAACGTTTTACAACCTCCAGGGTAAATGCATGCAGACACGCTTCAGGTGGGTTAAAGTCACCAAGGTAGATGTTGTTGCAGGGTGGGGTGTGGCTGTTAGTAGTGAAGCAGTCCAGTCGGTATGGAAGTTGTTTGGAAGTTGAAATTGTATGTAGGAATGCCGATAAATGAGGTTGAGAAAGTTTGGGTGTGGGTGTGATGGAGGGGTACAAGTGAAAGAGAGTGCTTCAAAGGATCTATATGGGTGGGATTACTAGGTGTGAGTGTGTCTTTATATATGATGGCAATGCCACCACCTTGTTTGTGTGTGCCGTCACTGGTGGCTGAGTGGGGGAAGCACGTCAGGGATAATAGGTTTGTGGTGGGGTTTGAGCCATGTTTCTGTTAGGAAGAGTACATCTGGGAAATGTGTGCTACTGAGTTCATTAAAGGGATATGTGCTAAGGCTTACAGCTAAATCCAGGAATACACTTTGCCATTGTAACTTGTTGGAAACGCAAACCTATGTAATCTGTGTGATTATTATTGTATGAACCATAAGTGAACTCGGCATGAACTCTAGACCACAGATTATTAACATGTAGAGGGGCTGGACACTATTACTGAAATGTATAAAAATACGAATGTCTAGATGTCCAGCACTCTCACTCCTCACTCTGATGGGCTGGTACTCATTGTGATGTATTGAGAGCCAGATAGCTATCTGTATTTCTGTTTCTTTGTGACTGTACAGTAGATTAAAAGATCTGTGAATCTTTATAGCCCGTGTTTGGTGTATTTACTTTTGGGGTACTCAGCCTCGATATTTCCTTGCTTTTACAGTAACAACTAAATACCAAAAGAGTGTGGGATAGGGTTCACAAGAAAGAAAGACGTGTTAAAAAATGATGTCAGGATGTGGTAGCCGGGGGTCTCCCTTCCCCATGTTTTGAGCAAGGGCCAAGTGGGACTCCTGAGCACAGCACACTCTCGAGCTTTCAGAGCACGAGACGACGAGCACGAGACGACAGTTCTGTTCTCAGCTATCAGGACTGCCAGTGGATAAGTCTCTTTTCAAAAAAAATTCTCTTGCCTCCGAGGACCTGATGTTGGTGGTAAATCTCTTTCCTCAGGTGGGGCCTCCTCTGGAACAGCCTCCTTGCCTCCCTGCCTTTCTGAAACTTGAGGAGAACCATCTCCGGTTCCGGATGTACCTCAACACCTTCCTCTTTGCTTCTGCTTTCTCTATTCCTCTCCCCTGCTGAACTCAGCGGCAACGTGCTCGCCTTGGAACCAGGACGACAAGATCAACACAGATTCGATCCCCGTGTCCGCGCTTAGAAACCTAAGCGCGTTATAAATATCATATCATGGGCAATATCCATTTAAATGCGAATTTGGAAGCAGAGACAAGTGATTCAACAGATGTGCAAATTACGAGCAATAAATATTTCCATACTGCAAGTTTCAGGCTTCCAAAATAGGTGTATGGCCCAGGTGCTCAGTTCCACCCATAAACAATAAATTTGCTTCTGAGAGACAAAAGTAAAGACAGGGAGCCAGATCCTCAAAACATTGATGAGATCAAAAATACTGCGCCCTATTGTTGAAGGGCTTCTAAATGTGTGAATCTCGCACTCTCTGCACATTTGCGTGAATGAGAGGGGAGGAGGGGTTTCTGTACATTTCAAGGTGCATTCCAAATTCACAAAGGAGATCCGCTTTGAAATGCACTTTCCGTTTGCGCCTGTTAGGAACAGACGCAAAGGGATGCGCAAAGCTAAGCATCACAATGTCATTTCTTGCCTTCGTGCCTCTATCTAGACATGTGACAGCAGTAGTTTAAGCCACTGTTGTCACACTTGCATTTCTATCCGCCAAACAGGGATAGATTTTTTTTTTTTAAATGTCACATTGTAACGCTCGTCACTGTGAAATGCGCTCCCCCAAGGACCCACGTGGGTGACGAGCGCCTGGCATGCATGCAAGGGGGTTGGTCACTGTATCTTTTGCACTGCCTCACAGCCCCCAAGAAATGCACAGCCCTCCTTTGATAATAAGGCGACTTTCACTTTAATAAAACTAACGCAAGGGATAAAAGCCCACCCTCTCCACTTTTTTTCATTTGCTTTTCTTGTTTGTGACACATATTGTATAGGATGCATAGTTATATGACATCAACCCACGTCTGATCCATTAAACATATTTTAAATATTGTTTCATTCTTCATTAAGGCGCACATCACAAGTACAAGTCGGCTTTGACCGATATTTGATTGTGACTTTTGGGTCATTGAGTAATACCAATGTAATGATAGCTACCCACGCTCGGTATTAGTGCATGAAACAATAATTTATACATTCATTCAACTCTGCCAATAGGTACTCTCCACCACCTGTGCCACACAGTATGGAGAATGCGATAAAAAGCGGCGGGCACTGGAGTCCACCTTCCCTGCACCACCCTCTTTCTGTCCCATCCATTCATTCGGAACAGCTGATTACACCCCCACTCCTTATCGCTGCATGGCTGCATTTTCCATCCTCTTGAGTGTTATTATTTCACAATCCCACTTTCTGGCTGATTTTACCATTTCTCATTGCAGCTCATGATTAATAGATTCCATTTCCCTGTAACATATATCTCGTGTTTCCAAAGTTAAACACTTAACGAGTGTCCTTCGGGTACCACGGTCGCCCAGGTAAGTAAAATTGCATGTTTACATACATGTAGTATGCAATACATACATGATATTATTTATTCCATCCATCTTTGATTCGAATAATAATGCACAAATGCGTGTAAGTCATTTGCACGGTTTATGCTTAAGATATATGCCATGCCAAACATGGTTCTTGATTGAGTATGAAATTAGTCAACCGCGGGACTGAGAAAGAAACAGGGGAAAAGGACTCCGGCCCGAAGACTGATGCAAATATAGTGGGGACCATTTGGGCAACGTGTGAATTAAGGTACAGACCACCCTATTCTAGATATTGCCATAAGTACAACTTTGATTGCATATTTCTTCTATATTCATTGTCAAAAGGGGTTCTATGGCAGATTGTCGTATTGGACATTCTGACAACCTGGCCAAAAGTAAGTCAGTGAGGATTTCTTTTTTCTACAAACTGTTTTTTTTCTTTTTTGTATTATATATGGTTCCCCATAACCGTGTGCCTACCACTTCTTATCTTCCTTTTTTTAACTCATTTTTGCTACCCATACCACCTATTGAAGACTTCCTCCTTTTTGCTAACATGCCCCTGTCTCTATTCTATGCCTATATTCGTCAAGCAATTTTTTGTGTCTAAATGTTCGATATTGTGAGTTTATCACATTTTTTTTTCGTTGATTTGTCTGAACATTGGGGACTGCAAAATGACAGGTCACTGTACCAGGAAGAGAATAGCAGATACCTGTAGCCACTTCCTGTGGAAACACCCCCTGAAATGCCAAGCCTAGAGAACTGGTGAAGAGAAGACGATGCAAGATCGATCGCAAATGTGCTCAGGTACCCAAAGCATGTAATATTTCTTTTTAGCACCCAGGGCGGGGGGAGCAGCCAATCATGTTCCACGGATTGCGGGCTGAAACCGCCAATCTCAGCCTGTGTTCCATGGAACCTTGAGGCTGCTTCACCAACCATGCGATCTTCCACCCACCCTTAACTTTATTTTTAAGGTTCCCTCCACCCACCCCACTGCCGCCCCCCCCACTTACCTCTTTTCATCGGCAGTGGCGGCCCCTCTGCCACTGGTGCTGTGCTTCTGCTGCCGCTCCGTGCCTGCCATGGGAACGGAAGAGGGGCTCCGTATGGTGCACCAACTTCCAGATCCATGGTGGCCATCTTGCCCCAGTATTTTCATTCATTTAATGGGATGCTCCATGCGTCCCGATCATTGCATGAACATTCTTTTTTGTTAACACTGCGGGTTTCTGGATTGGAAACCCGGGGTGCTAATAGCCATAAGAGCCCCCTCCGGTGGGCTGGATCGGGTCTTATCGGCCCGGTGAACCTTGTTGCTTGCCCTTGCTTCGCTTGGGCCTTTAACTCGTCCCCAAGACGATAAGTCCCAATCCGGCCTGCCAGATCGGGTCTTAATGCCATAATAACACATGAGTGGACTTGGAGGAGGCCCACTTCCAATGGCATGCTTTGTGTCTAATAAGTGGATTTATAGTTAGGGAACAGAAGCCAGATGCACATTTGCTCATGATACTATCCAGAGCAATGGCAGAAGCAGATGAACTGAAAAGTACAGAGAAATATAACACATTTTAAAATAATTATGTTATAGTGGTGCACGGGTGGTAATTCGGTGAGACGGGGGAATGAAAGAGAGCACTGGCCTATAGAAAGGGTGCAGTTCCGAGGGAACAGACGTGGACTAACAATGGTTGGAGATGTTTCTTGTGAATGGCAATTGTTGTGCATCAAGAGTTTGGGCCATGCAATCATTTCACTGGTGAACTGATACTTTTTGAGGTTATGGAATCTATCTGTGTCGTTTTAGCAAAAGTTAGTGTACTAGACAATTCACCACTGAGCGCTGTTTCCAAATAGGAACATAAGCGCGTACAAAAGGAATAATAGGCAATTAGGATTTCAAACACACATTTTAAACAGTGAGTGAACTATTCTACTGGGCTTTGCAAAACACATTCTGCAACAACCTACCTACACCGTATTGAGAACCCAAAAAAATCAAATAGATCACATGGCTTCGTTTTATCTTTGAGGAATGAAAGGGCCAGCATGCATGGACATAGACATTGGAATGGGGTTGGATGTTTAAGCTGTGGATACACGTTGAATACACTATAATATTGCTCTCTCTTAAAAAGCGATGTGTATCTTACAGGGAAGGAAACTCTTTGAATACCAGGTTTCTAAAATCAAATTTGCTATCAGGGCCCCCCCCCTCTATTTGGGAATTATTCTGCTTTATTATGCATGTGCTGTATTATTGTATGCATTATATAACTGTTAATGCTATAGGTTAATCTTTTTTCCCGTTCGTTTGGTTTTCTCTCATAGGGCCGATTTATAAAAATGTTTTCAATAGGCCTTACCGACGTTAACATGTTTTGGTAAATCAGGCCTGTAGTGCATTAAACAAGTCTTAGCACTACTAAGTACAATCATATTTGTTGTTCCATTTTTATCATGTGCGGACCAAGACCCAGCGAGTTTCAAAGATCGTTCCGATGAGAGCTATAGTGGAAAAACATATTATAGCGTCAAAGCATGTTACCCCGTAAAATAGGACACATTACATGACAGTGGAAGCAAGATCTCCTAATAAAATGCACACGATGGAAGCTCGTGATCAGGGGCCCTTAGTGCTCTTGCAAAGTGGACGTCAGTAAGAGAGACTGGGAAACATAAGGCCTACACCAGAAGGCCAAAACGAGACCATACCAGGGAGTGGTGGGGTTCCAACTGGTGAAGTGGGAAAAGCATCACAACGACGAAACATGTAGATGTGATGTGATGAGGCGAAGGGGGCAATGGTGAGCAACCAAAGACATCCTCCTGCTGTATTAAGGGCCCAGGGGGAGCCTTTTCAAGGCAGTCTTGAACTCAGACAGAGAAGAGATGTTCTTTATTCCAGGGAGAAAGGAGTTCCATTTGGTCAGGAACAAGGCAAGGGATGATCTTAAAGGGGGTAGCACAGTGTTACGGGGTAAGCATGAAGGTGCAGGACCTGTAAGAGGTAGTGAACCTTGGAATGGAGGGCACGCGGGAGCAGGGAGGAAGGGCTGGGGGAGGTGGACGGAAAGCTAGACATGGAATGCAAAATATTTATTTATTTGTAATGCGCCTGCAGCCCGCGGGCATCAGGGTGCACAATTATACTCTTCAGACAAACATATAGACAGGCGAAATCAAGATCCTAATGTTGACCCAATTACTAACTCTAATAAAGGAGGTTACGTCATACCCCGGCTCCGCCTTATGATTTGAATCCCAGGGGCCTGGCCACCCCAAGACACAAGTTGGGCAGGGTATTGCTAAGTTGAAAAGGGCTCGGGATTGAGAGTGTGGATAGGAGTGTAGAAGGTCATCAAGGTGTGGGGCCAGCTAATAAGCGGATGTGAAGTCTAGGAGAAGACGTTTGAAGAGGGAGAATTTGCGGACGGAAAGCCAGCTCGCGTGAAGGAGAAGCAACGAGATAGGGGAGGGTTGTGAGAGGTTAGAGAAGGTGTGACTCCGGAGTTAACTAACATGGAACGGGGGAAAAATAGAGGTTGGTCCAAAGATGACAAAGGTGCATTAGAAATGTCTTCTCGGGCGACAAGTAAAACAAAAGGCTTTTGTTAGTGTAATATGGGACATCGGGATACACTTTTCTCTTCATGTAAACACATGATTACTAGTTACATGTTTTAATCTAATAAATACTAGGATGTTATATGAGTGTGAGTTTGTCATAACCCCAGTGAGGGCCTCCTTTCAAAATAACTGTTTTTAATCCATGAGAATCATCAATAACCCATGATTAAGCAGAGCTGTTAAAGTGCAGGTGCTTCCTAGCCTAATCATCATGCAATCAGATGGAAAGTGAAACCTGACAGCAGGAGCAGTGAATGTACTAAATAGCTGAAGTTTGCGGCCACTGACAAAGAGGAACGCCAGTTTGTGGCTGACTAGAGGTCAGAGAGAAAAGATATAGGAAAGAGTAGAAGGGGTATGGTGTATGTGACCCGGATCACATCCATTTTGGAAGAAATTAGCATCAGGCAATACAGAGATATTCCTCCAAGGATGGCAGAAATGCAGCAGGAGGTGCAAGAGGATAGTTCAGAAGTGATGGCTGAGAAGGAAACAAAGATTTGACTATCATCAGAGAATAAGTGATAGGAGAAGATAAAGGAGGGGATGCCTTGCCAAGAGATGAGGTGTAGAGTGAGGAGAGGAGGGGACCTTGTAGCAACCCATCCTGTAGGGGATGGGAGAGGAGGTGCCTGTATTCCATAAGATGCAAGACGATTCCGAGATAGGGAGGACAGATGCAGTCAAAAGCAGTATCCCTGAAATTGGAGGGCTGGGAACATTGAGAAGAGATAGAAGCGGCCTACAGTGTCAAAGGTAGCAGAGAGACTTGAGAGGATGCACTTGGAAAACAGGTTACATTGCAGAGTGGCAGTGTAGAAATCGGAGATAAGGGTGATCATTATTTTAGTTCCTGATTCAAAATCTCGATTGGATTGAGTTCAGAGTATGTTATTCTTTAAGTATGCAATGATGTGGTTAAACACCACACATTCCAGACCTTTAGAGTAGTGGAGGGATAGGAGATATGCCAATAGTAATCCTGGTTATTATCGGTGGTACATGGTTTCAGCCAATAGGTGTCCGGTGTCGAGATGCAGATAAACGTGTCATCCATAGTGTCAGCACCTCCCCCGCCTCTATACTGTAGGAATGAGAGAAGCACATCATTCATGGTGTCTGCCCCCTCTCCACCGCCATTCCGCAAGTATGAAAGGCAGTACTCACTAAGACAACCCTACCGGCCTTACCCTGGAACAATTTAAGAAGAGATGAGTCTGCAAGCTCAAGCAGACATAAACATGCTGTAACAAAAGATGACGAACGAAGGTGACACCACTGCCGAAACTGACACACGTAGTAGGATGAGACAAAAGAAGACATGCATTCAGCATGAAGTTAAATAAACACTAGGTCAAACTGCATTTAGACATGAAGAATGTTCTTGCATTCAATAGACACTAGAAAATGTATAATCAATATATAACCGCTGAAACTCAGTACGCATGAGAATACCTATGATGCTTGCTTAGCGCAACAGTAATGAGTAGCCATTTTGGATAAAATGGATGACTCAGCCTTATTGGAATGAATGAGGAACATTAAAGAAGCCTCAAAACTTCAGAAAGAATAAACTTGCTGGATCAGCTAAGAACACAGATCTGAGCAGACAAGAAGGTAGCGGCGCAACTCCTGCCAATGTCACGATAGAAAAAAGAGGCTTGGAATAGCACAGAGGAGAAAAGAAGCTAAAGATTCCCAAAAGCAAGACATATTTCTCTTAAGATTAAGTAAAGAAACAAACAGCCCTTGGAGACCAGGTGCTTGTTAATCACTACTTAACACAGGAGGAAGAACAGCTCAAACAAGTCTCTAGTGTAAGGGAAGGGTAAAGACACCCGCATTAATATGAGCTAAAATCCTCGTAAAGACAGGCAGGGTGATTCAAAATGTGGTCTCCTCACCCGTGACATATAGTTGGCGAGCAGGGCCTATTCAATAACTCCAGGCACAGATAGACTGAGGCCTTCACTCGCCTCAAATTTTCAGAACACAGATACAAGGCCAAGCCAAATTCAAAGCTAAACGTCCTGGCTCGTTGCCTAGGTAATCAGAGATGGTATGTTATAATTGGAAAAAGTAGCATCTTCATGTCGCTCCACCTGCCAGTATTGTTACATATATGCTGATGATCAGCCAAGTAATCAAGGTTGGTGGAGCCAATTCCAACCAAACCCTGTTGTGATGAATCATAATCATCCCTCACTAAAATCCTAACTAAAGTCTCCTGCTACGTTACTAGGGAAAGGCACATGCTTTTTGATCCTGACCTTGGGGGTGATGTTCTGCGCGAGAATCACCTGGGAGGAGATAGACCCAGGGAAGTGAGAGGAATCCATGGGATGAGACATGGTATTTGTCTACCTCTGAAGAGGATGGTTCAGCCATTCCAAAGTATGTAATGGCTTGTTGTGATAAACATCTGGTTGCCGCATGAGATAACCATGCAAAAAGTGGTGAACCCAATCATAAACTTCTACACCTGGAGAGAAATCAAAACCCTTCTATAGTGCGGGAGACCTGTAAAGCTGAAAACCTCCCTCACACCCAAAGAGGCAGTGAAAGGAAATATGTGAATAACACCAGCGTAAAAGAATTGACTTTTTCTGTACAAACAGGGTTAATGACTAATTCTTATGATGTTCCTTTACACATGTCGGCACCCACTGTGATAATAAAGACCTAACGGTATAATTCCATAACAAGTGGACTACATCTCTTAAGATACTATGATACAACAGAATACAGGAATTCTCCTGAAATCAATCAACTATGTACTAAGCGCCAATATTGTAGGAATTCAACACATACCCATTTACCTCTTGTTTGGGACACAGGAGCACTGCCCTAATGGATTCTTGCAGCCGGCAGCTTCAACATCAGACACGGATAGGATGAGTTTGATGCGGTAGCCACACGTTCCTGTTGCTCTTACCATTTGTTATAAGGAACCAACCGGAATTATAAAAAGAAACACCAGTAGTAATAAGAAAACCTAATCGTATTATTAGGGACTGCAAGTCCCATAATTCTATAGGTACTGGGATGAAGAAGAGGGCTGAAGAGGTACAAGGTTGTAAGAGTGGTACATTCATTAGAGTAGATGACCCACACCTGAGGTGTGGTCATAGGAGGCCCCATCAGGTGCAGGTCATAGGAGAGTTGGCATTTTGGCAGGTGCCGCAGCCTCTACCTCTCCTGTCCCTTCTCAGGCCCTCTGCACGGCACTGGCTTCTCACTTCATTTCTAAAACTCAGGACATCCTGTCCTCACTCTCCTCCTCTCATCTCCCTCCTGCTATTCCCTGCTCTTCCTCTGGCCTTTCTGCAGCCACCCCTCCTCCCTCCTTCTCTACCTTTCCCCTTTTCTCGCCAGACGAGGTTTCTAGACAAGTCCGATCTATGAAAGTCTCGTCGAAACAGGTTCACCCCTGTTCCTCCAAAACTATCAAGGATCACATCGACTCCCTGGATCCTGCCCTGGCGGATTTCTGCAATCACTCCTTCGCCACTGGAGTCTTCCCTTCCCCCCTGAAGCACTCCCTT
Organism: Ambystoma mexicanum; assembly: GCF_040938575.1. Lineage (NCBI taxonomy): Eukaryota > Metazoa > Chordata > Amphibia > Caudata > Ambystomatidae > Ambystoma > Ambystoma mexicanum. Next base: position 1,358,447,642 of record NC_090922.1, on the reverse strand, counting down.
GTGCACCCCCTTCTTAAGAAACCCTCTGCTGACCCCTCCTGCCTGGGTAACTATTGCCCAATCTCCATAACTCCCTTCCTGGGCAAGCTCCTGGAGAAACTGGCCATCTCCCAGCTCAATCTCCACACTGAATCTATTGGTTGTCTTCATGACCATCAGTCTTGCTTCAGAGCTGCCACAAGCACAGAAACTGCTCTCCTGAACATCCGTGAAGACCTGCTCTCCAACCTCGACTCCAACACCCCTTGCCTTCTTATCCTGCTTGATCTCTCTACTGCCTTTGACACTGTCAACCATGCCATCCTGCTCAACCGTCTCCGTGATAACCTGGGTATCACTGGTCAGGCTCTGGTGTGGCTGACTTCTTTCCTCTCCAACCGACACTCCCAGGTTCAACTCGGGGCCTTCCTCTCTGACATCTTTTTCTCTACCTGTGGTGTCCACCAGGGATCTAACCTCTCTCCCTGGCTGTTCAACCAATTCCTGGCACTCCCTGCCCACCGTATCGCTGTTCTCTGTCCCAACTTTCATTGCTATGCGGATGATACCCAGCTCATTTTCAGGCTACCCTCGGCCTCCTCCTCCTCCTCTCCTTCCCTCATCTCTGACTGTCTGTCTGCCATCCAGGAACCTCTGCCTTAATGCCAGTAAGACTGAGATTCTGCTCATCGGCACACCCACTCCCTCCTTCCCTAAAGCTCTCTGGTTGGCCTCTCTTGGTCATCTTCAACTCTGCACTCTCCTTCTCCCCTCACATCTCTGACATCTCTAAGAAGTCATACTACCAGCTGCACCCCCTTAGAGGTATTCTTCCTTTCCTTTCCTCTCCTCCCCCCACAAGCTCACTGTCTCCAGAGCCCTGGTCCTCTCCAAGCTGGACTACTGTAACAGCCTCTATCTAAATCTTCCTGCCTCCACTCTCCGTCCTCTGCAAATTATCCAGAACAGGACTGCGAGACTCTTCCTTGGCCTCAAGATCGTATCTCTCCAGGACTGAAATCTCTGCACTGGCTCCCAGTGGCTGTGAGGATTAAATTCAAAACCCTCTGCATTCTCCACAAGGCCTTCTGGGGTCTGGGACCGCAATACCTTCTACTCTCTCTTCCTAAATATCTTCCTTCTCAAGCTCTTCGCTCAACACCCTCAGGGTCAGTCGCTTCTCCAAGCAATGAGTTGGTGGCAGATCACACTCTTCGGCAGGGGTCTCTCTCTGGAACAGCCTTCCTGCCTCCCTGAAACTCGAGAAGAACCATCTTCGGTTCCAGAAACACCTCATAACCTTCCTCTTTGCTTCTGCTTTCTCTCCTCCCCTCCCTTGCTGAATTCCTGACTGAATTTGCACTGGTTACCTGGCCACCCTTTTCTGATCTCTGGCCCAGGCCCCGTCAACTGCCCACCTGCACTGCCTCCCTGGTAACCCCTGCACTTGGGGACTGTTTTTTCTGTATCCCTTCCAACATTTATGTCTGCAGTTGCCACCAGCTGACTGTTTTATGTGTTTTATTTATCTTATTTATTCCACTCTCACATGTACTGCACTTTCCCCTCTCCCTTCCCCCCGCGCACTTTTCCTTTCCCCCCTTCCCATGCACTTGCGCGATCTGAATGACACCTGGCCTATTAGGATCGTTGTCTGTCCTCCCTTTGTTCCCCCCCTTGCCTCGTCACCCCTTGAAACACTTGTGTATAGGCGCGTTATAAATGCCATATCATATCATATAATTTTTGGTGGAGAGTAGCAGAAGTCAGCAGCAGAAGCAGTGCGGTTCATGCGGCAGCCCAGGCAAAACCTAGGGGAGGAAGAAAACGCCGGGACTGTTGCTGGGCAGAAATTATCTGTCGGTTCTGAGAGGATCTGTGCCCCCAGAAAAGCGAAGTGGAGAGGTTGCACAGTGGAAAGCGTGCAGGAAGAAAGATTTCTCCCTTGTGACCTGGTTTTCAGAGGCTGTGCAGCGCGAATAGTGCAGGAGGCTGTCTCAGGTGGCTGGTGTGCACCCAAGGGCCTTGAGGCTGTCTCCGGTGGCCGGCGTGCACCAGAGAGCCTCAGGAGCAAAAGAAACTCCAATTGGAAGGGGCATGAACTAAGGCAGACTTACCGTAGCTGTTCGCTGGTCCGAATGGAGCCACAACTTTCCTGTGAGTGGCGATGGGAACAGAGGAGCGTGTCTGATCCAGTGAGTTCACTGTGTGTTTGTGACCCCGTAGCGCACTGTCCCCGCTCGTGTATTGGAAGCAAGCACCCTGAGAGAAAACAGTGCTCGCTTAGAGGCAGAAGTAGAATAAATAAGCAGAAGCGGCATTCGCGTATGAATGAAAGTGAGTCACATGTTACATATGCATACTGAACTATTGTAAAACAGCAGCGAGTAAAGGTAATTCCCAAGTTGATCTCCAACATCAAACCAAGGAAAAGCATTGAATCCTTAGTGAATCAAAGCTAATGACTTTAACTCTGAAAGTGTGAGTCTGTGGAGAACCCAACCACCTGTGGGTGGCAGGAAACTAAGGGAGTGGCAGGAAGCGACCCTATCCCTATCAGTCTATGGCTGCTTGTACAGTGGGGAACTAATAGCTGGAAAATGGCTTCCCTTCTGGGAGCAGATATCCAGAAGGAGAGTGGCATTCTTTTTAGAAAAGTATTAAAGAGCATCAGTGTGAATCTTGGTTTCCCTGGAAAGTTGATGAAATTTCGAGGCTTCAAATTGTTGAATGCTGTGAAGCTGTTGTATTTCTTAACAGTTGACATGGACCACAAAAGCACTTATAGTAGTGAAAAACTGTCTGGGCAGGGGAATATACCTGGATGGCTAACCTGTAGGCCTGGCAGGGAAGCAGGCCACGTGTGGGAGTGCTACAAGGTGGTCTTGACACTATGTTGATTGTGGAGTCGGAGGAAGAGCCATGCCCAGCTGTTACAAAGAAGTTGTATTGCTTTAACTTGTTTAAATGGCAAATCATCCTGACTGAGACAATCATTGTTGCTATTGAGGAACTGAGAACCTGTTTAAAGAAGAGGAAGAGTCTTATATGTACTGTGCTGGAATTTTCTGATGACAAATGGAATTTGCATCGAACTGTGTTCGAACCTTTGGTGTAAATCAGGATTTCCTTGTGATCTTTCTTGAACTTTGAAGCAGCGTGATGTATGCACCTGGGGAAGAAGAATGCGCCCAGATTGTGAAGGTTGCGCAGAGAAACTGTGGTCACATTTTGAATTCAATCAATATTGTTTTGAACTGACATATATTATTTGTTATATGTTTAAGTGTGAGGGAAATATATCCTTTGTTAGAGAGTTTCCTTTAGTTATTTTAGGCAGGGAAATCCTCATCAGATTGGGGATAGTGAGGGGTTCATCCAACATTATGCTATAAAAAAAGGCATTTGTTGAGAACTTCACAACACTGTCCCCCTCACAATGCCAACCAATCCCTGTCATCATTGCTGTCCCTGTTTTATACCAATTGTTAATAAAAACAGGCCTTTGTCATTTACCTTGACTCTTCCGTTTTTTGGCGTGGGAATTCCGGGCCTATCTGGTCTGTTAAGGGCTGGGACTTTCCGCCCCACCATTACACCTGGTTATTGGTGGTAGCAGATAGTTTCTTTAGAAAAGGTAGGGCATTGGGAGGTTTCCAGAGTCAAGAAATCGATTAAATAGAGGACAGAGGAAATACCTCGTGGAAAGGACCTGAACTTTGATAGTTTAACGTGTGAATGGATCATTAAGAGTAGAGGATGAATTTGGAAAACTGGCGTAAGGAACTCATGGTGGCAACAGTAAAGGCAGACACAAGTGATCACAGTTCAAGGGTGTTTATTAAACTGTATAGGTAGGTTAGAAGAACGCCTAATCTAAACCTAAATCTAAGATGGAAGCAAGCTAGAACCTTCAAATAATCATAAAGCAGTCATTGCGTCTTGTCAAATAAAATGGCCTATGCTAAAAAATAAAATGATTGGCAGTCGTTACAACTAAATACAAAAAGAGTGTGGGATATGGTTCACAAGAAAGTAAGAAGTGTTCACAAATGATAAGTCAGGATGTGGTAGCTGAGGGTCTCCCTTCCCAACGTTTTGAGCATGGGACAAGGTGGGACTACAGAGCACAGCACACACTCGAGCTTTCCCAGCACAAGACAACAGTTCCATTCTCAAGATCTCTGGTGGTTTAATTCTCTTGTCTACAAAAAGTCTCTTTGCCTCCGAGGACCTGATGCGTTTAAAATAATAAACAAAAGTTCCTTTCCATATGAATATTGGGTGATGACTTCTTACACTTGGATCCTCCTCTTCTTCGCTCAGATCCACAAAATGTTCCTGGAAATATCAGGACCTTTGGAGGTTAAGTAACTTGCTTCCGAGGGTCTGATAGGTTCAAAATAACAAACAAAAGTTCCTTTCTGATTGCACTTGGGGTGATGATACTTCACCCCTGGATCCCCCTCTTCCGAGCTCATACCCTTCTCGGATTTTTGCCTCCCTCTGTCGGGTTCACTACAATTTCATCCGTTACGTTCACGTGTCGGTGGGTGATGGCTTTTCACCACCCCTGGATCCCCCTCTTTCAAGCTCAGATCCTTCTCTGATGTTTGCCTCCCTCTGTCGGGTTCACTATGGCTTTTCCCAGATCAATTTCATCTGCAACATTCACAAAGCTACAGTTCACTGTGGACAACCCCATATTGGGTTCACTCTATTGTCAACACAATGTTTATCGAGACATCATGCTGTGCTCCTTTATATTGGCATCCCTCCAATGAGTTCACTCTTGCCAACCACACAGTTCTTTCTCTTTTCTCACTATGCAAAATTAATCTCCCTTAGCTTTCCAATTACATGCTGGTCAAAGTCTTTCGTCTATTAAGGGGATTTTGCTAGACCCCTGTATGACCACTTTGACCTCTTCCTTTCGGATCTCCTAAGGACTTCTGGTATTGGTAGTTTCAACAAAACGGGAATCATTTTGTATTGAAGGTGCTGATCCAGCATCATATGGGAGGTCGGACCTAGAACCTGCGGGAGTGAGCAAGTGGAATAGGGCACCCTAAAAGGAGGTTGGGGATAGTAAGGGACAACCAAAATATAGTCATACTATGCGAAGAGATCAGGTGGAGAATTGTGGGAGTGGGAATGCCTTACGTATAATAACAGCCCAAAGGGCCTACTTATAATTAGCATACGATAGAGATCACCTATCCTAAATAGAACACATTCAACAGGGAGACCCCCATGCCTGGGAAATCCCACTCCAAGTACATGATCAAATGTCCGTGGGTTGGGGGGATAGAACTCGCACACTGTTTCACTGGCAGACTGAGCCAACTGCAACCTCACTAGGTGATGTCAACACAGGGCAGCAAGACAATCTAGCGGGCACAGGGATGGAGGAGAGGTGGACTTGAGCCAGCAGTCTGTTCACAGGCCTACCAGCAGGTGGTCATGTGAAAGGAAACTGAGCCAATTTGAGTTCCTGGAGGAAGCAGGAGGACGCAATCAAGCAGTATGTTTTGTGTCCATGGGAGGTCGCCAGCCTTCAGAGTATACACTACAAGCACTGTGAAGGCCAATATTCATAAGGACATCCATCCAAGACATCCAACCGGTGTGGCGCCACAACGATTCTCACCCCTCCACGGATTGTCTCACTTCCCACCAGTAGCAGAATGTCTCATGTCTATTTCACAATGGTGCTGACCAATGGCAGAATAATAAAACCCCAGCGTTAAGCACAAATGTTATATTACTAATTACAAGCTGTTCCGGGGAGGGGTGAGAATTGTTGTGGCAAAACATGTGATGGATGTCTTGGGATATTATTGATCTGTTTGCTCCAATGACGTTTCACTAACATACGCACAGCAATAAGGAAATGACATAGGCCAGCCAATTAGCATCCTGGGAAGGTTGGAAAATATGCACATTCTAACTATAACAGTTTCAAATGCTTAGACTATTGTACTCATCCTATAAAACAAATGTTCGCTTTGCACCCACTTGTAAGCTTTCATCAATGAGGGCCTGTCCAGTGTTCTGTTTCATTTGTGCTTTCTAGCTGTAATAAACAGCGTTACTTCTTGCCCGGTGTGTGCTCTTTTTTCTAATTTTTTTATGGTCTGATGAGAAGACCCCTGTATACATTTTTGGAGCCCCCAGTGAGCTCCTCAGTTCTCCCGGTTAGCTGAGGGTATCCAAGCCACCCTCCCTAGGTGGCGCGGGTCCGGTGACCACAGACCTGATCAATGCACATAAACGAGGAGGCCCTGCAGCAGCTGAGTTCAAGAAGGTCTGCCAGGTCCAGAGCTCAATGGGAGGGGGAGCATGTGCTGGATGCTCGGTGCCGAGGGAACTGAAGGGTCTCCACGCCGTGAGTATAACCGTCCAAGAATAGGCTGTATCATGGTATCAAGCCCACGAAGGGGAGGGATACATTTTTTTATGGTGTCTAGGATGCATCCTCAAGGAGGGAGGACGATTGGCCGAAGTAGTAGTTAGAAAATAGTGCATGCCAGCCAACAGGGGTTGGGCGCATGTGTGGTCATGCCTGCATTAGGCAGGGGTGGTCCATAGTGTGCGGCAAACTCCTAGTACCAGCAATTCTATAGTTGTGTTATTGGGGTAAGAGTTGTGTTATTGCCTTTTTTGTATTTCTTGAAGATCTAGAGAGGGACACACATGTGGTAGTTAGTGTTGTTTCTCTGGTAAAAGAGCACGCTTGCCATTGTAGCAGTGGTTGTGTGTAGGTGGCACAGCAAGGGCACAACGTCTATTTGTTTATACATGAGCCACGGTGTGCCCGCAGAGAGGGCTATCTGATATTAACACTGAGTGAATATTTGTGCCTGTGGAGAAAGCCAGTGTGACCAGTGGAGTGCCTGGTCGGGCCACAGAGTGAATTTTGAAGCGGGAGTGAAGCAGGAGTGAGTGTTTGGGTAACGGGAGGCCCGGGAAAAAACAAGATAGCAGGGACATACAAGGGAAGAAAAACAGTGGCATAATATTATATTTACCTGGACCATACGTGTTGGAAATTGCCTCAGTATTTAGAGAAATGATTAAAATGTAACTTTCAATGGGCCCAGGAGACTGCAGAACAGTGTTTCCACATGTGGCCCGGGGAGGGTTCTTTTGACAGCAAAATAATAGAAAATACGTTTTTCTATCTATTAACCAAATACAAGGGCTCGAAGTTGAAAAGTAGACAGAACATTCTGGGCCTGTGGAAGTTGTATGAGGAAAAAAAATGGGACAAAATGAAAAAGGAGGAGGGGGAGACCGTGCAAGGGAGTGGACCGAGCTCAACACCCCCACCCAACGGTCTCTACCCCTCATTACGGTCCGCAGCAAGGTACACTTATCCCCAGCGATAAATGCCAGGAGGGGACGGGGCGAAAATAGCATAGGGGAAAAGTACATAGAGAAATGAAGGGATGAGCTGCACGTAAGGGGAGAGAGGAAATACCTAGTAGATATAGAGAAGAATACGCAACAATAGGTGGACGTGTTATTAGCCAGTCAAGTGGCACAGCGAGTAGAGCACTCGCTTTGACATCTGTGCAGAGCCTGCTAACGCAGGTTCGAATCCCGGCAGGGCCAAACTCAGCCTTTCATCCTTCCGAGGTCGATAAATGAGCACCACACACCGTGGGTAATAATAAGCAGTGATCAGATACCTGAGGGTTCGTAGTGCTATATAAATGAAAAATTATTATTATTATTATTTAGTGAGGCGATAGTAGAGGAAATACGAAGGAAAAGTAAGGGAGATAAGGGAGAATGGCTATCAGGAAGAATACAATTCAAATTAGATGACGAGGGGGAAGAGGGGGAAGAAGGAGGATGGAGAAGAAGGGGTCAGATGATGGACTGTTAAGAGACGAGTGGAACGATGGGGATAGTGACGAATGGACACCTGGCAAGGCAAGGAGGAGGGGGAGGAAAGAGCAAAAATGACATGACAGTGAGCAGAGTGGCAGGGACTGGTCCACCTCTCTCCTCTGCAGAGTAGGGAAGGTAAAAAATGGGCTATTTCAAGAAACTACACCGAGAGGAGGAACAGGTCCAAAGACCTGAGTAATGGAATTACTACAGAAAAGAAGAGGGGATGCTCATTGTATACCATGGCAGACAATGGACAGGGACAATCTAATATGCAGCCTGCTTTCCCTCATTGCAGGGCCAGTAAATGGATACAGGCACTCAAGAAAAAGACAGCAGGGTGACATTAGTGATTGGGGGTATGAACACGTTTATTTGCAGTCAAAAAAGGAGAGAAGGCAGACAAGATGTAGAACCAGGCAGGATACAACGGAGTGAAGTTGAGCAAAAATGCTCATGGCGGGACTCCCTTCAATAACTGCCGAGCACATATCTGGGAGGTTCTGAGAAGTATGTATCCTGACAGTTATGCGGAGCACTAATGGCTCATAAAAAGAAAAGTGATGATGACACAGCCAATTATATAAAACTGATACAAGATTCATGGACACAAGACACGTGGAGGCCTTGGGATGAATGTATACCCTTGTTCTGTCACATACTGATAAAGGGACTGCCGACAGGTGTGCAGGCATCATTGGATAAGATTGTGGCCATCAAATGTAAGGGCTGGCCTGAAATACAGGCAACAATAGTGCACTATTGCAAATGAGAGTGAGAGGCAGACAGCAGAAAATACCAAAGCGGAGAATAAACTGGTACAGAAGAAACTGTCTAAGTATACAATGGAAGGGGCATTGCTAGTACAAGATACTGCCACAGTGGCACCTGCCCCACAGGGAGGGTTTCCACAAGGCAAATCTGCAGTATACCCAGGAAGAGGTTGTGACCTGGGGCAGATAATATCCATTGAGGGGCGCAGGAAAACACCAGAAAGGGTGCAGGAAATAAACTCTACCGCATGCCTGTGCACAGTAAAAGAGATGCAAAGGTTCCTGGGGTTACTATTTTGGGCATGGGTGTTTGCGTAGCCCACAAACACAAAGCCACTGTTGCAAGGCCTAAAATGATATGATATGAGTCATTTATATCTTGCCTGTACACAAGTGTTACTAGACGCGACAAGACAAGGTACGGAAGACAAAACAAACCATCTTACAAGGCCTTGTGGCATGCAGATCGTGCAAGTGTAGGGGGGCGAGGGAAAGCCATAGAGGTTCTGAGCGTAGCCAGGTTCTGAGGTTAGCCAGGCAACTAGTCAGCAGCACATGCAGGTAGGTCAGCAGGCAAAAGAGAGAGAGATGGCAGAAGCGAAGAGGAAGCTCTTGAGCTGCTTCCGGATCCTCAGGTGGTCCTCCTCAGGTTTCAGAGGGGCAGGGAGACAATTCCAGTGGAAGGCTTCTACAGAGGAGAGAGATCTACCCTTCACTCGTTGCCTGGAGAGGCGTCTGACCCTCAGGGAGTTGGAGGTGGCTGAGCAAAGGGCTTGAGAAGGAAGGTGTTTAGGAAGAAAGGGTTTGTTGTAATGCATGCCCCTTGTGGGCCTTGTGGACAATGCAACAGGTCTTGAAATTGATCCTTGCAGCCACCGGGAGCCAGTGGAGAGATTTCAGGGATGGAGAGATACAATCCCTGGGCTTGAGGCCAAGTACAAATCTTGCAGTACTGTTCTGGATTAGTTGCATGGGGCGGAGAGTAGATGAAGGCAGATTGAGAAAGAGGCTGTTGCGGTACTCCTGCCTAGATAGAACCAGGGCTCTGGAGACAGTGAGCTTTTGGGGGGGAAAGTGAGAACAGGAAGAATACCTCTGAGGAGGTGTAGCTGCTGGTGGGCCTTCTTAGCGAGGTCCGTGATATTTTGAGAGAAAAAGAGAGTGAAGTCGAGGATGACACCAAGGTTTTTTGCCTCACAGAAAGGCGCAGGGAGAGGGCCCAAGAGAGCGGCCAGAGTGAAAGAGGAAATGCGGGTGCAGGATCCCCGATGAGAAGGATCTCAGTCTTACTGGCATTAAGTCAGAGGTCGCTGGAGGTGCACCACTTCTGAATCGCAGATAGATAGTCGGGATGAGTGAGAGAGGAGAAGAGGCTGAAGGGAGCCTGGAGTAGAGCTGGGTGTCATCAACATAACACTGAAAGTTAGAGAGGAAGGTAGAGATGGGGTGGGACAAAGGGGCTAACTAGACGTTGAAAAGCCAGGGTGATAGGTTAGAGCCCTGGGGAACACCACATGTGGAGAGCGAGGTGGTGGAGAGAAAGGACCCAAGTTGGACCTGGGAACATCGGTCCAAGAGGAAGGAGGTCAACCAAGCCAGGATCTGTGATGTCCAGGTTCTCACAGAGACAATTGATCAGGATGGCATGATTGACCGTGTCAAAAACAGGAGAAAGATGAAGGAGGATGAGGACAGAAGGAAGGCTAGAGTTGAGATTAGTGAGCAGTTCTTCACAGGTGTTTTTTGCGAGCAGTTTCTGTGCCTCTGGCTGCTCTGAAGCCAGACTGATGGTCATGGAGATAAACAACAGATTCAATGTGGAGAGTAAGCTGGGTGATGGCCAGCTTTTCCAGGAGGTGGCCAGGAAAGGAGTGATAGAGATCGGGCAGAAGTTTGTCGGACAGGAAAGATCGGCGGAAGGCTTCTTTAGGAGAGGGTGCACAAGGGAGTGCTTAAGGGTGAGGGGAAAGTTCCAGTGGCAAAAGAGTGATTGCAGAAATCGGCCAAGGCTGGAGCGAAGGTGCCAATGTGGTCCTTGATGGTTCTGGAGGAGCAGGGGAGCACCTGCTTGGACATCACTTTCATAGATAGGACTTGTCTAGAAACATTGTCAGGCGTGATATGGAGTATGATATACATTTTCTAAATCAGGTGGGACACTTCCTTGACTCAATAAAACGCTGACTAGCGAATGGGCAAACCCACTTCGGGGTGGTACGTGCTGTTTGACCAAGTATGGAGGAATAGGGTCGTAAATGAGATTTGTAGGTTTAAGCTTTTCCATAAGTGATGAAACTGTCTGCAGAATAACAGGAGAGAAAGAAAATGTGGGGGAGAGAGTTTTTAAATTCAGTCGGATTTCAATATTAGTGCTACCATCCTATCAGTGTGGGCTCTGGGAATCAATAATCGTACGAATCTGATTGATTTTGTCTGAAAAATAGATATTCAATTCATTAGCCGATTGAAGCCATGAAGAAAGACTATGAGTAGCACAGGATGGAGAAGCTAAATTCCTGATTGCAGAAAAACAGGGTCTTTGACTTATTTTCTGCCAAAAGGGTTTGCTTATGTATGTAAGCAGACGTGGCGCCAAGAATGTCTTCTTTGTAAGCTTTCAAAGCTGATTTGGCTACTAGCTGGTCTTTGGGGTCTCTAGTCTTAAACCACTGCTTTTCTTTCTTTTGGTAATTGGTTTTTAGATATTTTTAACGATTCATTATACCATGGGTTATGTGTTTTTTACCATTTTAGGATATTGAATAGGGGCAATTTCAATGCAATTCTTTTGTAAACCAGCCATAAGAGTCTGATAGAGTTGTCTACAATTTAGATCAGACAGTACATTATTATGGTTGGTCGACAAATGTTCATTAATAATAAGGTCCAGCTGTTTCTTTTGACACAATGGTCGTGGGCAGATTGCTACTGGCAGATGAAGTAACTAGTGCCATGGAGAGAATAACAAAAAAATGGTCTGACCATGATACTGGAACACTTTCAGAAGAAGAAAGGTGTACCTCTCTGAAGAAAACAGAATTCAAACAATGTCCTCCACAGTGTGTAGCATCTGTAGATAATATCTCAAAGTCATATGAATATAATATATCATTAAGGTGTGTACAGTCATGGTTGTCGGGGCTGTTGCACCAAATATTATGATCACTGAGAATGACGAGCTTTTTTTGGCAAAGTGCCTCTGTGCCAAGGTGGGCATACAAACTGTTTAAAAAGCTGCTTGGGGATCCTGGTGGCCTGTAACAGAGTTTCTATGACATGAGTCATAAGGAGAAGCACGATATGTACAGGCAAGAATATCAGAATCAGAGACCCACTTCAGGGTGTGGACATTAAGTATGTCTATAGAAGATTTAGCAAGAATAGTAACTTCTCCTCCCTTGTACATCTGTTGTTTAACCCATTTAATATGAAAATTGTCTGTGACTAATAAGTGAAAATGTGATAAAGATTGGTCAGTGAACCATATTTCTTTCACAATCGGGATTTCCAGCTGAAAGGTATTAATCAATTCTTTTAGTGCAACTGCATTTTTCACAGCAGATCTTGCCTTAATGAGAGAAGCGCGAAACATATGGTTACTTGTGCTTACATTTTTCCCCTTCTCTGAGTAAGATATACCCAAAGCGCAGATTTTGTTCAATGCGTGCAAAGTAATTGACCGGTATGCATTTGTTCTTAGATTTAGCATGTACTCTGTGGAATATTGCTGCAACATTCTACAAAATGGGTCAGTATAAAAGAGTAAACAAATGAGTCTAATTAACTCAACTTCTCACCATATAGCTGCGTGAATATACCAATGCACTTCTGTATGCGACACGGACCAGTACAGACTGGCTTCCACAGCCGTGTCAACATGGCCGTGCCTGAATTTAATGAAATACGATGCAGGAACTACAAAAAAGATGGGTAATGTAGTTCCTTCGCTTCTGGAAGTCCAGATCGTCTCAATTCGAATAGGTACCCGCCCAAATGAGGTGTAACTACATTTCACACATAAACAGTGCCCTACAGGATAATTCAAATATATAGCAACAAATAATAAAATGATTTCAAATCATTTTAAAACAGAATTCAACGAGATGTGCTAAAAACTAAATTAGCAATGCATGCTCTAAAATCAATCAGTCAGCATTGTCTGCTCTACAAACTGCAAGCTACAATAGATACTACCCATCTACCTCAAAATGACTACCTCAGAACTAATTACATGATTACATGTCCTAGATAATAAACATGTTTAGCTGCTAAAAGCATAAGCACTTTATGAAAAGAAAAATCTCTCTTTCTCTCTCTTCCCTCACCCCCAACCCCACTTTTATTTCCTCTACATGAGCAAAGAAAATGGAACCCTCAATGTCAAATGAGTCATTGCATGATACAAAATGAACTAAATATATTGTTCATTCGAGATGGTTATATTCTTACTCCTGTGGATTACACTGTAGCGCTTTTCTATTTACCATATTGACGTTTATGTTAGGCGTGTATTGGGCTACATCTTTTATATGGGCAAGCCATCTAAAATAAGGGGGAGGGGGAACATAAAGGGAATGATACCACTAAACAGAACCTGCAATGCCACACATAACGTTTCCCAGGAGAGCAAAAACAGTGTTAACACACATGCAAATGTATCTGGACGGATGAGTGTGAGTGTGAGTCAAATATTAGAAAATGTATTTTCTACCATTTTTAGAAACATGTTTTGCAACACAAATACCAGTAACAATGTTCTCAGTAGTACACTAACAAAAAGATATCTATCAAGGCATGATGGAATGAGAAGGCCAGCGTGTAGGCCCAAATATGATATTAGACACCCTGAGCTATCCAAAAGTTTGTATACTGACATGAGTATGGTAGGAAGACAAACATCCAAGGGCAGTTGCTATGTATGCTCAGTAATACTGCACGCGTCGTGGGCACCCAAGGTTTTAGTACCACAGGAAGTTCCAATTATAGAGGCACAATGTCTGGTTCATCTTGCACTATGTAGAATAAGAGGCACTTTACAGGCATGCAACGTGTGACTAGAGCTTGTGGATCCAGACAACCCTGCAATGCAATGACAACCCAAGCAACCTCAACTGTCTACAGCAACCATATTTAGTAATTGATGGACTCAAGTACATCAACAAAAAATGGCAAGAAGCAACTCTCAGCTGTCAGGCCGAAGTCCTTCTGGGATACGAGTTAAAGGTACGGGCTTTAGTGGAAAGAAACCTGTGCACAAATAGGGAGAGAACACATTACAAAACTGACATGGATTGCAGTAATGGAAAAGCCAGTAAAAGTGCACAGAGTAGAGACTTACACATTCTGTTTCCACAGTGAGGGAACTGTCTTAATCGGCTCTAATGAACAATGTAACAGAACAATTTTGATTCCAAATTTTAAAAGGGGCTTAGCGGCAGTGATGGACTATTACTGGATCTGTGGCCAACAAGTGTACCTGTACCTCCCAACATCATGGTGGGGGTATTGTTCATGGGCCACGCTGCACTCAGTGCTACTAGTCGTCCCAGAAGAATACCTGAAAGGGGGGCTGATCTCAGATACCACCCCAACCGTTCAACCAACATTCGAAGAACAAGAAACACATCTTACCTGGAAGGGGGCAGTACACAAAACTAAAAAGAAGAAAGAGATTGAACTACCAATCCAAGGACTCATCTGCACTGCTCGCGGAGATCCCACATGAATACCGACTTTTCAGCTTGGCAGAAACCTTCTTTGCCTCTCTTCTGCTACCTGGCATACCAGCAGCAACCAACGCCAAGTGGCTGCAAATTGTACACTGGGAACTGGGGCAGCTGGCAAATGGCACTGAACACGGATTCAACATAACGGCTGAACTAAGAGCACTGAGACTGATGACGATGCAGAATAAGTATGTGCTCGACATGCTGACAGTGATGGAAGGAGGTGTTTACTGCATGATTGGTGATTCTTGCTGCACATTCGTGCCCCCAGAAGATGCAGAGAATCCTGACATGAGTGGGTCACTAGCTCATATGAGCTAGTGACCCATTCTCTGCGTCTTCTGGGGGCACAAATGTGCATGGATTATGAGTTTGCATGACAAAAGAAGGAGTAATACAGGGGGAACATGGTTTGATCGATTGGGCCATTCTTGGTTAGGAGCAATAGTGACAATTTTGGTACCAGTCACCATGTTCATCTTGGTCATCTTTTGCACCTGCCAAATGGGACTCCAGTGTTGTGCCAAAGCCATGCATAATAGCGCAATGATGATGGTATCAATTTTGTGTTTCAAAAGTACCTTGCAATACAAAAGAGATTGAAATACAAACTGACCACCCCATCCCTCAAATTATCCCTATTTACTATGGAGATGAAGTAGACTGCTTATACCACACCATCATTGTCCCACCCCCTGACCCAGAACATTATGAGGAAGTTTTGGTAGCTCTAGCTGGAGATGGGGGATGTATTTATATGACATGCACAGCCGAAGAATATGTACAAGCAGGAGAAAGTTTGCACTCAGTATGAAGAGCTTGGATGCCAATAAAGGCAACCGCGCTGTATGAGGCCACAGTGTGAAGGGAAAATGGCTGCACAGAAGACACAGTCTAACTAAGAAACCTGAATAGGCCCAAGTGCTTATGATAGAGAGACCCACGCTTTTAGTCTCCATAGAAACTCTGCTTTGTTCCACAACTGTTGCCAATGCGTGTTATATCGAGATGGAATGTACCCTGCAAGCCACGAGACAGTACCAGGTGCCTCACAGTGTAAGTTCATCACAACCAGGCCAAAGCAGGCCAAAGCAGGCCTTCAACCCCCACCCAGCCAACCATGAGTTATAGCACCCACAACTGTCCCAGTCCAAGACCCTTAAATTCCACGATAGCAAGTGATTTTTTCTGGTGAGAGAATTTGTGGGCATGCCCTCGCCGAAACTGACATAACGGCTCCTCTTGAAGCTGATATTCATGCCACCCAGGGGCTTATGGCCATAGTGACTCGGGCGTGTTTAAAACAATACTTTTACAGATGGTGCTATGGACGTAAAATTAATGATTCCCAGGAGGATGCTTATGAATGTTTGGAAGTATTTTACGTGGATAATTCGCTATGTAAAATATGTCTGTGTTGAGCCCTAAACACATTGTAGAAATGATGCACTTGACGCAACCGTTGGTACATATAAGGATCAGTGGAGGAATTGAATGATGCATATCTAAAACATTATGGGCTATAGTATCAGCGATCAACCCTCTTTTAAAAATTAAGCAGTGCAGATTCATGTGTCAGCCTGGTGTTAGAAACATCATTGAAAAAACTGTTTCTAATTGGGTGGGGATGAAATACATATGAATGAGCGCCTAATGGAGTGTAACATGCTTGCATAACGAAGCAGCGGCATTCAATGTGTTTGTGCAATGTTTGCATGTATTATGAAATCTATAATATGGCCGATTGCTCTAGTTTTTTATTGTGAATGTATTTTGAATAGAAATTGTTGTTTTAAATGTGAATAAAAACATGTTGTTTATAAAAACAGATTGCGTCTTTATGTTGTATGCAGAGAAATGTGTCATGAGATGGCAACTCGCGCTCGCTAAGCCAAGTGTTGTAATTGATTATGATCTTAGAGTTAAATGTCCACATTAGATATCTGTGCTTGTTTTTAAAACAAACATGAAGTCTGGCGTCTTCTTGTCTTTAAGTAGTCAGGTTTATTTCTTATCAATACACAATGACACGTGTTTCGACCAACCTAGTCGTTCTCAAGGCTGAGATATGTCATAGTGTTCATAAACATAAATACGTTTCATAATAAAAAAACGAAAAATATTTTTGATATTTTCAAACAAATCATAAATCAACATTTGTATAAGTTAACATATAATTTCATATCTTCATAAAGTCAGATGATTGGCAAATAACCATTGAGAAATAAAAGCTATTGCGAACATCATGATATAAACCTTAGTGGGTGGTTTTTGTTGTGGGAGCCTCGCTGCTAGAACACAATTCCTAATCTCTTCTAATTACCGAATGGTCAAGAGCACACAGTAATGTGCATCGAACCCATTAAAGACTAATCTCTTGGGTGTCTTTATGTTGAGCTGTTATGAGCAAATATGTCTGGCCTGAAGCTGGTGAAAATATATTACGATGAAGGAGGTGTTGGTAGTTATGGAGGGATTGGCAACCTGTGCAGTACACTGCAAAGCGATGGTGAGAAGGTGTTAGAGGGAGCCATCAGGACGTGGCTGGCCGGTGAGGAGGCGTATACGCTACACAAGCCATCCTGCAAACATTTTAAATGGCGAATGACCAAGGTATGTGATATTGATCAACAATGGCAGGCAGATATTATGGATTTGAATCAGTTTTGCGAAGATAACAATGATTTTCGCCGTATTCTAGCCATCATCAACGTTCTATCAAAATATGGTTAGGTCTATCATGATCTGGTGAGTATGAATAATAATTTGGATAGTCTCTTTTGTAATTCACAGTATGAAAGTCAACATCTGTTGTGCTCACAATATCATGTGACATGTGTTCATATAACTGCCCATTGTGAGTAACCTGAGGGCATCCTCCCATCTACTCCACTTGGGTTTTCCTCTCATGTGGCCAGGGAAGGGCCATTGCTTTTGGATCCCGACCATGCGGGTGGGTATGCGAGGGAGAATCTCCTGGGTGGAAGATCCTCTGCAGAGTGGAGGAAAGGTGCCTTTAGGTGAGGCATGGTATCCCCCTTTCCCTTGTCAGAATGCACACTGTCCTCCTTCTACATTTGTAGGTTATTATCAGTCTTCCCCATTGTCATACACTCCATTTGCCCCATATGTATATCCATTTAAGACTGCTACCATCAATGGGAAGTTAATACTAATACGGCTGTGCCTGGAAAGTGCCTTTGCCATGCCTACATAAAAACCCAAACTGTTGGCATTGCTAATGCGTGTTCAATATGCAGCAGGGTAAGCAATGGGCTGGAACAAGAGGGAGCGAAGCTCCAACAAAGTTTGTCTTGCCGGAGCATCCCGAGGCCCAGGAAACTTCCAGGTGTGCCCTCAAGCCGAGCTCTCCCAGGCTGCTGCTTCTGAAGTCGGTGCTGGAGACTGAATGCAGAAACAGACAAAGTCTCACATTCCTTTATTAGCTGTCCAAATTGGTTTATATGTCTTGCAATTTATGGACATTCTTTTGCTATGGTGAGTATTGCGACTAATGAAAAGAGTAGAGTCCAACTTTAATTACTAGGTCAAAAGGGTTTCTTGCTCAATCACTAGCAGATATGTTTCAAATTTAACATTTTGGGCATTCTTATGTTCCAGTAATGCTCTTTGCTTTTAGCAGTTGGCCAGCCTTGGGTTCTATGAAGGGATACAGTATTGCATGACCTGGTGTTGGGCCATGCCCCCAGCTCCACTAATTGACTAACTTGTCTGCTGGCTCATGCGCCCATTGCTGCAGAAGGGTTGTCAATCAAGCAAACTGAGGGGTAAACATCAGCACACGCTACTCAAAAAAACGATGTGTATACAAAATGTCTCAATTGAGGGTTCCGGAACAGTTGAGCACTTCACAATGGATTGCTTGCTTTTCAACAACTGATGGGTTCCTGATGCTGGGCCTCCTGTAAAGCCATTCTACCCCTCAAACCCTTTCCTCTTTTAGTGTGAACCTATTGTAGAGAGATTACGAGGGATTTTCCACTGCATCTTATTGTCAGTACTCAACCTGGGGGCCAGGTCACACCACTCACTCACGCAAGCACAATAAATTACCAAGACCTCAAGAGTAGAGGAGAATGAGGTTTAGTGAAAGCATTTGCTGCAAGGCAGGCAGACAGGGCCTCTTTCTTCCTTTCTCATAGCAAGCCTTATATAGTGCCTGGATAGGCTACCACCAGTCCCAGGTTGCCACAACATATGCAGTATTTCCAGGCCAAGATAACTGTGTGTACAAAAATTGTCAGGACAACCACAAGTATTCTTATTCTTGTTTGTGTTGCTGTGGATTTTATCAGGTCATCATGTTTGTGACTTCATACAGGTCCAAGTAGTGACAGTTGTAATCAGAACCATGTTTGATTGGTGTTGCTGTGGATGTTATTAGGTCATCATGTTTGGCTAGGTCAGAGGCAGCTGTGTTTACAAGTGTCCTGACAACAGACTGTGTCATGCCACTGCTTCCATGTTGGGACAGCTGGCTTTTACAGTATATGTGATCTTCCCAAGGTGTGTATTCATGTCAATAGTAGTCCAAGGCTTTTGTGAGTATCCTTTGCATGTGCCAGAGGGCAGCCAAAGGTAAATCTTAAAAAACCTTGCTGTTATCAGCAACAGTGTTAGAGGCGGGGTGGCATTCCCTTTTAGCAGGACCCATGCTTGGAATGTCAGGTCAGGAAAAGTTGGACCTCATTCCTTTGGCTGGAGAGGAAAGCGCAACATAATTTACTTTCACGTATTCCAACAATAGAGAAGTGCAATGTGGAACCAAGAGACTGTGGGATCCTGGGCCAATCAGCTCTCAATCAGGTTATTTGACAAAATTGGGAGTGCACAAAACATAAATTGGGGACATCTGTTCTGTTTAAACTATTTTAGGACGCCTCTGCCTCAAATGCTAGAAGGTATGAGCAAGTCTCCTCACTTTCTTGCATTCTCGTTTATCCAAAATCAAAATATCAAATCAGAATATTTGTGAATAATGAATCATGAATAAACAGGCAGAGTTATATCATGAAAGTGAATAATTATACTGGGGCAGTCCCCTCCCTTCTTAGGCCACACCCCTTCATTGCATTGCTCTCCCAAACCACACCCTTTTCCTCCGATGAAAAGCACTAGCCTAGCTTTTTAGACAAAACTCGTGTGCATGCCTTGAATTTTAGGTGTGAAGCAAGACTGGGGAAAACGAAACTACCAGTCCCAGAATTCAAAGTGGAGTTTTCGGAAATGCTAGGACTGGCTCTGTTGTGTGTCAGCCATGTATGACAGGGGGAAACTTGCCATGTGTGGGCATAATGTGGTACATACGCAAAATACTACCTGAAAGCGTTCCCAGAGGCCTGATATACACACGGACGACTGCCCTTCCGCGCTCCTGAAAGTCGGACAGCAAGAGCATTTCTTTTTGCTTTTGCAGTGAGTAGAAGAGAAGACATTACACAGAAGTGGACTCCATACTAATGAAATTGCCTAGTTACCTCCCTTTGGGATAGGAATACGTATCAGCAAGGCTGCTTTTTCACAGTCCAGAGCCGTTTTTTGTCCTTTATTCTGATGGAAAGATTACAGGCGCTGGGGAAAGAGAGCAGAAGTAATTTCATTTGTAAAAAAAAAAAAAAAATCTTCATTTTCTCTAAAGAAACGCTTTTACGGCAAAAAAAATGTTGCTATGCCATTTCTTCGATGTGTGCCTTTTTTGGGGTTGTAAAAGGAGGAAGAGTGAAAAAAAGGTACCTATTTGTTCTGCGCTGCAACAATGCCAGCTGCATTCAATCAACCAAAAAGCTGCAGGCCATAAACCTTCCTCCACAGCTATAGAGGAGAAGGCACAAAAAAAAGCGGGCCCATAAAAATTCATCAAGATAATGTAGAGATGAGGCGCGTTTGAACCACCGTCCTTGCAATCAGCCAATCACTCATCCCGTGGCATTTACAGCACATCTCATTCCCCTGTTCCTTAAGGACAATTGATTTTCCTGATTCCATTAGCATAACGGGGAGGAAAATGACTGCAGTGCAATATTTCTGGAAAGTTCCAACAAGTGTAGTGCGCGCCCGAGTGTGACTGCCGCGGCAAGAGCTCGCCGGCCGGGGCCTGCCTGCCTGCGCTGCTGCGGCGGCTCGAAGGGCGGGGGCGGAGGTGGCAGGCTCAAGAAGAGTGTCTTTTTCCGCAAACTGGGAAGCACCGAGCCCATCTTAGCCAATACTCGTGATTTAAAATGGTTGATCTGTGGTAAAGCGTGCAACGATCGCTGTGTCCTGGGATGGTTACGCTTCATTTCCCCAGACATGGCCTACATGTTTTTCTTATGAAATTGAGTACTCGCCAAATCCACATGCGTGTGTTTTCTGTGCGTGCAGAGATGTCTGTGGTGGCAATAAATCGTAAAGGGGGGGGGCATCACAGGAAATCGGGAAGGGAAAGAGATTGGTCAGAAAGAAAAACACAGGAGCAGAGGGAGAAGAGAACGATTGTGAGGAGGTGAGATTTATGAGAGGGAGACAATGGCCGTGTTGGGATAAAGGGAAGAGGACGTGGTGATTCAGGGGAGGAAACGAGGGAGGGGAGGGGCAGAGGGAGGAAAAGAGCAGCAGGCAATGTGGACAGACAACAAATATTGCCAAAGTCAGTCGTTTTGGCTGATATACAGGCATTGCTATCATACTCCCATCATATGCCAGCTTTGCTATGATAATCAAAGTAAGTACTATCGTTTTACAAACGAATACAATTTTCTCAGAGGACGCGCGAATTTCGAGATTTTTTTTCTACAAATTTTGCGTACCTTTTTTATCAAATGTAAGTCAAAGGAGAACACAAATCCCCTTCATTCTGCTGTTAAATCTCCCACTTAACTATTTTAAAATGTTGGATGGTATGTTTGCCCAGCTATGCCTGATTCGTACATATCAGTTCATGCTATGGTGTACCAGTTAGTGGCATCAAAAGCCCTGGTATTCGTATCATATCAAAGTGTTCGTATGAAAATCCCAAAGATTCACATCATTGCCATTAAAGTCCAATTATTGTTGTAGCTACCAAAGCAGTACCAGGTTCCATTATGCCAACTTAGCTCAGCTGTCCCACATTCCTTTAAGTCCAGTTTGGTATGGTATGGTATAGGAATGTATAGTGCACAGCTGTGACCCCGAAGGTTATTCTGGCGCTAAGCAGAAAGACGGAAGTGTGCAAAGGAAGAAAATTGCATGAAGAGAAAAAATATAGCCAAGCACAACCAGGTGACCATCCCCAAAGTGGAAACAGGAAAGTTTGTAATAGTTTCCTAACAGCCCTCAGTAGCCCGAAGAGGCAACGGAAAACTGTTCCCTAGTGTTGGTGCTGCCACTGAGAAGGCAAGACCGCTCATCAGACTCTTTTGGAAACGCGGGACGGTGAACAAAAAACCTGTATGTGGAGCGCAATGTTCTAGACAGTTTATATTTACAAATCTTTTTCTGAAGGTACCTGCCATAGGGAGCACCTCTACTGAGAACGAATGGGCAAGGCAGAAACACGTGGTGTTGCTGATGGTAATCTTGTTTAGAACCTAGCATCCCGTGGCTGGACTGCCCTTGTGGTTGGGACAAAGACTGATATGCACATGGGTATTGCTCCTCTGTGAAGGGTGCAGTAAGCTAAAGCGGGGTTGTAGACCCTCCTGAGTGGAAGACCTTCCATAGAAAGGGTATTTGACCCATGTTCGTTCTCAGTAGAGGGGCTCCCACACTCCTTTTCACCTTTGCCCAGTGTACTAGGCAAAGGGTCTTAAACTTAATTCTGGCATCAACAGGGAGCCAGTGTAGTTTTCTGAGCAATGAGGAAGTGTGAGCCCACCTAGGAGGATTAGTAGCAAGCCTTGCGGCTACCTTCTGTAAAACCTGCAGACTATTTATGTGATATCTAGGCTGTGCAAACAGTGTAGCATTGCAGTAATCTGGTTCCACAGAAATGGATGCCGAGATCAACGGCTACAAAAATCCTCAGGTAAAAAGAGGAGGATTTTCTGTAATATTTTCAGTTTCATGTGGCCCGCACTGCATCTGGCACTAACCTGGGGTCGGGATCAGGGATATAGAAGTGTACATACCTAGGTTTTTCACCGATTACCTGGTACTGGTTAAGGACTGAGTTCTGATGGACTACAGTCCATGGTCCAAAAGCATTTTGAAACTGGAGGACTGATAATAAGAACTTCGGTCTTGTCCCCATTTGGTATGAACCAGTTGCGATTCATCCATTGGCCTATGGTAAATAGACAGTTTTTAATACCTGCAGCAGATGTAGTTAAATCCTGATCGATTTGAAAAAACCAAGTGAGTATCATCTGCATATGAATAGAACAAAAATCGAATTTGCTAAGAACAGACAGGATGATCCTTCCCAATTAGCAGAGCACAGCCAGATTTCATTATATCTAATTAGGACATCTATGTTGTGTTTGATTTTGTCCTATTAGCTCAGTGAGGTCATATGTTATTCCGCTTATAAAAGGAGTGCCAGATTCCATTATGCCCAGTTACTACAATAAGCAGAGTTCCAATATTTATAGTTATCGAAGTAAAGCTAATTTGTATTATGTCTAGAAAGCATAGTTATCCCAGATTCCTTGTCCATGTTGTTTTGTATCGCTGTCACAAAGCCCTCAACGTACACCATTTTGGAGTGCCGCATCGCTAACATTGTTGTTTGGTCTTTGAGCTGCTCACCAATTTGCTCATAAAGCTTCATAAATGGCGCCAATGTTGTTAACGTTGAGATAATCAGGAAGTTGGAGTCAGTTGCCTGGCTTTTTGGAGGTTCCCTTTGGTCTTTTGTATTGAGTAGTTGGTCCGTTTGTGTAGATTGAGAGGTATACGCGGTTGTTGCCACCTGTGTAGATGTAGATTTTTTTTTTCATGCAGGACTTTGGTCTCACCACTCATACTCTCACCCTCCAGGGGCCCAGGAGAGCAGTTATAAATGGAGAGTAGAGTCACGCCTTGTCTCCTGAAATCCGATCCAGCATCCCAGAGGTTGGTGGCAAGTGAGTCCGCTGGTTCAGTGTTAATCCTCTGCGTGTGTGTTCCTTTTGACATTTCTGGCGATTTATGCAGGTGGTGGTCATCCGCTGTCTCCACTATTAGGGACGCTTCCAACATTAGTTGGTCAGAAATGTCTCTCTGCATGTGCTGGGTCGTCTGAGTTGCTGTTTGATTGTTCCAAAGTATGTGTATGGGATGAGTAGGATTAATTCAGTTTCTTCATTATTGGTCCTGGAAAGAAAACGTACGCCCGTTCAGGTCGTCATCCAGGTTTAGTGGCCATTGTTGCCAGATGTTCTTTTGGGTGTATGTTGTGGCCAATTGTCGATGACCCCTTACTTTGCACTGGTTAGCGGTTCCTGGTTGTCTACTTACAACAGTTCTTGTTGGCTTGTAGTTTGGGCCCTGTGGGTTGTCCGAGATAATGTTGGACCATATGCTCGCTTGAGACAATAATGTAGGCCCTTGCGGCCCTTGGAGTGTAGGACCCTTCACCAGCATTTTTAACCCTCCTTTGAGAAATACTGCAGCTTTCCTTATAGCTATGTATGGCTCATACACATGCTGTTGATCCTCGAGTTGATTGGTGTTTGTTGTGCTCGTGGGACTCCCCATCACTCCTTATTCCGCTGTGTGTTTGTTACTTTGAATCATCTAATTTGTGTTTTCCTCGGTTTTTTACTCTGGGGATGCCAGACTCTTTCTATCCCCCAGGCTTCCAGTTTGGTTGTCTGGCAAGCAAGGAACCCCTCCTGTATCCATGGAATGGGTTGCCCGTTGGTCTAATAATATAGATATTGCATGAGATGGAGATGAGTTTCCCTTGGGGGTAGATGCAGTGTTGGCTATGGCGTTGGCTGTGTTGGCCTGCTGCGTGTGAATAAACCTGGTAGTGCTTGCCGTTACTGCTACTTCAAAATTTAGGGGAGGCGGCGGTTTGTCCCGAGAGTACATTTGATTTTGTTGGTCCTCGTTAGGTACCAAAGCATTACATCCTCACGCGTTGAGTGTTTCCTTATCTTGGGGTTTCAGGCTCGGTTTCAGGTTCGGGAACGTCATGGATGAGCTATCTCCATGCGCTATGCCACACCTGCCACACTCGCACATGCTGCCACTGAGATTTGCTGTACCTGCTGTGCCTGAGTCCCGAACCAGCGGCTGCGTGGGTGGGCGAACTTCCTCTCTAGGTGCTGCAGACCCAACGTCCGTCAATGCGGTCACCATTTCCTTCTTGTACTCGCGGTCGGTGTTGATTGGAGCTAATTAGCTCACCCGCTCCTGTTTAATTTATACATGGAAAGCGTCTCCCAGCGGGTGGGTGTGCAGAGGAACAGAGTCCGTGACTGTGCCGTGCACCCTTGCACATGGTCACACAGTCACTCTGCCGCCACTCTGCCTCGGCTCCGCCGACAGCGGATGTTTTGAAGAAAAAACAAAAGAAAACAATTCATAGTGAAGAGAGACTGCGCTACTCCTCCAGCACCTCCAGGCAGCACAGTCACTCTGCCTCCACTCCGCCTCGGCTCCGCCGACAGCAGATGTTTTGAAGAAAAAAGAAAAGAAAACAATTTGTAGTGAAGAGAGACTGCGCTACTCCTCCAGCACCTCCAGGCAGCACACATTCACTCTGCCTCGACTCCGTAGTATAGGATTTTAGTTCCCCTCTAGGTTTGTTCTTTATTAATCACGTCCATAAATAAATACAGACATACATACAATAGGAGATAACAAGGGCAGAAGGGCAAAGGAAAAAAAAACAATTAGAGACCTGGATAGTATAGTGCAGAAGCAAGAGAGAGAAAGACTGGGAGACAGTGAAGTTATGCAAAAGAGAGGCCTAGAGCTCTGCAGGATGTACTTTTCTTTTTGCAATCCTTCTCCATTTTGAAGCTGAATGCAGCAGTCATGCTCCCCAAAGAATCCACACTCATCACCACATTATACAGTCATCAGCCTGGAGCGGAGGTTTGCAGATTTATAAATGTTCTGTTTAACTCCAATTATAGCACCCATGTCATCTTTAATTATTCAGGCTGAAGAAATGTTATTGGCAATACCGATATTTACAGTCGGTATATTATAATTATACCCGGAGAAGGCGCTCAGATATGACTAGTTTTGTTCAGAGGGAATTTAGAGGAATTAACATTTGTCGCTATTATACTCTTGTGAATGAGTCTTCCTTTGTGCGTGCACATTTCAACAGTATTGAATTCCATCTCATTGTTATTTTATTTTGCATTTATAGAGCCCAGCATTCACCCATATGGGCATCTTGGTAGTAGTCTCCAGGATCCACTAACAGAAAAGCTGCTCAACTCTGGTGCTTCTTGGAATGCAGCTGCAAACATTGGGTTTAGAGATTTCTCACAGAACATGGAATCCAATTTTCCTTATAAATGCTGCCTCAAAACATTGTTTTTGACAACATTTTATAAGGTTATAACCTCCATCTTAGGTAGGCCAGCCATTCACTGCATGCAGCTTTTGAACTGAAGTGCCATTGAGGTAAAAGTGAATACAAAAAAAGAGTAGTACTAAGATAACCGAGGGTTTTAAAGAGCTAACAAAGAACAACATGTTAAGGTATTCAGGGGTGTGAGGGTAGAATGGGCAAAAACAGGGTGTCCTCTAGTATTGCTTTTCTTGGATGTTGTGTTATCTTCAGTGGCACAATAGGAGTCCCAAAGAAGTGATTAACTTCAAAAGGAGTTTAAGTAAAATGAAAAGGTATGTTTCAAAAGTCAAAAAGAACACTTCCAGACCTGAGAAATGGTTGTAAAAAGTACTGGAAATTTTAACAATTACAAATAAAAAAAGTGGAACTCTGTTCCCATTAGCTCCCACTCACTTCCACCTCCTCCATTTCATTCACCGGCCGGTAGAGCTGTGAAAGGATGAGCATATAACTCAGGTCCTGATACTCAAAGATTTGCACTAGCTTCTCTAATTTTCATCTGTTCCATTGTACCTTCTTCGTAAAGCCTAAATCTTGGGAAAATCCTGATATACCTGGTGCATCTTTGAGATTCAAAGATTTCCTCAACAGCATCTCAGAGATGCCACAGGCATCTCCATATTTTCTCCAGTTTTATGCTGTGTGAGTCAGAGATAAGGTAGCAGCTGCAAATTAGATGTTGACAGGCATCTCTTCATTTGCTCCTATGGAAATCAGTGAAAATCAAGCCATGAATGTGCAGACAAAGCATTTCCTCTTCTAGAACTTTAGTTCTGATTCACAAATATTTGTGCTGGAGAAAACCACATACTATGAGCATCTTAGATTTTGCTCCTGCTAACGTATACCTTATTTGCAAAGTCTAACCCCGGGCCCAAACTGGACTTGTTTGAAATGTTCTTGTGCAAATGTCAGTCACCAAGATTTGCTCATGGGCTTCATAGAGATGACCTAGGCATCTACAGATGTGCTGTAATTTGAGGCTTTATGAATCAAGTAGCAGGTATCTTGTGCAAATCTGAGATGTTCAGAGATGTGCTGAGATGTTCAGGGATTGCCCTTATTTACTCTAAATCTGGCCTTTTACCACTTACCTGAGTTAATCCAATAGATTAAATTAAATGTGAAAAATGTTGATCAAGCTATCGTCTGTGAACAAGCCTGTCCCAAATATGTTAGATGACGAACATTTACTGGTTATATCCAGAATTATGTTTATGTGGTGTGTCATCGGGCAGTGAAAAATCAAGTTGATGATATATATTTATATATGTGTATATATATGTAAGAGGATTCAATTCAACACTACAGCTAAGTCAATGCCTAGTCTGGGATACTGAATGGAAACCCTTATTGATATATCTTTATGTCCAGTTCATGCATTCTGGATGACTACCCCTATATAACACTCCTCTCTTGGAATCCCCCTGACCCCACTGAGCCAAGAAGTAGTTCTGTTTTGCAAGTTAAAAGGTTTATTTGAGAATTTAAACAATATATATATATATCACACTTTATAATAACTTAATAATTGAATATCACACTTAATCTGATATGATAAAGATTAACAACGGAGAATCTGGCACTAGCACACTTCTTTATAATCACTAAGGAGTTGACATGAAATGGATAAGGTAGCACACTGGTAAATAGGGACAGAAGAATAATGTGGTAGAGAATGCTTTATAGGGTTCAAGGAAATGCAAGGTTGAATGAATGAAATCCAGTATAGAAGATAAACTGATATGGTTTCACAAAAGACAAGGTAATCACTTTCCCTTTGTGGCAATTCCCCCCCCTATACAATGTAAGGAGATGGAAGGAAGAGCACATAGTTCAGGTATACAATCACAATGTAATACAGAGTTCCAGTTTCCCAGCAAGCTTAGAGGAGAATAGATATGAGTTTTACACAGGCTCAAGATGCTTTAAAATGTGATAGCAATATATTGGAAAATGTGCTAAAATGATTTTAATTCCCTCTGGAGGTTCAGGTTGAGGATTAGTTGGTTTAAATTAGTTCAGGCTTACTTTAGCAATGTTCTAGGAATGATTGGCAGGTTAAACAAATTTTTGGCAAATGAAAGCAAGGAAGCTGCTGTTTTCACACGTGGAGAAATTTGCAAATCGTGGCAAATTCGCGAGTGCGTTTTTTGCGATTGCGGCAAAAGTATAGGGAATAGGAATGCGGTTCTAGGTTCGTTGAAAAGCCAAGATTCCAAGCTTTCAGAGGGAAGTTACTGCAAGTCTCTAAGACAAACGGTCACGGAGATATGAGCGATATGGTAAAGGTCGTTTTTCAGATTTGAAATTTTAAAAGTTCAAAGTGACAAGTTACAGCTAGCAACTAGAAATGACAGGTGACAGCTTTGCAAATGACAGGTGACAGTTAGGAGACAGTTCTGGTTAGATTAAAATAGATTGAATTATATTATTTTAACTAAGAGATTGGTTCTGCACAGTTCAGATAGGTAGTCACAATATATTTTTGAAATAAATGGGCCTCGCCACGGATCTGGTCAACAGGTTTTCTTTTTTTTTTTTTGTATTTAATCTAAAAGATTTTTTAACAAAGATTTCGAAGTACTGAAGCTTAAAACTTCTAGAACGTCTAGAGCGTCTAGAACTGCCCTGCATATTTGCCGATCAAGTTGGTGGAACGTTACATGGAGCCTGCAGCGGAAGAAGCACGTTGAAGATGTGGTTCATAATGTTTGTTGTTGCGGGCTGCCATGACTGTTTATCACCGTCTATCAGTTTGTTCCAACACGATTCTTCATCTTGCAGGGTAAAGTTTATGAAAATGTCTTTCAAATAAATGCGGCGAATGTCTGTCGTAGCAGGGCAGTTCAAAAGAAGATGACGTATGGATTCCTTTGCCGTGGTAGATTTGCAGAGCCGGCAGCTACTGGTCGCGGATAGGTGTCTAATCGCTAAGATTTCATTTGTTTCCAAAAGGTTAAGTCGGATTTTTAAGAAGTAATTTCGCGCGGATCTGTTTGGAAATAGTTTCAAATATGGTTGAACAGAATCAAGTTTCTTACAGAAAACTGGAAGATGAGTAGTAAGTTTGTATCGAGTAGCAGTTTCGGTGGTATTAATCCAGTCCAGTTCATTGATTTTTTTGGTGACTCTGACTGGGTTGCTAATGAGGTCCTCCGTGCTGCAGACGACTGAGTCCAGGATGGATAGGATTTTAGTTTCCCAGCGAGTGAGCATTTGACAGGTGCCGAGACGAATTTCTTCGCTTATCAACTTGTAAGCGTATGGGGCGTCTTTCTGTATACATTTCCGGTACAGCAAGACACTGTTACAATCAATAGTTGATTTTAATGAGGAAAGAGTGAGTTCGCGTCTAATTAGTGTTATCGGAGTGGTTTTTGGGAGACCTAGGACTGTTCTCCAAAAAGATGCTTCCAGGCTTTGCCACAGGTCTTGGGGGAGATTCGGCATTGCATCAACACCATATGTCAGAGATGGTATGACTTTCTTTTTGTAAAAGTCTCGTACAGGGATGATTGAGAATCTGCCGAATTTGATATCGATAGCTTTTCCTTGTGTGGCTAATTTTGTGGTTTTTCCGTATAATGCCTCTTTCATCGCTTTTTCTCTTTGCGAGCTATCTAAGATAACCCCGAGATATTTAAAACTAGAGACTTTCTCGATGGTAGTCGAGCCTAGTTTTAGGGGTAATGTGGCTTTCTTTTTTGCAAATTTCTCAATAACCATCATTTTAGTTTACCATCATGTATTGTTGTAAATTTGTGAGTTGGCGTTGCAGGCCTATTGGGGTGTTGTCCAAAAGGATTAAATCGTCAGCATAGAGGAGTCAACTAATCTGATCTCCTCCAAGTTTAGGGGGAAAAGCTCGAATCTCTTTTTCGGTTTCTTGGAAGTCGCCTAGATAGGACCAAAACAGGGCCGGGGCCAGGGGGCAGCCCTGTTTAACCCCTCTGGCTGTTGTTATCTCTTCTGTTAACAGTCCTTGTTGGTTGAGGCGTACCCGCATGGAGGTGTTAGAATGTAGGGCTCTAATAGGATTAAGTATGTCTGGGGGACATTTCCATAGAGCCAGTTTCTTCCATAATCTGTCACGATCCACCTTATCGAACGCCTGTGTCAGATCGACAAAGGCGATGAATAGACGTGGACGTCCCTCCAAGATTTTACTTTTGAGAGCACTCAGTATTAATATGTTGGCGTTTGTCCCCAGATTCTTTTTGAAGTCAGTTTGTAGGTTGTCCTGGCAAGGAGCTTCGTTGGCCCAAGCAGTGAAATGGTTTAGCAGTAGAGACCCAAACAACTTTCCTATTGGGCAAGAAGAGCAATAGGACGGTAGCTGCTAGGATCTGACCTATTTCCCTTCTTGTAAATGGGTACCACGTTAGCCCTTTTCCACGATGGGGGAATAGATTTTGTGACGGAGCAACGTCTGAAGATTTGGCTCAACAAGGGCGCCCAGGCTTCCGGGTGTGCTTTCAAATCAAAATTCGTGATGCCGTCGGGGCCAGGAGCACGTGATGGTTTTAGTTTTTTGATTAACATTATATCTTCAGTGTTATCTAAACAGATCCAAGAGGTGTTGTTGTTTTCCATCATAGGAGCTGTGATCGTGATACTCTTGAAGAGAGTGCTAAAATGAGCTTCCCAGTCCGACTGACCAATTCCGTTCAGTTGACATGGTCGGGCGCCTGGCGTTGTTGAGTGGAGGAGGGACCAAAAGTCTCTGGCATAATTTCCTGTTTTAGCTTTCAGAATGTCTTCTGCATCTTGTTGGTAAAGCTTATGCCGATGGCCCTTTAGCCAAGATTTATACTTTGTAACGGCTTCTTTGATGGTGGCCGTGGCCTGTGGAAGGTCGAGTTTCCGAGCTTGTCTTTTTGTTTTTCTCAGCTCTCTTTTTCTTTCGGCAACCAATATATCGTACGTATGTTTTTGGTCAGCTGCAGTTGACTTTTTGTTGCTGTGTGGGGCTCTAAAGACGGTCAACAAAGGTGTGTAGTCCACGGCCATCATGTGTGGATGTTTGCTACAGTCGTTATAGAGCGTTGTAATAGTTGTTATAGCCTTTTCCGTAATCCTGAGTCTTGTCCCTTGAGCACTGAGTTCAATTTCTGCACTCATAGTGTGGTTGTTCGGTGGGTTTGTGGTCCAGGTAGTTTCGAGAAGGTTATGGTCGCTTTCCCTTGTTTTGATCACTTTAAAGGAGTTGGTGTGTAGTAATAAGGGGCGTGATACCAAAATATAGTCAATTGTGGAATTAGATTTCGCTCCTTCCCATGTAGGTAGTCTGTTTGGGTCAGGGAAAACTTGATCCAAGTTGTCAAAAGATCTGGATTTCATGAGGTTTTGCCATTTGATAGATCTCTGATCGATTGGACGTTTTTTCAGTTTGGGCTCTTTTGCCTTCTCGCGATGTTGGCTAGTGATGTTTAGGTCTCCACATAAGACTACGTAATCTGGGTGCTGTGTGACTTGCACCCAGTCCAGTTCTTGTTCTATTGTTTTGATGAATTTCACGCACTCGATGGTTGCAGGGTTCCAGTAAATGGTGATGATTATTAATTTCTACGTTAGTGTTTTGTTAGCTTTTTCGTCTATTGTAACCCAGTTTAGTTTTACCATCATCATAAAGTGATTTTCCTTTATTTTTTGTGAGTCGGTTAGGCCTCGTCCACTGCGGATAGCGATGAGCAGACCCGCTGTTGGACGGCCTAAATGGCCCTTCTTGGCCGACACTGTGTGGATCTCGTAACCATCAAGAACAGGGGGTTGAAGAAGCCATGTCTCCTGAAGACAAATGATGTCATAGTCTATTATGTTCGTGGATCCTGGGGCAGTTAGATGAAGAAAACCTCGGGTGTTCCACAAGCACATTTTTATTTGGTCTTGAGCATTTGGGTTCTGGTAATTGGTAGGGTTGCTGAATATCCTTCTCTTGAGTGGCTTATTTTGTAAATTTTGCTTGAGGGCTTTCGGCAGCCAGGACCAAAGTGAATGGAGAGACAAGGTTTGAAGTGGAATTGCAGCCGCCTGGTAGGACTCATTTTGGACTGTCCTTTGAAACTTTAGATATTCTTTCGAATATTTGGTTCTGGCGGGTGTCTCAAGATTTTTAGTTTTCTTGGACGTTGAAATTAAGTTTTCCAGACCTTTAACAGGTCAAGTATAATCTTGCTTTTGAGTCGCTTTGCCAGTGGTTGGTTTTTGGTCCCGAAAGATGGTATTGTGTTTTTTCCCTAGACGAAGGACGGGTTTGGCGTAGAAATCGATGGTGCTCAGTTACTCTTATGGACTCTTGAGGATCTTTATTTTCTCGGTAGTTGCGTGGATTGATTTCTCTTGAAGATTCCGTTAGGTCGTAGCCCATGATTAAAAGTTCTTCGAGGGCGGACTTAAGAGCGTTATTTGTTGTTTGTGACGCTATGTATAAATGTGAAATTGCCCTGTGGCCCTGGTGGCTGGGGTCAACAATCTGGAGATCGGCTGATTTGACTGAACGGAGTTTCGGAATGTAACTAAACAGGTCCATAACTGCTCTTCTATTTAGTATCACTTTGTCGGTGTTACCCGGAATCTGCTCTAATTTCCATATCCATCGTATTTGAGGTTTTGAATGGTATTTGGCAGTTTTCGATTTGTAAGTTCTCCTCGGAGTTTCCTTTGCGTGGGGTCTGATTGGAGATTTCTGTGACTGGGCTTTTGGTCTATGGGAATGAGGGCTGCTACGCGATCTACGGGTAGGCCTTAGTAGTTGTCGATGGGGTTGTGTTTCGCGTTTTTCTCTTTCTGGCTTTTGAAGATTGGAGTTAGGTACAATCCCCAACTTTTCCAATGAGCAATCTTTTGGATTGCGGTTGATCACGGTCGACCGCTGTCTTCGTTCTTCGAAGGTAGAGAAAGGCGATTCCATGATCTCTATTTCTATGTCGAAGTTTTCTTGTGAAGATGTACGGGTTGTAGGGGAGTCTGTTGTTCCTTGCACCTCTTGAGTTAAGGTTGTGAATTGATCTGAAAGATGTTGGGTAATATTCATCAAATCATTGTCGTTTAGAAAAGCTTCAGCCCCTCTAGGAGAATGGTTTTCTGTTTCGTGTTCGGCCTTGTTTACTTCTCGTGGGACTTTAGCTGTCCCTTTCACTTTTGGCTGAGTTGTTGGGCCTTTTTGGGGGGCTATGGCTTCTGAATTGACTGAAACCAGTTGTTGAAAAATTGGTTCTAATGCCACGGTTCCTTTTCTTTTAAGGTTGACTTCTTTCCCTCCTTTTGATGACCTGGTGTTTTCTGTCATAAAGGTTGGAGGTACAGTTAAGTCGATGAATGGGTGTGTTTGCGTTCCTTTTGAATTTGTTAGTGTCCTTTCTTGAGGAATGAGGCACGTAGGTTGAATCTGTTTTTGGGGTGAGAATGTGAATGGTTCTTGAATTTGTTTGTTCTCAGTCAACTGGATCTTTGCTTCTAAGGCCAAGATATAGCCCTCCAAAAAAGTTACTTTATTTAGCATTGACGTTTTTGGATCGATGTATGGTCTTTCATTGTATCTCCGATTGTTTCGTACAGTTTGACAAATGGGTTTAGGGCTATCGATAGTGCTGACATCAGAGTGCAGGTATCAAGTTTTTTTGACTGAGAATCATTTGAAGGTGTGTGGCTATGTGATGTCGGTCTGCCTCTGGAAGGTGATAGTGGTCGTGTGACTGGCATCGTAACGGCTGATGTCCTTCTGGAGGGGAGGTCTAAAGAGTGTCTTCTTTGGTTGTTGTAATTGTCCAAGTTTGAGTAGAAGGTGTCTAGAGTTTTCTCAAACTGGAGTCTGTTTTTAGTTCTAGCAGGGTGGTTTCTTCCAGGATCCCTTTCCAGGGTTTGTAGCGTGGACTTGTAGACCTCTCCTAGAGACGATGACGAGGTCTCAAGTGTTTGTTCTTTGTGGATATTGCTGTCACTTTGTCGGGGTGTTGCATCCTTATCAAGTGCCGAAACTTGTGGTATAGGTTGAATAGTACTCATCATAGGGAGGCCTACTGGCTTCGGGGAAGTCGGACTATGTGGAGGAGGTGTGAGCCTCACCTCCTCCCGTTTCTCTTGATTGTGAGGTTGAGGTTGAATCTGAGCTACTTGGTCAATGTTGGTTTGGCTTTGTTGAAGGGCCAAAGTGAGAACTGCGGTTGGGACCGTTGTATTGCTGACGGTAGGTGCAGCTGGTGTGTAAATGGGTGTTGTTGGTGGAATCGAATTTAAAACGTTTTGCACCCCCTCCTCTTTGGTCGTTATTTGTGGAATTATTGGGGTAACTTGGCCTGAAAAATGTCGTTTTATCAGGTCCCTGTTGAGTGCTGGTCTGTTATCTTCTTTTATGGGAGGATAGGATGATTTTCGATTTGCTTGTATCAGCCTGCGATGTTTTCGGGGAGGAGTAATTGCATCTGCTGCCTCAAGGATTTCCGCGTCTGTCAGTTCTTTGCATTTCTCTTGGATGGCTTTAGAATGCTTCTGAAAAAAGTCTGATAGTAACTTCAAGGGGCGTTGAGGTTTTTTGAGGCCCTTCCTTGAAACTTTGGGTGTCGCCCGTAATGTTTTGGTGGAAATCACCTGTTTTGATGAAAATTTGGCCGAGCTCACGGGTTTTCCTTGTTTAATTAATGGGTCTTGGTTAGGGTTTTTTTTGGTGGGGTCATCAAGAAGCCGGGGTCTCTTTTTTTTTGTGTTGTCAGAGGATGAGGCCTTGGCTTCGCAAGGTGGTGGTAAGTTTAGAACAATCTCCTCATTTTGTCACCATTAGAGTTGTCTAATATGGAATTAAAAGCATCTTCGCTATGAATTGATGCTGTTGCCAGGACTGCGGCAGTAGGAGGCGCTGTTGTGGTTTCACTTTCGTTTGTTAGTGCCAGCGGTGTGTTTTCAATTCCTGGCCTGCTCAGGCACTGCAGTTCTCGGTCCTCGGGCTGATGCCCCCCAGGAAGATCGAGCGCCAAGACCTTTCTCTCCCCCAAGGGGGGGGGGGGAGTATCGCCTTCCGAAATGGCGTCCTCCGGTTTCGCCATCCCCCTCGCCTGTCTCGCCAGACTCGTTGTCGCCTGGCCGCTCCACGCCGTCTCCCCTCCGGGAGACCGCGGAGCTGCGGCCGCGGCTGGAGTCGGCTTGTCGAACGCCGGCAGAAGCTCAGATGGCATGAGCACGAGGCTCAGAGCGGTCCCCCCTCCCGGGGGCTGCTGGTTGCCGGCAGGAGCTAATCTCGCCGGCGCGATCTCCTGCAATAGGCTAGGCGGCACTGCCGGGGGACTCAACGCGGCCGCCCCTACGGGCTGTCGCGGAGCTCCAGGCAGTGTTAGGCCGGTCTGTAGAAATGGAATGGAGACCGCAGGCAACAAGGTCGGTGGAGGCTCGGTGTCGTGGGCGTCCGGAGTTATAGCGTTTTCCTCAGGTGAGTCCGCTCCGTTTTGTCTTGATAATTGTTTATTATTAAGGAAGAAAAAAGGCGTTTCAGTAACTTTTTTGAAGAAGCCTTTTCCCAAGGTCGTATGTCCTTTTCCCAGATGAACTGGTGTTTTAAGACCGAGGCTCTGGGGTAGTAGATGGTCATCTGATATTTCCACCTGAGTCACAGGGGAATGATTGAAGTTGTCTGTAAGATTTGCAGTTGTGTTTTTAAACAACAGTTTTGCGTTACTTCTTAGAACGCGACCTGTCGAGTCTTCGGAGTCCAGGGGTTGTAGCGTAGATGGTAAGGTGGCGTTCGGGCCCGTCTTGCCCGACATGACTGCAAGACTGCCACTCGCCGCCACTCCGCGCCGCTCTGCGGGGTAAATGATGTTTTATGATGTTGGGTGTAGCAGGAAACACACCTCCAACAGTAGAACTGAAGAAAAGACTGGGTGGTGAGAGTGTACAGCAAGACTGCCACTCGCCGCCACTCCGCGCCGCCCCGCGGGGTAAATGATGATTTATGATGTTGGGTGTAGCAGGAAACACACCTCCAACAGTAGAACTGAAGAAAAGACTGGGTGGTGAGAGTGTACTGCAAGACTGCCACTCGCCGCCACTCCGCGCCGCTCCGCGGGGTAAATGATGTTTTATGATGTTGGGTGTAGCAGGAAACACACCTCCAACAGTAGAACTGAAGAAAAGACTGGGTGGTGAGAGTGTACTGCAAGACTGCCACTCGCCGCCACTCCACCAACAGGTTTTCTTCACTCGCCACAGACGGTTTCTGCGCACAGCGTCGGGGTCAGCTCTACTCTGCTGGTCTGGTCTGGGTCTCTGGTTCTGATCAGGTCTGTGGGTCCGGACACAGCGGTCTCCGATTCAGCTGGTCTCTCTCTGGATACAACACTGCTCTCTGGCAAATGGCAAGAGTTCTTGCAAAGAATTCAAACAGCTCGCCTGGCTGTGATAATGGCAATGATTTGAGGCCTGCTAAAGAGGGATTTAGCTTGTAGTTGACCTCTCTGCTACAAATTCTGAAGTAAAGTCTTGGTCTCTGAAGGTGGATAGATTGAAGTCTCTATGTTGGCTCTCTGGAGGTTGATGGAGGTAAAGTATGGATTTTCCCGGCAGAGCGTCCCGCAGCAGGTGGAATAGCATGTCCCTATCTGTCCTGACTGTCTGCTTTTATGTGTTTTGAAAGTGGGTGGAGAGGCTAGCTTTCTAGGCCCAACCCCTTCAGAGTTCTGATAGGTTGGAGAATTCTTTGCGTTCTCACTGGAGAGCAGGATTGTGTGTCAGAATTATGTCATTTAAAGGCTTTCAGAAAGGACACTCCCCTGTCAAATTGCACACAATCTATATTTGATCAAAAAGACATATTTGCACAGGTACACATTTGTTTAAAATTACATGCACCCATCACATATCACAGGAGGTATACCCTGTCCAAATCTGCTCTTCCTGAGAGCTTGCATTGAGAAATGGCAACATTTTGCACTTTTTAACTGGTTTTGCAATATCGGACATTAACCCAAATTTACACACATGTGCGCAAGGAGTATGGACATTAATTGATGAAGTGTCAGATTTTTAACATGCATACATTTTAAGTAATACCCTCTTAACTGCTAGTTTGCCCCCAGATCATACCACCGGTTCTAAAAACCTCTTAAAATGTGGGCAGAAAAATCACAAGAATTATGGTATCATTTATAAAATTTTCACAAGTCCGCTCTATGAATGATCCATCTTTATAGAGTTATGTTCTGGCCCCAAAGGGGTGTGGTTTCCCCCCAGCACAAGGTTGAATTTCTGTTTTTTCCAGTTCTGCCAAGCTCAGAGACCCTGCCCCTCCCAGCTTCTGCCAAGAGGAAGCTGTTTTACGGTCCCCCCAATAAAGCATCTGCCTGGGTCCTGGAAGGCCCATTGTTCAAAAGGAAGCCATTTATGGCCTCCCCCCAATAAACCCTCTGCCTGGGTCCTATGTTTAGTCTCTAGCAGTCCCTTGGTAATTCAATCAGAGAAGTGTCATATCCCTTTTGGTGGGAACAGCAAAAGGCAGCTAGGCCTGGGAACACAGCTGTTGTGCAAGTCTCAACTCCTGTCGGGGGTAGCTGGTGGGCAGAATTCAGTTCCTTAAGCCAGGCCCCAGCTAATGTCACTTTTAGTTACCCAGTTTTCTGCATTCAAATAAAACTAACCATTTTTACATATGCAGCTAGAATGCTGATTCTAAGTTTAAAACTATGACATTTAAACAATTGCAACCTATGTGACACTCAAAGTAGGTCACTCATTTCTTTTAAACATTTAGATTTTTAGTGTCTTTCAGTCCAAATTTACTTAAACTGCTGAAATCCACAGCTCAGCCAGTCTTGTTATAAACCTTCAAGTCACTTCAGAATATAACTTTACATTGTATCCACCTCTCAGCAAGTCTTTCTTTGGCCTGCTTTGGGTTCATTTATTCAGTTTTACACAAAAAAAAAGTCTGGTGTTGTTTTAAAACGCCGGCTTTCTGATAGTGGTGAGTACTGGTAATGCACCCATTTTTGGGATTTAAGAAAATGAATTCCCCACAATTCTAGGTTGCTTTTGGCAATCAGCATTGCCATTCCCAATGGTTTCAGGCTACTGTGTGGGTAGTCCAATGGTGGTTTTAGGCAGTGCCCTTCTGTGCCCATAACATCGGCAAAATGGGTGGCAGCCTATTCTTCATGCACTTCCCTGGGCATTTTCTGGGAATCTCTGGCAATCATGATGTTTTCAATGCTAGTACTGCACAGTTTTTGCGATGGCCATTCTGTTTCACTGATGGAACTCGCAAGACCTGGGATGTTTCCTCATCTTCTTCCAATAGATGGCACAGTTCAGCATCTTTTCCTCCATCCGGTACTGATCGATCAGTTCTCCTCGCCGGTCCTGATGTGAATATTGGGCGGTATACTGGGCCCCTTGCGTCTCTGCTCCCGGTCTCCGGATCGTCCTCCTTGGCCAGCCTGCAGGTTTTCCTTCTCCTAGGACGACAAAGGAAGAGCGGCAATACCTATTCATAGACATTTTTCCCCCACCATTGATATAGTGGGGTGGCATATAAATTTATAGTCAAAACATATGAACATGCACATTTCTTTTTGCATTCAAAAACGAAAACACCCACATTGAGAAACTCGGAATTTGATAGGCGATATGTAGGATCTTTTAAGTTAGAACTGAATTAATCTGAGACAGTACCCTCTAGGATTCCAGAGGATTCCTCCAGTTGTTGCAGAGTGTGCCTGGGATGGCAACACTTCAACTGGTTAATGTGGACCCACGTGTCTTCCCCCTCTGCCAAACCGCCTTTGGGGATGCAGATCTTGTAGGCCACAGGGGAGATTTTGTCTATAATCTCAAAGGGTCCCTTCCATATAGACAAACATTTTTGCTGTTTGGCCTGGTTCCTTTGGAAATTGTATAGATAGACCCGGTCCCCCACCTGATATTCCTTCCTGGAAGTCTTCAGGTCATAGTGGGTCTTCATGCTATCAGCTGATCTTTCTAGATTCCGCTGAGCATAAGCAAAAGCATGTTGAAGGTGTTTCCTTAAATTCTCCACATACTCATGAGTTGTGGAGGCATTTATCAGTGTCTGCTCTTGGGTCCTGTAGAGGAAATGCTGAGGAAGCACCATCTTGCGCCCAGTCATCAACTCAAATGGTGACATTTTGGTTGCAGATGAAGGGGTAGATCTGATAGCCATTAGGACCAGAGGTAATCGGATATCCCAACTTGGCCCAGAATCTGCCACAAACTTCTTTAATATGCTCACAATGGTTTGGTTGTCTCTCTCTACTGCCCCAGAAGAAGCTGGCCGGTAAGCAATATGCAACTTCCTTTTGACCCCCAGTATCTCCCACATCTTTGTCATCACTTCACTGGTGAAGTGGCTACCTCTGTCTGACTCAATCCTTTGAGGTAGGCCGAAACGGGAAAAGATGTGGTTAATCATCAGGGCAGCTGCAGTTTCTGCCTTGCAATTTGGGGCTGGGAGACATTCCACCCACTTGGTAAACAAGCATGTAACGGTCAACATGTACTTGTTTCCTCTAGACGAGCGAATCACAGGGCCTACAAAGTCGATTTGCAAATCTGACCATGGCAGTGTCATCCCCCGCTTTTGGAGAGGCGCGCGGTGTGTGAGGGACGTCGGCTGAAATTGCGCACACACAAGACACCCCTTCAAGTATTGGTCAAGGTCCTGCCCCATGTGTGGCCAGTATGCAACCTCTCTTAAGATTTCCAGTGTTGTGTGAAACCCCCTATGACCGGCGGTGGCCGCATCATGGGCGTGACTTAACATCAGGCTTCGGAATGAGGTAGGAACCACTGATCGTGGCCAGCTTGGGATTTCCTTACCAGCAAACCGTCTTGGATTCGGAACATTTTTGGACATTTCATCAACACTCTTAGGTCCTCTTTCCCAATATAATCGGTATCCGTCAGGGGAAAGTTCTCAGGGTCCTCAAGGTGTTGGTAAAACTTACCAATAATTGGATCCCCCTTCTGAGCGGTAATCAAATCAGCATCAGGGTTTTTCAAATGTTGTCCTCTTTTAACTTTCACTTCCAGGGAGAATTGTCGGGTCTTTTCTGGGATGGTGACTTCCTCTTTAATCTGAATTTCAACTGCATAAGGTAGCAATTGAGCTGACCTAAATGCTTTTTCTGGATCATCAAAGCCCATGGGATTATCCGCTAATCGGGACCAAGCTTTGAAGTTTATTAGGTCCAAACTAATGGCAAAGCGATTGAGAATGTCACTGCCTAAGTAAAAGGCGGCAGTGACGTCTTGCACGACCCAACAATTATGGACTATGCTCTTGTTGCCAATGGAGATTTTGAGCATACACCTGCTTGGCAGGAGATGTTTGGAATTAGGCGCTTCCAGGTCCATTTCCCATTTGTCTATCAGTTTGAATGTGGGAATGGCTGGATCTTTTGGGAGTTGGCGGAACATGGCTTCGCTGATGAAGCTCTTACCGTTGTTCACACACACTCGAGCGAGAACAGAGTCCTTCCCATCATTTAACTGAACAGGGATGAACAACTGCTCTCCAATTTGCTGAATCTCAGCCAGGCTCTGAGCTGATTTCACATCTTTCTGGACTATAGGAGTGGGAGTTTCTGATTGTGGATTAGTAAAGAATTTCAGGGTGTTTCCTTCCAGTGTGGAATACCACCTTAAACTGGAAGGAAGGTTGATTTTCAGAAATAGAGAGGACCCCCCATCACCAGTCTGTTGTCCTACTGCTATTACTGTCACGTCTGGAATTTGGTAGTTCTGGAAGTGAAATTCTACTTGGTCAGATTTTTGTTCAACCATGTGGCAGGTGCCGTTTAAACTAACATGGTTGACACTCTGTTTTAATTTTATTGGTCGGCTAGTCTGGGTCCAGAGGACCTTGTTTACGCAATCTATTAAGGGTGACAACCTCCTCAGGAGGTCATTCCACAGTAAACAAGGGGTGCCCTCTGGAGTCACTACTATGACCGGGTGTTTCACCTTGTGTCGCCCGATCTTAATGTCCAAGTCTGCAGTCCTCTCAACGGGAATTTCCTTCCCGTCAAAGTTCTGCAGTTGTCCAGGAAGAGAGGTGAGAGGAATTTGGTAATTCTCTCCCCTTCCTGCATTCAGTTCGTCAAAGGCCCTTCTGGACAGAAGGGTAGCTTGAGATCCAGTGTCCACCAGTGCCAAAATTGTACCCTGTCCCTGTACTTGTACCGGGGCATAGTATCTTCCCTCCTTCTCCTCAAGGGGGCACAGATAATGCACATTTTTGGACAACTGGTGGGCTAACTTTCTGGTTTTGGACATCGCTAGCGAAGAGATTTGGGCAGAATTCTGTGGAGAGTCTTGGGAATCTGAAAGAAAAAGTTGGCAACTGGAGATCAGAGCCATTGTGGGTTCCCCTGGCTCCGGTTCTGGGCCGCCCCCCCCTTTTTGGAGGCAGTCATCAGGATGGGTTTGAACCAGGGGATTTTGGTATTGTGGGTTCTGGGATGAGAAGATGGGTGGCGGTAGCTCAGTCTCCATATCTCCCCAGTCTGGATTGGAATCCCTTGGGGCCCATTTTTCCTTGGGAGGAGTTCCCCCATCTCTGAAGGAGAAGATCCTTTTCCAAGGATCTTCTGAGGATCCCTCTCCCTCAAATTGGAAGATCTGTACCTCCTCCTCAAACTGAGTCTGTTTGGGTCTTTTGTTTCTCCTACCCCCCCTCTGCTCCTTAGGAGGCAGACTTTCAGGGGCAAGAGATTTTGTTTCCGGTTCCTGGGTTTCCAGGGGCTGTTTACAAGTTGGGAAGGAAGCTTCCTCCAAGGCTTTACACCCCCCTTCCCCTTGTGCCTCCTCCCTGGGAACCGGTGTGTTATCGGGGTGCTGCCCCCATCATTGCTCTGGAGCACCAGGCCTAGAGTTTGGTGCATTCTGTGCCGGCATGCCCATCTGAGGATTCTGCTGCGCCCTCAGTATGTGACCCAGATCCCGTGCCATATTTTGGACCTGGCGCTCTAACTGGGAAACCCGCTCAGGCTGATACGGGGCTCTATTTTCTCCCCTGGGCTGATCCCGGGAAGGGTAGCTATCCCTTCTCTGGTAGTACCCCTGGTTGGGAAGATTTTGGTACACCTCCACCCTTGGCCTCCCCTCTCCGGATTAGGTTGTCTGGGCTCAGGGAATTGGGGAAAGAAGGATGGATGATTTTGGGGCTGGAAATTGGGTGGATACCTGGGGAAAAAGTTCTGCCCAGGATTTGGAGAATTTCTGCCCTCCTGGGGGAAGTTAGGAGGGAAGTTCCCCGGGTCAGGTGCTTGGCTGGATCCCCCCCTTGGGCTGGAGGAGTCCACACATAACCCAGGATGGGTCGATTTCCCTTGTAACGGGGACTTACATAGTCAGGAGAGCGAGGGACCCCATTTGTGGGACTACCTCTTTCACTCCCTGTCTGTGACTGGCCCGAGGACCTTCTGGGCCTAGCATTATTAGGTGCAGGTAGGTTTTTAGGCCCCCCATCTCCAAATCTAAAACGGGGGTGACCTTTACCTCTGCCACCTTGGCAGCAGCAGGGGTGTTGTTGGCTTTGGGGTTTTTGGGCGCATTATTTTTATTTTCTATTGGCTTCTGCACCTCATAGATCCGGGTCGCCTGTTCAATGACCCAGTCTAAAGATCTTTTCTCGTGAAAATCCCTCACGAGCTGGGTCATTATGTATTTGGGCAAGGCATGGAAAAACGTATTAATAAATTCTCTGCTATCTGTGCGCACCCTTCTTGTGGTCTGTGCAAAAGCACGCTTTAACTCCTGCACAAACTCTTGTGGGGCCTGATCCTCCCCACATTGTAAATTGTAGGCTGCCTTGCGAGCCTCTTGAGGATTTCTATGAGTAGAAAAATGTTTCAAGATGGCCGCCTTATAGGTGGACCATCTTAAATGATTTTGGTCCTCCAGCCCTGCAAAGAAACTGGAGTATTCCCGGGAGAAGGTCCACTTTACATATTGAATACAGCTTTGGCTGTCCTTCAAATGGAAAGTCTCCATCATTTGCTCAAACAACTCTAAGTGCTCCCAAACAGAATACTTGGCGTTCTTATGATAAGGCGTGATGACGCTCCTGATTGCCTTAATCTGCTTTAAGGGGTCCTTAAGCAAGGCCCTTTTTGTCTTATTGGCCCTTTTGGTCCGGGTAACCCTGGTCCATTCATCTTCTGACTCAGAGGCACTGCTCCCAGAGGTTCCCGTCTGTTCTTCCAGGTTTTCCCGGATTCTGCGAGCCTGGGAATGGCTGGCAGAATGTGGGGACCTGGTCTCCTGTGTCCTGTACCGCTCAGAGGAGTCTTCAGATCCCTCCTTGCTGCCGGGATTTGATGGGTACCCCCCCCACTGACCTAACTGGGCAGAGGTTTTCAGGATGCCCTTAATGGGCCTACTCTCCTGGGGTTCCCCATTAAATTGCACTGTGCTTGGGTGCCCATACCCGGATGCCCGCCCCTCCATTCCTGGGTGGTACTGGCCTATGAGCCCCATGCTTCTGGCTGGATAGTAATCTGCCATCCCTGTGGCCCTGTGCGCCAGGGGACATGGGGGTGG
This sequence comes from Ambystoma mexicanum, assembly GCF_040938575.1. Classification (NCBI taxonomy): domain Eukaryota; kingdom Metazoa; phylum Chordata; class Amphibia; order Caudata; family Ambystomatidae; genus Ambystoma; species Ambystoma mexicanum. The sequence goes on along the minus strand of NC_090922.1, from coordinate 1,358,404,218 downwards.
CAGAGTCCAGGGACTGAGAGAGATAAAGGCCTCTGGTACTAGGGCTCCTGGGGTTATGCTCAGGAGTTTCTCTTTCCCAGCGAACCTCATCTCTATCCGCCCCTGCTCCCTGTTGCAATGCAAGAGCCTGCACCTTCAGTTCCTCAGTTAAGGCCTTACTAGACTCTATCAGTCTCTCCTGCATCGCTACCTGTTGTTGGAGTCTATCATTGTGCTGGCAGAGAGCCTCATTCTCTCTCTGTGCCTCCTGATTGGTCATGGAGCACTGGGCCAGTCTTTGCTGCAGGAGGGTTACCTCCTGAGCTGTGTCCCAATTGGCCTGCTCCTTTCTTGCCAGAGCATCCTCCACCCTCCTGGTGTGTTCTAACAAGTTCTGGTGTTCTTTTTGGAGGTCACCCAGCCCCTGGAGGGCCAAGTGATTTTCTTCTGTTTTTCTTTTTAAATGGCAGACTTCCTGGCCTAAGGCGTCTCTTTCCTGACTAAGAGCCTGCATTTGTGCCGCCAGATCGTCCCTCTGCCTTTGAAAGGCACCAGCTTTCTGGCGTTCTTCATCAAACTCTGCCTGGGTATCCAGGTCTTTCAAAATCAGCTTGTTGCTCTCTGCCTTCACTCTATCTAGATGACTTTGCAGGGTGGCTACCTGCTCCGTGCATGCCCTGTTAAAGTCTAATTGTTGCTCCAGCTTTTTCTGGCTCTGCAGTAAGGAGTCCAAACTGTCTTGGTGCTCCTTCTGCAGGGCCAGAAGTCTAGTATCCTGGTCAGCCTTTTCCTGTTGCAGTATATCCATGTCCTCTTTTATTTTAATGATATACTGCCTACTATCATTTTCTGACTCCTGGCTCCTCTGCAGCCTCTGCTCAGAAGAGTCCAGATCAGATTGGGCCTTCTGTAATGCCAGCAGTTGCCTACTCGCCAGATCTTGGCCTTCAGCACATTTGTCCTGCATGGCTCCCATATGTAAATATAAATATGCCGCTACCCTGGCAATCTTGTTGTGCTCATCCTTGGCCTTAGAGGACATATATAGTTCACTCAGGGCCACATGTAAGGGACCCTGGTCTCTCCATATATCTGACCCTGTTTCCGTGATCTGGGGTGCGATTGCTTGCAACCAGACCGTCTTGTCCTGATGAGTCCACTCACCTCTCACAAATAGCTTATGTAAGAAGTGCTCTCTGGCTATTTTCATATCTACCAAGGTCGTCATTCTGGAATTTGAGTTCCTTCCTGACTTACAGAAGTTTGTATTTTATTTTTGCAAAACAGACCTTTTCCTTAGAGCGTTCCTTTGAGGAGTGCTTTACAGCGTAACACAGCGTGATGATCCGACCGGATATGTGTATCTGGTCAGCTGGCACACTGTATTAATCTGCACAAGTGATAGATCTAATCCGGAATCCCCGGCTACGAGCCCCCAATTTGTAAGAGGATTCAATTCAACACTACAGCTAAGTCAATGCCTAGTCTGGGATACTGAATGGAAACCCTTATTGATATATCTTTATGTCCAGTTCATGCGTTCTGGATGACTACCCCTATATAACACCCCTCTCTTGGAATCCCCCTGACCCCACTGAGCCAAGAAGTATTTCTGTTTTGCAAGTTAAAAGGTTTATTTGAGAATTTAAAAATATATATATATATATCACACTTTATAATAACTTAATAATTGAATATCACACTTAATCTGATATGATAAAGATTAACAACGGAGAATCTGGCACTAGCACACTTCTTTATAATCACTAAGGAGTTGACATGAAATGGATAAGGTAGCACACTGGTAAATAGGGACAGAAGAATAATGTGGTTGAGAATGCTTTATAGGGTTCAAGGAAATGCAAGGTTGAATGAATGAAATGCAGTATAGAAGATAAACTGATATGGTTTCACAAAAGACAAGGTAATTACTTTCCCTTTGTGGCAATACCCCCCCTATACAATGTAAGGAGATGGAAGGAAGAGCACACAGTTCAGGTATACAATCACAATGTAATACAGAGTTCCAGTTTCCCAGCAAGCTTAGAGGAGAATAGATATGAGTTTTACACAGGCTCAAGATGCTTTAAAATGTGATAGCAATATATTGGAAAATGTGCTAAAATGATTTTAATTCCCTCTGGAGGTTCAGGTTGAGGATTAGTTGGTTTAAATTAGTTCAGGCTTACTTTAGCAATGTTCTAGGAATGATTGGCAGGTTAAACGAATTTTTGGCAAAGGAAAGCAAGGAAGCTGCTGTTTTCACACGTGGAGAAATTTGCAAATCGTGGCAAATTCGCGAGTGCGTTTTTTGCGATTGCGGCAAAAGTATAGGGGATAGGAATGCGGTTCTAGGTTTGTTGAAAAGCCAAGATTCCAAGCTTTCAGAGGAAAGTTACTGCAAGTCTCTAAGACAAACGGTCACGGAGATATGAGCGATATGGTAAAGGTCGTTTTTCAGATTTGAAATTTTAAAAGTACAAAGTGACAAGTTACAGCTAGCAACTAGAAATGACAGGTGACAGCTTTGCAAATGACAGGTGACAGGAGACAGTTCTGGTTAGATTAAAATAGATTGAATTATATTATTTTAACTAAGAGATTGGTTCTGCACAGTTCTGCTAGGTACTCACAATATATTTTTGAAATAAATGGGCCTCGCCACGGATCTGGTCAACAGGTTTTCTTCACTCGCTACGGATGGTTTCTGCGCACAGCGTCGGGGTCAGCTCTACTCTGCTGGTCTGGTCTGGGTCTCTGGTTCTGATTAGGTCTGTGGGTCCGGATACAGCGGTCTCCGGTTCAGCTGGTCTCTCTCTGGATACAACACTGCTCTCTGGCAAATGGCAAGAGTTCTTGCAAAGAATTCAAACAGCTCGCCTGGCTGTGATAATGGCAATGATTTGAGGCCTGCTAAAGAGGGATTTAGCTTGTAGTTGACCTCTTTGCTACAAATTTTGAAGTAAAGTCTTGGTCTCTGAAGGTGGATAGATTGAAGTCTCTATGTTGGCTCTCTGGAGGTTGATGGAGGTAAAGTATGGATTTTCCCGGCAGAGCGTCCCGCAGCAGATGGAATAGCATGTCCCTATCTGTCCTGACTGTCTGCTTTTATGTGTTTTGAAAGTGGGTGGAGAGGCTAGCTTTCTAGGCCCAACCTCTTCAGAGTTCTGATAGGTTGGAGAATTCTTTGCGTTCTCACTGGAGAGCAGGATTGTGTGTCAGAATGATGTCATTTAATGGCTTTCAGAAAGGACACTCCCCTGTCAAATTGCACACAATCTATATTTGATCAAAAAGACATATTTGCACAGGTACACATTTGTTTAAAATTTCATGCACCCATCGCATATCACAGGAGGTATACCCTGTCCAAATCTGCTCTTCCTGAGAGCTTGCATTGAGAAATTGCAACATTTTGCACTTTTTAACTGGTTTTGCAATATCGGACATTAACCCAAATTTACACACATGTGCGCAAGGAGTATGGACATTAATTGATGAAGTGTCAGATTTTTAACATGCATACATTTTAAGTAATACCCTCTTAACTGCTAGTTTGCCCCCAGATCATACCACCGGTTCTAAAAACCTCTTAAAATGTGGGCAGAAAAATCACAAGAATTATGGTATCATTTATAAAATTTTCACAAGTCCGCTCTATGAATGATCCATCTTTTTAGAGTTATGTTCTGGCCCCAAAGGGGTGTGGTTTCCCCCCAGCACAAGGTTGAATTTCTGTTTTTTCCAGTTCTGCCAAGCTCAGAGACCCTGCCCCTCCCAGCTTCTGCCAAGAGGAAGCTGTTTTACGGTCCCCCCAATAAAGCATCTGCCTGGGTCCTGGAAGGCCCATTGTTCAAAAGGAAGCCATTTATGGCCTCCCCCCAATAAACCCTCTGCCTGGGTCCTATGTTTAGTCTCTAGCAGTCCCTTGGTAATTCAATCAGAGAAGTGTCATATCCCTTTTGGTGGGAACAGCAAAAGGCAGCTAGGCCTGGGAACACAGCTGTTGTGCAAGTCTCAACTCCTGTCGGGGGTAGCTGGTGGGCAGAATTCAGTTCCTTAAGCCAGGCCCCAGCTAATGTCACTTTTAGTTACCCGGTTTTCTGCATTCAAATAAAACTAACCATTTTTACATATGCAGCTAGAATGCTGATTCTAAGTTTAAAACTATGACATTTAAACAATTGCAACCTATGTGACACTCAAAGTAGGTCACTCATTTCTTTTAAACATTTAGATTTTTAGTGTCTTTCAGTCCAAATTTACTTAAACTGCTGAAATCCACAGCTCAGCCAGTCTTGTTATAAACCTTCAAGTCACTTCAGAATATAACTTTACATTGTATCCACCTCTCAGCAAGTCTTTCTTTGGCCTGCTATGGGTTCATTTATTCAGTTTTACACAAAAAAAAGTCTGGTGTTGTTTTAAAACGCCGGCTTTCTGATAGTGGTGAGTACTGGTAATGCACCCATTTTTGGGATTTAAGAAAATGAATTCCCCACAATTCTAGGTTGCTTTTGGCAATCAGCATTGCCATTCCCAATGGTTTCAGGCTACTGTGTGGGTAGTCCAATGGTGGTTTTAGGCAGTGCCCTTCTGTGCCCATAACATCGGCAAAATGGGTGGCAGCCTATTCTTCATGCACTTCCCTGGGCATTTTCTGGGAATCTCTGGCCATCATGATGTTTTCAATGCCAGTACTGCACAGTTTTTGAGGTAGGGCTCGGATGCATGGGTAAAAACATCCCACATATATATATTACAGGGTCTAGTGTAGCAACCATTTAATTATGGTTACGTTGCTCTTCCCAAAGAAAGACCCAGTTGTGGGTGGCTTATATCTTTGGGGTCGTTCAATGAATCCTCACCAAACCTGGCAAAAAGGTATACAGTCAACTCTGAATAACTTTGCACACTGTTTATGTCAAGGGGGGCAAAGTCATAAGGGATACCCAAACTTTTGAAATCTGGATAGACATGAATGGAAATCATGTTTGCTTGCAGCTGCAACCCAACCCGCTGGACAGATTTGCACCAAACTTGCACAAGGAGCAAAGAATTGGTCCTGAAAGCGTGCTTTTGCAAATTTGTTTTAATCCGTCCAGTTTTTTAAAATTCCCAAAATGCAGGTCCCAAAAAATGTGTGATATCTCTGCCTGGTCCGCTGACTCACTTCCTGGTTCGGGTGTCTACGGACGCCTCTAGACCAAACAGGAATTCGATTAGCGGTCACAGACATAGTACGAGGCTGCTGATTGGTCAATAAAAAATGTGAAGTGCATCAAAACAGTTGAAACGGACGCCATGTTGGAATCATGATCTATGCCGAAGTCTGCGAACATTGCGGTAAAATCATATTAACAGAAACACAACATTACAATTGCCAAACAAATTAAACTATCTCTGGGGAGTGTGAAGGCATCATGAAGCAGGACACAGAAAACAGATTCAGAATTCAAAATAAACACTTTTATTAACTTAAATGTCAGGATGGAAAAAGGGCTAACTTGCCCTATACTAAAGTGGGATTTCCGTACCTATAGAAAACTGCGGAAAGTCTGAGTCAAAGAGGTGAACTGAAGAATCTGCCTCTGTCCAAAACCTATACTTGCCCTCACAACTAATATTGGATAGGAATGTCAGCAACCAAAAAGAAAACAGTGATTAACACAAAATGTTGAGCTTCTTCGAGCTCACAGATTCCTTTCAGCTCCCTTCCCCAAGTGTAAAATAGTTCTACAAAAAGTATCAAAATTACCTTCCTTGGATTTAAGATGAAATAGTCTGAATCAGAACCCAGGGTTTCCTTACCAAGTCAGGACTCGGGGTTCCCTAAGATGTAAGTAACACAGTTCAAAACATAGTCTTCTAAAAGTTCAATGAATTTTGTTTTCAAACATTAGTTCCTTTAGTTTGTAGCTTTCAAACAAGGTGACATCAATACTCCTTGTAATTTTTAAAGTTCTACTGTGAATCAAGCTTCAGCACCTTTTGTTTGCATGTTCTTTCAAGTCAAATTCAGTTTAGAACTCAACAAACTGTGGTTTTGGTTATCCTTCATTTCAGCATTTGAACATACAATGGTTTGTTTGAATGCAAGGTTCCATAACCTTTCTGGGTTCTAAATGTTTTAATTTTGATTGTTAACAAGTTTTTGATTCAGTTCAGTATTCAATCATTAGGAGTTATGCTTATGGTCAATTGGCTTTATCTGTTGTTCAATGTGCATTCGTTTCACTTTAATTGAATTGCCCAGTGTTCGGAAACATTGGAAAACGCGTTTCTTGACACACGCGACCTCTCCAATACAAAGTAGTTTCAGAGCTTCATAGCTCTTCACTAATTGACTATAAAGGATTGGAGACTTTCGAAAACCTGATCATTTGAGGCACGTGACCACTCCGATACAATGTGTTCAGCTAAATTATAAAGTTTACACACCTGCGCACTGGGTTTCCCATTCATTAGAAACTCACTGGTCACTTTCACAGTTCTTGTTGCAGCGCGGATCACACAGCCTTTTGCGTTTAGTGTCAGCGCTTCAGCACCTGCCCCTCTGACACTCCTGTGTTGGACCTCCCACACAGGGGAACAAGAATTTCGAGCAACAAGGAAAGGAGTAGCCTTCCCACATGGCACCCTTAACCTTGCTCAGCCTGCTCCTGGGAGTCCCATATCCTAAGACATGCTTGCATGGACCGCCTTTCTCTGTAATGCCCAGGGTCTCAGCATCCTTCTACAACTGCTTGTACTGGTCTTCTTCCTGCTTCTCCTGTCACTCGCATTTCTACTGGACTGGGCTGGTCTCCTTTTATACATCTGTAGTCCCTTGACAGGCTGTAAGTGTGAATGTTCCATTTTTCCTGCCTGACCACAATCAAAGGGACATGCCTGTCCCTCAAAGCTCTCAGGAGACATCTTCCTCGTCCCAATAGTAGAGTGGTAAAAGAGCTTAGTCTTCATTGCTCTTAGTCACCTCTTCTTCGTCCCAGTACTGTCAAGTGTTAATTGTGGAGGCAAGAGAGGCACTGGCTTATAACAGCCTATGAAGGTTGGAGATGGGTCGGGTTGGTTGTCAAAAGGAAAAGGGTGATACCATATCTTGCCAAAGTGCTCCCAACTTCTAATCCCACAGGACCCTCCTCCCAGGTGATTCTGCCTCGCTTCTCCACCCTCAGGATCCAATGGCAATTGCTTTTCCCTGTCCACCTGCACAGAGGATCCAAGGGGTTTAAGGGTGAGAATACCCTCAGGTTTCTCACATATACTTCCTCAATGTGGGTTGGACTGAGGTGCTTCACAGGGAAACCTGAGGGAAAGTCCACTTTAACTTGCCCTCTGCCTTTCCAGTGTTACAATGTGAAGCAATACAGCTGAAGGTCCATGAACCATCGCATTACCCTAGGATTGGACTCCTTCCTCTGACTATTCCAAGCTAGAGGAGAGTGGTCTGTTACAAAGGGAAACCTGTGGCCTAAGAGGTAATACCTTAGGTGAATTATGGCCCTTTTGATTGCCAGTGCTTCTAGCTCAATGACTGAATAGTTTTTGCTCTGGGAAAGAACTTTCTGCTGATATATAAAATGGGATGTTCAAACCCATCATCGGTTTGTGACAGAACAGCTTCTAGTACCGTTAAAGAAGCATCAGTCTGAAGAATGAATTCTTTGAAGAAGTCAGCTACGCCTAAAACAGGGCTCTATCATAAGGCCTGTTTCAAGGTTGTATAAGAGATTTCATCCTCTTCTTCCTGCTTGATCTTTTGGGGCTCAGCATCTTTCAATCTGTCTGTCAGTATGGTTGTTTTACTAGAAACATTTGGAATAAATCTTCGGAAGTACCCGATTAATCCCATCAAGGCCCTCAGATCTTTCTTTGTTTTGGGAGGGAGTGTTTGCAGGACAGCCCTCAAGAAAACACTGGGAGGTTGAGGGAGAGATTAGGGTCACAAGCAAACACACTAAGGGTGGAACCCTTGGCAATAACAAAAAGGCTTGTGACTCAATACGATCGCTTTCTTAGAGAGGTGGGAAGTACTATCTCCTGTTCTCAACAGGCATCAGATTCATCAATGATACAGATCAACAAGGTTGAGAAGTCTTAAAACAATTGTATATTTTAATTGATATTCAATACAGATGTATTATACAAATTAAATACAAAAACAATGTAAATATCCTCTCATAGGATTAATCAAGAGAGTGTTAATAAAGAGAAAAAGAAAAAAAGAACAAAAAATATCACTGTACACGAATGACACAATGTAATTCCACATGTAGGTTCCCTTGTTGGGAGCCTCGATGGTTGAGTGGCTTATACACAGTGATAATACGTGATCTGAATTCACTTATTAATTATCCCACTCATCATCAAACGTACCATACACATTCATACATGAATTGTTATTCATCCATACACATACACAAAATTTGGACAATAATAAAAACAAGCCCAACATGTTTCTTTCCTTCAAAAAATGATTCCATGAAATTCATCAGGGGCGAAATTAAAATTGGAATCATTGCATGATGGCAGTGAATAGATTATGTTACAATCATTAATTCTCTTCAAAGTCCAATTGCTTTGGTTAGTAGAAATTCCAATCTTTATATTCAGGGAATTCTAAGTTGATAACTTCACGGGATAGTTTCCCCTATAAGAAAGAGGTTAAAAAAAACAGTAATTGAATTATCTGTAAATACGAGTGTGTAGTACATTAGTACTAGTACCTTAGACAAGTAACAAATACTATACCGGGTACAGCAAAGCTTGTAAGTAGCTCAGTTCACAAAGTTTCAAATGAAATGCATGGCTCAAATCCCCTAGGCCTATTGACGTCACAGTCCTGTAGGACAGCCTTCACCTTCTCCTTTTGTGGTTGGACGGTGCCATTACCTACAAAAAAAACAGATGCTTTATCGCTGATAATTCCAGTTTGCACTTTCTTGGATTAGCGGTTAACCCCGCTTTTCATAATACTCTATAGATGTGGTACAAGTGATATTCCCATGTCTTGCTATGAATTACAATGTCATCTATATAGGCTCTGCAAAATTCTGAGTGCGGTTTTAAGATTTTATCCATGAGTCTCTAAAATGTTGCAGGAGCAACATGTAGCTCAAAAGGTAGGACTTTAAATTGAAAAAACCCTATGGGAGTGGTGAAAGCCGTTTTTTCTTAATCAGGTCCATGCAAAGGGACTAGCCAATATCCTTTTGTGAGATCAAGTGTTGACAGATATATATCATCACACAGCCAATCTATAAGATCATCGATACGGGGCATTGGGTAAGTATCAAAGGCAGAGATGGTATTCAATTTACAAAAATGTATACAGAATCTCCAACTTCCATCATGTTTGGCCCCAACACGATGGGGTAGGACCAAGAGATACTAGAAGGTTCAATGATGTTAGGCTCTATCATGGTTTTGACTTCCGGAATTATGTTTTTTTTTCCTAGCCTCAGGTAACCAATACAGTTTTAGGTGTACTACTTTACCTACAGGAGCGCGGATATGATGATAAATACCCTTCACTCTCCCAGGTTGTTCCCGGAAAACATCAGTATACTGTCTTATAAACTCATATAGATCGTGTTTTTCATTATTATTGAGGTCATATGAAATTAGGGCCTTACTTTCTGTGTCCTTTCTGGGTTCCAAATGTCTTAATTCTGATTGTTAACAAAGTTTTGATTCAATTTGGTATTCAATAATTAGGGGTTTTGCTTATGGTTCAATTGCGCTTATATGTTGCTCAATTTGCATGTGTTTCACTTTAATTGAATTGCCCAGTGTTTGGAGACCTTAGAAAATGTGTTTCTGGACACACGTGACCAGTCCGATGCAAAAAATTCTCAGCTCTTCCCAGCTCTTGGGTAATTGACATTAAAGGATCAGAGACGTTCGAAAAAGTGCTCATTCGAGGCAAACCACCACTCTGATAGAAAGTAGTCAGAAAATAATAAAGTTCACATACTTGTGCACCAGGTTTCCAATTCATTAGAAACTCACTGGTCGCTTTCACAGTTCTTGTTTCAGCGCGGATCACACAGCCTTCAATTTTAGTGTCAGGGCCCATGCTCCTGCCCCTCAGATATCCCTGTTTTGGTCCTCCTACACAGGGGAATGAGAACTTCAAGCAACACGGAAAGAGGCAGCCTTCCTACACGGCTCCCTTCTCCTTGTTCAGCCTGCTCCAGGGATTCCCAGCTCCCACACTATGCTTCCATGGACCGACTCTCTCTGTATCCCCAGCGTCTCGGTGACCTGCTCCAGCCGCTTGAATCAGCCTCCTTGCTGCTTCTCCTGTCACTGTTTTTTCCACTGGGCTGGTCTTCTTTAATACACCTACAGCCCATTGACACGCCAGACACCAGTACAGGCGTGAGAGTAAGACTCTCTACCCCACGGGTCAGTCACCCACTACACCAGAGCAAGTGTGTTCGGAGGAAACACTTTTTCATCTCCTGGTGCTCATATGTACCAGGAAAAGGACAGCCCACAGCAATCTCTGATGTGTCCAGTTCTATCAGTTACTACCGATCTAGAATAGCAACCTTGTATAGGAGTAAATATAGGTGAGCAGACATTTTTATTTATGGTCGATACAGGAGCCCCAAAATCATGCATCAAAGAAGGTGAGTTTCCCCTGTCAGGTAAAACGATGGCAACACTGGGATTTTCTGGGGTGTCCTTTATCTGCTCCCTTGTTATACTGTAAGAATACCCCAGAAAATCTTTTGTGTAGGAAACTCATGAGCAAGCTTAATATGTCGATTACTTTTTCAAAAGACGACATAGTATGCTTGACTCCAGGATTGTAGCTGGTGAGAGAAGCGTACAGTGACAGTGTGATCACGGGTGTGCCAGTGCATTTAGCATTATTTCTGTATGGGGTGTATGGGGTGATAGTGTTGAGTTGGGTCCCAGGAATAAAAGAACGAACATGGCGTATACCTTTTGAATTTCTGTTTTGGTCTGCTGAGTCACATGAAATAGAGCCAGGGACTAGTGTTACCATTCTGTTAGAAGTAGTGGTTGTCAAGAAGGACAGGGTGGTTGTTTCAGGAATCGATGAGGAAGGTGATGAATGGCGTACAGTTTGTGTATCGATCTGACCTCATCGTTAAGAAACATGTTCGATGAGCAATTGTTCGAGGAGGCAGAAGACACAGGAGAGATGGTCTTTGAGATTGGGGTGGCTTGCCAGGTAACAATAGAACAAAGGGAGGTACCACAGACCATGCTCGTCGCTAGGAAAACATTGGCATATTGGAACGAGGATTTGGAGAAAGTGCTGGACCACTTGTGGACCAGCAATACTCATGATGTGGGGTTATTGAAAAGTGTAGGAGCAGTACAGATTAGTTTAAAACCAGGAGAAATATTGCCATGAGTTAGGCAATACCCCATGTCTAGGGAGGCAGACCAAGGGATTTCTTAAACCATTATGGTGTTATTAAAGCAGGGCATTATACAGCCATCTGTATCCCCATGCAATACGGGCATCTACCCTGTGAAGAAAGCAAAGGGGTCCAGTTGGAGAATGGTCCAGGATTTTCAGCCTCTCAACAACATAGTTGCTCCAGTTTTGGTGATCCCGAATTACCAGAAACCATTTTTTCTTTTTCGCATATAAGTGGAAAGGTAATGACAGTGGTCCTGGCTCAAAAAGTGTTCCTAGATCAAAAACCTTTGGCTTACTACAGCATGCTTTTAGATTCAGTTATGCAAGGCCATTTCCCATGTGAACAAGCTCTTGCGGAAGCTGCCTTTGTTATGTAGAACTCTTCAACCATTACTATGGGCCGTCCAGCGACATTGTATGTGGCGCATGCAGTTTTTGCAATTTTAGAATATTTAACTTTGACAACCCAAAGAGTATCAGGGTATGAAGTTATTTTGTCGAATGCTTCCATACATCCGGTTAGGTGTCACCTAGTCAGTCTGGTGGCATTATTTGTCGAACCAGTGAAACTCAACGACATTGTCCATGACTGCACATGACTACACATTATGAGTGAGATGAGGAAGAGAGGAAAAATGTTAAGGAGGATGCCTTGGAAGGAGGCAAGGTACTCTTTGGTGATGGGTCATAGACTTTTAATCAGGACACTGGTGAGGGGCTGTGGTAGGTCTTGTGGATGGGGAGTTCCTGGGTCAGAATGGAGAAACGTTTGCTTTCACATTACTGCGCACGAGCGGCGGAACTAGTCGCACTCATTGAGGCGCTCTAGATGAATAAGGGGAAGGCAGTCACTATCTACTCCGACTCTGCATATGTCACTTCCATGGTACATTCTGGGGTATCTAAATGGCAAAGAAGAGGGTTTAAAGATCTGACGGGACCCCTGTGAAGCATGTAGCACTTCTATACCGACTAATTGAAGCACTAACATTGTCTGTAGAGGTAGGAATAGTGAAGTGCAAAGCGCACACAAACAGAACTGATTTAATAGCTCTTGATAATGATGCCGCAGACAGAGTAGCAACAAAGCTGCATGTTTACCCTTTTCAGAACCTTCCCAACAGGTACAGTTGCCAGTCACATATACTACAGTCCCTTTGCTTCAAACAGTGTAAATGCATGGAAAGGCACTCCAAGAGTGTAAGGAGCGTTGGGCAAACAGGGGATGTATGCTCCCACCCAAAGATTTGTTGTGGAGACAGGAACTGACCGGGATGGTAGTAATGCCCATAGAGCTGCTTCTTGTGCCTCTAGAGTAACTACATTACCTATCACATATGCCTCAACAACAAATAGCAACAGAGCTCCAGAAGGAGCAGTTTATACCAAAGATTCACAAACAGGTAAGTAGGTTCAGAGGGAATTGTATAGTTTATAAAGAATTCAATCCAGGTAACACAATTAAGGCAGTGAGAGGGGTAAATCCTCGGCCTTCGGGTCATTTCAGAGAGCTTCATATCGACTTTGTCGATATGATACAGAAGTGTAATCATTTAAGGTACTTTGATTGTAATTGCAAGCCCATTTACCCGATGGCTTCAGGTTGGTCCCTGCATGCACCCTAATGCAAAATGAGCAGCTACATTTTTGGTGAGGAAGGTATTTCCACAGTGGGGAGTATATGAGGTCCCCAGATCAGGTAATGGGGCCCATTTTGTTATTGCATTATTTGCTGAGATAACATCACTTCTGTGGATCAGGCACAGGCTGTGGTCGATGAATCACCCACAAGCCATGGGATAGTGAAATGACTTTTAATAGTTTGCTTAAAATGTGGTTGTTTAAACTATGTATGGCAAAACAGTTGGTTGCATTGTCTTCAGTTGGCTCTGTTTTATTTACGAAATAAGCCAGGGAAAGATGACCACCTCAGCCCTAATGTAGATTGTATACACCTCTCTCACACGCATGCACAGGTTCAGACTCACATAAGTCAGCAGAAATTCTTGGTGAAGAGTTTGAAGAATATCTTAGGGTCTTAGCTAAGAGCATACAAATGTGTCTTTTTGCAGGTTTGCAGCAAGGAACAAGAAGATCAGCAGCAACCATTGCTACTCCCTGGGGACTCCAACTATGTGCATTCTTCTGTATGCTACTGGAATGAACAGTGTTTCCATGGGCTGCACCAGGTGATTTTTAGTACACCGACTGCAGTGAAAGTGGAGGGCAACAAGAGTCCATGACATGCAAAGAGATACCAGAGTCCCTCCACTGACACCTGAACAACCATCCAGAACAATTTTGACTATTTAGTCAGACTGAGATGTTTTTCATTTCCCTTTTGGGCCCTGGTGTACAATCTTTGGTAAATTCTAAATGGTTACCAGACCAGACGTCCTCAGCGGGACCCGCTAGCAGACCTCGTAATGATGCAGTAGAGTGATAACGGCGCCGGCAGCTCTACCGGCGCCTTTATCACTCTACCGCCTACGTTGTAATGAGGCCCAATGTCACAAATATCAAAATGCCTGCGTAACATGTAGCTTGTGATGCTCACACATGAGGCATATTAAGGCTTTTATGGGCATTTTATTTCCCCATTTAACAATTTGATGGGTTTATTGTATTACATGGAAACCATGTGTCTTATCATTTAAAAATTGTATTTTTGACAGGCTTCTAGTAAAGTATATTCAGGGATTGTATTTTTTTCATTTAAAATACAGCGGTACTCATTAAGAGTTTGGTAGTATTCCCACTGGTAACTATGACAAACAGAATTACTGCATGTGTTAATGTGACAAATAAAATGTTGCTGTAACAATGGTCATGGGGTGAATATTGGTTTCTAAACCATCAATCAGCCCCACACCACTAATACGCCAGAATGTATCTGAACAGATTGGAATAAACAAGTATACAATTAAACCGATAAACCTCCTTGTCCAATTTTGGTAACATGGACGGAACGGCAGGCTTATCTGGTTGTGAATCATTGGTTAGGTGTAACACAGCGAAAATACAATTATTACCCAATGATAAAAGGAGTGTCCAGTCAAGGTTGTATACAAATATCTTGTATTATTGCAGCAGACAGTCTAACAGCACTATGAATTACAATCCACCCGTAAAGGAATGCAGAGGAAAGGCAGTTTCAAAGTAGGAAAAGGGATACACTCTGGATACTGGCAGGGGGGTAGTCAGTATGGTTAATAACCACATCAGTTTGTTAAGGTTTTTTAGCTTTAGCACAAAGGTAAAAAGGGTCTTATAATGGCTCTCAGGGCCTTCTGGGAAGGACCAGGGGGACAGAACCACAATATACTTTTTCCTATTGGTGTTCTTGGTGATTTGCAGGCTTCTGTGACAGAGTTCGAGACAGGAGTCAGCTACGGATATCAGGTGGCAAGACGGTTCAGCGATCGAAGCTAGATAAATGGCTGCAGCCTGGCCTACACAGTGGCTCTGGGTCAAGAATCATTGTCTCAGTGCTGATGGGCAGTTCTGAAGCTCTGGTCGAGACATCTAGGTTGTCTTTAAGTGACTGCAGCTTGACAACAGTCAATATTGCAGTCGGTTGCGGATCAAGCAACTCGACTGGCTCAGAAATGTGCTTTAAGGCAGACGGTTGTAGATGGTTGTCGAGGCACTTCTCCCATCTTCTTCAATGGGCTTGTGTCATCCATTAAGGTGGACAGCCCACAGCTGTGGAGTGTTTTGCAGGCAGTTGCTTTGTCCTTCATTTCAGGTTCAGTGACCTTCGGGCACTCTGTTTCCAGGGAGCTTGCTGAAGAGCCTAGCAGGGCATGCTATGTGTTGGCTGGGTACCGGTCTGGTGCGGCTGGAGGGTCCTCTGAGTGATTTTCCCCCTCAGTGTGGGGAGGGCTGACATTCTAGGAGATTAATGTGGCCATCTAAAGACAAACAAGGCTTACTGATCTAACATGAGAGAAGCTCATAAAACTATCTTTTGCAAAAGCCATCTGTGTAAATCCCCTGCTTAATTTTAACATGACAACTAGCATGAGAAAGCCAGACCCCAGCTTCATCAACAGATTATTGCACTAAGGACGTGAACTTGTAGGCATCCCCAAACATTATTCAGCTGGAGCTATGAAAGGCTTTGTAACCAAAATAAGCCCCTGTCAGCTGATCCAGGTCAAACATTAGCTACAGGCAATCCCAGACATGTTTCACATCTGTTATGCAAAAATAAAGGTACCCACTTTGTATTTTGAAGATGACATTTCAAAAACTCTATCTTCAAAGTAACTTCATAATAATAATATGGAGAATCAAAAGAAAAGGTGTGTTGCAACCGTGAGATTCTCCTAAAAAAAATTCAAACAAACTCAGCATACTACTGTTTATTAATCATTGATAACATTATGATACTAATAATTCTATCAAAAATGATTGCAAAAATGTATGCCATATATCCATGCATTCGCAATGACCATGGGAAGACAGGAAATCATATTTCATCAATGTGTCATGTTGTTACGATGAGGCATTGAATAAAACATTATTTTGAATTCAAAAGTATCCAAACCATGCAGCCCACCCCTGGTCACATGTGTTGAAATATCATCAACCTATGTAAATTAAGGGATGTATTATCTGGGAGTCATTGCCTGTTAAGTAAGTCAATGGAAAGACGTGAACAATTAAAAACTGTGATGTCACAATCACATATGATGTCACAATCACATAATGTGGGAATAATTGAAAAAAGTAGAAACATAGGTACTGAGAGGAGTACTCTGAAATTGAAGGCTGCATAGAAGGAGAACATATGTGCCAAATGGATGAGAGCAAAGTGCGGATATTATCTGCCGTTGATCCATGAGAAAACCTGTACCTGAACCAGATGTCATTCACTGCATGAAAGACAAGTGTTTGGAGGATGAAAAATGTGGAAGACCCATTCTGGAGGTATATGTAGCTTCACCTCATAAGGTGTATGACAAAAGTACCTGTCCGGCAATGCCTATAGTTTATGTGGATAGATGTTCCTACCTTAATAAAGAAAATGATGGGAAGGATTTAGTAGCTGATAAGAAGGACATAATAGCTGGTGTTGGAAATTCTTGGGTTAATGACATCCCTAAATCCTCGCCAGCTATACAATTGGTCCCTGGAGTAGTCAGATGGCAGAAATGCTGGCCATATATAAACCTATCCTTTCTGCTGTCAATCAACAGTTCCAGGAACCAGTAATTACAACTGATTCAGATTATGTTTCACATGGATTTGTTGAGCACTTAGCATACTAGAAAGCTAGAGGTGTGCTTTGTGAGAACAACAGGCCCCTGAAACACGGGAAGTTAATCCAAATGAGAGTGGCCTCAAATAACATGATCCTGTATTGGAAAAAAATAAGGGGCACTTGATTTGAGGCTCCAGCTAAGACAAGATACTATTTGGCCAATCAATTAGACAAGACTGAAGCAATCCATGGGCAATACATTGACATGGAACATCTCCTCAAAGAAATACAAATAACAGGAGTAACTTAATCACAATCCCAAGCTGAAACAAGCTTTCTACTCTTCAATGGAGTAAAGATGCTCCAGATCAAGACCTAATAACCACGCAGAAAGAAGACCTGATAATTGGAAAATTCGACAAACACTTAAAAGATCCAGTTAAATTGTGGCCATGATGCAGCAACTGCTGGTCATCGGGGAAATAAACCAATTGCCCACACTCACCAGGCTCCTTTACAAAAGAGAGGAATGATACTAACATGGTCTAATCTTCAGATTTACTTAATTTGTCCAATGATCAATTCTGCAACAAAAATACATTGACCGTTACCTGCCAAATGCATCACATGTCTATACGCACTGAATTGCAAGGTGGAGACTGCAATTATTTTATTGTTCAACCACACCACATCTTTTCTCATTTTGGCCTTCCTCCAAAGAATTGAGTCACACTGGGTAGTCATTTCACCAGTGAGATAATGACTAAAATGTGGGAAATTCTGGGAGTAAAATGAAAGTTATATATCACCTAGCACCCAGCATTCAGCAGCGTGGCAGGGTGCTGCAATATAATAAAACCATTGTGGACATTTTAAAGACATTTGTGGTGGGTTCTGGTCAAATTTGTGACTTGTGATTATGGCTAGTCCTGATGACTTTGATCTCTACCCCTACCTCTGCTACTAACATGTGTCTTTCTGAACTTATGACTGGTAGAAAAATGGTGTTGCATCAACATCCCTTGTGGCGAACACAGGAACAGTTGTTGATCAACATGTTGGCCACTCATGAATATGTTGACAACCTTTGCAATTATCTTAAACTTGCAGCTATGAATGTGCAAAGGAATCTGGAGCAATATGTGGTAAATATAAGGTTGTATTATGATCTGTGGACCTCCAAAAAGGTATTTGAGGTAGGTGATCGAGTTAACTTCTATTATTTCTGAAAAGAAACAATCTAAAGAGTGCAAATTCTTTCTGTTTTAGCAAGGCAAATTGAAGATCATGGATACGATCTCTCTGGTTGCCTACAAAATCAAGATATCAAATTGGGAACAGACAGATGAACGCTGGGTCCATGTGAGTCAGCTGAAGACCTATCATCCCGAACTGTCCTAAATCAAAATGAGGAATCAGTACGTTCTCCCGATGAGACGACCTCTGAATAAAATGGAATCAGCATTGAAATGATAAGTATGAAGGCTCAGATTAAAGGATTAATGTTTTTATGTTTCAGTGACATTTGTTAGCATTTTATTTATAGTAAAGAATAGAATAGGATTTTGTAGGGAATATGTCAAATTAAATCCAATATTATGTTTTTATTTTATTTATACATTTTTTGCTTGTGTGTCACAGTTCAATACAACTTTTCACACATTACAGTAATGAACAATACACCATAATAATAAACATGCAATTAATGATTGAATACAGTACTAACAATTAAATTACAAGAGTAATAATTCATTATAAATTATTATGTTAGTACTAAGTTTAGAGTTAATAGAGTCATATCAAAAGACACGTGTTAAAATCAATCATGCAAGTCCATTAAGAGTATCAATTGTGAATATAAACCCCTATTAACTAAAATTCATCCTCGTTGCATGGAAGATCTGCCATATGATTAATTATATTGCCTTTTATGTGCTATAATATAGTGCCATTAGTAGTCCTCTATACTTTTGTTTCTTCTTGACAATGTCCCAAAGTATACTCAAGGCAATAGTCACAGATATATGTACACCTGATAGGCAAGAATACCAAAACCGGACAGTTTTTATATAATCTAAATTATGGACGAAGCTACCCAGATAGAATGAAGATTGCCAAATCACATAGCGCAGGAAGTCTTGATTCTATTAAAGACACGGAGGCGAGCATTATGCTTATCTTCTTTATTACTGCCTCAACACAGCACTTCAAATGTAACTTAATTTCTTTTTTTTTCTTTTCTTTTTTTTTCAGCAACAGGTATAAAAACAAACAAACAAACTTTCATTTAATGTGGATTTCTTAATCCAGTCCCAGAAGTGCACCCACTACATTTCCCATGAGGCCTCTGGAGCCCTGTAGTCCCAGCCTCGGTCTCAGCCTCCAATAAGACTCCCTTTCCTAGTATGAGTCCTTCCTTGCCCAGGTGCTTTCCTCTTCTTTTTTGTTGAACTGGCTGAACTCCCCTTAACAGTCTAGCTCCTATTGTCTGGTGCATTTCCTCCTGTCTTTAACCGTAGCGAAGGGCTCTGCACTCTCCTGGATACAACATTGAGTCACTCTCTTGATTTTTCTGCTCTTCCCCTTAAGCATAAACAAAATTGATACATTAGAGTGGGGAATTCACTGACTACTCTCCACAAAAGTAAACATTAATCTTACAGTGCAAAATGTACATATAGCGACATTCCCTCAGGGAGGGATAATGCTCGCCTCCGTGACTTCTTGCCCTATGCGCTTTGGCAATCTTCATTCTATGACAAGATCGGAGGCGAGCATTATGCTTGTTCAAAGCTTTGAATTACAGCTGATGCAATATTCGCTACGGGCTTAAAATAGAAGGTTCTGAAAACCGAGTCACTAGACCAGTCAGCTGCCTTCAAGATCTCCTGCAGCGGAACTGAGGCTGCAAAAGCTCCCGAAGCCATGGATCCTCTGGCTGAATGAGCTCCGAATACAGAAATGTCTATGCCCGCCTGTTCCATAACTTCTTTCACCCATCTCGCAATAGTAGCAGGGGCCACTGCCTTGTAAGGCTTTCTTTGCGCAATGAGGAGCTGTGCGACATTATGAGGTCTGACTGCCGCTGTTGCTGCTTCATAACATTTAATGCATCGAGCTACACAGAGTTTACCATTATCTGGAAAATAGGGGTAATTAATGACCTTAGAATTTGTTTTAGTATGCTGTGCCAGGTTAAAAGCTATGCCTTCTGCATAAAAAATCTTTCTGTCAATCTCTAATGCCTTAACATCTGCTGCTCTCCTGCAAGAAACTAAACAGAGTAATGTGGCTAACTTTCCTGACAGTTGCCTGTTCGATAAGAGGTCATTCCTTGGCTACTGTTCAAATAATTGTAAGACTCTGTTGACGTCCCAAAGCATTGAATATTTAGGTAATGGAGGTCTAGTAAGTTTCACTCCCTTCAGGAGTCGGGTCACTGCTGGGTGCTCTCCCACCGGAGTTCCCTCTATCAGCTCGTGCCCTGCTGAAATGGCTGACCTATAAACCCCTACAGTCCTGAACGCTTTCCCACTAGTCATCAGGGATGCTAGGAAATTCAAAATATGCTATATAGGTGCTGAAACAGGAGAAATACTACTCCGCCTGCACCATCTGACCCAGGCTTGCCAAGCGGAATCATAGCTCCGAATTGTGGATGGAGCCCATGATACCTTGATAAGCTCAGTACCTTGCGCTGAAAGTCCTGGCAGGCACCATCTGCGCCTATAATTCTGCACGCTATGAGGGTCAGTGTCTTGCTCTGAATCAGTGGATGTGGAATGCCTCTCAGATCGAGATGAAGATCTGCTCTGTGGGCAATCCTCTGCGGGAAATTCATAGAAAGTTCCATCAGAACTGGAAACCATGCTTGCGACTTCCATTCTGGTGTCACTACCACTAGCTCTGCTCCTTCTCTGTGAGTCTTTGCTAGAGCCCCCGCCAACATCGTGAAGGGGGAAATAAGAGGAAGGATGGTATACCAAGTACTTCTGCAGTATCATAAAGATGAAATGCAAACGAGCAAATATAGTTAAGATTTTTAACCTAGCAATGTGTTTGTGGTTTTTTATCCAGTTCCAGCATTGCCTTTTTCACACGTTCTATTTTTTGTTTTGTCGTAATTTTTGTCTCATACAAGTTCCCATCCTATTCTCTGAAAGAATGCCACATTGGGCCTTGTTATAAGATTGCTGTTCCAGTAATTGCTGTGCCAGTAATGTTTTCTGCCTAAGCCCTTTCTTTTCTCAGTGAAGTAAGAAGTACTTGTCAAGAAGAGACTTTCAGGTCTTTAACATTACTCTGGCATTGCTGTGAAGGAGGAAAGCAGTCTTTCAACACTTT
Source organism: Ambystoma mexicanum (assembly GCF_040938575.1). Taxonomy (NCBI): domain Eukaryota; kingdom Metazoa; phylum Chordata; class Amphibia; order Caudata; family Ambystomatidae; genus Ambystoma; species Ambystoma mexicanum. The sequence continues at coordinate 1,358,383,276 of NC_090922.1, read as the reverse complement.
CAACACTTTTTACAAAGGAGGAGGAGCTTTCTGCAGCGGTCAGAAAGTTTGCAGTTATTGTTGTCTAGACATGCTCTACTCTACGCATGACAAGCACCGCCCGTTATTCTGCACACTATTGGTGTTTGTTTTTCATCATTGTTTGATTGCCCCTTTCTCTCTTTCCCCCTCCCTTCTGTCTCCCTACAGGAGACACCAGCATCCCCTTGTTCAGCATTTACCTGAACATTTGGCAATTTTGCTTGCATTTCAAGTCACGGTCCTGAAGAAGATGGTTTGAATTTCCCATGCCATCGAAACCGGTCGACCTTTCTTGGTCATGAGGGCTCTCATGACCTACCCGTGATCTCTTCCACACCAACTTTAGAGACTGCACTCTTAAATAGATTGCTTACTGTAGCACACTCACCTTAATAGAGCGAGCTACACCACCCTTTTTACAAGAGCCATTTTTTTAGCCCTACAGCCCTTAGGCTGTGTTTGTTTTTATTGCACCCTCCAGTGGTGTCTCCAGCAGCACTGCTTCAAACTCCAACCACAATGTCCTACGGGAATCATTAAAGTTATACATTCTGGATGGAATATAAGCAGTTGACCTGTTTGGTAGGTTGTATCCACACATTTTAGCAGCCCCAAAATCTAATATACAGTTTTGTTGCATGCTGCCCAACCTGCTGAAGTCTACCACTTTTTAGATGTCCCTGTTGGACTACTTGTGTCTGTTCCCAGACACCGCCACCAGTATAGAAGGTTGAGGGACAGTACTCTGCTCTATATCTTTTTAGTAGGCGATACATCACGCGCAACCCAGGGAGAGGCACCCTGTTAGGGTCAGGGTGTTCTTCCTTAGGGCTAGGTACGCCGAGCCAGGTGGCCCTCCTTTTCATGTAATCGAGTGTGAGCACTTCAACTTACTTATTTGTTTGGCATACATTCGATGCACCTCGAATACTATTTTTTCCTACAAAACCGTTGTTTTTGTGTTACCCCATGTGATCCCGTTAACGGTTAAAAGGACAAACACGGTCGTACCGTGCTTAGCTTTATAAGCTCTCCCTGTTGTTTGTGTATTTACTTCGTGCAACTGACCCAGTTGCTGGGATAGATTCATTCTACCTACGCAAGAGATAGGATTTTTTCCTCCCTCTTGCCATTTGTTCACAGTTATTTTGTGTTTGTTCTCTCTACGCCTATCCCCTTCCTGCACTTCCCCTGCCCACCACTTTTTGTTCCCCCACCCTGACAAATGGCCGACGGCCACTATCTAGCCTTCGCAGAAGAATTGGTAGATGGCATTTTAGCCAATCCTTCCCTTCTGGGACTAGATCTCACAACGCAGAACATCACCAACAATGATGAATGGAACGATATTGAAATCCTCAAAAAGAAGATCATCCGCACCGAATTACACGGTGCACTCATGACTGAATACTTGAGGGCCCATGCTGCACCTAATGGTCTCATCATACGTATCGAACCACGCATCTTCCTAGATAATCTCAAATTCAGGAAGGATTGGTCTTTCATAGCTAATAAATGCACCAGAGACTGGCTTATACTCATCATCAACACTGCCAAAACAGTCGCAGATCAACTACTGACTGAACTGAATGAAAAAAGCGAGGCACTTAGAACCAAAATCGCTGCGGACACCTATTTGGCCAAACTCACTCTTCTAGAAACCACATTGAAAGAGTTTAAAGACAACAACCTGAATAGGAAGATTATTAAACTTAAGAAGGACCAAGCAGCTTTTACGCATGTAAAAGTTTACCCATATGTAGCAGAAGAGTACTTTACCGAGGAAGCCAAACAAGCTCGACGAGACGCTGCACAATTCCGGTCCCAAAATTTCCAAAGGTCTAATTCCAACAGATCTTGGAATAGCTCGAGTAGCAATTCCAGCACTAGCTCTAACAACAACAGATGGCAGAACAAGAGAGTACAGTTCAACAGCTCCAACCAGGGCACCCCCCCTGCGGTTCCTTTTTTAGGACAGCGCGGGAGAGGCCAGAACCGCACACGGTGGCAGAACCACCCCCCGCCAACAGTGATCACACGGAGTCGGGGACAGGGAGCCATACCTCCACTTCTCCCTCACTTATCGTGAACCTATCCGCCCATATCCTTACCAGATCCGAACAAGAGATTTTACAAAAAGGCTTAGCTTTCATCCCCACAGCCCGCTATGACCCGTTCCAGACCAGGGTAGAAGTTACTCAATTGATGCGCAAGATACGACTAAGTCAGTATTTTGCAAACCATAGCCACGAAGACAAAGATGTGACGGGCCTACGCCCTCCATCACAGTACTTCCCACCGCAATGTGCAAACACTGCAGAATCAGTTACTTTTGAACAGGCACTGCTAAAAAAGATCTCCGAATTTGAATCCAACATTCCATTTATCCACAATAACTGCACCAAACCCCAACTGCAAGCTTTAACAGACTTAGCTAACAATCCAGACATCGTGATAAAACCAGCAGACAAAGGGGGTGCCATTGTCATTATGGATACCACCAAATACATCACAATGGTCAACAATCTCCTTGATGACCCAAACAGCTATTGTATTCTACCGAGAGACCCCACTCCAGGCTTGCAGGCTCTGATAGCACCTATCATCTATGAGGCAGAAGCTGAGGGACACATTAGCGCTCGGGAAGCTGCTTTTCTGTCCCCCCCCACCCCCTGGGTTCCCGCTATGTATTCTCTTCCAAAAATTCATAAAGGGCTTACCCCCCCACCAGGCCGTCCCATTGTTTCAGGAATCAGCTCTGTTCTGGAACCCCTGTCACAATATGTGGATTTCTTTATCAAAGACCAAGTCCCAAAAATGACTAGCTATGTGAAAGACTCCACAAATATGCTGATTCTTTTAGATACCATCCAATACGACCCAGAAACAGAATGGCTAGTCACCATCGACATAGAATCCCTCTACACCCGGATACCGCAGCAGGAAACACTGCACATGCTTAGCAGGTTGTTACACTCAGGTATGGACCTCTATGGAGTCCCGCCTAATTTTATCTTATCTCTTGCAGAAATAGCATTGACTAAGATTTTTTTTCTCTTTGAAGACACATTTTACCAACAGATCTCAGGTACTGCGATGGGGGCAACCTTTGCCCCCAGCCTCGCCAATTTATATGTTGATTCATTCGAACGCCAACATATCTATCCAGAGACTAATCCGTTTCTCGCACACCTAATTATATGGCGGCGATATATCGATGACATCTTTGTGATATTTCGTGGCTTAGAACACGAGATAGAGGCCTTCCACATCTGGCTCAATTCCCTCAATCCACACCTCAAGTTTACATTGGAGAGACATAAATCCAAAACCCACTTCCTTGATCTTGCCATCTCAGCAGTTAGTGGGAACCTCCACTCGAGCGTCTACAAAAAATCTACAGACAGAAACGCCCTGCTCTGCTACTCAAGCTACCATCCCAAGGCACTCAGAGACAATCTCCCCTTTGGACAGTTCTTGCGATATTGGAGGCTGTGTACACAGACTCCGGATTACACCAGGCAATCCAAACAATTGACATTACAACTACCCGAGAGAGGTTACCCCAGGAGGATCATCAAAGACACTTGTAAGAGAGCTAGGAACATTCCACGTTCTATTACTTTACAACAACATACTAAACCACGTGAGTCCAACACTTTCACAGCAGTATTCAGTTTCTCACCTCTGCTTAATAAAATCAAGCGGGAAGTCAAAAAACTTTGGCCCATTCTCAACACAGGCGAATCTACCATCCCTGTCCCACGTTTTGCCCTCAAGAGACGGTGCAATGTGAGAGAGAAGGTTGTTAAAACCCTTACATCGGGTCCACCCAGGGATGCCCTCACGCAGGGGACCCTTTGGAATACTCCATCCATCAAAGGCCATGCACCTTGTGGTAACTGCTCCATGTGCGCTCAGACCTCCAGAACCACGCAGATAGAAATACGTTGGAAAACACCTTGGACACAGAACACATTCACCAACTGCAACACCAAGGGCGTCATTTATATGATCACCTGCCCATGCAACCTGAGATACATTGGAATGACCATTAGGCCAGTTCGTACTCGCATGACTGAACACAAATCATGCATAAGAACGAACAAACTCACTGCACCACTGGTGACTCATTTCACATCTAAAGGACATACTGCGGACCAATTCAAATGGACCATCATTGAAAAAGTCAGACCCCCCCGTAGAGGCGGTAACTACCACAATATACTTTTCAAAAGAGAACAGATGTGGATTTATAGACTTAAGACCTACTCAGAAGGTCCAAATGAACAAATCCAGTGGCACGAACTGGCAGTGCTGTCCTGAATCACCTATCTCACGCATAACATTAGTGACCCTTTGTCTCCAGCCTTACTCCTCGAGACATAACATGAGTCCTATGAGACCTATACTCCTCATTGAGCCTAGGGCTCAGGAGCTATCCTGACCATACCACCCGGTCCTTTGTTCCCCCTCCACCGCCCCCCCTTTCTCTACCCTTTTTCCCCCTCCCCCCCTTTTTTCTTCTCAACCCCCTGCTGCCACACTGTCTCCCCCCTTTTTCCCTCTGTCCCCCCCCATTCTTTTGTCCCCCGTAGCCAGTATTTGTCCTCTTTTTATTCAATCAGTTAACCTTATTTCTCGTTCCTACACCCACCCCCCCCAGCTTTGCACCCTCATCCTCCTCCCCCTCTCCCCCCCGTCCTTCCCCCCGATTTTTTTCCACACCGACGCCTCCGCCGCCTCAATTAGTACGAGCGCGCTGCTCGTTCCTTTTTATAGGCGATGGGCCTTTTTCTTGTAGAACGCCAGTTTCGAGCTGTACCAGCTCGATACAGCACACAGATCTTCCGGAGCCCAGCAGTTACAGCTTAATAGGTATGGCACATTCCTTAGACACCATGGCTTTATACTTTAGACCACACAGCCATGTTTTGAGCCCTTCCAACCTACAATTTGTGGTCTGCTTGTTTTCTTTCAGGCACATTTTCACCCAATTGTGCAGGTTTTTTTGATTCCTCCTACCGGCATGATGATTTAAACGAACCAGTGTCATCCCTCGCCTCCTAAACAGACCTTATGTTTAGAGATTTCGGCGAAGAGGTAGGTTCTTCCTACTTGCACCATTTTGGGACAGCTCCCCCTTCTCTTGTGGACCACACAGAGGCTCACGCCCTTCGTATTATATACTGCACTACTTCCCACACCAGCATTCTTGCTGACCCTCACTACCCAGGCAGTAGATAGCCTGTTACCCGAAGAGACTCGTTTGTTCACGGCCCCCCTCTCCATCACCTTCGTGTCCCCGTCTTCCTCCACACTTGGCGTTGAGACCCTACACAGGTGTTCAGGCACCTTCACCATTCCTGTAAACTTCTGACCGCTGCAGTTATTGTTGTCTAGACATGCTCTACTCTACGCATGACAAGCACCGCCCGTTATTCTGCACACTATTGGTGTTTGTTTTTCATCATTGTTTGATTGCCCCTTTCTCTCTTTCCCCCTCCCTTCTGTCTCCCTACAGGAGACACCAGCATCCCCTTGTTCAGCATTTACCTGAACATTTGGCAATTTTGCTTGCATTTCAAGTCACGGTCCTGAAGAAGATGGTTTGAATTTCCCATGCCATCGAAACCGGTCGACCTTTCTTGGTCATGAGGGCTCTCATGACCTACCCGTGATCTCTTCCACACCAACTTTAGAGACTGCACTCTTAAATAGATTGCTTACTGTAGCACACTCACCTTAATAGAGCGAGCTACACCACCCTTTTTACAAGAGCCATTTTTTTAGCCCTACAGCCCTTAGGCTGTGTTTGTTTTTATTGCACCCTCCAGTGGTGTCTCCAGCAGCACTGCTTCAAACTCCAACCACAATGTCCTACGGGAATCATTAAAGTTATACATTCTGGATGGAATATAAGCAGTTGACCTGTTTGGTAGGTTGTATCCACACATTTTAGCAGCCCCAAAATCTAATATACAGTTTTGTTGCATGCTGCCCAACCTGCTGAAGTCTACCACTTTTTAGATGTCCCTGTTGGACTACTTGTGTCTGTTCCCAGACACTGCCACCATTATAGAAGGTTGAGGGACACTACTCTCCTCTATATCTTTTTAGTAGGCGATACATCACGCGCAACCCAGGGAGAGGCACCCCGTTAGGGTCAGGGTGTTCTTCCTTAGGGCTAGGGACGCCGAGCCAGGTGGCCCTCCTTTTCATGTAATCGAGTGTGAGCCCTTCAACTTACTTATTTGTTTGGCATACATTCGATGCACCTCGAATACTATTTTTTCCTACAAAACCGTTGTTTTTGTGTTACCCCATGTGATCCCGTTAACGGTTAAAAGGACAAACACGGTCGTACCGTGCTTAGCTTTATAAGCTCTCCCTGTTGTTTGTGGAGGTTTCACAGAGTCATTTGCAGAGCCTTTCTGGTCTTTGGCATCTTAGGTGAGTGCGGTGAGGAAGGGACTGAGAATCCCGCCATCGAAAGTAAGAGACGTTAAGAGTCTTTAATTGTCATATCCATATATTTCTTGAGTCCAAGCTCGAGCAGCTTGCTCAGCCATCTAAATTACACAATAAACAAAGTGACTTACCATGTGTGGGTAAGCACCTCTGCTCCTAGTGCATTTGACTGCATTCATCCCACCAAGACGAACACTTTTGGGCGACTGTTGGGCTGTACTTTCACTATCATCCATTGTTTTTGAAGCTCTTTGAGCCCGTGGAGTATCTGTCATCAATTGGGTGACTTTTGGGTTGGACATACCATCCCGCCCTTTGAACCTTGCACATACTGTAACAACAGAGTAACCTGAAACATGCGCACTGTGTGTTAAGTGAGCGTGCATGTTGGACTGCCGGAGGGGTGTTGTTCCAGCTTGCTTCACAGGTGCTCTATGCGAACAGCCTCTGTCGTACAGTGACTTCTTTTGGATCACGGATAATGCCTATATAAATACAACTGAGCACTATTCTTAACGTGAGACATCTAAATTGAAAAGGTGAGTGTCACCCCCCATCAAAAGAAGTATGCACCACTTCTGTACTACTTCACCTTAGTCATCATCTACAGCTTAAGAAGCACCTTAATGAAAGATGACTTGAGACCACCGGAACTGGAATTTTCACGAGATATGCAAATCTTGCAAAATAACACACTCAAATCAACAATCCCACTTTACACAGCAGCTAAACCACAGTCTAGCAAGCCCTCTTTGTCGAATGGAAACCACCTCTTCCTTCCATGGTGAAAATAGTGAACTTGTTATACAAGACATTTCTCCCATTCCAAGACAATCAAAAGAATTGCTGCTGAAGTTTTAGAGTATACCATCTCAATGACTGCCATTACAAAGACAATCTCCAACTTAACTGTAAGTAGATGTTGGAACAGGAGTCTCGACATAATAAACAACTCACTTTGCGATACCAGATTATTACAACCATGTCTGGCCACTGACAATATGAAAATAAATCCTCTAATACAAATAGAAGCAGACAAAGAGATATTTACAGAAATGGGCAGAGATCCTTGCAGGTGTTTGATATATCACGCTGAAATTGGAAACATAACATCAATATTGAAAACACCATAGAACATCCAGCCTGCACCCTTCAGTAGGAGGGAAAGCTGAGGGAAAGCTCTAACAGATTCAATTCTAACTATACCACTCCTCAAAGCCAAACTACAGTAGAGAATTTGCATGAATCAACCTTAACAGCTTGACCTCCGTACGTAATTCCTTAGTCAACGTGTTTGACTCCTTGAAAAAAGAAGTCAACAAATATTCAGGAATTCTAATGGGACTATCAAGAGAAGTGGGCTGCTGTGGGTCTTCTTTGGTAGGCCTAAATAAGGCAATAACTACTATAAAATATCCCATCGACATACTCCAAATAATGGGCAAAGAACACACATTATCCTTGCAGGATCTAAAAGTAGATCTTAACTCCCATAAAGATCACAGTGAGTATATGTGGAAAGACCTAAAATCTGCACTAGCTAAATAAACAAAAAACAGCCAATGAAGAGAAAGTAATAGCAGCACCAACAAGTGATGAACAGTTCTATGGAGAAGAATCCCCACAATCTTCCTTAGCGCTGGAAGAATTCATGAGGCTAGCCCAAATGGCTGATGATCTAGAATCAGAGCAAATAAATGTGCGAAAGGCAGATGCAATACCACACAGTTCAAGCAAGATCATGCCCTCTCAGCAGATAATGTAATCAAGTAATCAAGAACATAAAGTCAGTAAAAAAGAAAAATTTGAACGCAAACTAAGAAATTGAAGAACATACTGTAAGTGAAATGCAACCATCAAGAAAAAAGAAAAAAGGCAACAAAAGAAATCAACAGATTAATGTTGAAGACTCCAATAATACCTTTGCGCTTAGCTCCAATCATCTTCAACAAAAATCAAACTAAGGCAAAACATCTGGAAGAAAATAAAATTGCCCAAATGAAGCACTTTGAAGTCTTACCAGAATTATCTAACCAAAAGGAATCAAATCTAGAGTTAACTCAACCGAAACAAAATCTCTTCTGAGGACAGAACATCAAATGCATCAATTAGAACTGCGAGAAACACCAGTAGTCATAATTTGTCTAAAGAAAAATCTAAAATGTGGACCTTACATCCAGAAATTCTAACTGAAGTGCTACAAAGGCTTAATGTTACTGAGTAATTACTCTAGGGAAGAAAGGACTTGCACATATTTAGCTGGAAATCAAGAGGGCCCCAACTGTACAAAGATTTCAAAATGATCAATGGCATCTTTAATACCCATGACCTAATCTTTCTTCAAGAGACATGGCTGATGCAAAATATACATGTGGATGGTTTCTCTATAGAAAGCCAATTTGCCACATGTCCGAATGGTGGAAGACCTTCAGGAGGTTTAATGATAGCAATTAGAAATACCACTGGAAATACCACTGTCAGTAACATGAAGTACTTAAGAGAGCTGATTCTGATTAATGTCTAGTGGAATCCTGCGGTTAAGGGCATTTTGACCTTAAAAGAAGATCTTTCTACTATTCTCACCGATGTAAACATTTAATTCATTATTCTTGGAGGTGATCGTAATGCCTATTGCTTGGGCACTGCTAGACATAGACCAAAATCCAGATTCAATTGCTATAATGGCATGTTATTAGAGAGCCTATTTACTGATTGAAATGTGTTAATTCTGAATGGTAACATAAGTACTGATTCGACACCTGCTTCGACATGGAAATGGGAAAGCAGAATCAATAATTGACTACTTAGTAGTATCGCAGGAACTATTCCATCATTGTATGCACTTTTGAGTGGTCCATATGAAATATAGTGGCCATCGCTCACTCCAGGCCTGCCTTTCTCTTAATTGCTCACACAACAAAATCATTACCATAAGAAACTTCAAGTATCTGCACTAGGTAATGTAACGCTTATCTCTGGTGCCCTGCAGGAGTGCCTGGGCCGGATTGCTGGAAGTGTGGTCTTCGGCTTTGGGATGCTCAGCCCAAACCACTCTCTTCGTACTGCTCTACTGAAAGGCTTCTTGACCAGCGTACATTACCATTGGGAGTGATTTAGTTGGGTTCTCTGTATGGTGGGGTTGGCGCTGGACACTCTGGGTGAACCTATGGGTGAACAAATAAGGAGGGTAAGCAACCGTTTTCCTACTTTCCCCCCACCACCCTTACTCTCCCCAGCATGTGCTGGCTGGCAGGGCAAGGAATCCGGCTCACCTTAATACCAAAGCTGAGTCCAGTGCATCAGGCAGGCCTCTAGTTCCAATTTCTTCACTGGTGGTTGTGGGCTAGTCCAGCTGCAGCACATGTGATGCCTTTGGGAGGTGAGTGTTTTTGCTTTGTGCACTATAAATGTCCTTCTCTGCATTGTTAGTGCATGCTGTAAATGTTCTTCTCTGTGTTATTAATGTCCTCTCGTGCTCTGTAACAATGTTCAAGCTTGTTATAGATAGCGCTCTGCGGAGCGCGTTGTTAGGCTTCTTTAACATGTCTCATTTTGTCTTTCAGGCTCCGCAATCCTGTGCTTTCTGATTGCTGCTGCACAGAAAGCCACCGATACACGGAGCACCTGGATTGAAGGCAGAGCTCGTAGGACTGCAGCCAGAGGTAAAAAGGTCTGAAAGGGGATGTGGGAGCTTGGGGCTTTGCACTCCGAATATTGTTTAGTGTTTTTTCTCTTCCCAGGTGCTGCGGAACGCTGCAGTGGATCGGAGAGCTCAAATGGAGCTGCAGTGAGTATGCGAGTCGTTGGAGGAATGCAGGATCCAGATTCAGGAAAGCAGGAGTGGCGGATACAAATGAAGCCATAGCACATGGATACAAACGGAGCAGCAAGCATTACACTGCTTGAGAGTTAGTCGGAGAAAACACTAAGCACAGGGTGTTGCCCAGGGTAGGGTTTTATAGCCCTGGGCTGCACCCAGCACCACTAGACCAACAAGGATTCTTGAAGCATGGTTCGCTTGGGGTAAATCTTGTTCTCGATATAATGTCTTACTCTGGGGACTATCTTGGTGGAGGCTGCTAGTATGGGCAAATTGTTGTCTACGCCAGCCAACCCTTGATATCCATATCAGACCCACATTACTACACCCTACCTCACTGTGGTGTGACTGTATGTGCTGTGTTCTGCTGGGGATCATGACAGCACTCCCCTCCAAAGCCCCCCCAAGGAAACCTATACCTGGTCCTGTTCACCCCAAGTGACTGCGGCGGTAGCAGACTTATAGACGAGGGGCATGAATGTTAACAGCTGGTTCCCAGGTTCTATCTAATACACTATACCCTTTCCTTTCAATGAGTTAGTAAAGTCTTTTCATCACGATTTTGGAGTCTACAATGTCTTTGACCTCATATTCAGCCTTTTCCCCTTGTGTTTCTACTGTGGGGGTTGCTATATGGAGTTTCGGGTACCCGAGTGCACAGGTTGCAACAGTGGTACATGAAAGACCGGGTGTATATGTAATGTTGAAGGAAACTTTAACTTTACTGCCACAGGATTAATGATGAACATAATGGGATATGGGCCAACATACTTTGGGTGAAATTTCTTAGGACCTTTTAGTTGGATATGTTTTGTGGCAAGCCACACTTCATCCCCTATATGATACATGGGTTCCTTAGTTCTTATTTTGTCTGCAAATCGCTTGTGGGCTGCTTTTGACTCATGCAGGGTCTGGGTGGCATTTTTCAGGGTTTCCTTGATACTAGTGTGCAGGGTGGTGATAGCAGGCATCTCCAACGGTGTGGGTGGATCTAAGGACGTGGTGCGTGGACAGCCTGTAGAGCTACGAATAGTATTAAATGCATATTCTGCTGCCCACATGAGATTAACCCAACTTGATACTACTTGAGTAAGCATACACCGCAGGTATTGTATTGTTCAAGGGTTTGAATTGTCCTTTCAGTTTGACCGTCGGTCTGTGGGTGGTGACTGGCGGATAAGCGGATTTCAATTTGGGCCTGGTTACAACAACTTTTCCAGAACTTGGAAACAAACTGACTTCCTCGGTCGGATATAACCACTGATGGGAAGCCGTGCAACTTGTCGATGTTTGCTAAAAAAACTTGCACCAGAGTTCCTGCTTTTGGCAACCCCTTCCAGGCAATGAAATGTGCCATCTTGGTCAAGAGGTCCACGACAACCAGTATAGTATTGTAACCACTGCAAGGTGGTAGGTCTGTAAAGAAGTCCAATGAAATTTTATGCCACTGGGCTGGTGGAATAGTCAACGAGTGGAGCAGCCCTTGTGGCTTGCTTCTTGGCGTCTTGTTCCTTGCACTGGTATCACAGGTTTTTATGTATTGCATGACATCCTTTCGCCAAGTAGGCCACCAAAAGATTTGTCGGATCTTCACCATGGTTTTTGCAATTCCCAGATGGCCGCTGTGAGTGTGCCATGATTGACTTGGAGGACTTGGATATGCATAGAGGAGCTTGGTAGGTATAAGCGTTTCTGGAAATGTGGGAGGCGGCTGTCTTCCATCCACAGGGGCCCCTGGAAGACCAATATATGTAATTGATCTGGTTTCATGGATTTTCTGACTTCATCCTGTAGTGTAGTTAGAGAAGATGGAGTAATGCTCGTAATCCCCAACAACTTTTCTTCTGGAATTATCGCTACCGGCGTGGGTTTTGCATACACATATTCCCCTTCGGCATCCCAGCCAATTCCGGATAGCGCATCAGCTTTTCCATTTTGCACTCCAGGGCGGTAAACCCACCTTAACTGGCGAGAAGATTGTGCTTTGGCTATATGTAGGAACAAGTTGCGATGATCAGTAAGCACTGTGATAGTGTGGCGCGCTTCGAGGAGGTGATGCTGCCATTTCTTGATGGCGGCTTTGATGGCAAGCAACTCCTTATCGGTCACTGCAAAATTCAGTTCCGCTGGGCTGAACTTCTTGGACCAGAATGCTAATGGATGCAGTTGGTGGGTTTCTGGATCTCATTGCGACAAGACTGCTCCCATCGCAACGCTAGATGCAGTGGTCTCTACCAAGAATGGGAGTTGGGAGTTCTGGATCCAGGTGCTTAAGTATAGGTGTGGTATTAAACTGGTGTTTGAGCCACACAAAGGCTTGCTCGGCTTCGGTGGTCCAAATGAATGTCTTGTTTTTTTGGAGTAAGGAGGTAATAGGATGGACTATGTTTGAGAAGTCTGAGATGACCCGCCGGTAAAAGTTAGCAAACCCCAGGAAAGTCTGGACTGCTTTTACTGAGGTAGGTGAGGGCCACTGAAGTATTGCTTCTACCCTGCGGTTGTCCATCTGGATCCCTTGTGGAGTCAGGATAAGTCCTAAAAATTCTACTTTGGTCACATGGAAGGCGCATTTCTAAAGTTTTGCATACAAGCGATGTTGAAGCAATTTCTCCAGGACTGCCTTCACGTAGTGTACATGTTCTTCCAATGTTGAAGATTAGATCAATATGTCATCTATATATATCATAGCACAAACGTCCAGCAGTTCCCTCAAGCCATCATTCATGAAAAATTCAAATGCTGCCGGTGCGTTACATAACCCGAATATTGCTTACTGTGTTTTCTCTTCCCAGGTGCTGCGTAATGCTGCAGTGGATCGGAGAGCCCAAATGGAGCTGCAGTGAGTATGTGAGTTTTTGGAGGACTGCAGGATCCCAATTCAGGTAAGCAGGAGTGTCGGATAGAAATGGTAAAGCTGTAGCACGTGGATACAAACTCAGTGGCAAGCATTACACTGCTTGTCAGTCAGACGGGGAAATGCTAAGCACAGGGTGTGGCACAGGGCGGGTTTTTATATCCCTGGGCTACACCCTGCACCACTAGACCACCAAGGATTCTTGAAGCATAGATCGCTTGGGGGCAATCTTGCTCTCGATATGATGTCTTACTCTGGGGTGGAGGCTGCCAGTATGGGCAAACTGTTGTCTATGCCAGCCAGAAACCCTTGATGTCCATATCAGACCCGCATTGCTACACCCTCCCTCACTGTTTTGTGGCTGTGTTCTACTATGGATCATGACAGGTAATCGTGCAGTAACCTTTCCCAAGCAAAAAAAACCCCATATATTTTAAAATGGGTGAGATAGTCAACAAAGGTCTTGCCCTGAATGCAAACATTCTTTGTTTTCCTGGCAGCTATGTAGAATTCTTATGGGATCTAGATCCCCCTCAAGCAAAAAACATCTAAATGCCTAGCCACATTTGCATAGCCTTGATCCAATAACTCATATGAAAAAAAGAACGAAATAAAAATCTGCATGCTCTGAAGCTTGCAGGGTTAGATAAAAACACTCTGGAAGGAAAAAAGACAGCGCTCCAAAATGTGTACCATTATTGGTCCTGCACCCACAATACAACCTGTAACATCAGGGATGGTCAAATCATGCTCCAAGCCCTATTCACCACGCAAACCAGGATTGTTTGGTTATGAATCAATGGCCAAAGCACAACCCAGAACTTGTTGGAAACAACCACAATTGCTGGTGATACAATAGTGGATTTTTTTTCAGAGACCGATATCATTCCAAGTCAAGATCTGACAACCTGTACAAAAGGAATTACATGGTATCTGACTATATCCATTGAAGGAATAGAGTGTCTCATTATCAAATCTTCTAGATCCAGAGCCTCTGGCGCCAATGGCCTAACTCTTGCAATTTTAAAAGCAGACCCCAGTACTTGGTCTAAGATCCTCTATGGCCTTTTTCAAAATATCCTACACACATCAACCATACATGATTCATGCCATCATGCCATTATCCTTCCTATCCATAAAAAGGCGGCAGAATGGACCCTTCAAACTATCGACCTATAGCACTACTTGACTGCAATAGTAAAATCTTTGCAAGTCTAGTCTTAAAAGATCTCACAATATGGGCCAATAGTGTATCAATTCTCACCAAACAACAAACCTGCTTCCAGAATGGCCTCTTTACCACACTTTCGGGTCAATTCATAGAATTCAGTGCAGAAGTGGCACACGCGCCTGGCACAGAGAGGGAGCGTGCGCCACGCCTGCACCAGGCGCAGCGCAAAACAGCATTTTGGCGCACCATTTATTCATGGATTTCCCGAGCCATTTACAGCTGTGGCCCAGCAGCGCCAGTAACGCCCCCAAAAACACCCATTGCACCAGAAAAAGCCATAGAAACTACCAATATGGCACAACGGGCTGCGCTAACCCTCGACCAGCATACAGCCCCCTTACACTGTATTCACATGAAAAACAGCACGTACCCCGCTTGCGTGAAAATGTGCTTGCGCACCCCCTTGAAAACGCCACCATCCAAATCGTGTGAAAAAGGCCTACCGTAACCGCTTCAATATGTGTACCCCGCTAGCGCTAGCCAAACTGCATGACTACTCCTCGCGCACACCCTTGAATACGCGTACCCTGCTCGCACCAGCCAAAACACGTGAAAATCTACCTGCGCACCCCCTTGAATACACGTACCCGTAGAGCTAGCCAAAACACGTCAAAATCTACCTGCGCACCCCCTTGAATACGCGTACTCTGCTCGCACAAATGAAATCGTGTGAAAAGCTCCTCATGTACCCCGCTCGTGCTTGCCGAATCACGTGAAACATGCCTTGCGTGCTGGCAGCACCCACAAACACACCCTGCAGGCAGCCCACACCACAAGGGACCTCCCCCATCACACATGACCATGCCCACAGGCAGCCCACACTACAAGGGTTCCCCCATCACCCATGACCATGGCTGCAGGCAGCCCACACCACCAGGGACCCCCATCACCTCTGACCATGGCCTCAGACAGCCCACGCCACAAGGGACCCCCATCACCCGTGACCATGGCGACAGGCAGCCCACACCACAAGGGATCCCCCATCACTCGTGACCATAGCCGCAGTCAGCCCACATCACAAGGGATCCCTCCATCACCCGTGACCATGGGCCCAGGCTGCCCACACCACACCACAAGGGATCACCCCATCACCTGTGACCATGGCCACCGGCAGCCCACACCACAATGGACCACCCCATAACCTGTGACCATGGCCGCAAGCAGGCCACACCACAAGAGACCCCCATCACCGTGACCATGACTGCAGGCAGCCCACACCACAAGGGACCCCCCCATCACCCATCACCATGGCCACAGGCAGCCCACACCACAAGGGATGGCCCCATCACCCATGCCAATGGCCGCTTGCAGCCGACACCACAAGGAACCCTTCATCACCTGTGACCATGGCCGGAGGCAGCCCACACCACAAGGGAACCCACCATCACCCTGACCATGCCTGCAGGCAGCCCACATGGCACCAACATCGCATGTAGGCCCCAACTCACACCTTGGCAACCTTCCCCGCTGCGTCCACCTTGGCCTCCCTGGACTCCCTGGCCACCCCAGCCACGTGCCCCACCATACCCAGCCCTGGGACGTCACCCAGCTTTGCCACCCTTAGCTTTTGGTGGCCTCCCAACCATGACACAGATGGACTATTGCCAATGGGAGGTGCACAGAACAATTGTCCTGGGCAATTGTGGTGAAGGTGGGCAGGGTATGTGATGGTAGACACCCTTGTAGTTAGACTCACCCAGCAGCCAAATAGGCTTAGTGTTTTCTGCCCCCCCTAATTCAACAGTGCATATGCCCTTGTAGTTAGACTCACCCAGCAGCCAGATTTCTGTCCACTGTGACGTGCCATGTACCCAGGTAGCATGGAGTTGTGCAGCAGCATGGAGTCGTGTGAGATCTGGCACAGCAAGGGGTGATGAGGTGACTGGCATCTGCAGTTTGTGATACAGTTTTCTGTTCTGGTAGACTGCCTCCACAGCATGCCTGGCCACGAGCTCCACATGTGTGCAGTCCAAAGCACTGATCATGTTTGGCAAGCCCGAGAGGGCATGGAAGGCAATTTTTGTGCCATTGACCTGGTCAGCAGTCCTAGGTAGACTGATGCCGTCTTCAACGTGATGCAGGGGTGCATCAATGACCAGGAACAGGACATGCAAAACACAGGGTTGCAATATCCCATGCAGCTCACCCACAGTATGTTGGTATGTGCCTGTGGCTAGGAAGTGTAGCACAGACACTACCTTGAGCAAGGGGGATGGCTGTGCGGATATTTATCAGGCTGACCAGGTCGTCATGGATCAGGTCCACTATTGAAGTGATGGTGTCCCTATCTAGTACTGGGTGTGGATTTGGCTTTGGCTCAGGTTGAAAGGTGTGGCCCTTAAGCATGGAATTGGTGGCTGCCTGCAGGCTTCCACTTGCTGGACATTGAGGTTTTGCTGGGCGATGATGGCCCTCCTTCTCCTGAAGTGCCTCCGCCGTAACCTCTGCCTCCCTACCTCTTCAAGTAGTAGGCCTACTGGCAGGGCCTCTAGCTCCAGTACTGCTACTCCTAGCCTGGTAGTGTTGTAAGGTATGTGGGGTGTGGGAGTGGTCCTTTTGTGCTGTAGCAGTGCTCATTGGGACCACCTGTGCTGATTTTAGACAACTGTGGCATGTTTCTACACACCTGAGTCTACTTAACGCCTGATCCTCGATGCCAGTGTTTCCGGCATGGATTTCACGCTGCTACTTGCATGTCCATGCTGGTAATTGCATGTGCGTGGAGCTTACTAACGTCATGCTGGTTTCTCAGGCACAGCTGATGCATCTCTCTGCAGATTCCAGCAACGATGTTGCCGGATGCGGTGGGTCACTTGTGATGCCGGTGTTAATGGCTTCATAACTCAGACTATGCCGGTCCAGAAAAAGGTACCGGTACGGTGCTACCAGCAATGCTGTTTCCATAGTGGCATAATTTTAATGAGTACCAATGTTTGTAAAAATAATAAAAATAAAATACAATGTTTAAAAAGTCTTCAAACCAAAGTAGGAGTTCAGTCAGAATATCCACTCAGGCTCTTGCCCAGGAAATGGTCTTTGGTGAAGTAAACCTCCATCGTCTGCAAATGGGACCTCCTTCAGAGTTACATCGTTCTCCCCCTTTATTGGTCCAAGGGGTCTTTGGTCGCATGGTGTCCAGTTCTTACAGGGTCATCCTCAATGACCTCCGGCTGGCTGGAGAATCAGTTAATTTCTAGAGCAAAGAGAAAAAAACAAATTAAGAATCAAATACATCAATCTATTAATTTTTTCCTTTTCACTTGGACACCTGAAATCGAAAAATGAATTTCGCACAAAATGTAGATTATGCACCAAAATATAATGCAATACAGTGAGGACGCCTCTTCATGACCATCTGAAAACAACATGGATTAAGTACAAAAATATAACACAGAACTTTTTCAGGCATATACATCAAACACAACTATTGCTACTAAAGTCGCTTCATTCAAAATCCCAGCTAATCTAATCATTCTCACCCAGTGATACTACATTCCACTTTTCTCATCTTTAAAATTATTTTCTTATACTTTGAAATATTTTACATATTTACCATACCCCTTTCTTTTAGTTATCTACTTATATATTTAGTCTTGTGGTCTCATATTTACATGTATGTACTCACTTGTTTCATCCCTCCTTTCTTCACATATTATATAGATATGCACATTTACTCAGCTGATGTATCTCTCTTTTTGCCCCCTTTACACTCCAAGTTGATATTTTCTAAAATATTTACACCTACCTACCTGCTAAGGTGAGTCTATTTGATATGCAAGTGCTTTATTTCCAGAAAATAACTACATTTCTCACTCCCTGGTTTCTCCAATTTGTTTAGGCCTCTTTACTTCAGGTTTCAGGTGTAAGGGCTTAATCTGGTTAACATGGACAAAATGTTCCACTGTTAACTCTCCCTTTGCTGGCGATTCTGTAGACTACAATCTCAAACGGGCCACACCATGATGCAAGTAATTTGTAGTTTTTATGTTTACTTGTATACCTGGTCACCTACCTCATATTCTCTCACAGATGTTTTCCCATCATAGTATGATTTTGCACTGTCAGTGGCTTTTCCCAAATGTTGCTGTACAAAAGCAAAAGCATATTGCAAATGCTTTCTCAGTTCTTCTACATATTCATGGATTGTGGATGCATTTACAAAGACCTGTTCATTTGTTCTATAAATTAGGTTTAGTGGCAAAACCATTTTCCTACCTGTCAAAATCTCGTGGGGGCTGACATTGTCGATCTAGATGGTGTTGACCTGAAAGCCATTAACACCAAAGGAATTCGTAGATCCCAACTAGATCATGCTGCAGCTACAGACATTAATAACATGTGAACTATTTATTTATTAATCTGTACCCCTCCACCTGAAGAGGAGGACCGGTATGAAATGTGCAACTTCCTTTTCACTCCCAAGATTTGCCACATTTTTGTCATTACTGGATTACTGAAATGACTTCCACAGTAAGATTCTATTCGCTAAACCAAATCTTGAAAAGAAGATATGATTGACTAACAAAGTGGCTGTGGTTTGAGCACCGCAGTCTGGGGCTGGAATACGTTCTACCCATTCGGACATTAAACAAATGACCGTCAGCATATACCTGTTTCCCGTTGCTGACTTTTGCACGGGCCCTACAAAATCGACTTGCAGATCGGACCATGGACGTGTCAAACCTCTTTTCATTAATGGTGCCTTGTGAGTCGGGGAAGCAGGCTGAAACTGTGCTCACACTAAGCATCCCATGGTGTAGAGTTCTACATCCTGTGATATGTGTGGGCAATAGGCATAATCTTTGAAGATTTGCAAAGTTTTCTGGGAACCTATGTGGTTTTTCTGGAAACCTCTGTGGTCTGCAGCTATGGCATTGTGGGCATGATGTAACATCAATCCCCGACATGACAAAGGCACTACCCATTGGATTTGGACTGACACAGATTCCCTAGCCATCAGCCCAGCTTGTAAACTAATACTCTATTCGTTTTTTTAAACAACAACTTCGTCTCCTCTTTCCCTGTGCATTGCTCTTCAGTCAGAGGACTTTGTTCTGCATCTAGCAAGTGGTTGTAAAATGGGCCTAAAATATGATCCTCCTTTTGTGCCTTACTCAAATCTTGATCAGGCGTATGTCAAAACTCTACTGTTCCACGGTTGATCAATTGTTTTGGGAGACTTGGAGCATATTATCTCATCCACCTGGATTTCACCCAGCAGGTGTTCAATGGGAAATAACTCACCCATCACAGCCCCAATTTTGGGTAATTGGTCTGCCTTACTGTTTCCTTCTTTATCTTCCCCTGGTGTTTTCAAATAACAATGTATCTGCCTTCAATTGATGTTGAGGTCATTTTCTGAAGCAGGTTTGACTATAGCTTGAATCATTTTGTCATGTTTAAGTGGTTTCCTGTTATATGGAAACATTATCTCACGTTCCAGCCGTGTAAATAGTCCACAAAACTATTTTGTGCATAATCAGAATTGGTGACTAAAACTATTTCCTTAAGTTTATTTTCTACTGATGTCGATATTGCCCTATAGATGGCGGCCAATTCTGCAGCTTGACTGATTTTGGGGCCTAGTGTCATGCTTACTCTCGTAATGCTATCGCATTTAATCCACCAGTTTCCTTTTCCCGCCACCAGTTCTTTTTCAGACTCACCTTCCACTTGATATGAACATCCATTTACATACACGGTTGGGAGATGCATGTTTTTTCATTGAACGCCTTGCTAAATTCACCTGCATTTATTTTTAATTCTGTGTCTTCAAGATCACAAACATCTGTACAGTCATGTAAATCTGCTAATCCTTGAGCAACTTGGCTCTTATTGTTCTGTCTATATCTCAGCTCCACTGGAAATCCCTGAAGTGCAAATGTCCATGAAGTGGTTCTTGGCTGGACCAAATTCCGTGGTCTGATCCTTTTACTTTGCAAAAATTGCAGAGGCTGGTGATGTGTTTCCCCTTGAATTATGGGAATGTTGTGTTGCCCAGACAGTGGTCATAAACATTTTTTCACATTCACTAAATTTTGTCTATACCTATGAAAATGACTTACTGGCATATGCAATGGTTTTGTTATTTGCATCATGTTTTTGTGTAACACTCCTGACATACTTTGATCTGTGAATCTTATTTCTACAAATAAATCCTGACTTTTATTGGATATGCCAAACATGGCGCTAGACAGCCTTTTTAAAAAAAAAATTAACTTTATTGAGTTTAATAACATAGAATACACAACTTTTACCATATAGTCCAAACACTTCTAAGATGGGTCCTCCCTTTCCCCTGCCCCCTCAACTTACTAACATAACCATATGGTATTCTGTACCAACTTTTATTTCCACTATCCCCCCTCCCCTTTGGAACATCAACCACTTCTATTAATAAGTTTGTATCTTCGTGCACAACCTCGATCATAGCATGCATGGCTAGTACATGTGGATTTTCAAAGACAATGATTGACACTCATTTTAATTCGATGGACATGACAGTATCTTCTGTTGACCTGCCGGTGTATATGCTTATTAGTGAGGTCCTTACCAAATTCTCAGATCAATGCTGAGTCAGCTCATGCTTTATTCCTTCTCAGCTGGTCTCAGTGGCGCAGTGACAACATACTCATTCACAAAGTCATTTCACATCATCTCGTATTGTGCAGCTTTTCCATGGAGGGACGCTGTGATTCTCTCCATTATGTAAATGTTTGTGGCGATGTTAATCCATTCCCGCTTGCTCGGAGGGAATCCAACTTCCCATCTAATTACCAGACAGGCCCTTGCTGCTAGTAGGAGCATGGCAGCTTTCCCAGTTAGCCCCATTGACGCCAACACATGGGGCTGGCAGACTGGAACATTTTAGAAAACCTATCAGGGTCATATCGCCATCTATGGAGGAGTTTGATGGCGTGGAGCTTATATTGGGTGGCTATCGATGCTTGGGCAGCCTCTCTACAGATCTTTGCCCATATATCTGGGTCCAACTCCATGTCATGTCTCATTCCCACCTTTCCCTTAAATGGGCAGTAGACCCCTTCCCCGCCTCTACCAATGCTTTATACATAGCGGAAATCAAATGTTTGCTTTCTATTGTTGTGTGAAGCAGCTTTTCAAAGGGGATGAGGTCTCTTTGTAATGCCTCCTTCCATTCTTTTCTCATGAGTACCCTTTTAGCTGCAGGAAAATACTGATAATTGTGTATTCCTAACGACTCCTCGAGTTCGGTGATTGACAGGAAGTGACCACCTCTCCAGAGCTGTTCCACCCTTTCGAGGCCCGCTTCAAACCATGTTTGGAACCGGTCAAGATTGGGTATCTCTTTGCGGATTCCTGGGGCCCATATGTGGCTCAGTGGTGTGGTTATTCCTCTAAGGTCCATCTACTCCCTCTAGATTTCCCACAGCATGCCCAATATGGAGTGATTTAGGAGTCTTCTGAGCAGTTTATTTCTCGGGACCCATAGCCACTCTGCGACAGTGGCAGTTGCTAGATTGTGGTTATCGAGGTACACCCACTGCAAGTCTGTTCTCCCTCTTAGGTGTGGAAGCATGACTCTTAGTTGGGAAGCTTGATAATATTTCTTGAGGTCAGGGAGCCCTTCTCCTCCCTTTTCTTTAGGTAGGACCAGAGTATTGTACTAAATTCTTGCCTTCTTCCCCTGCCACATGAATTTGCCTTTTTGGTTTCCTTAAAGAATGTCTCTGGAAAGAATGTCTCTGGGAGTCGCACAGGGAGCATTTGAAAAAGGTACAGAAACCTCGGGAGGCAAACCATCTTTACTGTATTGACCCTTCCGACCCATGAAATAGTAAGGTTCTGCTATTTGTGTAAATCTGCCTACAGACTATCACACCAGGATAATTAGCTTCATATAGTGTTTCTAAGTCTTGCGTTAGGTTGATCCCTAAGTACCGAAGGGTGTTGCCACCTAATTCAAGGCCAAGCCCGGCTAATCTGTTGGTGGTATCGGGGGTAGGGTCTTGTAATGGGAATACTATGGATTTGGATCTGTTGATCTAAAACCCTGTGTACTTTCCATATTCTTCTATTATTTGGTTAGCCCTTGGTATCAATGACATAGGGTTCTTTATATGCAAAAGAATAACGTCTGCATATATGGCGACCATATATTCCTTCCCTTTCTCTTGCAGCCCCTCGACTCGATGGTCCGTCCTGAGCGCCTGGGCCAGGGATTCCATGGAGAGTGCAAAAAGTATTGCCGATAAGGGACAGACTTGTCTGGTGCCTCTTTCTAAATAGAACCATTTTGAATACTCTGAATTGGTAACAACCGACGCTTTGGGTGATGTATATACTGCTTTAACTCCCTGTGATACTTCAGATATGTGGTATTGTAAAAATGAGGTCTCAGCCAATAAGCAGTTTGCTTGGACTAAAAGAGAGCCCAATTCTTTTATTAATCACTTCTCAATTATCTTTCTTTAGGTAAACTGGACAAGGATACTGTTATGAAGAGGCTGGCGCAGACAGGTAAGATATATTAAAGGCTTTATTAGTAATTGACAAAGGAAGAAGACCCCCAACATGTAGAGACTCCTCTCCTTCAGCTCTCTCCCCAACTGACCAAATTAGAACTCTCAGATAATCAACCAAGAACATTGTCATCAACATTCCATGACATCATACTTAGATCCAGCACACAGGAGAGAAACATCATGGAGGGCATTCTCCACTTATCTCTGATGAATCACTACAACACATCTTCCCCTTTTTTTTTTTAACTTCATTTATATAACCTAACATCCAATCACACCCATAACTCAAAGGTGTCACGTAGATGACCGCAATAACTCACATAAATTGGTCCAGTCCTCACACACATACTACATATGCCCTCTCTTGACCGCAGCAATCCTCTCTTTATTCCATACTTGCCCTCCAGTCACACGTACGGCCCCTTTCATGACCGCCACAACTCTGACTGGATCCGAATAAAGAGACTCTCCTTTCTTCTTCACAATTCCTTTCTTGATCCTAACCCAATCTCCACACTCTACGCGCAACACCTTCTTACCTCTCTTCAAGTTTTCACGCGCCACCCATTCAGACTTCTTTCTCACCAATGACTTTCTTACTTCATCAATAACCAGATCTGTTTCCCGACTCCTGCCCAGCCACGGCGGACACGCCATGGAATAGGGCTTCCTGCCTCTCATCAGCTCAAACGGGCACAAACCTGTCGTAGAATGAGGCGCCATCCTTAGGGCCCAGATCCTATTCTGTATCACAGCCAACTTGTCCAATCCGCATTCTTCCCCCATGCGAATACTCTCCATCACACACCTATTCATCCTTTCAACTACACCATTGGATTCAGGATGATACAATGAAGTCCTTTTATGACGCACTCCACACTTCCTTAAATAGTTGGTGAAATTTCCACCCACAAATTGGGGACCATTATCCGTCAACAGACTCTCCGGTAGACCTTCATTGGAAAATATCTCCTGCAAAGTTTTTATCATGCTTTCTCCTGTCACATCTCTCACAATTTTAAAATTCACCCACCTGGAGAACAGATCCACCACCAGCACTACGAATTTTCCACATCCATACCCCAATTCCACAGGACCCAGGATATCCATTGCGAGATCACTCCATATCCTGGACGGAAGACCTACGTCCACAAACGGTTGCTTCTTAGCTACCGATCCCTTCCCACTCCTGATACAAAACTGACAATTTTCTAAACAATTTTCTATTTCCCTGTCAAAACCCGGCCACCAATAATCTTCCCTCAATACACTTTTGGTTTTGGTAACTCCTATGTGGCCACTGTGTGCCAACTCTATCACTCTCTTCCTCAATCCAACTGGAACCACAGCCCTTCCCCATCTGAACAATACCCCGCCGATGACCGACAATTCATCCTTCACTTCCCAATACGGCCTCGCGCCTTCCGCTATTTCCACTTTCTTCGGCCATGCAGCAGAAACAACATACGGAACTATTTTATGCATATTCTCATTGCTCCTCATCCCTTCCAACCACTCCTGTTTGGACACTATACCATCTGTGTTGACAAACACCAATTCCATTTCTTCATCTTCCACAACTCCAGAATCACTTACTCTCATCCTCGACAGATTATCAGCCAATACGTTGTCCTTCCCAGGAATGACCTCCATCTTGAAAGAATGTGTTTGCATTCTGGTGACCCATCCTGCCACCCTGCGGGAAACCTTGTCAAGGCCCTTGTTCTCAAATATGGCTTTAAGTGGTTTGTGATCAGTCCGAATTACGAACTCTACACCCCACACAAAGTTTTTGAATCGTTCCGCTGCCCAGAAACATGCCAACGCCTCCTTCTCGAGAACAGAATATCTCACTTCCGCTCCCTTGAGGCCCCTTGATGCATGGGCAATCACTTCCTCAGACCCATCGTCTTGTTTCTGAGATAAAACCGCACCTAAGCCACACTCACTGGCATCCACTGTGATGATGGATGGCTTTCTTGTGTCAAAGCAACCTAAGGGTTGGGCTAAGTTTATCTCTTCTTTTATACCTTTAAATTCCGCCTCGCACTGACTATTCCACGCAAACTCAGCACCTTTCCTCAGAATTTTTCTCATCTCATGCACCTTGTCAGCATAATTTACCACAAATTTCTGGTAAAATTCTGTCATTCCCAAAAAAGAGCGTAATTCACTCTTAACAATCGGTCTTTCTATCCTCTTTATGGCATTCACCATTTCCTCCTTGGGTTTGATACCACTCCCCGACACTTCATGTCCCAAATAGTCCACTTTAGTCACAGCAAATTTGCATTTCTCCTCCTTAAGTGTGATCCCTCTTTCCTCAAATATCTTCAACACCTCATCCAAATTCCTGTCATGCTCCTCCAATGTCACTCCACTCACCAGCACATCATCCTGGAAACAGAAAACACCCTTCACCCCCTTCAACAAACGATCCATAATCTTCTGGAACACTGAAGAAGCGGATGCTAACCCAAAGGGCATCCTCCTGAATTGAAACACACCTTCATGTGTCACAAACGCCGTGACTTTCCTACATCCCTCCTCCAACTCCACTTGATGATAGGCTGACGTCATATCCAATTTAGAAAAGTACTTCCCTCCACCCACCATGGTTAACAATTCACCCATGTTGGGTAGTGGGTGCCTATCCACCAATATACACTTATTCAACTCGCGCATATCAACGCACAACCTCAGATCCCCTGAACTTTTCTTCACAATGACGACCGGGGAAACCCACTCGACCCCCCCTGCTCTTTCAATCACACCTGACTTGAGAAGTTTCTCCAATTCCTTCTTTACCTTGTCCCTTAAGACTAAAGGGACGGGCCTGAGTTTCGCCACGGTGGGAACACTGCCTCTCTTCAACAATATCTGATGCTGAAATCCCTTCACCCTTCCCAACGTCTCATCAAATACCTTCCCATGCTCTCTCACATACTTGCTATATGTCGAACACACTTCCGCTACATGTAAAACTTGATCAGGATGGTTTGGATCCAATCTGATTCCCAAATTCTTTTGCTCTCTCCATCCTAGCAAAGATTGGCCCTTCTTTGTCACATACACCTTCCCCTCACAGCATCGTCCTTTAAATTCAAACTTACTCCAGACATACCCCAGCAAATCAATCTTTTCTTGGTTGTACCCCTCTGGACTTATGTCTGGCACCAATAATGTCGACACTGCCCCTTTCATTTCATCCTCAAATGCGCTTTTGGATATCAAAGTGATCTTTGACCCCGAATCAGCCATCATCGACACTTTACATCCGTTCACTGTCACAACAGTATATGGGCGCTCACAATCATCCGGGATATCATCCCTACCAATAACATTAACAGTGTTAACAATGACATTTTGCAAAGTCATTACAGTGTCATCTTCTGATGACCTCCCTTCTTCCTCTTCATTCACATATAGAACTTTCCTTTGATTCATTTGGCCAAATTGATAATTCTTGCAGCACGTCCCAAAGTGTCCTCTCCTTTTGCACTTACTGCAGATCGCCTTCCGCCCTGGACACACCACTGAAGAAGCAAAATGGGTCGCACTGGCGCATCTATAGCACAATCTCTCATCCTTTTTATCTTCTCTTTGCGTTGATTCTTGATTTCTTCTTTCTTCTACATTGCTCCTCTCCTTCTGTTTGTTTCTTCCCTTCCTCTTGGTCTTCCCTTCATTCACCTTCAATACTTCCGGCTTGGCTTCTTTAGAATCTCCTCCTTCAGCCTTCGATAGCTTGGCTACACATGCCAACGAATGTTCCACACGTTTGGCTAAGTCCAATACCTCGTCCAAATTCGGCTCGTCCTTCAGCCACAGTTCCTCGCGTATCTTATTAGACCGACAATGCGTCATGAATTGATCGCGAATGTGCTCATCAAAACTTCCTTGAAATTTACAGTTTAGAGCCAGATGACGGAGGGCAGTTACATAGTCTTCCACAGACTCCCCCTGGGCTTGCATGCGCATACGGAAATTGTAACGTTCCAAGATCGTGCTTCTTTTTGGATTGAAATGTTTATCTAGTCTTATCAAAGCTGACTCGAAATCATTCAATTCATCCCCGCTTCCATCACTTGTTAAATGAGGGAGAGTCTCAAAAATTCTTTGGCCTTCATAACCCAGAAAATGAAGTAACAACGCTAATTTCCTTTCGCTGGAATATGCCGTTCCCCCGGCCGCCTTCATATAATGCATAAAACCCTTGCGCCATTGGGGCCAAGCAATCTTTGCCGCTCCCGGCGTGGGCATAAATGTGGGTGGTCCAGATATGCCAGGTAAAGCTGCCATGTCTCAGGGTCACAGTTCTATTTCAGAACAGAGTTTTTTTTTTTCTTTTATATGCACTAGTAATTTAAGCCCAGCGCGCTTGCTGTCACAACAGGGTTTTCCTCTTTGATGCAGGGATAACTTTGCTGTCAGGAGCCCCTTTTTGCTTCCACAGTTCACTTTCCACCCACTCAAATGACTCGCAGTAACACTGTGCCCAAAACAGCACTGTATCAGTTGTGGTTTACTCTCTATTACATGTGTTACGGTAGATAAGCTGCCACCTCCTGATGACCTGTCCCTCTATTATGAGGAATACGGTACTTCAGCTCGAACCGTGTTCATTCCTGCTTGAAACACAAACAAATCGTGGGTTGGCCCGTGCAGGGATCCGCGGCGGCGTGACAGAAACATGCACTTACTTGGCAGTGGCCGCAGGGGTATGGTGGCCGCTCAACGCCTGGGACCAGCGGAGCAACCTTCCCCCACGCCGATGACGCCCGGCCAGCACGTCCCCAGACGGCACTTCCACTGGTAGGCGGCCGCCCGATGGCCACGTCGTCCGTCGCACTGGGGGGCCGCTCAACGCACAGAGGATGCGGAGCAGCCCACAGCGACCCGCGACTCCTGCTGGCTGGGGCGGGACCGTCCCCTCTGTTCACACAGGCTCTGGGGCAGCACGGATCGTCCCTCTGCAGGCCACTTCACACCGATGGGCCTCGACGGAGGTCCCGTCGTTCGCGCTAGGGCCCGCTCGACGCACAGATGATGCGGAGCAGCCCACGGCGAATCGCGGCTCCTGCTGGCCGGGGTGGGAGCGCCGCTCCTCTTCGCCGGGCTCTGGGGTCTCTCAGGGTGGGTCTCTCAGCGGCCTTCAGGAGCAAAACAAACACGGCTGGCTGCTGGAGGTCTCCTTTCACCTATCCGCTGTGGCCAAATCATCCCATCCTCGTCGCCATTGTTATGAAGAGGCTGGCGCAGACAGGTAAGATATATTAAAGGCTTTATTAGTAATTGACAAAGGAAGAAGACCCCCAACATGTAGAGACTCCTCTCCTTCAGCTCTCTCCCCAACTGACCAAATTAGAACTCTCAGATAATCAACCAAGAACATTGTCATCAACATTCCATGACATCATACTTAAATCCAACACACAGGAGAGAAACATCATGGAGGGCATTCTCCACTTATCTCTGATGAATCACTACAACACATACGTCTTCTTCACAACTTCCAATCTTCAAGACAGAGTTTGTGTCAGCGACGGAAAAAAACAAACAAGTAAGTTCTTATTGGCTTGAATGTTCATTTATTTATTTCCTCCCCTTTACTGTCTTTATTTCTCTCTTTGGACTCTTTCTAGTTCTTCTTTTATCAGTCATTCATCTGTCTTTTCTGCTCTCAGCCACCTTTAAGTTTGTTTTTTCTACTCTCCGTGCCTTGAATTGCCTTGTCAAGGAATATTGTTTTCACCTCTGTACTGTTATACATTGAGTTCAAATGACATAGCACACTTTCGTTAATGCAGTTGGTTTATGAACGCCTCTGCTGTTAAATAACCTTCAACATCAGCTGACTCGGTGTGTTTGACACCTTATACTGCACTCCCTTTCTTTGAAACTCCTCTCTCCCTCTCTTCCTTTTAGTAGCCCGGCCCTGCGTCTGCTTTTGAGCGGCCGTTGCTTTTCTCACACGTGGCTTCGCCTCTTCAGTCAGACACGAACATTAATTCACTGAAGTCAGCCTCTCTCGCTCCCCTTTGTATCGGAGTTCATACGATCGGCTCTCTGCCCCCTCCGGTAATGAACTTCTCAAAACGTCTCTCCTCCTCTCATTCAGACCACATATACGTTACAGTTTTCCCGCTGTGTAGGATTCGGCTCCTTCACGACACAGCCCTCACTCGATGTTTCCGCTCTGCCTCTTTGCCCTTTCTCCACGACTATCCACCAGAGCTTGCCCTTCTTCTCCTTCGCTTCGGGTTGCCGACTTCGGTCTCTCCCCTTCAGGTCGCACCTCTCCTTACTGCCGAAGCGTAACAGCGCAGCCTCTATAACTTCTGCATAACTAGCGACAACGGTAGCTTTATCTTACTCACTATATGCTTGAGCGCAACGGCGCTGCTCCTCCTGCTTCTACTGGACGACTTGAGTCATCCTTTCTTTAACCAAAAACCCCAACAATTGAAGTCCGCGCAACGGCGTAGGCTTATCCCAGCAGACCCTTGTACTCTTCATGAGCTATTCCTCAATACGCCCAGCTGTAACTGCTGGGATCGACGCTCTCCTCGTCTGCCCTTGTTTCCTAGGAGACCAAAACACAGCTCTGATTAGAGGAAAGTGCATACAGGTGTTACTTCCTTTATCTATAAGCTAGGCTCTAATAGGGCTTCCCCAGTGCATAGAAGCATGTAGAGAGGCATGGACAAAACAGCACATTGTCACACTCCCCTTCTAAATATTGGACCAAGACCCACTTTTTTTAATACGGCCTCCAAAAAGCCCCACTCCACTCTATCAAACGTCTTTTCTGCATCCACGGATAAGAGAGCCGGGTCCCCCGTTGTTTACTTTGATTTGTGAATCAAATGCAGCATCTTGCGCATGGTGTCAGCCCCTTGCCTCCCTAAAATAAATCCCATCTGATCAGATTGTATTAATCGGGCATGTGCACTTCGAGCCTGGCTGTCAGTACTCACACATAGATTTTGGCATTGATATTCAACAGTGAAATCGGGCGGTAGGACCCGAACTGGCTGGGGTTTCTGTCTTCCTTGGGGATTACTGTTATGAGTGCCTCCGAGAAGGGCTCTGGAGCCACTCCCATTTGCAGGATATCATTGAATAACTCCACTATGAAGGGAAGAAGAGAGGACTGTAGGAGTAGCCGTCGTTGCCTGGTGCATTTCCCAGCAGCAGCCACTTCATTGCTTGCTCAATCTCCTCACTTGTAATGGGGGTGTCTACTAGTTCTATGTCACGGAGAGCTGTGGTATATCTATCGCTTGTAGGTATTGCTCTAGCTGCGCTTGCTCCTGTACCATTTCTGATTTATATAAGTCCTCATAAAACTGCAAACCTTTTTGAAATTTTCTTCGGGTCTTTCGTTAACACACCTCCTTCACCTTCTATGCTAACGATCACTCGTTCCGCGCGTTGGCCCCTCAGTCTAGCCACAAGTAAGGCATCTGCATTGTCTCCCTTTTCGTAGTGTTTTTGTATTAGGAACTGCAATTTTCGAGTCACCTGGTCCTCCCCAAGGAGACGAAGCTCCTCTTTTATCTGCCTGGCCTCGGCTATCTTTTCGGCATGCTACTTATTAGAGTTGCGGACAGCGATGTCTAATTGTGCAATCTTATTCCGTAGGCCCGTTTCTATCAACGCCCTTTCCCGTTTCTTTCTCGCCCCTTCTCTTATCAGTATCCTCCTCCATGTCGCCTTCTTGGCTTCCCAAATTATTCTCCTGGGCACATCCCCTGTGTCATTGAGGTCAAAGTATTCCTTTATCCTTTCTCCCATCTCTTCCAGGAACAGATGGTCCTTCCAGAGAGTCACATTACAGCACCATGTCGCTCCCCTGTGTGGGAGAGTCACTAGGTTCATGGCTACAGTGACCATGTCATGATCAAACCACGAGACAGGTACTATCTCCGACATGGTAGCCACTCTCCCCACCTCCTCAGAGAGGTATATATAATCTATTCTAGTAAACGTGGAATGAGGTGCAGCGTAGAAGGTGTATCATTGCTCGTTAGGGTGGAGGACCCTCCAAATATCCCATAGTTTATACGTTTTCATCATCTCTGTCACGCCAGCTCGGCTCCCTTCTGCAGGTTTACGTGATTCCGGGTTGCCAGACTTTCTGTCCAGAACGGGGTGTGCCCACAAATTAAGGTCCCCTCAAGTATCACATGGCCTGTGGCTTCCAGCATTACTTTTGGGATTGTTTGTTATAGAAAGCTGGCTTGCTCTGCATTCAGAGCATACAGCGTGTGCACACTCTCTCGCATATTTTCCCCAACACCACAAGAGCCCTTCCCTCTGTATCTGCCCATGACTTATTGATTTCCAGCTTCAATCCCTTCCTCACTAATATGCCCACCCCCGCTTTCCTCAGGGGGCCAGAGCCCCAATATTCTGTTCCCAATCTGGGGTGTAGAACCATATGTTGTTCTCCTCGCATATATTTGCTCTTTTGTAGGAAAAGCATGTCCAATCGTGCCCTCTTGAATTCCCTGCAGACCAGCGATCTCTTTGTGGATGAGTTCAAGCCCTTTCCGTTGAGTGTCCCAACCCTGAAAGACTTATCACCCAGGAGTTCAGATGTTGACGCCATTCTTTGTATCATGTCTTATTCTCTTCACTCCTTGAGCTCATGCTGTTATCGTTTTCATCGGTTCTCGCTGCGCTCCCCCCACTATTAAAGAGGTGTGTCCAATACCCCACTCTCTCTGCAAAACCCCCACCTCCACCCTTCCCTATCGGCGTCCGATCCCACCAGGTCATCTGTGCCTGGTAGATCTCGGACCACCAGAGGTGTCCGTCCTACTTGCAGCCCCATCTCATGGTATACATCATAACCTTGAGCCCCAAGTTATGCCCCCCCACCCTCCAACTACGGTCGCCAAACAAGTCACTCAACTTCAAAATATCTCACCCTCCACGTATATCTCCATGTCCAGGGTTTTTCGACTGGTAGCGTTCTCACTTCTCCTCTTCGAGTTGCAATCTCTGAACAGCATCCAGCTAAGTTGCTAGTATCCATTGTTATTTGTTCCCTGCTCGAGGAGCAGGCGCTTCAGCATCCTGGTTATATCTCCTTGCCCGTCACATGTTTTTTTTCAAATTTCGTGTGGCGTTTTATCCACACAGGTCTATGCATGTATGACCATGTGGACAGAATATCCATAACGTTATTGAATTCTTTGTTCCATATCCTGGGACGCATTCATTCTCCTGAATTTCCTGGATCCAGTTATTTGCCTCTGCTTCGGGCCTTTAATCCGCCATTCCATATCTTCTGCTCTTTTTCCTTCACAACTTGCTTCTTCTCCCTGCTCACCAAGCAGGTCGATTGTACAGCTCTGAATGACTCAGTTTTGAGCCTGATCACACTCCCTCCCATTCGAATGTTAGTGAGAAGTGATTGATATCCCCAACGATAGCATACGCCCTTCTCCTTGAGCCATCTGGTAAGCGGGCCGCACTTTCTTCTCATGGCTACCGTCAGGTCCGACAGGTTTTGGCATATCGATATTCTCGCCGTATCCTAGATGATCTGAGAGTTGTGCTTGGCCTTTTCCAGGACCCTGGCTTTGTCTGCATAGTTATGGAACTGAGCCAACGCCATCTTTGGCCCACCTGTATCACCCCCAGCTCTGTGTATGCGTTCTATATTGGGCTCATCGATAGAGTCGCCTTCAAACAAAAGTTTCATTAGCGTATGTAGCATCCTTTTCAGGTCTAGATCGGTCTCCCATTCCCGTTCCGGTATGCCGAAGATGCGTATGTTGCTGCGTCGCTCATGATTTTCCATGTCATCCATTTTGAGCGGGATCTCCTCCTCTCTTGCTTCAATGTCTGCTATTCTCTGGTCCATTTGGGTTTCAGGGGAACTCAGCGTGGACTAGTTATGCTCAACCTCCTCAAGTTTTTCCTCCATTTTTTCTGTTCTTAGGGCCTCATCACGACTTTGGCGGTAACTCTTAAATCCGGCGGTCGCGCTATTACTGCCGGATTTAAGGGTGTGCCAAATCAGGACTTCGGCGGATTTCGCCCCAGCTCTTGGCTGGGGGAAATCCGCTGAAAATTTGCGCTCTTACCGCCAGTGGTAAATCCGCCAGAGGTAAGAGCACACATTTTCCCCATTGAGCCCAATGGGGAATGGGGCATTCCCGAACGGGCTCAATGGGGAATGGGGAATTACATTGCCGCCAAACTCGTGATCCGGCGCTATTAGCGCCGGGGAGTTCGGTGGTAGGGCTAATACCGCCGGCAGTAATAACACCGGCGTTACCGCCAAAGTCGTGATCAGGCCCTTAATGTTATTTTGTCGACTTTTCCTCCTATGTCGGCTCTGATGCTTTTCATTTCATTTAGTAGATCTGCCACATCCGCCTTGGTTGCGGCTGCCTCTGCTCCCTGAGTCATCATTCTGGAGGCTGTGGAGACGACCATGTGAGTGTTGTGTGTGGAGAACCTGTATGGGGCAAGCCTCTCCCTGATGTCCATACGATCGTGGCAGCTGTTATTCCTTTCGGGTATTACTTCTATAATACGTCCTCCTTTCGGGCTCTGTTTCAGTGGGTTGTGTTTATGTGGTCACCTCAGCTAGAGAAGAGGGCACACGCCCCAAGATCGGGGTCCCAACCTTCTCGAGGGTGATGTACCACAGTCAGTGTTACATGGGAGGTATTCCATTCTCCAAAAGGGCTCAATTCTAGGAGGAGGTGCCCCCAGGAAGGGCCCCCGGTTTGCTATGCAGAGGTCTATCCTTCTTTTGTCCTCTCGTTGGTTCCGTCGGACAGAGCTCTCAATGTTACTTCACTTTTTCCCCCTCCCTGGTTCAGTCCCAGTTCTTCTTGCGTCATGGAGGGCCCCTCTGACCTTGTGGGACTTAGAGGTCCAGTTGTATTACACTTGGGTGTGTTTACAGTGGGTGTCTCTCGTGTTGCCAGGTGGAACAGGTCGTCACTGCGTAGTGGAGTGTCCTATTAGCTCTTCCTCCGTTACAGTTCTTTTTATGCAGATGTGCGCAAGTACCTGTTGCCTCGCTTTCACCCTACTTCCATGTATCTGTTTGTTAGGTAGTTCAGAACCAAGAGGATGTTGCTGCTATGTCGGGCACGTTCTCAGGTAATTCCAGAGTGATTCCATACTTTGTGGTGCACTTCAGGGCTCTCCCATCCTCTGTGGGTAGGTGGTGTGGCCTTCCCAATTCCCTGTTCCTCTTGAGTACGGCGTGTCACAGGTGCAACGAGCCGTGTGGACTGTCCCTACGGAGATTTGCATATATTATCACTTGCTCTGAATGTATAGTAACCTCTAATTGTGATGTTCTTGTTTACTGCAGATTGGAGCGGTCGCTTGCTATCTGGTGTACTTAAATGTACTGCCTTCCATCGGTGTGCCTTCCTCTAATGTTGGCTCATTCCCTCTTCGTCAGTATGAGCCAATGTTCGGAGGCACCGTGAGAAGGGAAGATGTCCTGCAGTGCCGGCTGTCAAATATTAGAGGGTCTGGGTTTTTGCACCGCTCAGTTATAGGATGGCCCCTGGGCTCTTCACCATCGATGGTTCAACTTTCATATGGGAGAGGGTTCTGGGCAGGCGAAAGCCTCAGGTGTGCGCCGGGTGTCGAACTCTCAGGCTGTGGATGTCGCCAGGCCCAGCCCGTCTGGAGGTCTGCTTACCAGAAGCGGAGCTGCAGTGACACACTTGCGGGCACTCCGATAATGGTGGATTCACAGTCCACATCTGGGGTACGGTAGTGGTTGTTTGCACTTTCTCTGGTAGGCCGCATGTCACAGGGACCTTTATCTTCTCCGCAATCTGCGCTGGCTCAATTGAGTAGTTTTTTGTCCCGGATCCACGGGGTGATCTCTTTGGGGCTGCCTGTTGCTTCCGCCTTTGGGTGTTCTGCCGTGTCGTAGGTGTCTCGGTCTGTTCACACAAAGCGACCGTGCTGACTCGGCCCGCCTGATGTTTCCAAAAGTTCTGTGCGCGTTGCGCAGCTCAACGTCAGGATTTCACTGCTGCTTATCTTGATGAAAACAATTCCGATTTTCTTCAAATCTTCGCTCGAATGATGGTGGGCACCTTCAGCTGCCAAACTCTGGTGTCTTCCGTGACAGGGGGTCCTGCAGCAGGGGCTCAAGCCGCTTTTCAGGGCTGCTGAACGGAGCTCACACAGAGGAACTACTCATCCATGCGCCCCCTGGTGGCCAGTATTAGACAGCCTTTTAACTTGGCCACTGTCTCACTTTGTTCCACTCCCCATTTCCAGTGTGCACCCTGCTGCAGTAACTTCGGTTGTGTAATTAATGCATCATTTTCAATATATTTTCTGTTGTAACTTGTCATTCCTAATAGACTTCTTAAACTTTTCAAATTAGTGGGATCTTCTAGTTTCTGAATTGCTTCCACCTTTTTTATTTGTGGGGTTAACCCATGTTCTGTCACTTCATGACCTAGGAAATGTATTCTTTTTCTGCACCACTGTGCTTTCTCTAGAGATACTTTTGCCACAGCCGTTTGTAGGTATCTGAGTACATGTCTAATTTCATTGAAATTGCACAATTTCATTGATTAGCACATCATCCACATAAACTATTTTTCCTCTTTCAGCTGCATTTGGCAGTGCTTTGCTCAGGTATATCCCAAACTCACTCCACTATTGACATGCCCAAAAGGGGTCTGGGACCATGCATATTGTATTTTGTATGTCTACAGCTGGTGGCACCACCAGTATCCAGCTGTAAGATCCAAGGTGGTAAATACCTTTGATCCATGAACCTGTGCAAGGCTCTGATCTATAAATGGAAGTGGCCATCATGAAGCAGGTACCCTCTTGTTCAATTATCTTAAGTCTGCACACAAACGTCATTGGCCATTGGGTTTTAGCACACCTAATATGGGAGTATTTGATGTACTATGAATAGGCCTAATGATGCCCCTAGATTCTAAATTTTTAATTATTTCAGCAAGACTCCAGATATGCCAGGGGCAACATATATTGTCGCACAAATACTGGCTCACTACCATGTCCTTCTGGTAGTGTGGCAACATGTAAATCAGTCAGCCCACAGTCATAGGCATCTTTGGCAAAAACCTGTTTGAACTAGATAAATATTTTCTACAATTGGCCTTTTTCATCTTCATTTGCGCAAGCATCTGCAGCCTGAATCTGCTCCTCTACCATTTTAGAAAACATTGGGAAATCCGCCAAAGAATGGACTGCTGTGCTTTTCTCTAACCGCATGGCAGTGTATCTTTGGAGGGTAGCTACCCTAAAATATTTTTGAATATTTACCTCCACTTCAATATGCTGCTTTTCTCTTTTATATTCACCTAACTCAAATAGGACAAAGTGGCTGACAGTGAAGCGGTCTGCGGTGTGGTTGCTGTTATGCTTTGTTGTGCTTCTTGCTACTGGCATCGGCGTTGGTCGCCTCTGCTTTCATGACTCTGCCACCCAGTAGTTGGGCCTGACAACAAATATCTCAGGAACCTTCGAAGCGGCCGCAAAGTGGCTGACAAGTGGAGAGTTCTGCGGTGTGGTTGCTGTTCCGCTTTATTGTGCTTCTTGCTACTGGCATTGGCATTGACTGACTGTGCTTTCCTGACGCCGCCCCCTGCAGTTTGGCCTGACAACAAATACCGTGGGAACCCCCGAATCAAACACAAAGTGGTTGACAAGTGGAGAGGTCTGCGGTGTGGTTGCTGTTCTGCTTTATTGGGATTCTTGCTACCGGCTTCGATGTTGGCCGCCTGTGCTTTACTGACTCCAATCCCTGCAGTTGGGCCTGACATCAAATACCACGGAAACCCGCGAAGTGGGCGTGAAGTGGCTAACAAGTGAAGTTGTCTGTGCTGCCTATAATCTTTCTATGATAAATCCCATTATATCTATAGGGCAGACTGGTTTGAGAAGTCAGGGTACCCTTAAGCATCCAAAGACCAAACTATGTGATTGTCTCCTGACACAAACAGACGACAGACTTCACTTAACAATCACTTTACATTCTAATCCAACTGTGTTTCTCTGCAAGAAGACGCCATTGTTGCTGAATTATTAACCAACTTAGGCAATGATGTTCAGCCACCACAGCTATAAAGGAGCAGTCAAGTAAAATCACTGAGTCCACTGTCTCCAATAATTCATACACATAAACAAAATCACCAATGGCTCAGACTGCATTTACTCATTTTTTCAAGAAAACAGTTTCCAGTAACAAAATTAAACCCTGTGAAAAATTGAGAAATGTTGATAAATCTTGCTGAATTGATGGTATGTCAATTATCTAGCACTCCACTTGTTACAGAGACATTTCCCAAAATGGCAAGCCTTTCATTAACTCTTTCTTCAGATCACTTTCCTACTGATTCTCCAACTGCCTTAGCTAACCTGTTAGAGGCAAACAATGGGACTCATGTAACAGAAGAATCTAGGCCCCGTAGTTTCAACAACGACCAAGCTGGCCTACACCATACTTTGTTGGAACTGAATGATAGAATATGCCCGACCTCTCCAACGGTCTCAGCGTTGAATATGGTACTCAGTTAATTTTTCGCATTATACAGCAATTTATATGAGGAAGTGAATGACCATCCATATTTGGACCCAATAGTTCAGAAGTTAGATCTGATGGGAGACATGCTGTGTCCACTCCCATTGCTCTCTCCTGCCCGCTTCCCACAAAAACAAGAAGAGGGGCCTGATTTTATCATTTTGGATGACTCTGTGATCTTGGTTGACTCAACGAGCCGAATTCTGGGTGTTGTGAATGCAACTCTACCCTGACGCTGAAAAGTGATGCCGAAGGAAAAAAACCTTCAGGTAAGCAACTGTGCAACAAACTAAATAATGAAACTGAGGCGCATGATCCTAAGAGTCTTAACAACGAAACATACACTTTGTAAAAAGTAAATGAAGGTTTCAGCAATTATAAAATCTTTCTTTGAGAAAAGAAAAAAGCGAACACTCATGTTGACAAGGATCCTACTTCTACTAATACTGAAACCTTGTCTGAAGGACCTTTGTCAGTGTCCACGTTAACAAAAATGTTCGGTGAATGAAAGCCTTCTGTCGCTATCTTCAGTTGAATTGAGTAAAGAGATTGTTTCACAAACACAAGAATCAAAGGATATAAGTTCTAATGTTTCACCCAATTCAGTTTCTAGCAGCGTACAAACTAATACGCTAACAGATTCATGTACTAAGCCAGCAATTGTGCATTCTTGTTCACAATTAGGTTCCAAAGCTCAAATACAAGGAGAGAAATCAGTGACTGTTGCAATATCCAATACTAAAGTGGATCCGTTACCACAGCCTCTGATGCGATCAACTACCATAACCGCTACGAGTGGGACTCACCAAACTCTTGACACAGCTGGTGAATCAGAGAGAATTGGTGAAACCAGCTGCTTTTGTCAGCCCTGTGACCCAGACAGTGGTGTTCGGCCTGCCCAAGTGAGCGTTAATGCAGATATGCAGTCCTTGCTTGGCAAATTGTATTTTCCTTGAACTGCCATGGTTGACATTTAAAACATTTTTTTATTGTGTATATTAGTTCATAAAAAACATTTTAACACATTACGTACGTCACAAGATGGTTAAAATATACATCGGACATACTAATCACAGTATACAAAACAAGAAAATTATAAATACATAAGTCGAATCATACATATAATTCAATCATTCATACAATGGAATTAAGATTTTTAATGAAAACAAAACAAAGACAACAGATGAATAATAATAAAAGCATTAAGGCAAACTAAGTGTATCATTAAACTTAGCAAAACCCTAACACAACTACTGTGCGTTCATACTGAATTATTCTTACTCCCATTAGAGCATACATGGGGTATAGTACAACTGAAGTGCTGATCAAGTTGGCATTTTTTTTGACAATAACATATTGCTACACATTCCTCCTATACAATTTGGAGGTTGTCCAGTAATCTCACTTCTGTTTCAAATTTGTGTAGCAATATCACTAGATCATCTGTCCTATCGCTGGTAATAGTCCTAATGGCTCTGTGTGCAAAGATAAAACAAAGTATTGCATGATCACTGAACTCATTAAAGTTAACCTGCAACTCCAAAGCTTTTTCTAGAGTTGCATAGTTAACAAACATATAGTCCAGGGTAGAGGTGCAAAGATCACTGCACCATGTCGACCCCATAGGTATATCTGTTTTTACAGTACCATTAACCATTTTTAACTCAATTTCTTCAAAGAATACTTTCCACATTTGATTTTTATTCCTGTTCTTTGCCTTACTCACAGAATCTACATTACCATTCTCATATGTAATCTTTGAGTCTAGATCACCAGCAATTATAAAATCCAATTGATCCCCAGCAAAGTACCTGCTAGTAATTAGCTCAAAGATGGTGCTCTGGATACCCAAAGTAAATTAATCCCCTGGAGGGTCATATACATTGATTATCATTTGCCACCAGCGGTAACCAATCCCCCATAGGGTCTACCTTTCATCCCCCTCCTGGTATCACATCCATAAGATGTATAGCCGTCAAAAAAGGATGATGCCATGAGCCAAGTCTCTTGGAGAAGTATAATGTCCGCCATGGATATTAGACTCAGAGATCTATCCTTCTTGAAGAGATGTTTATGACCTCTTGTGTTCCTGGTAATGATTTTGGGGGTCACTCAATTGTTAGCCATCATTAGGGGGAGAAATGAACAGAGGTATTCCCAGTGGGCTCTTACATTAGGGTCAATCACATTACCTGATTCTAGTTTTTCCATACTGCACACCTACTAGCCACCTTTTGATTATGGTTATTGATATTCTGTTTGATTGTATTGGCTTGACTGCTCACACAGTCACAATCCAATTCATAACCCCTATTCACATGTTCTCCAGAGTGAGACCTAATCACGTCCACCACCTCTTCAGCATGGCAGTGTACTGTGGTTATCACATTGTCACATAGTTCAACACATTTAAGGTCCTCAGATTTAATCAGCCTTAGTGGCAAAAGCTTGTTAAGAATTTCCAACAGTCGACTTCCGTTGATACATTTCCTTCTACCTTTAGTAGTACCCCTGATGTTAAATGATTGAAGTGGAAGAACGCTATTTCTTCTTCCACCAACATCAATTATATTTCGTTTAGTGGGTTTAGGAGTAGGCATCACTTCTCTTATTGTTTCTTCAGATTCATAGTCAGATTCACACACAGAAGTATCAATTGAAATTGCACTGCCATTCAAAGAAGATTTAGAGCTCTCAAACAAGGTTTCCAGGATGTCTTCTTCTACCTCCGGTGTGTCTTTAGCCTCTTTAGGTTTTCCTGTGTTCCTCCAAAGAGCCAGTTAGTGAGATTTCCTGTTTTAGAAGCCACCCTCTTGCCTCTTCTGGCAGCTTTTTTCCTAGATCTCTTTGTCAAACGTTTATTATTCAGGGATTTTACTACACCCCCCTCTTCACCACAATCCCCTGCTGCCTTGGCGATGGGTCTCTCATTATTAGTCATTGTTTTCTTCCTCCTCCTTTCTCTATATGATAATTGAGCATCTTCTTTTCCTCCATCATTATCACTACCCAGTAAAATCTAAACTTTTGTTGATTCCAGATTTTCAGGTAAACTGGGCTCATTATCTTTTGTAGGGCGATCCGTCGCTTTCATGCCTAAAGTTGATGGACCAATACGACCAAACGACTGAGTATTGGGACTACCCTTTCCCAATCCAGCCAAGAGCACCACATTGATTTGAACCTGACATGCAATATTATATGAGAGTTTTAGCAAGATTTTGAGAGAAAAACATGTTGCTTCATAATGAGCTTCTTTTTCTTTAAGCTTTTCCCCAAACAAGGTTTCCCATGTTTCCCTCTCTTTCCTAGAGTTGTTAAGATCTTGATCGTTGGAGAAATTAGATGTTTCATCATTTAATCCAGTGAGCCGGGGTGTGCACGAGAGACGAGTAGAAACTGAAGTATGGTTCTCATTTCCAAGACCAGATTAATCTCTAGCACTTCTTAGGGTATTTGATGCAGATTTTACAGAATTCTCTGCTGCCACTTTTTCCAAGTTGATAATTTGACCTTCAAGGCAATACCAGAGGTGAAGGAGTGAATTATTATTATCAAGTTCGGCTGTTATACAGGTAGCCTCCTCAACCAACATTGCTGATTCAGCTGGTTTGCTATGTATCTCAATGGGGACAATGGCGACTCCTGGCCTCCACAAGAAATCAGTAATTTTTGAAGTGGCAGAGGCTATATGTGAATCAGCCTCTTCCTGCACTTGCACCAATTTGTTGTTTCCCTTTGTCTTGGCATTTGATTTCTGCTTATTTCTTCATTGCATGATTGCCAAAACAAGGAAGCACCAGTAACTCTATCAGCTAGACCAATATCACAACTTATTGGTTTATCTACTTTGATTCTACCCATCTGGGTAATCACAAGAACAGGGGTAGTTCAAAGACTTAATAGGCCGCAGTCACCAGCCCCGAGTTACACGTATATCAAAGTGTGTAGGTAGAATACCTTTTGTGCAACCAGACACTCGTTCTATAATTGTATCAGAGCACGGTTACACTAGCAAATAGTGCTAAGTAAGGACGGCTCAAAGACTAGTTTAGTCCACAGTCGCCGTACTTGTATTGTAGTGCAGGTTAACCTTAGA
The DNA here is from genome assembly GCF_040938575.1 of Ambystoma mexicanum. Taxonomy (NCBI): domain Eukaryota; kingdom Metazoa; phylum Chordata; class Amphibia; order Caudata; family Ambystomatidae; genus Ambystoma; species Ambystoma mexicanum. The sequence continues at coordinate 1,358,341,707 of NC_090922.1, read as the reverse complement.
CCATTATATAAAGAGAATTCCACACTAGTTTTTCCACATTCCAGCAATTGTCTAAGCTACCAGAAGAACATTAAGATCCTTATTTTGCAGATCAGGTACGTGGTTTCACAGACTAGGGTCAAAACCAATTATATGTAATAGTACATTTCCAAAGTATGGCTACATGAGAGGAGCTGCAGCTACACGTCGGTTTGGTGCTGGTGCCTGTGCCTTTAACTTTTTGGAAGAGACTACCTTTTAAAACCGTCATCCCATGCAGAGCGCAGCGTGGAGTACGGTGCTGAGTACAGTCAGCCCCAGTCCCTGTGTGGAAAGCTACCTGAGAGGAGCTGCAGCTACACCTCCGTTTGGTGCTGGTGCCTGTGCCTTTAACTTTTGTAAGAGACTACCTTTAAATACTGTCTTCCCGCGCGGAGCGCGGCTCGGAGTACGGTGCTGAGTACAGTCAGCCCCAGTCCCTACGTGGAATGCTACCTGAGAGGAGCTACAGCTACACGTCCGTTTGGTGCTGGTGCCTGTGTCTTTAACTTTTTGGAAGAGACTACCTTTAAAAACCATCTTCCCTCGTGGAGCGCGGCGTGGAGTACAGTCAGCCCCAGTCTGCCTCCAGGAAGCCGGATGGAACATCAGACCAGCGCTGCGGTCCTCAAACAAGAAATAGACTGCTACAACATCGGCGGCAACATTTAAAGGTCTCACAGTAAAAGGTAAGCGCGTTGCTTGCCTTACCCGGTGTCCAAATACAAAGTGTATCAATGCCGGATATGTCAGCTGGAGGCTCTTGTAGAGTGCCGCCGCTTGCTGCTCGGGCTTTATCCGCATCAACTTTAAAAATGGGAAGGCCATTTGAAAGTATGTCTACTGTTGAAGCAATCAGCGCCCAGCTTCCCCCTCTTCCACATAAAAGCGCAGAAAAACCGTCTGTTGTTATCTCAAATCAGAATCTGTGCAGACTGCCTCTTTCATCCGTTTATATGAATGCCTCTGATGTCCCCCTTGCATTTGACATCACCGACTCTGAGCTTCTTGAAATGCGGTTACCAGTTGAAGATCAAGCAATCACTCAAGAAGATCTGACCGGCAGTCACAAACAACTTGCAAATGCTGCACATGGGCCTTGTGATAAACAACGAGAGGAACATTCTGTTTTACCATCCCCGGTTAAAGCCACAGTAGACAAGAGTCTGTCGGAAAATGACAATCAACCCAGCTTGGCTCAGTCTTTAAAAGGAGGACAAACAAAAATTACCTTACATCCGCACAGACCCGGAATCGGCGCAGCCGGCAACAACTGTACCACTTGTCAACGTGGGTCACAAAGATGGCGCCACCAAAGCCGAGTTGAGTGTTTACAAAAGAAAATTGATTGAGGCTCGAAAAGTCAGCTTTACAAAATGAGTGCCCTAGCCCCTTGGTGGGATATGATGTTACGGCTCGAGTAGCCCGATTAATGGAATGGCTGAAAGCCAATTTCATACAAATGCGGGAACGTCTCAATACAAGTTTTATTCAAAAACTTGCTAGTAAACCTGAAAATGGACAGCAAGTAAGCACTACTAAGAAAGAGGCTTACCACCATAACAGGAAAACATCTAATAGTAATAGCCCGTTTTCAGAGCCAGTCTGCATAAATCTTGATTTATCGTATTGCAGGCACGATGAAACCAACACCCTCAAGGAGATTCGAAAAGTAGCTGATACATCAAAGATAAGGGTTGCAAATGCAGAACCTCGTCCTTGCTCTAATCCATTAGCACCTGAAAAATTAACAGCAGATGGAGTAAATAATAAAGGAAACATTTCAATAGCGGCGGGGTTGCAAATCCACAACAACGTGCTAGCAGCCACATCTATCGCATTACTCCGCTTTATGAAACTTTACAAGTCCCTGAATGATGCAGTCCATGATCACAGTTCTCTATTGGTCACTGGTAACTAAAAACTGTTAGCTTTGGAAAATGTTAACGAACATATTGTACAAAGACTGGATCACGAAGCAGCCTCCTCATGTCAATGGCAGTCGCGTCTTAATGAAATAACAAAACGCGAAGCACATGAAAAAGTTGATCTCAATGAAGCAGTCCTTGAATGCACAAAGTGGTTAAGACACAATGCATCCGTACAACCGCGAGGCTGTTCAACGACCATAAACAGTGTTGGCAATGCCGACAGCACTACATCATCAAATTAAGTTCCCTGTAATCTACCAAGGAAACAAAATGCTTCTTACTCAGTGCCCCCAAGTAATGAAAACCCAGGTGACAGCATTACCATCATTCCTGAAAGTAATGGCAGAACTAAGGCAAAAAAGATGCAATCAGTTAACAATTTGAAAGCCCCGGCGCGGGTGGTTGAAGCAGCATCAGTCGCCCAGAAGATTATAGTTGGCAGTAATGACCAGTCCGCAGAAACAGATTTAACTTCGAAATGCCAAAATGGGGCGGCACAATCAGAACCTGGAACTAGATTACCAAGCCCTCAAATGGGGGATAGTGCCTATGCACCACATAAAGCCTCTTTTGGAATCTTTACTGGCACGGCCAAATCAATCAAATCAGCTAGTAAAAATGCTGCCGGACCTCACGAAAAAAAAACAAATTAATGAAAAATGCCAAGGCCGGGCTGCACAAAAACGTGCACGTTCCAACGAAGCGAAGAAATTAATTTGCAATTTAACTACACCTCAGTGACTAGAAATGGCCAGTAAAAGTGGATCTGCTGTTGGACAACCCCAGCTGAAGCACATAACGAGAATCGACGGAGCGGCTGTGGCCTCATTGACAAATCAAAAGATCGAGAGAAGACACCGTGACATCCGAGGACCTAAGCGACTACTCTTCGACAGATTTGTGTAATCTTTCAGCTTATTCTGAAGAAGTCGGCGGTTTTGCTGATAAGTCCTCATGAAAATTCTTCTAAGATCACTACAAGTAAGTCTATCAAACTTGGCGTCCGCCAAGCAGAACCATCAAAAATTACTGAAATATCAGATGACAGAGCAGTTTCTGCTTCGGCCGATCGCCAAACTCATCCGCAAAGAAATATAATCTCAAATACGGACAACATTGTTCTGAAGCTAAATCTGAAACAGATATCGACCCAACAACAAAAACATATTCACCGCCGATTGGAAGTTGGCAAGTCTTTGCATGGGTTTTCCAACTCAGGCCTATGGAAAGTCAAGCTGGAGAACATCTTGGAGGAGAAGAATGAGATAAATTTGAATCGGTCGAATGTCATGAAGTTACTGCACTGTATTCCGGCTTTGCGAAACACTAGATCCGACGACATAACAGTTGTCGAATACAAATCTGAATCCAGATCTGATTGGGTGATCTTACACATGAAATCGAAGTTTCTTGCCAAGCCTTTAATCGACTCCAAAGATGAGTTATTATTCTTTGGCTTCGATTTGACATTGTATGACGATCGATCGACAAATCAGGTCTCGGACAACTGGAACCACCCACGCGTTTCTGCAAATGAGCAAAAAAGAGACGAACTGTGGAAGCACCTTAAGCAACACTCAAAAAGCCATGCTGACACAAAGTTGAAGGCCACGCTTCAAAAAAGTATTCATCATTAAGACCGGGAGAATGAAAACAAATAATTAGCACATGTCCGGGCCAAGTGGCTCGACCTAGTTGCTAACGTCATGGAATACAAGATATTTTGTCCATTTGTTTCAGGATGTTTGCCCACTGGAAATCACAAACCTAATAATTTCTCTTCAAGAAACATACTTGCGTGATATACCTACTTGTGACGGCTACTCGATCTTCCTAAACGCAGCAGGAAAAAACCTATTTGGCCGTCCATTTTCAGGGATAATCACAATGATTAAAAACTCATGTGGTTGGTAAGTGATAAGTTCTGCAAACCCAAATTTATTTGTGCAAGTTTTGATTTTGCAAAGCAATCATAAACCGTTCAAGAAGAATAAAGAACTTGTGATCATAAACACATATTGGAATCCAGCAATGATCAACGAGTCGGCGTACATAACATCAATAACAGCACAAATCGACGCTTGCCTTCTATCCTTTGACGAGCCATTCATCCTGGTGTGTGGAGATTTGAACTACTCATGGTTTAATAATTTAAAAGATCGGCTGACGTTTTATGATTTTAATATTCCCACTGAATGGTCAGATCGAGGTCAGAAATGGGAATATGAACTATCTTTACTCAAATGTCAAATGCTAAAAGGTTGTACAAAGGGAGACATTCCGGCTGTTGCCACTTGGCATCGTGGGCCCTCAAAAAAGACATTAGACAACATATGGGCATCAAAAAATCCACACCCTTACATCACTGAATGAACAACATGGAAGATGTTAAGAAGCGATCACAACTCTCTAGTGTTATCTTGGATATGGTCCAATGATAAAATCCATGTAAGCTACAAAACACCATTAAGTATCAACGGTGTTCTGAATAGACTTCGGACAAATGGCAATCAGATTAACACGCTGACCACAAATGTTATCCGACAGGACTCCAAGAACATTCAGTCGGAGTATGTGCCCCTGTTAACGCAGTTTATAAAAAGACCCCAAAAAGATAAGTTTGAAGCAGTTAATCACAAACACCACTTCAGTGCTAAATTAAGAGAAGCAAAAAAACTGCTACAAAAAGATCTACATATCCTAAAAAAAAAACTGAAGGGGTCAACAAAAAACTCCTGATGAATAAGCACTGTCAACTTTATTGTAACTGGGTGAGATCATTCAATACAATCCGTGATCAAGAACAAGCAGAATTGAAGTTAATTTTGATCCTCCAAAAAGACAGCAGAAATATATGGGAGATTATTAATATCGGTCACATAAACCAAGTCTTCGCGCTTTCAAATGGAGTGAACGCTGCACACTGGGTGAAACACTACTCTGCTGTCTTTAATACACAAAGACATGTTGAAAGTTCTGATTTAACATTGACGACTTCTAACGGGAAACAACGAAAAGGCGATGCAATCGAAAAAGCTTTTCAAGAGCTAAAGAACTCAAGAGCCGCCGGCCCAGACGGAATATCAAACATGATGTTAAAAGCAAATAAGGCAAACTGGGCAGCGTTTATCAAAGCATTGTTCGAGCAGATAGCCTTCACAAAAGTGATTCCAATCTCATGGGAAAGCGCTGTGCTGGTACCGGTGTTCAAACAGGGTAACCACGAGGACCTGTCAAACTACCACCCCATAGCGCTCCATGATACGATAGGAAAAATATTTGCCACCTTTCTTCAAGAAAAACTCACAAGGTTGGCAGAAGGAGCAAACATAATGGACATCTTTTATGGGGCAAATTGAAAGCTTGGGGCTGTCCAGTTGAGTTGATGCAACCACTGATGGCCCTGTACTTGAATACCACGATTCAAGTACAGTTGAATGCGCAAGGAGATCTAACTGAAGAAATAAAAACACAAAAAGGGGTGAAAAGTGCTGCCCGTTGGCAGTGCTGTTGTTCAAACTTTTTATTTCGGATCTTCCAGCAGCATTACTCGATGTGAATACTTTTCCTCCTAAAGTCAACAGCCATCCTTTAAGCTGTGTCATCTATGCAGACGATGTAGTTCTGCTTGACTCGACGGAAATTGGGCTCCAAACCAACTTGAGATAAACGCAAAGAAATCAAAAATAATCTCTTTGTGCCCTAAAACTCAAAAAAGAAAGAAAACCTTTAAGTGGTGGGTAAACAACGAGGCCCTGACCCAGACCGACAGCATTTGCTACCTTGGAGTAATATTCAGCACCTCAATAAGAGAGTGGAGCTGAATGCACGACCCGTCATCCCGAATGAAGATGTTTGCGCTTCAAGGAGCTAAATTACATGCAATGTATGGTAAGTTCACATTGTCGCCAGTAATAACATTCTATCTCTAAAAAGTGATTCCAGCAATATCCTTTGGAAGCGAAGCAAGTTGGAACATCGATGCAGGTTTCTGGTGCTGACTTGAGGGGCTATTTTGGCGTAAGGTCCTCAAATTACCACAAAATGTTTCAGTCGTTACTATTCATCACAAACTTTGCTTAGACTCTTTGTACTCTACAGTGCTTTGGAAATCGATCTCTGCAAAGCGCAAAATGCGCCTCACCCCAGTAGCAAAGCCTTATCTGATTTTAAACAAGAAGAGTAAAGATTCATCAGCCAGCTTACTAAACAGTTGGGAAGACAGCTTGTTATTGATATTAAGAGAGGCAGACGTGAGCATGCTACAACTTCTGCAAATGGCACAAATTGCACAAAAAAAGTTCCAACGATGGAACTGGATTGTAAACATCGAACAGCGAAGCAAGTTGGCAGCTGCAATAGACTTCAGGACCTTGATTCAAAAAATGGGTGTACTCCCAAAATACTTGTTCAGATTTCCTTTGCTGTACCATCGCGACCAATTTCTAAGATTTTATTTAAATCTTTACAAGACAAAGGAGGTCTTGTTGTGGAGAAACGATTCTACTAAGAAGTCAAACTAGCGCCGATACTGTATGATTGCTCCAGAATTCATAAAACCTAGTGACTGAGTGTCATAAAATTGCGGTCCAGTGTTCGTTACATTTAGCCGAGTTTGCACCAAAAAAAGGGCAACATGAATGAATGGTGGAGTTACCTCACTACTGGAACACATGTTCAATTAATCTGTGCTACCATTAATTCTATGGACATGATCCTACCCAACAAATAATAGCACTTGTGGTAGAATTTCTTCTTCTTTGTTTTTTGCTCATTTGTATGATTACCTTTTTTACTTTTGGTTTTTAAATGGAAACAAGTTGAGCAAAAAAATCTGTAGAGGAATTTGTTGGAGATGATAAAAATAGTTTGATTTCTTTTTCTAAACTAACTGTCAATAAAAAAAGTATCTACTATTTTACAATAATACACTTCCACCAATGTTATCGTTGTTTTAACTGAAGCACCATACATTCACAGTATTTGACTTAGCAAGATGAGCAACGGAAACTAAATCCTCTGTGAATGTTTCCAAAATAGTTGGTGCTTATATTACTAATGATATACCCTTACTCAGGTTTGCTTGTAAGCTACTCTCCACTTCAGAGGCAAAGCCAGGAATCCTAGGAGCCCAAAAAACCAGGAGGTCCCCCTCGCGGGATGGGTCAAACCTGTATTTATTCCCCAAAGACAACAAAAGGCGAGGCGAGGTTCCAGCAGCCGGCTCCAGCAGCGAGGCTCCAGCAGCAGTTCCGGCAATAGCACGCCATGGTAATTCGAATACAAAGAATATGAGGAAAGGACCACAGTCAACGTGCTAAAACACATGAGTCAAGCCGCACCAATGCTGCACAATGCTTCGGAGGCTGCTTCCGACTCAGCAATCCTAGAACAGTCACTCTGGCAGGCTGGTTGACACTTTATCATTTCTAAGGAACCATGTCAGGCTGATGGTTCTGATAACTGATCTGCTATGGGATTAGGGATTTGGGTGGTTAATCACCAGCAAGGCTCAAATTCTACATTAAGTGCCTCTAACAGGCAGGTATCATTAGCCTGCAGTGTGCTGCGTGGAGCAAAATGTGGGGATTCATCTCTCAACTACCACTCTAGAGCAACACCCACTGACTTTTCTCTTCCTCTTCTCGCTGTTTCTCTTTTCTATTCACATGAAAGAGCTAATGAATTATCAACTGATAACCGCACTCCTCTGCGACTTGCACATTTGCTGCCACCCTAGTAAAAATGACACAAATAAATTGTATATGTCTCGTCAACTTCGTGGGGACTTGCAAGTATGCCTAAGCAGAACTAATGTACTAACTATTTTTGAAGAAATCGCCTCTTTTGCCATTGAAAGAATCAGTTTTCCCAATCGATTACAATCAGACAAATATGTTATCCATTTCTATTCACGTTTAGTTATGGGTTTAGTCCTAGTTCAAAAGGCCAAACTTGAAGGATTTGGTTTCAGTGTCCAAACTTGTAACAAGCAAAAGTGTATACAAAATGAAATAGATGATTCTGCAAACAAATAAAACCCTCGAGAAGAAAGATCGGGGGTTAAAAATTATAGAATGTGGACAAATGGTGATAGAACAGATCAAAAACAAGTTCATTGTGGTGCCACCTCAGTACAATGGGCTAGAAAACGTAGCTAACGAAGGGCGGCAAGCGGGTGATGCTGAAACCCTTTCTATCAAATGTGTTAGCTGGAACACTTAAGGGTTTGTACATTTGTATGAGACTATTGAGGCATGTCTTACCTGAATATGAATACACTAATGTTTTTTCAAGAAACCTGGCTGATTATCTGCCCTCAAATAGATGGCTATTAGCTTTTTCCTTAAGCTACTACAACTGTGGTCACAGATAGACTTTCCGGTGGACTAATCATTGCTATTCGAACTGGCCATGGTTTGATGGTTACTAAAGTTGCTAATACGCAGTTGGGGATTTCAGCAGTTGAGATGAATCTTGGTATACTAGATTCACTGATACTCCTAGTTAACATATATCGGCACAAAGGAATTGCTGACCTTGATCAGTTTCTAAAGAATTTAGAAAGTTGGATACTTCAATAGAAAACATTAAATAGAGGGGGTCGCATTTTAGTAGCTGCTGACTTCAATGCTGATTGTCCAAATACTCTTCCTGAGGATGATTTTTGTATAGTCACAGCTGATTTTCTCCCTAAGGTTGCTAAGACATCAGATTGTCTGAACTAGGTCCTAATTATGCGAGGGCTAAAGTTGTTTATGGTTAATCACGTAAACCCTGTCACAGGCAAAAGTGTACCAACATGGCATAGAGGGTCGAGTTATATGACCTTCGACTACATACTCGTCGATAGATCACTAATTAATGTTTGTGCTGAATTTTCAATGTTAGAAAACACATGGAGTGACCATAATATGGTAAGGAGAAATGTCAATGTATCTTAAGCTAAGGTCAATACCAATGGGCCTACCAATTTTTGTCTTGGAGTTGAGAATCATGCAGAAAATCTCTTGATATTTTTATCAAAAATATTGCCAAATGGTCCAATGAAAATTAGAGATAAACCTGGTGAACAACAACACCAATATAATGAACAACTTGCCAAATGGGACATACCTTCTGGTCTTTTGAAACTAATAATTTGTTTATATTCAAATATTGGTATTTGTGGTCGACTAAATCAAGCTGGAAATCTGTCACGCAGAGTTGTCACACATCAAGGCCTTAATCAGGGCTGTATTTTAGCTTCCTTTTCTCTTTAATGTATATGTGTCCGACATTGCCGTGTGTCTGGATACGGCAGCGCTAATTCCCCCTAACTTTGGTATTATAAAAACCTCATGATTACCTACGCTGACGACTTTTTGCTTTTTGATCAAGCAAAGATAGGGATGCATAGACTGTTGTTAGCATTCACTAACTATGCAAAGGAGAATGCGTTGGTGATGAATTCAGAAAAGACAAAAATGCTGCTATTGTCCAGAGGTAGAAAACATGATGCGGTACATGGTTACTTTAGTCAAAAGAACTGGAAGTTGTCTCTAGCTTGATATATCTAGGCTTTCACTTCTCCTCAAAACCTAACTTTGGAGCTACTCAGAGATTGGTGATTTGGAACGATAACAATGTAACTAGTCAACTAAGTCTTACTGACAGACGATATGGACGTTTTTCCATTAGAGCAACCATCCAATTTTACAAAGCAAAGGTAATACCAAAGCTAATATATGGGCTGGAGCCATGGCCAAACAAATCTCAAAAAATTGGCTAGATATTATAGAAGGTAAGATTTGGAGACAGATGTTGCGAGTTCCGAATTGGGTACCTGTTGCTGCCATGTGATTTGAATTAGGGCTAGCTTCGCTAAAAGTCCATGTCCAATGGCAGGTCTTGTTATTATACCCTACAGTTCTGACAGCTGATTAGGGTACTCTCTGCCCTGAAGAGTGTGAGATTTGCCTGCTACAATCTGAACTAGATTCTGGTGGATTTGTATCCAGGTTGAAATTCACCTGTGAAGCAATACTTCTTTATTTAAATTTGAAGTTGAATTTCTCCAATGTATGCCCAGCAAGGCGAAAATATGCTTTGTATGATCAAGATTGGATAAACACGACTGACAGACTGCACGGTTTTGCTTCTTTGCAATATCTGTCTCACAAACATAAATGAAGAGGTGTTATTGCACCCTATCTTCTAATCTTCCCTAGTAGATACTATAGATTTATGAAATTACATTTTCGGTGGAATGTATTTCATACCAAAGAGATTCTATTATGAAGGGGTGCCATTGACCCTCTGGAAACAGCTTGTAGACATTGCAAAGACAGCAGTGTTGTAGAGAGCATCAGACATCTCTTTACGGATTGTCCTGCACTTCAACATGAACCATTTACCTATTTTAATAAAATCATGGGTGTATCTGAAAAGGTTGATTTGATCAAAGTGTTGAAAAGAATGCTTAACCTCAAATCGACAGCAAAGGGGGTGATGGTTGCAGCATTTGTTAAGACACTTGCGTGATATTAATTGACAAGGAAGAACTGTAACTAAACTTGTCAATATGTACTAACATTTTGGGGATATACATGTTTAGTTTTCTTGGTTAAAAATTGCTTTTTTCTCTTTATGTTTTTATTTTTGTATTTCTATTCTTCCACGTCTCTTGTTATTGTATGAGGTTAGCAATATAGAAACCTTTTTAAATGTAATATGAAATGTTAATGTTTGATTTTTCTTTATTGTTTTATGGACGGCGGGGTTCCTTTTTATTCATGTATTCTGCATTGCTTTTGTGAAGGATTTTGATAAACCACTTACAAACATTTAAAAATAGGATGACAGCATACCATTTCACTTGGATCATAAGGGTATGCCAACAGAACTTTAAAGATTCCCTTTGGTTTAGAATCCAATGATTCTAGTAATTCGCCCTGTGCGGTCACATAGCTTTCACAAATGTTCCCGTTCACTGGGTTACTGAAATCAGCAGTTTAGTAAGATCTCTGTACTGCCATTCCTAACACTGTATTTTCTCCCAAATGAATCTCTTGACGCCCTTTATTGTCCACCAGGATTTGAATGGGTCCACCCCCAATCTCCAGGGTGTATATTTTCATTCTATCCTTGCTGTTTTATGGATTCATTTAGGCACACAAATGCATCAGGATCTTTTATCTGTTCTACCTTCCTGCATTTTAATGCTATTGTATATTGTCTGTAAAATGCAGTAATGGTAACATCCTCTTTCACTTGACGCTTAATTGCATGTGGCATCGTTTGGGCACAAGAGTAAGCTTGTCTCTTGTTTTCAAATTCAGGTGCAGCTCCATTTGCTTTTGATTTAGAAAATCTAACACCATACACATTCTGTGCATGATGTAATTTCCCAAATAGAATTTGTTTTGTGTTCCACTCACAATCACATTGTAATGAATGCTTTTAGAGCCAATTGCAATCTTTAGCATGCATCCTCCTATAATTCTTTGTCACATTTCACGGTCATCTAGGCCAAAAATGTGGTGATTTTTTTATTTTAAAATGTGGGTTCTCCTCTCTGCCAAGTATTTGCTTGAGTATGCTTGAGTACCTTTTCATTAATAAAACTCCTTTCCCGCTCAAGTGCCAAAGTGGCTGCAATCATCTCAGAATGCCCATTCACGTGGATAGGGATCCATGGCTGCCATTCTCCCATGTGTATTTCTGCAACTGTTGAAATGCATCTTTCCTGATCTGACTCTGTAGTAACATTTGGTTTGTATGTTTCTTCATTTAGATAAAAACGCGACGTGTTTTCATCTATTTCTGTTTGCCAGTTTTTCTTAGGGTCCAAATAAATCTCCAAAGATTGCTTCTATTTTTCTCATTTCATTTGATCGTGACACATGAGAATGACAATTGTTTGTTTGTTTGTTTTATTTATAATGCACACCTGACCCAAGGGTATTTGGGCACTTGTGTGAAAGGTAATGGTTACATCGCACAGTATATACATTTTCATACAAGAGAACTGCAATTTATGCAGTCAGGCTATAATTACATGTCACAGTATATACATTTTAGGAGAAATGCAGTTTATATAGTCAGGATATAATTACATGCATGAGTATTTAGATTGGTCAGTATACAAGGAAGATAGGTCATAGCAGTCGGTCTTAACCATAGGAAGAGTGGATTGTAACGTTTAGCTTTTGTTGAATATCCACGTGATAACGTGGTTTCTGAATTTGTCAAATGCTTGAATAATTTTAATGTTCTGTCGAAGAGTGTTCCATAGCTGAGCGGATAGTACCGGGAAACTGGCCAGCAAGTTATATCTTGGCACCACCAGACATGGTGTGTTGGAAGATCTAGTGATTCTAATGGGCAATTTCCAAGTGAATTTGTCTGTGAGATAAGGAGGGCCTTGACGGTTGAGCGCCTTGTGAGTAAGGCAGATAGTTTTTAGGTCAATTTTTTCTTGTACAGAGAGCCACTTGTGTTGCTTTCTAGTCACTGAAATGTGCTCTCTTCTGGAGATATTAAATGCTGCTCTAAGCACATTATTTTGCATAATCTGCAATTTATTTGTAATGGATTTTTTGGCACCTAGGTAAAGGCTGTTGCAATAATCCAATTTGGATTGTATCAGTGTGAGGCAACTGGTGGGTGATAATATGGGTATACAGGCCCTGATCAGCTTGCTGGTATAGGCAGTGGCAGAGGAGGTCTTGTTTACCTGTTTGATTAGATTGGACTGGGCATCATGGTAAAAACCTAGTGTTTTTACATTTTTGGCTATGGGTATATTGTTCCCATCAACGAGGATACTTGTGTAGTTAGGAATCAGTTTAAGAAGGTTGTTAGGTGAGACAACTAGAAGTAACTCAGTCTTATCATCATTCAGGCAGAGACTGTGTGTGGCCATCCATGCCTGAATGATGGTGTAGACTTAGTTAATCCAAGCAACATCTGTATCATAAATTTCTGATAGAGGTAGGAGTATCTGGGTGTCATCCGCATAATTAGTGTAGGTGACACGCAGACGGTCCAGTTTGTCGAATAGTGGCTTTCTAAAAATATTGTACAGAGTGGGTGAGGCACAGGATCCTTCTGGGACTCCGCAGGTGATGGGGATAGGATCAGCAGCCGCTGATGGAGAGAACACACGCATAGTTCTATTCGCAAGGAAGGATTGGATCCAAGTGACTGCAGAGCTGGAGAAATGAGCTGCTGATGATAGGTGATCACAAAGTATTTTATGGTCTACTAGATCAAATGACGCTAGGCAAACAGCCATTCTGAAGATATGCTTCCACTGCACTTTCTGATTTAGCAACAGTGTGGCATTCACTTACACTTACACTTGCTTTGGGTCATTATTTTCTTAGGTGTCAGTGTTTTTTGGCTAAGGACCACAATAACCCATTTACTACAACAATGAGGCGGCGACAGTCTTCTCAGGCGATTTGTCCCTATGAGGAAGGTTATTTCATTAAGGGGTGTGAACAACACTTTCTGTCTCATCCTATACTTCCCAATCTTTATGTCAACCTCAGTGACACCTTCAAAAGGTATTTCCTCCCCATTGAAGCTACGCACAGGGCCTTCTCTGTGCCTCACCTTTACATAGTTTTGTGAGGATCTCCCCTCATTGATACTTTGCATTAGTTCCTCCACCTGTGTCAATCATAGCAAACGCGTTACATTTCTCTTCAACAGTGATGGGAGCAAAATATCTATCCTCAAATTCTTCATGTACGCATAGAACGTGTGAATTGTTTCGGATCCCAGGACTTACTTTTCTCAGATCAGCCTGGCTTTTTTCTACGCAAAGGGGCATATGAAATGACATTTTACCCTCCTTTTGGCCCATTTGTTTTTGAATTTCTTTATCTATTTTTCTGGACTCAGAACCCATTTGAAGTGTAACCACTGACTGCCCCTCTGATTTTAGACCACCAGTGTTCACACCCCAATTTCTCATTGTTCTTTCCCCATTGTCTGGGTCATCTCTACTTACCTCCACTCTGGAACCTATGGTTGTATCTTTTCACAATTGTCATGTGTTAGCATATCTGTTTCGGGTGTGTGACACTTATCTGCATTTTGTACGTTGAATGTCACTTCTGTCTCTTGGAATATCTGTGGTTCAAAATACTTCTCAGCTGACTGGCCTGCACCTGCCTTTTGGGGTATTGTTATTTCTGTGGGGTTATCAACAGTATTTTGATTATGAGGTAAAGGTAAATTATCTGTTAATCCTGACTCTTTGTTTTGTGTTTCATTTTCACATTGCATATTCTTTTTAAATCTACCTCTCTGTTATTTGGGTTCTTATTGTTAATTTTCTCCTTTTTACACTCCATCTTCACACACCTGAATGGTCTGGTTAAATCACACTCCCTTTTTGTGTGTGTTATAAATCCGCCTCACTGTCATTTGTTAGTTTTCTTGTTTTTAAATCGGCAAGCCATTCAGTATTTGTATTAAAAGGTGATTCATGGGCATCAGTGTTTTCACAATGGCAGAGGTTATTAGCTAGTCACTTGCTGTCGCTACGTGCAAGATCACTCCTATGACCTTCCGCACCTTCACTTGGTTGTTGCTTTTGAACTACACGTAATTTTCCTATATGCTCAGACAACATTTTAACTTGGGCCCCTAAGCACTGAAATCGTTCCATGTCTCTGATTTCCTCCCACGTGGTCTGGGCCGGTAATGGTTAAATTCACCATGATTAGGCCTGTTCTGGTACCTTTCAGGAGATTGATTACTGTTTGTGTTTCCCCTGAATTCTCGTGACACAGGAGATGGAGAACGTGGGGGTAACCCTCCTCTGACCATGGTCAACCCGTGGTGGTGACTGACTATATTGGAGGGGTAAATAATTCATATTTTTTAAAAAAAATGTTTTATTGCAATTCATTAGTTTAACCAAGAAGCCATTTTGCAAACCATTACAAATAAAAACATACATGCAAAAAAATAGAACAGCACAAAACAAATAAATCCACAGACATCCACACAAAAAATAAAGAAAAACCCTAGCACATCAGTTCCATTTGTCATTAAAATCCATCAAAAACATATCCCAATAATCAACATTATTGACATAAATAGCATTTCCCCCACATCAGGACATTGGTAGTCAGTCCAAATCTCGAAAACAAAATATCGAATACAAAAAGACCGAAAAAAAAAATATCGAAAAAAAAAATATCGAATTTTTTATTTATTTATTTATATATGTTTTTGGGGTCAGGTAAGTAAAAAAAAGGGGTAAAATAAAAAAAAAATGAAAAAAAAGGGGGGTTGGGGGGGAACCCCCCCATTTAAAAAAAAAACACATTGAAAAAAAAATTCGATATTTTATTTTTCGGCCTTTTGTATTCGAGATTTTGGTTTTCGAGATTTGTGAATTCGATATTATCACTATGAACCCAGGACCTTATTGTATCTCAAATATCTTCTCCACCAGGTATAGTATTAAAAATACCTGCGGGAAACATTCCACGCTCATTATTAGACTCCACTACTCGTCCAGTGTTAGAGTGGTAGCCTAATTCAGATAGCCTCCAAATATGCTTGTTCTTACATCAGTGAAATGTCTACAAGATAGAACCAAGTGGCAAGTATTTTCCACCAATCCCTCAGTCTTACAAAACTGACAGATAGTCTATTTGCGATCTTTACCCGCCCTAGCGGCCAAATTCTCCCCAGACGGATAAAGGTTAAATCTTTTTATTTTTTTATTTTATTTTTTATTTGAACTTAACTCAGGCAAAACTGAGTTTTGTCAAAAGCTTCCAGATCTAGCGCAAAGTAAAAGAAGAAGAACGGAGGGTCGCACAAAATACCTCCCCTATGGGGGCTGGCCAGGCCTGTGTCATAATCGGGAAAACTTTCCTGAAGGATTTAGATCTTCTTTAAGCTGAATCAGAACCCAGAACCGAGCCCCCTCGGGCTGAAGACTGTTTATCTGTTCAAACACTAGTTCGATCAGTTTGGCCAGGCCCTGGTTCCATCTTGTATTCTCGCCCGAGATTAGTCTGTTCCAGAGTTCATCCGTTTGGAAGATTCACATGTTTTCAGCCAACGAGGGGAGGTATAGCTTTCTGCTTTCAATCGTGTAGGGGCACTCTACCACGAGGTGCTTTACGGTCTCGATAGCAAGATCATTTTTACATAATCGGCAGAGCTTCTCAACTCCATCTCCCCTAGTTGTTATGATCTCTCTTGTAGGGAGCAGGTTGAGTCTGGCTCTCATGACCGAGTTTCTCAGCTTCTTATTAGGGAATTTAGCGCAATATTGTTGAAAGTGGGGGGTAGATGTTTCAGAAGTTTGTTCCCCACCGCTTTCTCTGTTGTCAAGATCCAGTCCATGTCTTCTGTTTTTTTTGTTGATTCGTTCTGGATTTTCTTTCAGCTCTTTCTCAGTACATTCAATTATGCTCAGGTTGTTTTTTTGGCTTCAACCCATTTGTTCAAGGCAACACACTTGCCTAATTCAATCTCTTCCCGTATGATGTTAGAAATGGGTAGGGTGTCAGACATGATGATTCGTCTGTAGAGGCGCATGGCGCTTTGATCAACCGTTGATGCTAATGATATGAGCCCCAAATCTCTCCTTATTGCTGGCATAGCGGTTGATTTAGGTAGGCCTAGGACCATTTTCCAGAGATGGCCTTCAATTTTGCTCCAGGTATTTCGCCGGAAGTATAACGCGCACTCTGTTCCATAGGTCAAAGCTGGGACAACTTTTGCGTTATAGAATGTTATTGCCGGAATCAGGGAGAATTTTCCATATTTGCGATCCACTGCTCTTGTTTGGGTCGTTAACCTTTTCACTTTTTCCCAAAGTTGATTAAGGAGACTCTTTTCCAGTCCCGAACTGTCCAATTGTATCCCCAGATATTTAAAGCTGTTTACAATTTTGATTTTGGACTCATCCAGAAAGATCTTTAAATTTTTCGTATTTTTACTGGGGACTTTCTCAAACACCATTACCTTTGTCTTTGATTTGTTGAGTTCAAGATTATTTTCCAAAATGTAAGACTCCAGATTGCGAAGTTTTCTCTGTAGGCCCACCTTCGTCTGATTGATTACAATGATATGGTCTGCGTAAAGTAACCGCGGGATCTCTATTTTCCCGATTTTGGGGGGAAAAGATCAAATTTTTTCTTCGGAGAGTTGGTAGTCGCCTAAGAAAGCTGTGAACAGTACTGGCGCCAACGGGCACCCCTGCTTTACTCCACGTGTAACATTTATCTCCTCTGAGAGCATGCCCTGATTGTTAAGTTTAACTGTGATTTTGGTGTTTCAGTGGAGTGCTTTTATGGGCTCCAATATTTTAGTAGGACAGTTCCAACCTTGTAGCTTTTCCCAAAGACTTTGTCTGCCAATCTTGTCAAAAGCCTTAGAAAGGTCCACGAAAGCTAGGTACACTTTAGGCGCCCCCTCGTTGACTTTTGCTTTCAAGATTTTAAGTATTAAAAGATTGAAAGAAGTGCAACCATTTTTTTGAAAGCCAGTTTGGAGCTGATCTTTGGCCTGGCTGTCTTTTTCCCATGCTCGAAAATGGACGAGGACGCGGGTAGCGTAAAGTTTGCCTAAAATGTCCAGTAGGGCGATAGGTCTATAACTCGCAGGTTCTTGTCTCGGCCCCTTTTTGTATATCGGGACGATCACCGCTTTCTGCCACGAATCCGGCACCATATTCGTTCTGCCGCATTCCGAAAAGATTTTGCTAATCATTTCCGCCCATTTTTTGGGTAACATTTTTAGGTCTGTATTCGTGAGTCCATCAGGACCCGGGGCTCTAGATGTTTTCAAATTCCGTATAGATGCCTCGATATCTGCAGTATTCGAAAGGTCAACCCACGTTGTCAGCTGGTTTTGCTTTGTCCCTTGAGTGTTGATGGTGGGGCTGTCAAATTCTGCAGTAAAGTATTGGATCCAGTATTCTTCGGGGACAGCATTAGAGGCAGACTAGGAGCCATTCATCTCTTTTATCAACCCCCAAAATTCGCTTGATTTTTTAGTTTGAAGTTTTTGCATCATTGCTTCGGCATCATTTTGATATTGTGTGGCTCTGTGTTGTTTGCGCCAATTTTTATAGCCTTTAATTTCCATACGCCAATTTTTCCAATCGAGCTCGTCATTCGATTTCTTTGCTATTGTTCACAAACGACGACCAATTTTTCTTTTTTCCACCACCGTTTTATTGTACGTATGCTTGTTGTCTAGAGGGTTCTTCGGTTTCCCTGAGCCTTTAACCTGGAATGCTAGAAGTAACGGCAGGTAGTTCGGTCTTTCTTTCCTGTCATTCCATGCCTGGTCACTTACTCTCTTCTCCCAGGTATATTTAATTTTCTCAATGTCTTGTTCGGTTAACCGTAGACGGGTCTGTTAAAGGTTTAGCTCCATCGTCCAGTTGTACGTTTTCGATATCATGGTTGTGGTGCGCCATGTGCAGCTGAGTAGATTGTGGTCACTATGGATGGTTTTTTGGACCTTAAAGCCAGTCAGCCCGTGCATGAGACCATTGGAGATGAAGATGTAGTCCAACGTTGCTTTGGATCCGTTGCATTGCCATGTCGGGCTGTTCATTTGCTTTGGGAACAAAGACGCAACATTTTGCACATTTCTTGGGCTAATAACTTCATTCCAGGCTTTGCCTCTTTCGATGGTGGGATCTGGGCCTCCCCGCTGCACGCTAGAGTAGTAATTGTTGCCCAAAGCCTCAGTACATTTAGCGTTCAGATCACCGCATATGATGAGCTCGATTTTATCGAATTCTGCAAACAGCTGGTCGATCGTTTCAGAGATGTTATTACAGAATATTTTTGTAGACATTCGCTGGGGATTCCAGTAACAGTTTATTATGGCCACCGTCTTGTGAAAGCCATTTTCCATTTTGGCCTTTCCCTGGAGTTGCGAGGTCAAGGTGACTAACATTTCGTAGGACTGTTTCCACTTTTTAGGTTCACTCAGTCCCGTACCTGTTTTTATAGCGGTGAGTACACCCGATGACGGTCTACCTAGCAGGCCTTTGACTGCAGGGGAGATCAACACAGAGAACCCATCGAGAACTGGTTGGTAGACGAGCCAGGTTTCTTGTAGGCAAAGAATATCATAGGCACCCAGATCGTCATCTCCGGGTGTCGTGAGGTGCATGTGGCCTCTCGTATTCCATGAGCCCAAAGTGTAGGATTCCTTTACGGGTTGCTCGTTGCTTTTGTCGTTGACATTTTTGTTGGAATCGATGCAACAAGCTATCCGTGGTCGTTGCTATTTACCATTCTTTTTCGACCAATTTGACATTAGCCACTTCCATGGGCCTTTCGGTTGTCTTTCGTCTTCCATTTTTTCCTGGTGCGTGTCATATCTATTTATTAAATCCTCTGGGCGTTCACAATCCGACCTGGTACGGTGTCCGGTGTATCTCTGATCTTCTTTGTTGTTTCTTGTAGGGATCTCCATCCAGTCGGACTGTTTCTTAGTGTGTTGATAATAACTTTGGTTTGTGTGATCTCTCTCGGTCCTGTCTGAGGGGCCTTTTACACCCCGGACTTGGTAGTATCGGCGTCCATGTGTCTCCTGCCTTTCCTGAGTCTTATACCCTCGGGTTTGCTGGTATAAGTCTTCTGTTTTGGGTCTGTAGTGATTTTGACGTTTAGGCTTCTCTGTCTTTTCCTCTTCGGGGGCTTGGCTTTCTGTATTTCTTTTGTATTCCATCATGGAAAAGCCTAGTTGATCGAATTCTTCATAGACTGACTCATCGATATATTTGATGGCGACTGCTTTCAGATGTATGAATGCTTTCGCCTTCTTTTCCCTATGATAGGGTTTGACAAGCACAAGGTCCTCTGTCCTAATCTTTTTCAAGATTTTCATTCTCTTTGTTATCTGGAGTATTGTTGGTCTATTTAGAATGTGGAAAATTTTCTCCACTTCCCTTTGCTCCAGCTTGAAAACTTGTGTCTCTTCTTTGGAAACCGTTCTACTTCCCAATTCACTTTTTTCTAATCGATACTTCCGCAGACTTCTTAGGATGTCTTCTCTTTCACGCGGTGGTCGCTGTTTGGGAGGGCTTCTTCTTGTTCTAGACACCTCTGTCTGAAGCTTCTCATTATCCGGCGCTGGTTTGGCGACAGCTCCCTGTACGACTGACAGACTTGATACACTCTTTTCACTCTGGCTAGGTCCATCCCTGTCCCTTACGGGCTTTGTGTATGAGTTTCAGCTTGATCTGTGTGCTTTTGCACCCCCACTTCTGTGGCAGCTTCCCTTGGTTCTAGTGGCCCTTTTTCTGAGTGAGTAGAGATATTCATTAAGTCGGTACATCCTAGGAATTCCTCTATTGTTCTTGGAGATCTCAAAGGGCCGGTCACCTCTGGTTTGGTGCTTGCATCTTGTCGATTTTTGCTCACCAGCGGTTCTCTGAGACCCGGCACCCTCCTGTCTTCTTTAACCAACATTTTGACGTCCTTCTTTGAGTTAGATTTCCTTTCAATCAGATCAGTTTTTACGGGCTGCGTCTTTTGTGCTTTGGCCTGTGTCCTCCCTTCTGATTTATCTTGCGCCAAACTCAACACAGTTTTCTTTTTTCCATTTGCCTGTGTCACTGACTCGTCTACACCATCCTCCGAGGTCATAGAAATAGTTGGGAACCTTTTATTCAAAATTTCCAAACTTTCGATCTTCTTTTCTAGTGCTTCAATTTTGGTTTCCCACATAGTTTTCTGATTTGGCAATATCTGGGAACTGTCTATCGCTCTTTCCACTTGGATCCCAGTGAAATTTTTCATGTTCTCGATCTTTTTTTCCAGTGCTTCTAGTTTCCTTTCGTACTGAAGTTTCTGGTTGAGCATAACATCAGCGTTTGCTGGTAAACGGGAATCCATCTGGGCTAATTTCGCCATTATGTTGCAGAGGATTGCTGTATTGTCTTGTACGTTTTCTTTAATTGTTTCGTACAGCTTACAGGTTAAATCTCATCCTCATGAAGCAAGATCTAAGGCAGCTATTTGAAAATTTGATAAGATATTTAGGGAGTGTACCAGTGGCCCTTGGCTCAAGCTTTAAATTATAGAACAACTTGCATTTGCGAGCCTCCTCCAAGGTATCAATCCAATCAACTCTCCATAAGTTTTTCTTTACCTTCGTTTGATTTGACCTCAGATCTTCTACAGATGCCGAGGCTTTTTCAAGTGGGCTCTTCACATTGCAATTTTCATTTCCATTTCCTCAGGGCCATTGATCTTCCCGCGTTCATTTAATCTCTTATCAGTTTAAGTATCTTAGACACATTTCCTGAATAGTGAGAGAGACTTCCACTTGACTACACTTCTAAATGAAGTCAACCCAGGTTCTCGCTGGAATATCCTAATTGACATGGATTTAGGAATGACTAGAACCTAGAATTAAGTGCTTTCAAACACATTGTGTACAGGCACTATATAAATAAACTATCATATCATATCATAACCTTTTTTCAAAACAGGCCTTCAATCACGGTCCAGATCATTTTTGAGAGAAAAAACAAGGCTTCTGAGCTGAATGCTAGCACTGCTTCTAATTTTAGATTATAAAAATCTGTGAAGGGTTTGATCAAAAACATACAGTACCTTTCCTTTAGCATTCCAGCTTGGGCTGCCAGTGTATAAACCTTTCCTCTCAGCAATTCCACAGATTTTGTCTCTGTCTTGCTTGCATTAATGCAAGCACACAGATACTTAAATGATTCTACCACTTCTACTTGGCCTTGCCCAATATACCATTGCGATCGTCTTCTATATTTAGATTGAGGCTTCTCCAGGACCAGAATTTTTGTTTTGGGGTTGTTTAAGGTCAGCCCGTTTTCTTTTACATACTCTTCTAGATTTTCCAACAACTGTTAAAGTCCTATTTGAGTCTGATCCATAAGTACCAGGTCATTAGCATATAAAATGTGACCCACTGGGGTCCCGAATTTTCGGAGGGAATGCAATTGCCTTGCCCAGAGTCTGGGCCAAATCTGAGATGTATAGGTTTTACAGGGCAGGTGCCATTGGGAACCCCTGCTTTAGGCCTTTCCATGCCTGAATGTACTCAGTGAGGAAGCTCGTCCTGTTCAATCTTACTCTCAGGGTGGTTACTGTGTACAGGGCTCGTATTTCTTCTATTTGGTCATCATGACACCCCACTGCTTCATTTTGGACCAAAGTCTTGCTCTATTTATACTATAAAAGGCCTGGACAACATCCACAAAGGCCACAAATATCTTTCTTTTACCCTCTAATACCCTTCCTTTGAGGATAGAGATCATGGCCACATTTTGGCTGTCACCCAGGCCTTTCATGAAGCCTGTCTGGTAAGGATCCCGGCAACCAGCCATTTCAGACCAATCATTCAGTCTCCTCAAAAGACAGCTACCATAGATTTTTCCCAGGACATCCAGGAGGGCAATAGGTGATAGTTACCCGGATCGTCCCTACTGCCTCTCTTAAATATAGGAACCCTCACAGCTCACACCCATGATGGCAGAAGGGTCCTATCTCTCGTGATCCTATCATAGATAGTTTGTAAGAAACATGCCCAAATATACGGGTCCTGCTTCAGCAATACATTTGGTGGCCCATCTGGGCCTGGAGCTCACAATGTGCTCAGTTTTTCTGGTTAGATCTATTAAATTACCAGTTGTCTGTGCTATTAAACAATCAGTGTGGGGTCATAAACCTCTCCCTTCTTCCTCTTTATTCCCTGTAGTAAAAGGTCATAGACTCCTCCCATCTTCCTTTTCATTCCCTGTTGAATATAGATTTTTAAAGTGTCTCTCGCACACAGTCTCACATTTTACATTAGCCTCCTGTGTCAAATAGCAGGATTTGATTCACTTCCATGCACCACCCATATTTCTTATGCAGATTATGCTCAGCTTCTCTCCAGTATTATGCTGCAGCATCACAGCATCACAGCTTTGTGTCCTCAGAGCCAGTTATAATAGGCATTTTTTAGCCTGTGACCTTCGAGTCCTGCTTGGTCGCCACCACAATGGTTCACCTCTCTCAAAGCCTTTTTTAGATTCCTTTTATCCCCCACCATGATCTTATCGTGCACATTGCTATGCTTTACCTGAATAGAACCAAAGGAAGAACCTTTAACCCCAAAGGACTGGAGAATTGGGAAATAGTCTAATGGCGAGTTTGACACTGTCTCCCTCATCCTATTTTCCCCTGCTGTGTAACTGGCCACAAGTAGCCTCTGGTTTGCCCTAGACATTCTAAGCCTACATCCCCCATTTGCAGTTTGCACATCCAGATCCGCCCACTTTCCCTCTACCCTCCCCTTCTCCCACCATTGCACCTTCAGTAAATTATGGTCGCTAGCAGTACATGATACCACCTTAAAGTCCTTCACTCTTGGAATCAAGTCACGTGTTGCTAATAAATAGACAATAACAGCTGTTTGAGTACCTCTTGTCCATGTTGGCAGACATTGCATATCCCGTGGAACGGAACCGTTTAACAACAGCAAGTCTCTTGACCTCATTAATCTGGACCCTCTTTCCTGAGATTGTGATTTGTTTGCTTTATCCACGCGATTGATTGCCCCGTGGAATTTAGGCATGTCAAATTCAAATTACCACACACAATCACATTACCACTAGCAGTACCTCATCTAGCAGTAGCCAGGCTTGACCCACAAATTCCTCGATATTCATAACCTTAGAGTTCCAGTACATATTTAATAATGACAGTAACCACCCTTCAGCCTTTTCCGTACCCTCGCTATTTTTCTGAAGGATTCCATTGCACAGATAAACTTTGCATGAACGGGTTTGAATTTATCGCATTTTTTACAACTAGACCCGGGCTGTTTCTGACGGCCACCAGTAATCCGGTTGTGGGCCTGCCTTTTATGCCATGGTTTGCTGGATTCATTATAACCGTGAAACCATCCAGGCTGGTACACTTCTCAGCCACGTTTCCTACAAGCAAATAATGTCAAAGCTGTCCAGGTTTATGTCCCCTTCATTACAAAGTCGCGTAAATCCCCTTGTATTCCAGGATGCCAAAGTCCACAGGCTGGAATCTCCATTCCTCGTTTGCTATGGTATACGGGACTATTGCAGAGGACCATGGAAGGTTATTTCTTGTTTCTTGTATATACTGCAGGATATAAATTATTTAGCTTATCTCCTACACCAAAGCTTGGGACACTACTGACTGTCAAATGCCCCTCCCTTTCCTTCTGGATTTGGAAGCGGTAAGGGGATTTTTGCAATGGGCCCTGCAGGCGTGCAAGCCCTCATGGTCTTCCCTTTGTCTCCTGGGGTGAATTAAATCAAACCTCTCCCAGACAGCTCCATTTACCAGGGCCTTAATTGAAGGGAGATCGCATGGCAATTCCTGAACTCCCGGTGCCGGAGCCAAATCAAAGCCCAGCATGCGAAAACTCCAGTTCGCCGCCAGTAAAGTGTGTTTCAACACAGCCTAGCTTTTATAGAAGACAGTTTACAAACCGGCATGGCTAGTTTAAAAGCCAAAGGGGTAGATACAGCAAAGATGGGTGGGGGTCTTGGTAAGATCATAGCCCCCCTGTTCTCTCTAGAACTGTCGGCATACCCGCCACTGCCGAAACTGGTACATAGCTCAAAGCCAGGCAATCACTTATGGCAAGATTGCCCTCCACAGAGGCACCTCCACACATTTCCTCCAAAATGTCCACATCTGTTAAATCGCTCGCCTCAACTGGCCAGCTCTTCCTTGTATTCCACTCCCCTGAGGAAGTCACTTCCAAGCCCTCTGGTTTGGGTAGATTTCCCAACAATACACTAACTGAGCTGAGAGCGGGCCCACAGATTAGTTCCACGTTCACTCCCTCATTTCGCTCTGCAAACCTTTCTTCATCGTGCAAGGTATTCTCCGCCAAAAACACTTGCGACTCGCATACTGGGGTAACAATGTTGGCTGTGGGGACTGAGGTCTGGTTTGTCAATTAGTTCTTTCGCATGAACTTGAGCTTTTTCCATTATACTGATCTATGTGGTAGCCAGCATTTGAGTGTCTCATTGAACTCGACCACCTCTCACCAAATCACATGGTTCGCCCAGAAGTACATCTAGGTCTATGCACATCATAGCTGCTATAGCCAGTTCTGCTGGGAGTTCTGCTGTCAATTCCACTGGGTTTCTGCCCAGCAAGCTGGCCCATGCACCCGCCACCGGTCTCACAAACCCGGTGCTCCCCAGCATTGTGGTTAATGCTAGAACTGTTTCCGGCGCTACAGATAGGTTGGGCAATTCAGCTGGAACAACCCTCCCATGAGAGGCATCATTAGTGAATAGGTTGTTCCTCTGGATCAGACCAGGGGAATTGGGGCCTGGGTCGGGAGAACATTCAGTCATCTGTAAAGCACATATATTTGGTGGTGGGCCTCTTCTGGTAAGGCCGGCCACCAGCATTATGCCTGATAGTTCCGGCTTACCATTGTTCTCCTTTGCCCTCTCTATCCGTGCGTCAGGAATCTGCGCTGTCCCTCTTCCACTTTTTAAGGATCTTACATTCGGCTGTGATTCTAAGTTCCCCGTACAGCCGAGCTACACCTCGCGCCTGCCTCCCATCTGACTCTCACTTGACTGGAGAGTGACTGGACTCTCCGCAAGACTCAGCGCTGGTGCTCCACGCCTCTTTCTGGGTTTATAAAAACTCTATAAAGCGGTAAACATACAGTGAGGACACACCATGTAACGCTCTTCTTTCCAGTAGAAAATAATCATAGTTTGACTTTCATTTGGTGTTCCTTATGCTGATTTTCATTTTCAATGAATCTATCCACATACCTTGGTCTTTCTTTGTGGCCATACACCATTGTGTTTGGGTCAAATCTACTCTGGGCCTCTAGTGTCTGGTATAGGCCATTGTACATATGATTTTGATTGTTATTTAGGCATGGCATATCATGGCGAAACCTCACTCTGTGAGAAATAGCAAGGTAACGAGGACTAATGTAAGAATTTCTGTCACTGAGATCAATGGATTGGAAGATAGGAGCCTGGGGTGGTGTTATTTTATTTTTTACATTTATAAAGCGCTCACACAGCCCGTGGGCATCGAGGCACTGTTACAGGAATTCTTTTTTTTTTCTTCTTAGTTGCGTAATTGTTTTGTATTTATAACGCGCTTAAACACCCAGAGGTTTCTAAGCGCGGACCCGGGGATCGAACCTGTGTTGCTTTGTGTCGTCTTGCTTCCAAGACGCACACGCTGCCGCTGAGCTATCCTCCCTCCCCCTCCTGCTGTTCTCTGTGAAAGCAACGCCCCCTTGATTATGTGTCATGTCAATCCTTGCCTGAGTTTGGGCTGATTCTAGCAACATCTTCACAGACTTTACCTCCAAAATTGCTGGTGTGGATTGCGTAGACTTTGATTTTGACTCTTTATTTCTAGGCCTCTCCTCTTTCTGATTAAATATTGCCTCATACAGTTTGGTTGCCTGTTCAATTATCCATTCTAATGGTTTTCCCTATCAAATTCACGTATTAACTATTTATTTTTGGAGCACATAGAAATATGAAGTTCTAAATTTTACTGAATTAGGGTTAAAGGACTCATCAAAACGTGAGAATACGCATTTTAAGTTTTGAAAGAACTGACAGGGGATTAATTTTGCTGTGCAGACAAGCTATAAGCAGCTTTCTTGGCTTGCTGTATAGAGTGATAGTGCGAGAATTGGTGTCTAATTTCCTTCTCAAAGTCTGTTCTTCAGATAGCTTCAGATGCCTCTCTTTCCACTCCAGTGCTAATCCTATTTGTCCATACTATCAGATTTTCAGATGAGCAGTTTGCGTAAGCATAGAGTTTTGCCTTGAGGTAATCTGATAAAATCAGAAAACGTAGACTGAATTATTATTATTATTATTATTATTATTATTATTATTATTTAATTCTTGCAGTGCGCCACATGCCCATAGGCCTAAGGGTGCACAAAGAGACTAAAAGGACAAACACAAGATAGACAGGGATCAGATCACAGGGAGGTGTGCTGCAGTTGGAGGTGCTAGTGTTTAGTCAGTTTTGAGATAGAATCTGAGACATGATGGTACTATTGTCAATACCGCAAAAACAAAAGTCATATGTGCAAACAGCACTGAAACACCTCACAGCTCTAACTCAGAGAATGAGTGCTCAATATTGTTATGCTTAATGACAGCCATGCCCAGTAATTACTGTACCACTTCCCAGTGTAGTGTGTGTGCGAAAATGAGCAAAGAAAGCATGGCGCCAATACGCGGCCATCTTGGAAATTCACTTCCATTATAACAATGAAAGAGCAATGAAAGCCTACTTTTTCGTGGGCTCAGCAAGTAAACATGTATTTCTGCAGAGGAGGCAAGGTCACATGTTGATGTCAGTTGAGCTAACTGTGGAGAATAGTTGTGTTGTCCGACGAAGGACGAGCCAGAAAGGGAGTCAGAACCTTCTGCAGGTGCAGTTATAAGGGGTATTGAGAACGAAGACAAGGAGAGAAGCTGGGTTTTTTCCACTTAAAGCTGGAATTTTCCACTCTTTGCTCCTCATGCTTATTGTCTGCTCATCGGCCAAGTGGCAGTCTGGTAACCTATCAAGGGGCTGGGATTAGCCCCATAAACAGAAAAGCAGCTAGAACTTGGACCCCGGGTGATGCAGTCTCGCTGAGAGGGAGGACACTCCACTCCAGACCCTGTTAGTACGAGTGATCTCTTTGCCTACCTGCTGTGGGACTAAGCAGTGTTCTGGTGGCCGAGATGAAGCGAGATGAAGTTGTCTTCTGCAACTATTCTAACAGTGATGCTCTTTTTCTATGTTCATATATAACTGATTATGTGTTTTTCTTTCTTTCGTATATGTTATGAGTAAATAAAGGTCCTATAATGAGCCATTTATATTGTCACTATAACCAGCATTTTATGTGTAATTCTTTGCCTACCTGAGTCCACTAACTGATTTTGCGGGGTTCCGGGGAACGTAAGTTCGACGTTTCTATAATGCTTATCTCTGGGGCCCTGCTGGAGTGCCTGGTCCGGATCGGTATGGTGCTTTGCCCAAACCACTCCCTTCCCACTGTTCCGCTGAAAGGCTGTTTGCCCAGCGTACGGTTTGGTTGGTAGTGATTTGGTGGTTCTCAATATGGAGGGGTTGATGCTGGACCCTCTGGGTGGACCTATGAGTGGACAAACAATGAAAGGAGTAAACCACTGTGACCTCTGCTCTCCCCCTCACCACCCTTACTCCCCAGGGTATGCTGGCTGGCTGTGCAATGAATGCTGCTCACCTTTATGTTAAAGCTGTGATCAGGACATCAAGCTGGCATCTGTCTCTAGTTTCTTCACTGAGATGGGTGGCCCAGTCCAGCTGCGGCACACATGATGGTAAGTGTCATCTCTTTGCGCAGCGTATTATTCTTTACGCGGTTTCAGCACGCGCTGTAGGACTCCTCCGTGCTATTTGCATCCTCTTCTGCCTTTCAACTGTCTTTGAACTCTGATAAGAGGTCGATGCACGAGGTGCGTTGCAGTTCAAATGCACGTTGCAGTTTTAGATTTGTCCTTTTTACGTGGGACGCGTTTTAAATATATCCTATGTTATTTGTAAAATGTCTTTCCCTTGTGTTTCAGGCTTTGTGGCAGCATGCTGTTTCCGGGTTGCTGAGCCCCTCAGAAGCGCGGAATGCCTGGACCAAGGGAGAATGCTGCAGGAGGTAAGTCTATCAGACGCAAGGGTTCGGGAGCGTGCTGGAGATGAACTCCGAATAATACCTTGTGCTTACTTTAATGGTCTTTCTCCGTTTAGGAGCTGCAGACCGCTGCAGAGGAAACAGAGATGTCCAGGAATCCAGCTACGGCGGGTGTCCTAAGCGATCCGGAAGAAGTAACAGGAGCAGTTGAAGGGGCGGAGCATGGCATGAGAACTCCCGGCTGGATGGCAAGCGTTACACTGCTTGCAACACAGCCAGAGAGAATGCTAAGCAATGGGTGTGGCCCAGGGTGGGGTTTATATAGCCCTGGGCTACACCCAGAACCACTAGACCACCAATGATACTTCTAACATGGATTTTCAGGGGTCATCTTAGTTTCTACAGGGCATCCTGCTCTGGGGGCCATCTTTGCAGAGCCAGCTGCCAACGTTTGCAGCAAATTGCAGCCTACGCCAGTCAGCAACCCTCACAATCCAGGTCCTGCCAAACTATTTGTCTGTGTTTTGCTAGGGGTCCTGACAGTTTCCCCATGCGACCATGAAAAAGCAAAACACCTGGTCAATGCACCAAATTTGTAAGAGGTATTTTGGGTGGTATGTTTGGTTGGCGGTAATTTTGTTATTTCATGGTATAGTGGTGAGCCTAACTTCAGAGTACCACCTAATAACTGTTCTTATACTGGGGTCACTAACGGTAAGTGAAGACTAGATTTAGTACACTCTAAATGATGATTTTATGCCCTGCAGTATTTTATTTACAATGCTACGTTATTCCCGCTTGGCAGTATCTCAGAATACATTTACCATGTAAATCAAATATGAACATTCATTCCTAGCCTCTTAGAAGAACACAATTCACAGTAACAATCTTTGCTTTGCATTGTACAACATGTGATACAGTGCAATACCGCCTTACTTCACCTCTGCAGAGCTGACTTGTTTTGTTTGCAAGCATTGTATAAGTAATTGAGATTAATAAATAAAATATAACAGTGCATGTGGCTTGGTTCACTTGCCCATGCTAACTTCACATTCTGTTAGAATAATACAATGCATTTACAATTCCAGCAGCAATATTTAGCACATGTTTTGCTCTTTACCACCCCAGGCGATAATCCCTTTAGAAGTTCAGAGAATTACTGTAGCCCTCTCTCCCACCTCTAACTTGGCAGAGAACACTACGCAACGACCTTGAGACACTTAGCTCTGAAAGCAGTAACTTCCATTCTTTGCAATTATTATTTTTGTCAACGAATTCTGCATTGGGAAATACCCTTCACTTCAGTATAATGGGGAGAGAACATACTTTTGGATGCCTGATAGGTAGTAACTAGGCAAAATTGACATCTACACTTGTGATATTAAAGCTACACACACCTCAATTAACCCAACACTCACCAAGAGTGCACCATCAGACTGCACAGTTTCACCCTCTATCAGAGTAACGCCCGCACTTGAGGTTCCCTTCATATGTCTCTGTTTTCCTCTGAGCTTGGAAGGAGCCCACACAATCTTTTCCTCATCCTGCCTGTCAGCACTTGTTGCATGCCCTCATGGTCAGCCAGAATTTAAGAGTGCCCAAGACTGCCAGAATATTCCGAGATGCCTGCACCAGCCCAAGAGTGCGAGCCTCTTCCTTCCATCCTTTTTAAGCTCTCTCCCTAAGCCTGCCAATGTATATACGTTGCACCTATATGAAATGTAAGAGTGCCAGCCTTTTTCTGTGATGTAACGTGTCAGTCAGAACCACCTCCCTTGAAACTCAGCCAACCCTCTAGAAAGTTCTGACCATTTTCATCCTGACTGCTTAGAATTGTAGCAACGGATGCAAATAGTGACATCTCAGTGTTGTTTCTTGCTCTGAAAGTCTTTTAAACAATAAACTAGTTTTGAGCAAAATGGATTTCAGAATCCACAATTCTGACTTGTCACGTCTTCCTTCAAACACAGTGCAGCCTTACTTCTGCACATTTTATGTTTTACATTTCCAAGCTAACCTTGCACAGCCCAAATGCTTTGCACATTGGGTTTATCAAGCAGCACCAAGTTTACATAAAAGTCATGAACTGACTCGCTCTGAATATTAGTAGCGGGTATTAGTGGTTAGCATAGTCTAGTTTTCAGTGTAACTCAGCCCATAACTGTGGTCTAGTGGTGCAAAGTGATAATATCATGTTATGCAATGCCAAATTCAAAACCTTCATTTTTCTGGCATGTGTTCTATGCATTCCCAATACTGACATCTACTAGATTCAGTCTGAGTCTCACACTCTTGCTCACTACTGTGATAAATCATGTATCCTTGTGGAAATGTGGAGCCCTAGCTAAAATGTGGAGTCAATTCAAAGACACCTTTCTCTACACTCTACATGAAATGTTATCATCCTGTCATGCTTTTCCAACAAAAATAGGCACATCATTATACCCTCATTATTATGTGCAGATGATAATGTGTTGTTCGATAGAATTTCTATACGCTTGCAAAGAGCAAGGAGCACACTAAATATCTATCTGCTTCAGAACAACATGATTTTGAATGCCAATAAAAATGGCTGTCATGGTGAGCTCTTGATTTAAAACTGATCCTAGATTAATTTGGAACATGGCAGGCTATAGGATTAGGACTACACAAAATGCCTTACATTTAATGGTTCCTTTTGAAAAATAAACTAGCTCCACTCTATGTATAAATGTGAAAGATCGTATTTAAATTTTGTAAGTAAACATTAATGCCAGTAAACAAGTTGTATGTGGGGAAAGTAGTGTCAAAAAATGTATATGGCTTTAAAATCTCGAGGGTGGATTGGATCTTCCTAAATAGAATTGTAGGCCTACTTTGGAAAAAACTTTGAGGTCTTCCGGATTCAATCCCATATGTTATCATTAGGCACAAATTAGGTTTAATTTGATGGGAAGCATCAGTCAACCTGGCAAAGTTGAGACTGCACTGTAAGGTTTTGGATCCTCCTTGAGCGTCCGTATTTGAAGATCTAAATGTAGCTTTAAACCACAATGGGGGTTAAGCTGCTAATTCAATTTGTGGAGGAATTTGATAACATCCTGCCAAACATCAATTTGGATAAAGGAAAGTTAATACATAATCCTGAGAAAGTTTATAAGAAATTGAAACTAGCAGAGTGGTGTATAGATCAAGACATGACCGTGCTCTAATTATAGACGGATACAGATTTTAATTTTATTTATTTTTTATATTTTGCATTTATAAAGTTCTCAAGCAGCCCAGAGGCATCATGGTGCTGTTACACAATTGAAATGACTCATATACAGGAGTTAGCATGCTATGTTACAGATGAAGATACATTACATTACAGATTATCAGAGTGGGCTAGTCGGCGTGCAAGTTCAAGCAAATAGCATGCAGGTTCAAGCGAACAGTAGTGTTTTGATGGATTTGCGAAAGGCAAAGTGAAAAGGTTCAGCTCTGAGGGAGAGTGGCAAGGAGTTCCATTGCCTTGCGGCAATGAAGGGTAAGCTGACGCCGTCACCTTTGGCTAGTTTCACTTTGGGTACTATGAGGCGGTTGACGTAAGGTGTTCTTGTTGGTCTCAAGGGCATGGATCTATTAACTTTCTGCGAGAGGTAGAGTGGAGCTGCGTGATTGATGCATTTGTGTGTTAGGGCAAGTGTTGCGAAGAGGATATTTCTCTGATGGGTAGCCAGGAGGCCCGTCTTCTGGCCGAGGAAATGTGTTCCCTTCTGGTGATGCCTATAGCAGCATGCAGAGCATTATTTTGGATGGTTTGGAGTTTCTCCAGGTTTTTTGATGATGTACCTGTGAAGAGGGCATTGCAATAGTCTAGTCTACGCCCGTTTATGGCTCTTGCGAAGGTGAGGCAGTTTTTGGGGGTCAGGAAAGGTCTGGTTGCATTTAGGAGTTTGGTGTAGTAGGCTGCAGAGGATGCAATGGCACTGACGTGCCGGTAATTAGAGAGGTTGGAGTCTTAGTAAACCCCAAGTGTTTTTATGGCTTTGTAGACTGGGATGGTGGTGTTCTCGATTGTGAAGGATGAGTATTAGTTATATAGTTTCTTTAGTGCGTCCGAGGGTCCTATAATTAGTATTTCTGTTTTATCTGTGTTTTGGCATAACCCGCTCTCCGTCATCCAGATTTGGATGGTGGGGTAGGCAAAATTGAGGGTTTTAGCATCTGCCGCTTAATCACCTGATAAGGGGAGGAGGACTTGTGTATCGTCCGTGTAATTGGTGTTGGCAATGCTGACTGAGTCCAATATGTTGAAAAGTGGTCTAGTGAAAATGTTATAGAGTGTGGGGTTATGCAGGAGCCCTGCGTTACTCCGCAATGGATGATGTCAGGTTTGAAGCAGGCATGGTCGGAGAATACTCTCATGGTTCTACCTTGGAGGAATGAGGTGATCCAAGTAGTTGCGTAGGAGGAGAAGTGTGCTGAGGCTGAAAGATGGTTGCAGAGAATATTGTGGTCGATGATGGGTCTACGAGGTTTTTTTGGTCAGGCAAGGCTGTTTTGGCTCTGTCGCTAGGACAGAAACTCGATTGACGTAATCCAAGGAGGTTGTTGGATTCAGGGAATTGTTGGACTTGTAGATAGGCTGCAATATCCAGGATTTTTAATAGGAAGGGGACTGTGGTTATTGGTCTATCGTTGTCGGGGGAGGCGGGGATGAGTGATGTTTTTTTTAGGAGGGGGCGTACCCAGGCTTCCTTGAGACTAGTGGGGATGGATCCAGAGGCGAAGGAGGCATGTATGAAGGTGGTGAGGAATGGTGCAAGAGTGCCTGCACAGTCTTCGATGAGTGGGCTGGGTATATGTCACCTTCACAGATGGAGGGTTTAATCTTTTTCATGAGGGAAATGACTTCAAGTTCATTGACATCTTTAAATGCGAAGCAAGATGAGTCACCAGCCCTTTGGTTAGGGGTGGTTGGGGGAGGCTGTTTGGGCGGGTTCAACATGTGTTGATTGGTTTGGATTTTGTTGTGGAGGGAGTCTAGCTTATTGAGCATGGCTGGCTGTATGTCAGTGCACCAGGCTGCATCTTTGATGATGGTTTGTGGGGAGGAGTGGGAGTTTCAACTCTATGAAGATGGTGAAAATGTCTTTGGAGACTGACTTTGCGTTACTGATACTTGTGTTGAATGATGTGGCTTTGACTTTGATGATAGCTTTTTTTATAGTCTTTTATGAGTTTGCAAAACTCGAGTTTGGCTGAGTCAGAGTGATTGGATTGCCAGATGGAGAGTGCTGTCTGTTTTTTAGAGTGGAGTTCTGATAGTTTGGGGGAGAACCAGGCGTTTAAGTGTTTCTTTGGTTTAGCTTTACGGGCAACTAGTGGGGCAATGGTCTCCACTGCATGTTTAAGTGTAGTGTTGTATGTTTGAACCAGTGTCTCAGGTTCGCTAGAGAAGAGGACCTGAGGGCCGGGACTAGGAGGTGTGTGTGAGCTTTTCTTTGGTGAGCATGCAGGAACTCCTGGCAAGGGATGGTGGGAGAGGCAAGGTGGGCGGAAGCTCTTTCATTGGAGGGGAGATATTGAAACGGATGATATGTTGGTCTGTCCATGGTGAGGGAAAGTTGGCAAAAAATGACGGGTGGTCAATTATGGTGAGCTAGCCAGTCCAGAGTGCGATTTTTAAAGTGGGTAGGGTCGTTGATGGATTGTTTGAAACATAGGGTTTCGAGTGCATTACCAATGGATTTTGAGGGTGAGTCTTTAGGGCCATTGAGTCCAAGGTTAAGGTCACCCAGGAGGATGGCCATGGTGGAGGTTTACAGATTGTCTGCGAGGAGGTGTGTGAGGACAGCTTGGAAGTCGGCTATGGGGCCAGGAGGCTGGTTGACAATGTAGAGCGTAATGGTGCAATTATAGGATGTGTTGAGTTTGAGGACCAGCAAGTCACTATTGCACTCGATCAGCATTTTTATCTTTCTGATTGGGAGGGCACTCTTTTGCTATGAGGGCAAACCCGCCACCTTTGGCGTGCAGGCAGTCTTGTCTGAAGACAGTGTACCCTGGGAGGAGGGCTAGGGCTATGGCAGGGCCTAAAGCTTCATGGAGCCAGGTTTCGGAGATGGCGAGAAGGTCAAGATTGTGGGTTGTAATCAGGTAATGTAGGTCTAGTGAGTGTGCCAAGAGGGGACGTGCATTGATAAGTGTGCAGTTGAATGTGGTGTGCTGTTTAGAGTGGGGTGGGGTGGCTGGAGGTGTGGCTTTAGTGGGGGGTTGTAATGATGGTGGGGGTGCTGATGTTGGATGCATTGTGGCTGGTGCATTCGGGGGCCATAGGTGGAGTGGCCTGTGTAGGCATGTGGCTGTGTTGTCTGGCCTTGTTGGACTGAGGGTCAGTGGAGAGTGTGCCAGTGATAGTGGGCATAGCAGCATCATTAGGCGTAACAACATCATTGTTCTGTAAGGTGGCAGTAGGCATAGTAATTTTTTTATTTTTTTTTATTTCAACTGATATAGTTTAATTTAAACCTTTCATTTGTTAATATTGCAATTACAACTTTCGAGGCATAGTAATAGCATTAGGCCCAGTGGCAGCATTGGGCATAGCAGCATGATTAGGTGTAACAACATCATTGATCGGTAAGGTGGCAGTAGGCATAGAAATAGCATTAGGATTAGTGGCAGCATTAGGCATAGCAGCATGACTACGCGTAACACCATCATTGATCGGTAAGTTTGTAGTAGGCATAGAAATAGCATGAGGCATAGTGGCAGCATTGGGCACAGCAGCATGATTAGGCGTAACAACATTATTGATAGGTAAGGTGGCAGTAGACATATTATTAGCATTAGGCCTAGTGGCAGCATTAGGCATAGCGGCATGATTAGGCGTAACAACAGCATTGATAGGTAAGGTGGCAGTAGACATATTATTAGCATTAGGCCTAGTGGCAGCATTAGGCATAGCGGCATGATTAGGCGTAACAACATCATTGATTGGTAAGGTGGCAGTATGCATAGTATTAGCATTAGGCCTAGTGGCAACATTGGGCATAGCAGCATGATTAGGCGTAACAACATCATTGATTGGTAAGGTGGCAGTAGACATATTATTAGCATTAGGCCTAGTGGCAGCAGTAGGCATAGCGGCATGATTAGGTGTAACAACATCATTGATTGGTAAGGTGGCAGTAGGCATAGTATTAGCATTAGGCCTAGTGGCAACATTGGGCATAGCAGCATGTTTAGGTGTAACAACATCATTGATTGATAAATTGGAACTAGGCAGGGC
The DNA here is from genome assembly GCF_040938575.1 of Ambystoma mexicanum. Taxonomy (NCBI): domain Eukaryota; kingdom Metazoa; phylum Chordata; class Amphibia; order Caudata; family Ambystomatidae; genus Ambystoma; species Ambystoma mexicanum. The sequence continues at coordinate 1,358,305,821 of NC_090922.1, read as the reverse complement.
AACAACATTGTGCATAGCAGCTATGAGCCGTATGGTTGCACTGGGCCTGGCAGTGCCATTAGGTATACAAACAGTAGTGGGCTGACTGGTAGCAGTAGGCAAGGAGATATCATTGGGCATGGGGTCATTATCATTATGTGATGTGGTTGTAGTGAAGCTGGCATCATATGTGCCAGCATGAGACGTAGATGTTGCAGTAGCTGCAGATGGTGTGCAGGCAATGGAGCTGGTGCAGGTCAGGGCAGAGGGCATTTGGTAGGCAGTAGGCCTGGTCATATTAGTGGATCCGTTGCACAATTTAGGCAGACTGGTTGCTGGTTGTACAAGTGGTGCATTGCAATTTTAACATGCATTGTAATTTTAACCTCCTGGACACCTTACAAAAGTGGTGCCCCACTAGAGGGCTAAAACGAAACGAGAGAATGTGTCGCTTATGTAAAACTCCTGACATGGCACATACTTTGAAGCACTGGCTAATGGAATGCGCAGAAGCAGCAAAATTAAGGAACCTAAGGTAAGGCAAATTCGTACCGTCCAATTAGAGCCTGAACAGTGAGTGGTTCTGGGATAGGTTGATGAGCGATTTCTCGACCTTTCTTTCCCTTGCACTGGTGCAAGTTCTGATAATAATTAATTCTGAATTGGGGCGAAGTGTGTATGATAATAGTGTGAGAAATAAAATTAAAATTGAATAGGTCCAGAACAAAATTTGCTCGAATATACTCCTACTCCTTGTCACCCTCTGCATATACAAAGAAAGAATCACTTTTTTATACTCTGTTTGTGAACAACTCTCGGTTTTTTATCTAAAGTTGTACAAATCAACATAAAGTAGACATTTACGAGATATGACATCAGACGGTAATTGACCGGAAGTGCAGACACAAAGTCCACAAGCACACAGAACCAAACATTTTTTGGTAAAACGACCAATTTGTGTGTGTGGGACAAACTCAATCTCAATCGTTGTTTGTCAGAAAATTCATATATTTACAATATACAACAAAAACAATTCGACATAGTAACAACATATAAAAAATGTTAATGACAACAGTTCTCTTTGTGGTAGACAGTGTCATGATTCTTTTCTTCAAAAAACAATGAAGGTATTGGTCTTCTGTAACACCTTTATCCAGAGGTTTAGGGTACGGTAAATGGGCATAACTTCATGTGTTCTAGCAAATGGGACAAACATGTCTATGTTCCCAATGCAGACAGGACTGAGAGAAGGATGTTCACTCTCACCCCTAATTTTTTATATGTTTCATGCCCCTTGATCTGTCTTTTAGGAAACAACATGGACTTCCTACTGGTTAATCAAATTGGTCTAAAATCAAAGTTTGCAAAGGAGAGCTTATGTCAATGGGACAAGAAGACAAAGGGTGCTTCCCCAATCCATAATAAAGTGACTTGTAAATTAAAAAAGAAAGATATGTGTATACCTGTAAAGACGGGCTGCCACATGCTTCTTGATGGTGTTGAGTGTTTTATTCATCAAGTTATAATAACAATAAAAACCTCCAGCACATCTACTGGAGAACAGCCAGTCAACGGATGCAGACTGAAGAATAGCATTCCATAGCACAACGTGAACAGTCCATATTCCATCCCTATGTTCCACAAGCCTACCAAACAATACATTACAACACAACACAATATTCAACTTCCTGTTTTGTCCCTTACCAATACATTGATGCAAACAATGGAAGCAGCTCTTTTTTTCTTCTTCTGGCAGCCAGTATTTGCGTATTTGCACACCCTAAATGCATCTTGGACCTTAATGCACAGAACTCGTGCTTTGTGGAAAGCTACAGAAATCACTGGGTCAACTGGAATTATAGGGCTCATACTAACAGATGGCACAGGGACAGTACAGGTGATAAAGAGATGTTTAAACATCTGTTATGGACTGACTTGGACACAACGGTTTGCCTGGACCTTCCATGGGCATAGTACTGATTAAATATGTGATTCCCAGATGAGGATGAAAAACATAGCCCTGGGTGACCAGGTAATGGCACTGGACAAGTGAGCTATGATGTAAGGCTTTCTGTGAAAAAGCCAAGCCTTTTACTCTCTCAGCCGCATCGTCATCCGTCTCCTCTGGTAGAAGAAATGACAAAACCTGCTGGGCTTAGAGACCCAACCTTCACTTCACTGATGATTTCCAATAAAGTCGAAACATGTCTGGAGTTCCTTGAGGTCTCGTACAGAAGAGATACAAAATACCAGTTTGGGCTGGCATGCCCCCTGTGGGGTGGAACCAACTCTGACTTGCATATGGTAGGAAAAGATACAGCCCATACTCCTTCCCTTTGGTTTGCCAAACATCACAAGCCACACAAAGACAATGAAATGGACATTGTTCCTTGCAAGGGGCTGGTGTGTGTGTACGCCGAAAACAGATGTTCTTTGCCATCCAGGACATAAGTGGCAAAAGCCTTGTGGAACTATAAACATGATACTCCTACGCGGGGCAAGATTGGACGCTCTCTGAAGCGCAGCAAACATTTTGTCAAATTGTTCATTGCTACAAATTGTAAACGAAGGATACTGGTTACCTGTCTTGAAAAATCCCTCTCAAAACTCTTCACCTTAGTTTATGTCACTGTTAGTGGCCATCTTTATGTAGCAAGTGCCCCTCAATGACTGGCTCTTTCGACACAAATCAGAATAGCCAGCCATAGAGGGCCTCATGATGATGTTAAGCCACCTACTATTCGGTGTCTCCATTAACCTAACAAAGTCCCCCAGAGAATTACAATAATCCACACAATGGTAGATGTATTGCAAGTGAGCATGGAACTCACAGCTGGTTTTTTAGGATGCTAGGACTAACGGCATTCTGCATTTTTATGTTCCTGGAAGCAAGTGTATCCCTCGTGTTATTTGGGCCATGGTTCACTAATGTGACGAGGGCAGGGTGGGCCTCTCTATTTCCCCTCCCACACAGTCCATCTGCAAATGAATGGGCACTAGGCAACTTGTAAATCAAAGATGTTAAGCAAAGGTTACCAAGAAGATGGACTAGCACCCAAGTTCCTATACTCAACACTAATGATACTACACAAGAACCACACAATGCCAGCGGGAACAAAACCAATAATGTACTGTCTGTTGTCCATTAGACACATCTTACACCTTACCACTGTGACCCAAAAGTCTCCTTCCCCAGGGGCCCTGTGCTTCCCGCCCATCACACTCAAAGGGGTCACAGAGAGTACGCCCTGGGGTTGTTGTGCCATGCAATACTCCCTATGTCCCCTCTCTTTACTGAGGTAGTAGATAGCTTGGAAGCTTGGAAGAACACCCCAACCATCTGTGGGGCCTACAGCAGGCCAGTGATACCAGCCCCGAAAACAACGCTCCTGCAAACACTTAAGTACTTATACATTGTACTTAAAATGAACTTATATATTATCTCTAATAACAGTTTTCATCTACATAAACATACATATATTACAATACATACATGCTTACTGCTGTAGTCAACCACACCAAACGTCCCTCTTGGTCGCTCCCCGGGCACTGACAGCCCAATCTGCAGTACCTTGTTCTTGTGAGGTAGGGCCTGTCCCCACACTGCTGCTCTTGATGGGACAGGGTGTAGACCTCTCCATTGCAAAGTCCTGCCAATGCCCAGGGATTTATGCTGCCTTCTTAGCAACACCCTGTTGCATAAGGATCACTGCAGTCATCACCACCAAAGGCATTGTGCTAACTTAATCAGCAGTGCCCTCTGCCCACGTGGGGTGCCACTGTCATGGGACCCGCAGATGTTGATCAACAATGTGGTACCCAGTGCCTGTGTGGGTGCCATACACAATCACCACTAGTGGCCCAAGCTGTCTGTTTTTATGATGGCACCTTTTGCCTGTTCTTTCTTCAGGGTTTCAGGCCTGCCCACTCTGCTCGCTGCACCATTCTGGCCAGACCCAGCCTTGGCCTTTGCTCAGTTGGGCCATGATCTTAACCCGAGTCACTCCGCCTATGGGGTTCTTCTGCACCCACCCTAACTAGCCCCAGGGCGGGCATCTCAACTCCCGTGCTGAGCCTCCCAGCCCTGGGTTGCCCTAGCACATGTAGCATAGGCTGTGCTGCCATATATTCTCCTGGACCACTCTGCCTATGTGGCACGGGTCTCAGTTCTTCTTTAGCCTACCCCGACTGGGCCAGGATGCCTAACAAGCCATGGCTGTCTCCCGGGTCACCACCCATTCACGCAGCCTGGGTCTGCTGCTCTTTGGGCCTGCCAGTCTGGCCCATGGATGACTCCAGTGGCCCAGGAAGGGTCCTTCTTCTTGGCCCACACAGACTGGCCCTCAGACAGGCTTACTACCACACAGCAAGAACCAACAAAGTATTTCCCCACAGGTTGTAATCTATCGGTGATGTGGTATACCTATTACCTATGTACACCTTATTTTCTCTCTGAGTAAGAAACCGAGTAATCTTATAATATCCCTTGATATAGGAGAGGAATTTAACCTCTGTGATACTCAGTGGTTTTGTTTAAATGGAAAGTTTTTTTCTTTTTCTTTTTTGTTTCTTCTAATTTTACAGCCTTTCTTGAGTTTGTCTTATTTGTTTCCAACTATTATTATGTTTTATGGTTTATGATGTATTCAGATGTTGTTTGCTTCTTTGTAATATGTTATGTATTTGAAGTTGAGCCCCCTTCAAGAGAACATTGCCAAATATTTTGCTAAATATAGCTGAGGCTCCTGTATAAAAGATTGTTTTATATTTTAAATTAAATAATGAAAAACATTTTCAAAGCCCCTGGTCAGAGCTTATGTTTAGTTAAGTGACAAAACTAAAGGAAATGATTTTTGACAATGACATTATTTGTATTATTATATGCATGTAAGATGTTAATTTGAATAGACAGATACAATTAGGACACCATCTGGAATTACGGATTGGTCCACCCAGACAGTAGTGATCCTTCACTTTGAAACAGTTTTGTGCAAAACTTCTTTTCTTCCCTTGTTCAGAGAGAATAAGGTGTACATAGGTAATAGGTATACCACATCACCGATAGATTACAACCTCTGGGGACATACTTTGTTGGTTCTTGCTGTTCTTTCCCCAGTCCCCCACAGAGCAGGGGATTGACCCTCGAGTACATTTACTGCCACACAGGGCAGGACAATGATTAGGCCGCCTAGCAAACACAGTGCCAGCTGGTCACCATGCCAGGCCACTCCTGGAATATGCTGCCTGGCTTGTAGAGCCCTCCATACCAGTCTCTGGCTCCCTAAGGGACCTTTGCTAGTCCTCTTGCTACTTCTCTCCCTCTACTCCCTGCACACTTGTATTTAACAGTTTTTTTCACAGGGTTCTCTCCCCTCGGGCCATTCCATGTCCATGCCAGAGGTGGCCTGTCCTTTCTTGACATTATTCATCAACACTCCATACAGCCCCAGGGAGGTTCTGGATGGCAATCCCAGACAGGCATCTGCATACGCCAGTCAGAACTGATTTCAGTCTAACTACAGCCCCCAGTTCTGGGATACAGGAATCCAGTGGCCCAAGATGGTCACTTCCACTTAGACACTCAAAGAGCGACAATGGCTAGTAATGCGGTCCCTCAGGTCATCTAGGCATACAACGATTTCCTCTATTTTGGTGAAGGGAGGAGGGTAGCAAATAGACGCTGCCAGGTGCAAAACCACCACCACCCTAGCCACATGGCTAACAGAGGATGATTCTCTCTTGAACACTATGGGACACCTTTATGGTACCCCTGCATTAGTTGTCACAAGGGCGTTTAAGGCATAGCCAATAATACAGTGCCACACTCTGGGTCAGGCTTTGGATTAAGCCTGGCTAGTAGAAAAAGCGGAATTAAAAAACCAAAGAATCTGGCAATAGAGGCGGGTACCCCAGTGTTAGGCAAAACAACTCCAAGATGAAAGTTTGCCCTGATACACTGTCCTGCTAGACATGCTTCTTTGGTATTAAATGTGTTACAAAACAGTAATTAATTAATACATTAGATAAATGTGGAGGAGGGGAGAATTAAACACAACATTCCACTGCCTCCTACTCCCAAAACATTACACCAACAAACCAATGCACTCCATACATCACCCCAACACACCCTACAACCAAATAGCGGTGGTTCTCAGTGTCATGTCAAGCCATCACTCACAGTGTGACGTCTTCCCTTTGTAAAGTGGGCTCTGGGTGGGGGGCGGATGAGAATGTCTTGTTGAGTGGCACAGAGAGCTGACTAATGAGTGGTGTGCACTGAAATGGAAGTTGGTGGATGGATTTGAGGACACTACAGACTACAATTGCATCAAGGACTGCTCTATTCCTTCCAACTTGCTTTAGAGCAACTTGAAGCCCTGGTTTGTGGCCTCGTGCACTGGCTCTGCAGTGTTAGTATGCTCATCAGGCTTTCATGATTTCCACAACGACACAAAATATACTGGCCCATTTTCTTGCCATACCCTCTGATGGCATTTTATGTGACCTGCAGAACAACCAAGTGTTCATTAGAACGGCCCTCCTGACTCTGGAGCCTGGTCATTATCTCCCTGATGCGCGCCATGCCACCTTGGTGTTGGTCCTCACTGGCATCAGCCAGACCAGCCGACTGGCCCACAATAGGATCTGCAATCTGCCGTGCATTGCATATAGGATAAGGCATGTCAGGTGGTGGTGGTCATCTGGGGACCAAACCCCTGAGTCTTCTAGTTCTCTATCTGGGTCACACATTCCAACTCCTGTTGGTGTGGCAAGTGGTGTTGCAGTGTCCTACTTAGTTCAGTCATCACCAACGTCAACTGGTGCCAGTTCCGCTGATGGATTAGCCGAAGGACATGCTGATTGACCACCACAACCCCATGGTTTGTCACCACTGGCTGGGTAGTCGTGATCAGCAATTCTGTCTGTGCTTACTGTTCCCACTGGGTCGGCTGAGCTGGCTGCACAGGTGGGCGTGCACTGCATGCAAAGGTTCAGTGGACTGTACCAGCAGCACACATGAGACAGGCTACCCTGGCTGCATAGTTGCTGTTGGATGCAGTAGCCATTCAGGTTACCTTGCCTTTCCTGTCTTACCATTGGTGGCACAGGTGGTTGTGAGTTTTTGGTAATCATTTTCTTTAATGGCACAAACGGTGCGCTGTGCTTATGATGCAAGTGCTTCGGTCACTGACGCCTGATGAGTGGAGCAAGGCGGCAGTTAGTTGGGAACACAATGGCTGCTTCTGAACACTGGAGGTGTCCTCTGTGGATGCAAGTAAGTAACATCTGTTCAGTTGTTGCGCACTAAATGGCTGCCGTGGTGAATATCCTACATTCAATCCCATGCCTGACTGTAGTCAGTTACTACATTGCCTATCCATGCTTGTGTGGCCAGGCAAAGTATGTGAAGTCGACTTCACTGTACATTGTTGTTTCATGCACTTGTCCACTTCATCAGTGCCATGATTCAAAGTGGCTGCTGATGGGTAATGTGGCCGCATTGGGCATGTTTTTTCATGTGGCAGTGTAAATGCCCCTAGGATATGTGAGAGTGGTACTGCCTGTACCTGTTCTACATGTTCTCTGTGAACAGGTTAATGTTTGGGAATTACATTGCTGCTTTGAACACGTTTGCTTCGGTTTGCTGTTTGATGGGATCAAGTATGGCCTCTTATGCTCTTTTTATATCGACGAGGTGACCCTCCACTTTCAGCTACATGTATGTTTCCCCAGGCATACAGTGGGCAGTGCATCCCTACACTTGACATTGGTATTTGACTGTATATGTGAGTAAGGTACTCACTGCCAGCAACCTGTGGGCCTAGCCCAACCTCTGCCTCACTGAATCTGGTTATTCCATTTTCAGCAATGGTTGTGGCCTTATTTAGACAATACATAATAGCAGTGCCGGCTGTTCAGCATACAGGTTCAATCAAATAGCCAGGTGTGCTGGTTCTGCTCTAAGGGAGAGCGGCAGGGAGTTCCATTGCCTCGCAGCAATGAACGGGAAACGTGTGCCGCCTCCCCTGGCTTGTTTCACTTTGGGAACTACACCTCATAAGGGGGCATGATGGGTCTGGCACTGAGCCTCCCGCAGATGCCATGTTCTCCTGCCTCTGCTCACATATGATGGTGCAGACGGCCACTTCAAGTTGCCTCACCTCTTTTTAATGTCACTTGTTTTGTGGGAATATGCAGACACAGCCATTACTTTAACCCACATCAAACCCTAAAGCTGAGCGAGCTTAGCTGGAGCAGTTCTGTCCATCATGTGGCCCACCAGCCTGGTTACCTTCTTTGTATTACTTCCTCAGCGAACACTATGATCTCCTGTGAACCTGAATTTCTTCTGCGTCCACACTGTCATTTTACTGTGGGGTCCCCAGTTTCCTGGCCATTTTTGGGGTGGCTTTCTCAGGTCATGGGTTGTGCTGGATTGTGATCCTGTAATGTACTCCGTGCAATGTGTTATCATGCACAGGTGCTGTGTTTTAGTTTCTGGTAATTGTATCACTACATGCAGCGTTTCATTTCTGGTATTATCCAATGTGGTGTGGTTGTGTTATCACATCTGGTAATGACCATTATCTTGTGGATGGCATTCAATACTAAATCTTCCACAACACCTCTACCACCACATACAGGAATGTTTATTACTGGCCTGCTCTTTTCTAATCCTCATAAAACGGGTCCATGATACCCTGGGTATCTCAGAGCGGGCATTTGACTGGCTGACTTCTGTCTTCAGTGACTGTCCGTCGCCAGGTCATTTTGGGCACTTTCTCCACCTGTGGTGTCCCCCAGGGCTGCAACCTCTATCACTGTGTCTTTACCACTTGCCTTGCTCCACTGGCATACCTCATTTCAACCTTCTTCCCTTACTTCCAGTATTGCACAGATGAAACACAACTGACCTTCAAACTTCCTTCTGACCCTCTCTTTACTTCTTTCATCATCCCAGACTGCCTATCTGCCATCCAGTCCTGGTGCACTTCAATGATCTCTACCTCAATGCCAGCAAGACTGAGATCCTTCCTATTGGGACTCCTGCCCCCTCTTTCCTACCCTCACTCTGGCAATCCTCTATGGGCTCTCCCCCATCTCTTTCATCCAAAGCCAGCAAACTTGGTGTTATGTTTGACTCCTCTCTTTCCTTCCTCCCTCACATTCAGGACCTTGCCAAGAAGTCCCACTTTCAACTCTTTCTTCTCAAAGTAATTTCCCACTTTCTCACCTTCCCCCAGAAGCTCAATGTCTCCAGAGCTCTGGTCCTCTCTAGGCTAGACTACTGCAATAGCCTTTTCCTGAATTGTAAGCAGATTCAATTCAACACTACAGCTAAGTCAATGCCTAGTCTGGGATGCTGACGGAAACCCTTATTGATATATTTTTATGTCTAGTTAATTTACTCTGGATGACAACCCTTATATAACACCCCTCTCTCAGAACCCCCCCGACCCCGCTGAGCCAAGAAGTAGGTTTGTTTTGCCAATTTAAAAGGTTTATTTGAAAATTAAACAATATATATATATATATATATATATCACTTTTTTAATAAATTAATGTTTGATAGCACACTTGTGAATATGATAGTGATCAACAATGGATAATGTTACAGTGGTACACTCTTTTTGATGGCTTAGAAGTGATATAGAGAGGATAGAGTAGCTGAGAATGCTTTTATGGCTTCAAGGACAATGCAATGATGAATGAAAATGCAGTACAGAAAATAAACTTGATATGACTTCAACAAAAAGAATGGAATCACTTTTCTTTGACAATTCACCCCCCCCCCTTTATGCAAGGTAAAGAGATGGAAGTAAAACACACAGCTCTCAGGAATGCAATCAAATATAATTCAGTTCCCCCCTAGCAAGCTATGAGGAAAACAGGTAGAAGTTTTAAACACAGGCAAGATACTTTGATGTGGTTGCAATTAAGTGAAAAATATGCTAAAATTGCTTTTAATTCCCTATAGGAGGTTCCGGGTGAGTGAGAGATACTTTAAATTAATTCAGGATCACTTTAGCAATGCTCTATGAATGATTGTCAGGTTGCACACGAATTTCAGTAAGGAAAGCAAGGACAAATATTTTTACACGTGGCTGAAATTGAGCAAAATGTAAAATCGCGGCAAATTTAGTCGTGTGCGTCGAGCGCAATTACGGAGGCACTATAAGGAGTAGGAAGTCGGTTCCGGAGATACGGGCGATTTAGTAAAGGTAGTTTTTTTCGGATTTTAAATTTTAAAGCTCAGAATGACATATGACAGTTTTCACTTTTAAAATGACAGAATGACACGATTTTTAGGAGGCAGTTCTAATAGGCTAAAATAGTTTGGATTAGATTATTTTAAACTAAGAGATTGGTTTTGGCACAGTGCTAGCTGGGTACTCACACTAGATTTTTGAAATAAGCCGTCAAGGTTTGGTCAGGTTGGACGGGACTTCCGGCGGGTGGTTCTGAAGTCCCGGCTATCTGGGTCAGTACTGCTCTCTGGGTCTGTCAAGCACCGGTTCTGCTCACAACGGTCTGGTTTGTGGTTCTCTCTGGTTCCGGATACAGCACTGCTTTCTGGATACTGCTACAGGTTCTTGCAAAAGTTCTTGGCAAAGAATTCAAACAGCTCGACCGGCTGTTGAATAGTTTGGTTGGTTTTGAGGCCTGCTCAAGAGAACTCAGCTTGTGGTTTCAGGCCTCTCTGCTACAAATTCTAGAGTTAATTTCTGGTCTCTGGAGATTGATGGATTTGAAGTCTGGATCTCTGAATGTGAAGTCTGAAGTCTCCCGGCAAAGCGTCCCGCAAGAAAGTGGAAAGTGAATGTTCTACCTGGGTTTCAATGTTCCTTTTATGTGTTTTGAAAATGGGTGTGTGCCTGGGCCTAGCTAAGCCTGCCCCTCTCATTTATCATTGGCCAAGCTTTCCTCTCTCCCTTGATTGGGGGAAAGAATTGGAGTGTCAGAGTGATGCTGTAGGTGTTCTGGTCAGAGGAACCTCTCCTTGTCAAATTGCACACAAATCTATTTCTGACCCAAATACATATTTATCTATGTACCATTTTTCTGATATTATAGGTCCAGTTAACATATTTTCTGTAGCACCAAACCATCCGATCCCTGTCTTTGTACGATGTCGTGTCCACTTATGACAGAATTCTCCCCTTTTCATCCAGATAACGACCTCTCAACCTTTCCAGATTTTACACAGATATGCACCAGGGATATGGGTTTCAGATGATAAAGTGTCAGATTTTTAACATGCATACATTTGGAGTAACAACCCTTTTTTCCGCTACTATCCCCAAGAACATACCACAGGGTCCTAACACCTCTTACAATGTGCACAGAAAAATCACAAGAATGATGATGTTATTTATATAATTTTGACAAGTCCGCACTGTGAATTATCCATCTTTTTAAAATCATGCTCTGGCCCCAAAGGGGTGTGGTTTTCCAAAGCACATGGTGGAATTTCTGGTGTATCTACTTACCCCAAGCTCAGCTGGCTCTCACAGGCACTGCCCCTCCCTGTTTCTCCCAAGTGGAAGCCATTTTACGACCCCCCCAATATAACATTTGCCTGAGTCCAGGACAGGGCTTTGTTTAGTTTCCTGTAGTCCCCAGGTGCCACTCCCCTAATTAAATCAGAGAGGTGTCATCTCCTTTTGGCAGGGGCAGCTGGATGCAGCCAGGCCTGGGAAGAGTTGTTGAGCCAGTTCAACTCCTGTCGGGGGTAGTTGTCAGGCAGAATTCAGCTAAATGTCACTTTAGTTCCCAGTTTTTTACATTCAAATCCAACTTACAATTTTTGCACATGCAGCTAGAATGCTGATTCTAAGTTCAAAACTATGACATTTAAACAATTGCAACCTATGTGACACTCACAAGTATGACACTCATTTATTCTAAACATTTCGATTTTAGTGGCTTTAAACCCAAATTCACTTAAGCTGCTGACATCCCCAGCTATTTTTTATATATACATTAAATAATTACTTCCTTCAAGTCATTTCAGAATATAGTTCTACATTGTATCCACCTCTTAGCAAGTCTTTCCTTGGCCTGGTTTGGGTTCATTTGTTCAGTTTTACACAAAAGTCTGGTGGTTTTAAAACGCCGGCTTTCTGATAGTGGTGAACACCAGTATTGCATCCATTTTTGACATTAAGAAAATGAATTCCCCATAGTTCTGGGTTGCTTTTGCCAATCAGCATTGCCATTCCCAATGGTTTCAGGCTACTGTGTGTGTAGCCCAATGGTGGTTTTAGGCAGTGCCCTCCTGTGCTCACAACATAGGCAAAAATGGGTGGCAGCCTATTCTTCATGTTTTCCCTGTGCACTCTCTGGGGAGTTCTGGCCATCATGATGTTTTCAATGCCAGTAATGCACAGTTTTATGGTAGGGCTTGGATGCATGGGTAAAAACATCCCACAAGCCCCCCCTCTTGTGATGGCCATTCTGATCTTTCACTGATGGAACTCGCAAGATCTGGGATGTTCGCCTCATCTTCTTCCAGTTCCGTAGGTGGCACAGTTCAGCATCTTTTCCTCCATCCGGTTGGATCGATCAGTTCTCCTCGCTGGTCCTGATGGGAGGATTGGGCGGTACCCCGGGCCCCTCGGATCTTTGCTCCCGGTCTCCGGGTCGTTCTCCTTGGTCAGTCTCTGTGGTTTCATCTCTCCTAGGATGATAAAGCAAAAGTGGCAATACCTGTTCGTAGACATTTCTCCACCACTATTAATGGTGGGGCGGCTTATACATTTTATACATCAGGATACATTTTTCAGTCTTATTTTAAAACAAGATATAACATGAAACATTTTTTTTCCAATCATAATATTTTAGAGACTATCTACATGGGATAATTTAGGTTGGAACTGGATAAATCTGGAGCGGTCCCCTCTGGGATTCCAGAGGATTCCTCCAGTTGTTGCAGAGTGTGACTGGGATGGCAACACTTTAGCTGATTTATATGGACCCACTTGTCTTCCCCTTCCGCCAGATTACCTTTGGGGATGCGGATCTTATATGCTACAGGGGAGACCTTGTCTATAATTTCAAACGGTCCCTTCCATGTAGGCAAAAATTTTCGCTGTTTGGCCTGGTTCCTTTGGAATTTGTATAGATAGACCCGGTCTCCCACAGTATATTCCTTCCTGGTGGTCTTCAGGTCGTAGTGAGTTTTCATGCTATCAGCTGATCTTGCTAGATTCCGCTGAGCATAGGCAAAAGCATGCTGAAGGTGTTTCCTTAAATTCTCCACATACTCATGAGTTGTGGAGGCATTTATCAACGTCTGCTCTTGGGTCCTGTAGAGCAAATGCTGGGGAAGCACCATCTTGCGTCCGGTCATCAACTCAAATGGTGACATTTTAGTTGCAGATGAAGGGGTAGATCTGATGGCCATTAGGACCAGAGGTAATCGGATATCCCAACTTGGCCCAGAATGCCACAAACTTTTTTAATATGCTCACAATGGTTTGGTTGTATCTCTCTACTGCTCCAGAAGAAGCTGGCCAGTAAGCAATATGTAGCTTCCTTTTGACCCCCAGTATCTCCCACATCTTTGTCATTACCTGGCTGGTGTAATGGCTACCTCTGTCTGGCTCAATCCTTTGAGGTAGACCAAAACGGGAAAAGATGTGGTTAATCAGCAGGCAGCTGCTGTTTCTGCCTTGCAGTTTGGGGCCGGGAGACATTCCACCCACTTGGTAAACAAGCATGTGACGTTCAACATGTACTTGTTTCCTCTAGACGAGCGAATTATAGGGCCTACAAAGTCGATTTGCAAATCTGACCATGGCAGTGTCAAACCCCTCTTTTGGAGAGGTGCACGGTGTGTGAGGGATGATGGCTGAAATTGTGCACACACCAGACACCCCTTCAAGTATTGGTCGAGGTCCTGCCCCATGTGTGGCCAGTATGCAACCTCTCTTAAGATTTCCAGTGTTGTGTGAAACCCCCTATGACCGGCGGTGGCCGCATCATGGGCGTGACTTAACATCAGGCTTCGGAATGAGGCAGGGACAACCCACTGATCATGGCCAGCTTGGGATTTCCTTACCAACAAAGTTCTCAGGGTCCACAATGTGTTGGTAAAACTTACCAATTATTGGGTCCCCCTTCTGAGCTGTAGTAAAATCAGCATCAGGCGTCTCCTTACTCCATTGTGCAGTTGAAAGATCATGGTGAGCATTTGTCTCGGACCTAGTGATAGCAGTGTTTTTGAAAAAAACAGATGTTGCAGCCAATGTCGGCTTGAGTTCCTATCTAGAGCGAAGCCTTTGTGCCTCTCTGGTTCCTTTCTCAGATGGCCAAGGGTCTGCACCAGGGGTGCCTGTATTGTGGCTGCAGCAATATATGTACAATTCTGAGAAATAAAGTTGGTACCCTTTAGTGCGCTCCTTGGAAAGAATTACTCAATCACTTGGTTATGTTAATTCCAATTTGTTTATTCAGTATAGGTTCTGGATACTCCATACACTTGAAGTTTCAATAAACAAACTTTGTCTCCCAAATTGTCTCCCAACACGTGTTTCCCCATGACTTTAGCCACGGTTCCTCAGGGGAGATTCCTTGTCATGTTTCTCATAATTCTGATTCAGTATTGATTGGTATTCAATTTTCTCTCTCATCGGCTCTCTATTTGTCTTCCTTTTGTTCTTTTTCCCTTTTTTTTCCCTTTTTTTCTTTTTTTCTTTTTTTCCTTGTGTGTAGATTCTTGTGGATTCAAAGATGTTCCTTTCTCTCGGTACGATTGCCTCCGGGAACCACGGATGCACAGAGGCAATCGTACCGAGAGAAAGGAACATCTTTGAATCCACAAGAATCTACACACAAGGAAAAAAAGAAAAAAAGAAAAAAAGGGAAAAAAAAGGGAAAAAGAACAAAAGGAAGACAAATAGAGAGCCGATGAGAGAGAAAATTGAATACCAATCAATACTGAATCAGAATTATGAGAAACATGACAAGGAATCTCCCCTGAGGAACCGTGGCTAAAGTCATGGGGAAACACGTGTTGGGAGACAATTTGGGAGACAAAGTTTGTTTATTGAAACTTCAAGTGTATGGAGTATCCAGAACCTATACTGAATAAATAAATTGGAATTAACATAACCAAGTGATTGAGTAATTCTTTCCAAGGAGCGCACTAAAGGGTACCAACTTTATTTCTAGTGATAGCAGTGACCTGGATTTCCCCCAACAGGGACTCTATTTCTATTAGATCCCCTTGGATGGCCCCGGTTTTGGCCAGCTGATCAGCTAAGTCATTTCCAGTTTTGTCTGGTCCCTCTACTTTGGAATGACCCTTGATCTTTTTCCAGTAGATGGTCATTCCCTTCGATGTGACCAGATCATCAATGTTTTGAATTAACTTCCCATGTTTCAAAGGTTTGTTATTAGCACATAGCTTGCCTCTGGTTTTCCAGTTATCCAGGTGCTCCACGAACCTGTTCCGTACATAATCCGAATCTGTGATTATGACCAGTTTGTGGAGTTGATGTTGGACAGCAGTGAGGATGGCTTGATGCACAGCCATCAAATCTGCCACCTGACTACTTCGGGGACCAATTTTGTATCCAGCTGAGGGTTCTGGGGACTCATTCACCCATGCGTTCCCTACGCCGGCCACGAGTTCTTTTTCCCGTTGTTGTCAACATGGTAAGAGCATCCATCCACATAGACAGTGGGCATTCCCTCACACTTGTCTTCTTCAAAGACTTTGTGTGGGGAATTAAGGTATGCCTCCATGTTGTCCTTGATTTTTAGACTTTCGTCCTCGAGACAGTTTTCTCTGGCACAATCATGCAAGTCAGCCAGACCTTGCGCGAGGGGACTCTTCTTGTTTTGGCCATATCTGACCTCTACAGGAAAGCCTTGCATTGACAGAATCCAGAATGTAATTCGGGAATTACTCACATTTCCGGCCCGGATTCTGTCACTTTGGAGGTATTGCAGAGGCTGGTGTGGAGTCTCCACTATGATGTATTCCCCCTGGATAAATGGGCGGTAATTCTTCAATGCCCACACCGTTGCCAGGAGTGCCTTCTCACAATCGTTGAATTTTTCCTCCACAAAGGATAAAGTTTTGCACGCATAGGAGATTACTTTATTGACCTTGTCATGCTTTTGGTATAATACTGCCGTCAAGCACGTATTAGAGAACCCTGTCTCCAGGAAGAACTCCTTGTTTCTGACAGTGTGAGCTAGGCAAGGTGCTTGTGAGAGGCTTCTTTTGAGTTGTCTTACTGCCTCGGATTGTTCTGGACCCCATTCCCACTTGACCCCCCCCTTCAAAAGATGAATCAGGGGTCTGGTGATCTCTGCGTAGCCCTCAATGAACTTTCTGCTGTAATTAGGCAGTCCAAGGAGACTCCTTAGTTCCCGCAGAGTTGTGGGATCCTTCAGTTTCTGAAGTGCTTCCACTTTCTTTTCCTGGGGACAGAGACCCTGAGGAGTAATCTCATGCCCTAAGAAATTAACACGGGTTCTACACCACTGTGCTTTCTGAAAGGAAAGTTTTGCTCCGGCGGCCCTCAACTGTGTCAGAACATAACGGGTCTCCGCTATGTGTTCCTCCACAGATGAACTTTTGATGAGGACATCATCTACATAAGCCAGGTTACCCCTCGCACCCAGGTCGGGCATGGCCTTATGTAGGAAAATGTTGAATTCATTGCCGGAGTTGAGGTATCCGAAGGGAGTCCGGGTCCATGTGTACTGCTGGCCCCCAAAGGTAAAAGCCAGTTTGTATTGGTCCTCCCTACTGACAGGCACAGTCCAGTATCCATTGGTCAGGTCTATTGCTGTGAATACCTGTGACCCCTGAATCTGGGCCAGCCCTTGGTCAATGTAGGGCAGAGGCCATCGGGAAGTATGGACCCGTTTGTTGAGCTCCCTAAGGTCGGCGCAGAGTCTCCACTGGCTGTTTGGCTTCAATATTCCCAGCACCAGATTATTGAAAGTGCTGTGGACTGGACAGATTATTCCCCGGGACTCAAGGTTCTTAAGTAAGGGACTCCATGGATGCGAGAGGCAAGCGATATTGCTTCACATGCACTGGAGTCATGCCAGGGTCAGTGGGAATTGTTGTCGTGTGTTTCGGTGCGACCACAGTCATATGAGTCTACCGCAAAGAGATCTTGGAAATCCAAGAAAACTTGTTTCAACTTTTGCTTCTGTTCCAGAGTCATGCAGGCATCAGCCAGGTTGACTCTCTCTTCCACCATCTGCCTGAAGCCTGGAAAGACTTCTGGTTTTGCTATCTCAGCGGCCTCCTCCAGCTGGGTGGAGAAGTCCCTGGTCAGAGTGCTGATTTGGACTGGAGGCTTCAGGTGGGAAAGGCAGCCCTCATGGACCTGGAAAATTACCTCATCCCTCCTGAAGTCACAAGTCACATCTTCCTTACCATAAGGGCAAGAAGAGGGCAAGAAGTGTACACCAGGAAGTTCCCCCCATGCCGGGTGAAAATCCTGTCTGGTGTTGTATTGTCCTCACTGTCACTGTCAAAACAGTCCTTGGGGATTGGTCCTAACAGTTCATTTCCTAAATCAATGGAGAAATGTCGGTCATCAACCGCCATTCCAATAATGGTGCCTGCGGCTAGAGTAATACTCTTTAAGTCACTGTTATCCACCTCTATTGGAATGGTGTCATGTTCTATGTTGACTAATGGTCTTGGGTTTACCCCTAACCCTTGATGTTGGAGAGAAGCATTTAGATGAATATAAGCATCAGGGTTTTTCAATTTTTGTCCTCTTTTAACTTTCACTTCCAGGGAGAATTGTCGGGTCCTTTCTGGGATGGTGACTTCCTCTTTAATCTGAATTTCAACTGCATAAGGTAGCAATTGAGCTGACCTACATGCTTTTTCTGGATCATCAAAGCCCATGGGATTATCCGCTAATCGGGACCAAGCCTTGAAGTTTATTAGGTCCAAACTAATGGCAAAGCGATTGAGAATGTCAATGCCTAAGTAAAAGGCGGCAGTGACGTCTCGCACGACCCAACAATTATGGAATATGCTCTTGTTGCCAATGGAGATTTTGAGCATACACCTGCTTGGCAGGAGATGTTTGGAATTGGGTGTTTCCAGATACATTTCCCATGTGTCTATCAGTTTGAATGTGGGAATGGCTGGATCTTTTGGGAGTTGGCGGAACATGGGTTTGCTGATGAAGCTCTTACCGTTGTTCACACACACTCAAGCGAGAACAGATTCCTTCCCATCATTTAACTGAACAGGGATGAACAACTGCTCTCCAATTTTCTGAATATCAGCCAGGCTCTGAGCTGATTTCACATCTTTCTGGACTATAGGAGTGGGAGTGTCTGATTGTGGATTGGTAAAGAATTTCAGAGTGTTTCCTTCCAGTGTGGAATACCACCTTAAACTGAAAGGAAGGTTGATTTTCAGAAACAGAGAGGACCACCCATCACCAGTCTGTTGTCCTACTGCTATTACTGTCACGTCTGGAATTTGGTTGTTCTGGAAGTGAAATTCTACTTGGTCAGATTTGTGTTCAACCATGTGGCAGGTGCCATTTAAACTAACATGGTTGACACTCTGTTTTAATTTTATTGGTCGGCTAGTCTGAGTCCAGAGGACCTTGTTTACACAATCTATTAGGGGTAACAACCTTCTCAGGAGGTCGTTCCCTAGTAAACAAGGGGTGCCCTCTGGAGTCACTACTATGACCAGGTGTTTCACCTTGTGTCGCCAAATTTTAATGTCCAACTCTGCAGTCCCCTCGACGGGAATTTCCTTCCTGTCAAAGTTCTGCAGTTGTCCAGGAAGAGAGGTGAGAGGAATACGGTAATTCTCCCCCCTTCCTGCATTTAGTTCATCAAAGGCCCTTTTGGACAGAAGGGTAGCTTGGGATCCAGTGTCCACCAGTGCCAAAATTGTACCCTGCCCCTGTACTTGTACCGGGGCATAGTATCTTCCCTCCTTCTCCTCAAGGGGGCACAGAAATGCACATTTTTGGACAACTGGTGGGCTAACTTTCTGGTTTTGGACATGGCGAGAGAAGAGATTTGGGCAGAATTCTGTGAAGAGCCTGGGGAATCTGAAAGAAAAAGTTGGCAACTGGAAATGGTTTCGGGTTCTGGGCCGCCCCCCCCCTTTTTGGAGGCAGTCATCAGGATGGGTTTGACCCATGGGATTTTGGTATTGTTGGTTCTGGGATAGAATAATGGGCGGCGACAGCTCAATCCCCACATCTACCCAGTCTGTTGATTCGGTTTTAGGTTCCCCTGGTTCCGGTTCTGGGCCGCCCCTGTCTTTTGGGAGTCAGTCACCAGGATGGGTTTGAACCAGGAGTTTTTGGTTTTGTTGGTTCGGTTCTGGGATAGGATGATGGGCAGCGACAGCTCAATCCCCACATCTACCCAGTCTGGATTGGAATCTCTTGGGACCCATTTTTCCCTGGGAGGAGTTCCCCCATCTCTGAAGGAGAAGACCCTTTTCCCAGGATCCTCTGAGGATCCCTCTCCCACAAATTGGAAGACCTATACCTCCTCCACAAAGTGGATCTGTTTCGGTCCTTTGTTTCTCCTACCTCCTCTCTGCTCCTTGGGTGGGAGACTTTCAGGGGTAGGAGATTTTGTTTCCGGTTCCTGTTTTTCCAGGGGCTGTTTACAAGTTGGGAAGGAAGCTTCCTCCAAGGCTTTACACCCCCCTTCCCCTTGTGCCTCCTCCCTGGGAACCGGTGGGTTATCGGGGTGCTTCCCCCGTCATTGTTCTGGAGCACCAGGTCCAGAGTTTGGGGCATTCTGTGATGGCATGCTCATCTGAGGGTTCTGTTGAGCCCTCAGTATGTGACCCAGATCCCGTGCCATATTTTGGACCTGGCGCTCAAGTTGGGAAACCCGCTCAGGTTGATATGGGGTTCTGCTTTCTCCCCTGGGCTGATCCCGGGAAGGGTAGCTATCCCTTCTCTGGTAATACCCCGGGTTGGGAAGATTTGGGTACCCCTCCACCCTTGGCCTCCCCTCTCCAGGATTAGGTTGTATGGGCTCAGGGAATTGGGGAAAGAAGGATGGATGGTTTTGGGTCTGGAAACCTTGTGGATACCTGGGAAAAAAGTTCTGCCCAGTGTTTGGGGAATTTCTGCCCTCCTGTGGGAAGTTAGGGGGAGGTTCCCTGGGTCAGGTGCTTGGCTGGATCCCCCCCCTTGGGTTGGAGGAGTCCACACATAACCCAGGATTGGTCGGTTTCCCTTGTAGCAGGGACTTACATAATCAGGGGAACGGGGGACCCCATTTGTGGGATTACCTCCTCGACTCCCTGTCTGTGACTGGCCCGAGGGCCTTCTGGGCTGTGAATTATTTGGTGCAGGCAGGTTTTTAGGCCCCCCATCTCCAAATCTAAAATGGGGGCAACCTTTACCTCTGCCACCTTGGCAGCAGCAGGGGTGCTGTTGGTTTTGGGGTTTTTCTGCGCATTACTTTTATTTTCTATGGGCTTCAGCACCTCATAGATCCGGGTGGCTTGCTCAATGACCCAGTCTAAAGATCTTTTCTCGTGAAAATCTCTCACGAGCTGGGTCATTATGTACTTGGGAAGAGCATGGAAAAATGTGTTGATGAATTCTCTGCTGTCCGTGCGCACCCTTCTGGTGGTCTGCGCAAAGGCACGCTTCAATTCTTGCACAAATTCTTGTGGGGCCTGATCCTCCCCACATTGCAAATTGTAGGCTGCCTTGCGAGCCTCTTGGGGATTTCTATGTACAGAAAAATGTTTCAAGATGGCCACCCTATATGTGGACCATCTTGAATGGTTTTGGTCCTCCAGCCCCGCAAAGAAACTGAAGTATTCAGGGGAGAATGTCCATTTGACGTACTGGATGCAGCTACTGCTGTCCTTCAAATGGAAAGTCTCCATCATTTGCTCATAGAGCTCCAAGTGTTCCCAAACAGAATACTTGGCGTTCTTATGATAAGGCGTGATTACACTCCTGATTGCCTTAATCTGTTTAAAGGGGTCCTTAAGCAAGGCCCTTTTCACCTTATTGGCCTTTTTGGTTAGGGTAACCCTGGTCCATTCATCCTCTGATTCAGAAGCACTGCTCCCAGAGGTGCCCGTCTGATCTTCCAGGTTTTCCAGGATTCTGCGAGCCTGGGAATAGCTGGCAGAATGTTGGGACCTGGTCTCCTGTGTCCTGTGACGCTCAGAGGAGTCTTCACATCCCTCCTTGCTACCAGGATTTAATGGGTACCCCCCCACTGACCTAACTGGGCAGAGGTTTTCAGGATGCCCTTAGTGGGCCTACTCTCCTGGGGTTCCCCACTAAATTGCACTGTACTTAGGTGCCCATACCCGGATGCCCGCCCATCCATTCCTGGGTGGTACTGGCCTATGAACCCCATCCTTTTGGCTGGATAGTAATCTGCCATCCCTATGGCCCTGTGCTCATGTGCGTCAGGGGACATGGGGGTGGCAGAGTCCAGGGACTGGGAGAGATGAAGGCCTCTAGTACTAGGGCTCCTGAGGTTATGCTCAGGCGTTTCCCTTTCCCAGCGAACTTCATCTCTATCAGCCCCTGCTCCCTGTTGCAATGCAAGAGCCTGCGCTTTCAGTTCCTCAGTTAAGGCCTTACTAGACTCTATCAGTCTCTCCTGCATGGCTACCTGTTGCTGGAGCCTATCATTGTGCTGGCAGAGAGCCTCATTCTCTCTCTGTGCCTCCTGATTGGTCCTGGAGTACTGGGCCAGTCTTTGCTGCAGGAGGGTTACCTCCTGAGTCCCATCCCTACTGGCCTGCTCCTTTCTTGCCAGAGCCTCTTCCACCCACCTGGGGTTCTCTAACATGTTCTGATGCTCTTTTTGGAGGTCACTCAGCCCAGGGCCAAGTGATTTTCTTCAGTTTTTCTTTTTAAATGGCAGACTTCCTGGCCTAAGGTGTCCCTTTCCTGACTAAGAGTCTGCATCTGTGCCGCCAGGTCGTCCCTTTGCCTTTGAAGGGCACCAGCTTTCTGGCACTCCTGATCGAACTCTGCCTGGGTATCCAGGTCTTTCAGGATCAGTTTATTGCTCTCTGCCTTTTCCCTATCTAGGTGGCTTTGCAGGGTGACTACCTGCTCAGCACATGCCCTATTGAAATCTAATTGTTGCTCCAGCTTTTTCTGGCTCTGCAGTAGGGAGTCCAAACCTTCTTGGTACTCCTTCTGCAAGGCCAGAAATCTGGTATCCTGGTCAGACTTTTCCTGTTGCAGGATACACATGTCCTCTTTGATTTTAATGAGATACTGTCTGCTCTCATTTTCTGACTCCTGGCTTCTGTGCATCCTCTGCTCAGAAGAGACCAGGTCAGATTGGGCCTTTCTAACACGATCTGTTGCCCATTTCCCAGATCTTGGCCTTCAGCACATTTGTCCTGCATGGCTCCCATATATAGATACAAATATGCCGCTATCCTAACCATCTTATCATGTTCATCTTTAGCTTTAGGAGCCATGTATAGTTCACTCAGGGCCACATGTAAGGGACCCTGATCTCTCCAGATATCTAACCCAGTTGCCGTGACCTGTCGTGTGATTTCCTGCAACCACGCATCGTGGCCCTGCTCAGTCCATTCACCTCTCACAAATAGCTTATGTAAGAAGTGCTCTCTGGCTATTCTGATGTCTACCAGTGTCGTCATTCTGGAATTTGAGTTCCTTCCTGACTTACAGAAGTTTGTATTTTATTTTGCAAAACAGACCGTTTCCTTAGAGCGTTCCTTTGAGGGGTGCTTTCACAGTATAAAAAAGTGTGGTGATCTAACCGGATATGTTTATCCGGTCAGTTGACACAATGTATTAAGCTGCACAAGTGGTAAATCTAATCCAGAATATCCCAGCTACGAGCCCCCACTTTGTAAGCGGATTCAATTCAACACTACAGCTAAATCAATGCCTAGTCTGGGATGCTGAGGGAAACCCTTATTGATATAGTTTTATGTCCAGTTAATTTACTCTGGATGACAACCCTTATATAACACCCCTCTCTCAGAATCCCCCCGACCCCGCTGGGCCAAGAAGTAGGTTTGTTTTGCAAATTTAAAAGGTTTATTTGAAAATTAAACAATATATATATATATCACACTTTTATAATAAATTAATGTTTGATAGCACACTTGTGAAGATGATAGTGATCAACAATGGATAATGTTACAGTGGTACACTCTTTTTGATGGCTTAGAAGTGATATAGAGAGGATAGAGTAGCTGAGAATGCTTTTATGGCTTCAAGGACAATGCAATGATGAATGAAAATGCAGTACAGAAAATAAACTTGATATGACTTCAACAAAAACAATGGAATCACTTTTCTTTGACAATTCACCCCCCCCCCTTTATGCAAGGTAAAGAGATGGAAGGAAAACACACAGTTCTCAGGAATGCAATCAAATATAATTCAGTTCCCCCTAGCAAGCTTAGAGGAAAACAGGTAGAAGTTTTAAACACAGGCAAGACACTTAGATGTGGTTGCAATTAAGTGAAAAATATGCAAAAATTGCTTTTAATTCCCTATAGGAGGTTCCGGGTGAGTGAGAGATACTTTAAATTAATTCAGGATCACTTTAGCAATGCTCTATGAATGATTGTCAGGTTGCACACGAATTTCAGCAAGGAAAGCAAGGACAAATATTTTTACACGTGGCTGAAATTGAGCAAAATGTCAAATCGCAGCAAATTTAGTCGCATGAGTCAAGCGCAATTACAGAGGCATTATAAGGAGTAGGAAGTTGGTGTTTGGTTCGTTGGAAAGCTTAGAATCTTAGCTTTAAGATGAAAGTTAAAACTCACAAACGGTTCCGGAGATACGGCTGATTTAGTAAAGGTAGTTTTTCAGATTTGAAATTTTAAAGCTCAGAATGACAGATGACAGTTTTCAGTTTTAAAATGACAGAATGACACGATTTTTAGGAGGCAGTTCTAATAGGCTAAAATAGTTTGGATTAGATTATTTTAAACTAAGAGATTGGTTTTGGCACAGTGCTAGCTGGGTACTCACACTAGATTTTTGAAATAAGCCGTCAAGGTCTGGTCAGGTTGGACGGGACTTACGGCGGGTGGTTCTGAAGTCCCGGCTATCTGGGTCAGCTCTGCTCTCTTGGTCTGTCAAGCACCGGTTTTGCTCACAATGGTCTGGTTTGTGGTTCTCTCTGGTTCCGGATACAGCACTGCTTTCTGTATACTGCTACAGGTTCTTGCAAAAGTTCTTGGCAAAGAATTCAAAAAGCTTGCCCGGCTGTTGAATAGTTTGGTTGGTTTTGAGGCCTGCTGAAGAGAACTCAGCTTGTGGTTTCAGGCCTCTCTGCTACAGATTCTGGAGTTAATTTCTGGTCTCTGGAGATTGATGGATTTGAAGTCTGGATCTCTGGATGTGAAGTCTGAAGTCTCCCGGCAAAGCGTCCCGCAAGAAAGTGGAAAGTGAATGTTCTACCTGGGTTTCAATGTGCCTGGGCCTAGCTAAGCCTGCCCCTCTCATTTATCATTGGCCAAGCTTTCCTCTCTCCCTTGATTGGGGGAAAGAATTGGAGTGTCAGAGTGATGCTGTAGGTTTTATGGTCAGAGGAACCTCCCATTGTCAAATTGCACACAAATCTATTTCTGACCCAAAACATATTTATCTATGTACCATTTTTCTAATATTATAGGTCCAGTTAACATATTTTCTGTAGCACCAAACCATCCGATCCCTGTCTTTGTAGAATGTCGTGTCCACTTATGACAGAATTCTCCCCTTTTCATCCAGATAACGACCTCTGAACCTTTCCAGATTTTACACATATGTGCACCAGGGATATGGGTTTCAGATGATAAAGTGTCAGATTTTTAACATGCATACATTTGGAGTAACAACCCTTTTTTCCGCTTCTATCCCCAAGAACATACCACAGGGTCCTAACACCTCTTAAAATGTGCACAGTAAAATCGCAAGAATGATGATGTTATTTATATAATTTTGACAAGTCCACACTGTGAATTATCCATCTTTTTAAAATCATGCTCTGGCCCCAAAGGGGTCTGGTTTTCCAAAGCACATGGTGGAATTTCTGGTTTATCCACTTTCCCCAAGCTCAGCTGGCTCTCACAGGCACTGCCCCTCCCAGTTTCTCCCAAGAGGAAGCCATTTTACGACCCCCCAATATAACATTTGCCTGAGTCCAGGACAGGGCTTTGTTTAGATTCCTGTAGTCCCCAGGTGCCACTCCCCTAATTCAATCAGAGAGGTGTCATCTCCTTTTGGCAGGGGCAGCAGGATGCAGCCAGGCCTGGGAAGAGTTGTTGAGCCAGTTCAACTCCTGTCGGGGGTAGTTGTCAGGCAGAATTCAGCTAAATGTCACTTTAGTTCCCAGTTTTCTACATTCAAATCCAACTTACAATTTTTGCACATGCAGCTAGAATGCTGATTCTAAGTTCAAAACTATGACATTTAAACAATTGCAACCTATGTGACACTCACAAGTAGGACAATCATTTATTCTAAACATTTCGATTTTAGTGGCTTTAAACCCAAATTCACTTAAGCTGCTGACATCCCCAGCTATTTTTTATATATACATTAAATAATTACTTCCTTCAAGTCATTTCAGAATATAGTTTTACATTGTATCCACCTCTTAGCAAGTCTTTCCTTGGCCTGGTTTGGGTTCACTTGTTCAGTTTTACACAAAAGTGTGTTGGTTTTAAAACGCCGTCTTTCTGATAGTGGTGAGCACCAGTATTGCATCCATTTTCGACATTAAGAAAATGAAATCCCCATAGTTCTGGGTTGCTTTTGGCAATCAGCATTGCCATTCTCAATGGTTTAAGGCTACTGTGTGTGTAGCCCAATGGTGGTTTTAGGCAGTGCCCCCCTGTGCTCACAACATAGGCAAACATTGGTGGCAGCCTATTCTTCATGTTTTCCCTGTGCACTCTCTGGGGAGTTCTGGCCATCATGATGTTTTCAATGCCAGTAATGCACAGTTTTATGGTAGGGCTTGGATGCATGGGTGAAAACATCCCACAGAATCTACCCTCTTCCTCTCTGCGACTATGCCAGCTAATCCAGAATAGGGCAGTGAGATTTATCCTTGGCCTCAAGACAGGGACCGGATCTCATCAGCCCTAAAACCTCTCCACTGGGTCCGGTTGCTGCAAGGATCAAATTCAAATCCCTCTGCATCATCCACAAGGCAGTTTGGGTCCGGGGACCACGCTATCTACAACATGCTCTTACTAAATACTCTCCCTCTCGATCTTTACGCTCCTCTGGTACCAACTCCCAGGGCCTCATTACGAGTTTGGAGGCAGCCATGCCCTTAACAAGGGCATGGCTGCCTCCAAACTCGGGTTCCGGGGTACCTGAATGGGGAAATACCGGGCCATTCCAACCTTGGAGGACCCGGTATTTCCCCATTCAGGGAACACATCCCCGTTCCCATTTCAGCCCCCATAGGGCTCAATGGGAATGGGGAGGGAGCAAACAACGGGCCCGTTAATAACGGGCCCGTTGTTAGCTCCCTGGTACCCTCGCGGGACCCGCAAAGGACGTCTGGACTGACCAGATGTCCAGAGTGGGTCCCGCAAGGGAACCTCCTAATAGGGCGGAATGGGATTAACGGCACCGGCACCTTTACCGGCGCCGTTAAACCCATTCCGCCTGCCTACTAATGAGGTCCCCAGTGTGTCAAGTGCTTCGCTAAACAGAGGGCTGGTGGCCAAACTCTTTCCTCAGCTGGCACCTTCTTATGGAACAGCCTCCTCCTTCCTCTTTGTCTTGAGCCAGATATCCTCAAATTCTGGGAGCTACGCACGACTTTCCTTTTCACATCCTTCTTCCCTTCCTCCCTCCTCTGCTAATTCCACAATTGCTGAGATTGGTGACGAGAGCCCTTATGTGTCCTTCTGGGCCCTGCCCTCCCACACCCAATCACCTTCAGCCTTCGCCCGCTCCAAGCACTTGCCTATCACCCACTGGCCTATGTCACTGTAGGCCTGCACTTACCTGCTTATTGGCAGCTGACTTTTCCCTAGCACTTCCTCCACTGGGCACTTACATGTGCTGCTAACTCAGAAGCACGGGCACTCCTAGTACTTACCCTGCACTGCCTCTTCCCCTCTCCTCTCTCTGCTTTTGCACGTTCTGAATGCTCGCAAGGCCTAGTAGGTCGGTCTTTATCCGTCAGTGTTTTAATTTGTCTCAATCCCATGTTCCCTCCCTGTTGCCCTCTGGGCACTTTGAAACATAATTTACTTGCTGTATAAGCACCACACAAATGCACAATAAATAAATCAATAAATAGTCACTCTGTAAATGTCGCATCACTATATCAGCCATGTATATGGGATATTGTGGGGCAAACTGGTGGTAAAATGGAGTAAAAAAGACTCAAACCCACGCAGATTTGCTCTTACAGGAGAACTTGGTTGGCTACAAGCTTTATAAAATGACACTTATACCCCAGTTTAATGTATATATGGAGAAATGGTTTGTAAAAGGTTTGCCTGCCAGTAATGTAATCCAAAATATCTGTTAAAAATGCATGACTGAACTAAAACTCCCAAAAATATCTGGGTTTTCTAATAAATCTTTTAATAGTAGCGCAGCTGCTTTGACAATCTACATTACGAGAAATACATAGGTAAGTGGTTTTTCATGTCTTTACTGTGGGCCAACGCCACGTGTTTCACTCTATCTAGAGCTTGCTCAGGGCCTAAATGGGCTATTCATCCTATATAGATACTTAGTATAATCAGAGTTGGACTTATTGTTGAGTGTCGACATTTAAACATAATGTTAGAAATGTTAGTGAATTCCATTAGAACAACCGTACATGTTAGTTAACAAATGTAAAATTGAAGTGTCCTCACGCAATCAGTATTTACTGGAATTCTAGTGTCCATTTAGACAATTCCAATGCCTTGTTGTTCCAGAAGCAATATAGTTGTGTTATGCATTGTTTTTCTTTATTACAAATAGGTGTTCGAACTTGTCTTTTGCAGCAATATTTTGGGTCACATCTCGTACAAGTTCTTGCAAGATCCTCTGTTACTCTTCTCAACAGGCTTTGTCAGTTGTATTTGGAAGGGAAGTTCCTTTCCTAAATCCTCTTGTTTAGGGGCCTGTCGACAACTCTATATGCAGAACATTCTGCTTTCAGCCTTTTACTGTTGACTTCAGTGACCAAGCGGAATTATGGCTGCAGGCAACTGATGAACGAATCACACCAACATCCCTAAATTACAAATTCCTGGGATGCATTAGTAACAGGCAGCAGGACTTTTTGGTGCCTTTGCAGTGCTCTGACCAAGAGCCATCAGGAGCAGATTAAAATGAAAACACATGTCCAAAAGTCACGAAGATATTACTAAAAATGACCAAACAAATGTGGTCGGTGCTTTGGAGGCTTTTTTGAATAACCTTGTCTGCACAATAAATGCAGAACAGAAATTACGCAGAATGTGACCTGACTTTTCATACTGGGGATGTGTGCCATAAGGTGTGGGGGCAATAGACACGACCTGGGTGGTCCATCTATGCCAAAGTGTCCACCTATGTTTCTTGCTCCCTTCTCTAGTTTCTCTGCACCTGCACATTGGCCCCTTATGTGTTTCCCTTCCCCTGTAATCACTACCAATCCAGTGGGTAGCAGCTTTCTTGCTCCCACAGAACCTGGCAAGGTGCCCCTTAGCCTTGCAATTTCTGAAAATGATTCTTAATGCCAGACACCACCCTGGGTTTTCAGCCCGGTGTGATGCAATGTCACATCTGAAACATCTCTTTGGTCTACTTCGTCTCCTCACCTGGAAGGTTGTCCTGCGCCTGGAGGCCACCATCCTTCTTCCTCCCCTGAGATTGCTGTCATCCAGAACACTTTTCCTTTACAGGTGATTCTTATTGACTGCAGCTTTTGATTCGGTCGGAATAGCTGCTGGTACTGGTTGTGACACTACCCCTGTCTTTATACTTATTTCCTCACTCTGTTTTGTGGTTTAGGTTTACTTGGTAGAAAATATTTGACCTTTTCACATTTTACCACATTTTGTTTGCTCCTTTTTTGGTTGGAAAATGTGGTGGGAGATCCCCTACAAACTCCCCCATTCCCTTACCCCACCCATATATATATTTAATTAAATTTGCCTGAAATTCAACCAAAAAAAGAATGAAAGAAATTCAGTCAAATGTAAAAGGTCACATGTTTTTAGAACAAGTAGGCTAACACCCGGTTTCTTGTACCTTGACACACTTTTCAGTGTGTTCCACTTCTTTGGCAACTCCCAGAAAGTTATCCAATGCGGGAACATCCTCTGCCCATAGTTTTTCTCGGACTTTTCCACTGCTGCATTCCAACATGAAATGATTTCTGAGAGGTTGGTCTAATTGTTGATTGAAATTGCAGGTCCTATCCATGTTCCTCTGAGCTGTGATATACTTCTCCACACTCTCTCCTTCTTCTTGCACTCACTTGCCAAATTTGTAGCATTGCAATATGGTGCTCACCTTCTTTTCATAATGTTTGCACATTTTCCTGACCGACTTCTTGTATTCATTCATATTGGCACATTCATCTTCTGGAAGATGTGAGGTGTTAGAAATGTGAGGTTGACAACTTTGTGAAGGTTTTTCAAAAGATGCCATTTTATTAACTCACACAGTTGGATAAACGCCTCACTATCCCTACCCTGATGAGGATATCCCTGTCTATAATAAAATAAACTAAAGGAAACACTCTAGCGAAAGGTTTCTGTCCCTCACACTTGAACATACAACAAATCTACAAGGAAATATGTGGCAATTCAACAACAAATATAACAGTTGACTTCACTTGGCAATAGCTGCTTCTCCTGATAACTTGTGTGAATTCCCCATTCCCCAGATTCAAGCAGACTGATTGTTCAAAAAGAATGAGGAAATCCTGTCTCATTAAAAAGTTTCACTTCAGATCTCTTCATCCAAGTTGTTAAGAGTTCCAATTTGGATTCCACAGGTGAGTCACAATTGTTAACACAACTTCTTCCTTACTGTTTAGACTCAGTCTTGCGACAACTTCTTATCATAAGAAATGTCTATTGCGATTGAAGATCTTGAAAGTGTTTCTCGTCGGCAATCAAGAATACTTCAGCAACAAAGAATACTTCAAAGCTTCATTGATTTCAAAACAATTGTCTTTGTCAGGATAATTTGGCACCACTCTTAGTTTCAATACCACTTCAAGTGATTCTTCAAATGGCTTTGTCATAGGTTTTTATTCCACCACAATACTTTCAACAGCATACAGTTTGTTTACTCCCATGCCAGGTGTATAACTTCTACCACTTTTCGTCCCTGGGTACACACATGCCAGAACAGAACTAATTATTGCAACAGTTCTTGGACTTGGTATCCTCTCTTGCCAGCCCAAATAAACCACTATAGCTCTGCTTGCGCACACTCTCGTGCCCAATCAAGACCAATTGGTACAAAGTTCCACAGTCTGGTTTATTCCCTTGCCAGACCAACTGACTAGCTTCAAGTATTTCTGTGGTAAGGGTCAGCTCCAAAAGGTTTGCTAATGTCTTCTACTTCACAATTAGATTGATGGATTTCTTCAAAAGAAACAAGAATCCCACTGGTGCTATTCACTACACCTGTATTTTTGCCACATGCAAGACAGGCCTTGCTCACCTCCTTCTGAATTTCTCTTATCAGAAGGGTAGCCTGCACTCTTGCTTCACCTCTGCTGTATTTACCAAGTGCGGACAACAGGTCTTCTTCTCTTTCACACGTTTTTGGCTTTGGCAATGTTTGTTCAAACCACCTATCTGAGTAATATCTTTTTACATGTGGGCAATGTATTTCACTACACCTGTAAAGGCTTTAGGGTCTTCTTTTGGCTTGGGCAATACTAGTTGTTTGTCAATTGCCTTCTTATGAGTCTTTATTAGCTTTAGTAATAGTGGTTTATAATCTCTTTCAATATATCGACCCTTCGAGTGGTGTACTTTAAATCAGCTTGGTATGAGTCATACATTTTGTAATCTACTTCGTTTATGTTAGTTCGGTATTCAAAAAAGGATCAAGGAGCTCTGGATTTTATCAACGCGCACTCTGGAGCGCTTTGGGGTTACAAACTACAGTGAACTCACCGGGTCCTGGCATGCGCATCCAGTTCCTCGCTGTTTCCAGCTCCTCTGCTTTGTTGCTGCCACTGCACTCTCTCTGGTACGGCTTCCTGCAGCTCGTGTCTTTCCTCTCCAGGGCTTCCACAACTCTCCCAATACCCACGAACATCTTGTATGGGGAGAAGTAAAAAGAAGGTCCGCTTTCCACTCTGCGTCTTCTGCAAAGACAATGCTGACAACTTTCCCAGCGTTCAGGTGCTCACCTGCTACCTGCGAATGCTTCATGATGGAAAGAATGAAAACAAGGTGCGCTTTCTGCTGTGCAAGCTCTACAGACGAAATCTTGAGCCTCACCGACCCTCTCAGGACCGGCATTCACTTTTCTTGCCTCTGTCGTCCCAGCGTCTCGGCTCCAGCCCAATTTCTTCCTCTGCAGGTTTGTGGAGAGTTCAAAACTTCTCAATCCACTACTACTACTGCCCTCCTGCTGCAGCGATGATCTCTGCTTCCACCATCTCGATCTCTCCCTAACGGCCTGCACCTGAGGGGGCCTTGTATGCCTCCCAGGTACACTTAGGTGTGGGACATTAGCACTAATGGGATGCATTGCACACCTTTCTGCCTCTGCAGCCCTCTTCCTAGTCTCAGTACTATGGGGATTCTGGCACTAACATGAAAATCACTTTGCATAATGATATTTCCATCACAAACCTCTTTTCTTCCTCTATGTAGCTTCTTTAAAGGAATTTCATGAGGGTAGAAGAATACATTTGGTTTAACAGGGAAAGGGGATGTTTCAGTGAATTGATATTGGTAGCCTTTAAAGACGTATGCCCAGTTTCCTTGGTTCTCACAGAGGCTCCTGTATTTAACATTGTTAGAGCTTTTATAAGTACTTTTCTCACTCCTAATACATGACCGCTTATGATTGCCTTCATTGATATTCTGACAATTAGCTTCAGGGAATAAAAGTTCTCTGTGCCAGCAGCCATTACATGTGCCGGTATTACATCTACTGTGTTTTATCCCACAAAGTCCTCCTGGTTCCCTGGGGCCCTTCTCCTCCCCAGTGATCAACCTGGCTAACAACACCCGCAGGGTCAAGATCAGGAAGCAGCTGCCTTTCCCTGGTCACCTGAGAGGAGACTTTAGGTAGGGTTTTAGTGAGGATTCCTCTTGTCCCACAGAACCTAAACAATGCAGGAGTAACAACATATTTCTTTCCACGCTGTAGTTGGTGCTGCATACTACAGTGGTGCAATGTTCAAATGATTTAATCCATCTCTTCCAAGGGACTGCTGGTTCTCCAATTTCAGGTAAGAAAAATGCTGGCAGTGGAATACTGTGGTTGGTCATATCTCCAGTGCCCCTCTGCAAAGACGTGGTTTTGCAGACTGAGATACTTTTCAAAAAAGAAATGGGGCCTCTATATGACCCCAGCGGTAGCTGTGCCAGTAAAAAAGGCAGGCTGCCGCCAGATTCATGTTTTTCCGGCGACTAGCAATGGGGAATCACCGGGAGAATTAAAGCCCTGCGCTCACTACGGCCAGGAGCCAGAAAAAGGAATTCCCCATTCACATTCGAGTCCCATTGGACTCAATGGGAATGGGGAGGATAGATGCAACGGCCCTGTGCGCAACAGAGTTGGTCCATCTGTCAAAATCAGCGGGCCTGTGCCGTTCCGTCCGCCAGGTCAGTCCTGGCAGCCGGGAGGGCATCCCGTACGCAAACTTGTACTCTGCCGGTCCGGTAACAACGGTGCCCGTAGCTCACTGGCACCGTTGTTACTTCGACCGGCAGGGTTATAATGAGGCCCATGGTCTTCTATCAGAATCACCTGGCAGGTTTGTGTGTGTGTCCACTTTAAATATCCACTTTTATTTTGGTACTGTGATGAAGAAGAGTGCCACGGTTGACTTTACAGTGTTGTAAGTGCCTGTCTAGTGTTTGTAGTAGAAGAATGAATGTACTGTGATGAAGAGAAGTGTGTCTGATGGCTCTGCAGAGTATCAAACAAGACTGTCTGTCTAGTCGTTCGGAAAGGGACATCCTAATGATATTATGTCCTTTCCTCTAATGCGGGCCCAACGGAGACCAGAGCACACAGGTCAGATGATTTCCTTTATATTTAATAGTGCTCCCAAAGTAATTAGCAGTTTCTCAGGGCACGTTGATGCTCCCCCGAGTCAATTTCCCAGACAGGATCATGTACCGTGTCTATGATGCCGGAGATGTATGCAGGGCTCTCCTCAGCAGCGTGTATTCAGATTACAGAGTCAGAGGTATGTTTCAGCATTACATTATTTACAACAGTATTGATGGCCATGTTGGCTCCATCTCACTCCTGCAGCTCGAACCGCCTTTCTCGCCCTCTCGCGTTCCTTAATAGAACCCTCCAAGATGTCGGGGTAGTGTGCTGGCACTAAAGCTATTTGCAACCGCCATCCCTCAACTCAAGTCCTTTCCTCTCACTGCTGCCTATGAAGGCCAACTCACATGCTGTACTTCAATTGTACATCAATCCCCGTCCTGTCCCTAGTTTCCATTTAACTAAGTGCTTTTAATCTTGTTGCTGTCCAATAAGTGGCCTGCATGCAGATTTTCTAGAAACAAGTGAAATTCATAGTTTTGTTATAGGAAAGAGAACCTGGCTTTCCCTGCAGACAGGGAGACCCAGGCGCTTATTTTCATGGAGCTATGGCGCTTCGTTTGTCATGTTATCTGTTTTAAAGTCACTTTTGTGATCAATGTTGATCAGTTGCAAAAGTGTCTTCAAACCATGAGCAATACAGAAGAAATAAAATGAATCACAAAATGTGACACGCCCTTCGCCAAGGTATAAACGGACAGGAAGTCACATCACATAACCTTCAACCCTAATGGCCGCCATTGCATATTTCCCTTAAAGCTGTGGATGGTCATATCTCCAGAGGTTCCATAGCAGTCTACAGTAACACAGGGGTCACAACCGTCACCCCTGACCCCGTTGGTAGCACCAGATGTCTTGCATTTTACAAAAGGCAAACCTAGAGTCAGGGTGTTGTGCGTGCATGGGTGTGTCCTGCTCTGCCTTGGGTGCAAGAAATAGCTGCCACATAGGGTCCTGAACGTTTTACGACACATGCCTCTGCACCTTTATGCTCTAGAATAATATAAGGTTTTTAGGGCTCCCATAGTCTATTCAGTGAAATAGCCTACAGCAGCATGTACAGAATTTCAAATACCATTATAGAAACACATCCATCAGAATACAAAATTGTTGGTTTGGCCAAACGATATCCGGACCACAAAAAACTAAAATTAAAACAGTAAATACATGTTTTCTTTTATTGGTGCTTTCATTGCCTATTGCATTTCTGTGGGTTTTCATTTTTTTATATCGATTTTTAGTCCTCAAGAGCTATAGCGGCTGATTTTATTGCCTCTTAAAATAGATTTTTGTAATTACTCCACATAGTAACTTCAGAGTTTAAAGTTCTTGCGCACAGAAAACTTTGCCTTGCAGTGCCAGGAGGTAACCTTCCAAGATCATACCAGCAGAAGAGAGGTTCAATTCTTGGATCAGCATGGAATGTGTCACGACCCGGCTCACCAAAGCCACAGGAGACGGGAACAGATATAAATGAATAATGTGACTTCCATCTCACTCTTCATTCAGGCTACTGCCTGGATCAAGGGGACACATAATATTGGGGGTAAGATGTCATACTGGGAGCCATCTTCTGTGAATCTGGTCCACATGGGAACATAGTTGGGATTGTCCGCAGGCATACAGTGATCGTTAGGAAGGAACTTGTTTTCGCAGTCCTTTCTGCGGCTCATTAATTATGTGTACAATCCTACTTCTCTTCACCGAGTTTAAAGCCTGTGGCATGTGCCTGTTGGGTCGATGCAATGACTAATGGCAAGTAATCCACAGGGTAATTTAGCAACAGTGCTATGTTCAACACACAACATCCAGTCTACAGGATTGACATTCATGAGTTTCAAGATGGCCTCACAAATAGTAATTCCGCCAGGTTCGTGGTGATGCAAAAGACCACACCATGGTTAGCACTTGAATCAGCAGTGAGCGGAATAGCCAAGTAAGGTCTCTCTTCAGTGTTAATGCACCTTTCTGGTGATGCAGGAAAATGGTATGCAAACTCAACATGCCAGGGAGAATTGGAGGATATGGGAGTATGCAGAAGCCCCTTTCCCCACGTTTGCTAAACCGTAGAAGAGGCTGTAAGTGACAAACCATCTAGGTGCTTGTTTACAACATTTTCTTACATTGCGAATAATCTATAAACTTAACCTCAATTTTTGATTGTGTGACATGTTCAGTCCTGTATATTAATATTTATGGGAGTTAGAAGGATACTGTACACTCATACATGACCCCCGTCGTAAAATGCAGGCGTATGCCTACTAGCACCGCCTCCACCTCATTAAACCACGTTTAGCCATGTAGAAGTCACTGCATAGTCCACAGCACCTCCAGAAGACTTATCTCTCCCTCCACCTTCTCGCAGTCCAACCCACTCATGCCCCAGCACCAGCAGCTAAAACATCTTGGGTTCTCCCCTCAAGAACATTATTTGAATAATCTCAATATGATATGATATGGCATTTATAACGCGCCTATACACAAGTGTTTCAAGGCGCGATAAGTTTCTATTAGAGGTTGATAGTATATGTCAAGGTCTTACATTTTTTTTATAACAAGTGTGATGCAATCTTTTCATAAAATCATGTGTAAATCAGTTGAAATTCCATCTACACAAGCATCAGTTCAAAATGTTTTATTAATGAATCCTGTGCAGTATTTCTAAAGGCTTTCTTTAAATGCTGCTGCGGGTAGAACCTAACTCCGTTTATTGTCAGAAGAGTGATTTTGCCCAGTTATCAAATACTGCACATGATTACATTTGACTAATTCCAAGATACCCAACCTTGCTCATTGACTGGAGAAGCTATCCGGTTATGAAGAAGGCCAAGGGCCGAAACACGTGTCACCAACCAACAAAATTATTTGCCAAAACATTTTGAACTGGCGCTTGTGTGGAGGCATTTGTATTGATTTACCGTATTTAAGAGTGCAGTGGGAGCAATCTAAGCCCACACACGATACGACAGGCAAACTGGCACTGATTTCTGTCACACCAAACTGATTCACGGATCCCTGTCGCAGCAGGATACCTCCACTGGAACCCACAATTAGATTGCCATAAAATAAATGTGTAAAAAAGAAAGGAGTGTTTTAGTACAAAGTATTTTTCGGTCAAAACAAGATATATGGTAGGATCATGTTATTTTAAGCAATGTCTCTCCTGTCAGGCATGTCTAGATTGGCAGGCTGCTGTTGTTATAGCCCCTTGCCCCACCAAGGATATGCCCCCACCAAGGATATGATCTGGATGAATGTTGTTTTCCTCTGCTTCACTTTCTGCCCAAAACCTTAGGTTCGTCTTTTGACCCTCGACATCTTATGGATCTACCGCAGGTTTTCGTAGACTCACCAATCCCACCAGGTTCAATTGGCTTGTTAATGGCAAGCTTGTCTTCCGTCTTCAGATTATTCCTTCTTGTATGAACCTCAGGCGTGCATGAGTTTATGCACCACCAACCTCTGGAGGCACTTTTGCCTAGCAACCTGGGCCTGGTTTCTGTGCACACTTGGTGCCACTTGTCACCCACTAATGCCTTTCTCTTTGCCTCCTCCGCCTCCTATGGCTCACTTTCCAAGCGTTCTGCACCATGCCAATGATTATCTTCCATTTTCACCATTCTGCCATACTAGGACTTCACTCTCCGCCTCACTCATCCTCAGTACTAATAGTTTCTTTCCACAGCTCCATTTCTCCACAATGATAATACTCCATTCCTCTTATTTCCTGAATCTTTTCTCTTTCCTTCTCCCACTAGATATCTTCCTTATATAAAATAATAATAATAATAATAATAATAATAATAATAATAATAATAATAATAATAATAATAACTCGTTTATATTGTTATATGATAATAATGATGATAATAACCAGTTTATATAGTAATATAATAATAATAACTAGTTAATATAGTAAAATAATAATAATAATAATAATAATAATAATAATACTAATAATATAGCGCTACAAACCTGCAGGTATCTGAGCGCTGCAATAACAGTTGTTATTATTATCCCATGAGTGTTAGTTGTTCTATCATCTCCAGAAAACGTCATGTTCTTCTCTATCCTTCCGCGTCCTGGTCTTACACTGTCCCCTCAGCAACCTTGCACTCTTTCATGCTCTCACTTCCTTCCACCTGTTGTCGCCTCTCTCCTTTCTCCTCTTTGCATCCTCTGTTTCATTCCTCTCACTGCTTCCGCTCTACCGCTGTTCTTATCACCTGTCTCTGAATTCCCACACTCTCCTGTATGGAGCTACCCCCTTTATTCACCTCCCCGTGTTTCTCTTAGGTCTGCAATGGAGGGATTGTGGGAATCTCTGCATGAAGGAGGAGTGTGTCCTCTAATAGTCCAGGGTCTGATCAATGTACACATTCCTCACTTGTATATTTTATGATTTGTGGGGAATACCATGGCCCAAGTTCATAAAATAGTGAACTACTATTTTGGAGTCAGGTCGATTTGACCCACTGGCTGCCCAACTCCAACATGGAACCACTGAGGATCCCCAATGTGGGGGTGGACTGCCCTGGTGCGCCTCCATTTCATTATCATAACTGTCAGCTTCTTTTATCTACTTACAATAAGCATGATGACTTTGCTGGCAAACCATGCACATGCATGTTATTGGCTTATGATGTAGTGTTGCTGTCCTGTCTATAATTCTGCTTGCAGGCTCATAAGTGGATGTCAAAGCCCTTGGAACTTTGAGTGTGCTTGTACCTTGCTTTCCTCAATGTGTTGGTGCCAAAGGAGGAGTGAGGAGCCCCTAGGAAATCCACCATATACCACCTCTGGTTAGACATTACACAGTGGTGGTTTTCCCTAGCTACTACAATTGGTGCAAGGTGGTCCAGTTACAATCTCAAGGAATGCTTTGGTCCAATTCCATTATTGGCTCTGAGACGTCAACTACTAAATTTGTATAGCTAAGATACTTCAGATTCTTTTAAAGCAGGTGTTACAAAGTCGCATGGATTCTAGTGACTTCCAGAGTCTGTTTAGGGGGTCTCATTTAATTTGAACCTTCAGGGGTTGGGCAAACTATTCATAGCTGGGAAAGGAATGGAGGAGTTGATGGACGCTGGCAGGCCAATGCTTAGCTTCATTAAAGCTTGGGGTCCCTGGTTTTCAGATGTCTTGTTTCAGGGCCAGAGAAGGGAAGAAGATCCTCAGTTGGAGAATAGTAGCTTGATATGGGTCCGGCAGTGGGGTGAGCCAATTGACCAGTGAGCTTCTAGCCAGTTCCACCAATGCTGGAGATGAAGAAATGTAGAGGTGAATGAATGGGTGGTGGAGCTGTGCAGGGCAGGGCATGTCAAGAGCGGCAGGGCCCATCAGACTCCTACCAATCCTCAGGGTCCCCTGCAAATGTCAAGTGAGCTGGACTAGCAGAACTAATCAGGAGTGTTATAGAACCAGAAAGGAGCGTGCAGTTGGAAGCTCCTGGCCACCACTACTCTGTTGGGAAATTAAAAGTGTTTTTCTTACAGAAGGGGATGTAATGTAAAGTGGTCTTGTATAATGCCCTTCTGCCAATAATGTTTGCCTTGCTGCACTTGGCTCTGTAAGAAAGGACGACGGGGTGTGGTAGTCGGATAGTTTAAAGGCAGATGCAGAAACCTGTGGTGCTGTCAGCTGGGGGTTGGAAGTACCAGCTACGTGTGTGTCAATATGTAAATCTCAGTTTTTTGTGGGTGGTACGTATCTGTCAGGTTAGCCACATGGGGAGAACCACATTGTGGAATGCAAAAATTGACAGAAAAATTATTTCGAGAAGATGGATAGGATCTCAGTATGTTCAGTGTATTGGAACTGGTCGGTCCTCTTAAGGAGTGTGGGTAGTGTGAGGTTGCAAGATTTTACTAATGAGGCGTTAGTTGAGGGATGAGAGAAAGTGGGGGTGATGTGGTAGGAGGGAATTGAGGGTGTTACTTCCTGGCTCTTGGTTGTAGATTTCACTGAGATTCAGGGGGCCTAAATTGGATAACCTAAGGAGTAGGGCAATCAGAGTTTAGAGAGAAGTGGGAAGGCAGGTCAGCCAGTAATCCGCAAGCACTCAGAAGAGCCAGAAAGAAGAAAGAGGAAGTTCAGCCCAAACCCGGAATGGGAAGACGAATGCTGCATGGAGATCCTCATTGACAAGAGCAGGACAAGAACCAAGCTAAACGAGAAGTTTACATTTAAGACTGGAAATTGGCCTGGGATTGGCCGTAATGGGGTCTCAATAGAGTATGGGTAATTGGACTGTTGGATTAAGATATTTACCAGTTGCACTTCCCTCTGGTAGAACAGATAGATGTTGAATTTATTTATTTGACAATTAATTCTGATTGATTGCAATCCATGGTTAGCAGTAGCTTCATAGCACACCAAACATTTCTCAACATTCATGTTTAATATTTGTGGCTGGAATACCAGATATACAGCCATATATTCAAGCCCTTCCAAATCAAGGAGACTGGTTCAAGAGCAGACCCACGGACAAGGAGTTCAATAACTTGTCTCCAAAACCTAAAAGGCCCTGCTGCCTTTATGTATCAAGACTACAAATACTGTAACATTTGTAGAGTACATGTAGTGTTTAGGTCGGTAGAGCTTAGATTTAGAGACAAGATGTTGGTGACAAACTTCAGCATGGCCCTTGTTGCTAATACACTTTTTTTTAGAGTTTGACTCTTTTCATATTGAGTGTATGAACAGGCCCTGACTGGGCCTGTTCTAAATTATTTCAGCGGGACTCACTTCATTTGCCCGCAGTTCTGACCGCATGCAGCCACTCCACTGGGCCCAGTGATGCCTCCCCATCATGGCCTGCGTTGCCTGACTTTGTCTCCCTTTACTCTGCCTGGAAGCAGAGCCGATTGGCCTGCCTCACAAAGTTTGTTGCCCAGGGAGCCGGCAGCCAAACGCTGACCCCCATCCAAGGGCCTCATTTATGGGGTGCTGCAGACCCTGTCTGTGCTGTCCGGGTCCTCAAAAGCCCAGAGGGTCTCCACCCACGCACTTGACTTTTCTGCCTTCTCCAGATCCTTCAGCACTTCTTAGCTAATAAGCCTCTACACTCATCCGTGCCTCATGCAAGCCCCCCTACTTGGCCGCCTCCTCCTGCACATGAACACATTCCCTGCACATTCCCTAGTCTCCCGAGTGCTCAAACTGTCTTATTAAGGATCAGCCTCACTCAAATACTGTTATTTATTCAGCTCGCTATAGCTCTGATACTCCCTGCAATGGCTTCTCCCCCACGCCTCAGGGATTCCATTTCCACTGTTCCCTGGGATTGTCAAGCCCATGGTCTTTGCTCTGCCTCATGCGCTAATGCAAGCTGTGTGCCCGACAACTGCCTACCTTATGTTACATAAGCAACAGTCAACCTGTGCCAGTCTGAAGTATGCTATTGGCTTTACCCATGACTTCATCTGAATTTACTTTCAAAGCTGGGTATTGTTCAGTTCTTCTCTTTATCCCTTGAATCTCATATCTAGGTATCTAGGTTTGCACT
Organism: Ambystoma mexicanum; assembly: GCF_040938575.1. Lineage (NCBI taxonomy): Eukaryota > Metazoa > Chordata > Amphibia > Caudata > Ambystomatidae > Ambystoma > Ambystoma mexicanum. Next base: position 1,358,265,105 of record NC_090922.1, on the reverse strand, counting down.
TTTGAGTCTCAAACCTAGATGTGTTCTTGTTTGTACTTTGGAAACTCAAATCTAGGTGTGTTTTGCACATGCTTTGGAATCTCCAATATAGATGTGTTTTATATGTACTGTGGAATCTCAGATCTAGCTGTGTTTTTACATGTGCTTTTGAATCTGAAGTCTATGGGGCTTATTGCGGAGAGGCCGTTAAAACCTGCAAGTAAGCGGTGGGTTATCGGCAACTCCGTAACACCCTTACCGTCACCTTATATCCCAGCGCCACCAGGATATCACAAGCTGCGGCAGTAATGGTAAATCTCCTTTGCCATCGAGTCCTAGAGGACTTCATAGAAATGGGATCACTGAAGCACCAGCATCGTCGTTAACGGTGCCGGTGCTTCAGTGACAACCAATGCTGGCAGAGGCCTGAAAACCCAGCAGGTCAGGCCTGCCAGGGGATCCATGGTCCCTACCAGCATTTTTTAAGCATGGGGGTCCGGAATAAGGGTGCCGGTAGCAATGTACCGGCACCCTTATTTCCCAACCGCTATACTTAAGATGAGGGCCTATGTGTGCTTTACATGTATTTCTGAAAGTACCTTTTAACTGCTTTGTGTAAACATCGAAGCTAGCTGCCTTCTAACTAGCTGGCTCTGCTTTAAAAGTTTTTTTTTCAACCTGATGCCTTACTCAAAGTTGCACTTGGACTATAGTTTCATTCAAGGGCTGTTTTACATTCTGCTGCCCTGTTGACACACTGTCACTTCCCGGTTCTTCCGTTTATCAATTTGGTGCTCTCAATAGTGTTGTTGGAAAGTTGATTAAAATTGGGCATTGATTGTTTCCTGCTGCATTTTAGCGCTCACCCAGTCTGGGTACTTAGAATCCTTTACCTTGTGCATATCCTGTTCAAAGCACCTCCTTCATCTATGACTGCCTGGCTGCTAGCCTGCCTGGTGAGCTTATCTGTGCACTGTGCAGCCCCTCTCTGTGTCTCCCTCTCTTGTCTATCTCTCCTTCACCAACCACATGCTGCTCTCTATCTCCCCTACCTATTCTAACTGCTACTCTATCACATATTCTATTCCTCTCATGAAAACTGGAAGAAAAAAGCTTAAAAGAGCTCTCCTGACCTCTAATCCAGACCTACCTATTGCTAATACCTAGGTCAATTCTACTTCCAGAAGACTATTACTGACAGCCTCTTTTCTGACACCTCCGCCGACCTAAGGATGCCCCACTTGGTCTCTAGTATCTCCCTTTTCTCCTCTTCACCCATTAATGGTGGCACTAGATGGAAAGTACTCTTGGCATACTTCTCATCCTCTAGGTGCATCATTAATGTCTATCACAATGGCACTATCATGGTCCAAGGTTCTCAACCAGCTCTTCTCCTTCTTGACTGGTGCCTGCCCTCCCTCATTAACTTCCTCAATTCTTCTGCTATCCCTCCCAACTCCTTGCTAACCTTTTCACCACCACCAATGGGAGTACCACACCCCTGTACCCCTACTTGGAAAACTTTCAAAGTGGTAATCAGCTTCACTTAGCTACTTTGAATGCTCGTTCTGCTATCAAACACTCTTCTGACATCTGTCTCCTTCTTGAAGACTTTCACCACAATGTCCTCACCCTTACCAAGAAGTGGTTCAATTCCAGCTCTATCAATGCTCTTGACACTCACCTTTCTGAGGGTTACAAACTCCTCTCCAAATTCCGCCCCAACCAGCCTGGAGGTGGAATGGCCTTGATTTTCCCTAAGTGGGTACCTGCCTCTATCATACCTACTCAATCTGACACCTCTTTTGAAAGCCTTGTCTGCAGGCTCAGGGTCTCACCCACCCTCTCACTCACCCTGGCTACTATCTACAGGCCAGCTGGCGTTATCCCTCTCTTCCTCTCTGAATGGGCTGATCTCACCTCCTCCCTCTTGATCTCTGCCAAACTCCTCCCCCCCTGTGACTTCAATATCCACCTTGACTCACCTGAATCAGCCACCTCACTGTTCTGTGATCTCTGTGACTCTCTCTCACTATTCTTCATTCCGGTCTGACCCAGACACACTCTGGATACCTTCATCTCTGGTGACATCCCTATCTCTATCCCAGTCACCACCCTCCTCTCCTGGTCTGACCACTCTCTCCTCTTCTCCCACTTGGGGTCCTCTGTCCTCTGTCTGAGCCACCTTCCTCACTGCCACCTTCCTTCACCGTCTTTCGACCGATGAAGCGTATGCCAGTCGCTTATTTTGCCTCCACTTTCATCCCCCCACCTCTGCTTCTGGCTCTCCCTCTGACTCGGTCCTCCCTAACATTCACATCTCCATCTCTAGAACCCTTGACGTCCTTGCCCTGTCGTGAGAATCTGTCTGAAGCCTGCCTCTAAGAGCAACGGATGGTAAGACTCTGAACTAGCCTCTCTGAAACGAAAGTGCAGAGTTGCTGAACAGAAGTGGCAGACCTAGGGTGCACCCTCCGACAAACTGGACTGTCACCTGCACCAAAGGCAATTTCTCAATACGCTCCAAGAAGAGGGACAACACCCAAGCCTGAATCACTACAGCCACTAACAACACGTCTGAACTTCTGCAAGGAGCTGGCCAATCCAACTGCAGTATCGACATTTCTCCTTCCTTCCCAGGCTCTCTGCAACACTTTGGCCTCAAATTTCACATCTAAAACTCAGGACATCCTGTCTTCCCTCTCCACCACCTCCACTCCCTCTCCTGCTTCCCTGCCCCCTTGGCAACCCTCCCTCTAACCCCCGCACTCTCCTCGCTCCTGCCCATAGCACTTGTTGAGGTCTCTAAAGTGGTCTGCTCTATGAAGGTCTCATCCAAACAGGTGCCTCCCTGCCCTTATAGAACCATCAAGGACATCTCCTTTATTGCCCCTCTCTCAGCACTCCTTTGCCACTGGCTCTTTCCCTCTATCCCTCAAGCACGCCCTTGTGTACCCTCTCATATAAAAGCCGTCTGCTAACCCCTCCTGCCAGGCTAACTATTGCTCCATTTCCCCCACCCCCTTCCTGGTTAAACTCTTGGAGAAGTTGGTCCTCCCCCAATTGATCCTTCATACTGAACTTGCTGGTTGCCTCCATGACCATCAATCTGGATTCCGGGCATCCAGAGGCACAGAAACTACTCTCCTGAAAACCTGTGAAGTCATGCTCGCATATGTTGATTCTAATTCTCCTGCTGTTCTCATTCTCCTTGACCTCTCCTCATTCTTTGCCACAGTCAACCATTCTATCCTCATAAAACGGCTCTGTGATACCATCAGCACCACGGACCAGGCACTGGATTGGCCCTTCCTTCCCAGTTCCAACTGGGCCCTTTCTCCTCCACCACCTCATTCTCTACCTGTGGTGTCCCGCAGGGCTCAATCCTATCACTGTGGCTCTTCAATATCTATCTCGCCCCTCTTGCTCACTTGATCTCCTCCTTCTTTCCTCATTTCCTGTGTTATGCTGATGGCACACAGCTTTCCTTTAAACTTCCCTCTAATACCTCCTGTTCCACGGTGTGCAGCTAACGATCTCTGTCTTTTCATTGAGAAACCTGTGCCCTGTTTCCCTCTTACCCTATGGCCGCCTTCCTTGTGTCCTCCACCCTCACCATCCTGTGACGCCAAAAACCTTGGGGTCATCTTCGACTCCACTCTCTCCTTCACCCCTCACATCTTGCACCTTGCCAAGAAGGCCCACTTCCAGCTTCACCTTCTTATAGGCATTCTCCCTTTCTTCACTTTTCCCTAGAAGCTCAGCGTCTCCATAGCTCTGGTCTTCTCTAGACTGGACTACTGCAGCAGCCTCTTCCTCAATCTCCCCCTCTCCTCCCTACGGCCCTTCGGCTAATCGAGAATAGAGGTAAAAGACTTATCTTTGGCCTCAAGCCCAGGGACCATATCTCTCCAGCCCTGCAATCTCTCCACTGGCTCCCGGTGTCCGCAAGGATACAATTCAAGACCCTCTGCATCATCCACAAGGCATCCCCCCTTGCACTTCCCGCCTGTGCTCCCATCAGCACTTGCCCATATCTTCCCCCTCCACCCTCTCCTTTCTCTATCTCCTGCACTTCTCTTCACTGCACTTGCACGTCCGAATACCACAATGCCTAGAAGGAACACAACTCTATATTTACTGTTTTTTGTCCCTGTTATTTACTCTCCTTGTACCCTCCCCTCTCTTGCCTTGAGGTGCCTGGAAACACCATTCTGTTGTATAGGCGCCTAACGAATGCACAATACATTTAATAAGTCAATAAAGATTGCCCGGGCAATGCTGGTAGTAAGAAAATAAACCCAGGAAAAGCCACTCCCTTAGAAGAACACTTAGGCCAAATGCTGCGCATGAGTGTACGCAATGCCATGATGTGAACGGAGAGGCTGCACATGGGGGCCTGCTTGAAGCCCCCGCATTGCAGAAAGGAAGGTGGCAGATAATGGGCGAAATGTGTTTTGGTGGGTAGAAATGGATGAGGTAGCAGAGGAAGGGGGTGGGATGGAGACAGGGCAGGCCATAGAAGCGGCTTAAGGGAACTGTTGGAGGCACAGGAAGGATGGATTGGGGAGGGGACCTCCAAAAAAGGAAGATGGGGCGTGTCAACAAAGAAAGCCGCATTAGACATATCAGAATTCAAAAGGGAGGGCAGCATTGGAGAGCAGGCTTAATAGCAGGCGGTGCGAAGTGGGCAGCAAAAAATACTAACCAAGGGTAAACCATTCCAACCTGTGGCTGTAGACTGTAGCCAAGAATATGCATCTAACAGTCAGTGAGAACAACTACCACTTCGGGTCACGTTGGTGCAAGAGCACAAGACCCTTCTCTGCTATATTAAAACAGGAAGAGGTGCAAAGGCAGCATGCACCATATCACACCATGCACTGGGGGATTGTATAAGGGGACAATGTACTACAGTTTAATGTGTAAGCCTATTTATTGGAAGTGTAAATACTGTGGGAGGGATCAACCAATCAATTGAATGAAAATTGCTCTATCCATCAATGGCACAGTAAAGCGCTATTGATTAAAGAAGGCATTTTCTTCAGCAGTTGCCCTACAGTCCTGTGTGAGGATGGGCACAGGAGGAATAATCCGCAGTGGCAGATGTGACTGTAAAATGGGAGATGATGCTGTTTGTGACTCCCTGGAGATAGACGGATCAAATATATTGTGTTTTCACTGCTGAAAATCGGTGAAGGGACTTAAAGACTAGGATATTGCCTAATGTTTGTGTACGAAAACGTGTGTCTGAACATTATTTAAAGATTGATAAAAACGGACCCTCCAAGTTACTACATGCCACAAAATAAAAAAGTATTCATGTTTATAAAAAAGGTATAATGCAAAAGTAACGTTTCCGCACATCTCTAAAGCAGAATCAAGCAAGCAATTACTGAAGATATGGAGTAGGCAGAACATGGGAGTTTGATTGAATAGGTTTCGTCTTTTGTAGCTTGATTTAGTGAAGGCAAAAACGAATGCTACGAGTAAGAAGATGGGAGAACGGAACATGTGCTCCGCGATGTTTGGGACTCTTTTCTGGAACTGTGCTCAGAATATTACCTTCTCTGGGTAATACCTATTAACATGCAGGGGAGGAGGGGACTAGAGCAGGGGTGGTGTTTGGGGAAGCAAGACAGGGAAATACCCAGGTTGTTTTCTTTGTACACTGAAGTTATATAGGAAATTGCCAAGGTGATGTATGTTGCATGTTAAATAATAACATTTGTTCCTAAAACTTAAGCAGAGGACATGGTACACTTTTGCGGTGCTTGGGTGGGAGACAATGTACAATGTGGCAGTGCGCAGTTCAGGCGTTGCGGACTGTTCGCAGTGCTGGAGTAGCACATGGCTGTGCCCGTGTGTATGGATTCTATGCACTACATCTTCTGCCATTTGTCCCTTATGAGCCTTCTGACTTATTGGCCTATCCTGTCAGTCTGCCATCATCGTGGGTGATCAGTGTTTCTTATGCTTCACCTTGGTGTGGATGCTATGCTCAGAAGAGCTCTCAGTGTACCTGCTGCCACTGTGCATCCCACAGACAACTTCCTGCACTGCATAAACTGTGGAGCACTGTGAAGTGTTTTAGAATGGATGCTGCTATCATGTTTTTATCATGGTAGGCATCACATTGTAATGTCTCCTATGATGAAGTCCCATGTCTTCCCCTAGAAGATAGGGCTGGGGACACCAAGTGGCCAAGGACCCACTACCTGCTCTGTGAAGTAGTGTTTGTATCTTATATGTTGTTATGTTGTTATCATGGTGTGAGCCACATTGTAATGTGTGCTATTATGAAGTCCCATGTCTTCTCCTAGAAGATAGGTCTGGGGTGGCCAAGTGGCCAAGGACCCACCACCTGCTCTGTGAAGTAGTGTTTTTATGCTGGATGTTGCTTTCATGTTTTTATCATGGTGTGAGTCACATTGCAATGTGTCCTATGATTAACACCCATGTCTTCCCCAGAAGATAGGGCTGGGGACACCAAGTGGCCAAGGACCCACCACCTGCTCTGCAAAGAAGTTGGAGGATCCCTATGCTTACCTAGCCAATGCCTAGCCTTATTTGCCAGAGCCACACGCCAACCCTGATGAGTCCCTTGCTCTTTGGTAAGAAATTCCCTTATGCTTGTCATGGAGGGTTTGCTGCCCTCATTAATGAAGAAGCCTTTTTTACTGACCAGAGGACATGGAATGGTTTGCCTGGGACTAATACCAGTTGTCCATTTCAGAAAGGACTTGCTATTAATACTGAAGAGAAAGTCATGTTTGACAAGCAGAAGAGATTTGCTCCCCTCACACTGTTATGATATGGTATTTGTAACGCGCCTATACACAAGTGTTTCAAGGCGCGACGAGGCAGGGAGGGAGGGAAACAAGGGGAAGACAGACAAACGATCCTACTAGGCCAGGTGTCATTCAGATCGCGCAAGTGCAGAGGTAAGGGGAAAAGGAGAAAGTGCAGGGGGAGGAGGTGGGGGGGAAAGTGCAGTACAAGGTAAGTAGCGTAATAAAATAATAAATAATAAATAAAAGGGCCAGCTGGTGGCAAGTGCGAGGTAAGTGCAGAGCAAGTGCTGGGAAGGGGGCTGTAGGGATACAGTGACAGTCCCACAGTGCAGGGGGAGCCAGGGAGGCAGTGCAAGTGGAGAGTGGCTGGGCCCTGGACCGAGGTCACTGAGAGTGGCCCAGATGCAGGTTTAGTGCAGAATTCAGTGGGGAGTTAAGCAGGTTTAGCAGGGGAGAGGGAGAGAGAAGGCAGAAGCGAAGAGGAAGGTTTTGAGGTGCTTCCGGAACCGGAGATGGTTCTCCTCGAGTTTCAGGGAGGCAGGAAGGCTGTTCCAGAGGGAGGACCCTGCTGCGGAGAGAGATCTACCCCCAGCTCGTTGCTTCGAGAAGCGGCTGACCATGAGGGAGTTGGAGACGGATGAGCGAAGGGCTCGTGAAGGAAGATATTTAGGAAGAGAGAGTTGAAGGTATTTAGGCCCCAAGCCCCAGAAGGCCTTGTGGACAATGCAGAGGGTTTTGAACTTAATCCTCGCAGCCACTGGGAGCCAGTGAAGAGATTTCAGTCCTGGAGAGATACGGTCCCTGGGCTTGAGGCCAAGGACAAGTCTCGCAGTTCTGTTCTGGATAAGTTGCAGAGGGCGGAGAGTGGAGGCAGGCAGATTAAGATAGAGGCTGTTACAGTAGTCCAGCCTTGAGAGAACCAGGGCTCGGGAGACAGTGAGCTTCTGGGGGAAGGAGAGGAAGGGAAGAATACCTCTGAGGAGGTGCAGCTGGTAGTGTGACTTCTTAGAGACGTCAGATATATGAGGAGAGAAGGAGAGTGTGGAGTCGAAGATGACCCCGAGGTTTTTAGCCTTGCAGGTAGGGGCAGGAAGGGGGCCAAGGGAGGCCGGCCAGAGAGCTGCAGGGAAGGAGGGAGTGGGTGTGCCGATGAGTAGAATCTCAGTCTTACTGGCGTTAAGGCAGAGGTCATTGGCGGCACACCATTCCTGGATAGCAGACAGACAGTCGGAGATGAGGGAAGGAGAGGAGGAGGCCGAGGGTAGCCTGAAAATGAGCTGGGTATCGTCCGCATAGCACTGGAAGTGGGGGCAGAGAGCGGCGATGCGGTGGGCAAGGAGTGCCAGATACTGGTTGAAAAGCCAGTCACACTGCGACCCAGTTACCATGGTTTCCATGGGGCCCAATGGTGCTTATTTCAATGTAGGTGTCAGTTTAGGAATTAGCCACCAGCAAAGAGTACCTATGAAACCTGCATGGTTGCCATTGTCTGCACAATGAATAGTGTGAATCCAAGATGGCAGGCATTCTAAACATGATCTGGGACTGTAGACCCATGCACAAGTACATTTTCCAAATACCAACAGCTGGAAAGTTTGTAATTGTTTGGCACGTGCTCCAGACGCAGCAATCGCTTGTCACATTCACAGACGTTAAGTTTATCGAGCAGCTAGGAACGCCACAGGTAATCCTCCCTCTTTAAGAAAAGGAGTGGGTGATAGTGAAAGGTTTTAGAGTAAGGAGTTGAAAGCGTAAGGTGAAGGATGGAACATGGCAAAGGAACGAAGAGGATAGAAGAGGTGTCAAGGGGCAATAGGGAGGAGGAAGGGTGAAGACCAGAGGTGAAAATAGGAGCAGAGGCAAACGAGTTAAAAAGGAGCAGTAAAGATCTTGATGGGATAACATTAGAGGCAGAGGAACAAAAGGATAGCATGTGAAAAGGGCTGAGTATCAAAGAAGTTGAAGGGGAGACAAGGATGATTGGAGCATCCAAAGGGAGGTGTATAAAATAGGATTAAGATTGTAGACAAACAATAACATTCCACCAGTGAGAGAGAAGGATAAGACAAGTACGAGAGAGAGGGCTGGTGGAGCAGTTCCGAGTGTGGACCAATGTCGAGGAAGAGATGAGGAGAGAAAAGAGGTAAAGAGTAGAGAGGAGGAAGGGAATGTGATAAATAGGAAGGGGAGGCCGAGATAAAGGGCAACAAGAGAGCGGCCTGGTTGAGACCCAAACTGATGGAGAGACTGGAAATATGGTGGATGTTCAGTACCCAGGGAGCTTCTCAACAGCCTTGACGGGGGTTGAGACCCTAGGGCCCACCTTGAACTAGTAAAAGATCTTAAAGGGTCTGACTCCTGGCCCACATTCAGAGAACCCAAGGCTCCACGGGAAGTGGTACCAGGCTTTGCCCAAGAGGAAGCGCAATACACTGACATCTTCTATGAAAGCTAAGCAAACAACTTCAACAGCCAAAAAATGAGTGGCAGAGTCTAAGCGAGTCTAAGGTAGCGAGAGTAGGGCTGAGGACCATGGTTACACCAAGAACCATGAATTTCTTTTGGTTCGTTGACTTGGCACTAAGTAACTTTGGTGGACCCTGTCGCCCCTTTTCTTAAAAATTGGTTTGAGTCATGTGTTGATCACACACTGCCTTCACAGTCCTTGAAAGGTCATCTGTGACTATGGACCAGGCAGCATATCCCATACCCATTGATTCAGCACAAACTCATTCACATTAAGGTTCATGTTATCTCTTGCCATGAGTGCTTCATTTCAAAATGTCTATGCTGCATGATCACTTGCCCTGCTCCATCCAGACTTTGCAAATCCAATTACATTCCTAACCAACACAATTCACACGATGAGTGCGTGGAGATTTTGAAGAACTCTGCTACACCCTTCTGATGTATGAAGTAGAACTTTCATTCAGAGGATGCAATTTAAGCCATGTATATGCCATTTTACATAAGCTTAACACAACCCATTTTATTTCTGCTCCTGTGTATCAAAATGACAACCACAGTTTTATTTTATTCACAGACTTTATGAGGGATTTCTCTGACACCATAGGTTGGAGCTCTTTCAATTCTCCGGAATTATGTAAATGAGGAAAATGAGGAAATGAGTGCACTGTTGAAGGTTCCAGGGCCAGTTATAAGACACTGCAATACTACGTAAATGCATAGAGTGTAACCAAAAACATGCACTTGATTGGAAATATAATGTACAATGAGGATTAACTAAAAGTGGAGAAGGGATTAAGACATCAAATTGCCTAAAGTGGATAACCCCTTGTGCCGAGTCTGGATTGGCACAACATTCCTGATGTGTATTGGTTGTTATTGTCTTGATAACTTCATGGTCTTGTAGGATTGATTTTATTGTAGGATATCATTTTGGAAGCTTACTCAAAAAATTAAGTTAATAGCAGAGAACAATATTGCAATTAGAAATCTTGCTGGGTTCCGTTTGCGCTTGTGTTGAATCATATAAGATAGGGCCGCTTAGATCATGTTTTGTAAAGAGAACCATAGCATCTTTTCAGTAGTTAACCATTATTGTGGAGCTGGCATCAAACCTTCTTCGTATGGTCAGGAAAAGAGTGTTTTTGTGTTTTATAGTGGTGTATCCCAACTAACATGGGCCTGATTGAACACAATACACCTGCAAAGTGTTCCAATGAGTGGGATTTTTAGTAACCCACAGCACTGTAGTACATGCAGTCAAACACACCTGGCAGGGTCCATGCCCCAACATTGGTTATTAGGTTGGTCTATCTGTTTCAGCTAATGTGTGGGCAGATATGTTTTTGTGGGCAGTGCCTCTGTATCAGATTAACTTCTTTTCCCAGATCGCAGCTTTTACCTAAACCTCTCTGAGCCATAGAAGCCTGACCTGACCGCTGCGGTCTTCCTAGTTCGATGTTACTTCTCCAGTGCACCTCATATTCTGTATCTTTAATTAAATTAATGAACTTATTTCTTCATTGATGAAGCCTTCCCCTACCTTCACTGCCTCAGAAAACAACACATTGCATCAGTTCCCCCTGATCAAAGCCCAGCCTTAAATCCCCATGCCTGTAGAACTGGGGTCTGCAACCTTTGGCTCTCCAGATGTTTGGGCTACAATTCTTATCAGCCCTTTACAACATAGTCAACTGTAAGTGAGAATGAAAATCATAGTACAAATCCCCTGCAGAGCCACAGGTTGCAGATCCATGCTTTAGAATGTAAAGGTTATTCGGCCAATCCTCTTTATTCCTGGGGTACTGGTTCTGGCTCACCAGCACTCAGTCCTTGCATTGGGCTGAGACTGGCCGGGCTCAAAGGGACCCAGAGCTTTCTGTCACTCTCCATCAGAATCCAGTAAGTGTACTGTTCTTGATTTGTACTTCCCTAGATGTTCTATGCCTTCTCATTATCATCATCAATCAATTTTTACTGTAAAAAGAAATACCACCCTTAGGGTTTTATCAAAATATATGTGAAACTTTGCGTAAAGATAATGCAATGCGTTCAAAATAGTGGCACAGGAGATGTCATTACAAGGTGGACAACACATAGAAAGAGAGGTCATGCTGTAGTGCCTAACCATGAGGGACTCAAGGCACCCTAGACAGATCCACTAAACCCAGAGTTGGATGCAATGGTTGTAATTATGAGTTTGGCGGTGTGGGCAGAATGTGGTTGTAAATTAATTCCCACCACTTTTTGGGGAGGAACAACCTAGGGCATTTGGGCGGAGGCTTTTCCTCCATTTTACTGCCACACTAGTGATGCTTTACCAGAGGTAGCACTATAGGACCTGTGGGAAATGCTCCAAACCCTGACAGCGACCAAAGTATTTCCTAAATGGGGACTAACACTGCATTACCACAACTTGTAATCTGGTGGACTCTTTGCCAGAATGGGTTGCGATAAAGTTAAACATGTTTGGCAGTATTTCTGCTGGAAATACCACCAAACTTTTAATAAAGCCCATTATGTCATTGTGTGCATATATCACTCTAGTCCATGCAGTATTTTTGAGGTTGCCTGATGTGCAGCATATGTTTTGGTTAGCCTGGTCAAGCGTGGCACATTTTCTATTTCTATTTGTTAGTATTTATAAAGTCAACGCTATTACCGTGTGGCATGTTAGTGCTCAGGAGCAGAGCCATGCTTCTCAATGTGGTCATGCAGGACTAGGTTATTATTGCACATAGATCCAGGCTTTGACATGCATTGGAAACGTTTGCATATTAGCACATTAGTTTTGTGTGTGTATAGTCTATGTATTCTTATTAAAGAAAACTTTGTTTTTTCAGTATATGTTTCAAATTCAGTCACAATGAAGACACCTAGAATTGCTAAATAATTGATTCAAGCATGTTATATATTTATTATCTAAATCTCTCTACTTTTCTTCTTTTTCTGAGACCAAATTGAGCTCAAAACTTTAAAAACTCAATACATATATTTTTGCAGTAGCTTTTTCGTGGGGGATCTTTATATGGAACTTGGGGTTGGTCACCCTACGTTACCTTGGGGAACCCAGACGGGGACCCCTTGCTCACTGTGCTTAGAGAGGCACAGCCCCACCTCACTGATGAGGCCCAACAAGGCTGAAACACATGTCTGGGGTTATTGTTGGTACTATTGTTCAAAGGAGGTTTTCCTGGCATTTCGGTGCTGGACTGCCAATGTTGGTGGGACAAAGATTGATATGCAAATGAATATTCCTCCTTTGTGAAAGATACAGTGAGCAAAAAGTGATATCTGCGTACTCTCAAAGTGGGAAAAACCACAGAACAGTTCATGTTCTTTCTAGAGAGTGACGCCTGCTACCCTTTTTGGTTCTTTATAAATGATCAAATAGTATCGGACAAGCACTTAATTACCCTAGGAACTATCCTGCTAGACCCACTAATATCTTCCCCTTAGGTAGCGTGGGCCGAGCGTAAGACTTACTCTAAAAAGATTTGAGGAGTGCAATCATATTAAAAACCTCAACCACTATTCACAGTAACAGATAATAAATGATAGTAATATCCAAACCCTATGAAAAATAAGAATGCACATTTGTATTATACAAATGCCATAAATATCCAACCAATATAAATATGTAATTGACACAAACTATTTGTAGTTAATCCCCCAAATGAAATGCAAGAAATAAACCTTAAATAACGTGGGCCTTCATAAAGAGGAATAATAATCAATGAAGGTTTGAAATCAAAACGAGAACAATGACTTAGTGTTGGCCTAGACCAAAAAATATCCCACCCAGGAAAACCCACACAGTTCATCCTGGTAGGTAGTATTGCCTTTATATATATATATGAATAACATAACGGTAAAACAAAAGAAATAATCCCCCCCGCTTGCTCGCCCCCACACGCCTTGTCTTCTTGCTGATTGAAAGAAGCCCAGATGTTTTGGCCTTTTATAGTTAATCATTTTTAGAAGCAAAACCATCACCAGCAGGGAGGGTTCCATGGCTGTGGTCGATAGGGTTGGATGGGTGTCTCAGGTCCCTGCAGTTAGAAGAAAAGTTCAACAACAAAAAAAGAAGTGAGCAGTGTGGCGCCGCCCGATGACGGGCGCACGCGGCGGCGTGACGTATCACGCCGCCGCAGTTTGTATAAATAAAGGGGGCGTTCCCGGCCGCGGTAGAGCGACCGGGAAGCCCGAACTGGAAGGACTGGTGCCCGTGTGAGTCCTTGGGTAACGGGGCTTACGGGACCGCGTGGGGGCTCTGACACGCCCCCAACAGTGGCGACGAGTGATGAGGGAGACCCGGGCCCGGCGGTGAAATTGTTTATTCCGAATTTTTGAATGGAAGCGGAACGAAGCATCGCTTCGCTTCATGCCGGGTCGCGGGACGCACACGCGGCCGGCGGCCATTTTGTCTTGTAGGCCGTGAAACTTCGCAAGGCTCCGGTTTGGAGCGTGTGTACATCACGGGCCTAATTTTTGGAAAAATTGGAAGTGGGAGTTATGACCTGCATGCCCATGCTGGTTTTGTGCATTTTTACACAATTTTGGGACTCTTACGTCGTGTGAAAGCCAGGAGAAGGACCAACATCACAGGGCCTGCATAGGCCCATCCATTGCCTAGGCTCAATTTTTGGAACCCCCAGGCCTTTATGGACTTTGACAAGGGGAATTCACTGCTTTCTCTTTGTCTCCTTCATCATCAAAGCGCTGTGGTTTCTTCGCTGGCTCCTTCATCATCAGGTTTGGCTGCATGTTGTGCCTCCATTGGTGCCCTGCCTAGAGACCTCCCTCAAGTTGGGTGCCTGGAGAGGAAGAAGTTTGAGTTGCGGCCCTCAGGACAGTAGGTAGGGGGTGCCTGTGCGCTCAAACCCATGGGTGACTCTGATGATTCGGACAGTGGTGGTGCAGCTGTGTCAAGTCCCCGCGATCGTGGCCAGGCTGCTACTCAATAACAGGCTGTCCTTCCACCGGTGATCCAGGCCTCTGCAGGACTGCCGCCTGGACAACCGGGGCTTCCCATTATGGCCCAAGCACGCGCACCTGCGGCCCATGCCGCCCTGCAGCCCATTCCTGAGTTCGATGCATCAGGCCCACCCTCGAGCATGGGGCCCCGATGGAGAAGATGGGTGAGTCGCCTCGACATGTATTTCAGGGCTGCTCAGGTGACGGATGACGACAGCCGGATTGCCACCATGCTATACTCGGCCGGACTGGCAGTCCAGGAAATATTTGAATCACTTACTCCCATCAATAACTCCTACGATGCGGCCAAGGCGGCGCTCCTCGCGCATTTCCTCCCCCTTGCGAACGTGGACTATGAGAGGTTCGTTATGCTTTCGGCTAAGCAGAAGGAAGAGGAAACACTGGACACTTTCTACGGTCGCTTACGCCGCCTCTCCCTCGGATGTGCATGGGGAGACGCAGACGACATGATGCGCACGATGCTGATCCAGGCATGCTCCTCTGGCAAGCTCAGGAGGCAGGTCCTGAGAGAGCCAGGCATCACGCTGCCCCGCATACTGGAGCTGGGCAGATGCCATGAGGTAGCGGAGGCCCGAGCCAGCAAGATGGAAGCAGGGTCTCGGTCGGGCAGGCCTGAGGAAGTGTGTGTGGTGTGGCGAGGTGGCCGAGGTGTGAGACGCCCAGGTGGAGGACCCCGAGACAGCGCAGGAAGGAGTGGGGAGTCGTGCCAGAAGTGCGGGTATGACCTCCCCCACATGACAGAGTGCCCTGCGGTCGGAAAAACCTGCGGGAGGTGTGGGCTGGCCGATCACTTCTCGCGGGTATGTCGTGCGGCCATGCCAGTGATGGTGCCGAGGGGTCAGGCACGGTTGTGGACTCCGCGCCAGAACCAACTGCCCAGTGTAGCCCAGGTGGAGCAGGGTGAGGTCGAGCCCCAGGCGGAAGGAGCTGAGGAGGAAGACGAAGAGAACGTTTTTTTTTTTCTCCAGCGTAGAAACGCTCAAAAGGAAAAGCAGGAGACAGCCAAGATGTGTAGTGGAGATTAACCACTCCCCAGTCCCGGTGCTCGTGGACACTGGTGCTTCCGTCAATGTGATGGCCAGAGGACATTTTGACTCTCTCAAACCCCTCCCGGGTCTGGCCACACCGAGAGCCCGCATATTTGCATTTGGGGGCCAGGAACCGATACCGCTGGACGGTGCCTTCGTGGCTGACGTGGAACATGATGGCTCACACATTAAGGCTCGATTCTACGTGACCCCGGTGAGCAGTAATACCTTGCTCAGCTGTGCAGCTGCAGAGGCATTAGGGATCGTGAGCTTCGCCTACTCCGTCCACCTTGAGGATATACATGACCTCCTGGACAAGTACGCTGCCCTCTTCAGCGGCATCGGAAAGATGACGGGGGAACCCATTCGGCTACACATCGATGAGTCGGTGCAACCCATCGCACTGAAACACCGGCGAGTACCCTTTCACTTAAGGGGGCTGGTGGATAAGGAGCTGGACAATCTGGTGAGCCTGGATATCATCGAGAAAGTGGAAGGCCCAACCCCTTGGGTGTCCCCGATCGTGGTGGCCAGAAAGCCCAAGCAACCTGACTCAGTGCGCATATGCGTGGACATGAGGCTCCCGAACAAAGCGATCAGAAGGGAGCGGCATCTTACACCGACGATTGATGACATCATTGCGGATGTTCAAGGGGCTCGATTTTTCTCCAAGCTGGACCTCCGAGCTGGCTATCACCAGGTCGTCCTTCATCCTGACTCCCGGTACATAACGACTTTCACCACCCACCGGGGTCTGTATCGATACAAGCGGTTGAGCTTGTATCGGGGTGTCGTCTGCCGCTGAAGTGTTCCAAAATATCATCAGGGGCGCCCTAGCAGATCTGGAGGGCGTCCTTAACATTAGCGACGACATCCTGGTGTTCGCCAAAACTGAAGTGGATCACATGAGGAGGCTGGGAAAGACCTTAGAACGACTCCAATCTCTGGGCCTCACCCTTCACCGGGAAAAATGTGAATTCATGCGCTCCTCCATCGAGTTTTTCGGATTCATCTTCAAGGAGGGGGGGGTGTCGCCAGACCCGAAAAAGGTCCAGGACATCAAGGCGGCGAAAGCCCCCGAGTCGGTGACCGACGTGAGGAGTTTCCTGGGGATGGTAACTTACTGTGGGCGGTTCATCCAGAACTTGGCGTCGAGATCTGAGCCACTCCGGGCGCTGACCAAGAAAGAATCACCATGGCAGTGGGGCCCCCTTGAACAAGCCGCTTTCGAGGACATTAAGGGTGCCCTCACAGCGGAGGACACGATGGCATTCTTCGACCCTGCACTAGAATCTGAAATTGTGGTCGATGCAAGTCCCTTCGGGTTGGGAGCAGTGCTGACGCAGGTGGACCGCAACGGGAGTGTTCGACCTATAGCATATGCTAGCAAGGTCCTCACTGAGACTGAACAGAGGTACTCCCAGATCGAGCGGGAGGCCTTGGCGGTGCTGTGGGGCTGCAGGCACTTCTGGCTCTACGTCCTGGGACGCCCGGTGACGGTGGTTACTGACCACAAACCACTGCTTCCGATCCTGGTGGGCTCCTCTTCGAAACCACCGGCGAGAATCGAGAGGTGGATGCTCGCCCTCCTGGAATATTCTGTTACCCTGGTGTACAGGCCCGGGGCCAATAATGCCGCGGACTATCTATCTCGTCACCCGGGAGTGTGCGGGGGAGAGGGATATGACACCTGCGGAGAGGAAGCGGACAGTCATGTTCGCATGGTGGTGGAAGCGGCAACACCAAACGCGATGTCCCTAGAGGAGTTGGAGGCTGCGGCAGCTGAGGACGAGTGCTTTCGAATTCTAAAAGACTCAATGCACAGTGGGTCGTGGAAGTCCATCCTCGAAGCAGGGGCCGGACGCACGCAAGAAGCCAAAACAGTATTGGAGCAGCTGTGGAAGGTAAAGGAGGAGCTGTCGTTCTCGGACTCTGGGCTGCTGCTCCGGGGTGACAGGATTGTTGTCCCACAGGCAAAGGTGGCGGAGGTGATCCATCTCGCCCACCATGGACATCAGGGCGCCGCCAAGACCAAGGCGCGGCTCCGCTCAAAGGTCTGGTTTCCAGAGTTAGAGAAAAGGGTGGATGACTTTGTGGCGGCCTGCGTATGGTGTCAGGCGGCCTCCCCTCTGCAACGTGAACCCGCCATTGAGGCCATGCCCCGAGGCACGAGGCCGTGGGAGATCGTCCACGCCGACTTTGGCTCAACATCAGTGGGTACCCATTTCCTGGTGCTAGTCGATGAATACTCGAGATACCCCGAAGTGGAGTTCGTTGACTCAGTGGCCTTTGAGCATGTGGTAGTAGCGATGGAGAAAATGTTTGCGGCCCATGGTTTTCCCCACACCCTATGCTCCGACAATGGATCGCCCTTCCAAAGTGAGCGATTCTCCGAGCTGCTGGAGAGCTGCGGAATACAACACCGGAAGATATCCCC
The DNA here is from genome assembly GCF_040938575.1 of Ambystoma mexicanum. NCBI lineage: Eukaryota > Metazoa > Chordata > Amphibia > Caudata > Ambystomatidae > Ambystoma > Ambystoma mexicanum. Next base: position 1,358,247,403 of record NC_090922.1, on the reverse strand, counting down.
CCTGTGGCCTCGAGCGAACGGGGATGCAGAGAGACTGATGCGGACCCTAAACAAAACCTTCCGGATTGCTCAAGGGCAGGGCCAATCTTTACAACGGGCCCTCTATCAGTTCCTTCGGGTGTACCGCACCACCCCACATGCAGCCACGGGAGTGGCTCCGGCAGAGGTGTTATTCAAGAGATGCCCCCGGGGGCTGCTGCCGGAAGTTGGGGAGAAAGAACCGGGGGTCATCGATAATGAGCGGGTAGAGGCTCAAAGGCGAGTCCGAATTGAACAAGAAAACCTGCGCCGGGGTCTCCGCCCTCAGAGACTTGAACTAGGGGATGAGGTCCTCATCCGTAATCGACACCCCCACGGGAAGCTATCACTCCCCTATGAACCGGAGCCCCTGGATGTAGTGGCGGTGAAGGGGTCCATGGTGACGGCCTCGGATGGACGATCAGCTGTCACCCGAAACGTGAGCTTCTTCAAGAAGCTGGGTGATCCACGAACTGACACCCCACCTGAACCGGATCCACCAGACACGCCGGCGAACGGAGGCCTCTGTGAAGCGGCGCCCGAATCCCCCGTCCGGGGAGAGGCGGTGGCAGGACGTCACGTGCCGGAGGTAGGCAGGAGGTACCCCCAGAGGGCTGGGCGAGGGAAACCTGCCTACCTCAGCGAATATGTCGTGGGACAAATGGCTAGTGAACTGGGGTGAGCAGATCGGGGTGGATGACATTAAAGGGGTTTTTCTTTGGGTGTGCAGTAGCGTTTAAAGTAGATGAGTGATTTTCTGGTTAGTAAAGTTAATGTTATTGCGTTCTGTTGTTCCTCCCGGAAAAGGAGGAGTGTGGCGCCGCCCGATGAGGGGCGCACGCGGCGGCGTGACGTATCACGCCGCCGCAGTTTGTATAAATAAAGGGGGCGTTCCCGGCCGCGGTAGAGTGACCGGGAAGCCCGAACTGGAAGGACTGGTGCCCGTGTGAGTCCTTGGGTAACGGGGCTTACGGGACCGCGTGGGGGCTCTGACACGCCCCCAACAAGCAGGAAAAGGTGTTGCCGACAGCCAATGCTCGATGAGAGTAATTTAGATGGCCCAGGTGTCTCCCTGCAGGCATTTCTTCTGCTTCAAGTCCTGCCGAGCTTTTCAATGCTTAGCTATGGATATTAAGCTACAGCCGGCCAGGGCTCCACATCCTCAGACACCCTCTTGATGTCTCCTAGTCAGCACTTTTCTTTGCATTGAAATACATCTGGCCAGCCAAAACCCATTTTAAGTGTCTGGCAAGGTTTCATCTTTCCTGTAAATGCATAGGGACTTTGCACAATTCAGGACTAATTTACCTTCTGAAAATCTTTAAAGACATGCCTATTTACTGAATAGTAGGATCCTAATGCATTCTCTGCCCGGCCGCAACTCTGGATCCAAGAAACCTAAGACCAGGAGGACTCAATCACCCAAATATTGTTCTCCTTACAAGGGAACAGGCACAGTTTCATCTCGCTGCTTTATCCTGTTCTGATTGCCATGGTTGTGCTTTGACCCCCGATTGATGCTTGCTTTTAAAATATGCGTTGTGGTCTAGGGCCCCTTAGTAAATATTTCCTTAGTCCTGTGCACCCTGCGATAATACACCCCTAAACAATGTCTTTGCACCTGGACTGCACCATTGCGCGTCAATGAAATCTGGCTTCTTGTATTGCTACCATTCTATCCAATTCCTAATTAATTTACTGAATCATGATTACATCCTGTACTGCCCAGCTCCCCATTAAAATATTTGCTCCTTTTGACATTATATGTAGGCCTATGTTCTGTTTGATAACTCAACTGCACCCTGCTATGGGTTTTCACTCATAATTGGCATCATATCTCAGATACTGTTATCCCTTAAGGAAAACATTGATCAGAACCCCCACAAAAGCACACCCCCAACTCAGTAGGTCACCACACAAACACAGGTTTGAAGCAAACTTCCAAACCAGCATACTCTCAGACAGCAATAATGCTCAAACATATCACAAATGACTCTGGCAACAACAGGGTCAACAGACTATCCGTCAAAAACAACTAGACGTTGGTTCATCCCCACACAAAGCCTAGTTCCTTCCCATCTGCCGCCAGCAACAGGCAAAGTAGAGCGGAAGCCACTGCTCCTTCTTCTCCTACTAACAAAACCCAGCATATTTTCCTTTCTATTCCAAAAGCGCCAAGAGACCCCCAAAATGACAGCTGGTGCACTATAAATAAAACCAAATGAGGAAACACCTGCATCATTACATTCCCCCAAATCTCTGTATCTTGCAGATTCCACCAATATTCAAAGTGCCGAGTTAATCTCCCTGACAACCTCAGTCAATCTCCCAGGTACAAGACAGCCTCCCTGAAGTCGTCTGCAGATGACTCTGGTGTTGCATGCAATTCCACAAAATGCTTCTGGACTATTGTTTGTTTGTTTGTTTTATTATTTATATAGCGCACCAGACCCAGGGGTATTCGGGCATGAAGGCATGATGAGGATTGTTCAGCTTAAGTTACAGGATCGACAGGATTATATACAGTACAACCATAGTTACAGTGCTGTATACAGGCACAAACGTGGTGAAGGAAACAAAAACATGGTACAGTTTGTAGAGGGAATGCATAAAAAGGCAGAACATATATACAGTGGATCCCTGAGAGGCTGGTGCGGTATGGTCAGACGTCATGTTCCTTTAGCCAATGAATGAGGTTGGATCTAAATTGTAAATAGGGGAGATCTTTCCTTAAGGCAGGGGGAAGTGAGTTCCAGTGTTGAGCTGCTTTGACCGGATTTAGTGAGCCTAAATCTGGGTACTAGTAAGAAGTTGGAGTTGGCTTTCCTTAAGGGGCGTACAGCTGTTTGTCTGGTGAATCTATTAGGTATTGGGGGGCTGCATGGTTGAGGCATTTGTATGTCAGAGATGCAGTTTTAAGGAGTATTTTGTCTTTAGTGGAAAGCCAGTTGACGGATCTCCTGAGGTCTGATATATGAGCGTTTTTAGGAAGACTAAGGGCAGCTCTCAGTGCATTGTTTTGAAGGGTCTGAATTTTGGAAGTAATGTAGTTATTGCTGCCTATATATAGAGCATTACAATAGTCTAGTTTAGACAGAACTAGTGCTCTAGCTAGGGTGATGCAATTGTTGGGGGAAAGGAAGGGTTTGGCTGCTCTAATTAACTTGCAGGTATAGGAGGTGGCTGAGGCCATAGTATTGACTTGTTTGGCAAAGGTAAGCGTGGAATCTAAGTAAAAGCCGAGGGTTTTGACTACTTTTGCCACAGTTATGTTGTCAGTGTCAATTATGAAGGAGGCATAGTTGGGACCAAGTTTTTTTTAATGTTGGATGGTGAGCCTAGGATGCGAAGTTCTGTTTTGTCATCATTCAGGCATAGTCAATGGGAGGCCATCCTTGCCCGGATGATGAGGTACACAAATCCTTGTCATAATCACCCGTCAACGGGATGAGGATCTGTGTATCATCTGCGTAATTAGTGTAGGTGATACCTAGACCATCTAGATAATCAAAAAGGGGCTTTGTGAAGACGTTGTACAGAGTGGGAGATACAGATGAACCTTGGGGTACGCCACATGTGATGGGCACAGGGTTTGCAGGTGCTAGGGGAGAGAAAACCCTCATAGTCCTGTTATTGAGGAAGGACTGGATCCAAGCGACTGCCTCTTGGGAGAAGCGGGCTGCAGTGATCAGATGGTCACAGAGTATTGAGTGGTCTACCAGATCGAATGCGCCAGAGATGTCAAGGAGTAGCAGGAGTGACGTCTTGCCTTTGTCCCTGAGTGTGTCAATTTGTGCCTTGAGGTCTAGGAGTGCAGTCTCGGTACCATGTTGGGGTCAGAAGCCGGACTGGCGAATTCCAAGGAGTTGGTTAAGTTCCAGATGATGATGAATATGTAGGTATGCTACTTTATCCAGGATTTTAGGTAGGAAGGGCACAGTATTTATGGGTCGATAATTAGTTGGGATGGCTGGGTCCAAGGTTTGTTTTTTAAGGAGGGGAAGGACCCACAAGTGTTTCAGGTTGCTGGGTCTGGTGCCAGCTGAGAATGAGGCGTTTATGAGTTTAGTGATGAAAGGTGAGAGTTCACGGGCTGCGTCTTTTATGAGTTGGGCAGGGCACATGTCACCCTGACAATTGGATGGTTTGAGGTTTCTCAACTTCTTTAATAGAAGCTTTGCGGAAGTGGAAGCTAGGGGTGTCTGGTCTGTGTGGAGTTGGGGTAGGTTGCAGGGTGGGTGGAGTGTTCGTAGCAGTCTTAGGGGAGGTACCTTTGATATCGGTTTTGGGAGCAGTGATAGTACTTTTTTGTTGTTAATCTTTGCCTGGAGCATAGTAATCTTGTTGGCCCGGGCCTCTTGTATACTTGTGCACCAGTTCTTATCTTTGTGGCATAAGTCAGGTGTTTGGATGGGGGATTCTACTTCTTTCAGGATAGAGAACAAAATTCTTTGGTGTTAGATTTAGCTTGAGAGATTTGGGAATTATAGGACGTTTGTTTAGCTAGGATAAACTCTCTTTTATAGAGGGTGGATAGTTTGTTCAGATTGTTTTTGTTGGCTTCTGAGGGGTCTGATCTCCAGATTTTTTCACTTAGTCATTTCTTTTGTCTGATGTCTTTCAGGAGAGGCGTGAAGCACGTATTTAAGTGTTGGCGGGGTATGCTTTTTCTAATTTTCAGAGGTGCAATGACGTCTAGAGAGGCCAACATCGCTTCGTTGTAGATATCTACCATGGGGGCTGGGTCAGTCTGATCTTAGATGGAGTTTAAAGTAGGTAGGATGAGGGGGATGAGATTTGCCAGAGTGATGTTTCTTTTATTTCTGGTGGGTGTAGTGGGAGCTAAGATACTTTTGTTCAATGGTGGGGTGGCTTCTAGGGAGAACGATATCAGGTGGTGGTCGGACCAGTGCTGAGGCAGTATGGACGTGATAGTGGTCGGACAATTATGTTCCGCAATCCAATAAAGGGTCCTACCTTTGATGTGTGTGGGTTCTGTAATCCTTTGGGAGAAACCTAGTTCCTCAAGGGCGTTGTTAATCTGTAGGGCATTGGTGTCTCGTGAGTTATTAAATCCAAGGTTGAAGTCTCCTAGGATGAGGCATTGAGTGGAATTTTTTAGGTTATTGGATAGTAGGTTCATGAGGTCTTCCTCAAAGGAATCATGTCCCTGATGTCACATGAAAATCTCCCTTATTGTTTATCCTGGATGTGCCATGCCATTGCGCCTACGAGTCTTTCTGATGTTTTATATACATCTGCTAATGTCTCTTGCAATTCTTCTTGATGTTTCTCTCACATCGCCTTGATATTCCCTACAAATATCACTGCCGTTAGATGCAAATCTTCCAAAATGCTGAAAAGTGAGATTCCACCTCGAGGCCTGCAGTGCAATAGAGTAGCAAGTGAATTGTAGTGATTATGGTGCTGAAAAGTACAGATTCCAGGTCCTTCAGTGGACAAGGACAGTGCGCTCTGGTTGATGTAGTGCGAAAAAGTGATGACTATTACTGGGCTTCCCTTATGATACCACTGTGCAGATTGGGTAATGTAGTATTTTAATCTTTTATTTTATTGACCAAAACAATTCTAGAGTAAATTCATCTTAATTTTCCAGCCAAGAACGATTGAACTACTCCACCCTCTGCTGGCTGCAGACAAGCATTCCTGTTTATGCCAGGATGTATTCTGTTTTACATAGGGAACACTTCCCATCTGAATAAATGACCCATAGCAAATGCAGGTCAAGGGGGGGCTATGGCAGACTACCGAGAAAACTGTGAACTCAACAGCCCTACCAGTTCTACCCATAAGCCCACCCAGCCATAGCGCCAATGTCCAAATGCTTGTGGATTGGGCTTTAGTGCAGGGATGGGTCGACAGCAAGGAGCAGTCTCATTCATAGACGAATGAGGGGTTCAGCAGTAGAAAAGGGGGAACATCTCGCTTCCCTCATTTGACCTCCACTTGCCATATGATCTCTTCCATAGAACAGGAGGCACTGAACAATCAATGAAAACGGTGTCCCTTCTGCTGACATCATGTGACTGTTTTTGATTAAGATAAGGACTGCTCCTGCTATAGAGTCTACCATCACCTTATACACCCCATACCTGGCAAGTCTGGGTTATGTACGTTGTAGATTCCACCTGTAAACCAGTGGACGTAGGCTCTGGGGTGAAGAAGCATTGCATTGGGTATGGATGCTGTCATGTTGATGTTCTAGTTGTGGGCAAGCGAGAGGCGGGACGGGAAGTGACGCGGGTAGGTGGGGTTGGGCAGTTCAGGCAGAGATACGAATAAAGAAGATGTTCAAGATAATCACTCCATGTCAGCTATTTATTTCAGCGCTGCATAGGCGCGTGAGCAGGACACCAGCCCGGCCATCACACTGGCGACGAGATGGATGCACTGACTGTGCGTATGCTCGTAGTGCCACGGAGCAGTGTGGGTGTCCACAGACACATCTGCTTCGCACGTGGATGTGAGAACTGCATGAGTAGCAGATCCAAGGCTGCACATGGTGATACAGTGCCCCGCCCACAGAGGAATGCTCGGATAAGCAAAAACACAGCCTGGGCTGCAGCATTGACGTAGCGAGACATGCCGTCAGTAGGGGGAGAAGGAAAATCAATGGTGCTCGTGCCAGGAGGCGGCCATTGACAGGATAGCCTCAGGGAAGGGCCTCAGGACTCCCTTACTGATATGGTGCTCGTGCCAACAGGTGTCCGTGTGGAACCACAGGCCATAGAGTAGCAACCATTAGAGAGAAGATTTCTGCCCATGATGGGGTGCAGGCACAGGATGGGGGCCAAGATGCACAGGCTCAGGGGCCAGTGGTGCCACAGGAACAGACTACATGTAGGCTGCCAGACTCCCTGGCTGCCCAGATGCCAGGTGCTTTTGATGTTGCAGACATGAGCAACATGGGGCCAAGATGGTCCAGATGCATGAGGGACTTTGAACTGTGCATGTGGGCCACAGGGCCCATTGATGAAGGTAGACAAAAGTGTCTGCTTAAGCTTGCAGTTGGACTGGCTACATGAGACATTATCGATGAAATGCCTCCCACATCTATTGATTCACTACAGGACCTAAAGACAGTGCTATCAGCATACTTCACTCCCCACACCAATGTGGATTATGAGCGTCACCTCTTTCACAGCACTAAACAAGCCAAGGATGAGACGATGAACGCATGTGTTATGAGATTAAGAATTAAAATGAAACATTGCGACTTTTCATCCTACTCCAACAGAGACGCCCTGCAGTCACAGATAATAGCAGGATGGGAATCCCAGAACTTCAGGAGAAAGTTACTACAGAAAGCCCACACCTTGATGAAATATTTAAGCTGGCAAGGGCAGAAAGAGCGGTAGACTTGCAGGTCGAAAGTTTAACACCACAACAGGAGTGACAGTACTGCGACTGAAGCATGAGAGAAGACAGAATGAGCCATACTGTTTCAAATGTGGTTTTCGGTACCCTCACAGTGGCCAATGATATGCCACGTGCTGTGAAGAAGGACACTTCAAACCAGTCCGACGACTCAACAGGGACACTCCTCCTAGGTACACGCCTAGACCTCTGCCCTCAACGTCTCAACCAGCGTGGATGACATCACATCACTCAGTGAGACCGATGTACCCTGAAACCAAAGATCGGGAATCTGGGGATGAGTGAAACTGAAGAGAAAGAAGGGAAAGAAGAAGATATGTGACCCGAGTGAGACCAAAGCATAGGTCCAGACGCCACGTGCGATACCTAGTGGAACAGTCTCCGTCAGAATCTGAAGCTAGTTCATCGGGAAGTGAACACCGAAAGAAAGCGTACGTGTACGGTCTAGGCAATGCAGTGGCCATGGAACACAGTCCCACATTAATCATGAAGTTGAATGAAAGGCCCACTGAATTTCTCATTGTCACTGGATTAGTGAAGAGGTTTTCAAAGAACTGCCACTATGCCCAAAATTGGGCCGGCCGCTGTGGAAATATATGCCTATGGAGCCACCACACCCCTCAAGTCCATCGGACAATGTGAGGGCTCCCACCGATATAAAGGGCATGAAAATAATGTACAGATACATGTACTGAAGACGGGCAAAGAAAGTGGCTGCGTTCTTAGTTTTAAGACGGCCATCGAAATGGTTCTTATACATGTGCTATACATGAGCATGATACAAAAATACATAGACCCAATCCACATGATAAAGGACCCATACCCTAAATTATTCAAAGGCATTGGCAAGCTCTGAAATAGACTCATAAAACTGCACATCGATGAAACAGTGCGCCCATCGCACAACACTACAGGGGCATACCGGTAAACATCCGGAAGAAGGTGGAGGACAAATTGCACAAGTTGTTGGAACAAGACATCATAGAGCCGGCAACGGAACCCACCACATGGGTCTCGCCCATTGTTCCGGTGCCGAAGAAGGGTTCCAACGCAATAAAGTTGTGCATAGACATGAGACGACCCAATCAAGCTGTCCAACGGGAAAGGCATATGGCTCCACGTATCACTGATATGACACATTTTTTAAACGGGTCCAAAGTCTTTTCAAAATTGGACCTGAAGAAGGGTTACCACCAGCTGGTCCTCAGCCCCAAAAGTGAGAACATCACGACTTTTGTCACACAAGGACTATTCCAGTACAAAAGGTTGAGCTTTGGGGTCTCGTCGGCGGCTGAAAAGGCCAAAGTTCATAACATAATCAAACACATCCCAAACTGTCTGAACTTTAGTGATGACATGTTGGTGTTCAGAACCGACGTAGGAAAGCACAACAAAATGCTGGCTAACGTATGTCTGGCCTTGGAGGCTGCCAACCTTACTCTCAACCAAGAGAAGTGCGAGTTCAAGAAGAACACCCTACGCTTCTTCGGCCACGCGTTCTCCCGAAAATGGCATGATGCCTGATCTAGCTAAAGTAGCCGCGCTCAATGACACACCGCCTCCCACCTACTACTCGGAACTCAGGTCCTTCTTGGGACTTGCGCGCTACTGTACAAGATACATAAAGGACTTTGCCACCATTAGTGAACCCCTCCAAGCACTCACCAACAAAACGAGCATTCAGTTGGTCAGAAGGGAGCCAGCATGTTTTTGAAACCATTTGTGAAAAAGTGGCAAGAGTGTAAAATATGTCATGCTATGACTCAGACCGCTAGACCAAGCTCACTGTGGACACCAGTCCAGTAGATCTAGGTGTCATAAGAGTTATGTCAAGAAGTGGACAGACTTCTGCAGGTAAAAGAGAAGCTAGCTCTCTATGAGGACAACCTCCTGCTGAAGGGTCACAAGGTAGTGGTCCCCTCCTCGTTAAAAAGGAAGGTGGTAGAGCTGGCTTATGAGGGGCATCGTGGAGTAGTCTCCACGAAGCGCATGTGCGCCAGAAGGTCTGGTTTCCACAATTGGACTCTATGGTCGTGGAACTCCTCAAGTAGTGTTCCACCTGCTGTCTTCTCCCAATCGGCATCCTGAGCTGTTGAAAATGTCTGAACTCCCTGGGGGAATATGGGAAGCAGTAGCAGCAGACTTCTTTGGGCCTATTTAAGGGGAGAGATATGTTTTAGCTGTCATGGACAAATAATCGCGATATCCCGGGGATCAAATCATTTCATCCACGGCTGCCCACCATGTCATTCTGGTGTAGACCACATCTTCATGGCCTACGAGTCTCCCGAAAAGTGAAAAAGGACAATGGGCCTCCGTTCAATGGGCATAGCTTCACAAAATTTAGCGAGTACATGGGATTCCATCACCATAAGGTCACTCTCCTCTAGCCCCAGGCCAATGGCATGATTGAAAGGTTCATGGCCAATCTAAAGAGGGCACTACAAGTGGCTCGACTCATGGGACAACCCTACGAACAAATGCTTCACCAGCTCCTGAGGGACTATTACAGCACACCTCACAGCACCACCAGGAAAACCTGGAGAGAGATCATGTTCGGGAGAGAAATAAGGACTCAGCTACCCCAAGTTAGTCATCAAGAAGATCGAGCCTCAATGAACACTGAAGTGAGGGAACAAGATCAGGCCACTAAAGAACTGATGAAGGAATACGCTGATGCTCGACGGAGGGCTCGGGACCCCAGCTAGAAATTGATGATGTAATTGCGGTAAAACCACCCCAAACTCACAAATACATGGCAGTTTTCCATGAAGAACCCCTCGTCATAAAAGACAAGAAAGGCTCCATGATAACCGCTCAAAGAGACTGAGACCTGACCACGCGCAACTTATCACACTTCAAAAGGGTTCCCCTCTCTGGGTCAAGGCGTCTCAGTGGAAGAGTGGAGATACCCATTGATTACGCATCTGATGATCCGTATCAAGGAGACCACGAGAACTCTGAAGTGTCAGACCTGGAGGACCCTGGTGTAAAACGTGACTGAAGTGGAACCCCACACTATTCATCTCTGGACCTCAGAGAGCCCAGAATAAGCCTTGCCGCCGCATAGAGGAAATGGCCTAGAGAACTGTGTTCCTGTGTAGCGTTACCCCTGTTGGGTGACTGTTTAAACTGGGGGGGATGTCATGTTGACGTTCTAGTTGTGGGCAAGTGGGAGGCGGGACGGGAAGTGACGTGGGTGGGTGGGGTTGGGCAGTTCAGGCAGAGATACGAATAAAGAAGATGTTCAAGACAATCGCTCCATGTTAGCTAGTTATTTCGGCACTGCATAGGCACACGTGCAGGCCCCTAGCCCTGCCATCACAGATGCTACATCTACTACAGCAAGGTACCGTATATTTCCTTTACTCTTATACCTGTCCTCTATTGATATAGTGTAATGTCTCTTCTATTTATTGCATGTAGTTGAATATACACATCACTTTACCTGACCTCACATTGCACTCTCAGAATTGCCTGATGTAAGTGAGAGTTCTGAGAGGCTCTGCTAGATGACAGGTGGAGTGCATCTAACAGGAGACCTGAATTAGAATGCTGTGGAGCCCTATTGCACTCAGACCTTTCACTAAATTGGACCTGATACAGTTATTGCACTCAGAATATGAGAGGTTCACTTAATTTCAGTGGTGACGAGTGGATAGAACTCATGTAATGTGCATTAGTTCAAAGGCTGATGGCAAGGACCTCCATGCAGCAAAAAGAAAGCAGCAAAGCAATGCCTCAACCACAAAAAGTGTATGTGATGAGTGGTGCAGATTGCATGCACGTCTGGATAGCGAGAGCATTGTAACAAGGGGAACATCGTGAGCCCCGCAGTTTTTCATGATGTATTCTGCAGGGTTTGCCTGATGTTTTGGGGTAAAACTCACTTCTGTCCTAGTCAATATACTCAATAGAGAGTGAGCATGGGAACTGTAGTCCCAAATATCTGGAGAGCCGTGTGTTGCAGAAGACTGATCTATGGTGCCCGGCTCCCAATCGACTTTTGCTGATGTACTGAGCCCTTACCAGTGAGCCGAGTTTTGTGCAAAGTGTTCAGCTAGGCCTGTTGTCTAACTTGAGCCAAGGTGTTCACGCTGGCAGCCTGTGTTTAGAGGAGATTTAAGGAACACTCCAAAACTCTGCGCTGATCCAATTCAATGTTTTTTTATAGTTTGAGTGTAAAAGCTAAAATGAAGTCAAATTCAAAATTATTTTCTCATGACCAAGTGCTCTAGCTCAAGGACATGTGTTTCGACCTTGGTCTTTTTCAAGGATAAAAGGGAAAATGGATGCTGCAATATTTTAGTACATCATTCATTTTCCAGCCCTTTGCAGTTAGGATTCACAACTTCTCTGATTAATTGATTATTCCTATAGAAAAGGCTAGGACTGCTATTCAGCACCGAAGCATGGTGTAGGGTCAATACGATTAACTTATTCCAAGGGAAATAAGCTTGATTTCATATTGATATACTTATAGTGTCTTATCTAGACCGCTTGGCGAAATCTTCTGCTACTGCCATACCACATGAGAAATGCTTGTCTAAATTCTGACATTGTATAAACCGTCCACTTAAGATGGGTGTGGCCTGCCATGTCTCAATCTTCTCCTGAATTTAAATGGTGTCACAAAATAAAGCTTGTTCGCTTTGCATGTAAAGGTTGGTAATGGGTTCAAAAGGTTGTACAAAATGGCACTCTGATCATGTTGTTATACACGTTAAATGCTAGAAATGTTTGCTTGTATGGCATGTTGGTTATCCTGCTGGGATAATACACATATCTGAATTTGAATTCACCGCAAGTGTAATTTCCTTGACACACAGTTTGACTTCAAATGCATAGTTGCTCACTGAATGCCAAAAAGGAAAAGAGCAAATTAAAACTCTTTGATAAAACTCTTCCTCTTTTGCATGCTGTAAATTCCATCCCTGGGCAGACTCTGTCAATAGCATTCAGTTCCGTAAACCTACATAACTATTTAAACAAATGCGCCCGAGTCAGTTCATACATAATGCAAATACATGTTAATTTAAACATTAATTAACAGAACATAATCAGAATAGTATGAATAAACAGCATGATAATTTGCCTGCACCTTGAACGTTTGTGGAGAAATATTTGATTTAGGAAGAACAAATTCACAAAGGAAAGGAAATAGCATACAGGAGTCATTAAGTATCATGAGGATATTGAAATGGTGTTGTTCAATGTGAAAGTGTACACATCAGAACAATTAGCCGTGTGTGCAGAAGAAATTGGCTATCTTCTATAAGCTTGCACTTTCTAGTGCAATTACAGAAACTTTGCACCGGTGCAAGTGCAGTTATTCCTGGGGCGAAAATTGACCAAGTCTTTAAACATATTATTTCATACCATTTTTGCACTATGGCGATGTTTGCCCTCTTCCTTTGCCCTAGTGTACCATTGCAGCTATACAATTTCAGTAAATTTGGCCCCAAAATATTTTTTCAGCTGGTAAAGGTTTTGAAGGATCAATGTTTGTGTAGAGCCCTTGCTTGACAAAGGGGGTCATTACAAGGTAGGAGGTAGCCATGACACGGCTACCCCCTTGTCGTGTACCAGGTCCAGGTTCCTCGAATGAGGAATTACCGGGCCATTCCGACCTTGGAGGGCCCGGTAATTCCCCATTCGAGGAACCATTCCCCATTCCCATTCGAGCCCCCATAGGGCTCAATGGGAATCGGGAGGGTGCTAACAACGGGCCTGTTAATAACGGCCGGTTGTTAGCACCCTGGTCTGCTCGCGGGACCCGCTAAGGGTGCTTGGTAAAACCAGGCACCCTTAGCAGGTTCCATCGAGCAGACTCGTAATGAGGCAGTAAGGGGTTGACGGCTCCGGCACCATTACCGGCACAGTTAACCCCTTACCGCCTCACTCGGAATGACCTCCAAAGTGTCTAGTAAAGCTGAGCCAGGCAAGCTCCAATGTATCCTGCTTATGAGCCAGGCAAGCACCAATGTATGCTGCTCATGAGCCAGGCAAGCTCCGATGTACGCTGCTCATGATCTTTAATGATCACTGTTGATAGGCACAGTGTCATTGATGTGTGTGGTGTGATCAGGGTGAATGCTGAAGCTGTCAATTTGACTGAGCAAGGATGCAGCCAATACGCCGGCTTTCAATAGGTGAATGTTAGTGGGTGAGGATATTTTTCGGTGGTGTGGATGAGTTAGGGCAGGGTCTGCAACCAGCTGCCCTCCTGATGTTTTGGACTACAACTCCCATAATTCTGCCACATTTACTACTCTGGTTAAGGCCAATAGGGGCTATAGCTCAAAACCTTAAGAGTGCCAAAGGTTTTGGTGGGTGGATAAAAGTGCAGTGAATTTGTATCTAAGTTTGTCTGGAATGGTAAGTATGTGGACATGTTAGGAGGTAAGCGGGTAGGTGAGTTTGTGTGCAAGCGTGTGTGATTGAGTTAGTTTGTGGTGGGTGTGACTGTGTATGTGTGTTTGTGGTTGTGAGTTAGTGGATGGATACATGGATGAGTTTGTGTTTCAGTGAAAGACTGATTTAAGGCAAAGCATTGTTTCTGAAATATCCCTGCCTAAGCACAATCTTGAGACATAACCCACGAGCATTACAGCTACCCCATTAGGTGGCTAATTTAAACCTAGGCGGCATACTAATCTCTGATATCCTGACTGCTGCTTTCTGATTGACTCATCATGTACTGTTTTATCTTGAATCTTGCATCTAGGCCCTGTAAACACTTAATGTTACACACAATAACTTCAACTTTATCCTATTATGGATTCATTATTACACACCATTCCCAGATAATGTGTATCCACTTGTTTGGGGTTATCTGAAATTTAAAAAAGAGATTGACTGGAACCCCCATTAGGGGAATTTCAATAATTCTCTTTTCCATTAACAGTGGTTCCTTTTCTAGATGGCTCCAATAAATAACTAGTGTTGCTAAAATATCTCTTTGTTAGCATTAAATCAGAATTAACTTTGTTTTGTGCTTTTTAGCAAGTGGTTGAAGACCCATCACCCTACTTGTACCCCATTGGCTGCCTTCCCTTTCTCAGAACTCTGTTGCTTTGTATGTGGACTCAACCTTTACAAATCCAAACATACATACATACAAACATGTGTCTACCATAACGTTTTCCATGCATTATAAAGAGACAGTACATGGTATGTAAGAGATGTGCCCCTACAAATCTTCTTGAAAACCTCAGTGGTGTGTAATCTTAGAATTGGCTGTGAATGCCCTGGCATTTTGTTGATTTTTATTAAAATAGTAAAATGATGCAAGTAATTCCATTTCTGAAAGCTGCTGATCAGAAGTTCTATGCCAAAGGCACAATGTGGATCTGTGTACTGCTGCATCACTATCCTCATTTGCAGCTCCTTCTCTACCAGTGGCACATAGCACGTTCAGAGGACCCAGTTGCCCATTTGACAACTCTGGTGAAAGCCACGTCTCTACAGTGCAGGGGCTGTATTTAAGATATGCAAACCTCTGCCAAAACTATGTTGATCATAAATAGCCCACACTGGTGGCAGGGTAAACCTTAAAAATAAAACAAAATAAGCTATGCCTGGGTTAAGGCATAGTGCATGGCACAACTCATGCTCATTACAGCCACATCCAATTTCATATCACACATGTGTCAGTTCCTGTCAAGCTCATCTCAGCTGTGGAAGGTTATGTGTATTCTGGGCAGACAGGCCTATCCTGCCAAATGACAGGACATGGACCTATGGCCATGCCTATTCTTTGATCTCTTTGTGAGGGAAGTTGACATCCTCCACTGGAGACAGCTACCAAACAGGCAGCTGCCCTAGACCCAGGCATCAAAGGAGGACACTCATTCAAAGGGAGTAGCCTCACACCAGGGTGCAGCATTCCTAAAGGCCGTTGTTCCTAGTAAGAAGGTGTGGTGTGGGGCTAGAGTAAACAGACGGGCTCTGTACAGTGGACAAAGACGTTCACCATCTTCCCTCTGCCTCTCTCTCTCATTCTGTCCCCTCCACTTCCTCTAGAGCTAAGCATCTTTGGGTGGGATGTCAGAAGTGCAAAGTGCATTCATTTCAAGAACAGGGATTGGACCACTAAAGCGGGGTAGCTTTAGTCCAATCACATGCCAACGTTTACCTTTATAAGAAAGGGCCTCCCACCACTTCTGGGAATCATCTTTTGGACTCCAACCCTTGAAGATGATTTCTGGGAGAGAAGTCCTCTCTAGAGTGCTCCAGTTGTTAGGTGAAGGAAAGAATTCCATGACAGAGCCAAGCTCTGTCCCCTAACCATCCCCAAGGTCCATTGGAGGTGAATCTGCTGATGAAACAAGACCTCTCTGTCTGACAGCCGGAGCAGTACCAAGGACCTCACCGTGTTGAGGGACCCCTGCAATTGTGCGCCAGTATCCATCATTTATGGGAGCCTGAGAACAAGGACCCATCTTGGCCCTGAAGCCTCGTCCGTGTTTGGGAGCACTAGAACATGAATCATCATGTCCCTGAGACCCTGGATTGGGATTCACAGCACCCTGAGAGCCAAGACAGCCAGGAACCTAGTGTTTCTGATCTTGAACTGCTTGGAGCTGTTTTCAAGAACCGTTCAACACATTCGAACCACCCGGATTCTTGTGCACTCAGCTGATATTCAAATGATATGATACAATGTGATGTGATATGATATGATATGGCATTTATAATGCACCAGTGCCAAGAAGTCTGACTCGGTGCTGTCACACCACCAAGAACCACAAAAAGGTAATATTGACTGCGAACACCCTCTGTGGTGCATTTCTGGGCCATAGAGACTGGTTTATAATTGATTATTTATAACATGCATAATACCCAGAGGTTTCTAAGCATGGGCTGGTCACTTTTCATTTTGCACCCAAGAATATTTAGTTTTAGAGAACATTGTGGTTATTACTTGCCTTACACACCTGATTCAGTAATCAGAGTGATGCATCTTGCTGTCTTTGTTCATTCTGTGTTCTTTCCTTAGCGGTGGGTTTTGTGTGTGTTGTTCCCATTAGTTATTATTCTACATGGTGTGTTTAATTAAAGTATATCTATTTTCATAGAACCTTGAATGGACATTATTTTGGAATGCTATACTTTGTTGTTGTGATAAATAGTGAAGCACATTCACACCCCTCTTCAGAGTATAGTCTTCCCTCAGCCCACAGCACAAAAGGCAAAGGAGGTATACCTCTTAATTGTGTCTGTTTTACTTTTATGATTTTGTTGTCTCTTGGTTTGTAGAAGTGTGCTGGCTGAGTATTTGCTTTAACCTCTGCTCAAATCGTCACAATGACAAAACTAGGCCAGTGCCTGTGTTTTCTCAAGGACATTTTGGTAAAAAAGTACATTTCAAATGTTTCGGAAAGAATTTTAGACTATATAAAATAGAGTGTTTCTACGGGGGTCATGACCGCTTCCACAAACACTGCGTCCAATGTGTCGCTCCATTGCCTTTATGATGACAACAGTTTGGGCTGCACCGGGCTTTAGTGCTGGGATTTCTATATGGTTTTTCTCTTACTAGAGAAGAGTTTAAAGCTCACTCATTCAAAGTCTTGTATGTATCCCTGATGCGTGATCTACTGATTTCTTGAAATGGAGTGGGGATAACATTTCTTACAAGCACATCACTCTCATGTTTTGGAGATAGCCACCCAATGAACTAAGCATGTTCATGTATGGCAGTTTAACTCATGGTCACAAATGAGCAAAGTGGAAAAGGAAATAACTGAATGCAGTAACTATAAAAATAAAAATAATGTCACAAGAACTGTTTACACGGATAGTGGTAATCATTGTCTGTATAAATATCAAACCCATTTAGTAGTCAGAATGTAGCCCTGTGGATGCTCTCTTATATAATGCCAATGTACTTTAGCCAGAGTGGCTTTGAGGTCGGTGACTTTTTTCATAAGGTTGACTGTGTTTCTGTTTTTTAACAATGCAGACGAATGTTATAATCACACCATGCATTTAAATGGTTACCGTGCTAATTTAACAGAAGGGAACAGTTAGGATTAATTCATGACAGGTTGTGTAATCTTTAAGTACGGATGGATCAAAAGGTGGTAAAGGAGGGTGTAACCGTGGAGGCCCCGGTACCGACACCCATTCAGTAA
Organism: Ambystoma mexicanum; assembly: GCF_040938575.1. NCBI lineage: Eukaryota > Metazoa > Chordata > Amphibia > Caudata > Ambystomatidae > Ambystoma > Ambystoma mexicanum. The sequence continues at coordinate 1,358,229,848 of NC_090922.1, read as the reverse complement.
TTCAGGAGCTGGGACAGTGCAGGAAGGATTCCGTTGGCTTCTCCACTCTCGCCTAAAAATATGGCAGGGGCTCGTCACTGGACACCATTAATAAATTCCATTATTTTAAGGGACTCTGAAAAATGTAACTCCAGTATTATGCATATGGGAAACTTCTGAGCCTCTGCTGTGGGACCTGCAGGCAAATAATGAGTGCACTGCCATGCCAGGATAACAAGATGTATTACACGCAAACACGGCCAGGGAGCATAGTCAGCACTTGGAGTTGAAAACTATCACTCGCTCTGCTTACTCATACAAGTCACACGTTTTTATAGTGGTATACCCACGAAATTAACATCTCAGCTAAAAACATTCCCACGTTCCCCATTGGACAAAACCATATACAACCCTAAACATTCACATATACGTTACTACTCACATTGGATACATATTTATCTAAAACACACCCCTAATATGATTTAACGTTGCAGTCATTGTAAACCACTATGGGCCTCATTACACGGATGGCGGTGGACCAAGGTGCTTTTAGCACCTTGGTCCATGCCGGTAAAATACCGGCACCGCCTTGGTGGAAAGTCGAATTACCGCCCTATTCCAAGGTTGTAGGGCGGTAATTCCCCCTTTCCCCATTGCCCTTCCCCATTCCCATTTTTGCCCCAATACGCTCCATGGGAATGGGGAAGGCGCTAATTACGGTGCCGCAAATTGCGGTACCGTAATTAGCTCCCTGGTCCCTTTGCGGGTTGGTTTTTAACGCCTGCAAAAAGCAGGCATTAAATTCCCCAACCCGCAAAGGGACCTCGTAGTAAGGCGGTAAGGGTTTACCGGTACCGGTAAAATACCGGTACCGGTAAACCCTTACCACCTACCGTGTAATGAGGCCCTATATCATGTATATCTGCTAATTAGATATTCTGTAACGCTGATGGATTGTCCTTGTTAGTTGAGATGCTTTGATCAGCTTAAGATGTGCATTCCTCTGGGACATCTTTTTGAGAATACAATGCTGTCATATGCTACTAAGAGTTCCCTTAATGCAAACATTGGTATGATATAATCTGTTTTCTATCTCATACTAATAGAAGGCCGCACATCACACTGCCACTGAATGCATGACCTCAACACTACTTGGCCTCAGCCTCTTCATTTCAACTTTGTTTCGGCTCTTCCATTCATCCCATAATGCTACCTAGAGTGTGTGAAAGCTAACTATAAAATGACGCGTGTGCTGCATGCAAAACTATCAAGGCGAACAATGAAAATACTGACACTACATGAACACATCTCTGTGCTCATTGAGTTTGCACAGTCTGAACCTCTTGCCTCTGTATGGACACTGTGCCTTCATCCTAACAGAAATTGCAGACCGCAGAGAGAAGGAAGATAGCATACGACTTACCAAGCTGATTTTTGGAGACACGTGCACCAGTTGAGAGACCAGTGAGCACAGGGACTCACAAAGCAGAGGAACTCACAGGAAGTGCAGTTCTGGGAACTTGACCACGCACATCCACGAACAACAAGTCCAAGATGGCACCAGTTTCCATTATTGGGCTGGTGCATGGAACCGTAACGGAAGGGGGAAACACCCCAATGAAGTCAAAGGGCTGCCTAAGAGTTCAAATAGACCAATAACTTTTATTGAGTAATTACCGGACCCACGGAGATCAATCTCAGGGGTGACGTTCAAAGGCACTTATAAAAAGGAGGAAGAGGCTTGGGCTTTGTTGGAAGCGGCTGTTGGAAAGCGGCTGCACGTTCAGTAAGCATACCGCCCACAGTGCGGCTTGACGGGCCTTTTTCGCAGCTCGATACGCGTTACTTGTAACACACCTAGATCCTTTCCTCAGCCGCGAGATTACGAGGAACGCTCGCAGGAGGTGCGGCGGTGCGGAGGCTCTGGGTAAATCAGCAGCCCCGGCCGCCTTAGCAAACACGGTGACCTGACGCATTGCTTGGGCTGTATTTGCTGGTCCAGCTGCTTTTTTCCTGCTGGCAGGTCCTGTTGTGCCTGTTTTTACCCGGATTGATTAAAACGCGGGTGGCAGCCAACTCCGAATTGGGGTGAGTGAGTCCATTACTTCCATATATCCGCACGCTTATTTCATTTTCTCTTTTTTGCCTTTGGCGCCTTTGGCGTTTTACTTTTTAAGCCTGAAGCAAGTGGATAGGGGTGCAGGATTTGTATAGTTAAGTGATTACAGTTAACATTTTTCTTTTACCAGTTGGCATCCGCAGGTGGTGACTGCAGCTAATAGTACTGGTCCAACTGAAATTTTAATATTGAGTGCCTGATATTCTACTGTTAGTCGACTGTTAGAAACAAAATTTGAAATTTCACTTACCTGCTCAGTTAATTTATAGTGCATTGGAGAGTGACTGTGGGCTATTGCCTTTGAACTCTCCTCCAACCTTCGCATTTGAACACTGTGTGCGAATTTTGAGTGGTATCTGAAGTCCTACTATACCACCGGGAACCTGTGCTTATTTTACCTTGATGCCGGGGAAAGCGGTAAATCGAGGTAAAGGGGTGACCCATGGAAAGAAACCATATGGGCTTCGATCAGCAAATTTGCGCTCTACTCCCGAGGTGACATCCCTAAATAAGGACGCCGGCTCCAGAATGGGGCGGGCCCTTTCCATAGGCCTCCTTGATACATTTTTCAGAGCCAAATCTATGCGCCAAGATACAGGCATACAATCTGTGGAATTGCCTGTGAAAAATTTGGAGGTAAATACCATTTACCCTCCATTGGACCTTGATAATGATTCCCTTCTACAACTGTGTTACGTATTACATGATCATTCTTCAGCCCTTGTGGATAGAGGGGGGAATAAAGCTCCTTTTGGCAAAGAATTCCCTGTACCATCAACTCTTGAGGAACAAGAGGCAAATGTTGCGTGCCTCGCCAACCAGTGGCCTCAAAATAAAACGGTGCCGTCATTGGCTCTAGAGGTATCAAAAATTGAACTAGGGGTTCCAGCTATGACTACCTCACAGGGGGACACCAGACTTTTGGCAAGTCCCAACCTTGTGCCGGACTCGGCAAGCCCCATCAGCAAGTCGCTCCAGGTAGATTCCAGTTCACATGGCACATCCAATATTGCTCAAAATAACGGAATATTGAATTTTACAGTAAAGATCTTGTTAAAGCTATGCAGTACTGTTCATGAAGATCTGAAATTGCAAGGATCCGCTATTGCAGCATTATATAGCTACTTGATTTCTGTTGAAAAGTCAATACCGAAGTTAAAATTGGATTCTTTTCCAGAAAATGCCAGCAAACCAACATTGCCTGGACAAGAAGTTACTGTACTTGTAATTCCTGATACTTTGGAAGACCCGAAAACAGTGACTACTGATATTCCAGTTAAGACAAATGAAAGAAATGGGCAGGCAACACTTCCCAACCATCAGGAGACAAAGAGGAAGGCTTTGCATATTCCCTCTGATTTACCTACATTGGGGGATAAACCACTGGGATCCGATCAGCCTTTGAACTCCACACTGCAGCCTAATAGTGCTAATTTGTCAAAAAAACAAAGAAAACGAGCTGCACAGAGAAAAATGTGTTCTGCTCAGACAGTAGGTACTCTTACAAGTTGCTTGATTGAGGAGGGTCCCCAATCCTCCGCTCCTTCTGTACCAGCTATAAATAGTTCCCCTTCAGATTCAGAGATAAAGGGGGGGCGCCGCCTACCCCTTTTAATACCCATCCAACTTTAAGTGTTACTACAGGTGCAATTACTCCTCAGTCACTGTGTCTAAAGCCTGTAAGTTTGGATCCAAAGTCCTTAACTATTTCGCCAATCCAGGGATCAAAGGGCACTTGTCGACTAAATCGACCTCTTTTGCCGACTTTTCTTAACAAAATACCCTCTCTCAGAATCTTAAATTCCAATGACTTTGACTTTGTAGAACCCCTTCGTACTGCTGGGTCTTATACTACTAAGTTGCACTGCAGTCTACCTGAAACTATATCTCTAATTAGATTGCATAAAGACTCATTAGAACATCTCAGAGCTACGTGCTGGACATACCATTCATGGAAGAAGAGGTAAAAGACGGTTGCACCAAATGTAACTGTGCTCAGGTAGTACAAAAAGAAGTTGCTACCACATAAATCCTGCTTGCTAAATCCAACATGAACTGTACTGATGCACAGGGGTGGGAATGGTTGAAGGCCATGATTGCATTGAAAACTGGCTCAGATTGAAATTGAGCTGTTGCCAGTTGGAATACCAGAGGCTTTAGCCATTGGCTAAATGAGGTACTTTTTCAAAATTCCTGGCAATTCAGGATGTGTTCATGTTACAGGAGACTTGGTGTACTTTTGATGTTGAGTTCAATGGTTTTACCACTTTTCAGGTTGCAGCTATCAAACAGAATCGGGGTCGCCCGAATGGTGGCTTATTGATGGGTGCTAGAACCTCGCTAAACCCAAGATTGCTATACCAAGCATCTCGTGGAGGTAGCATCCTGGCAGCAGAAGTTTCTCCCCTTGGGGGGTTTGGCAACTATCAGGATATTCTAATAATTTGTGTTTATAATCACCCCGGGGAAGCCTGCACAGAGCAAATCATTGACCAATTGGACACCATTTATTCTACTTGGCAAGGATATTCTTATGATCAAGCAGTTATTGTTGGTGGTGATTGGAACTCAAAACTGGTTTATGAGGGTGGGTGTGGTGTCTATCAACACGTCTCAGATTACTGTAGTATTCGAAATAAAAAATCTAATAGTAAGGGGAAGGCGTGGTTAGACTTGCTTAAGGAGTGCTCCTGTATGGTTCTAAATGGGCGTACACAGGGTGATTACCCTGGACAGAAAACCTGGGTCTCTGGCTCTAAGTGGGCCATCCTAGACCACATGTCCATCTCTGACTCCCTATTGGAGCATGTTCTACAATTGCAGATGGTATCAAACTCTTATAGTGACCACTCCTTGGCTGTATTAGTTATGACTGGCCCTGCTGGACAGGAGGAGCTGTGTCCCTGCAGTAATGTGGTTGACAATCGGGCGGGGAACTGGATCCGTTGGTCTGAAAAGAATATTGAGAGGCTGAATACGTTTGCTTTTCCCATGTACTGTTGTATGAAGCAGCTTCTTTGGGGGAAAAACCCTGAGGCCATTGAAGAATGCATAGGGGGACTGATCCGGATGGTTGCCGGGGGGATAACAGCGCCTAAGATAAAGTGGTGGAGTAAGAGCAGAATGACATTTGATATAAACACCCGGGATCGCAAACGTCAATTGAGACGTGAACTTAGGGCCTGCAGAGGGGCAGGTTATCCCTTCGTAATCCCTCACAAGAGAGCTGTTCGTATAAAGTTTTTCAAACGACAGTACCATACCTGGCTCTATCACTACCGAAAACTACAACAAAGAGGCAGATGGGAAAAATGTATCCAGATTCTTGGCAGTAGAGATACTTGTAAAATTTGGCAAAATCTGACCGGGTCTGGAGGTGATCTGTCAAAGAAAATAATAAAGCAAGAGCAAAAGATTAGATAAAAACACAATCATACAGCCGCTCTCTGAAATCCCAAACTGGGTTTTGTGTTAGTTGTAATTTTACTATGTACAATTCCTGTGATCCAATCTTGGAAAAAATTCGAAAGTCAAATATATAGTGGTTTTTCAATGTTGATTTTATCCATCAAGTAGAACATTTTTAAAAAAAGGAGTGACAAGTAGCCACTAATAATGTTCTTCGTGAGGAAGAGATTGCCATACATCACTCTATCCGTAGACTTATATTGTGCCAATGCATTTCGGAATACAACAAATTCCTTCATCAGGGCAAGTCTAAAACATAACATTTAAATGCAATTGTGCCAACCATCCCATGGTTAATATCCATATAAAATAAATCCCATATTTAGAACAACGTAAGTATATAAAGATCAACATGAACAGTCATCATCCAAATAGTTGAAAAAATATGAACGTAAACACATACCCGACAATGTAATGAGCAGGATCAGAAGGCAGGTCAAAAAATAAAAGAAGCAAATCAGATCAGTACAAAGGTAAGTAAAGACGTCCTATAACAAAATGGTGGGAATTGGGTCCATTACCTGATGTAGGTGAGTAATGGCGAAATCTATGTTTCAGAGGCCAGGCTGCTTCACCGTGTGCGGCGAGCAGGTACTGTAAATGGTAAAGTAAATATATATGAAGGACCTATCCAAAATGTAGCTAATCTCTTAAAGAGAGAACAAGCGTGGATTGTAGCTTACCATATGTAGAGAACGGAGCGGAGAAGTTCTCCCTGCGTCTGCCGAAAGCAGACTGTCCTTGTTGCATCAGCGCGTTGCCGAGCAACCTGGTTTTATAAGACACGTTATTAAAGGCAGAATGTCCTCCTTGCATCGGCGCGATGGTGAGCAACCTAGTTGTGTAAGACACGTGATCACGGCTTCATGAAGAAGAGCAGGAGCCGCGATCCGTGTCTGTGAACAGGTCAATGAGCTTGAATATGATAAAAATACCTAATTTGAGGACCTCCTGGGTTAGTAATGATAAAAGTCATCACCTAAAAATCAAAAAGGAATTGGTAGTCTGTCATCCATGGACATAGAAAAAATACTAAGAGTGAATGAACTCAATTGGATAGCAGTAATGGCTGTTTCATGAACACCTCAGATGAGGCTATGTTGTTATGAACGTGCCTAAATTGGATGAATAGAGCCTAGGGAGCAACCCTATGGCTGTACCTTATATTGATAGTATGTGCCTTAATGCCGCTAGTGGTGTCGTCCTGACAGACGGCACCTCGTGTCCTGGAGGAGAACTCCAGGATGCGCAGCATGCAGGACATTTTAAACATGGGAAACATCTCTTATTCATATACATTCGAGTGACCCTCAAAATTCAGGTCATATGTGTACTGGTGTCAATCTAAACCAAACGATGCAAAATACAATAAAAGAAATACAATAAAAGAAAACAATTAGAGAAAACAGTGAAAGTTGATCTCCTCATTTAATCCATTGGGTGCCAGACTGCCAAGTTTGTCAATCCAATATGTCTCTCTGCGATTCAAACGTTGGCATAAATCCTCATGAGGGCTATTCTTGGTTAGAACTTCCAAAATCACAAATTTTATTTGTGACACGTTATGTCCATTGGCCATCCAATGCCGTGCCACGGCTGAATTGGTGTTTGCATTGCGAATACAGGATCGGTGTTCACCCCACCTCAACTTGGCTGTTCGTGTTGACTGTCCCACATAAAATTTCCCACAAGGGCATTTAATGCCATAGATGATATTACTGCTGTCACATGTGGCAAATGTTTTTAGCATAATCTTCTGCCCCATCCTTGGATGGTTAATGGAGTTCCCTTTAATAACAAAGTTACAGTTGACACACTGTAAACAAGGAAAAGTCCCAGTTCGCTGTGTCATAGGGTCCCTTGCTGTAGGTTTCGTCTGCACCAGTTCATCTCTTAGGTTCCTACTGCGTTGGTATGCAAAGATTGGTTTTTCACTAAAAATATCTTGAACTCGGATGTCATTCTTGAAAATCTCCCAATGCTTCATAATAGTTTTCTTGATTTTGTTACTTTGCGTAGAGAACTTAGATACAAATACCGGTGACTTTAATTCTCTCTTATTTTTGGGATTCTGTTCTGATAATAGAGTCTCTCGTGATAAGGCATCAACTCTGTCAGATGCCAGATCGAGTTCATTCTGCTTGTATCCCCGGGCCAGACATTTTTCTTTCATTTCCATCTGTTGTATTCTGTAGTCTTCAGGGTCACTCACTATTTTCTTGACCCTAAGTAATTGACTGTATGGTAGATTCTTCAGTAGGCTCGGCTGATGGAAGCTGAGGCAGTGTAGGAGATTATTCCGATCTGTCACTTTCCGAAACAATGAAGTGCTGTAGCTAGTAAGTTGCTTTCTGACTTGCACATCAAGGAATGTTATAATTTCATACGAGAGCTCCCTAGTGAACTATACCCTCTGGTCAATGCTGTTTAGATACACAAAAAATGTTTCAAAAGACTCTCTGGTTCCTTTCCAAATTCCAAAGATATTGTCTATGTATCTCGTCCAAATACGGATATCCTTATTCCATTCTTGTTTAGTCAATACATGGTCTGTTTCAAATTTATGCATGAAACTTTTGGCATATGAGGGTGCCATGGTGGCTCCCATTGAAGTCCCTGCAGTTTGTAGAAAAAAGTGGTTGCCATATTGAAAATAAGAGTTCTCTGCAATACATTGTAACAATGCCAGTATGAATTCCTTCTGGGCACGTATCTCTGGTGCTTTCAGTAGCAGCCATTCTACAGCCTCTATCCCCAGGTCGTGGGGTATAGAGGTGTATAAACTCTTCACGTCTATAGTAAACATCAGATCTTCAGGCAAAGGTGTCAATTAGCTGAGCTTTTTGCAGGAAGTGGGTTGTATCCCTAGTGTAGGTGTTGGTCTCTTGTATCAATGGCTGTAGGAAGAAGTCTATATAGATCCCTAAAGGTTGGTTAATGCTCTCTATCCCTGCGACAATTGGTCTACCTGGTGGTTTGATAGCATCTTTATGGATCTTCGGCAACGTGTAGGAATTAGGTATTCTAGGATGTTCTTTCAAGAGAAATTATTGTGTATGCTCGTTGATCCAATCCAATTCAAATGCTTTTGCTAGGAGGCTCTTCAAATTCTGTTTGATCGAAAGGGTGGGATCATGGTCCAAACTGGCATATGTGGTCTGGTCTTGAAGCTGTCTTTTACATTCAGCATCATAGTCACATGTATTCTGAATAACCAAGGCTCCCCCCTTATCTGCAGGACGAATGGTAATACTCTTGTCACTAAACAGGTCGCTAATCAATCTCATCTTGTGTGGTTTTAAGTTCCTGTATGGAGGATTTCTGTAGCTGATTCGTTCAAGGTCCCGAGTAACTAGTTTCTGGAATATTTCTATGGATGGTACTTTGATGGGTGGAACAAACCCACTTTTGACTCTAAATTATTGAAAGTCTGGAATCTTGGTCGGACTCTCTTGTGTCTCCAATTCGTTAAAGAAGACTTTAAGTTTGAGTTTGCGAACAAACTTATATAGTTCTATCTCCGTGTCAAACAAGGTGGTACCGTAAATCGGTACGAAACTGAGACCTTTCTGTAGAGTCTCTTCCTCTGCCTTGTTGAGTCTCCTCCCCGAAATGTTAACGACTAACTTCTCTTCTGCTGCAATCTCGTTAGAGGTTTGTTTCTTGCGCTGCCTCCTCCCCCTGCGGGTTCTTTTCGGCGGGCGCCTAAAAAAGATACAGCAGACGGAGCTCGTGCCGAAGGGCTTGTTGTCTGTGCAAGGTTATCTATGGTTTGTTCTGCTGGAATATCAGACTCTCTCTGGGCCTCTGAGTCGGAACTGGAGGTATTGTCGGATGTGTATTTAAAAAGTTTCTTTGGTGCTACTGGGCCGTATTTGTCCATCCAGGTGTATCCCTCGTCATTAATATAATCATAGGTATCCCGTCTGAATTTCTTGACCTTCTTTTGCTCCAATTCAGACTTGTAGTCCTCAAGCTTAGTGTTAATCTCTAGTAGTATGGTGGCATATTCTTCTCTTCCAAGTGTGTCAACTAATTCTTTCTCTATCTCCTCAATTTCTGTACTGAGGTATGTTAGATTCTTTGATAACTCTTGGATAGTTAGCAAGATGAGGTCCAGTGAACACTTATTCAGTATAGCTTCCCACCTTCGAACAAACTCTCTACTCTCTTTGCACAAAGTCGGTCGGAGCTGTATGCGAAGACCCCTTGGGATACGTTGATTTTTGAAGTATCGTCCTAGGGTAATTGCGTGTAATTTCCTATTTATCTCATTTCGTATGAGATACTCTAATTGTTTAATCCGTTTGGCTGGATCCTTTGGTGTAGTACCATGAACACCAATAGACGTTTCGCTAATGAGTCCAAGAATTGCAGATGCTTCCTGAGTTGAGAAACCTAAGGTTTCTGCACATTTGTTAGATAAACCTTCAATGTCTTGAAATGACATGTTCAGTGTGTTGGATAATCTTTTTTGAAATTGTGTGCCACCACTGCTGTGTGTCTCACCAATGGAGGGAAGGAAAAAAGCAGGAAGCAAATTTGAGTGGGCACCACAGGGGTATTGAATCTTTCTGGCGTTCTCAAAGGTCTCTGGTGTAATGAGTCTTTTTTAGGAAGTTAGGTCCTATGTACAGGAGCTGGCTGAAAAAGGCCTGGGGACACGCAAACCCAGAAAAACAGCAAGAGCAAAAGATTAGGTAAAAACCCAATCATACAGCCGCTCTCTGAAATCCGAAACTGGGTTTTGTGTTAGTTGTAATTATACTATGTACAATTCCTGTGATCCAATCTTGGAAAAAATTTGAAAGTCAAATATATAGTGGTTTTTCAATGTTGATTTAATCCATCAAGTAGAACATTTTTAAAGAAAGGAGTGATAAGTAGCCACTAATAATGTTCTTCGTGAGGAAGAGATTGCCATAAATCACTCTATCCGTAGACTTATATTGTGCCAATGCATTTCGGAATACAACAAATTCCTTCATCAGGGCAAGTCTAAAACATAACATTTAAATGCAATTGTGCCAACCATCCCATAGTTAATATCCATATAAAATAAATCCCATATTTAGAACAACGTAAGTATATAAACATCAACATGAACAGTCATCATCCAAATAGTTGAAAAAATATGAAGGTAAACACATACCCGACAATGTAATGAGCAGGATCAGAAGGCAGGTCAAAAAATAAAAGAAGCAAATCAGATCAGTACAAAGGTAAGTAAAGACGTCCTATAACAAAATGGAGGGAATTGGGTCCATTACCTGATGTAGGTGAGTAATGGTGAAATCTATGTTTCAGAGGCCAGGCTGCTTCACCGTGTGTGGCGAGCAGGTACTGTAAATGGTAAAGTAAATATATATGAAGGACCTATCCAAAATGTAGCTAATCGCTTAAAGAGAGAACAAGCGTGGATTGTAGATTACCTTATGTAGAGAACGGAGCGGAGAAGTTCTCTCTGCGTCTGCCTTATCACGAGAGCCTTATCACGAGGGACAGAATCCCAAAAATAAGAGAGAATTAAAGTCACCGGTATTTGTATCTAAGTTCTCTACGCAAAGTAACAAAATCAAGAAAACTATTATGAAGCATTGGGAGATTTTCAAGAATGACATCCGAGTTCAAGATATTTTTAGTGAAAAACCAATCTTTGCATACCAACGCAGTAGGAACCTAAGAGATGAACTGGTGCAGACGAAACCTACAACAAGGGAACCTATGACACAGCGAACTGGGACTTTTCATTGTTTACAGTGTGTCAACTGTAACTTTGTTACTAAAGGGAACTCCATTAACCATCCAAGGACGGGGCAGAAGATTATGCTAAAGACTTTTGCCACATGTGACAGCAGTAATATCATCTATGGCATTAAATGCCTTTGTGGGAAATTTTATGTGGGACAGTCAACCCGAAGAGCCAAGTTGAGGTGGGGTGAACACTGATCCTGTATTCGCAATGCAAACACCAATTCAGCCGTGGCACGGCATTGGATGGCCAATGGACATAACGTGTCACAAATAAAATTTGTGATTTTGGAAGTTCTAACCAAGAATAGCACTCATGAGGATTTATGCCAACATTTGAATCGCAGAGAGACATATTGGATTGACAAACTTGGCAGTCTGGCACTCAATGGATTAAATGAGGAGATCAACTTTCACTGTTTTCTCTAATTGTTTTCTCTAATTGTTTTCTTTTATTGTATTTCTTTTATTGTATTTTGCATCGTTTGGTTTAGATTGACACCAGTACACATATGACCTGAATGTTGAGGGTCACTCGAATGTATATGAATAAGAGATGTTTCCCATGTTTAAAATGTCCTGCATGCTGCGCATCCTGGAGTTCTCCTCCAGGACCGGAGGTGCCGTCTGTCAGGACGACACCACTAGCGGCATTAAGGCACATACTATCAATATAAGGTACAGCCATAGGGTTGCTCCCTAGGCTCTATTCATCCAATTTAGGCATGTTCATAACAACATAGCCTCATCTGAGGTGTTCATGAAACAGCCATTACTGCTATCCAATTGAGTTCATTCACTCTTAGTATTTTTTCTATGTCCATGGATGACAGACTACCAATTCCTTTTTGATTTTTAGGTGATGACTTTTATCATTACTAACCCAGGAGGTCCTCAAATTAGGTATTTTTATCATATTCAAGCTCATTGACCTGTTCACAGACACGGATCGCGGCTCCTGCTCTTCTTCATGTAGCCGTGATCACGTGTCTTACACAACTAGGTTGCTCGGCAACGCGCCGATGCAAGGAGGACATTCTGCCTTTAATCACGTGTCTTATAAAACCAGGTTGCTCAGCAACGCGCCGATGCAACGAGGACAGTCTGCTTTCGGCAGACGCAGAGAGAACTTCTCCGCTCCGTTCTCTACATATGGTAAGCTACAATCCACGCTTGTTCTCTCTTTAAGCGATTAGCTACATTTTGGATAGGTCCTTCATATATATGTACTTTACCATTTACAGTACCTGCTCGCTGCACACGGTGAAGCAGCCTGGCCTCTGAAACATAGATTTCGCCATTACTCACCTAATCAGGTAATGGACCCAATTCCCTCCATTTTGTTATAGGACGTCTTTACTTACCTTTGTACTGATCTGATTTGCTTCTTTTATTTTTTGACCTGCCTTCTGATCCTGCTCATTACATTGTCGGGTATGTGTTTACCTTCATATTTTTTCAACTATTTGGATGATGACTGTTCATGTTGTTCTAAATATGGGATTTATTTTATATGGATATTAACCATAGGATGGTTGGCACAATTGCATTTAAATGTTATGTTTTAGACTTGCCCTGATGAAGGAATTTGTTGTATTCCGAAATGCATTGGCACAATATAAGTCTACGGATAGAGTGATTTATGGCAATATCTTCCTCACGAAGAACATTATTAGTGGCTACTTGTCACTCCTTTCTTTATAAATGTTCTACTTGATGGATAAAATCAACATTGAAAAACCACTATATATTTGACTTTTGAATTTTTTCCAAGTTTGGATTACAGGAATTGTACATAGTAAAATTACAACTAACACAAAACCCAGTTTGGGATTTCAGAGAGCGGCTGTATGATTGGGTTTTTACCTAATCTTTTGCTCTTGCTGTTTTTCTGGGTTTGGGTGTCTCCAGGCCTTTTTCAGCCAGCTCCTGTACATAGGACCTAACTTCCTAAAAAAGACTCATTACACCAGAGACCTTTGAGAACACCAGAAAGATTCAATACCCCTGTGGTGCCCACTCAAATTTGCTTCCTGCTTTTTTTCCTTCCCTCCATTGGTGAGACACACAGCAGTGGTGGCACACAATTTCAAAAAAGATTACCCAACACACAGAACATGTCATTTGAGGACATTGAAGGTTTATCTAACAAATGTGCAGAAACCTTAGGTTTCTCAACTGAGGAAGCATCTGCCATTCTTGGACTCATTAGCGAAACGTCTTTTGGTGCTCATGGTACTACACCAAAGGATCCAGCCAAACGGATTAAACAATTAGAGTATCTCATACGAAAGGAGATAAATAGGAAATTACACGCAATTACCCTCGGACGATACTTCAAAAATCAACGTATCCCAAGGGGGCTTCGCATACAGCTCCGACCGACTTTGTGCAAAGAGAGTAGAGAGTTTGTTCGAAGGTGGGAAGCTATACTGAATAAGTGTTCACTGGACCTCATCTTGCTAACTATCCAAGAGTTATCAAAGAATCTAACAACCCTCAGAACAGAAATTGAGGAGATAGAGAAAGAATTAGTTGACACACTTGGAAGAGAAGAATATGACACCATACTACTAGAGATTAACACTAAGCTTGAGGACTACAAGTCTGAATTGGAGCAAAAGAAGGTCAAGAAATTCAGACGGGATACCTATGATTATATTAATGACGAAGTATACACCTGGATGGACAAATACGGCCCAGTAGCACCAAAGAAACTTTTTAAATACACATCCGACAATACTTCCAGTTCTGACTCAGAGGCCCAGAGAGAGTCTGATATTCCAGCAGAACAAACCATAGATAACCTTGCACAGACAACAAGCCCTTCGGCACAAGCTCCGTCTGCTGTATCTTTTTTAGGCGCCTGCCGAAAAGAACCCGCAGGGGGAGGAGGCAGCGCAAGAAACAAACCTCTAACGAGATTGCAGCAGAAGAAAAGTTAGTCGTTAACATTTCGGGGAGGAGACTCAACAAGGCAGAGGAAGAGACTCTACAGAAAGGTCTCAGTTTCGTACCGACTTACGGTAACACCTTGTTTGACATGAAGATAGAACTATATAAGTTTGTTCGCAAACTCAAACTTAAAGTCTTCTTTAACGAATTGGAGACACAAGAGAGTCCGACCAAGATTCCAGACTTTCAAGAATTTAGAGTCAAAAGTGGGTTTGTTCCACCCATCACAGTACCATCCATAGAAATATTCCAGAAACTAGTTACTCGGGACCTTGAACGAATCAGCTACAGAAATCCTCCGTACAGGAACTTTAAACCACACGAGATGAGATTGATTACAGACCTGTTTAGTGACAAGAGTATTACCATTCGTCCTGCAGATAAGGGGGGAGCCTTGGTTATTCAGAAAACATGTGACTATGATGCTGAATGTAAAAGACAGCTTCAAGACCAGACCACATATGCCAGTTTGGACCATGATCCCACCCTTTCGATCAAACAGAATTTGAAGAGCCTCCTAGCAAAAGCATTTGAATTGGATTGGATCAACGAGCATACACAAAACTTTCTCTTGAAAGAACATCCTAGAATACCTCATTTCTACACGTTGCCGAAGATCCATAAAGATGCTATCAAACCACCAGGTAGACCAATTGTCGCAGGGATAGAGAGCATTAACCAACCTTTAGGGATCTATATAGACTTCTTCCTACAGCCATTGATACAAGAGACCAACACCTACACTGGGGATACCACCCACTTCCTGCAAAAGCTCAGCTCATTGACACCTTTGCCTGAAGATCTGATGTTTACTATAGACGTGAAGAGTTTATACACCTCTATACCCCACGACCTGGGGATAGAGGCTGTAGAATGGCTGCTACTGAAAGCACCTGAGATACATGCCAAGAAGGAATTCATACTGGCATTGTTACAATGTATTGCCGAGAACTCTTATTTTCAATATGGCAACCAATTTTTTCTACAAACTGCAGGGACTTCAATGGGAGCCACCATGGCACCCTCATATGCCAACAGTTTCATGCATAAATTTGAAACAGACCATGTATTGAATAAACAAGAATGGAATAAGGATATCCGGATTTGGACGAGATACATAGACGATATCTTTGGAATTTGGAAAGGAACCAGAGAGTCCTTTGAAACATTTTTTGTGTATCTAAACAGCATTGACCAGAGGGTACAGTTCACTAGGGAGCTCTCGTATGAAATTATAACATTCCTTGATGTGCAAGTCAGAAAGCAACTTACTAGCTACAGCACTTCATTGTTTCGGAAAGTGACAGATCGGAATAATCTCCTACACCGCCTCAGCTTCCATCAGCCGAGCCTACTGAAGAATCTACCATACAGTCAATTACTTAGGGTCAAGAAAATAGTGAGTGACCCTGAAGACTACAGAATGCAACAGATGGAAATGAAAGAAAAATTTCTGGCCCGGGGGTACAAGCAGAATGAACTCGATCTGGCATCTGACAGAGTTGATGCCTTATCACGAGAGACTCTATTATCAGAACAGAATCCCAAAAATAAGAGAGAATTAAAGTCACCGGTATTTGTATCTAAGTTCTCTACGCAAAGTAACAAAATCAAGAAAACTATTATGAAGCATTGGGAGATTTTCAAGAATGACATCCGAGTTCAAGATATTTTTAGTGAAAAACCAATCTTTGCATACCAACGCAGTAGGAACCTAAGAGATGAACTGGTGCAGACGAAACCTACAGCAAGGGAACCTATGACATAGCGAACTGGGACCTTTCCTTGTTTACAGTGTGTCAACTGTAACTTTGTTATTAAAGGGAACTCCATTAACCATCCAGGGACGGGGCAGAAGATTATGCTAAAGACTTTTGCCACATGTGACAGCAGTAATATCATCTATGGCATTAAATGTCCTTGTGGGAAATTTTATGTGGGACAGTCAACCCGAAGAGCCAAGTTGAGGTGGGGTGAACACTGATCCTGTATTCGCAATGCAAACACCAATTCAGCCGTGGCACGGCATTGGATGGCCAATGGACATAACGTGTCACAAATAAAATTTGTGATTTTGGAAGTTCTAACCAAGAATAGCACTCATGAGGATTTATGCCAACATTTGAATCGCAGAGAGACATATTGGATTGACAAACTTGGCAGTCTGGCACTCAATGGATTAAATGAGGAGATCAACTTTCACTGTTTTCTCTAATTGTTTTCTCTAATTGTTTTCTTTTATTGTATTTCTTTTATTGTATTTTGCATCGTTTGGTTTAGATTGACACCAGTACACATATGACCTGAATGTTGAGGGTCACTCGAATGTATATGAATAAGAGATGTTTCCCATGTTTAAAATGTCCTGCATGCTGCGCATCCTGGAGTTCTCCTCCAGGACCGGAGGTGCCGTCTGTCAGGACGACACCACTAGCGGCATTAAGGCACATACTATCAATATAAGGTACAGCCATAGGGTTGCTCCCTAGGCTCTATTCATCCAATTTAGGCATGTTCATAACAACATAGCCTCATCTGAGGTGTTCATGAAACAGCCATTACTGCTATCCAATTGAGTTCATTCACTCTTAGTATTTTTTCTATGTCCATGGATGACAGACTACCAATTCCTTTTTGATTTTTAGGTGATGACTTTTATCATTACTAACCCAGGAGGTCCTCAAATTAGGTATTTTTATCATATTCAAGCTCATTGACCTGTTCACAGACACGGATCGCGGCTCCTGCTCTTCTTCATGTAGCCGTGATCACGTGTCTTACACAACTAGGTTGCTCGGCAACGCGCCGATGCAAGGAGGACATTCTGCCTTTAATCACGTGTCTTATAAAACCAGGTTGCTCAGCAACGCGCCGATGCAACGAGGACAGTCTGCTTTCGGCAGACGCAGAGAGAACTTCTCCGCTCCGTTCTCTACATATGGTAAGCTACAATCCACGCTTGTTCTCTCTTTAAGCGATTAGCTACATTTTGGATAGGTCCTTCATATATATGTACTTTACCATTTACAGTACCTGCTCGCTGCACACGGTGAAGCAGCCTGGCCTCTGAAACATAGATTTCGCCATTACTCACCTAATCAGGTAATGGACCCAATTCCCTCCATTTTGTTATAGGACGTCTTTACTTACCTTTGTACTGATCTGATTTGCTTCTTTTATTTTTTGACCTGCCTTCTGATCCTGCTCATTACATTGTCGGGTATGTGTTTACCTTCATATTTTTTCAACTATTTGGATGATGACTGTTCATGTTGTTCTAAATATGGGATTTATTTTATATGGATATTAACCATAGGATGGTTGGCACAATTGCATTTAAATGTTATGTTTTAGACTTGCCCTGATGAAGGAATTTGTTGTATTCCGAAATGCATTGGCACAATATAAGTCTACGGATAGAGTGATTTATGGCAATATCTTCCTCACGAAGAACATTATTAGTGGCTACTTGTCACTCCTTTCTTTATAAATGTTCTACTTGATGGATAAAATCAACATTGAAAAACCACTATATATTTGACTTTTGAATTTTTTCCAAGTTTGGATTACAGGAATTGTACATAGTAAAATTACAACTAACACAAAACCCAGTTTGGGATTTCAGAGAGCGGCTGTATGATTGGGTTTTTACCTAATCTTTTGCTCTTGCTGTTTTTCTGGGTTTGGGTGTCTCCAGGCCTTTTTCAGCCAGCTCCTGTACATAGGACCTAACTTCCTAAAAAAGACTCATTACACCAGAGACCTTTGAGAACACCAGAAAGATTCAATACCCCTGTGGTGCCCACTCAAATTTGCTTCCTGCTTTTTTTCCTTCCCTCCATTGGTGAGACACACAGCAGTGGTGGCACACAATTTCAAAAAAGATTACCCAACACACAGAACATATCATTTGAGGACATTGAAGGTTTATCTAACAAATGTGCAGAAACCTTAGGTTTCTCAACTGAGGAAGCATCTGCCATTCTTGGACTCATTAGCGAAACGTCTTTTGGTGCTCATGGTACTACACCAAAGGATCCAGCCAAACGGATTAAACAATTAGAGTATCTCATACGAAAGGAGATAAATAGGAAATTACACGCAATTACCCTCGGACGATACTTCAAAAATCAACGTATCCCAAGGGGGCTTCGCATACAGCTCCGACCGACTTTGTGCAAAGAGAGTAGAGAGTTTGTTCGAAGGTGGGAAGCTATACTGAATAAGTGTTCACTGGACCTCATCTTGCTAACTATCCAAGAGTTATCAAAGAATCTAACAACCCTCAGAACAGAAATTGAGGAGATAGAGAAAGAATTAGTTGACACACTTGGAAGAGAAGAATATGACACCATACTACTAGAGATTAACACTAAGCTTGAGGACTACAAGTCTGAATTGGAGCAAAAGAAGGTCAAGAAATTCAGACGGGATACCTATGATTATATTAATGACGAAGTATACACCTGGATGGACAAATACGGCCCAGTAGCACCAAAGAAACTTTTTAAATACACATCCGACAATACTTCCAGTTCTGACTCAGAGGCCCAGAGAGAGTCTGATATTCCAGCAGAACAAACCATAGATAACCTTGCACAGACAACAAGCCCTTCGGCACAAGCTCCGTCTGCTGTATCTTTTTTAGGCGCCTGCCGAAAAGAACCCGCAGGGGGAGGAGGCAGCGCAAGAAACAAACCTCTAACGAGATTGCAGCAGAAGAAAAGTTAGTCGTTAACATTTCGGGGAGGAGACTCAACAAGGCAGAGGAAGAGACTCTACAGAAAGGTCTCAGTTTCGTACCGATTTACGGTAACACCTTGTTTGACATGAAGATAGAACTATATAAGTTTGTTCGCAAACTCAAACTTAAAGTCTTCTTTAACGAATTGGAGACACAAGAGAGTCCGACCAAGATTCCAGACTTTCAAGAATTTAGAGTCAAAAGTGGGTTTGTTCCACCCATCACAGTACCATCCATAGAAATATTCCAGAAACTAGTTACTCGGGACCTTGAACGAATCAGCTACAGAAATCCTCCGTACAGGAACTTTAAACCACACGAGATGAGATTGATTACAGACCTGTTTAGTGACAAGAGTATTACCATTCGTCCTGCAGATAAGGGGGGAGCCTTGGTTATTCAGAAAACATGTGACTATGATGCTGAATGTAAAAGACAGCTTCAAGACCAGACCACATATGCCAGTTTGGACCATGATCCCACCCTTTCGATCAAACAGAATTTGAAGAGCCTCCTAGCAAAAGCATTTGAATTGGATTGGATCAACGAGCATACACAAAACTTTCTCTTGAAAGAACATCCTAGAATACCTCATTTCTACACGTTGCCGAAGATCCATAAAGATGCTATCAAACCACCAGGTAGACCAATTGTCGCAGGGATAGAGAGCATTAACCAACCTTTAGGGATCTATATAGTCTTCTTCCTACAGCCATTGATACAAGAGACCAACACCTACACTGGGGATACCACCCACTTCCTGCAAAAGCTCAGCTCATTGACACCTTTGCCTGAAGATCTGATGTTTACTATAGACGTGAAGAGTTTATACACCTCTATACCCCACGACCTGGGGATAGAGGCTGTAGAATGGCTGCTACTGAAAGCACCTGAGATACATGCCAAGAAGGAATTCATACTGGCATTGTTACAATGTATTGCCGAGAACTCTTATTTTCAATATGGCAACCAATTTTTTCTACAAACTGCAGGGACTTCAATGGGAGCCACCATGGCACCCTCATATGCCAACAGTTTCATGCATAAATTTGAAACAGACCATGTATTGAATAAACAAGAATGGAATAAGGATATCCGGATTTGGACGAGATACATAGACGATATCTTTGGAATTTGGAAAGGAACCAGAGAGTCCTTTGAAACATTTTTTGTGTATCTAAACAGCATTGACCAGAGGGTACAGTTCACTAGGGAGCTCTCGTATGAAATTATAACATTCCTTGATGTGCAAGTCAGAAAGCAACTTACTAGCTACAGCACTTCATTGTTTCGGAAAGTGACAGATCGGAATAATCTCCTACACCGCCTCAGCTTCCATCAGCCGAGCCTACTGAAGAATCTACCATACAGTCAATTACTTAGGGTCAAGAAAATAGTGAGTGACCCTGAAGACTACAGAATGCAACAGATGGAAATGAAAGAAAAATTTCTGGCCCGGGGGTACAAGCAGAATGAACTCGATCTGGCATCTGACAGAGTTGATGCCTTATCACGAGAGACTCTATTATCAGAACAGAATCCCAAAAATAAGAGAGAATTAAAGTCACCGGTATTTGTATCTAAGTTCTCTACGCAAAGTAACAAAATCAAGAAAACTATTATGAAGCATTGGGAGATTTTCAAGAATGACATCCGAGTTCAAGATATTTTTAGTGAAAAACCAATCTTTGCATACCAACGCAGTAGGAACCTAAGAGATGAACTGGTGCAGACGAAACCTACAGCAAGGGAACCTATGACATAGCGAACTGGGACCTTTCCTTGTTTACAGTGTGTCAACTGTAACTTTGTTATTAAAGGGAACTCCATTAACCATCCAGGGACGGGGCAGAAGATTATGCTAAAGACTTTTGCCACATGTGACAGCAGTAATATCATCTATGGCATTAAATGTCCTTGTGGGAAATTTTATGTGGGACAGTCAACCCGAAGAGCCAAGTTGAGGTGGGGTGAACACCGATCCTGTATTCGCAATGCAAATACCAATTCAGCCGTGGCACAGCATTGGATGGCCAATGGACATAACTTGTCACAAATAAAATTCGTGATTTTGGAAGTTCTAACCAAGAATAGCCCTCATGAGGATTTATGCCAACGTTTGAATCGCAGAGAGACATATTGGATTGACAAACTTGGCAGTCTGGCACCCAATGGATTAAATGAGGAGATCAACTTTCACTGTTTTCTCTAATTGTTTTCTGTAATTGTTTTCTTTTATTGTATTTCTTTTATTGTATTTTGCATCGTTTGGTTTAGATTGACACCAGTACACATATGACCTGAATGTTGAGGGTCACTCGAATGTATATGAATAAGAGATGTTTCCCATGTTTAAAATGTCCTGCATGCTGCGCATCCTGGAGTTCTCCTCCAGGACCCGAGGTGCCGTCTGTCAGGACGACACCACTAGCGGCATTAAGGCACATACTATCAATATAAGTTACAGCCATAGGGTTGCTCCCTAGGCTCTATTCATCCAATTTAGGGACGTTCATAACAACATAGCCTTATCTGAGGTGTTCATGAAACAGCCATTACTGCTATCCAATTGAGTTCATTCACTCTTAGTATTTTTTCTATGTCAATGGATGACAGACTACCAATTCCTTTTTGATTTTTAGGTGATGACTTTTATCATTACTAACCCAGGAGGTCCTCAAATTAGGTATTTTTTATCATATTCAAGCTCATTGACCTGTTCACAGACACGGATCGCGGCTCCTGCTCTTCTTCATGAAGCCGTGATCACGTGTCTTACAAAACTAGGTTGCTCGGCAACGTGCCGATGCAAGGAAGACATTCTGCCTTTAATCACGTGTCTTATAAAACCAGGTTGCTCGGCAACGCGCCGATGCAACGAGGACAGTCTGCTTTCCGCAGACACAGAGAGAACTTCTCCTCTCCGTTCTCTACATATGGTAAGCTACAATCCACGCTTCTTCTCTCTTTAAGCGATTAGCTGCATTTTGGATAGGTCCTTCATATATATTTACTTTACCATTTACAGTACCTGCTCGCCGCAAACGATGAAGCAGCCTGGCCTCTGAAACATAGATTTCGCCATTACTCACCTACATCAGGTAATGGACCCAATTCCCTCCATTTTGTTATAGGACGTCTTTACTTACCTTTGTACTGATCTGATTTGCTTCTTTTATTTTTTGACCTGCCTTCTGATCCTGCTCATTACATTGTCGGGTTTTTTCAACTATGACTGTTCATGTTGATGTTTATATACTTACGTTGTTCTAAATATGGGATTTATTTTATATGGATATTAACCATGGGATGGTTGGCACAATTGCATTTAAATGTTGTTATGTTTTAGACTTGCCCTGATGAAGGAATTTGTTGTATTCCGAAATGCATTGGCACAATATAAGTCTACGGATAGAGTGATTTATGGCAATCTCTTCCTCACGAAGAACATTATTAGTGGCTACTTGTCACTCCTTTCTTTAAAATTTTTCTACTTGATGGATAAAATCAACATTGAAAAACCACTATATATTTGACTTTCGAATTTTTTCCAAGATTGGATCACAGGAATTGTACATAGTAAAATTGCTTCCAAAGAAAATAATAAATCCAATCTCCTCTGATCAGTAGGTACAACATGTTAAGAGCAAGTTTTATAATTCTAACATCTACTTTCATCGCAACACGGGATATGCAGAACCTTGGCCACTCCCTATGAACTTTAAAAGTATAAAACAAGTCATGTTAAATTCTAAGAGATCTGATGCACCTGGTCCAACTGGCCTGGCAAATTCTGTCTTGAAAAAAGATCCAGAAAATTGGGCTCAGATTCTCCTAACTCTCTTTTCCCTGGTCTGTCGCTCTTGCACCGTGCCGACGACATGGCACAAGCCGGTGTTGATCCCGGTTCACAAGAAAGGTGACCGTAGGGAAGTAACCAATTACCGACTTTTGTCCATGTTGGATGCTACGGGCAAGGTTTTTGCGACACTGGTGCTTAGAGAGCTGGAGTCCTGGATAGTTGCTGAACAAGTTCTCCATCATGCCCAGACAGGATTTAGACCAGGCGCCAGCACCACTCATAACATAGGAGTGCTAGATTCATTGATTAATACCACAATGAGCAACAAAGATTCTACTTTATATATGTTATTTGTTGATTTTACTAGCGCGTTTGACCGGGTCATTACAGAGAAACTTTGGTCTAAATTGATTAGCCTTAATTGTCCCGACTGGTTAGTTCAGTTCTTAAAAGCACTACATTGTGAAAATAGCACCAAGGTAAGACTCAACAATGAAGGTGCAGTGACTGAACCTATTACTATTAATATGGGAGTAAAGCAGGGATGTGTAGCTGCGCCTACATTGTATAATCTTTACATCTCTGACTTACTCCTACATGTGGGATTAAGGTCAAACTGCCCCCCTAGGTTGGGGCCAATTCCAATGGTAGGTATGCTCTATGCAGGTGACCTGATACTGTTCGACAGAACAATATCGAGCATCAAGAGCTTGCTAGAGGAACTTGTACAGTATTCCTCTGAGCTGGGCTTGGCCATCAATTTGAGGAAGACTGAGGTAATGTGGATCAGCAGTAAGGGCTCCATCCGGCTGGGTATTGAATCTAGCTTGGGCCTGAGCGAGTTTGCTGATTCCTACCCTTATTTGGGCTTGGAGTTTGATACAACCCCTAATTACAATATGATAATAGCATGTAAAAAAAGACGAGCCAAAATATTAACACTGCAGGCTTGCAAATTCTCAAGAGGGAATGCGGGTTTTAGCTTGGCAGGCACTATAAAGTTATATCAGCAGTGCTTTGCTAAGCTATACTCTATGGCCTTGAAGCATTAGCTATGCAGGACTTAAACTGGCTCAATATCCTAGAAGGTCAATATTGGCGAGCAGTGTTAGGTCTGGGTCCATCATGGTCCATGCAATACCTGAGACTTGAGCTAGGTGTAACTTCTTTGAGGGGTATGGCCTTGCGCGCCCGGGGAGTTTTTTACTTAAGATCTGTTTCTGCACCGAAATGTAAACTGCTTGTGATAGTGGGAAATAACTATAATGTCGAGAAGGTCATGCGGGGAGATAACTTTAAAACATTGAATGAATCACTTTTCCCCGAGATTGGTTGGATTCACGCAGAAAAGAAAATGTGACCATTTATTCATTTGAAAAAATCTTTTATGCGTAAACTAAATCACTGGGACTGGTGTGAAAATTACTCTCACCTTGAAAGATTGAAAGGGTATGATTCTGTGGTTGATGTAATACACAGGTACAGGAGAACGCAACCCTATCTATTACTATGCCCTGATCCGGCAGTAAGAGATTTCCTGCTAAGGCTTCCAACAAACCAACTCCAGGTCCTCGCTATTACGGGTGTCCAACAGGGCTTAGTTTTAAATGATAGGACCTGCTATATTTGTAAGAACCCAAGCTCTCAGGAAGAGGGGGTGAGATAGCAGGAGGCACAGAAGAGGAAAACTCATGAGAAGGTGGATATTCAGCAGGAGGAGGTTGGGAGATGATAGGATGTGGTGGTACAGAAAAGGATGTGGGTGAAGATGAGAATCATAGCAGGAGGTGGTGACAAATCAGGTGGAAAAGGAGGTAGAATTGCAGGTGAAGCATAGCAGGAGAGTTGAAAGATCTAGCAAGAGAGGGAAGGTACCCTAATACACCAAATACCAGGTGGACCAGTGGAGAGGGCAGGAGGAGGTAAGCACATGTGACACTGTGACAAGCCACATAGTAGTAGCTCAGAGTGATACTACATATGGTAGCAGCATGCATGGTATGTGACCGTGACCAGAGCAGGGTGACCAAGAAAGAAGAGCTTTGCAGAGGCACAAGAATTGTATTCAGAAAAGGGGAGTGGCTTTCCAATCATAGAACTCCTGCATTAAGGCTACAAAATGGTCCCTCTCTCCAGACTGCAGAATCTGCCAGAGCACAGCAGGAAGCCTCAGGGTTTAAGCTTGTTGATGCCCATCCTCATCTCAACCATCACCCATATTTGGACGGCAGCATTGTGCAACCCCTGGCCTGAGATTCCACTGAAAAGGTGATAGCGCACAACCAATGACCATAGGAGAAAAGAAAGAAGTGCATGGGACACTTAAACACCCCTAACTGTGATTGACTGAATCTCCCCCTACTAATGCCAAGAGGGCCCCCAGACTTCGCACCCTACTGAAAACGCAGGAATCTTTAGTTCAATGGTTTGAATCCCCAGAGAAGCCATCCATCTTGTTCTGGTCAATTTAATGTTTTCTATGTGCCGTTTGAAAACAAAACCTTTGGCAACTGACTTTCTAGTACCAGTGTCTCTGTGATTCCCAGTTAACCTCTATACAGATTGAGTAGGAATAACATTAGAATTGTAGGTCTACCAGAATAGTCAACTCCAGGCAAGATGGAGCTTTTCCTGGAAAAATACTAGCTAGCAACCTGGGGAAACCAATCATTTATCAAAACTTTGGGTTCATTAAGCTCTCATCCTGCTCCTCGTCACCCTCCCCAACTAATGATAGTATGGATCTTTAAATGTGGAGATTGAGATTTCATATTGGGAGTGGTTATAGAAATGGCTACTACTCGATGCAAGAGCACTACTCTACAGGTATTTCCATATCTCAGTCCATCTGTGTAGGCTGCATGTAAATCCTTCATGCATGTTAAACAGAATCTATGGGGCAGCAACAGAAAATATCAGATGTTGTTGCCAGCAAAACTGAAGATACTTCACAGTAATACATCCCAGTTCTTCACAGGCCCGGATGAAATCGACTCCGGATGAAAGTTACCAATGTAACATCCGGAGATGCACCTTCTTCATAAGCCACTGGGACATTTGCAACATTAGATCATATTCTCCAGTATGCTTATTGTTATAGATATGGTAATTGGATGAGAAAGTGACTAACAACTGTGTGTGAAATGGTTAGTTCTTCTGTGTGCTTTAATAGTTCCTCAGGTGTTTTCCCAGTAGGAGCTCACTTTACTTGGGTAGTTTGTAGGTGATCCTCGGATCCGTATGTTTTGGGTATGATTACACAACCAGCTGTGCAATTTTATGACCATAGTACAGATTTTAGCTCAGTTTATACGAGATGTTTGATCACTTTGTATTAACCATATTATATAAATAAGGGGACACCCACAGATTCACGTTAAAAAAACAGTTAATTCTCTAATGCATTCCATTATGTCTGCCACCTAAAATGTTAGGGATCTATTTGGACTAAAGCTATGAACATTCTGGCATTTCTTAAGTGACATGATGTAAAAATGGTATCCCCACAAGCAACCCACCTTCTACCTAAACGATATATTAATGTAGATAAGAATTGGGGTGAAACATGTTGAATTGCCTCCTTCTCCAGCTGGGCACAAGGTTGGCTTGCTTTGAATTGAGTAATAAGATGGCAGACCAGAAAGGCTGACACCTATTACTACCTGTTAATCTGGCAGGAAAACATATCACGCTTCTCTATTTGTATGCCTCAAACTATGACAGTGCCTAATTCTTTACTGAACTGTACAAAATGGTGCTTGAATGTATACATGCAAGCACACTTATCACAGGGAATTTTAAAATGTTATTAGATGTCAAATTGGACAGGTTATCATTCAGAGGGATCGGAAAAATCAATTCCTGACTATATGGGGTTTACCCTGTATGTGATATGTGGCTGTTACAATACAAAGAGTCCAAACATTGTATACCTGCTTTTCAGCTCTTCATGATAGTTTCATAAGGCTAGAATATTGGATGGTTTTATATTCTCTGTCAGGACCTATGACACTTGCCCACGTACCATATCTGACCATTCCCATGTGCTTCTTAACTTGTCAGTCTTCAAATGTAGAGCTCAAAAACTCCTTTGGTGTAAGTAGGTAAGTAAGGAAGTAAGTAAGTAAGACTTTATTTCGGGCAAGGCCCATAAAAGCACAATAAAATCATAACAGTAAACATATTGCATATCTCAATACAATAAGTAAAGCAAAAATATAAATAGCAGAATAGAATTACACGTGTTACGTGTTACGATAGAAGCGCTGTCAGTTCCAAAACTTCCTCAACATAAATACACATTTTAAGTCGACAGTTGACATCTAGTGGGGATCAAATCTTGCACTTCTTCTACCCCGATCTCTAAACAATGGGCAAAGATATTTGCGCCACAGCTTCACATATTAAAGACATAATAGCAAAAAATATAATAAATCACCCACATTGTGTTGATTGCAAAACCAGTGGTTCGAGCCTTGCATTCCTTTATCCTGTAGGGTACCTTTTGTAAAAAGTAGGTTGGACCCCAGTCAAAGGAAAACTGCCCTCTTCCTCGGTTCATTGACCAGGTCACATAGTTTGACGGGCCCAAATCTTCCTTCCTACTAAGATAACCCAGGATACTTTTTAATAGGATTTGCCAGCTTCTCTTTCAGACGTAATCGCTATAGCCTGGTCCCCCCCACCTGTTTTGCAATAAAAAATAGTCTGTCAAAACAAGCTGGGCAAAAGTTGCTCATATATAATTTAGCCACTCTAATGTATGAAATTCATCTCAGTCCAAAATATTATAAACTAGCGACCTTGTCAGTGACAATGCTGGATGGCCCCATGGAAGTAGCCAATACAGCAGTGGGTGAAGGATCTGAGACAAATGTTGTACTGCATTCTTGATGGATTACATAGCCGGCGAAACCTGATTCACCCCCATAAATCTTCTAAGAAATTTGTTCTCTTTCCTTTGAATGGGCAAAGGTACCTGGTACCCCCAGGCTGCCGTACTATACACGGCCACCGGCACAGACTTTACTCTATAAATGCGTAGTGCGTGTTCAGCTGGGAGCATACCCATGCTATGGCCATGCCGCAGTATGGAGCCATTCATTTGGGCACATTTGCGGCCTTGGGTGCAATATGCACATGCCACTTCAACCTTTTTTGAAAATTTAAGTCCCAAGTAAGTAAAAGAACTGACCCATTGCGGGGCGGATCCATCAGACAATATATTTCTTGCTTTGCTTTTGGCAGTCCCAATGCACATTATTTCTGCGTTCATTTTGAAGTCTCTCACAGGCACATAATTACAGAAATAATTCAACAGTTGCTGGAGGGTCCTTCCAGTTTTTGCAATGAGGGCCGCGTTGTCTTCATACATTAACAATGGGAGACACCTACCAGCTAACTTGGATACATCACTTGACAACTCATTCAAGGTGGCAGATAATGAATTAATATACAAATTAAAAAGCAATGGAGCCAGCACACATTGAATTGATAACATCCGTTAGCCCTCCTGAGGCGCTAACACGTACTCTTACAGACAGGTCAGTGTACATAGCTACCAGCAAATCCAATAAAAGAGACGGGATGCCAAGAGATTTCGATTATGTCCACAATTTCTCATGGTTTACACAATCAAACGCTGTGCCTTGGTCCATAACAGCTACATAAATAGGGAACCTACAGCCATGGACGTGTTTTCCCAAAATATGGGACAAAATCAAAACTTGATCAGCTATCCCCCGTCCAGTCCTTTGCGGAAACCATATTGAACATCAGATACGAAAGCATTCTCTTGTACCCAGTCGTTGATTTTTCCATAAAGCGCCCAATCCAAACTACTTTTCTCTTGAATCAATTAGAGAGAGGACAGCAACAGGTTGGGTCTGCAGTATTCCCTTTGTTAAAAATCGGCAGAACCATCGACTGATTCCAACTGCATGGAAAAACCTTGTTTCGCAAAATGATGATACACACCCTCGTGAATAGTGGTAGCCAAATTGTGTGCTCATATTTAAAGAATTCAATTGAGACCAAATCTGGGCCAGCAGCTTTCTAATTAGGTGTGTTTCGAAAAGCTTTTTCTAAATCCTTTATGGAAAAACTAAAAGGATCTTCTCGCCCAAAACTATGTGCTGTCCCAATGCTTGCGTTTGAGGGCAGCCTTGTTACCATAGCTCTTGAATGATCTCTAAAATTATGCAGTCTGGAATAATGTTCAAATCAGCTCAATGACAAGATCTCTGTGATTCCCATGCTAGCTTTGCACAAATGATTGCTTAGGCCTGCAGCAACCATTCTCCAGTATTGCTTAGGGCAGCCGTTACCAAGTCCTTCCATTTCTTTGCGGCCTATTCAGCTTTCTCCTTAATAAGCGCGTGTTTATTTATCAGCCTAGTTACTGTGATTTCCCTGCTAAACCTGATTGGGAGCTTCAAGGCTTTAAGAAGTGACTGCTTTGCAGCCCTGCACTCACTTCTGAAACAGCCTGATTGTTTTTTTTTAATCCTTAATTTCCTTTTAGGTCCCACAAAAGCATCACCTGCAATCTGCATTATAAGCCCCCATTCGTTCATCACCCTGCTGGGGTCAGCTCGAGATTTCAGGCATACTTCAAGACTGGGCAGGGTATTATAAATACATTTCAACATCGAACATTCATGGTCACATTGAGGCCACAATAATGATTTGCAAGTATTACTATCAATACTTTCTTATTCCAGTGAGCAGAATTGTTCGCTACTCAGGTGCAATGTAAGATTAATGGTTAGAATCAGAGGTGCGTGGTCACTGTCTACGTGAGGTAACACTTCAAAATCATGTATCAGATTCCAACTAGATACATCTACAGTAAAATAAACAATCGAACGAAATTAACAATTGCTAAAAGTGTACTTAGTAGGAACGTCAGAGCTACACCTGCCATTTACAGGGCTCAAGCCCAGCTCATATAGCCTTAACAAAAACTCCCTACCCGAGGCATCGGAGGTTGGATCCAGAACTGGGAACTGGGATAGTGAGATACAGAGCTGCATCTACTTTGCTTTGTAGGGCCATCTCCCACAATGCATCGCCCATCTTTAGACTGAATTCCCTGACCTTGCATTAGGAGAGTTTATTTTGAGATGTATCTGCAGTCAAGATTTTCCCCAGCTCATTAACTAGCTCTCGAATGAAGTCCCCAATTTCTTCCCTCCTCTTGTGTTATATAAATTAATCAAATGCAGTTTCTTAGCGGAGGGCATTATAACATCTACAATCAGAAGAGTGCCAGAAGAAAACATCTTGGTTACGCGAACACAACCCAGCCGCGTGTACATATACATGTAAATGACCAATCCCCCTCGCTTCCTCCCACGTCTACGGTGAGTAGCACAAACATGGAACAGCAGATACTTTGTTAAAGCCATCAGGGCAGCAGACCAAGTTTCCTGTTACATTATAATGTCACACTGGTTCAGAAAAAACATTAGCTCAGGGTCACTCAGTCTGCTCTCTAGACCTGCAATGTTCCAAGACATCATTTTTAAGAAAGAAAGGGAGACATTTTTGTGGACATTAGAAAGAGGAAGGCCGGGCGTGTTTCACACAACCATACTCAGTGGGAGAATGGGGCAGATGTCTTCTGCCGTAGTATAACCTCAGCTGTCTCGGGCTCGGATCCATTACAGTCTGTTGTTAGTCTGGGTGACTCTAGTAGATGATGTCAACCCAACCTGTGCACTATCAGCAGCGTTCTACAATTTAATAACATTTAGTGGGACCAGCCAAGTGCCATGTAATGGCAGACCTTATGCTTAGAGTCTGGATGAACCTCAATGCCTTTTAACAGCAAGGCAGTACCACAATTTAAGATACAAGAAGTATGAACCTATTAGTCAGACTAAACCTAATATTGCATCCACCACAAAACAAACAGTCAGACAGAATGAATGCTACAGTAAAAGTTCTAAAGGATATGTCTGAAACCCCAGGATTTCACCCAGGGCTTTAACCAAGGATCTCTTATACACATTGTTCTTCCCATGAGTCAGACCCTTAAAACAGCAGATAATGTTCTGCTTGCGCCACTTTGCCAAGACATCCACTTTTACCTGTGCACTCCCAACCACTTAACTTGCACGCAGTTGTGGACCCCTCCTTCACTCTTATCTTCCCCTTGGCCATGCCAACCGAGCCTCTGTGGCATTCTCCTTATCATGGGCCCTTCCACCCAGTTCCAGCACTTCAACACCTCCCGTCCCCCAAGTACTACTTGATATCGCACTTGCATGATCTGAATGTCGCAAGGCCCATTAGGATTACTACTTTTCTCTTACCTGTCCCCTCGATACACTTGTGTATAGGTGCATTACAAATAAACAATAAATAGATAAAATAAATAAATACAAATAAACAGATGAAAAGATAGAAATGCATTTTTAGTTGTTGCCACATTTCACAAAGGCAGGCCCTTAAAATGCTAAGCATTTAACAAGTGTTAGTGCTGAGTTTATTTAAAACTTTAAACCTAAAGGAAAAAAACAGATTAAATATTTTAAGCTCACACCAATTAATATTCAGGCACTTTTATACATGCCTTGATGATGGAGAACATCAAGCCAGAATATTTATCCTGTGCTATAACACATTACGATAAAGGTTTGTTTTTAATGTTATCAAGTTGGGTTATTAAGTGATTTGTATAATTTTCAAGTCAGTACTACAACACAGCATAATTTTAGCTCATGAAAATATAGCATTCGCAAATAATTGCTATTTGCTCTATAATAAGAACTGGCAAACAATTGGTTTGACAGAAACTGCAGATTGGCTCCTATCCTAGCTTTACCCCTTAACCAATGTGTGTGGTCTTAAGCAACTTATTTAATTTTGTGGTGCCTAAACTGTCAAAATTGCCATTCTCTAAAATTGAGATGGGCACTGTTAGGCACAATTATATGCAGTACCCTTTGGAAACACCACACACAATTAAGACTACAAGTGACAGTACAAATTCACCTTTGGTACAAGCCTGTACTACACAGTAAAAGTGGTAGCGATGGCTGAGCAGCCAGACTTATCTCAAGAGCAAGTGAGCAGTACCAATAGTTACACAAAGGACGGAAATTACTATGATTCAAACAAACACTGACTCAAGGTTTCTGAGTAAAAGAATATACATTTATTTACACATCAGTTGTATAATATCTCACTAAAGTAAAGGAGTTCAAAAATCACACTCTTAATACACCACACCACTCCCAATAGTTTCCAGACATGTTAAGCTCACAAAAATGAAGTGGGACCAAAATGGCACTCTAGTAATTTGAAAGGGATGGAAAGACAAAGTTAGGCAGAAATTGAGCAGCACCAACAGATAAGTAAGCAAGGCAATCTAGAAAGAGGAGCTACAGTGATGGAATCAAATCAAATAGGCTTAGGGCCAAAGTCAATAGGACAAAAGTCTTTTGCTCAAGATCACACAGTTCAGGGCAGTTCACGGTTAAGTCTTTGCCAAGAGTTCCAGACGAAGTTGGTTGGCAGAAAAGTTAGTTTAAAGAGTAGAGAAGGACAAGCCCTCAGATTGGCGAAAGGCTTCACACACCTTCACCGCGGCTGGACGTAATGTACAACCAGATTTGCACAGTACCTTTAAATGGAGAAGAAGTTGTAGCTGAGGTGGACGTTCCTGGCAGTTCCTGCAGGCTCACGATTCCTGAAGCAACTGTGAGACTGACATGAAGTAGGAAGACTGGAGGGTCCTGCACTGCCCTGGGAAGAAACCAGCAGCAGAGCAAAGCAACAAATAAAAGGTGCGCTCCTTAAAACCCAAGCAGGGTCTGACCTTCCTGGCCATCCGGCCCACCATAGCTCTGTACAGCGAATTCAACCAGAAGAGGGAGTCCTGGCTTGCAGTTTGGGCAAACTGGTTGGTCCCACCAGCTCTGGGGAAGAAGATTCCGGGAGGATCTTCTCTGTCATTGGAGTTTGAGGATTCAGAACTGCAGCAGGGCTTCACTGGGCGGTTCAGTCATGGTAGGGGTTCTTTTCCGTCAGCTCCTCATCGTTTCTTTTGTTCCAGTGGCGACTCTGGCTTTCCAGACCCAGAGACCTGATCTTTATGCAGTTTTCCCCCATTCACACAGCCTGGCTGTCAATCACACAGCAGGGTGGCAGTCCTGGCGGGACAGTCACCTAGCCAATCAAACAGGAGTGCGACTTGGGTTACCAAGGGAACCCATGGCTGGGGTCCTAAAACCCCTCCCTCACATCCTGCCTACCCAGACATTCAGGCGCCTAAGGAGAGCTTCTGTGTAGAAGCCCATGAAGATACGGTGAGTTTAGCATTGAACAGCCGGAAGAACGAATTAGAATTGCAGTTCTAAATCAGTCAGTTTCCTCCTTTAGTTAAATAGGAACATTTTCAATTTCTTCCTAAATATATCAAGCGTTTCACACATTCTAATTTGTAATGGTAATTTATTCCAAACTCTGGGGCCAGATGCTCCAAAGCTTCTATCTACTCTTGATACGAACTTTGTTCGTGTACTACAGATGAGGCATTTTTTTTTTAATTAGTTTTATATGGTTTACAAAAGAAAACCTTTAAAACAGAGAACAAGATACACTTCTTCCTACTTCATTCCACCGAACATACGTTATTAGACACTTTAGCAATCGTTCCCTCCTAATGTCGGAATCGGCTCTTTTAAATGGGTTTTCAATTCCTTCAAAAATTGAACTAAACCAAACATAATTTTTCGGTCAGCACCTTCAAATATAACTTTCCACCACTCTTCAGCCGGATAGGTAGTTCGTGCCTCAAAAAGCGGTCCGAACAACTTCTGGGCAGAACAACATCAAGTGTTTTAGTGTCTCTATCGAATGTTTACAAAAACGACAGATTAAGTCAGCAGGTTCCTTAAGTGACCAAGTACCTGTACGGTCTTTTGTCATGAAAACATTAAGTCGAAAGTGCAGATATAGTAATCTTGAGTTCTGATCGGGAAATTGTGACAGATACGGTTGTAATTTGTCTAGCTCTCTTGCTTCTGGTGGTACATCTCTTAAGAGACGAGAGCTAGATCTGTCAGTGCAACTTTGATGCCAGTCCGCACTCCATAATTTACGTTTGGCCTTATCAGGATTTTCAAGTAAAGTAGTAATATCAATGTCGTTTGAGTCCAGAATTTCAGAACATTGCCGATTCCATTTAGCAAGCATTGTGTATTCGGGATCTAAGACCGGCTTGTGTAGTATTTTGAATGGAGGGGCTGCATTAGAATGCTGTGACTTCCTGTATAAAGTTAAGGCATTCCAACAAACTCTCGCATGTATGGAAGTCAGTCCCAATTCAAATCTTATATTACTAGTCGGACATCCTTTAGAGATGTGTAACGCTCTGGTCCAAAAGTTGTTTTCAAGTGTGTTCCATAACTCGTGTGAGCAACCAAACATGTTTTCAGCACCATAGATCAGGGTCGGTATTACTTTTTGTCTGTAAAAATTTATCACAGGTTTTATAGAAAATTTTCAGAATTTTTTGTTTATGATCGCGGCCTGGCAAGCCAGTTGTTGACATTTTCTTCTGGTGGCCTCAACCCAAGGATTGTCGTTTATGTGTGCACTTATTATGGATCCAAAATATTTTATGTGAGTAGAGATCCAAAGCGGTATTTTTTCCAAGTACCAAACATATTGGGTTGATCTCTTTTTATAGGCTGACAGGTAACGCAATATCAAGACCTCACATTTTTTCTTGTTTAGACAGAGCTTGTTTTTCATTACATATCTTTCTAAGGCATCTAGTTTTCGTTGTAGGCCGACCGATGTAACATCCAAGAGTAGTAAATCATCAGCATACAACAAATAACCTAACTGAGAGCCGTGAATTTTAGATGGAAATGCTGTTGCCTCATTTAATGCGTTGCCTATGTCAGAAATAAAGAGATTGAACACAATTGCAGCCAAGGGGCATCCTTGTTTCACTCCTTTAGAAGTTGGAATCAAAGGAGATAAGGAGCCTCCTTGGTCGAGTCTGACTTGCACAGTGGTATTAGAGTGGAGCTCTTTTATTGCGTCTATAAGATCCACTGGACACTTCCAAGCTTTGAGTTTCTCCCACAAAATGTGGCGATCAACACTATCGAAAGCGTGTGAAAAATCAATAGATGCAACATAAATGGCAGTGTTAGTTCGTATTGACTCCATTTTTAAGAGATTCAGCAGAAGGGTATTAAGACCGCAACCTACGCCTTTAACAAAACCTGCTTGTCGTGGGTCATTACGGTAACCTTTAAGTGCCCAAGATTTTAGCATTTGTTGTAGTTGAGTTGCATAGATTTTTCCTATTACATCTAACAGGGCGATAGGTCGATAGTCTCTCGGGTCCAGTCTGTTCCCCTTTTTGAAAATCGGGACAATTATAGCATTTTTCCAAGATCTGGGGGTAGCTCGCTTCGTTTTTATTCTTTCCAAGAGGAGTAAACAGAGCTTTGCCCATTCTTTCGGGTTTTGTTTCATTGCGTAGTTCCTGAGGCCATCCGGCCCTGGAGCTCTTGATGCATTGGAGTTCTTAATTGAGTTTGTAATATCGTTTATGTCGAATTCCAGTGTCCACGGGGTTCTGGCCTCACTTGTACTTTTATCTTCCACTTCAACTGTGTTAAACAAGTTCGTATAATGTTTTACCCAAGTTTCTTGAAGAATTGGAGATACTTGCAATGCTACTTGTGGGGCGGCAAGATTGTTTATTACACGCCAAAATTCAGCTGAGTTTTTGTTCTTAAGATTACGTATCATCTCTTCGGAGTCATTCTGCAAGATTATAGCATAATGATTATTTCTCCAGTTTCTGTATTTTTGTGTTATACGTTTTTTAGCTGCATCGTATAACTCTTTGTTACCTCTTGGTATCATCCTTAGTTCTTTTTTGTTGCAACACCTCTAGATCAAACGTGTGTTTATGCTGTATTTTCTGTTGTTTAAGGCCTTGTTTGCGTTCCACAAATTGAGTCAACAAGTGTTGATATTCAGTCTCACCTGGAGTGTCCTCAAAAGCAGATGTTACCGAGTTTATATCTTTTGTTTTAAAGTTAAGACAAATTCTTCCAGATCGGTACGTGGTGTCGTGAAGCCATAATTGTTGGGATGGCTGACTATAGGCATTGTACGACATCTTTAACATGTCGTGATCACTGTGTTTCATTTTGGTGATCTCGAGCCGATGTACTTTGGCTGCAAGGTCTTCAGACACGAAAAGATAATCTATAGTTGAGGATTGATTTTCACGTCTCCATGTGGGATGTGCCGGAATATCACCCGGTGTGTTCCCATTCAAAAGTGTAAGGTTTCTCAAATTCATTTCGTTCATCCAGAGATGTCCCGTTTTTTCGTTGACCTTATGAGTCAAGGAATTTATTTTTGACACAGTGTTCAGATTCAAGCAGTCTATATTAAGCTCACCACAAAGAAGAATTGATGGTCTGCTTGAATTTTCCATTACGTTGTCCAATTTAGAGGTCACCTGATCTATAAACTTAACAACGCCAGTTGTAGTGTGATTCCAATAAAGATTGATTATGTACATGGACTCTGATTTGTCGAGGGTGGTAATACTCACTTTGGCGATTTGTATGTATGATGAAACATTTTCTATCTCAATAATTCTGAGTCTGCGATCTTTTTTGACCGCTATCAAAAGGCCAGACATCGGCCTACCTTTGGGTGGTTTAACCGCTGGGTTTACCACTATCTCAAAAGCAGGAGACAGCGGGCAGGTTGTCAGCCAAGTTTCTTGTAAACAAATCAGATCTAAATTACTCATCCTAGGGGAGTTGAATAAGTGAACAAAACCCTGTGTGTTCCATGATCCGAAATTAAGGCGCTGAGGCGAACTCCGATTTAAGCATTAATCATGGTTTTTGTTGTTTAGGTTTGCAGCCAACCATGCCCAATTTCCATTTTCTGCGTCATTCTTTTGAGTTGACCCGATATTTTTATTCAGGCCTTCAACAGTTATTTGAATTTGGTTATTTCTGTGTCCTTAGGTTTAGTCTCAGTTCTAGTTGGTATCATGGGTTTCATGTCTTTGAATTCTTTGAGTTTTCTACTCAAAGTTATTCTTTTCTTTACATTTTTCTGGCTTTTATCATATATATTGTTTGAAGAAGGCTCAGGAATTATGTCAAATAGGCTCTGTGGATATAAGTCAAAACCTAGGGACAGAAGTGCCGGTACCGCGTCCAACAATATCTCTCGAATAATTTTGAAAGCGAGGTGCAGAGTCACTGTGTCGTTTCTTTCTTCGCAGTGAAACTCCACTATTTTCACGTCATCGGAATTGAGTGTTCGCAAACTCGGTGTCAAATAAAATAGTTTAGACAGATATTGCCAATTTAGAATCAAGTTATCACAGGAATCAAGTCTTTCCAAAATTAGTTTTTCGAATGAAGATTCCTTTTTTGTTATTTTAAATTTTGACATCATATTTTTAGGACTTGATTTAGCTTCATCTTTCAGCTGTCTATACACAGGTTGACGTTGATAGTTCGAACATCCTGAGCTTGTCGAACCACTTTTTCCAGTTTCTATGGGCTTATCGAAGACCTCCACATGACTGGTATCACAGTCAAAATCCTTCAAACTCTTCGACACCAGCTTAAGACGCCTTTCAGCCAGTGTTACAAAAGGTGAGTCTGGTTTACCATTCGCTTC
Source organism: Ambystoma mexicanum (assembly GCF_040938575.1). Classification (NCBI taxonomy): domain Eukaryota; kingdom Metazoa; phylum Chordata; class Amphibia; order Caudata; family Ambystomatidae; genus Ambystoma; species Ambystoma mexicanum. The sequence continues at coordinate 1,358,192,333 of NC_090922.1, read as the reverse complement.
GGGAATCATAGCAGCAACCTTTTTTGTGTACATATGAGAGTCCTTTGGTTGGCATGTTTCAAGTTCAGGGTCCTTAAAGCTCATGGCCACCAGCTTGAGTCGTCTTTCAGCCATTGTGACAAATGGTGAATCTGGTTCGTTGTTCAGTTCTGGAGTCATATCAGCAGCACTGACGATAGTACAAGTACGTCGTATCTTTGATGATTTTTGAGTACCAAGTGAGACGTCAGGCTGAGGCTTCTCAATGTTGCAGCCTGGATTAGTGGCTTCCACTCCTGCGTGTTGTGAAGCTAGGCTCTTGTTTGCAAGGTCTAGAGGCTCGTCTACTTGATTTTCTACATCATCCTCATATATAGATAGATTTACCAAATCCAGGTCATCATCTGAGATTCTTTCGGGAGAGCTGGTTTTGACATTAGTGTTTCCAATTCCTTGGAGAGCGTTTGAGTTAGCAAAGTCGGAGGATTTGCATCTCATACTAGAGACTGTTAGATTCACTGTTTTCAAGTTTCGCAGAAATTTCCTGGAGCCATTTCCGCGTCTCATTTTATTAGGTGGTAGATTTTTCTCGCAGTTAGCAGACTTCCCAACAGAGAGTGTAGATACTGGCTTTGACAGCCGTTTGGGTTTTTTAAAGATGTCGTATACCTCCGCACTAGCAGAGGTCGGCACAGTACTCAGTCTTGTCGATGTTTTACCATTGTTTGCGCCTTTTTACTGGGGGACAGGTTTACTTCCTGAAGATGATGCCAGTTGAGGGTCAGCAATTGCAGGATTGCATGATTGACTACCAATTTCAACCATCTCATCAAATGTGGTTAACATTTGCAAAGAAGAGTCTTTATCGCACACTTTAGACACAGGGACAGCGCACTCCTTCTGTAAGTGTGGACCACCAACCCTGTCTGAGTTCTTAGCCAACTGAGTCGTTATGTTTTGTTTTTTGGTGGCAGGAAGGGAGCTCGTCGAGTTTCGATTTCCTTGCGGTATTGTGACTGTTACATCAAGCGCACAGTCTGTATCGCTAGGCGCTTTAGCTGAGGCAGTTTCTTCCAAATTTGTGTTACACACAGACTTCACAGGGTGCTCTTTAAAAAGTTTTAAAGCTTCACGAGCTAATTCTGCCAGCAGTTTTTTGTCCTCATTATTATTTGCAGTACAGCTGCAGACAGAGTTTAGAATACGGTCAATTTTGTCATTTGTAGAGGTTAGGTTAGTTTGATATTTCGTTTCTTTTCTTTCTAATTCAATTATTTTTGTGTTAAGAAGCGCAGTTAAGGTTGAAAGGTCTTTTATGTTTTCGTTCATCTGCTCGTAGAGTTTCAAAAAAGGCGCAATAGAAATTCCCATTGATGCTATGATAACAGCCTGTAGATCTTTGGAGACAGGTGAATTTCGAGGGACCTCTTGCTTACTAGACATACATACTTGTTTTGAGGAATTTGAGCATCTGCAAGATCTAATTTTGGGGTAAGGGCGCGCCATGATCGAGGAATCAGACGAAGAGGTTTCTGAGACGGAAGTGTTTTGTAAGTGTTGATGTCTAGCGGTTTTGAAACGTTCAACGTGTTCAGATGAGGAGGACTTGTGACTCTTTTGATCCTTGCAAATTTCTGAAATGGAGGTAACTTTTGACTTTTTTACCTGAGAGCAACGCAGCAGTGATAAGCTGTCTGTGTTAGTCCAACTGCGTTTTGCTCCAACGATAACTCTACATGTAACATTTTTTGAGCCACTTTGCACCACTTCTTGCATCGCTTGTCCTAGCCGTTCGTTTTTGAATGTCATGCAGCCTTGGTTCACTATTTCGACATGTCGGTTTTGTTGGAGTTTAGTCATTAATGCTAAATCAATAATTAGCTTATTGGCAATGTCTAATGAAGGTCTACGAATCCCAGATCCCTGTATGGTAACTACCTCAGTGCGAGATTCCGAGTTAGGTAATGTAGAGAGAATTGGTACCTCTCTGATCAGATCATCTCTTTGAAGAACTTCGACACATGAGGTGTTTGATGTTTTTGTCATTGGCGTGACCGGCACATCGCTGCCAAGAAAGCCGACGTGATTGAATAAGGCTACAGCAACTGGGGACGTACAACAAGAAGGTAGTGGGCTCTTGGTGACACAATCCCCTCCATCACTATCGACCATGGTCTCAGGGTTGATGTGTATTTCACAAGATTTACTATTGCAGTTGTCTAGTTCCATGAGGTTAGTTACACCAACCTCAACGGTATTAATGTCCACAGAACACAGTGTATGCAAACGACTTTCGTCATTTCCGCTGTGTTTTTGGATGTAAACATCAACCGGCATTGACACAAGTGCCTCTTCCATAAGATCAAACTTTAAGTTTGTCATTGGGCCATGGTTAACATGATGGGCGTTATCCGCCGAGCTATCTACACAAACTGACCCTAAAGTAGGGTTAGTACTGTTAGTTAGGTTGTGTGGTGGACGCTGCTCAAAAGCCCTATGCGTTGCCGAATCAGATGCAGATTGAACATTTATTTCAACATTGTTGGCATCGACCTTGACCATTGGACTAATGGCATTGCCTATCTCAGCGATTACTTGTGTGCTTAGCGTACTTACAATTGCTGAGTTGCGCTCCCCGCAGAGAGCTGCAGCCATCTTCTCAGAGCCGGGATGTACATCCATTGAAATCTATTTCTTGGTTTGTGCGCGAGTCTTAGCAAGGTGCATAAAAGTCGGTATTACCGGTGTGACTGGGACAGTTTGTGTCAAGGACTCGGCGTACATCAGGGCAGCAGCAGCCGTTATGTTTGGCCCGATCAATTCCGACAGCACCTTCAGCCGCCTTCGCCGCAGACCACGCAGAACAGCAAAACAGCACAGTACTTGCCCTTTCGCCGAGGGCTTACGCCGCAAGGGCTTGGAGGTGGCTCTTTTATAGTCAGCTGATCCTGCTGCTGACTTAAAGGCACACGCACCTCCAAACTATGTTTTACAGATCAAACACTCCCTTTTGCGACGTCCTCGACAGCGAAAACAGGGCACGAGAAGGTATTCCACAATACGTTTTATAGCACAGGAATCACCAGCAAAACAGCACAGTACTCGCCCTTTCGCGAAGGCATTTATCCTCTGAACGTAGATTCCTTTTGGGGTGATATGGTATAATCTTATCAGCCAAATACCCGGGCGCTAGCCCTTCAAACATTTGAAAACCAAACATGGCGTCTTGAATTTGACTCTGTCCTCCACCCTCAACCAATGTATGGATCTCCGCATTGATGAAACATGATCCTGTTTCCTAAGGTTCCCAATGACTGTAATGCTGCATTCTGTGCTATCTGCAGTCTGTCCATTAGTTTTTTTGGGATTCCTGCTAACAAACTGTTGCAGTAATCCAAATGGGGGTTGGTCATTGCCTCCACCACAGCCGCCCTGTCTTCTATTGGAATGTAGGGTAATATACTCTTCAATTCTTTAGTTCCAGGGGAGAGGGGGGAGGGAGAGAGGGGCAAAAGCAAATCATTCCTGAGCCACAAAATTCCTTAACATGACCATGGTTCTAATGGCTGAATATTAAAAACATAATGCCAGTATTGTGGCACACAAGTTTTTATCAGTGTATCAAACTATATTGACAGCAGGGACATTACCTCCCTCCACAATGGAGGTTCCTGTGAAAGTATTGCCCAGGTCTGATGCATAGATAAATATGGAAACTGCAGGCAAACATGTAAATACTCATACTCTTACTAAATCAGATGCAAATGTGTTTTAATTAACAACCACACAAAGATGATATGAGTGTCATTATACACCAGTGTACAGTAATGGGGCCTCATTACAAGTTTGGAGTCCAAACTGGGTCCTGGGTCCGCTCCCGCAAAAGGAGACTTACTGGGCCATTCCGACCATGGAGGGCCCGGTAAATTCCTTTTCGCGGACCCGGACCCGGTACATCCAAAATCCCATTTGAGCCCCCATAGGGCTCAATCGGAATAGAGACGATGCTAACAACGTTAATGACGGGCCCGTTGTTAGCCTCCTAGCCTGCTAGCGGGTCGCTCTTTTCACATCTGGTCTGACCAGGCATGAAACGCGGGACCCACTGCAGACCTCGAAATCTGGCGGCCCGGAATGAATGGTGCTGGTCCCGTACCGGCATCGTTCATTCTGCGGCCACCAGCCTGGTAACGAGGCCCATGGTGTTCCAGGAGCATAGCAATCATATGTCAGGTTCAAAATAATAAGCTCAGGTACATTATCATTTGCCAAATGCAGTTTGATATACATGACAATCATATGACAGATTAGTGTTTTACAGGTAGAGAACAGGCTCCTTGCACATGTATTTTTGTACCTCACATCATTATCGATGAACCAACAATGATATGTTTCGCCATGACACTTTTCTGACCCAAAGCTCGAATCCCCTAAATAATGTTATCCACCATGTGATAGGCTATGTACATGCTTAGAATCAAAAGAGCAGCCACACTCACCATCTGTGCACCCATAGGCATGCCTTTCACACCTTCAGGCACACCCTCCCCACCCTCAGTCATGTTGTTCATACCCTCAATCACACCCTGTACACCCTCAGGCAAGACCTGCACACACTTCCACAGTCATGCCTAACACCCCATTCGACCAGATTTCTCACGACCTAAACCATATTCATCTGTGCTTTGCACACTCGCTGCTGCACTCATTTATGATCTGCACATTCACAGGGAGCGCAGTATTGCTCTCTGCCACACTCTAAAGGAAACCCAACCATGCTATGAGCAGTCCCATCTGTAGTCTATGCACCAACAGTTCAACTGTGTGCAGGCCCATTTTGGTTTTACACACCTCTGGCAGTACCTCCCTACTCTTAAAGCACAGTTCTATGCTCTATTTTTGAGGCTCTATGTAACCCTTAGCTGTAGACTGTACACCCTTAACTGGGCCTTGTGTGCACCTGTTGCTAAGCATTACATACAACTCTGGCTAGCTTCCTGGTTCACCACTATCCAAGCTCTGGGCAGTCTTCTGCTTGGACACTTAGACTGGTTCTGGGCTCACTCAGACAAGATCTGAGCATCCTCTGAGGGGCTCTGGGAAATCTCAGATGGTTATTGGTGAACATTATTAAGCATCTGCTTCTGCAGGGGCTGGTAATTCCTCTTGGCATCATATTGTGGCTATTTTATTCCACTGCAAAAAAGAGCTAGACCTAAGTCCCTCTCTACCCACCCCCAACCTCACTTTGGACACCCCCAGCTATGCTCTCCTCAGTGGAGGTCTGCAGAAGTAGGGCAACTGGACACACAACACAGGACCTGGGGAATTAGTGTTATGAGGGAGCAATTCTCGATGGCCACAAAGGAAATAAAAACATAGACATAACTCTGCTTCTCTCATTCAAGGTCAGTGGGCAATGTGTGATGCCATGCTGCTTGGCACTCTGATCATCTGTTTCAGCACACAGAAATGATCATGGCAGCCTTTCACAATTTGACCTGAATCTGGTTCTGTGATATTCAGCTTCTTCCACTACTAACAAGTGAAACAAGTTTTGAGTTTCCTGTCCAATAAGGCTGCATGTTGCACTGGTGTGCCATCGCCTCGGAAGTAGCCCCTCCTTTTCCAGCGCGCTAAGCCTGCGTGCACTGTGGATGTCATATAGGCAGAGTCATTGTACACCATCACTTCCTGGTCTGCATGATTCTCAATGGCAAGTATCAATGCCAACAACTCTGCAGCTTGTGCCGAATAATGAGATGGTAGTCGTGCACTAACGAGTACTCGAAACTCCCCATTCGCTAGGTGTTTTATCACGGCAACCCCTGTATACCTTTGTCCGTCTTCTTGGTCGATTTTTGAAGACCCGTCAATAAAGAAGATCTCCCCACTCGCCACGGCATTCTCTTTTACCCTGGGGATCTCATCATAGAATTCTCATAGTTTGCACAGTCGTTTATAGGTTCTCCCTCTGTGACTGGTTGAGCTATGAATGTAGCAGGGTTCACAGTTTTACATTGCACTCTTTTGATCGATGGGTTGGAGATAATTACCTCATAGGCGGATGCTCTTTGAGATGTCAGTGTGCCCTTTGGCTTCTCTAGTATGGCAAACAGTGAGTGCTCAACATACAATGTCATGGAGCATCCCATCACAATGGACGATGCCTTTTCGATAGCGAATGCGGCAGCAGCTAGGTTTTGTGGGTCCAGATTCCCACTGTAATATGCTTGGGGCTTGTACCCCAGCAAGGTTCGCTGTGCGAGCACTGCCGTCATAAAACTACCATCGGTATGTGAGAACAAGTAGAATTACTCCGCGTTATTAAGAATCCCGAGAACTGGGGCCTTACAAATTGCCCCTTTAAGTTCTGTAAACCCTTTCTCCATTACTTCATTCCACTTGATATTCTCCCTTGTTGTCTGCCTTTTTTAGGGCCTGAAGCAAGGGGTTGGTGTAAGAGCTGTAGTCAAAGTCCCACGCTCTGACATAATTGCATAGGCCTAAAAAGCTTTGCATCTGTTTTATTGTGCGCGGCTTGGCTGTGTTCATGATAGCTTCAGCCCTTTCTGGGGTTACCTTTTTCCCTTCATGAGAGAACAGTTGGCCTATGTATAACACTTCTGGTTGACAGCACTGCAACTTCTCCTTATCAACCTTGTATCCCTTCTCAGCCAGTATAGTCAATAGCTGCACAGAGTCATGCCTACATTGCTCTTCAGTGATGCTGCAGATCAGAATGTCATCTACATAATGCAAAACAACACTGTCCACTGCAATATTGTTTAGGTCTATCTGCAGGACTCTGTTGAAAATGGATGGAGACTCATAGTACCCCTGTGGCATCCTCGTACTTTTCAGGTGCATTTGTCTGAAAGTAAATGACGTCAGGTCTTGAGAGTCACGGTGCAACGGGATTGAGAAGAATACATTTTTCAAATCGATCACCGTGAAATATTTTGCCTCGGTGCGTATGTTGCTCAGATTTGTGGATGGATTAGGGACCAGAGGGAATTCAGCTTCAACTATATCGTTTAATGCTCGTAAATCTTGGATTAAACACCAAAACCCTCCTTTTGATTTTTTGACAGGGTTGTTGCAAGGTGATTCTGACGTCACTAGGATACCCTGCTCCATCATGGCGGAGATTGTCTTCGCTATTCCTTCATCTGCCTCTCTGTGCATGGGATATTGTTGCGCTCGTGGTAAAATTGCTCCTGGTTTCAGTTTGATTTTCACTTCACCCACCCCTTTCAGGAGACCTACATCATAGGCCCCTGTAGTCCATACTGCGGCAGGCACTTGGGCCATGTCGTCCTCAAAGTATTCTGGGCGTGCCAGTGCCAACATCATTCTCTGTGGCACCTCTCGTTTGATCATTTTGACCCAAAATATGAGACTCACCTCCACCCTTGTCTCTTCTAGGTCAGGGTGTTCTTCGAACTGATCGTCATCAGTGACGTCAGTAACTCAATACACTTCTTCAATGGCAATAATCGCACACCATTGTCTGCCTTCATTGTCATATCCTTCAACCAATACCACTTTTCTTCACACTGCGGCAGATTGTATTACCAAGGGAAATACTTGTCCCTCCTCTTCGTGCATGGGTATTCTTGGCCTGAATAGAAACTCATCAGGTGTCCTCTTAGATTTATCTGCGAGGCCTGGCAGTCCCGCCATAAGCACCCGTGCGCCATATGTGAAGACTTCTGGTTCTAGCGGTATAGCTCTCATAGTCCTGAGTATGCTCTGATCATTTTGCGCACGTTTGAATAATGCATTCCTGGAGTGGAGCATCCTATACCATCCTCGGTAAACGAGATGGTCATGTTTAGTTTAGTCATCAGGCCCCGACCCAGAATATTTAATGGGGTCTGGCGTGAATATAATAGAGGTACATTCATTTCACGCTCTCCCACTGAGACTGGGTTGCATCTGTAAAGGGAACTCTAATATGATCTCCAGTGAAACTCTGTGTATCTATGGCTTCGCCGGACAAGGAAAATCTGCCTTCTCGTATGCATGAATGCGTTGCACCCGTGTCAACTAGGAAGGAATATTCTTTACCCCCTATGGTGACATTCACCCTAGGTTCCCTATTAGGGGCTGGTGTCACTGATAGGATAGAACAGTAGGCAGTGAATAAGTCAAAAACATTATGTCGAAGGAAATAATGTGGAAAAAGAATGTCGAAAAAAATAAGTCGAATGCTTTATTTTTTAATTTATATGTTTTTTTTAGGTTCCGGAGTTAAAAAAAAGGGGTAAAAAAAATAATAATTTTAAAAAAAAGGAGGGTTGGGGGGCGGGACCCCCCATTTCGAACAAAAAGCAACCAAAAAAAGAAATTCGACATTTTTTTTAAAACTTTATTTTTAAGACATTATGGAGGTCATTACAACCTTGGTGCTAAGTACACCAACTTTACCACCATGGTGTAAACTAAGTTTACACCATGGTGGATGGCGGATTTACCGCCCCATTCCAAGGTGAGTGGGGCGGTAAATCCCCATTTCCCATTTTCCCTTCCCCATTCCCATTTTTGCCCCATAGGGCATAATGGGAGTGGGGAAGGCGCTAATTACGCCACCGTAAATTACGGTGGCGTAATTAGCATCATGGCGGATTAGCGCCATGGATTTTAACGGCTGCTAAAAGCAGGCGTTAAAATCAGAATCAGGCGTTAACGGTTAACGGTGGCGTTAACCCTTAACGCCTGAGTTGTAATGAGGGCCTATGACTTTCGACATTATGTCAAATCGACTTTATCACTATAAACCGGATAGAACACATCAGGGTCTCCCGTGAGCTGTCCTATTTTATATATAGGTTCGGTCCACTATACACTTGTGGGTTTCCCCCATTTCCAGGGTTAATTCCCCCTCTGGGATTATTAACCTGAGTCATCTGCGGCGGTGCCTGCTGGGGTTGTCCTTGTGGCATATTCCGCATGTTTGGTGGTTAAACCACTTGCTGTGCACCTTGCTGCAAGCCTGCCACCTGCTGCTGCTCTGTGTAATTTTGGGCAGGTTGATTCGCTATGCCTGACCCCATCCATTGGTTATTTTGCCACATGCCATGACTTCCGCACCATGTGTCCAGTCATTCCACACAGCCAACATACTGGCGATGGTCATGCCATCTGTCCATCTGGCATAGTTGGATTGCCCATCTGTTTGTTCTGGAAGCCACCTTGAACATTCTGAAACTCTCCTTGGTTACCTCGAAACCCTCCCTGATTACTCTGCCATCCTCCTCGGGTAAAATCCTGTGCTACCTTGATTATTCTGCGAGGGGTTAGTCGCTTGCTGTATGCTTGGTTCGGCTGGGCTGGTGAGCATTGCTCCCTTGAGAGCATACTTCGAGAGCTTCCTTTGCACCAGCTTTGCCTCCTCCCCCTTACGCGTTGCCTCCTTTTTCCGATTCTTTTCCTGTAGCATTATACAATAGTGTGCGATTGTCAATTGTATTTCGGCCCATGGTTTAGCTTCTATTCCCACCAATTTCTTGAGCTGTTTTTGCACCGGTTCTGATAACCCTTGGCACAATATATGATAGAATACAGGGATGGATTTCGTCCAAGATTCATGCGTTTCGAGCACTCACGCATCTTGAAAATTCTGGATATAAAGCAATGGATCCTCTGACTCTTTCACTTTTCGAGTCATTATAGCTCCCATATCACACGTGTCTGGATATAGCGTACCCAGCGCTTTCCACAATGCTGCTCTACAGTTATTAAATGGCGCTCCATCATGGGAGGTGTCAGTTAGGGTTACCCTAGGGTAGCCTGCCCGCTTCCATACATCATCGGCTCTTTCACCAAGTATGGCGATTAGGAGGCTCTTTATGTCTCCTATAGCTAAGGTGACAACCCCCCGTCATTTTCTCGAACTCATGTATCCACTTTCCGCTCCCGATGTCAACATTGGAAGTTTATTTTTAAGGTTCTCTCGGTCCATGTGTGGCCATGGAATATATTGTGGTCTTGCTCCCCCCTTTTCTAGCAACGGGAATTGGAAAGCACAGTCCTCCTTCTCTTTCCCCATAGTTCTCTGGTCTACCGCCGGGGTTACGTTCCCGCCTTGCCGTCTGCTTGGCAATGCCCTTAACCTGTCTGCATAGGCAGGCACCGACGCCCCCCTCTGACCGTGGGGTGTTTCTTCATGTTGGCTGGATTGTCCAGTGGACTTCGGTGCCCTACTTGTGGACCCTCTAGCATCCAACAATCGTACCTCTCGATCCCTTGGGAGACATTTTATGCAGTGTCTACCTTCGTAATGTGCCACTTCCTCCGTTTCCTCAACGGAGTCGGATCCTGGATACTCCCAGTTTACACAACTTCTTGCATCTTCTTCGTTCTGCCCAATCTCTAGCCTGTCTAGGGACAGTCCCCTGCTCTCACTACTTCGGTGACATCCTCAGTGTCATATAGCTGAGTGCTCTCTAAGCACTCATCCTCCCTTCCCCTTGGGAAATTAGTTCCAGCCCCATCTCATCATAAATGTTATCAATCGTTTCCTCGATGCTTCTGGTGTCGAAGTCATCTTTAATATTTGTCCCGCTTGTACCTAGTACCGCATCGCTTGCAGGAAAGAATTCTTCTATGTCTTCCCATTCTACAACCGGGTTGGGTTTTTTAACTTCCCGTTGCAAATATTCTAGATCTCGTGCCCTCTGTCTGCACTTACGTTCTGCTTCCTCATCTATTTCTTTCCGCTTCTTCGCTTCTTCTCTAGCCTTATCTACTTCCCTCATCCGTTCATTTCTACGTTCTTTTGCCCTTCTATTTTCCGCGTCTTCCCGCTTCTTTACTTTCCTTTCTTGCACTCTCCTTTCTTCCTCTAACTTTAGCATATTCTGCCTGTACTTCTCATAGGCTGCGCATTGTGTGCGACTGAGCGGTATTCCTTGCTCTTCGCGATATAGTTGTTCTCGCCGCAACCTATTCTTCTTTCTTATCCTCTCTCATATCCTTTTCTTTCTCCTTTTCCTTTCTCAGCACCTCATCAGACCATTCCCTCGGTCTTATGTTATCACTCCCTTTACCATCAAGTTTTAGCAATATCTGACCTCCCATCCACTCGTCCTTTGCGAATGCTAACCCGCTACTTCCTTTCTGCTTCTTTCCCTTTCGAGAGAGAGATGTACTACTCTGTGCCTGATCCTTTCCTTCATCTCTGCGTCTCTCCTTGTCCCTCGGGACTGCGGAGGCAAGATTACTTTCCTGCCCTTTTTCTTTGATGTCGTCACCACTACATGCAGGCGACTCATGTGCCGGGTTGTTGTACCCCGTGGCTGCCTTAAGTTCTCTTTGCGGGTAAAGACCCTCTAACTTACTCCCTTCGATTACTGGTTCAGGTGGGGCAGGTGGCGCGGTAGGAGTCTCACCCCCCTCTGCACATACATTTAATATCCAATCTGCGGGTGGTTCGTCCACCTTCGTTTCTTCAAACATTTTCCACAGTTCCAGCACAGCAAGACGTTTCTCTAGCTTTTTTCCGGTATATGTGGCATGTAGGAAGGTGGTCATGTGCTGTAAAACAACCTTAGAGAGTGACCCGTTCTGGAGCCATGGCATAAACATCTTATTTGCGGGGCCCTTAACCCACTCCTGGCTATATTTCTTCAGCTTTGTTGCATGTTTGGGCAGTTGCTTGCATAAATGCGGAAGCGGGGTAACTTCCTCCATTCTTAATTCCGTCACCAATCAATAATTATACAGTTCTTTTACTCTTTTAATAGTATGAGCGAGCACCAAATACGCAATCTCCAATCCAATCTTTTCCCACCAAATTTTATACCAACAATTTACTAAAAACTCATGAATTCAGTGGCGATTCCCTCTCAGTTACAGAATCGCGTAAATCCAAAATGCATTTTAAACAATAACCAATACAATTATTTTACATTCGACATACAACAGAACATATATGACAGATGTTTGACAGACTAGACAGACACCAGCTGGTCATACGTATACCTGCCTTCTAATTAATACCCGTCATGGGATTTGAACAAACCCCCTTTATGACGTCTTTAAACATCATCGTAGCCTAAATTGTCCCCCCACTGTGGGCTCTGGGTTCACGTTCCTTCTGACCACTCTTTAAAGCGCAGGAGCAAAGCGAATCTTTACTTTTTGCTCAGGAGCCCCCCTGGTATTCCTTACGTTTTATTCTTCTCGGGTCCCCCCCGGTATTCCTTAAATTTTTACTTCAGGTGCCCCCCTGATATTCTTTTACGTTTTTACTTCAGGTGCCCCCCTGATATTCTTTAAGTTTTTACTTCAGGTGCCCCTCTGATATTCTTTACGTTTTTACTTCAAGTGCCCCCCTGATATTCTTTACGTTTTTACTTCAGGTGCCCCCCTGATATTCTTTATGTTTTATTTCTTATGCTCGAGTCATTACCCCATATATATATATATATATATATATATATATATATATATATATATATATATATATATATATATATATCTTTACAGTCTTCTCTACTTCTATTTTATTTTTTCTCCACCACCCTCCGTTACCTTTCCCTTACTGGCTCTAATGCCTACACAACATTGCCAAAGTAACGAGTTTTATTGCTTTACTCACCGATTGCATCGTTTCCTCTCTGGAACTTCGTAATCACCACCCCTTCCTCTGTCACGCCTCTCAGAATACGATGGTCCTTATGGCACTGCTGGCTTCAGAGACATGCAGCATCCATTTTCTTACCCAGGATGGCGACCGTTACTACTCGTGACAGTCTAGCTGCCTGGCTCCCACACAGCAACACGGCTCCTCCGAGCACAGCATATCAACCTCGCGTCACATCGAACAAGCGCGTTGCTACTCCTAATTACCACGCTACGTGAGTTCGGATCTAGGATTATCTTTTCTATCCTTACTACGCCTTGAATGCCTAATAACCTTTTCTGTCTGTCTGTCTTCCGTATCAGCTCCCGTTACTCCCCAGTGGTAAACTCCAATGCAGAACCTGTTTCGCGGTGATTCTAATCGCTGTTCGAGCCCTCTCTTTCTCAGGGGAAAGTTCCGGGTTGCCTCGACACTTCAACTACGATCATCCTTCGGTGTCATCCGAGGTACGAAGGTCAGGCTGACAATTACTATTCTCCCTCTTATGGTAGAATTATCCTAACGTTGTTTCTCTTTCCATCATAGCCAATCTTACACTTCCACCACATCGGGGAAGAGCTATTTGTACAACAGATTAGCGGCCAGCCCATTCCTAGCAAGGGTAGTCTTTGTTTAAAGAAATATACTACCATCTCCCTTCCTTCCGGCCCCAAAACTAACTCTAGCCTTCTATCTCAGTTCAGCCTCCCGAGATCTCCCAAAGGCAGAGAACCAGGGTTCTCGTACTCCATTCTCCCGATCTGCAACAAGGTGTTTACCCTTTACCCTTAACATTTTTCTTGATTCTAATCTATTACCCGTCATTACTCACTGTATATTATCCTCTTTCCTATTAGACGACTGTACGATGTAACCGTTCCTGGGAAAAAAATAAGTCGAATGCTTTATTTTTTAATTTATATGTTTTTTTTAGGTTCCGGAGTTAAAAAAAAGGGGTAAAAAAAATAATAATTTTTAAAAAAAGGAGGGTTGGGTGGTCTACTAAACACCACAACCAGACGAGTCGATTGACACGCAGGATCCATTTCTACAAGACACCAGAAACGAACGAATAGACCGACACACATGGTTTTATTCCCCCAAGAGTTTCCCTGGATTCTCAATCCACCCCCGGGGGTTGGCCACAGGGGAGGGAGGAGGGTTCAGTGGAATCCACACCAGCTTCGTCTTACCAGAATCCGGGTCACAAGTGGGTCCTAACGCTGGCTCTGTTGGTGAGTTCGCTCTAAGGTTATCTTTCCTGGTCATTGCCACCGTTTTGAAGAACTTAAACGAAATATTAACATCCTCTTCCTGCTTTTAAGGTTTTCGTCCGATCCACTGCCTGTGGGAATGAGAAGGGTTATGCTTGGAAAGGCGGGTTCCTTCACACCCACTGCAGATTTTTTAAAATGTTTTACTCTATCATTGTCCACGGGAAGCTTCTCAGTCTACTCAGCCGCAATGGCGAAAGGACTCGTGTTCTTACCGAAGGCCCAGAGTTACTTCGTGCCTTCGGTCTAAGGGTGACTTACACTATATCAATCGATAATCTATAATCGATGGCCGGAACCATCCTCGCTCTACCAAGTGTTCACGAGGAGAGGAATTCGCTGATGGGCCCATTGGTCAGCACTCACCCTCTAGAACTTGTAAGACAAGATAGCTGCACCATGTGAGGACAGGGGGTGCAAGATTCACTTACTCCGACATGACTCAATAACGAGGACTAGTTTGGCAAAGGGAAGTCCGTTTAATGATACATACATCAAACAGGAAACAAATTGGAATCAGCTGTAGTGCGATCACCGGACTCACTCCGACTTCCTCGAACTTCAATTGAACAGAGATTCTTATAGGCAATGTTCGTCATCATTGACGTCTAACTTTACAAAACTCTACATGCAATATAATTGGTTAGGAAAGGTAAGTTATATCTGTATATGATAATAGGGCATACGGATTGGATAACTTTTATCGGGTGGGCGTCTACGCCCATCCCTCTACATCACGCGTGATAGACGTCACTACAACTATGACGTGCTATTGGTTATAATATCTATAGGACTTAACATAACTTGGTCCATTGTGATTGGGCAGGTTATACCCCTAGATATAAATGTCCACTTTTAATTGCAGCATGCAGAATGAACACCCCTGTGGCTGGTGTCCCAAGTTTCACCCTGCCTCCCTTCCATCAATCAGTGTTTGGGGTGACATGTCAATTAGTTGGCTAAGGATGGCCTCAAAACTGTAGTCTCTTAACGGGAAAAGTTATGGCATCTGGGTCCTGGATGACATCAGGCGATGGTACTTCTGTGCACCTGACTGGTCACATGTTAGTTCACCATTAATCTGCTTCAGGTTCCAGCTTTTAGTGCATTTAATTCTGTATTGGCCTAGCCACCTGCATGGGCCCCCCTTATCTTGACCTTCATGAGGCAGGCTGGTATGCTCTTGGAGTCTTGTGAGCTGACGCTCTCCTCCCCTTCTCCGGTTGACCTTGATTTCCTAGGCATGAGCCGCTCTTTGTTGAGTTTCGATTCGGCTCCTTCTCTTGCCTTTGGCTGGGTATCGAAACTTGGCCTGGCAGGCCTCTGGCCACATAGGTACCTTTTCTGCTTTTACAAAATGGAGTCGCACTTATATAATGTGCCTTATTGAGGTAGAGATACGGTTGGTGCTTGCCGCTCTATCTTCCTGATTGATGTGTGTGTCGTAGTATACATCGACGACATTCTGGTATATTCCGGATCTGAACAAGAACATGTGAAACACGTCCGTGCTGAGCTGGACAAACTTAGACAACACAGACTATTTGCAAAACTGGAAAAACGCTTCTTCCATGTTACTGAGGTTGAGTTCCTTGGATTTGTCCTAACCCCTCAAGGTGTACGCATGGATTTGGTGGTTGCCATCCTCAATTGGCCTTCTCCAACCTCAATTAAAGGAGCTCAGAGTATGCTCGGATTGGCAAACTTCTATCATCGCTTCATTCCAGGCTTCTCGCAGCTAGTGCATCCCATTACCTCTTTACTACGAAAGAACAAACGTTTTCAATGGTCAGAGGAAGCAGAGAAAGCATTCCAGGAAATTCACATCAGCTCCAATCCTGAAACATCCTTGTCCAGATCTTCCGTATGTGGTTGAGACCGACGCTTCCAGCTTGGCAATGGGAGCGGTCTTCTCGCAAAAGGATCCTGAATCCGGTCAGCTTCACCCAGAATTATGCCATTACGGACAAAGAACTCTTGGCCATAAAGGCGGCCTTCAAAGCTTGGCGGCATTATCTCTTAGGAGCAAGGCATACGATCACGGTAATCACTGATCACCGCAATCTACAGTACCTGAAGGTGGCAAAGGCTCAATCATCTCGCCAACTCCGATGGGCATTATTTTTTGCTGAATTCGACTTTGTAATCACCTAGCGCCCTGGTTGTCGAAATGGTAAGGCGGATGCCTCATCTCATATAGGGGTAGACGAGGAGTCCACTAATCCTGACCCTGTGCCCATCGTTCCTGGAGGAAAAATGTTAGGAATTACAAGGTCTCTAACCTTAGATGACATCCACGAGGAAATCACTCATCTCATGGATACCAACACTCTGAAGGATTGGCCTACCAAAAGTGCTCACCACTCAGTCTCAAACCAATTACCATATTTTCAGGGAAGTCTCTGTCTGCCCAGCAAGGAACTTCAAGAAAAGGTCATCTCAAATTATCACAAATCCCTGGTAGAAGGTCACCCTGGGATCGCTAAAACCGAAGCCAATATCACACGACAATTTTGGTGGCCAACATGGCGTAAAGACATCAAACAGTTTGTGCTATCCTGTGGAGTCTGTGCACAAAACAAGGCTCTAAAGAAGAAATCACCAGGTCAACTGCAACCACTGGATATTCTGCCTACACCTTGGCATACATTGTCACTCGATTTTATAACTGACCTTCCTCCTTGTAAAGGGTTCAGCACAATTTTGGTGGTGGTGGACTTGTTTTCCAAGATGGCCCATTTCATCCCACTGAAGGGGTTACCCTCAGCTTCGATCCTGGCAAAGGAATTCTTAGAACAAATAAGTCTGAATACATGGATTCCCTTCCATCCTGATTTCAGCCGTGAGAGCCAGTTTATCTGACGTTTCAGGAAAAAATGCTGTGAGCTAGCTCAGATCGATGTAAGACTTTCCACCAGTCACCATCCCCAGACTGAATGTCAGACTGAGAGGACCAACCAGACTTTGGAGCAATACCTCAGATGTATATTACACCAAATGGAAAGCAGTTGGAAAGATATCTTATGGATAACCGAATACGCCGACAACAATTCCCTACACTCCAGCATTGGACAAAGCCCTTTCTATACCATTTACGGGATGCATCCACGAACCTCTAATCTTGACCCGCCTCAACTTCTGGAAATGCCAGCAGCACAAAGTTTGCACAATAGTATTACTCAAGCCTTTAAACAAGCAATAGACCATTTGAAACTAGCTAATGAAAGATACAAGAAATCAGCAGACAAGCATAGAAGTGAAGCTCCAAGGTATCAAGTTGGGGATAAAGTCTGGTTGGCGTCAAAGCACATACCCATGAAAGGAAATTGTACCTTCAATCCCAAATATGTAGGTCCATACACCATTAAGGCCATCGTCAATCCGGTAGCTGTGAAACTGGAGTTGCCCCCACACATGAGGATTCATCCTGTTTTTCATGTCTCACTTTTACACCAGTACAACCAGGGACCCGAGTGCAACCACCACCAAAACTGATCACGGTCGACGGGGAACCCAAATTTGAAGCTAAGGATATCCTGGACTCAAAGGTCAACAAATCAAAGCTATTTTATCTAATAGACTTGAAAGGATTTGGATCGCTTAAAAGAACGTGGGAACCTAGTGAGCACATTCATGCTCCTCGGCTATTAAAAAGGTTCCATTGTAATCACCCGAACAAACCGGGACCAATAGGAGAACCCACCATTAGGGGTGCCTTGGGGGGGAGTGCTGTCAGGATGCATGCTCGAAAAACCACCAGAACTGATAGGCCCACCCCAGTTACAAGCACCTATAAGGGCTTATCATGCCCCTAAGAAGTACCCGAGTGTTAGGAAAGATTTCTTATTTGTAGGTAATTTTCCTCCCATGTGGCAATCCCTAAACTTTTTGCTGTTGTTTTGCACCATGATCTAGACTTTGCCAGAGAAGTACAGCCTTCTGCCGCACTCCTCTGGGCTTTCCCTCCATTCTTACGGGGAAACTGACATGCCCTTAAGACAGTCAGTACCGGGAAACGTTGTTTCCCGTAGTTCTTTTATCATGTTGCAGCTTTCGCCCAACATGACACAAGAGGGCACTGTAAGCTAAGTTACTGCTCTCTTGGGTCTCTAGTCACTCTACAGGCCTTAGACACTCTCTTTGGATTGTTAACGAACGGTGCAAGTGAATCACGGACGAGACTGGTGGCAGCGATCATTTCTTTGTGTTTTGAGCTCCTTTAGGCTGTTTAAGCGCGTTTCTCGCGCCTAGCCCAAAATGGTGGTCTGGCTTCCAAAATGGCCAGACCACGAGGCTCTTTGTCCTGCCCGCTGACCATCTTGCCCCCTTCACCTTCCCCAGGTCGAGCCGACCCGGGGCCTTCCTTATTTGGGCATGTACTTTCCCGCGAAACACAGATGCTTTCATGGGCTTCTACATGCCTTGTGTGTGCCTCCAGGATGTGGGCTGGGATGTCTGGTCCCAATACACATCCTGGGTGCCAGAGAGTCTAGTGTGTCTTGAATGCCTGGGACCACCGTGGCCTGTGATAGGTCCACGTATGGTGTGAGTGTTTTATGAGCAGATCTCCCATTGGTTCCTCTCCGTTTTGGCGTGAAGGGAACTCTGGATAAGAGTAGGCTGGAAACACCACTACCATGTCGATCTCCTGAGTTCTCATGAACAAGGGATACAGGAGCCAAGTATCCTGCAACGAAGAGGCTGAACCGAGGAATCGCTGGTGACCCGCTGAAGGACTGCTCCTCTGCACTGCTGTCGCTCTGTGAAACGATTCTGCCTCTGATCGAATGAGAAGGCCTGTACTGGTACTTCGACCCTTTGGAATAGTGGGAACAACTATTCTCGGCATCTTCATCATCTCCTGCAGGTAAGCCTTCGGAAGCGTCTCTGGGCCATCCAGTGGACTGACCAGCCTACACAGGAGTCTTGCTCTGTTACCGCTGTCAGGTTGTGTTGTATTCCGAGTCCTTAGCACTCTCACATGATTTGTACACTTGGCATTCCCAGGTCTGAAGTGAGAAGTGTACATTGGGCTGAAATATACACGGCCGCTCCGTTGTCCTGCTGTGGTAACAAACTGTGCGGGTTCACTGCGTTTGGGACATCCTCAACTCTAACTTCTGCTGCCGCGGAATCTACACGACGCCGAGACGTCCCCTGCTCGCATCTGAACCTGCCAGCACTGAAACTGACGCGGAGAAGCCTGGGTCTGCCTGCATCGGGGACCGGTGAGTAGCAACGCTAGGAACCGGTCACCCTCCTGCAGTAGCCCGTAGCTTTTCCTCGCTGTGTTAAACAGCACACCTTTTTTACACTCGCGCTCTGCTTCTGCCCGCAAGTGGAGGCCGCGCTTGAGTAGCGGAGGTCTGTTCGCCCTCCTTTGTTCACCACTCTGAACTGCCTGACTTCCTTGAAGAGACTCCCTTTGGCCCATCGGCACCAGCGCGTGCAGGTACTTTTGAGTACAAGGCTCCACTCTTCATAGGGCTCGGACTTCCTTCTAGTAAGGTGGCCTCTGAAGGCGAACTGGGTCTAAACGATTAATTGCACTGCCTGTTTTCCTCCCCATCTAGGTGGTCTGCATATTTCGTGCTTCTAACTCTTTAGACCCTTCGGTAATTGTATCTATATTGTATTTGATTGTGATGTGTTGGTTTACTTGAGATTTATCGTGATTCTTTACTATGGTGAATATTACAAAGGCCTTGTAATAAATGTGTCTATATTTTTAATATAACACCTGCTTGGAGTAATTTGTAAGCGTCCTTGCTTTGTGTGCTCATTGCGGGCTTTCAGTCACCCTCACCCCTCTTGAGACCTAGTCTTGACCGCCGCAATCGCTACCTTGATTGGTCTGGCTTGTCCAGAGATTACCCTGTTCCAAGAAACTAGGCTGGCCTTTTGAACCTCTGCCCCTCCAGGACAGAGTTCAGAAATCCATCTTAACACCGAGGACCCCCTGGACTCAGTCCTGGCGCCTTTGGCGCCAGGCTCATAATAAGTGTTGAATTGCATGGAGCTATTTACTCAGCCTAGTTAGGCTAAACCTTTCTGTATATCCAGGGTGTGGCTGAGGAACTACTTTATCCGAAAGGCAGGGTGTGTTTTAGGGACTACTTTACCTGGAACTACTTACAAGGCTATTTCAGCCACACCCTGCAGGCAGAACACGCTTCGCATTATTCTGCACTCCTGCAGCGTAACGCTCACCGTGTCTGTCCTGTCCTCGAACTGCTACAGCCACGCCCGTACAGAAAATCTATCCATCGGTACCTGAGAGAAGAAAGAAAAGAGAACAGGAGCCAGTACAGCAGCGAAGGCCTTACCTGCAGCATTCCGTCTCATCGATTGCGCCTTCAGCCATTCTCCGGACCACTGCACCTGCAGAAGAAAAGGTACCCGCTCAGGCATCCAATACTCACCCGGGTCAGCATTCTTCTGGAACATGCCACAGCGGTTCCTCCATTCATCATTCCGGAGCCGCGCCGCATCTGCACAGAAGGAAAAGAAAACAGCAGGTTAGTCGCGCACGGAAGGGAAAACAGTTATTCAGACATTCAGCGCCACTGTCTCACGCAGCTACTCACCTGAAGGGAATCTGCTCAGCATCTTAGGAAGAGTCGATCCTCCATTCAAAAATCTGCTCGAGACCGCGCCTGAAAGAAAAGACAAATACAGGTCAAAAACTTGGGGAAAATAAAGCCTTCAAGCATCTATACCAAGCAACCATTGGCATAGAGACTTACTTGTTTGAACTAGCTCTCTAATACTCGGCAATCGCCCACAGGATCAGTGAAGTAACTAGATCTGGGAAAGACTGTGCTTATTGCGCCCCTGCTAGAGACCGCAGGACGGAGAGCCTACCTCCTTAAACTCTAAGGTGAGATTGAAGAGGAGCAGGGCAGTAGGTGGTTAAGGAGGTGGGTTCAATCCAGCCCCACCCAGTAGCTAATATCTTATTTCGATCTTGCAGACAAACGCCTCTTGGGGTGATAACAAGGGAGAAGTCACGGCAAGAATCATCATCCGCGGAGTGCCACGCCAGTGCAGACATCATTCGTGCAGCCACGTGCTACGCCCACGTGGAGACCAGGTGAGCGTGACATTAACTTGAGAAACAATGAGTGTTGAATATTAAGCAATTGACTTGAGGAGAGGCCAAGCAATTGAGTAATTGATTTGAGGAGTGGCCGAGCAATTAAGAGGTATTGTGAGGAGAGGCCATGATAAAGAGTCAGAAGCCTGACTTTCCTACGTTTTAAAGAACGTAACAGAAGAAATCATAACTAGAGCCTTGTAGACAGGTGATGTAGACTACGAATTCAGTTAAGAACACATTTAAAGAGGACGATTAACACTCCATAGTATTCATAGGGGCAAGACAGGTGTTAAAGAGGAGACTGAGAGATTTGATGTGCCAGCCAGTCTGTTAATGTTTGTCAAAATTGTATTTATGTGTTGAATTATGTGTTATGTGTGTGTACTGTTGTTCGTTTATGTTATGGAATTAAAAGAACACATTTTATAGAGTTTAAGAAAAATTGGCACCAAGCCAGAAATTAAAGTGATTAATAATGGAGAAAATAGGATATAAATATGAACTATGGATAGAAATATACATGTGTGCTGTTTAAAAATTATGGTAAATGCAATATTTAGTGAGAAAATATAGAAAAGGTGCAAAAAAGTGTGTATCTTTGATCCCTTGTAAAAACCAAAATACAGTAAATACAGGGTTAATTCTTGTATTTACCAAACCTAGACAGACTAAACTACTTAATTAACTTTGAATGAAAGAAAACCACACTGGATTTCCTACAAAAACAACCCAGATAATACTTGACACGAGATGAAAAATAGTGGTTTTGAGGTTTCTTGCATAGAGAATATAGCTGAGATAAATGCAGGGCTCCTGTGCAGAAAAAAGAGATTTATTATGGAAGTGCGTAACTTGCCGGTTTGCCAATATTAGATCGTGTCCACTGCTAAAGGACAGTGTTTGTTTAAACTGATAATAGCCACAGTTAATTTATGGTAAACAGTAAAATCTACAGGAGAAAGGTCCGTGTCTGATAACAGAGCAAGTTAACTCCTTTTGATATGATATGTGGAAAAAGATGATGTCTTAAATTGAAGGTCTGAAAAGCTTGTTTTGCTTTGTATTGTTGGAACACTTTTTCAGAAGTGTGTGGGCTGTGTACCAAATAAGAGAGTGCCCATGGGTTATTTGGTTTTATGTGTGCAAATAACTGCGCAAATGAGAGGCGAATGAGGCGTTTTATTCTTTTAAATAGGTGTTGCGCCATGACTGGGAGTTGAAGTATTGCAATGCAATGATGATAGCATGAAGTGCAAATGTATTCACATCTATAAATGTGCACTAAATACATTTGGAATACAGTAGACAGGTGTCAAGTGAGTGAGTGATGGTCCCAGTGCTATATATTATGTTCAGAGAAGTGTAGCTGAGATTCAAAATGTGCTTTTGTGTGCATAAAACTGCAAGCAGCAGATCAAAGTGTTAAGTAGATGATATTTAAACTAGGTAGAGTAAATGGTCATGTAAAATGACAGAAATAAATGAGAACAAGTATGGTTTTCACTACATTGTTGAGATACATGTGAAAATGAACTTTTTATTTTTTAGCATAAGGGAAGCAGTAAGCATTGAAGAAAGTGCTAGTAAGCTATACCGACATGGGCAGGCATCCACTTAGATGCATTGACATGGGAGAGAAAGAATGAAAACATATATGCACACACTCATGCACACATGCAAGCACGCACATATATGCACATGTGCACCTGTGATTTTATGGGAGTATAGGCAGTCAGTACATTACAGACAAATGCATCCTTGCATGCATACACACACCTGCACCCACACATACAGGATATTTTTATATTTCTAAAATTCGAGAACAGGAACAGTAACTATATTTTCTTATGGTCATGAGCAAAGACTGTTTAAAGTAGGTAGGAAAGAGGTTTGGGAACATGTGGGAGTAGTGGTGAGTTCTCCAGAAAGGAATGCAACAATATTGCATGTTCTGGGCAGCCTTGAGGGAAGTCTGCAGAAGTGAAAAGCTGGCTAAGTGATAAAGAAAATTGGAATGCGGCAATCAGTGGGCATGCCATGGACAAGTTATTAAATGGCAGACTAGTAAGGAAGGGATGAGTGTATGCTCAGAAGCAAAGTAAACTGATTTTAAAGGAAAAAATGGTTTGCAGAAAAAAATAAGATAGATTTCAGAAAATATGCAGAATGATGAATGTACAAACAGGGCTAATCAGAAGAATTCCTTCTGTGCATTAAATATATGAGATGACAGACTGCACACTGCACATATGTATGAAAACTAAGAACATGCAAGATGGACACATTTAAAAATATGAGAGGCTTGTTCTGCCTCAAGCATAAGAACCTTGTCTATGGACAAGTTCATTTAAAATAGAGATTAAAATGGCGAGAGTTGGGGGTAAGATATGTCAGACGAAGGCAGAGCAACCTTCCGTGGGGAAGAGGAAGGTGACATATGTGACCCTGAAGGGTGTTTTTCAAATGGATAAGGAAGTAAGATGATTGGATTTAAGCCTGCCCAAATCCAAGCATCAGGGTCATACACGAGTCTAGATTCACCTAAGGGCGATCCCATGGTCAGAGGGTGGACTAGCCACCTTATGTGAGCGGGCTAAGGTCGCTGCCAGGTAGAAGGTGGAGCGGAACCATTGTCCCGGCTATAGATAGACAGACAATGGGAGATGAATGTGAGTTTGGAATTTCACAGTTTCCTTTGTTAGAGAAGGGATAAGCAAGTCCACAGGATATACCTTGACCATAGATGGATGAGGATAATTTAAGGTGTAAAATTCTGAGTCCAGTTTTTGGTGCTGGGAAATGGATACGTGAACTAGAAATAAATGAGAGGAAGAGACACATTAGCTACAGAAGACATTAAAGGTCTTCTGGCCGATATTCTTGGGGAAAGAGCTGATGACATTTGGTCAAGGGCAGGATATTTGAGTATTACCACATTGAGCAGCGCTCATAATGGAACACTGTTTAACAACTGTAGGGCTACAGTCTGGAAAGTGCTTAGAGTACTGTATCCAGACACATCAGATATGGAAGCTATAAGGATGTGAAGGGCTGCCAGAGTCCATTCAGAATCAGCACAAGAAATTAATGGGCATAGAAGCAATGCCATGGACAGAGATGTAGCTGACCATAGCGCATTATTGCAGATTATTGAAGGATAAGAAGTGGCAGAAAGATAATGCTAGGAAAGGTGAAGAGGCAAAGTTAGTGCAGACAAAATCGTTAAAATTACACCATAGAAGGGGCGATGTTAACTAGTGGGGAAGGGTCGGGTTCACAACAAGCAGCAAGCATGCCACAGGTGAATAATCAAGGGCAGTTTGGTCAAAGTAATAATGGATTCATACAACAAGGTAGGGGAGGCTTCCAAGGTAGAGGTTTCCAGAATAATTAGGGATATTTCCAGAGTAACCAAGGTGGGTTATAAAGCACGCAGAATGATAGTCAAAACATGCATGAGGGGCAAATTAGGAGACCTCCTTATGTCGCACATGCAGTATGTCAGGGCATCTTGCACACATGTGTAGAAGCCAAGGATTCCTGCAGAAATGGGCAATTCTCGAGAGGCAGGACAGCACACCCCCTGGTGTGTAGCTAACAAGTCAAGGAAAGGTTTTTGCCCAGGATCAGACATTGTATCAGACATGAGCGCTGGGAGTGCAGCAGGTACAGCTTAGGAAAGGTGCAAAAAGGATTCACTGCAGAGGGCAAGTACAGTGAGCCCACGTGCAGATGAATTAATATGCAAATATGAAATAAATAAGTGACACCCAGGAGAGAAAGTGTCATTATAGATGGAAGAAATGCTTTTGCAAAGACAAGGGTATGCATGCAGCCACAGTGCAAAAGCCTCATAGGGCGACTTGGTGTGTTCAGAATTGTTAGTGGCACTAAGTCACACGGAGTGCCGAAAATTAACATGGCAAAGGGAGAACAATTTTTGTTCTAGTGGTAGACATTAGGACTGTATGTCCATATAGCGAAGATAGAAAAGTGTTGAATGATTATTAGAACAATTGAGGATTTTTGTTGACAATTATAAAAACAGTTGTTTTGTTTAGTGATGAATTAGCAGTCTCTGAAGGAGAGTGTGTTATGACGAATTTCTGGTACATTTGTAACAGGCACCTGTTAATGTTTTGAGGAAAGGAGTGGATGATACAAGCCTAAATATGATGATTTTGTTTAGGGGATTTAAGGAAAGTGTGGATTTGCTTTAGGAATGCACTTTTTGAATAAGGGTAAGCTCATAGTGGCATATACAGGGCAAGAGCCAGATGAGACGTTTCTGGTAGAAAATAGAGCTTTTTATTGTTGGAATGAAAGCACAGTTTTGCAGATAGCTGTGTGACTGAGTGGAAAAGTGGTAAGAGTATTTGATGAATTTAGTCTCAGACCAAGGATATTTACGAACAAAGAGGGAGGGACACATGACCCCTATAAAATTAGAAACAGCCAT
This sequence comes from Ambystoma mexicanum, assembly GCF_040938575.1. NCBI lineage: Eukaryota > Metazoa > Chordata > Amphibia > Caudata > Ambystomatidae > Ambystoma > Ambystoma mexicanum. The sequence goes on along the minus strand of NC_090922.1, from coordinate 1,358,166,891 downwards.
AGTATAAGGAAACATGGCAGATGATCAAGGAATGATTAATAAAAACGGATCACAGAGGACAGTGATGGTTCTCAAGAGAAATGTCCTGGTTGATTAAATATCACTAATGATGACATATTTAGGTAGGGTTTACAGAAGGATGACATTGTGTTTCTTTAGGAACATCACACACTAAAAAGAAGGCAAAGGAAACATTTTATTGCATATAGCAATAATGTAGTAGCATTCAGTGTCATTTTAGAAACATTTGGAGAGTGTATCAAAATGTCAGGTGGACTTTGGGCCTTTTTTGCATGGGTCCAGAAAAATGAATTATGAAAAGATAAAAATAAATAATTTACTTTAAACAGTATAGGAATAAGGAGCTTAGTTTAAAAAGTTGATGTCATTTGGATGAAATAAATAAATAAATCAAAAATTTATGAAAGAAAAAATGAATGAAGAAATGATTGGATGAATGAAGGTATGGACATTAAACGCGAGCATAAAAATAATAAATATTTCAAATTTAAAAAAATAAACAGCACCAATGAAGAGTTGATACCTACCTACCCCTACCTACTCATCCTTCCGTTCCTCTCTCAAAGCCTTTCTTCTCCACTTCCCCCTGACTCTCCTCCCTACCACTTTCCCCCTCGAACCCCATGACCCCCTCTCTTCTGCTCCCTCCTCCTTCCCCCTCCTCCCGCTGGCCTCAAATCGGACACTGAAAGCACCAGGGGGCGTAGGAGGTTACCAGGGGGCTCCCCCGTTACCTTCCCCTCTCTCCTTCCCCCTTCCTCCAACTCCCGCTTACCTCAAGTCAGACATTGAAACCCTCCTCACCTACCTTCTTTACCCCCCTCTTCCCCTCCTTTTAAGCAAATTGTTCTACATACTGTATCACTGGTTTGTTTCATGTTTGTAAATATGTTTCTTTCAATATTGTACCTTGTTATACTGTAAAACACTTTGGATTAAAGCACTATATAAAATCAATAAACATAAAACATAACATAAAACATAAAGAGTTAAGGCCAACATTGAAAAAGTATGCATTTCAATAAAAAATAATTATAGAATTAATGAAGAACCAAAAAGGGATTTGATTGACCAAAATTGGGTTAACCGTACAAGGAAGATTTTGTATAAAACCAAGGCAAGAGAACATACAAATGTTAAGTAAAATACAATTATTTTAAGTGTATGTAAAGATATTGGTTTATTATATAGATGAAAACCTTGCACCTTCAGTGAACATTGGAGGAATGCCTGCATGGCCTTGATAGGGGAAGAGACAGTATATCATGACAGAGGTAAGTTCTAGTGGATAGGGAGAAAAGAAAAAAGAGATAAGTACTGGTTCGCACTACAGGGTGTGGACACACTGTTGATCATTATTAGGAGTAAGAGGACCCAGGTGAGTAACAGAAAAAGAGGCAGATAGAGACACAGTTGGCCTCATTATGAGATTGCCAGGCCGGTAACAACGGTATCGGAATGCTTGCCAGTAACGTTGTTACTGGACCGACAAACTCCGAGTTGTGCTCGCGGGTGCCTTTCATTCTACCAGGTCTGCCCTGGCGGAATGGAAAGGCACCCACGAGCACAGCAAGCCTGTAGCACCGTTATGAACGGTGCCGGTGCTATAGGTACCCCCATTCCCATTGAGCCCTATGGGGCTGAAATGGGAATGGAGATATACCGGCACCGGCACCCGCGAAAGTGCAATTACCGGGTCAGGCGGGGCCGAATACCCTGGTAATTGCCCATTCGCGGGTGCCGGATCTTCATGCCAGTATGGAGGTAGGCTTGTGGGTAAAACAGGCAAGGCTACCTCCAACCTAGGTAGGTGTGCATAGAGTGGCATATAGATTAATTAATTACATTTATAAAGCGCTCACACAGCCCGCAGGCATCGAGGCTCTGTTACAGGAATAGTGTTTTTTTTTGTCTTAGTTACGTATTTATAATGCGCTTAAACACCCAGAGGTTTCAAAGCACGGACCCGGGGATCGAACCTGTGTTGCTTCATGTCGTCTTGCTTCCAAGACGCGCATGCTGCCGCTGAGCTATCCTAGATGTAAGCATGGCCACCTCAGACAAACGCAGGACATAGAAGACATCAATTAAAGGGTGGGTAACCTTTTATTTTTGATAGTTGGCAGGATGCCAACAAAGGCAGATTTGGCTAACATGTAAAACTGTTTACAATAGGCAAACAATGTAGTCATATGATAAAATGGGAAGGCACATAGTAAGAAAATGGTGCCATATTCTAGCAAAAAAAACAGGGGTAGGCTAGATTAGTGTAGTGTGGTAAGGAGGAGATAATGCGTAAGCGAAATGTTTTACTGTGTCTCATACAGGATGAAAATACAGCACAGAAGAAAAATTACCATGGTCCAACACGATTGGAAGGGAGATGGCGAAGAAAAAGCAGCAAGCACATGCAGCAAAGCAGAATTAAGTATTTGCAGCAGAGCAGACAAAGACCGTTCAGCTGAGCTGAGAAAAAAACCTCACCAAGAACAGAGAACAGGGATCCCTGCCAAAGATGTCCTCTTATGCTACGTATGCGCCTAGAAGATGCCATTCCTTTTCAATATTTCAATTTATTTTTGTCATTTATTATTTTTAAGTATCTCTATATCTGAGAATGTTGATGTGGAGGAAAAGTAAGTATGTCCCCTGAAGGGACATCCAATTGTGTAATGAAAAGAATAAGCTCATAAAACAGATTGGCAAAAAATTAGTTAGGCAGATGTATTTATTGCCTAAGAAAACAGACACAACTGAATATGTTTATTGTAAACAAACCAGGTTACAGCAAGCAAACAGCATACAATAAAGTAAAAGTGAATATGTATGAAAATAGGGAGATAGCTTTGGTATATAAAGAACCAAAATGAATGATTGTAGTTTTTTCTAGGAGGCAGGGATGTTCAGAAAATAAGACAATGAAGGTTGTTTAGGAGGCAGGAGACACATCAGAGTAGATTTTTAAGGGTTGGGTGAAAAAGTGTGATGATAGAGATGCACTTATTTCTCAAAGGAAACTCATTCAGTTTTATATTACAGGTGGATAGGAGCGACCTATATGCATCTGGAGATTTACTGCATCCGATCCTATGAGCAGAACAAAGTCACAGAGGAACCCAACCAAATGCCCAGTTATAATCACCCTTGTTCAAAAGAAAAAAATATGGTTTCTGCAAAAGACTCCCCCATCCTTGTGTTCCCTAGCTAAATGCTCCCTGTTGTTGACTTTCAAACTGAAAAATTAGCTAAGCTCAGTGCTCTGTGGAAAAAAGAAGAACTAAATTGCCAAAGGACTGGCCTTTGAATTAAAGGGACAAGGACTTGCTGCAAGGCAGCCCAAAACTATGGACAAATTCAACCAGACAAAGACGGTCCATGGATGCCAAACTGAGATGAGTCGGGTGGAAGATATACTAATGAAAAGATTAATGTACCTCGAACATTGAAACTATGCATGGGGAAGACAATGGGAGCAAGGAAAAATGTTGTGGGGTGGGAGTGATGGAAACAATGTGGAGTATAAATCACATGTGAACACTGTATGATGAATGGGCTGGTGGGTTACCTCAAGGCATGACCATCTCTTTATTCTCATAGTGGCTGTAAAATTATTTGAGGCATATTGTTATTTGAAAGTAAATTGGGTAATGGAGATAGGACTCAGATAAAAGTAGATAAAGGAATTCTTTAGGTACACACACGTGTTTAGACTAGGAGAGTATAATGTGTTAGTACTGACATTGTAGACATTGTTTTAGGATACTTCTCAGATTGAAATGAAAGTGTTTCTCAAGAAAAGGTTATTAGGTTAGAGATGTGTGGGTACACTGAAAATTAAGAAGGGTGGACATGGGTGTAGTGATATGTATTGAGTAAGTTACTAAATACAATTCAGAGGATGGAGTGTATAGAAGGTGGTCCTACCCCACTCAAACTGAATGTCTAGGAGGTAGGCCCCCTCCCCCTCAAACTGAATGCAGATAACTTATCAGGTTAATCAATGACTCTAAATGTCGTGAAAATCAGAAATGTAGTGCCTTTCAGGAAAGTGCTTTGAAGGGCGATCTATTTTGTGGGGTCAGAATGTCTTGTGTGATAGAAGGTTTGTTAAGTAATGCATGCTTATCATAAGTTACTAAAAACTAGATTCAACTGGGAGCAGGGACTAAGCTATAAGTAAAAATTGGTTGGTCAGGCATATCATAAGTGCCAGCCATTTTGGGTGCAACGAAGTCAGGCAAATTCTGAGATAATGCCGGGCTTACAAATAGTGAATTTCTGTAAAACCATGCTGAAATGATGAAAGAATTACCTGATGGTAGTTCAGTGAGATTTCAGTAGTCAAGGACATGGTGTCTGGACTTCTAAGCTATAATCTTGACAGTGATGAGCCGGGGGGGCGAGGTAGCATTCAAGGAAAGATAGTAATTGTGGTATGCAGCTGTTTCAAATTAGCAACACTTGTTGGGTTAGCAGAGACGGCACACAGCTCATGCTCATATTTGGGCATCTGTGACAGGAAGGCATGAAGCTGTTGCTAAAATTATATCAGGATTGAGTCAGGAATATTCCCATTTGTAAAGGTCAGGTACATCACACACAATTTGATTCAGTTACCTACATAGGTATGACATGTGAGCTTTGTGTATTGAGAGTTCAGTCAACCAACCCTAGAAGGGGAATGGGCTCAAGCAGCTGACATGCAAGTACGGCATCCAGCAGAGCAAGAGCAGGGCGGTGTTGCACCGGTGAACAGGGTACCAAGTGGGGCTACTACTACCTTTTGTGGAGCAGCAGTGATGGGAAGCAATTCCTTCTTGTTTCTTGTAACGAACACATACCCTGATTAGGACAGCTGACAGAAAGCACTTCTGTGTCCGGTCTTGTGAACAACCATTCACCCTGAAGAGGAACCTTTGGTGGGGATGGAGATAGGAAATAAACAGTTCATATTTATGGTGGGCTTAGGTGCAACTAAATCATGTATCATGGAGGGACATTTTCCCTTATCATGAAAGTATCTTGACGCACAGGGATTCTCTGGGACTATTTCCAAGGTTCCATACACTGAGCACCTAGAGGTAAAGGAGGGAGTGAAGGTAGTGCGGGCACCCTTACTATATTCTGAAAGTTCCCCTGTTCATTTGCTAGAGAGAGAGAACTGCTCAACAAATTAAACATGACATTATAATTTACTGACTGTGGTATAGTTTGCTCCACGCCTGTAATGTGTTTTGTAAGAGTGATGTTGATGATGTTGATAATACACACAATGAATGGTGGTCCGCGGGAATCCCGTGGACCCTGACATGTTCATCTGCGGTATTACTGTGCTTGTGGACGTGGGGCCCCAGATTTCCAAACAGTGTTGGTGAGTGCCCACTGATTTTATCTTTTGTCCAGCAGTGTCACCTGAGGTGGAGGCAGGAACAATATTGTCGCTGGATTTGCAGGGGCTGTTGGTTTCCGACAAAAGCGGTTGTCATGTTAAGAATTGGCAGGGACGGATGTGAGTGGCGCATAGTGCTCTGTGTAGATCCAACGGTACAGCTAAAGGAAAGGACGCATGACAAATTGTTTGAAAATAACAATAAAGATGGGGAAATAATACTAGAAATCTGTATCCCTGTGACCTAATGATACAGTACAGAAGAGTGCAGTGCCCTCAGATGGCAATATTAACACCACCCCTCTTTTTTGACAAAGACTTACAACACATGCCTTCACAGTTGTTGACTACAAATCCACATGATATAAGGTTACTGAAAGGTTACTGAAAGATGTGACCGCTGTGCGCACAACACTGAAGCCAGGCGCGGAACTGCCCAGGGTAAGACAATGGGCCTCATTATGAGTATGACGGGCCGGTAAAAATGGTTGCCGGTAAGCTACTGGAACTGTTGTTACCAGACCGGCATACTCTGAGTGTGCTGTGGGCGGGTGCTGTCTCTCCCGCCAGGTCTGACCTGACGGGCGGAACAGCAACCGCTCACAAGCTTTGACGGAAGCACCGGCACTGTTGTCAACGGTGCCGGTGCTTCCGTCCTCCCTATTCCCATTGAGTCCTATGGGACTCAAATGGGAATGGGGAGTCATTTTTTAAGGCGCCTGGCAATGGGGAATTACCGGGACTGCCGGGGCTGTAATGCCCTAGTAATTCCCCATTGCCAGGATAAAAATGACTCCAGCGGCAGCCTTCCATTTTTACTGGAACAGCTACTGCCAGGGTCGTCATGAGGCCCAATATCCATTATCTAAGGAGTTGGAGGAGGGTATTAGGAAGACAATGGAAGCCTACTGGACCAGGAGATCATTGTGCCATCCACGTCTCTGTGTATATACGAATACTACATGCCAATCTAGGGAATATTCAGGTGCCTTGCACGATTATCCAGGACGTGGATGACCTGTTAGTGGGTAGTGACAGTGGGCAGCACTGCCGAAGGGATTCCATTGCACTCCTGCAATTGCTGGCCTATAAGGGGTACAAGGTCGACAAGGCCAAATTGCAATATTGTCAATAGGAGGTTCTCTATCTGGGGCAGTTCATATCAGCGAATGGTAAAAGGGTACTACCAAACAGGGCAGCATCAGTACGCGCCAACCCCAGACCTGCCTCAGTTGAAGAAATGAAGAAATGCAAAAGTTTCTGGGCCTATGTAACTACTGCAGGGCCTGGATTTTAGACTACACGGCACACAGAGGTCATTTTTACAAGCCCTTAGGGAAGCACAAAATACAAAGGACCACAGGTTACAGTGGATGGCAGACATGATCAAACAGTTTTATGACTTAAAAGAAGTAATCAGTTTGGCACCCATACTGGCCAACCTAGATTACATGCAGGAATTGTACTTGTTTTCACATTCAGATGACCAGCTAATGACAGTGGTATTGACTCAAAAGAGCACTATGGACCATAAGCCATTGGCCTATTTTATAGGCACTTTGGATGCAGTGATTCAAGGGCAGTTTGCCAGCGAACAAACTTTAGCAGCTGTTGCTTTCGCAATACAGAAAAGTTCTACAATTGTAGTGGGGTGTTCAGTTACGTTGTATGTGGAACATACTTTGATTGCCATCAAGTAGATTTTGACCTGGCGCAGAAGGGTGTGATTGAAATGTGTGTTGGGAAGGTTAGAGTGCCCCAGAACCTTCCATATGCCCTTCTTAAGGCCTGCTAAGTGCATAGTATTGTAAAAGCAAGTGGAAATACCACAAAAGGAAATACACCAAACACGTGCTTATACAGATTCACAGATCTTTAATCTACTGTACAGTTTACAAAGAACAATTCAGATAGCTATCTGGCCCTCAGTACATCACAGCGAATACCAGCCCTTCGGTGTGAGAGGTACTGGACATCTGGACATTCAGGTATTTATACAATTTCAGTAATAATGCCCAGCCCTTCTGCAAGGTAATAATCCATGGTCTAGAGTATGTGCTAGGTTCACTTATGGTTTATACAACAATATGCACACGGATTATCTTTGGTTTACATTCAAATAAGTTACAATGGCAACAGTTTATTCCCAGATATAGCAGTAAGCCTTAGCACATGTCCCTTCACAATGCAGTTCAGCCAGTGTCCACGTTCGACATTTACTTTACATTGTTTCGATGTATGTTCACGGATGAGGCTTATTGGTGCAGTCAATCCTATGACCACAAGTCAGGCATGGGACAAGGTCTCTTTACCCAGTCTAAACATTCGGCCCTCTGACAGTCTAACCATTAACTAAGGTGCAAGGTTTGGGAAGGCTCGGTTACAAGTTGGAAACACAGTCCATCATTTTAGAACACAGTTACATTTGAACTTTGCAATGCGGTTTTCTTCTCAGAGCGACTGGGCTTAGGCCAATATAAATATGAAAGGAGGCACAACATGATTTCCCATTTAACAGTATAAGTGATAAAGTAGTTGTAGGGTAGGAGTATAATTAATTTGTTTTCTGACCTTCGATGTGAGAAGAAGATGATCACTGCAGCAACCACGTGATGGAAGACGGATAGATCGGCTGGAACCAATGGCCTGTCATCCCTTATGGGGCAGGCAGATCCTGAATAGGTGCACACCAACCAGCCACGCAGGATTTTACCCTATGTATTGCATAATGTATGACAATGTTTTTCTTTATAAGATTCTGCTTGTACTACTTTTCGGCAAAACGTTCTTAGCAGCAGAGTTATTTGCTTTGCTTTGCTTTGTTCTCTGCATGTGAGATTAAAAATTATCTTTACAAGATCGACTCTTGGGCCTTTCTTCCCTAGTGGGTTGTATTCTCTCTGGTGTGAGCGTTCATAGACTTGCCTTCACACGCTTCCCTCAGAAAGAGCAGGATCAGGATAGGCATCAGCAGTTCAAGCTCCCAGAACATAGGACATGTCCAGTGTGAATCCTTCAACCTGAGACTTTAACTTTGAAGTCAGGCAAACTGCTTGCCGTTTCAGAGGCATTTAGAGGACCATGTAAAGTATAGAGTTAGAGTCCGTCTAAGTTTAAGTCTTGGATCCATTCCTCTTCACCCTCTATGACTCCCACCTGGGCAAACGCATCTCGTCCTTTGGTTTCCACTATCACCTCTTTGCAGATGATATCCAGAGAATCTACTCCTTTCACTTCTTCACCACCCCTTTCTAGATTGACTGGCATCTGTCTCTGAACGGTTCTATACTGCTTAATGCTGAACTCATCCAAAACAGAAACATCTTTCTGCCAGCCTCTAATGGCATCACCACTCTCCTGGCCTCCTCTCTCCCTCCCCCAAAGCTGGCAACCTTGCTGTCACCTTTGACAGCGACCTCAGACTCTGATAATGTATCAAGGCACTGCACAACGCATTAGGTCTTCCCGAAAGTACTCCTATTGAGCTGATCAGATCTTGCCATCATATTTAACTGTGGCGCAAAAGCTATACTGCTGTGGAGAAAAGTACCGAACCTATCTGGGTAAACTCTTGGTTTGACTCCTTGATGCGCAATTAGTCCTCTAAATGGTTCATACGTTGTGCAATAGGACATTGCCCAAAGGCTGGAGGTTTCCAACTTGAATTCAGATTTGTTTCTCAACGGATTTGTATCCTAACCCAGGCTAGTTCCTAGTTGAAAGCAATGGCCAAAGAATGTCAGAGCCCCACAAATGAGGATGAGCATGACTCAAATAGTTTGTTCTGTGGGACGCTGCTCTCTCAGGATGGTCTAGGGTTGCGTTTTAACCCACCATGCCTTATTGGAGGAGAAACATACATTTGCATATCAGGCTTCCCCCCCAGATATCCAGTGATTGCGTTGAGGTCAATTTGACCAGTGTGACGACCAAGGTGCTAGCAAGGCTATGTGGGCCAATCTTTGTGAAGTTCACAGGATAGTGGAGAGGGAGGCTAGCTGAGGCTAGTAACATATCTTGTGCCCCTTGTTGACCAAAGTAGGCCATGGGTTCCAACGCCAAACCTAAATGTTTATAATGTGTGGCACACATTCTACTTTGCATCATGTACAGCCATTACCTGAGTCACAGCTGAGAGAAAATTGGAAACATTTTTGTGTTTCCCGTTTGACTGATTTGATTTACGGTGAAGCAGGCTCAGAAGCATGCTAAATCCTGAAACAAAATCTGCTTTTCACAGAAAAACAGTGCAGGGCCGAACGCTCAAAGAAATGCACTGGAGCAACTGAGGAGCACATACCATCTCAAATGTGCACCTGGTGCCTCACAACTGCTCTGCAATGCCTGAACCCGGTGCAAACCTGCAGATGCCTGAGGCATTGTGAGATGTTCATGGGCACATGTGATTCACACACACACATGGGCTTAATTATAGGGTGGAACAGGGGGTTTTGTCCCTCCCAACTTCTGTGGCATGCCTCTTTGTCCCCCCCATCCTTTGGAGGGAGGGCAGGGGGTCCGCAATCATTAATTATGTAATTGGACACTGCGAGCCAGGCTGGGGTGCTGAGCAAGACTTGCGCTGTCTCATTACATAATTCAGAGATGTCTGGTAGCCGTGCTGCAACACATTCAGGGCTGCGATGCCCTGCATAGCTCAGTCCCTCACCCTGGCTGGCCTGACTCAAAGTCAGTAGCCCGGGTGCTGGACTGGGTGTGCGGGGCCTTGCACCTGTGCTGCGTCTCCTGTAACCTGCTGCGTCAGATCCATCCCTTTAACGCGGGTCAGATCTGGCGCTGCAGCGTCCCTTTTCTTCTTTTTGTTTTGTGGGGTCCCCTGCCACCAATGCTGAGGAAGCAGAGGACACCCCCGCAACCACCAAAGCCAAAAATACCGAACATAGGCTGAGGGGCCACCCCTGCAACCACTGCTCTTCATGTTCGGTATCTTCAGCTTTGAACTAACGGTGGTGACCGAATTTGGTCAAATCTACCATTCAACCAAATCTTTTTTAACTTTTTGCCCGACACGATCCCTCAGAGCCACCATCCACCTTCCCTTCACCCCACACCTTTCCTTCAGTTGTCATGCCCCCCCCCCAACATTTTCAGCAAAGTTACTCCACTGCACACACACATGTGCTCCAGTTTGTGGGTTTGAGTATCAGGTAGCAGTATCGAGAGTCTTTAACTGGGAGGGGGCAGGGACGTCATTTGGGGGTCGCCAGAGGTCGCAACTGCGACCTCTGAGGTCTCCCTTGCGACCTCTGTGGTCTCCCTTGCGACCTCTGTTAAAAAAAAAAAATAAATAAAAAAAAAACATTTCGTTTTTTTTTTTTATTTTTTTCGTTTTTTGTAATGCATGGTCCTGGAGTGGCTGTCATGTTCAGGCCCTTTAAAAAAAAATAATAAGACAAATAAGAACAGGAGTGCCACAAGTCTAACACTTTCAGCACTGACCCTAAATAAGAAAGAATAGGAAACCAAATAATGTGTCTTTCTGGAATTCTGTACAATAATTGCTAAACTCATTAAAGGTTTATTTCAGGCACACTTCAGGGGGTGAGTCACTGATTTAGTCTGTTCTTAAACGCCTCAACTCAGCCTTTAATCCTTCTGAGGTCGATAAATGAGTACCAAGACAGGTTGGGTGATATTGGGTGTATATTTTTTCTATATAAAGCGCTTAAGTGTAAGTGCTATATAGTAACACATCTTTTGGTCATGGACGTCTGCTTGCATTCACAGTAATTTGGTAATATGGGCCTATACACACTGACCTTAACGCTACATATGGCAATCCATTCTTGCATGAAATGTACATCACATTATAGTGATATCGTAACCATATTTTTCGTACTGTACAATGCTGTGATGCCACTTCCTGTTTTGGCAACGGGTGAAAGGTTCGTGTTCCATCGCTTCCCGCGATATCACTTCGGGGTGGGGTCAAATGATATCAGTTCCTGTGATGTCATCAGGGGTCAAGGGTCGTGTGATGTCACTTCCGCTACCCCTGGCATTTTGGTGAAATGACGTCCCTGGGAGGGGGCGGGGGAAGCTGTGTTTCGTTTAACTGTCTGGGAGAGTAAATTCCTAAAATTCCAGATATAAAAATAAATCAAGTCATTGAATGTTTTGGGAAGTTCAAAAATTTCCGTACGTAAGCATTTGGAAATATATGCCTTACATGACTACAACAGGTTTGTCCGTTTACAAAAAGTACAAGCTAAAAATACAAGAAAAAGCAATTGGAAAAGTTACATTGGGCCTCATTACGACCCAGGTGGTAAGTTACCGCCTGGGCCGTGACTTTACCACCATGGCGTAAACTACGTTTACGCCATGGTGGTTGGCGGACTTACCGCCCCATTCTGACCTTGGCGGGGCGGTAAGTCCCCAATCCCCATTTACCCTTCCCCATTCCCATTTTTGCCCCATAGGGCATAATGGGAGTGGGGAAGGCGTTAATTACGCCACCGTAAATTACGGTGGCGTAATTAACTCCATGGTCCCTTAGCGCCATGGATTTTAACACCTGCTAAAAGCAGGTGTTAAAAGCGCCATGGCGCTAAGGGACCTCGTACTCAGGCGGTAAGGGTCGGCGCTGTTAACGCTGCCGTTAACCCCTTACCGCCTGGGTCGTAATGAGGCCCATTATCTGATCGCAGGCAGTATAGAGAGTAAAGACAAGTAAAAATACCACAAACGTGCTCTAAACTACTTCTGGGTCTCGACAACTGGACGTCATTTTGGAACACAGTTCCGTCTTTGATAGGCTTTCACCTCCTGGCTCCTACTATTAAGATATTAAGACTATGGGCCTCATTACGACCCTGGCGGTAAGGGGTTTACGCCAGCGTTAGCTGCGCCGACCCCTTACCGCCAATTACGAGGTCCCTTAGCGCCATGGCGCTTTTAACACCTGCTTTTAGCAGGTGTTAAAATCCATGGCGCTAAGGGACCTTGTTGTTAATTACGCCACCGTAATTTACGGTGGCGTAATTAACGCCTTCCCCACTCCCATTATGCCCTATGGGGCAAAAATGGGAATGGGGAAGGGTAAATGGGGATTGGGGACTTACCGCCCCGCCTAGGTCGGAATGGGGCGGTAAGTCCGCCAACCACCATGGCGTAAACGTAGTTTACGCCATGGTGGTAAAGTCACGGCCCAGGCGGTAACTTACCGCCTGGGTCGTAATGAGGCCCTATGTTTGAATTGGCAGAAGAGGCGTAACTCAAGCACTTGATGCCAGGCTGTGGTAGGCACACGTGAACACTGTATGCACATGGGGTTGAAGGGGCAGAAGGCTGTGTGCTGCACCCTTGTGTGAGTGCCATAGTTGCACCTCTCACACGCCGTGTCTCTGTGCCACGTTAGCTTAGAAAATGCAATGCTGATGTGATGGCGATCACAGACACTGTGAGCGTTTGTCATTAAAATGAGAAAACACAGACAGTTGGCAACCCCCCTAAACCAGCACGCTCACCATCACCTTCCAAGCGCAGCCGTGCAAATTAAGGAGAGGCCCCTTTAAATGCAAGCCTGCAACAGACGTGGAGGCACAGGTAATATGGCAGAAGAGGCTTTTAAGGAAGAAACTGCATCCAACCAGAACCAACGGCGCAATGTCAATGCGTCATTTGCGCTGGGCTCACGTGTCCGGTAGTCTAGTTGTGTTAAGCTTCTACCCCTTGCTAAATAGCTCCATCAGGAGGGTGCTCTGCCAGATTGCATACTTTTCAACTGCAAAGCCCTAGGGACCCTGGAACGTGTATGGCATGCCTGCAAAAGCACTCCTGCGCTGGCATTTAAAGTATTAAACAAGGCCTGAAAAAGCACTCCCAGACTGGCCTTTATGGTATTAGCCCATGCCTGCAAAAGCACTCCTAGGCTGGCATCTAAAGTATTCAACTACGCCAGAAAAAGCCCTCCTAGACTGGCCTTGTTAGTGTTATCTCATGCCTGCAAAATCACTCCCAGACTGGCCTTTAAAGAATTAGCCCATGCTTGCAAAAGCACTCCTAGACTGGTTCCTTAAGTATTATCTCATGACTACATTGCAAAAACACTCCCATGCCGACTTTTAATGCATTATCTCATGCCTGGAAAAGATCTACTAGACTGGCCTTAAAGTGTTATCTCACGATTGCAAAGGCGCTCCTAGATTGCCCTTGAAAGTATTATCCATGCCTGCAACAGCACACCTAAACTGGCCTTTAAGATTGTATCCCATGCCTGCAAAATCACTTCTAGACTGGTTTTTAAAGTTTTATCTCATGACTGCAAAAGCACTCCTAGACTGGCATTTAAAGTAGTATCCCATGCCTGCAAAAGCACTCTTAAACTAGCCTTCAATGTAGTATCCCATGCCTGCAAAAGCACTCTTAAACTAGCCTTCAATGTAGTATCCCATGCATGCAAAAGCACTCCTATATTGGCCTCTAAAGTATTATCCAATGTCCGGAAAATGAATCATAGACTGGTCTTTAAAGTAGTCTCTCATGACTGCAAAGGGACGCCTTGAAAGTATTGTCCATGCCTGCAACATCACTTCTAGGCTGGCCTTTAAGGCATTCCCGTGCCTGCAAAAACACTCCTAGACTGGTCTTTAAAGTAGTATCGCATGCATGCAAAACACTCCTAGACTGGATTTTAAAGTATTGTCCAATGCCTGGAAAATGGCTCATAGAATGGTCTTTAAAGTAGTCTCCCATGACTGCAAAGGGACGCCTTCAAAGTATTGCCCATGCCTGCAACATCAGTTCTAGACTGGCCTTTAAAGTATTCCTATGCCTGCAAAAACACTCCCAGACTGGCATTTAAGGTATTATCTCATGCCTGGAAAAGCACTACTAGACTGGCCTTTAAAGTGTTATCTCATGATTGCAAAAGCACTCCTAGATTAGTATTTAAATTAGTATCCCATGCCTGCAAAAACACTCTTAAACTGGTCTTTAATGTAGTATCCCATGCATGCAAAAACACTACTATACTGGCCTTTAAAGTATTATCCAATGCCTGGAAAATGAATCATAGACTGGTCTTTAAAGTAGTCTCTCATGACGGCAAAGGGACGCCGTGAAAGTATTGTCCATGCCTGCAACATCACTTCTAGGCTGGACTTTAAAGCATTCCCATGCCTGCAACATCACTTCTAGGCTGGCCTTTAAAGTAGTATCGCATGCATGCAAAAACACTCCTAGACTGGCCTTTAAAGTATTGTCCAATGCCTGGAAAATGGCTCATAGAATGGTCTTTAAAGTAGTGTCTCGTGACTGCAAAGGCACCCCTAGACTGCTCTTAAAAGTATTGTTCATGCCTGCAAAAACACTCCTAGACTGGCATTTAAAGTATTATCCAATACCTGGAAAATGACTCACATACTGGTCTTTAAAGTAGTCTCCCATGACTGCAAAGGGGCGCTTTGAAAGTATTGTCCATGCTTGCAACATCACTTCTAGGCTGGCCTTTAAAGTATTCCCATGCCTGCGAAAACACTCCTAGAGTGGCCTTTAAAGTGTTATCCAATGCCTGGAAAATGACTCATAGACTGGTCTTTAAAGTAGTCTCTCGTGAATGCAAAGGCACTCCTAGACTGCTCTTAAAAGTATTGTTCTTGCCTGCAAAAACACTTGTAGACTGGCCTTTAAAGTATTGTTAATGCCTGCAAAATCACTCCCAGACTGGCCTTTAAAGTATTATGTCATGACGGCGAAGGCACTATAGACTGCCTTTGAAAGTACCATCCCATGCCTGCACAACCACCCCTAGATTGTTCTTTAAAGTATTATCCCATGCCGGCCATCGCATTTCCAGGCTGGTCTTTAAAGTGCTATCTCATGACGACAAACACACTCATAGACTGGCCTTTAAAGTATTATCCCTTGCCTTCAAAAGAAATTCGAGACTGGCCTTTAAAGTACCTCATGACTGCACAATGACAGTTTAAAAAACAAAAAAATATTCACAAATTCCACCTAAGTAGAGACTACGCTCCTTCCTGCCAATGTAAGTCTGTTCACGTGGAGGATGCCCTTCCATACAAAATGGATGCCAGTATATCTGCAGCACTGTGAACTCGTTGTTCTATTTCGTCAGAGGGCAGTGCTTGCTATTAATGATTTTTGAATTAATGACCTGTTCTGGAGATTTAGGAGAATGCGGCCGAGCAGCTGCTCTGGCGTGGAGCTTTCTTTCCCGCCTCTCGCACTGGATATGATAAATAAAATATGAGCCCTCTCGCCCCCACGCCCGGATTGACGGCTCGGGTCTCCAGCAGAGCAGAGAGGAGGTGTTTCCAAGCGTGTGTTGAGGATAACATGCATGACAACACCACAGATAGACTGCTGGTTAATCCTGCTTCTACGGGTCCCGAGTGGGACGCTGCGGCACAGTTTCAGTGTGGCTAGTTGGACGCCGGTCAGAACAGATCTCAACAAATTGTGCATATCAGCAGCATCAGCAGATGGCTGAGCTTTAAAAATGCACAGGGCAGGTTTTCTAAATAGAAAAAGCTGATATCTTCATATTAAGATGAAGTCTCCTTCATAGCTCATTAAAATATAGATATTACCAGACTCGACCCAAAGCCTTGCTCTCCTTTATTTTGACATTGCCTTTAATTTATAATTTTGTTTTTTCTGTTGATCATCTGCTTCTCCATTTCGACCCACTTTCTAGTGCTTGCCTCATTGATGCCCCTAGTTGTTATTTTGTTGCATACTTTCCTGTCTGCTGCTTTCTTCTTCTTTCCTGCATAGCTTTGATCTTGGGCAAGGGGTCAAGGTGAGTTGTGGTTGTGTGATCAAGAGCCCTGTTTATGTGCTACCAGTTCTTTTTTTCTTTTACAATTTATGTTTTCATTTTTACTTCCAAGAGTATATGTAGTCATGGAAAAGGTCCTCATTACATAACCAATTGTTTGTCTTAAAAAAACATGGGGGTCATTTTAAAACAAGCATTGGCAAAATAAACAGTTTTGGCTTCTGTGTAGGGATGGGAAAGGGAACTGCCAATCACTGCTGTAATGGTACTAACTGGCCATTAATGGTAGCAGCTGCAAAATGGTGCAAGTACCTGGGCGGGCATTTAGTAGCAGTGCCTGGCGAATGCTATACATAAACCAAAACTGTTGGCATTGTCAATGCTTGTTTTTAACAGGATTTCAGTGAAGGACACGTATACTGCATATAAATCAAGTGGATTAAGTCAGATCGGGTAAAGACAATTTTATTGCACCAGGAGTACGTTTACAGCTCCAGTTAAACAATTAACTCTCAGCAGACTGCTTTGAAGAAACGCTGACAGGCACTTCCAGTGCAAAGTTTCATATCAAGGATCGATAAAGTGAGCTTAACGAGAACCCAGCAGGTTTATTTTGGGCGAGGAGAGACAGGAAGTGGGTGGGCATGGCCATACGGATTAGCCTGGCTAGGGGCAGTCAATGGATGGGTAAATAACCAGACAACACCTACAAGCTACTCCTGTGTCTTCCCTTGTTGTGACCCCTGCCCCCCGCCCCCCACTGTGCATCCCAAGTTCTGTGCCACAGAGCTGTGTGTCTCTCTCTCTTCTCTCAGGTCCATCCCCTCCCTCCAAACTTCTTTGCACCCTCGATGGAACTCGCTGTTTCTCACATCTTCTCGAACTGCTACTCTATCTCCTATCCTATCGCTCTCACTAAGTCAGGTAGGAAGAAGTTCAAAAGGGACATCTTGGTCTCCAACCTAGGCCTCCCTATCGCTGATACCTACACCAGCGCTTCCTCCAGACAGACCCTTACCGACATTCTCTTTGTCGTTCCTTCTCCAGGCCTATGAACCACCCATATGGTCTCTGTTCTCTCCTCTTCTTCCTCCTCTCTCATTAATGGTGGCACTTGGTTGGAGGTCACCCTTACCTCCTTCCACTCCTCAAAGACCATCATTAATGTCTATCTGAATCGCACCATCTTGGTCCAAGGGCCTCAGCATAATCTCCTCCTTTTTGATAGGCGTTGCCCATGTCTTATCAACTTTCTTTCTTCTCCTGCTACTCCTACTGCCACCCCTCTGGCTCCTCCGCCACCTCCTTCTTCCACCACCTCTCTGGCACCCTCCTCACCTTCTCTGGCAATTCTGCCACCTTCTTCTTCCTCTGCCCACTCTCTGGCCCTTCTACCACCTCCGCGTGGCATACCTCTTGCCTGTACCTGTCCACTGAAGCCTTTCAAATGTGGCAACCTGCTCCACGTCGCTACTCTCAACTCTCGCTCCACTATCAAACACTCCTCTGACATCTGCTGACTCCTTGAGGAACTTGATCTGGATGTCCTTGGCCTCACGAGACATGGTTCACCGCCAGCTCTGTCACGAGTTTTGACACTCTCCTCCCTGATGGTTACAGGATCCTCTGAACTCAGAACCAACCATCTAGGAGGTGGAGTCACTCTGATCTTTCCAGAATGGATCTCTGCTTCTGTAATTCCTACGCAGGCCTATTCCTCATTTGAATGGCTGGTCTGCACACTCTCTATCTCTCTTGGCCTCTCTCTTACTGTGGTCACCATTTACAGGCGACCGGGCCAGGTCACCCTCTTCCTCTCTGAGTGAGCTGACCTCTCCTCCTCTCCTTGCCTCCACATCACGACCTCTCCTCCTTGGAGACCTCAGCATCCATCTGGATGTTTCTAATCCCTCCTCAGGGCTCTTTCGCATTCTTTGTGACTCTCTGTTTTAGGATTATACCCTCTGGCCCAACACACTCCTCCGGGCACACCCTGGATGTTCTCATCTCTTCTGATATTCCCCTATCAAACCCTCTCACCCCTCTTCTTTCTTGGACTGACCACTTTCTTCTCTCCTCCCACCTGACACTCTGTCCTCCAGGTGAAGCTGACCCCAGTACTGCCTCCCACCTTCTCCAACATCCGGCCCATGAAGCGTGTGTCAGTGGAGGCTTTCACGGCTACTTTCTTGCCTCCTCCTATGCCTGCAGCTGACTCACACTCGTACACAGCCCTATCTAACCTGCATCTCTCTATCACTAACACTCTTGATGTCCTGGCCCCTGTCATGAGGATCCATTTGAAGCCCACCTCCAAGTGCAACTCTTGGTATGACTCCGACCTCGCCACCGTTAAACGAAAGTGCAGGGTGCCCGAGAGGAAGTGGTGGGCATCAGGCGCATCCTCTGAACAACTAACCTGTTGCCTGCTACAAAAGCAATTCAGACTCTCTGTTCTGTCCAAGAAGAGAGCCTATATCCAAGCCCACATCCCTGCAGCCTCTAACAACACTGTTGAACTCTGCAAAACCTGCAAAGAGATGGCCAATCCTGCTGCAGTCTCCACCTCTCCTGTTCCCTCCCAGGCCCTCTGGACGGTACTGGCTTCTCACTTCACCACTAAAATTCTGGACATCCTTTCCTCTCTCTCCTCTTCCTCTCCCTCTATCACTCTTTTCTCCTCCCTGGCTGCCTCTCCCCCATGTTCACCACTAACAATGTTTCTAGACAAGTCTGATCTATGAAAGTATTGTCCACGCAGATGTTCTCCTGCCCCTCTAGAACCATTAAGGACCACTTCAACACCCTCTGCCAGCCTTGACCGATTTCTACGATCACTCCTTTGCCACCAGAACTTTCCCCTCCGCACTTAAGCACTCCCTTGTGCATCCCCTCCCGAAGAAGCCTTCTGCCTATCCTTCCTCTCCGGCAAACTACTGCCCGATCCCCATCACTCCTTTCCTGGGCAGACTCCTGGAATAGCTGGCCATCTACCAGCTTACTCTCCAAACGGTATCTGTTGGTTGTCTCGATGACCATCAGTCTGGCTTTAAAGTAGCCAGAAGCATGGAAACTGCTCTCCTGAACGCCAGTGAAGACCTGTTCTCAAATATCAACTCTAGCCTTCCTTCTGTCCTCATCCTCCTTGATCTTTCCTCTGCTTTCGGCATGGTCAGCCAAGCCATCCTGATCAATTGTGACTGTGGCAGCCGGGGCATCATGGATCAGGCCCTAGCCTGGTTGACTTCCTTCCTCTCTGATCAACCCTCCTAGGTACAACTGGGGTCCTTTCTCTCCACCACTTCTCTCGCCACATGTGGTGTTCCCCAGGGCTCTGACCTTGCATCCTGGTTCCCCAACCTTTACTTGGCACCTCTGGCCCATCTCATCTCTACCTTCTCTCCTAACTTTCAGTGTTATGTGGTTGACACTCAGCTATCCTTCAGGCTCCCCTCTGCCTCCTCTCCTCTCCTCGTCCTCTGCACGTTCCTGAATGTCTACCCACGATTCACGAATGGTGTGCCGCTAACGATCTCTGCCTGAATGCCAGTAAGACTGATATCCTTGTCATTGGGACCCCTGCTCCTGCTGTCCCTCTTTCTCTCTGGCCACCCTCCTTGGGCCCTCTACCTGCGCCTTCCTGTGAGGCAAAAAACCTTGGTATCATCTTCGATTCCACCCTCTCCTTCTCTCTTCACATCACAGACATCTCTAAGAAGTCCCACTACACGTTGCACCTCAGCGGTAGTCTGCCTTTTCTCACTTTCCCCCAGATGCTCACTGTATTCAGAGCCCTGGTTCTCACTAGGCTGGACTATTGTAACAGCCTCTTTCTAAATCTGCATGCCTCTACTCTTTGCCCTCTGCAACTAATCCAGAACAGGACTGTAAGACTTGCCCTTAGCCTCAAGCCCAGGTATCGTATCTCTACAGTCCTAAAACATCTCCACTGGCTCCCAGTGGCTGCAAGTATCAAGTTCAAGACACTCTCTATTGTCCACAAGGCTTTCTGGGGCCGGGGACCACACCACATCCAACTTTCCCTTCCTAAACACTTTCCTTCTCAAGCCCTCCACTCATCCACCTCCAACTCTCTCAGGGTCAGATGTAGATCTCTTTTCTCGGCTGGTACCTCCCTCTGGAACAGCCTCCCTGCCTCTCTCAAAATTGTACAGGATTACCTCAGGTTCCAGAAGCAACTCAAGACCTTCCTTTTTGCTTCGGCTTTTGCTATCTCTCGCTCCTCCTGATGTTCTTGTCTGCTGTGCCAACCGGTTACCTGATCTCCCTCTGAACCTTATGGGGACCAGGCTCCTTCACGACCAGTAGCCCTATACATAACCTCCAGCCTACAGCGCACTAGGGACAGTATCTATAACCCAGCAGTCCCCTGCCTCCTGCACTTATTTAGAACCGACAACCCCGGCGGCACTTACTTGAGCTTTGCTTTGCACTCTCCTTTTCTCAACCCTTGGCACTTCTCATCTCCCTTGCACTTGCACAATCTGAATGACACAAGGACTAGTAAGTACCAGTGAAAGTGCCTATGCCGAAAAGAATCATAGAAATAAGGTACCCATTAAAGAAACCATATATGCACTCATGACAATATGATGGCCATTTGTATGAAATCCCGGAGGAAGTGTGAAAAATTAGCAAAAGAGAAGATTGGCAATGTCATGCAAAGCAGAGATGAAACATCTAGAAAAGAGGCACTAGGCTGAAGAACATAGACATTCTATAGGATCTAAGGAGGAGGCGTTAAAGATGAGCAACATTACGGGCTCGAGATGAAGATGCTCATGCAACAGAAACAATGATGAAAATGCAAACCCATTTTACAATTGCACAGACGCAGCAAGGCAAGTAGACAAAGTATTCTTAAAGCTGGCTAAGTAGTGAATAGATTGCGGCGATGGGCCAATGTATGCTCATAGGAATGTAGGGAATATGGATGTTCCAAAACGCACTTTAGCAGAGTCTGGACCCAGTGAACAGAAAGGCGTTTTTAGTGTGGCTCAGTTGGAAAACAACCTAATGCTGGAGGTAAATCCAAGAAAGGCTTGGCTGGCCCAGCACCAAGAAGTCGTGGCCACTGTGAGCCTGAATGTTCATGCAGTAGCTACAAAACGTGTGAAAAGAACAAACTCCTGTCTGAGGTGAGGTGCAAGAACATTGAAGACGTCAGAGATTCATCATTTAATAGTATTTTAAATACAGAAAATCACTGAAACATGGTCTACAGTCACATGGTCGGATGAAAATAGATACTGGATTGAGCTGCATCGAAACCAAGAGACAAAGTATGCCTATACTCTCTTTTATTCTCAGGCATGAAAGAACATTTGCAAGTCCATGATCAAAGGGCTTATTGACTAGCAGATGGCAATAGTGATGATAGATGGCAGGCTAATTAGGTGGAAAGCAATGGTCAAGACCAGCCCACCAGCACCCGGGTGCCGGCCTGCATGCTGCTAGCATGTGTGGAATATTATAGAGGGGTACAGGGTGCCAACCAATTATAAAGGGCCACATAATAGAGAGCCTTATAGTTTGTATAAACAATTTGTCATGTATTTGATGACGTTCGTAGTGACTTACACTAGAGGAGGGCTTAGTTACCCACCTGATGTTAGAGACCCAATCACTTCCCTGACAAGTATGGAACATATACCTAGATGTTCCCTCTAAGCCAAACACTTTTCCAAGTAGGTTTTTCTAGTTTGCCACGTAGACTGACGTCAATGATGATGGGTTTTTACCATAAAAGGTATGTTTTTTATGAAACTCGCTGAATTAGACGCGCGAGCGTATGTTCGTTGATGTTCGTTATGCTCCCTATTTTAGACAACTGCAAATAAAACAGACTTACTTTGCCAACTTCCTGAGTCAGCCTGATTATTGATTTTTGAGTATATTCTGCATCCACATCTATCTCAAAGTATTGCTACTTTGTCTTAAAGGGCTTGTGTCGGGGACACAATTCATCATATCATACAAAGCATTGTGCCCCTCCCCATATGCCATCTAACCTTAGCTATACTCCAATGCAATAGTTTCAGTTTATGGTCAAAATTGAAAAATCAGTAATTGCACTAAGAGCATGAACATTGACACTGACATGTCCAGAGTTCTCTCTGAGCAATTTTGATTTGTTTCATTTGGGGTTTACCAAAGGTTTGCACATCTAGGTGGTCTTACATTTCCTTGCCATTGTTGGCTCCTTCGATAAAGGCCACCCTCCATGCAAGTGTACATGGGTAGCCTTAATATGAATCTCTATGGATTCTGCCTGACGTTTGCAGGTGCATGAAAAAATATAATTCCATCATCCCTACCTACATACACATTCTGTGTGGTCTGGGACACATGTGGATTCACAGCATGGAGCTGAAAAGGGATCCAGGGACATAGGTAATGCTACATATCCCAGCTCTGTGCTATTAATCGATCAAAATGCTGTAGATCGCAATGTATTGGTGGGGAGTTGAACTTTGCCAGTAAATTACGCTAAGGTAATTTTATCGGTTAAATCCAAATGTTCACCTATATATATGCAACCTTATCATCGAACCAGGCTCGCACTGACCTACCTTTAGAATAAACTCCATGCAAGATGGCTAATGAGCTGCTTTCCTTTGAGAGGTGTAACACCGAATGAAAGGGGTCCTGAGAGTTATTCCTGGGTGCTTCTGGCTGCCAAGTATCCTTTATACCAGGGTTCTGCAGCCTTTGGGTCTCTAGATGTTTTGGACTACATCTGCCTTTATTCTTAAACAGCATAGATAATAGACAGATATTATGGGAATTGTAGTATGACACATCTGGAGGTTTCAGACTGCCTGCTCTATACTATTGGCCATCCCCTATCCTCTGTTGCTAGGTTAGCCAGCATGATTCATAATCCATAATCCATAATCCATTTCTGTACTATATCATCAGGTTATATGCGTGTTTGCTTGGTAAAAACACTGTAATACCCAGGTAAAGCCTCTCCCAGACTTAGGGTCTCATTATGACTTTGCCAGTCCGGAAACAAGGTGCCGGTAAGCTCACTGGCACCCTTGTTTCCAGAACGGCAAATTACAAATGTGCCTGCCGGGACCGCTGCACCCAACAGGTCTGACCAGGCTGGGCACAGAGGCCATGGTAGGAAGACTCTTCACAGAAGCACTGGCACCGTTAGCAACGGTGCTAGTGCTTCTGTCTCCCCACTCCCATAGAGTCCTATGGCATTCTATGGGAATGGGGAGTTACAAAATCCGGCGTCTGAATTCTCGCACTCCTGGGACTTCTAATATCCAGGTGGCACTGGTAAGTCAGGCGCTGGTAAAATATTACGAGTCCGGAGGCAACCCGCCGGTAATTATAATGAGGCCCATAGTTTTATAAGGAATCATTTCTGAGGCTGGGAGTATGCATGAGAACATTGTAGCATGTAAAAAGCTTCCAATGTATTTTATCAATGGTTAAATGGTGAATGGTTAAAAATAAATTGGATTGTTTTCAAAGAATTTTAAATGCCATTTCATAATAGTTGGGCATGACACTGTGGGCAATTCGGGAGCCACGTCTTTCCCAGGATTTCTAAACATATTAATGGGGTCACAGTGCTGCTCTTCACAGATTCTATTGAAATGAAGAGGACATGGAATCATTAAGAGTTTCATCCAATCACACTATTTCCAGGTCCCTTTAAACAGACTATTTTGAAATACCTTGAATTCTGGAACAGGGAGTGCTTCTTATTTTGATGAGAATATGCTTCAGCAGATTCCATACATCCTTTATTGTATCACTGTATTCTGCACATGTGTGATTATGACGATCTGGAAGGTCTAGTACCCTCGTAGGCCAGGTTTTGTTAATCATTTCATGGTTAAGTAAGCAGACCATTTACCTCAAATAATATCTTAAGCCATTCAGTTTCATTTCTTCTTGTCTTTGTGGTTCAGATATATGGGTAGACTCAGAATAAATTTAGCAAGGCTGCCTGGATTTTCATTGTTACCAGGTTTATCATGCCTAATACAAAGACATTATGAGTATGCCGGTCTGGTAAAAATGCTGCTAAAACATCTGGTAATACCGGATCTGTCATCGTTCCCAGACTGGCCCTATCACCTGCAGTGTTACTACCAGTGCTGTTTATAGGGGCAAACCCATTCCATGGAGTCCTAGCAGAATCCAGGGTATGGGAACTTCCTGCCATTGCCGGCACCCATAATATCCCAGTAACACCGAGATATTGGGTGTGGTAATGGTAAGGCGAGTCTGCCGGTAACCTGGTAATGCTCTGTCGATTGACTATGCTCTCCCTAAATCTACTCACACGATTCAATATATCCTGTCCGCGTATTGTTGGCCTTGAGTCAGATTGTTTAATTGGTTATCTCCTTTCTCTTGAAAATAATTAAACATTACACATGCTCTGTAATACACAGCTTGTTTTGTAATACATATTCTCTCATTCTGTAACTGCAATACACACACCGTTTTCTGTTTTTTTGCCACAAGCAGCTTTTACTTGTGTTTGCCCATTGTAGCAATTACCAAAACTAGAGTATTAGACAGTATGCGGTTCTCTTCCTACTACCACCAGATAGTTTGCATCTTTGTTGTGCGCAAGTCGATGACTGCTTTGAGTTGTAGCCATCAGCATCCTTAGTCATCTTTCTCTGCACAGGGATCAAAATTAAGATTGGATAAGTGGAAGCTAAGAGCAGCTCCTGGGTATCCAGCATTAGCCAGCGAGCAATAGTAACCAGTGGGGAACGAGGAGCTAGTACAGAGCATTCCACAAATGTAACTTCCACATAAGATGCAAACTTAACATTTTGCCCATTATGCATGACCCCTTAGGCTTTATATGTCGTATAGATATGTCCTAACGGTTATTTATAGATTGGCCCGAATGCACACAGTTATGTCACATTCACATATTTGCTCAGCATCTGTTGCCCTAGGGAGCCAACAGTAGCTTCTGATTGCTTTTGGTTTCAAGCTACCCAGGCACTTCTAGGCTACAAGCAGGAGTTAAATAGCTCCCAGCTCTCTTCAGCTTTGCACAGTGCTCCAGTTCCTTCCGACCCAAGTTCACCTCCAGAGACTTAATGCCAGGTTTCTAACTACTCTGGAAGATTTCTGGAAATGCCATTAGCCAATGTAATGTTCCATCGCTGACCTATCTACTTATAATAAAAGGCAAGGTGTATGTTTGTCCGATCCTGTCATGTTCAGTAGAGGCTTCCCGAAAGCTCCTCCCTCTAGAAGGAGCTGTTGCCTTAGGATTTACAGTGGTCGAGTTTGCATAGATTTTCCTGTTGTCACCGCTAGAGGGCGATGCAGGCTTAGGATATATAGTGGTCCTACTGTGTCAATGAAAACCTTCACTTTGGCCCGTGCACACAGGCATGTAGACTAATCTATATACAATGGAGACAATGTGAGTTTATGAGAGTCTCCCCTAAACAAGCCAAGGGTCTACTCCCAGAAAAGGAGATATGATAATTTTCTGAACAAATCTAGTTCATGGTCACAATTCTTGGGAACATTAAAACATGTTAGGGAAGCATTTAGGATACATGTATGTTCCTTGCTCTGATTCGAGTGCATAACACCATAGCCACTGCTTTGCCTTCCAAATGACATTAACTAAGGGAGTGTACATGAATATCAACAGCACTTTTCTGAATATCTGATGCAAGATGTAGGCCTGTTTGAGGCAAGAATCACAAAAAACAATCAGGCATTCTGATTGGGGATAACAAATGGCCTTAAATGTTAGTTATGGTAACTGTTTCTAACACACAAAAAACACTTTTTAGGAAAAGACATTTCTTAGCAGCTTATTTTATGTAACAATAAATGTGTAAACTGCCAAGTCCCTAGGCAGAAGAACACCCTCTCCCTGGTGTGGGGTGTCTGTCCCTAGTTAGGAGGTGGTGGACCGCCTATCTAAGAGGGAAAGAGAAGGAGAGCTATGCCTGCATCTACAAGGTTTTCTCACTTCATATGTCTCTTAGTGAGTGAACAGGTTTTCTTGAACAACGTCTACTGTTAATTACGTCAAAATTTCAAGGAGGAACTATTTCCATAAGGCACCGGGGGCCCTATATTTCTTTATTGACTTTCCAGGAATTGTGTGAACAATATATTGTTGATCTGGTGATGGGTTATAGGAAAGCCCAACCAATCTTAAAAATCTTATCAAAATATCATTAAAATATTTTCTGTGGACCACTAGTGTTGTCCTTTAGAGTATAGAGAAAGTGCCAGTTAGCCACAATGATATGATCTTTTTCTCTTTTTCTTATGTCTAGGGGGCCAAGAGTGTTTTTTATTCAAAACCAACTGTTTAGATTTTTTGTGGTTATCAGTCACAAACTTTCAACTGACCTAAGGATGGTTGCTTTAAAATGATAATTGATTAACGACAGGAGGAAAAGGTCTGTTCTCCACTACAGTGATATCAGTTATATCCCGTATCCCATGTTTCTTCAGGGGTATCGTCCATCCAGGCGGTCGACCGGTTTCGATGCCATTCTGGCATATGTCCTTTTCATCAGGACCTGTCACTTGCTGCGTCTAATTAGATCGTCTTCTCCATATGATATGGCGATGATTATCATATCCAACTAGGAGAATTGTTAAAAATACTTTTGGTCTGGGTCCGGTAGGATTATAATGATTATACATGCTAAGTTGCATGGATATGTATTATTTAGACATTAGAATGAAAATCTTTTTATATTTGCATTTTGTTCTGTCTTAAAACCTTCATGAGATTATGCATATTGTAGATACTTGGTTAGTTCTTGACCATAAATTGGTATCATGATGCTGAGCGGTTACCTTAAACCCAGATGTTGATGGCCTGTATCTGGGTGGTGTTGAAGAACCCCGGTCCCTGATTGTTGCGAGAGATCCCAGGTCATTAACTCATTTGTCTGGTCCCCTAGAAGCAAGGGGGAGGTATAGTTAGGCGTTGTTTTCTATGTGGATTATCAGACCGTTTGGTGCAGCGTGTTATCTCAGGTACTCTACCATGAGGGCACCATGTAGTTCTGTTTGAATTAGTTTTTTTCAGAGAATCTCGATCTCATTCCATTCATCACTATTTGTAGCTGCTTGTACTGCGGCGCTTGTGCCTAAGAGGTAGGGATTCGCCAGTATGCCCCCCACTAGTTCCTCAGCAAATAGATAGTTGTTTTCTGCCATTTTTGTAATTATAATTGTGTGTCGAATGCGTTTCTGGGGTGTAGGGGGCCGAGTGGGCGACAGACAGAACCTAAAGTTAAAAATACAGATTCCAGTGGGAGCGTTCTTCCACTGTTTTTCTAATTATTTAGTCCCAGCGGCACTTTCAGCTGCACAAAAGATACACAAAAAACAATCAGGGATTCTGATTGGGGATAACAAATGGCCTTAAGTGTTAGTTAGGTAACTGTTTTTAACACACAAAAACACTTTTTAGGAAAAGTCATTTCTTAGAAGCTTATTTTTTTGTAACAATAAATGTGTAAGCTACCAGTCGCTAGACAGAAGAACACCTTTTCCCTGGTGTGACATAATTAACAGTAGACATTGTTCAAGAATACGAGCAATACCTGTTCACTCACTAAGAGACAGATGAAGTGAGAAAACCTTGTAGATGCAGGCATAGCTCTCCTTCTCTTTCCCTCTTAGATAGGCGGCCCACCACCACCTACCTGGGGACAGACACCCCACACCAGGGAGAGGGTGTTCTTCTGCCTAGGGACTGGTAGCTTACACATT
The DNA here is from genome assembly GCF_040938575.1 of Ambystoma mexicanum. Lineage (NCBI taxonomy): Eukaryota > Metazoa > Chordata > Amphibia > Caudata > Ambystomatidae > Ambystoma > Ambystoma mexicanum. The sequence goes on along the minus strand of NC_090922.1, from coordinate 1,358,138,935 downwards.
TATTGTTACATAAAATAAGCTTCTAAGAAATGTCTTTTCCTAAAAAGTATTTTTGAAGCAAGAATCATATATTTCTCTTCACCAGTGAAACCCAAACAGAGTAGAGTTTGCATGCTTTTTGCTCATCTTCATGAGAGAGCAATTGTTCAGCTTTCAACAGCAGCGTATTCTTCTTCTACCTCATTCATCAAGGTCAATGTAATCTTGCTCATCTCCGCTAGGCGTGACCTGCGTGCCATGATCACTTTATGCAGTAACATGGGGTTAGCATGAATCAGCTTGGAATAGCTGAGCTGCCCAGTTAAACTCTTCACTGCCTAATGTTGCTTAGGGCAAATAAGGCACCAGTTCCTCAAAAACCTGGGACACTTACTTTCAAAGTGTCCCAAAGAAGCTTAAGTTGAGTCATTCCATGGTTAGCATTATAACCAAAACATGCCCTTCCAGCCTGGCGTGTGGGGGGCAGACAGACATGGCCTTTAATGGCCTGCCAGCCCAAGCACAGGTATGCCTAAGCAAAGCAATAGGGAAAAGGGACTAAGTTTCATTAAGGTATAAGCCATGAAACCTCTCTGTTTCCAGAGTTGACCAACGTCATGGGCTATGCCAAAGTCCAATTGTTATAAATATTAACAGATTTCTGAGCCTCCAATCGGCAAGCTCAGATAAGGGCCACTAATATGAAAACCTGTGCTGATGGCACTTGGGGCTGTTTACCATTCTCCATCAGTTTGCTGGGTGCTCTTACCACCTACACTGAGACTAGCTGCCCATTCGGATTTCTAAAACATGACCCGCAGTACTCAGGATCTGGATCTGGCAATGTACATCAGAGAGGTCTGTGCTGAGTATGAACAGACAGTCTGTCACAGACACACAGTCATGTGGGATGGAATCATATGGCTCTCCCTCCTTCGAATTGGGTAACAATGGTGCGGGATTCAGAACTGAGCATCTAGTCAATGTAATATTCGAAGAATTTAGTAAAAGTATTTCATACTTACTTGCTCTTGAGAGCGACGTGTGCTGGGTCTTTGTCTTCAATAATAACGATACCACTGCATGTGGAACAGACACCTCTAGTGGTGATCCCAATACAATATTCTCACTTTGTTCAAGTACTAGAGTGGCAGCAGCTGCTGATTACAAACAGAGCAGCATTCCTGCTGCAACCAGGCCCAACTCTTTACTGTCGTATGCTACGGGTCTATGATGGACCCCATGCTTCTGAGTAAGGACAGCAAGAGCAAACCCTTTTCCTCATGGCAGTACAAGGTAAATACGTTTTTTATAATTGGGGCAGACCCAATGCGGGGGCCTCTGCTTATAATCTTTCTATTCTTCTGCTTCTGGGGTCCACTACAGTCGTTCGATAGTGTTCAATAGGGTATAGCCCTGAAGTCGTTTCACTATTTCTGCAAATCCCATGATCCATTGCCGCCAGAAGCCTGCCGCCCCTAGGAAAGCTTGCATTTGTGCTATCACAAGGCACCAAGGGAAATTGAATGTGGGTTCCAAAGAAAGAGAACCAAATCTATTTCCAAGTTGGCTCCGCTAAAGATGCGCGCCCATGGAACAAACAATGAACAGAAAACTGTCTGAAAGTATGGGGTTTGGGTATATTATAAACTGTCTCTTTCCAAGAAGCGGATATCAGCCAACATCCCATCGCATTGTCATGTCTCAGATAATGCACCCTAGGGGTGCATAACTGTAGCTTCTTCTTTGAAGCCTTACATCCTTTCTCTGCTAATGTTGTTAGCAGGACCGTCATATTTTTTTTACAAGCCTTGTGTGAGTGAGAGGCAATTACCAAATCATCAATGTATTCTATCAACATGGACTTCCCTGGTTATTTCATATCATCCAGATGTCTGTTTAGTTGTTGTGAAAAGAGGGTTGGGGCTCTGTATACCCCGGGGGCAACCGGGTCCATGTGTAATGGACCTTCGTATGCGTGAACGCAAACAGAAATTGACTATCCTTACGTATACGAACAGAGAAGAAAGGAACGCACATGTCGACCACTGTAAAATGTGTGGCTTCTGATGAAGTACGTATGGTCACTGGATTCAGCACCACAGTAAAGGAAGGTTTCAAAATGGCATTATTAGCACATAGGTCTTGGATAAAAACAGCATACATTCTTTCCTGGCTTCTTCATAGGAAAAATAGGGATATTGCACAGGCTGCCAGTCTGGACTATTATTCCCGGCCTGAGGAAAGATTCAATAACTGGGGTAATTCCTGCCTCTGATTCAGGCTTCAGGGTGTACTGGGGTGTGCAAAGCAATCTTTTAAAGTGATCTGCTTTCATCCTTACTGGTTTCACAGTGGTTATATATCCTACCTTGTTGTCATGGGTGGCCCACAGACAATATAGATTAAATAAATTCCTGTATATCCTGTGACCATTGGTCGTCTATCTCCACCCCTTTCCTCCCTGTCTCCTTCCTTAGTGTAGTCATTATTGCTACCACATTGTCTAAGGGTACACTTAAAAACACCCCATCGGGGTGCAATAAATAGTGCACCTCATCTTGCACAGCAAGTCTCTTCCCCGTAAATTTACGGGGATAGGTGGGGCTTAAAAAGAAAGCATGTCAATCAGTAATGGGCCCTAACATAAGAGTAAGGGGCTATTTCACCTGTGGTATTTGAAATTTCTACCACTCTTGCTATCTCCCTTGATGTAGGGACATGAGAAAAATTGTTCTTTCGCAAAGCCGATTGGTTTGCCCCAGTATTGACCACACATGATATTGATTGCCCCTGAACCTGGCATTGTGCATAAGGTCCCTCCTGCTTAAGGGGGATCATTAGTGCTTCCAGAGTCCCTTCCCCTTCTGGTTGTCAAAATCCATTCGGATCCATCCTTTCCCTCACATGATTCCAGGGATAAAAGGATTAGTGTTTTCGTTCAATATTGGGGCCATTGGGAGCAGCCTGTCTCTGGACCTGCCCTCCCTGTTGTGGTAGCTGAACATTATTCGGAATCGTGCCACCATGTTACTGTCGTCTCTGCAGCCTAAGTTGGCATTCATTTTCCAATGGCCCTCCTGTTTACAATAATTGCAAGTTAAAGGATTCGGTACCATGGCTCTAGGAACCTGCTGAATTGTTAAATATCCCTGCACCTGATGAGCATGTGCTCCCTGTGCCTGTTGTCGACCAGACTGTCCCCCTTGTTTTGGTTGCTGTTGTTGACCCCCATAACATCCCTGCTGTCTCTGATACCTCTGTGGACCCATCGGACCACCGCCACTATCTCTATATCTTGGTCGCACGCCCACCCCTTTGGGCCATATTTCACAAATATTGCGCCATTCATTGGATCTGTCCCTTCACCTGCCCCTGAAGATGCAATGTCTCTGCTCCTGGCAGGTGACACAATGATTTGCCACTGCAAGCAGCTCCACTAACGGCTTGGCCTACCAGCCTATACACTGTGATGAATCTGAGGCAATCATTCTGCGTAATCTGGCCTGGAACCCTTCTCATGTGGCATGGGAAAGGCAGACGCTACCTCATCCTGACCCTGCGGGTAGTGCTCTGTGGGAGGTTCACATGTGAGTGGACACGGGCCAGGAATAATGGGAGCATCCTCATAATAATTTCCCTAATGATACCACTGTATCAATGCCTTTTATCAAATTGAAAATGTTCTTGTTAATGTAACTAAGAACATTATGGACTTCAAGTCCCATAATTCTCTTCGTACTTTGGCGACGATGATGGGCACAGCGGCACTAAACCATTGTCAGCGGTCTACTTGTTCTAATGACCCACTCCTGAGCAGGATATTTAAATATTTAAAGGCCTATCAGGTGCAGGTCAAGAGAATACTGTGGCAGCAGAAGTTTCTGAAGCAGCAGGAGAAAATAGAGGCCAGCGCTGCTGTGTTGCCAGAAGCGGGACGCCATACTGAGGGTTTGTCAGAGGTTGGAGTACCTTAGAGATTCAGAGGACTTGCAGCGGGAAGTGGTGGTGAGCCCAGCTGTCCCAAAAGAGAGACTCGCTCTCCATGTCCGATTAAGCACTCCGGTGCGAGCATTGCCCTGGAGCACGTGCGAGAGGCAGCGCATACAGCAAGAGGCTGACAGTGACTGTACACTATGACGGAAGACCTGACGAGGAGCAACCCACAATTAGCGAGTCCAGAGAACACTCCAAGAGAACCAGTGAGTTGTCCTGAACTAGGTGATGCCGGGGCACTCCATCAAAGACCGCTTCAAAAGAAAGCAGTTTTTGAATACTGAACATTGAACAGAAAGCAGATTGAATGTAAATCATTCCATAAAGGGAGAGAGCGAACAAAAGGATAAGATGATCTACTTTACCCACATCAACGGGGGCAATTTTTAAACAAGGTGAATGTGACTGCCTGAAAAGAGAGACCTGATAAGAGAACATTGGAGCCAGCGTTGCCCAAGCCAAAGAAGGGCAAAAATAAAACAAAGGGGAAAAAGTGTTCACAGAGAAATATATTACAACCAGAGAACTTATTACTTGCATTGCCAAAGCCCATAGATATCAAGGCAGATTGACGGTCACAGTCATGAGAGTTATGAATCACCTTGGCAACAGCCAATAGGTTGTGGGTAAGGGGATAAGAGACAGCATTGGAAATGCCCTCCTGCTGAAAGAGACCAAGGGAGAGAGAATTGTAACCTGCATTGCCAATGGCAAAGAAATTAATATAAGAACCTGTGTCGCATGTGTTTGATGAACCAGAAGTTGTTGTTGATTTAACTTTCCCCATTGAGGTGACAAGTGTGGAAAGTTGGAGACAAACCTTATCACTGAGTATGAATAGTAGTAGTAGTAGGAGTTTAAGTGGTTAGACCTGGCAGGCGAATGGACCAGGAGTAAGAGAAGTTGAAGCACTTTAAATGTGGTGATTATGGTGGACACTCTCAAGTGGACACTTTAACAATTGCTGCCAGCTGAAGGATACACTGGTGACATCGAACTGTGTATTCCACCTGGACTGGAACTAGGCGAAAGAAAACAACCTCCTTGAAATGAACTTTGATTTATTCTGAGTAGATCGAGGGGAAGGGGACCCAACCCTGATCATAAGAGTTTCTGTTTTTCTTATATTTGAATATATGTTGAGTTACAAAGTTGAAAGATTCCTGCATGATTTTGTTTGATGTAATAGTGTGGGACAGACATTTTGGAAACTGGGCCATTTTTGTTTAGTCTGGGGTTTGTTAGGTTAGGGAAAGATAGGCATGTGTCTCACTACTTATTATTTTACTAAATGGTGAGTTGTGCGAAAACTCCACCTATGTGTCTGTCTCCCATGTCTGACTCCTCACAACACACGTTCTTAAGCTGTATTTATACCTTCAGAAGTAAGCCTGCGACAAATGAATTTACTATGGATTCTGGTGCGTGTTCTCTGGTTTTATAATACCAGAATGCTGAGGGAACACCACCTTCAATTTATCTAATTAATCAGTTGGAAATGCACCCTTATTTTATTTACAGTTCAATATTCTTGCCCAATCAGTTCTCCTAGGGCACACGGCACACCGCTACAACAGCTATCACTATCCTTTACCTTGCCTGCACCAGGGCATCCCCCATGCCTGGGCTGGCAGGTGGCCAAACTGCCCTTTACACTAGTTGCTGTCTTACCTCCGGTGGCAACACTTTTCTCATAAGCTGGTTCATGTCAGCACACAATGGGTTATTGCACTGCATTACAGTTTTCAGTTCTTCCACCAATCGTTGTGGCTCATCTCACATGGTGGGGAATGCTTTAGCCAATGACCAAAGATCCCCAGGTGTCCAGGGCACATGGACATTAACTAATGCTGGTTGTTATTTTCCATCCTCATAACCAGATGGTACATGTCTAAAGGCAGCTTGAAAGGCATTTGAGTCCATTCCATATATATATCTTCCCTCCACTCGTTGACGAGGGTTTGTACGATGGTGGTGGTCCTAGTGGTCTGCAATCCCATGGATCCAAATCCGCTCAGCCAAAGTGGACCGGGGGTGTCAGTACCTCATTGGATATCTCTACTAAAAGTACCCCTGTTGCCGCTCTTCTGGTCCCACTCCTGTCAAACTAGTGAAAAAATCAAGTATATCTTCTGGTGTCTCGCTATCCTGGTCCACTGATCCCTTCCATTGCTCTCCTACCCCTCAAAAAAGTATGTTGCCCCCTTAACTGGTTATTAATGACCCTTAGCTGTCTAACTTTCTTGTCACATCTACTAGCTGTGGCCTCTTCAAGCCACGTGGCAAACACGCTCAACTGTATTTGTGTCCCTTCCTTCTCCAGCGCTCTACTTGTCCATATTAAATGTTCCCTCAATCGGGAATTGCGTCTGTCTTTTATGTCGTGTCAAATAATGCCGTGAATTCAAATACTCACAAGACAAACTGTTAAACTGCCTAAATCCTCTTTGGAGGTTCCTCCACCTGTTTTGATTGCTCTTTGCCCATTTTCCTTTCTCTATTTATCTCTGCATTTACTTTTCACATGCCGCCCCTGGTCCACACGTTCTCTTGACTCCACTCCTTTGCGTTACTGAGGGAAAAGGGTTCAAAACAGCCAGAGACACTGCAAAATTGTCCTGACGAGGATAATGGCTCTCACCATACACTAACCCATCTGTCCCTATTTACCTGAAGGCTTTAGCCTGTCCTCCTCCCTCCGATTACGCTGACTAGTAAACATGCATTGTGCTGGACTCAGTCCCTACCCTTGATATTTTACTAGCTTAATCACTGAATAAAAGAGAGACAAGACTACAAGATACACAGTTATAACACAGGCAGAAACTACTACCAATACTAGATACCCAGCCCAGAATGTACATTCCATTTCAGCAAATCCCCATAAAACATCCTGCATTGTCCATTCCCTGGTCCCAACCGGGGCCCTAGGTTCCCTGTGCGGTCTCACATTCACTCTCACCAGCTCCGAATTCCTCCTCCGGAAGTCCCCTATGGAGATTTTGAAGTAGGTCTCCTACCATATCATTTCAAGCACTCGTGGGAGTGTTTCCGGGTGGAGTCTCTCGGGTTTCGGTGGTCAGCGGTGTTGCTTGGCAGATTCTAGTCATAGCACCATCTATGAACGTAAAATTTTAATCTTAATGTTAAAGGTTTTTTTTACTGCGCACAGGTGCCACTTGCATGGTCTTTTGGTGCTCTGGCAGCTCTGCGGAAGTAAGAAGGGGGCTATGGTTAGAATGGGTAGCAGGGAAAGAGCAAGGGAGCTGTGATGTGTTGTTGGCAACTTCAGTTCTAATGGACCATTCACTGAGCATGGGAGAAAGATTCGGCAGGAGGCCGTCATGTGGTGTTGTGCAAGGTTGTGTCTGCTGTGTTTTGTTGTTGTGGTGTTGTGAAGTGAGTGCGTTTTGCTGTGTTAAGGAGTTCTGGTTGTCTTTAGTGCAGTAGGTGAGAGGTGTGAGTAGAGAGTTGACTGTTAGTATTAGTTTGGTTAGACAAAAAGACTCAGGAGTCGTATTGGAAAATGCCGAAAGCAAGACATACTTTAACATGTAAACAAATAACACACTATCAGCCCACCACCCAAAGTAACCCAACAGCGCCCAGCACCCAGTTGCCTTACGGTTAGGTGCGTGATACAGATAATAAACAAATACAAATACAAAACATCCCCTCCAAGTCACCTTCCCCTCATATTCACTCTTGGTCTGATACCTCATAATACCCATCAGATCTGTCTGACTTCCCACACCCCAACCCATAACAATAATGTTAATTGTTTATAACTGTAGTACACCCACAGCTTCTATCTTGTCTCCCATTACCACGTGATCCTATGCTTCTGAGTTAGTCGCTCTGATCTGACGATATCCGTCATAGCCCTCCTCAGGTGAAGGGTATGGGGCTAATGCTCACTGACAGACACGTCCCATTATCCGAGCTGGTTTAAGCCAGCGTGATCCAATATGGAGGGCCAGATGGCCTTCACCCATAGCACCTGAGAGCCCTTGAAAACGCTATCTCAGCAGTCCTACAGCGCATGTCCATTGTAAGAAGCTCTCGGGACAAGTACGGACTTCAGCCAATTAGTGGTGATTTCCATATCCATGGTCCGCTATAATAAAAAGACAAATAATAAACATAGAAATCACACTAAAGGTGCTTAACAGTATTCCAGACTCCTCCCATATCATGGTTTATTATTATTTATGATCACAGTTGTCTTATTGCCTTTATGTTGTCATTACAACATCAATCTTATTCCCCCTTCCCCGGGGGTCATCAGCGTTCATAGCCCCCATTCTGTGTATGCTCCACAAAGCACATAGGACACTGCGCAGTATTTACCTATTCCTAACGGGGAAACAAGCAGCCCATAAAGAAAGTCCTAGTGGTGATCGCGCATACAGTATTTCACTCACACTCTCCGTGTGGCCCACAAGGCCTCTTTTTTTTATTGAGTCCCCTCTTGGAGGTCAGAGGAGCAGGTCATGCAGCTGCAGTAAGTTCTGCAGTGGACCATCCACTAAGTTCTTTGCAGGTTGAATCCTGCAATGCAGATGCTTGCTGCGCCAATGATTGATATGGCGGTGTCTGGCTGTTCCATAGCAGGTGAGACGGTGTCAGGATCTCTGTGAAGGAATTCCACATATGTCTGGGCCATGGATGTCTGCAATTTGCTGCAAGCCACCATGCCACAGGATAATGTTGGTCACACCCTCAACGAAACCACAAAAGCCACATGGACTCGAACCTCCCGCCCCCACCCCCGCCGCCGCCACCCTCCAGCTTGGCTGTCGCAATACTGTTGATTACAGAAAACAGATTGCTTACGAGGCAGCCAAACGGTGCAAGAGGTGGTGGATAGGTAAAGGGTAGTTGGAGAAACCGGAGCGAGGGTTAGGAAGCTGTAGCTGATAGTTAGGAAGTTTTCTTGGGAAATGCGATTCCAAATGTGTGATAAGTAGCCAGGTATGTTGGGACAGGTGATACGCAGGTTAATGGATGCTTGTATTATAAAAATGGACATGGTTTTCTTTGAATAGGTTTTACCTGCACTAGCTTACCGCTAATATTGTAGGTGTGTGTTCATTGCATTCTCACAATTGTGTTGTATGAATTCATTAAACATATTGTTTAAAAATGTATGTAATACTTAATTTTGGTCAAGCTCTACCTTGCTAACAATTTCCTGAAGTTTTTTGTCTCGGTTTTGCTCAAGTACCATATCATCGAAGAATCATACATGGCATTCCGAAAAGCCGTGAAAACGATGCTCTTCACCTAAGCACTTCCCTCACCACATTCTGCAATTCCATGACCTATGTTGGCAAGTTATACTCCCCATTTATCTGACTGTATAAAAGTATATGGGCCTCATTATAAGTTTGCCGGTCCGGGAACTACGGTACCGGTAAGCATGCTGGTACCTACATGATGTGCTCGCAGGTGCCTTTCTGCCCACCAGATCCCAGGAGGATACCTCAGCGGCAGCGTGCTCGACTTGGAAACAAGACGACACGGAGCAACACAGGTTGGAACCCTGGGTCCGCGCTTAGAAACCTCTGGGTATTAAGCGCGTTATAAATAACCTATCATCATCACCAGCTCGGACCTGGCAGGCAGAAAGGCACCCACGAGCAGAGCATGTCAGATGCACCGGCACCCTTTTAAACCGGTGCATCCGACCTCCCCATTCCCATTCAGCCCTATTACGCCGAATGGGACTGGGGAGCATCTTTTTTCTGGCGCCCGCAAATGCGCAATTACCGGGTCCGGCAGGGCCGTAATGACCAGGTAATTGCCCATTCACAGGTGCCGGAAATTTTCAGAAGTTTGGCGGTAGTCTTAACTTGTACTCTGCCCATGTAACTAATTTCCCTACAAGTAACAGCACCTCGATGCCCAAGGGCTGTTTGAGCGCTATACAAATGTAAAAATAAAAACAAATAAATGAATGACAGCATGCCTGGCCGTTTGCAATGAATGTCTTGTTATAGGCTGCGCTTGTGGGACCGGTTCACTTGACATAGGATTAGTTGGAAGATGATGAATAACTTTTTGTAGTTCTGCCTAAAGTAATTTTTCTTCCTCGGCTCCATCGTTTAGAATTTTGAAGTCTCTTTGGAATTGTGGATAATGGATGCGGTTTTTATGAATGAATGTTTTTTCACCTGCTCAGTTTATTATTTCGTTTGCTTGTCACAATTTCTTTTTCTATGTTTGCACGAGTTGGATTGTTGGAACGTAATATTTCTTTTTTATTTATGTTAGTTCTCTCTATATTCATGATAGCACTGAATAATACATGTATCTACATGTTTGCCAAATATGCGTGTACCAGTTAATATTCCAGTTGGGTCCTGAGCCCTTATTTCCAATTGCGCATCTACAGTCGCTTTCCACACCTAGAATAATTGGAACATTGTAATTAATGTAGAGTCACTTTGAGGTGAAAGTGAATTCATATAATTGTTTAGATTTGTACATGGTGTCTGTTTGCTGAGAGAGGATAATTCATCCTGACGTTGATCTGTTCTATTGTTCTGAAGCCAAATCAGCATCTTTTGCAGAAACAGTGGTACTTTTCTTGTACAGTAGGGGGTATCTTTAGGTATTTTAGAATAAATCACTTTACTGTGTATAGATGTTTACTTTAATATGTAATTTCAAACGTGATGTTTGGGATTTCACACACGAGATATAGTTCTAGAAATTGGAGGCCTTGTCCTACACCATCCTCCCCAAGTCCCAGTGTCCGTTGAACTCATGTCGATAGACATTATTGGTATGCTAGGGTCAGGGACTGTAGTAGGTGTGTTCCTTATTGTGTGTATTGTGATGTTAATGATGTTTGCATTCTTTTTGTTGCTAGAGTGAATTTTCTGTTATTATTCCCCCTTTAAAACATAACAATATTTCATGTTTAATATGTTTGTTTATACGTTATTACTTAGTGTGTACATGTATATGTGCGTAGGGGTGTGTGTGTGTTGTTGTAGTTGTTATAGTGTTAGCTTTTATGTATTTATTTGGATGTTCCGATTATGCTGGAGTGCTGTTGTGTCATCAGGTGGCACCAGCGTTCTTTACCTGTGTGATGTAGGTGTTTACTTTTTTTTTAGTTCTATGTTTGTCAGTTGCTCTCCTGCTGTTTGAGTTGATGCTGTGTTCACACTGCTGGAGGTCTTTCATGTGTATTGATCTCAAAAAAACTATGAAGATAACCTCTCTGTATCCGGGCGTAATTAACATAACATTGGCAACGAGGATTCCTCTAAAGAAAGACCTCCGGTGCCCGTAACCTCTGCTGAAGCACCGTGGCCTGAAGCACCGCGGCGTTGTGGGACAGCCGCTCCGTTCCACTGAACCTTGTAGCGGCCACCGTGCAATTGAAAAAGCATACAAGACAAGTAAGTGCCTGTTCGATCGCTGTTCCACACTCTGCCTCCCTGGGTCCGTCGCAGCTCCTGTGCAAAAGCAATCCATGACACATGCAAGCCCAAGCCACCTCACCTCGCTGGGACCCGCTCTCCTCCTGGCGCCTTGCCGTGTAGTCATAGTTAGTGACTTCCTTATGCGGCGCATTAACAGGGCTGCTCCTCCTCCCGCCATTCCACTCCTACCGTATTACATGGTATAGGGCAGCAGTAACAGAAGAATGGTACTTTGGAAGGGGAAGACGCAAGGAAAGGAAAGAAAAGTAGCACTAGGAGGAAGAAAAAGGTACGGGGTGAAGATTTAAAGTGAAAGGAAGGCGCAGAGCGGGAGGTGGATGGACAGAGCGGATTTAGGAACAAGCTGAAGAGCAAGGAACAAGGGGCAGGAGTTACAGGAGGCGGCCAGCATCACATAAAGCAGAGGAAAGGGGCAGAAAGTGCAAGAGGCAAGAGGAGCAAACAAGCATCACATAAGGGAAGAAGAAAATGACTAAAGGTGCAGGAGGTGACGTGCACTACTGAAGTGAGGAAGATACAACAGAAGGGCAAAGGAAAAGCACAAGTTAGGAAGCTGACTTGGAAGCTGAGATTGTTTTACCATGGCTATGTCAAGTGTTAGTGGCCCACCCATGTTCATGGCTACTCCAGGACCAGTCAGGATTAAATGGGCACAGTGGAAGAAAGGATTTGTGCACTACTTGAAGGCGGCTTGTGGCAATTCCTTTTCTAATGACAGAAAACTTGCTCTACTGATGCACCATTTAGGATATGAGGGACAGAGGATCTTTGAGAATCTTTCACAGATTGCAAACAATGGTGAAGGGGATGCCATGTCTGAACTTGATTGTGCTTTTGCTAAAATGGACTTGCATTTTAACCCAAAAACTAGCACTATACTGGAAAGTTATAATTTTCGAATGAGAGTGCAGGAACCAGGAGAGTCGGTAGAAGAGTATGTTACCGCTCTCCGCCAATTAGCGTCATCTTGCAAGTTCCAAGGGTCGTATGATGAACACTTGCGAGAACAGTTTATGATGCACTGCAGTTCTGACCAAATACGTGAGGAGTTATGGCTCAAGGATGAGCCTACCTTGGATGAGGTTTTGTGCATTGCCCGCAGAGTTGAACACTCATCAGCCTGCATAGTGAAGTTAGCAAAGAAAGACACCAACGAAATGAAGTCAGAAGTATTGAGGGTTAATGAACCCAAAAATAAGAAAAGGACTAAGGACAAGGAGAAACAAGTGCATTGTGGAGGAAACGAGATGAAAAGTTACAAGCAGAAGGGAGAGAGAGGAGAAAAAGAGGAACAGTTATGTTATCATTGTGCCAGTAATTCACATTTTGCTGCCTCAGTGATGTGTCCGGGTAGAAGGGCAACATGTTCAAAGTACAAGAGGAGAGGACACTTTGCCAACTGTTGCAAGAATTACCGGTACAGTCAGAAGAGGGTCTTATATGTCACTGAGGAGGATGGATGGAAATCGTCAGATGAGGAAACTGATTTTCCTCTGGAAAACATCACTGTTAACACAATAAATGTTGTGGGTGCTGAGAATGATGAGGATGATGATTGTGAGCATCCCTACACAAGTGTTAAGGTGAATGGAATGGACGTCTGGATGATGGCTGATTCTGGATCAAAAATTACCCTAATATCAAGAGAAGTATTTGAAAGGGATTTGAGGGATGACGTGCAGAGACTGTTAAAGCTGGACATCAGACCTGGGAGGTACAATCAGGATGCAATTGATTTGTTAGGGTACACCATGGGTCCGTTTGAATTCAAGGGTCGAAAACGTGAAGGGAAGATTTATGTAACTAAAAAAGCCCTCACTTTGTTGGGGTGGAGGGAACAGAGAAAGCTGAAAATCAGGTTGGTTCCAAATGAACCTGAGCAGGTGTTGCAGGTTGGTGGGACTGTCATGCGTAGGCACCCCATGGTATTTAAGAAGGGTATTGGCAATATTAAAGGTGTACAGCACCAAATTATTTTAAGGAAGGGGAGCGTGCCTGTAGTAGCTAAACTAAGGCAGGTGCCATTAGCTGTGATGGAAGGGGTCAGGAAGGAGCTTGACAAAATGTTGAAATTGGTTATTATTAAGAGAGCAGGAGGGGTGGACTGGACTTCCCCGCCAGTGGTAGTTAAGAAGCGTTCGTGAGAGCTTTGTTTGTGTGTGGATTTACACCAACTTAACAAATGTGTGATGGTGGATCGCCATCCACTTCCGAACATGTCAGAGATATTATCCAGAATAGGGCAAGGGAAAGTGTTTTCCAAGCTGGACATGGTGTCCGCATATCACCAGATGGAACTATAGAAGGGGTGTCACAAGTTGACGGCGTTTGTCACTCATGAAGGGGTATTTCAGTTTAAATGCATGCCGTTTGGTATTGTGTCTGCTTCTGCGTTTTTTTTAAAGGTCATGGATAAATTAGTTGGTGGGATTAGAGGTGTATATTGTTTTCAGGATGATGTACTGGTGTGTGTTAAAACAGAAGAGGAACACAATGGCATTCTAGATGGGGTGTTAGAGGTTTTTGAGAGTAGTGGCATTGTATTGAGGGAGGAAAAGTGTAAGTTTGGTGTATCTAAACTTGAGTATTTAGGTCATGAGATATCGGTCAGTGAAGTGAGACCGAAAGAGAGTTTGGTGAGTGCTATCAGAGAGAATAAAAGCCCAGAAGACAAAGCGCAGTTAAGGTCATTTTTAGGGATGACAGAGTTTTATCAACAATTTGTGTACAATTGTGCCAGTAAGGTGATTGAATTGAGAAAATGATTGAAGAAGGGACATGATTTTGTGTGGTCTGCTAAGTGTGAAGAGGAGTTTGTGAGATTGAAGAAGGAAATTGACTTACCACAACCTCTAGGGCATTTTGATACCAGGCGCCAGAACAAAGTCACAGTGGATGCATCAGAAAAGGGTATCGGAGCAGTGTCATCATAAATGGATGATAAAGGTGAGGATTTTATCGTAGCTCATGCTTCTCGGGACTTGAGGGGTGCTGAGTCTCGCTATTCTGTGCTGGAGAAGGAGGCACTGGCATGATATTGGGCCATGGAGAAATTTAGAAATTTTGTTTGGGGGATGTGTTTTGTTCTATGTACAGATCATAAACCTTTGAAAGGGATTTTGGAAAATAAAGGTCTGGATAAAGTGTCCAGAAGGGTCGCTGAATGGATCGCCCGTATGCAATGCCATAGTTTTGTTGTCAAGGTGATTCCGGTTAAGGAGAATGTCCTAGCTGATAGTTTGTCGAGATTGAGAAGAAGTGATGATACTGATGTAGGAGTTGAGATTATGGAAATGGTGTTTGTTAATACCGATGGTATTGTATCCAAAGAAGAGTGGTTGGAGGAAGCTGGTAAAGATGACAGCTTAATGTTGGTTAAAGTGTACGTAGAATCTGGGGTATGGCCCAGGAAGGCTGATATTGAGCAGGGGGTGGTACCATTTTGGGAGGTCAGAAACAAATTAAGTTTGATGGACGGTGTCCTATTCAGATGGGAGCGTGCTGTTGTGCCCAGAATGCTATGAAATAGAGTGATTGACTTAGCCCATGCGGGACATATAGGCATCACCAAGACAAAGGGTATTTTGCGAAATGACTATTGGTGGCCTGGCTTTGATAGAGATATAGAGAGGAGGTTGCTGGTATGTGCAACAAAATAGGGAAGGAAGAAGTAGCAAAACAACAGCCCATGGTAGAAGTTGATGTACCGGGAGGGGTCTGGAGAGATTTGGCGATGGATATTCTAGGTCCAGTCGATCTAGGTTATGGAAGAGGAAAATATGTGGTTGTTGATTTATTCTCGCGCTGGTGCGAGTTTAGCTTTGTAAGGGAGGTTTCTGGTGAGGTTATGGTGAAGGAGTAGCAGGAAGTGTTTGTGAGGGAAGGTATTCTGGAGAGTATTCTGACAGACAATGGTCCCCAGTTTACTGGTGGGTGTTTTGGCAAATATGTTAAGGAATCTGGGATCAAGCACAAGAGGACAGCTCGGTATCAACCTGAAACGAATGGATGTGTGAAAAGGATGAACAGATGCATAATGGAGAGTATTCCAATGGCGACAGAAACAGGGTGTGACAGGAAGGTTGCGATTCAGGACAAATTATTTGGTTTGCGCATGGCACCGCACTCAACCACAGGGATGACCCCATTTGAATTGATAAGGGGTCATAAACCCAACAGCGCAGTTAGCCCTCCATGGTTGGGAAGGAGTAGAGAAAGTGATTATGTAATGGATGGTGGGAGGAGAGTTTTGAAGAGAAAGAAGGAGGAATGGGTGGCACATGAAAATATAAGGAGGGGCAAGAAGACATTGAGTATCGAGTGTGGAGACATGGTGAGGATAAAAAAAGGAGTAATAAAGAAGAAAGGAGAAGCATTATATTCCGTCCTGTGAGGGTTGTGGCTGTGTTGCGTGGTGTGATCCGTGTGGTAGGAGGACAAGTGTGGAACATGAATCGTGTCGCTGTTGTGAGGATAGGTTGATGGTATTGTGGCAGAATAAAGGAGGGAGATGTGTTATAGTGTTAGCTTTAATGTATTTGCTTGGATGTTCCAATTATGCTGGAGTGCTGTTATGTCATCAGGGGGCACAAGCGTTCTATACTTGTGTGATGTAGTTGTTTACTTGTCTTTGAGTTCTATGTTTGTCAGTTGTTCTCCTGCAGTTTGAGTTGATGCTGTGTTCACACTGCTGGAGGTCTTTCATGTGTATTTATCTCAATAAAACTGTTAAGATAACCTCTGTGTATCCGGGTGTAATTAACATAACAGTAGTACTGGTCCTTTATCAGTTTTTATACTTGCTGATGATACCTTGTTATATGTGCCGCAGTGTTGTGCTGCTGTTGGTGTCTGAGGTGCATGTACATATGTATTAATATGTGTGTGTGTGTGTGTGTGTGTGTGTGTATTTTACTTAAAACTGTTGATGTTTACCTATATTTTACTTACATTATTGTTGGAAGCTGCTATGACTCGAGACGCTGTCTTGAGGGTGTTTCCAAAACAGTCTTGATTTTTACATTTCAGTGACTATTGGTTGAATCATTGCAATAGGGTTGTAAGGACCACTCAAGGTAGTCCTTGTGGGTTCATTGATTCACAGGGCAGTAGGACCTAAGTTATTGGGGCCTCTGTCTACCTGTCACCCACAATCTTCCACTAGGGGCCAGTGGGAAGATAATGAGGACAATGCATTGCCAGGTACTCTTGGGGCTGCACAGGTATGGAGCCCCAGGAGCTAGTACTTTAATAAATGGTGTTTTCTGAAATCCTGTGTCATCTCCCAAACTCTTGCAAGAAGTCAACAGGATTTCGGCAGCAGTGCTCATCTTGGCCACTTCAGCTATCCATAGCCTCACCCACCATTCACTCTCTGCGTTACGCTCCAGGTTTCCCTTGTGAGCGCTTACCATCTGTTTCTACTGTATTTTTACTGAATCATCAGCAGGGCTTCTGCTACTCTTGCTTTTTCTGGCATCACCTGTAAAGAAAAATAAACACAATGAATAATATATCAAGGATTAATTAGACATGTGACTTTAAAGGAACAACGAGATTCTGGGACTCTTGCTTTGCCTCACTGCACCTGTAAATAAAAAAGCATACAGCGAGTAATACTACTGATTTCTATGAGACATTTGATGACAAAGGAACATATCTTCAGATTTCAACACGAAAGAAACCAATCTCCCATCGAAAAGGTACTATCCCATTATTGGGAAGAACTTTCCAAATTGGTGTGGGACCCTCCCTGTTGGGTGGGCTAGTCATTGTCTTGTGGAATAATTATTGCAAAAGACTTACAGAATATTTGGATTTGAATCACATATGAACACCTTGTCGTGCCCATCTTGAACATCTGGTGAAACTCTGAGACTTACTATTGCACTTCTCAAACATGTATTCTCAATGGACTGTAACTATGGAGATCCACTGCTAAGACTACTCTTTGACCACAGGGAGGGAACTCATACAAAGGGACATTTTCCCAGAAGAGTGAAACCTAAGGGCCATCAACCAAAAAAACCCTTTCCTCTTCTGGGACTCCACTGCTCGTTTTCTGAGCTACTGGGAGGAGGGGTGGAATCTGGGTTGGTAAACAAGGGATTCCACAGTGCTTCTGCAGAAGACTTAGGTAAGCATTATGAGTGTTTTGGGGAAATGTTATAACTAAAAAGTGATTATTCTAAATAGGGTGTTGAACAAGAAATCTTAAAACAATAGTCGGCCCCTTACACAGGTCTAGCACCTAATAAGATCAATCTCCAAACTATTACTTCAACACCTCTTCCCACGAGACAAACTAATCTACAACAGTAAATCCCAAAGTATGTGGCCAAATGAAGATCTAACTCCTAAAATTGATATGTCCTACTCTAGCAGCAATCTGTGGGGTGCATTTACAGGCCCTAACAGAAATCCCTGTCACCAGAAAAACTACATTAAACAGTGACACCATAAACATCTGGGCTTTGTTTTCCCTGGCCCAGATTATAAAAGATGCAGCCGGAGATCTATCCCCTTTCATCACTAAACATATTAACCTATCTTTTTCTACCAACTCAGTCCCTAGCAATCTGAAACAATCTTGGGTTCTCCCACTTCTAAAAAAACAAACACTAGACCCGGCCATGCCCACTAACTACAGACCCTTCACCACCGTCCCATTCCTGCTAAAAATCCTAGATAGAGTTGCTTACCTGCAAATTCAAGATTATCTAGAGACCAACCAACTACTGGGAATTCGTCAATGTGGCTTTAGACCCCAACATGGAACCGAAACAGCCCTTGTCGACCTCAAAAGCCAGATTGATGAACTTAAAGATAAAGGCAAGGCTGCCATCCTATTTCTGTTAGACCTCTCAGCAGCCTTCGACCTGGTTGACCATGAAATCCTCTGCAACCACCTATCATCAGCAGCTCACTTCTCCCCCTCTGCTGTCACGTGGATTCAATCCTTCCTCACTAACAGAACCATGAGGGTCTTCTCACCTGCAGCAGCAGCTGACCCTATCCCCATCACATGTGGTGTCCCACAAGGCTCCTGTGTTTCACCCACTTTGTATAACATATTTACAAAGCCTCTCTTTGACAAACTGGACCATCTGGGTGTCACCTACACTAATTATGCAGATGACACCCAGATACTCCTCACCCTATCAGGCAACTACACCGCCGACATTACCCGGATCAACGAAACCTTCACCATCATTCATGCATGGATGGCCACACACCGCCTCTGCCTGAACGATGAGAAAACCAAACTCCTCCTTGTCGGCTCTCCCAAGTAATAAGCAGAATCTGATTCTGCCATTTTGCTCCAAAAATGGGTTTTAATTTTCTTTTCTGCATTCCAATCTTGGGGTGGTAGGCTTTTTTTCTAAATCTGACTTTTCTTCCTCTATCCTTACTCCTTGCCACTGCCTTTCATCCAAAGGTAATTAAGTTAGCTGATGTTTTGGGTTGAGTGTTGCAGGTGGAGTGCTTAACCTTGGTGCTATCACCTGTTTTAAAACTGTTTTTCCTGTTTTCCATTAAAGATCCATGAGAACTGTGTTAAGATTTTGAACCAATTGTTCTGTAGGAATCATTGCATTCGTGTTGCCACTATCTTGGTGGCTGTTGTAAAATTGTTTGATTTTTCTTTTCCATCAAACCATAAATTAATAAATATCTTATTGATACACACCGGCCTGGTTCCTAGTCCATTGTGACATGGGGTGTTTGTGAAGGTTGGGTGCGACATGGGTTGGAGGCCTACTCAAATAAAATAACCTGTGGTTTATTAAAGATAGAAAGTGTTTTTATTGTGCGCCACATTCATTGTCAGGGGAAGGAGTCCCTGGCTGGAGTGTGCCGTGTTATAGAACCGTGACAAATTGGGGGCTCGTGCCGTGATTGAGGTTAGTGTTTTTACCCGTGACAGTCCAACCCAGCAGACTAACCTATTGAAGGTAGAGTTACTTTAAGTGGCTAGAAATCTGTGTTAAACTGTAAAGGCGCCATCCCAAAACGTTTACCCTAGGAATCAGGCCTATGTCTCAAAATAAAATAGTGTAACCCTAAACTAGGCAAGAGCAAGGTACAGATTTTGTCCTTGCATAGATAACCAAAGGAAAACAGTCTTCATAATGAGCACCGTGAAAATTAACATGGTCAGGCAGCACCTTCTGTCCAAATTATTTATTAGGGGGCATGGGCAGAACAAAAACATGAAACCTGGCTATCTAGTATGATCCAACGGGTGACCTCTATAAGCATGGATATGTGGCAGGACAGGGGCCTGCTATATCAAGCCCTGACTGAGGTTTATATGACTCAGAACATCAAAGATGAACAAATTAAGATGGTCCAACTCACTGCGTACATGTACCTCCACATGATAGTAATGGAGGAAAGGTACCATGAAAGTGTAACCTCTGTGCAAAATCAGTCTGAGCTTTTAAATCAAACACAGAGTGAGTTAAGGCAGGTAGAGGAGAAAATGCGAGAGAGACACAATTCTGAGTTAGAGTTGGGAAACCTCATCAAGCAGCTCAAAGAGGAGTTGGCAGTTCAGCAACAAACTAATTCAGACCAGGAGGCCCAATTATCTGTATTAACAGAGGAGTGCCAAGAAAGGGTTCACTCTCTAAAATCGAACCACAAGTGATATACAATAGAACATGCTTAGAGGATATAATCGCTTTGCAAAATCAGATTAAGCAATTAAAAGATGAGAATAATAAGTTAATCATTAAAGAATTTAATTCCCAAACAGAATTTGACCAGGAGCGCCAGAAGTTAGGTGCTCTAAAACAACAGAGAGATAACCTTAGTGAACAGAATTGGGCACTGTATCAGGAAAAAGAAGGGGGATGCAAAGCCCTAGAGAAAGCTTCCTTCCTCACCCATGAAAAGCCCCTAGAAACTTCTGAACCCCAAATCTCCTACCCCCGAAAAGCTGCAACCTAGGGAACAGAGGGTAAGTAGGAGAAACAAAGAGACAAAGAAGACCCATTTTGTGGAGGAAGTCTGCATCCTCCAGTTTGAAGGGGAAGAATCCTTGGAGTATTCTAGGAAGAAAGTCTTCTCTTTCAAGGATGGGGGGATTCTCCCCAAAGAAAAATGGGTCCCAAAAGATCATAACTCAGACTGGGTAGGTATGGGAACTGACCTAGAACCACCTATCCCTGAACCCCAGAAATGTCATCCTGAGACATCAGAGATGAAAGAGGGATCCTCCTCCCAAACCGGTTCAAGTGGCTGTCTCTGGGAGAAGGGGGACAGCACAGAATCAAGGAAAAAAAGGGGGATTACAAAAGGTCACAAATCTCAGGATGCCAAATTTTCTTCACAGGTTCCCAAACTCATACACAACAACCGGCCCAAGATCCCACAGTGTCGGAGTCCAAAATAATGAAATTAACCAACCAGCTTGCCCTAAACGCCCATTTCATGTGCCCCTTGGAGGAGAAACAAAATAGGTTTTATGCCTCCATGTACGGGCAAAGGCAGTGTGCAATTTCAGTGCTGGTGGACTCCGGATCCCAAACCACTCCTCTGTCCAAAAAGTAATTTGAGCAACTCAATTCAGGAATGGGAGAGTGTCACCGTCAGAAGGACATTCCCGTCGAGGGGAATGCGGATCTGGAGATCAAAATTGAGCTACGCAAGGTTAAACACCCGGTTATAGTCATAACTCCAGAGGGGACCCCTGGCTCTTAGGGAATTACCTCCTCTGGATGTTATCACCACTAACAGACTGTGTGAACAAGCTCCTCTGGACACAGGCTAACTGGGCAATAAACTTAAAACAGAGCACCAACTATGTCAGTCTAAATGGCACATGCCACATGGTTGAGCAGCGGTCTGACATAATTGAGTTCCATTTTCAGAACAATCCAGTCCCTGACATTACTGTAATTTTGGTAGGGCAACAAACTGGTGATGGGAACCTTTCTCCATTCCTGAAAATCAAACTTCCTTCCAGTTCCATGTGACATTCCACACTGGAAGGTAATACCCTGACATTTTGAACCGATCCACAATTTAAAAACTAAAGTCCCATGATATAACGTGATGAAGCCAGCTCAAAGCTTGGCCTATATTCAGAGAAAAGGTGAACAGCTATTCCTCCCCACTCAGGTAAATGAGGGGGGGCAGCTGTTCTCACCACAGTATGCCTGAATTATGGAAAAAGCTTCATCAGCGAAACGTTATTCAGGAAACTCCCAAAAGATCAAACCATTCCCACATTTAAATTGATTGATAAGTGGGAAATGGGCGTGAAAACTCCCAATTCCAAACATATCCTGCCTAGCAGGTGCATGGTAAACATTTCTATTGGTGATAAAAGCATAGAGCATAAGCGTTGGGTCATGCAAGATGTCCCCTCTCCATTCTACATACACAGTGACGTTCTCAATCGATTCGCAATTGATTTGGACCTCATTGATTATAAAACCTGGTCCCAACTGGGGGGCATCCACATGGGCTTTGACAATCCTGAAAAGGCATTTCGGTCAGCTGAATTGCTACCGTATGCGGTTGAAATTCAAATTGGAGAGGAGGTCACCATCCCAGGACAGACCCGCCAATTCCCAATTTCCCTAAAAATTAAGAGAGGACAGAAACTCCATAACCCAGACGCTTATGTACATTTAAATCACCATCTCCAAAAGCAGGTGTGGGGTTTATACCCAAACCATTGGTTCTCTTAGAACACAACACCAGTCCAATAGGGGTGGATAACAGTGACCCTAGGAGTATCACTCTGGGCATAGACACCTTTATTGGAATGGCGGTTGATGACCAACATTTCTCCATCGACTTAGGGAATGAAATCATAAGACCGATCCCCAATGACTGATGTGACTGTGACAAAGACATACGTCCGGAAAAGATCTTTACCCGGTAAGGGGGGAATTTCTTGGTGTATCTTCCTACCCTTATTGGGGGGAAGATGTGACCTGTGAAATCAGGTAGGATGAGGTGATATTCCAGGTCCACAATGACTGCCTCTCCTCCCTGAAACCTCCTGTCCAGGTCAACACCATAACCAAAGATCTCTCCACGCAGCGGGAGGACACCGCAGAGATTGCGAAACCCGAGGTTTACCCAGGCTTCAGAAAGATGGTTGAGGAATGGGTCAACCTCGCTGATGCCTGTGAGACCGAGGAGCAAATGCAAAAGCTGAAGCAGATGTTTGTAGATTTTCAAGAAATATTTGCTGTGGGCTCGTACGACTGTGGTCGCACTGAGATACATTCCAAATCCATTCCCACAGACCCTTGGATGACTCCCGTATTTGTGAAGCAATATTGCTTGCCTCTCGCGTCTATAGAGTCACTCATTGAAATCATAAAGAACCTAGAGTCCGGGGGGATAATTTATCCAGTCCACAGTACCTTTAAAAATCTGGTACTGGGATTCTAAAACCTAATGGCCAATGGAGACTATGTGCAGACCTTATGGAGCTGAAAAAATGGGTCCACATGTCCCGATGGCCTCTTCCCTACATTGACCAACGACTGAGCCAGATCCAGGGGTCAAAGGTGTACACTGCCATTGACCTGACCAATTGATACTCGACAGTACCCGTAAGTAGGGAAGACCAGTACAAGCTGGCCTTCACCTTCGGGTGGCAGCAGTACACATGGACCCAAACTCCCTTCAGATATATAAACTCTGGCAACTAATTTGACATCTTTCTGCATAAGGCCATTCCCGACTTGGTTGAAAGGGCTAACCTGGCCTATGTGGGTGATTTCCTAATTAAAAGCTCAACTGTGGAGGAACACATTGCAGAAATCTGCTACGTTCTGACCCAGTTGAAGGTTGCCAGAGCGAAACTTTCCTTTCAGAAGACACAGTGGTGTAGGACCCGTGTGAAATTTTTAGGGCATGAAATCACCCCTGAGAGTCTCTGACCCCTGGCGACAAAAGCAGAAGCACTACTAAAACTGAAAGACGCCACTACTCTGCGTGAACTAAGGAGCCTTCTTGGACTGACTAATTACAGTAGAAAGTTCATGGAGGACTACGCAGAGGTCACGAGACTCCTCGTCCATTAATCAAAGGCCGGGGTCAAGTGGGAGTGGGGTCCAGAACCAGCGGAGGCAGTGAAACAACTGAAAAGAAGCCTCTCACAAGCACCTTGTCTAGCTTACTCTGTCAAAAACAAGGAGTTCTTCTTGGAGACAGGGTTCTTAAATACGTGCTTAACAGTAGTATTAGTTTAGTTTAGTTTATTTATATTGCGTGCCTCAC
Organism: Ambystoma mexicanum; assembly: GCF_040938575.1. Classification (NCBI taxonomy): domain Eukaryota; kingdom Metazoa; phylum Chordata; class Amphibia; order Caudata; family Ambystomatidae; genus Ambystoma; species Ambystoma mexicanum. The sequence continues at coordinate 1,358,115,248 of NC_090922.1, read as the reverse complement.
CCAGGGGTTTCTGGGCGCAGTACAAGGTAATGCAGTTTCTTAGTTACACAGAATATTGGAAAAAATAAAGGTACACATAATCTCACATAAATACATATACATGTAAAAGGGTTATTCACATTTACAGGCTTATTATGGCACACAGAATTGAGTATAAATACAAATAGGTGGCACTTTTGTTCAGTTACAGGCAGATATATGTCTAACATATGTGCAACCATATTGACAGAGTTATTCGTTATTATAGCAAGCAAACTAGTATAGTGTATGTCACATTATAGTGTCAGTGCATGTACCGTTTACATATATACGTAAGAGGGGCGGATAAATTACTGAGGAGCATTGTTTGTGATGAGCCAATTTTTCATATTCTTTCTAAAGCATTGGAAGGATTGCTTGGTTCTAAAATTGGGAGGGAGTAAGTTCCAGAGTTGGGCGGCAAGGCCGGGAAGCTATTGCCTCCAACTTTTTTGAGTTTGTATCTGGGAATTTGTAGATGGCCTGAGTTTGCAGATCTTGTAATGCGAGTGTATTGTTTCAAGGAGAATTTATCGGAGAGGTACTGTGGGGCAATATTATTAAGGCATCTGTAGGTTAGGGATGCAGTTTTAAGTTGAATTCTTTCTTTGATAGAAAGCCCGTTGTGGTCTGTTGTTATGGCCGATATATGTTGTCTGCGAGGGATACTAAGAGATGTCCAGAGGGCGTTATTCTGCAAGATTTGCAGTATTTTAATGATGTAATTGTTGGCTCCAAGATATAATCCATTGCAATATAGGGCTCTAGCCAAGGTGATGCAACTTTTTGTTGAGAGGAAGGGTTTACATGCTCGAATGAGCTTGCAAGAATATGCATTTGCCGAGGCAGTGGCACTGACCTGTTTCTTCAGATTAAGGGAGGAGTGTAAGTAAAGATCCAGTGTTTTTACTTTGCTAGCAACTTTAATGGTGTTGCCATCGATGATAAAAGATTGGTATTGGTTGCCAAGTTTGGAGATGTTACTGGGCGTGGTGAGGAGGAGTTCAGTTTTTTCATCATTCAAACAGAGACCGTGTGTGGCCATCCATGCCTGAATGATGAGGTACATTTTGTTAATCAGGGGTAGGTCGTTGGCATAGTCACCTGTCAATGGGATGAGGATTTGGGTGTCATCCGCATAATTAGTGTAGGTGACACCCAAGTGATCCAAGTCATTAAACAATGGTTTGGTAAATGCGTTGTACATAGTTGGTGATACACATGATCCTTGTGGGACTCCACATGAGATGGGGATCGGTATTTCAGCCGCTGATGTCGAGAACACTCTCATTGACCTGTTACTTAGAAAGGATTTGATCCAATCTGTGGCTTCAGATGAGAAGTGTGACGTAGAGGAGAGATGGTTACAGAGGATTTCAAGGTCAACCAGGTCAAAGGCCGCAGATAAATCCAACAACAGCAAGAGGGCTGAGTTTCCTTTGTCTTTAAGGTCATCTATTTGTATCTTTAGGTCGATCAAGGCAGTTTCAGTGCCATATTGTGGCATGAAGCCTGATTGACGGAGGCCAAATAGCTTGTTGGATTATAAGAACTTTTGTATTTGGTTGTAGGCAGCTTTGTCTAAGATCTTCAACAGAAAAGGGACAGTAGTAATGGGTCTAAAGTTGGTGGGTATGTTGGGATCGAGAGAGGGTTTCTTTAGGAGCGGTAATACCCAAGAAATCTTCAGGTTGATAGGTACAGTGCATGTGTGAAAGAAAGCATTGATGAGAGTAGTGATGAAGGGAGCAAGGAGGTGTGCTGCATCGTTAATGACACTGGCTGGACAAGAATCTCCCTGGCAGTAGATGGTTTGAGGGATGCTATGATTTTAATTACCTCTTGGGTTGTTACTGAGGTGAATTGAAATCGTTCAGTTGAGATGGGAATGTTTTTGGAGACTGTCTTGCAGTGGCAAGGATAGATTTGATTTTTATTGGTCATTTTCTTTTGGAGCAGTGTGATTTTGTTGGCCAGAGCATCTTGGATTTTTGTGCACCAAGTTTGATCCTTGACACAGAGATCTGTGGTCGAAGTGGGCGATTCAAGTTCTCTAAGGATGGTAAAGAGTTCTCGGGTGCTAGAACTGGCTTCACCAATCCTTTCATTGTAGGAGTTACTTTTTGCTGTAAGTATTTCGTTTTTATAGGTTGTGGAAATCATTTACAGGGTTTATTTGTTGGTAGCAGAGGGTTTTTTTTTTCCATATGGTTTCATGTTTTCTTTTCTCTTTCCTGAGGTCTTTATGTTTTGGGGTGAACCAGCTGTTTAGGTGTGCACTTGGTTTGCTCTTGCACATTTTTAAAGGTGCAATGGAGTCTATGGCATTGTTGAGAGTTTTGTTATATAGTTCTCCTAGATCTTCAGGGTTGGAAGGTAATGATGCAGGCGCATGCTGAGGTTTGAGAAAAGGTCTAAGCATGTCGACCGTGATATTTTTCTTATTTCTGGTAAGAATGGGTGAAGCAATGACCTTTGTCATTGTCGGAGAACTGCAATTTTGGAGGGTAAATGACAATAAGCAATGATCTGTCCAAGACAGAGGTTCAATGGCTGTTATATTGGTTGGGCAATTGAGGTCTGCTAACCAATCCAGAGTTTGTCCTTTGTCATCAGTGTGTAGGAGAACTCTCTGGGTGAGGCCTAGTTCTATCAGAGAGTTGGCTATGAGTAGAGCGGAGTGGTCGGTTGGATCCTCAAATTCTAAGTTGACATCACTGAGTAAGAGGGTTTGGGAGGAGTGTTTAATATTGGTTGAGATGATGTTGTTAATATCATCCTCAAATGAGCCTAGGGGGCCTGGTGGTTAGTAGATAAGGTGTATGGTAAGGGTTTGTGACAAGGAAAGTGGTAATTTTACAGATAGTAGTTCACATGATGTGATGGTGACGTGCTGGATAGCTCTGATATTCAGCGACGTTTTAGCAATGATTGCAATACTTCCTCCTCTAGAAGATTCTCTATCAGATCTGAGGACAGTGTAGTTTTCTGGTGTAGCAATAAGGACAGAGGGGCCTGCACCTAAATGTAGCCAGGTCTCGGTTATTGTCAGGAAATGCAATTTCATATTGAGTATCAAATCGGCAATTTCGGCTGCATGGGCGACTACTGATCTAGCATTGATTAATGCTCCTGTAATGTTATTAATATGGTTGGGAGTGGGTGTTGTGGATACAGAGGGCTTATGTGACTGTTTAGTGGCAGATTTGTTATTTTTAGGTGATAGTTTGGAGAAGCTAGTCCTTGGATTGTTCGTAGTGGTCACGGTGGCGGGTACGTTGTAGGATTTACCTAATTTAGAGCTGAGTCTATAGTTTCTTTTTTGGGTAGTACAAGGGATATTTAAGGTCAATGTGTGGGGAGTAAAGTTAGTGTCTTTGGGGCTGGTGCCTATGATGGTTAACCTTTTTGTATTGTAGTTTAAATGGAGTAATGAGGTTGGTGCCAGGTGCAGTATCCTGTTGGTGATTTGCAATTTTAGAGGAGGTAGAAAGGGTGTGGGTTTGATATTGTAACATAACTGTAGAGGCGGTAGAAATGGTGTAGGTTTGACTATGTTGTCTGGATGATAAACGGTGTGCATTGTAGTATTGTCGCAAAATAGGTTTACTAGTGGTCTAGGCCTGAGTTGTGTTATAGATGTCGTGCGGGCCAGGGCACTCAAGAGGCAGGTTGCTAGGAGCAGTCTCGCCCAAGGTAAAGTATGGCGATTGGTAGCGGAGCTCATTTTATTAAGCAATATGTATGTGGCAGGATAAGGCAGTGTTCAATTGGGCAAAGATTGGAAGCGTTTAAAGGCAAATGATAGGCTAAATACGAGACACAATAACCTAGATTTATAGTGAGGCAGTATTCAATTGGGCAAAAATTGTGAGCATATAAAGGCAGATGATAGGCTAAATATGAGACACAATAACCTAGACTTATAGTGGGGCAGTATTCAATTGGGCAAAAATTGTCAGCATATAAAGGCAGATGATAGGCTAAATACGAGACACAATAACAGACCCTGTGGTTGGAGTGGGTAGCGAGAAGGCAATTTGAAACCTTATAGAGTCTGCAATGGGGGCCTTTTGTACCCTTGCACGGATGTCAGAGTGCAGTATAACTGTTTGAGCATTAAACTTAAGACAGTTCAGATAAAACATGTGTCTCACATAGAGAGCTGAGTGATTACGCTGCAAGGAATAACTTTAGGCACTATGAATGTTACCAGATGACTCATAAGGAGTTTTGATTAGCATAATTTTGAAAAAAAAGTAGGCAAATGCAACTTTGAACATAATTTGGCAGAATAGGTAGAATCAACTTTAACTAACTATTATACCAAAAGCATGACTAGGTCAATAAAGTAATCTCCTATGCAAGTAAGACTTTATCCTCTGTCGAGGAAAAATTCAACGATTGTGAGAAGGCACTCCTGGCAACGGCGTGGGCATTGAAAAATTACCATCCGTTCATCCAGGGGGAGCACATCATCGTCGACAGTCCTCACCAGCCTTTGTAATACCTCTAAAGTGACAGAATACGGGCAGGCAATGTGAGTAATTCCAGAATTACTTCCTGGATTCTGTCCATGAAAGGCTTTCCTGTGGAGGTCAGATATGGCCAAAACAAGAAGAGTCCCCTCGCGCAAGGTTTGGCTGACTTGCATGATTGTGCCCAAGAAAACTGTCTCGAGGATGAAAGTCTCAAAACACAAGACAACATGGAGGGGTACCCGAATTCCCTGCACAATGTCTATGAAGAAGACACGTGCAAGGGGATGCCCAGAGTTTATGTGGCCGGGTGTTACTAACATGTTGATAACAACAGGGAAAAGTAAATGTTGGCCGGCGTTGGGAATGCCTGGGTGAATGATGCCCTGGAGCCCTCCAATGGGTACAAGATCGGTCCCCGAAGTAGTCAGGTGGCAGAGTTGATGGCAGTTCACCAAGCCATCCTCACTGCCGTGCAACACCGACTCCATAAACTGGTCATAATCACTGATTCAGATTATGTCCGGAACAGGTTAGTGGAGCACCTGATTAATTGGAAAACTAGAGGCATGCTGTGTGCAAACAATAAATCACTCAAGCATGGCAAACTAATACAATCCATTGATGACCTGGTCACCTCTAATGGGATGATCATCTACTGGAAGAAGATCAAGGCTCATTCCAGAATAGAGGGACCAGACAAAACTGTAAATGACCTGGCTGACCAGTTGGCCAAAACCGGAGCCATGCAGGGGGATCTCCTTGAGATCGAGCCCCTGTTGGGGGAAATCCAGGTCGCTGCCATCACCAGGTCCCAAACACTTGCCCAAAATTAACTCTCAACTGCCCAGTGGAGTAAGGAGACCCCAGACGCTTATTTGATCATGGCATAAAAAGGGGATCAGATTATTGGGAAATGTTATTAACACATTGAAGACTCAGTGAATTTCCTCTGACCAAAACCGATTATATCGGGAAAGAGGATCTCCAGGTGTTGATGAAGTTTCCCAAAAAGATCTCTGGATGTGACCAGTGGGTGGTACCTACCTCATTCCGAAGCCTGATGCTAAGTCACGCCCATGATGCAGCAACAGCCGGTCATCGGTTGTTTCATACTCCTTTTGAGGGAGGTCACATACTGGCCACACATGGGGCAGGACCTTGACCAATATTTGAAGGCGTGTCTTGTGTGTGCACAGTTTCATCCAAGTTCACTCACACACCAAGCTCCCCTCCAGAAAAGGGGGATGACACTGCCTTGGTCAGATTTACAAGTATATTTCATCAGGCCCATGATTCGCTCCTCTAGGGGAAACAAGTACATGTTAACAGTAACATGCTTGCTTACCAAATGGGTGGAATGTCTCCCGGCCCCAAATTGCAAACAGCAGCTGTCCTGATTATCAACCACATCTCTTCGCGTTTTGGTCTTCCCCAAAGGATTCAGTCAGATCGAGGAAGTCACTTCACCAGCGAGGTGATGACAAAGATATGTGAGATACTTGGGGTAAAGAGAAAACCCCATATTGCATACCACCCAGCTTCTAGTGGGGGAGTTCAGAGGTAAAATAAAACAATTGTGAGGATTCTTAAGAAGTTTTCGGCGGACTCTGGGCCTCTTTGGGACATTCGACTTCCACTTATCCTGATGGCCATCAGGTCTACACCATCTTCAGCGACCAAAATGTCTCCATTTGAGCTAATGACTGGACGAAAAATTGTCCTACTGCAGCATCTGCTCTACAGAACACAAGAGTAGACACTGATTAACGCATCCACAACACATGAATACATTGAGAATCTGAAAAAAACACCTTCATCATGCTTTTGCGTATGCTCAGGGGAATCTGGAGAAATTGGCAGAGGGGATGAAAACCCACTAGGATTTAAAGACTACCAAAAAAGAATATCAAGTAGGAGACAGGGTCTACTTGTACAATTTTCAGAGGATTCAGACCAAGGAGCAGGAATTCCTCCTCTCCTGGCGAGGCCCCTTTGAAATTGTAGACACAATCTCACCTGTCACCTATAAGATCTGCATCTCCAAAGGAGAACTTTCAGAAGAAAAATGTGTACACATGAATTAGTTGAAACGCTGCCACCCCAGGCACGCTTTGCGGCGGATTGATGAGCCAAATGAATATCGAGCAGAGGAACCATCGGAAGACTGAAAAGAAAGAAGGAAAAAGCAGACGTAAGTGAGGGCTGCAGCAGCAGGGTACAGCGTTGGACAGTTGACACAGTGCAACGTAGACCCAAACACAGGCTTTGCATTAATGCAAGGCTCGAAAAACACACAATTTCATAAATATTAAAGAAGGACACCAATAAACACAATAGAGCAATGTTAGGAAAGATTTCCGTTATGTGCAATTTTGCCTCCATTTAAGGCCCCCCCAAAAGTTACAGCCTCGAAGAATTCTTTTGGTGATTGTACGAGTGTGCCTGGAATGAGCTGGTGGCAGCAGTTACTTTTTATCATGTTTTACTTCTTTTTATCAAGTTAAACCGTGATGACCGCGTTTGGCTCAAGACTGTGGTCTGGTCGGAAAATGGCAGAGCCACAGAGTCTTTTGTTCTGTCCGGTGGCCATTTTGTCCCTTGCCTTCACCCAGGTCGAGTAACCTGGGTTGTCCTTGTTTGGGCATGCATCCTACTGTGAAAACCAATCTCTTTTGCTGGGTTCTACCTGTCACATATGTGTGCCCAGGAAGAGGGCTGGAACTGTCTAGTTCCAATCCACACTGCTGGTTCGTGCCAGGATGTCTGCAGTGCGTGAATGACTAAGACCACCATGGACCTTGATTGGTCCATGCCTGCATGCCTGCAAAAGAGCAGATCTTCTATTTGAAGTACTCAATGTTGACACAAAGCTAATCTTGGATAAGTGAAGGGGCTCTGCTGCTATACCAGGTCAATCACCTGTGTTCTCACTGAACTACAGAAGGAGCCAAGTCTCCTGCATGAAGAAACTGACTCGTAATATCGCCAGAGATGCTTTGGAAGGTCTTGGCACCCTTTGCCCTCTGCTGTCCCGTTGGTCCCCTGTTTTCTTCTTTGATCAAGAAGACCTGCCAAGGTGCTTCACCCCTTTGGAGTAGTGGGAACAACTTACTCTCGGCGCCCCCTGTGACCCACCAAATGAGCCCCATCTGAAGTGTTTCTGGGCCATCCAGTAAACTGTCCAGCTCTACCTCAGGATATACCGCAGCTCCGCCGCTGTGTTGAGTACAGACCCGAGATTTTGGACATCACTTGCTTGTGGTCCCGTGCATTTTCTCCTGCCAAATTTTGCAGGCCTAGCTCCTCTGGGTCCCGAATTAGGAGAGTGCATAACGTGGCCTGCATCCCCGATTCCTGCGTCAGTACCTGGTGGTGATGGTCACTATTGTTCCCCTGCTGTTCTGTTCTCCTGTGCCCTGAAGCCAGCAGCACTGGAATTTTCTTCATACCTCCTCCTGAGTGCCGCGAAACTGCAAGACTCAAACCTACTAGCGACCTCCACTAAACTGGCGAAGTTTGGTCCGGACTGTGTTGAAAGTCATGACTACTTGCATAACTTACTGGTGGGCCCTGGCACAGGCAATCATTTTTACGCACGAGTATCCCTTAAAGATATTCAAACTTGGCTGGGTTAGCCTACACTCCCTAGCTATCATCACCACTTGAATACTGCTTTGCAGGGCCTACTCGAATAATGGGAACTTATTCTTAATCGCCTCAAGCCCCTTCTTGACTTGCTGCAGTCCTGCAAAGAAGACCCGCACTTTTGTTAATTTGCGTGATCGTGCACTTTTATGCATAAGTGTACTGTTGAGCACAAGGCTCCCTTCTTCTTAGAGTTTGGACTCGAAAGTTAGGGTACGAACTCTGAAGAATAACCTATTGCCATTTGTTTACTAAACTTCACCCCTTTCTTCGCAGGTTGTGCTTGTGGTTGTTGTTGTTGTTTTACTCACTGCCAAAGTTACTTGTGTCTATTTGGTCGGGCTGACAATAAATGTATAGATATTTTTCATATACACTTGTCTAAAAGTAATTTGTGGTTTATTGCTGTGTGTGCTCATTGTGGGCTTCCGATCACTCTCACCCCTCCTGAGCCTTAGTCTTGACCCCCTGCCAAGCTACCTAGATTGGTCTGTCTTGTCCAGAAGGTGCCCCTTTTTCACCAAACCAAGGGTGGCCCCTAAACCTCTACCCACCAGGTCAGAATTTACAAATCCATCTAAACAAGCGACAAGGCCAGGCAGAAACCACCGACATCTTGGAAATAGTTAACAGATGGTTAACAGATAGGGAAAGGTGGATGCACATGAGGTTTTCTTAAACCATTAAATCCACGTTTGAAGAGAAAAGAGAGTCCGGCCATGTTGACGAGGGATCTCAGACCAAAGATGTAATATGCACTCTATCTTCTGGGGACAACTCTTGAGATGAATCAGAGGAGTGTTCAGTAGCTCCAGAGTCCTCATCGCCACTGAATATCAAACAAGCGAGAGACAATAATACCTTTGCAGCTCTTAATTTTCTTCTTAATTCAATGGTTTCTGATTTTGAACTTTTATGGATAGAGGTCCAGGGGTAAGCAAGGATCCTCCTAAAATTTAAAAGGGAGGTGGCAAACTTGGACTCAAATTTGGTAGGGTGCAACAACATCATCAATTCCTCCTTGGCACCGTTGGCAAATGACATGAGGTTGGAATTGGTAAAACGGTATGGATATCTCTGCAATCCAACGTTCATTGGTGTCAAAAAAAGAGGAGGAAGGGAACATTTCACTCCTGGTCAAAGATCTCTTGACAAAAGTTAATCCAATCTTGAATGGGTCACAAGAGGAAACAAAAGTAGATCAAGAGGAGAGAAACTCCTCTAAACTCAATGATACTCCCCTGTCCTAATCAGTCTTAGAAGAATTTCTGCGTATGGCTAACGCAGTTGACGTGTCCCTAGAGACTATGGATCAAGCACCAAACCAGGAGGAAGATAGTACTCAAACAACCCAAGAGGGAAAAAACAGCCCAGTAAAGAGACAGGGCAGTGTTTATCCAAAAATAAAAAGAGACAAAGGAAAAGAGAGGCCAGAAGGAAGAGGAAAAGTAAAGGGGCGGTGTGCGTTCAGGAGCGAGGGAAGAAAACCAAAAACCAAGGAAGAGCAAAAATAACGAAAACTAAAACAATTTCATTCCTCAAATCACTTCCCAAAACAAAGGCAGTCCGTCCAATAGACGGGAGTTAAGTTGTTGATCCTGTTTTGGCTCCCAACAGAGCCGTTTCAATAGATAGTCATAAGGAAGAACCCCCCCTCTCGCAAAGATAAGAAACCCGACGAGTTGGTAATTACCACCCAGGAAGAAATCAGGGTGATTAATGTTAACGTGGGGCTTCAAACGGACTGGAAGGAAGCGGTGGAGGAGCCACCGGGACCCAAGCTCTGTCGGGACAGTAATAACAAGATAATCCCAGTGGCCCCCATCATCTTATTAAATAAACAACTTGCAGCATCGAAAATGATTGATGTAAATAGCAAAGCGCAGGTAGTGGCTATCCCTGATGGAAGGACAGCTCCCATTCCACAGTCAGGTCAACCAAAAATATATAGCACTGGCAAAAGTGTGATGGTTGAAGAAGTGAAAACTGGGCCAGGGAAACATTACTCCCTGAATATGGAACATAATGGAATGAGGAAAGCCCGAGAAGAGATTAAAAGAAGTGATGTTTCAGAGAGGCCTCAGAAGAGGATTCGCAGCAATTTATTCAGGGGGCAGCCATCGAGGGAGAAACTTCAATTTTTGCGATTCCAAAGCTCTGGCTTTCTCTGATCTCGAATAAAGAAGCAACTAAGTCACTATGCAGAAGTACTATTGTGCCTTTCCTTAAGAAAGTGCACAATAGTACTGAAGATATCGAATATGTCCGCTTTCCCGAAATCCAAAATGCATATCTGGTGGAAGTTGGTTTGACCTCAAGAGAATGTAAAGAGGCCATAAAAGGAGCAACAAAGGAGCTAGAGGCTATGGGAATACAAGTGTTAAATTCTTGCCCAACAGATTTGGAGAAGTCAAAATAGAGCATGTCCAAATGGACCTCAAGAGCAACAGTATGGTCTTGAGAACACAAGAAGGCCATCCCCTGGCCACAAGGGTCATGGCTAATGGTCTGAATAGAGACAATTTGCCTATATCATTACTTCCAGAAATGATGTCACAGGTTCTCCTCAAGCTGGGGGTAGGGACCCAGCACCTTTAGTCAAAGGGAGTTTAAAGTCATCTGTTGGAACACGCGGGGACCCAATACATTCACATCACCAAAAATGAGGGTGCTATTCAATTTGTGGAATATTGTAATGTTACAAGAAACTTGGTTAGTGAACCACACTGAAATTGAAGGTTTTAGAGTGATCTCCCAGGGTGCCACCCAAAAAGTGAAAGGAGGCCCATCGGGAGGGCAGCTTGTAGCAATCAGAAACTCCTTACTGAAAGAACCTGTCTCAATTTTAAAAAAGTAAAGGCGAGATCCAAATTTGTAAGGTCTCATTGAAATGTCAGGTCATTATGTCTGATATGATTTTTGTGAATGTTTATTGGAATCCCGCGCGATCAAGTCAAGATGCTTTTTTTAGGGAGCTGGCTGCTTCAATGGAGAAAATTAAACTCCTCTATGGGGGCGCGCAAATCATATTGGGGGGGTGATTTACATTCGCATAGTTTGCGCCCGACAAAGGAGGGGGAGGATTCACTAGGAAAGAAACTGTCAAGGTGAGGTAGATCTTGGGTTGAGTTCCTGAAAGGTTGGGGGCTAAAAATGGGGAACAGTTCTCTTCCGGGGGACATTCCAGCCAATTCGAAAAGATCACAAGGGAAAATCAGTTCAATTATTAACTATTTCTTTTTATCTTTCAATCTTTTTTCCCAGAATGTCTCAATGAGCATAGATAAAAGGAGGGGAGAGCGACCACTCTAGGCTGGCCCTGACTTTTTCAGAGACTGTCTTTGAAGAGCAATGTAGGCATGGACAGATGGTTGAAAGTAGGAAAGGGAGAATACGTCTCCAAAAAATAAAGGGGATGGGGAGAGTCTGAATAAGTGCCTCAGTGAAACTCCTGAATTCATACTAAGGCGAAACTGCACTCCAGCCAGTTTTACAAACTGTATCTGGTCCACCTGCCCGCCAAGTGTGGGAGGAGGTGGGAAAAGGCAAGTGCATTGTCAAGCTTTTGATGAAGCCACGATGATGATGAAAAAACGATTGAATCAAGAAATAAGGAGTTTAAAAAAGTTGAAATTGAGTTTGAATGAACAGAGAAAAAAATCTAATGCTCTTTGTCAGTCGTACAAACATTGGTCGGTGGGAAGGAAGGCCATGCGTCTCCAGCATGACCCTGAACTCATGCTAAAGTTGGTGGCACACAGGGATTCTGGTCACTTTTGGAAGGTGATAAACTCATTGGGGGGTTGTTCAAAAAGCTCACTTTGTAACTTGGTCACTGAAAAGGTTTGGGTGGATAATCTCGCTCTTGTGTTTGGCACATACAAAAGTCCCACTTTTGTAGTTTCGGAGAGTGTGAAATGGAAACTTACTCTAGACACACAGAGCTTGGAGGTAATGATCGTGGAAGAAGAGCTCGTCCTCCAAAGCAGCTGGTCCAAATGGGCTCAGTAATCTAGTTTTAAAAGAGAATCCAACTAAATGGGCCAAATTGTTAGTCTGGTTATATGGGGAAATTTCGCTAAAGAAAGCACTTCCTCCTACCTGAAAGTCGGCCATAATAATTTCACTCTTCAAAGGGGGCGATCGCATGTTACCAATCAACTATCGTCCAATCGCCCTTTTAGATATAGAGGGAAAGCTTTTTATGAAGATCCTCTTGGGTGAGGTGGATTAATGGGTAAAAGAACATAAATTCCTCTCCAAATACCAGACCCGCTTTTGTAACGGCCTCTCAACAGCTTTAAACGGGGTCGCTCTCAATTCATGTCAGAGAAGTCGGGTAAGCCTGGAGGAAATCTGTTGTACGGGGCCTGGGTGGACTTCTCTAGAGCTTTTGATCAGGTGGACAGGTGCAGACTGTGGGCAAAGCTAAGAGCGTGGGGCATCCATGAGGGATTGCTCGCCATGTTGATCGACTACTTCTGTTCCCAGCGTGTCCGCTCCCGAAACAAAAAACAAGAAAGTAAGTGGGGTTGGTAGGGAGGAGCAATGGAGGGATAAATCAAAAACATACCTGGGTCCCCGGCAGGCAATGTTGGAAGCTTTCAGCCGTGTGGAGGCTCGGAGCAGAGATGGCCCCGCTTCGAGTCTCCACGCGGTTGGAGGCTGCAATTGTCTCACGCCGGGGACAAAGCAGGCATTAGGCAAGTGGGGTGGGTGGAGTGGGTGGGATGGGGAGGTTTGGGAGGAGGGAGGAATACAACAAAAAAAATCCTACCTGAGTCCCCGGTGGGGGTGAAGGCAGGTTCTCAGCCGTGGGGAGGCACGGAGCGGGGATGGCCCCACTTTGACCCTCCTCATTGGCTATGTGGCTGCCACGCCCCCCCACCGGGGAATAGGCGGCTGGAATCGAGGGATTCTCGGCCGGGTAAAGCCCCGGTGAAGGCCAATCAGAATGCTTCTTTTATTCTGATTGCACCCTCGCCAGGTACTAAAACCTTTATCATTTTAGCATTGACACCAGGATGCACGAAGGCAGGCATCCCTTATGTTGGAGCTCACAGCCCTTTTGAAACTAACTGCCCACCTTGCTGGCTGCACACTTTGGGCGAAGGAAAGAAGAGCAGCATCTCGACAGGCTTCCGACGGGTAGTACTCAAGCAAAGGCTGTTGGCTGGTCATTGCCAGAGCAACAATTTAAATAAAACATTCTAAATTAACAGCCAAACACATAATGCGCAAATACACATAGCACACATTTACCTCATTCTGCTAAACGCTGTCACCCCCATCATGTCAAATGACCCATATTGGTTGAGATGCATTGTCAGAGTTGCACAAGATAAAAGGTAAAACGCATCAGTCATCTTGGCTATTTTGACTTTGGCTGAGCTAGCAGATTGTCGATGCATCACTTGCCCTGTGATAACAAATCTCATTATGAAGCTGCAAGGGCACACACCAATATCTCTCACAGCACTAGAGCCTTGCCCCCGTACTCCAATTCCCGAGGAGAAGCCATCATTTTGCTGAATTGGTCACCCATAGCCTGACATCATCACCACAAAAAGTTGACTTTCTAGGCCTCCTTCACTGAACGTCAGTGTTAGAGGGTACCTATGCAGGGATCATATCTGTGGGCGTGATAATGCTTTGGTGGATTCTGGACTACACTACCCAGACTCTCCAGAAATCTTGTGGGAGTTAGGTAGCCATCTTGGAATCAGAGCTCTTAAATGCCATGCCTTTTTTTAGCCTTAACTGGCATATATCCTTGACTGTGCTTCCGAAATCTTTTGCCAGCACTCTACACAATCTGCAAGGAAAGGAGAAGAGGATGTGAGTTACCTATCTACAGTTCAGCCTGTAGCAAGTCCACATGGTCTCAGCCATTAAATACTATAGCACAAACCATCAGCCATTAAATACTATATATATATATATATATATACACCATGAAACATTGGACTAGGCACTAGCTGTTGTGCAACCAAGACATTGGGGCTCATTACGAGTACAGCGGTAACTGTGCCGGTACTACCGGCAGGTTGCCGCCAGACCCGTAATGATTTACCAGCACCTGACTTGCCGGTAAGACTGAGGATTACACCCCTAGTGGTCCAAATGTCAGGTGCCGGTAAATTGTAAATCTGCTTTGGGGAACACAGAAGCACTAGCACCATTAATAATGGTGCTGGTGCTTCCATGACGGTCTGCCTACCTTGGCCGCTGTGCTCGGCAGGGTCCAACCTGTCAGGCACAGTTGCTCCGTCAGGCAGACCTGTAATATGCCAGCCCAGAACAGCATGCCGGTAAGCTTACCAGCACCATTGTTTCGGGACTGGCATAGTCGTAATGAGACCCAATACAGTGCCAAAATGCTACTCATAGCACAATCTGAACTTCAAAGGCACCACTGTGCACCATAGAACATTGCATTCAAGCGCAACTCAGAGAGAGGCACATGTAAATTAAGAACAATGGCTGCATTATAAGTTTGCCATTGCGCCCTAAAATGGTGGTAATGCAGTGGTAACCAAGCTAAACGCTGTTGGTAATTTGGCCGCCTTACCTACAAAACCCGTTGAGTTTGGTGGAATTACCACCAGCGGAATTACCGCCAGTGGTAATCCCGACAAAATCTCCATCGTGACCTATGGACTCCATGAATAGGGACTAGCACCATCATACCACTACTTGTAATCTGCCAGGCAAGTGGCGGTAACAGTAAATCCGTTTGGTGGTATCTCAGTGGATGAACAGTTTCTCTAACTTCCTTAACTCTGCAAGTATCACCTTGCTGTTAGATACCTAGACTCCAGAGCTACAGATGAAGACCTCTTAAATTTGAAAAAAAGATGCTTTAGAACAGAGGTACACGGCCATTTCCTCCGGTAGTAGTTAAGAATCAACATGGTCCTGGCAGGTCTGATAATCAGGAATGAACCAGCACTCTTCCTGGAGGATAAATTATACATGACGGACTTCAGTAAAATTGTAACCAAATGTAGCAGGGATTTTATGGCACTTACTATAACAAAAGCACACAGAATCCATATTAAAATACTCATTGACCTAAAAACTGAAGAAACCAAAATCATTACTGAGAGTACCATAGCGAATGGTAGAGGAAAGCTTAAGGAAATAGACAAAACATTAGAGGCTTTTATAGCCTCCACTTTGGAGAAAAAGCACAAGAAGCTTGCTAAAGATATTAAAGACCTGTCTCTCTTGGTCTTGGACCAGTCCCTTCTGGTCATTCCACAAAGCCCTAGGCACAGACAGACTCAACTCTTTAAAGTCTGACTAAGCCCCTTCTGGGCACACTACTAGTGCCAGGCTCCAAAAGACTTAATTTTTGAAGCCTCATTGGCCCACACTGCTTGGAATAAAGAAAGCAGAGACTAGATGTAGTACTTTACAAAATAAGAACTATGAAATTGAAGTAATATTGTGTTCCGTAGCTTCTTTGAAATTGTGTATAAACACACCAAACAGATATGTTATTTGCCTGTCTTCTATATCTATAACTGACTGCATTCTGCACTGTTCAGTATTTTGCACATTGTCACTATTTTTATTGGTTGTTATGTTCTAAAAAATCATGTTGTTTTTTTTAAACATTTTTTGAGAAAAAAACGAATATAAAGCTACAAGAATAGCCAGAATAATAAAAAGGCTTATGTAGACTAATTTCAGAAGGTGGTTGTTTCTTCGCCCACCCATAAGTATTAGCTACCGCTGTTCGGGGTTTCAGGAAGGTGTAAATCATGACTGCAAGACGTTATTGCGGACTTTAATTTGTGAGGACAGGATCACCCCTTGCGTATACGTTAGAAACCTTTAGCCAAACCTCAATGGATTTGGCAGGTAGTCTCCCTTTTCTCACCTTCCCCCAGAAGATCACTGTCTCCAGAACTCTGGTTCTTTCTAGGCTGGACTACTGCAATAGCCTCTTTCTCAATCTGCCTAACTCTAGTCTTCTCCCTCTTCAACTGATCCAGAACAGGACTGCAAGACCTATCCCCAAGCCAGGGACTGCATCTCTCTTCACTGCCTACCTGTGGCTGCAAAGATCAAGTTCAAGACCCACTGCGGCTGTGGCCCTTACTATATTCAAATATCTCTTCCTAAATACCTTCCTTCTAGAGACCCCACTCATCTACCTCTAATTCTCTGCAGGTCAGTCACTTCCCCAAGCAGAGAATGGGGGGTAGATCTCTGTCCTCTGAAGATGCCTCCCTCTGGAACGGCCTCCCTGCCTCTATCTGCCTTGAGCCGGATCTCCTTAATTTCCAGAAGCTCCTCAAGACCTTCCTTTACTCCTCCTCTTTCTCACTCCCTCTCCCCTGCTATCTTACCCTTGCTCCTTCATACATCTGCTAACTGGCTGCTTGCTGTCCTCTGAGTCTTACATGGTACCAGGACCCCCCCGAACACCCCCCCTTGCTCCCTGTAACCTCAGCCTTCCTTGCACTTACTCAGAATTCTGCTGCTCTGGTTGCACTTGCCCCTGTTTCCTCTCCTGTGCACTTTTTGTTGCGCACTTGCACAATCTAAATGACACTAGGCCTAGTAAGATCACGTGTCTTGTCTTCCCCTTGTTTCCCCCCCTTGCTTGGTTGCACCTTGAAACACCTGTGTATAGGCGCATAACAAATAACAAATCAATCAATCAATCATATATAACTGCTGGGGTAATTCCTAGATGACCCAACATCCTGATACACTAGCATACAGATGATACACAATGGTAACTAAAGGTCAAGGGCCTACAAGATATTGCTAACTTTTGCTGTTGCCCTTCAACCATTCAAATGTGGATGAAGTGGCTACATAAAGCCTAAAACCACCAAGGCTGAATTTGTACTCCTGATTCACCTCTTGAAACAGGAACCCACTAAAAGGTGGCTGGACAAAATGTGCATAGATGGGTTCACCCCACAGCTCACACACTCAGCAACATCACTAGGCTTCCTTGTGGATAGCAATGTATCTTTACAAAATCACATTGTGAAAATGGCGCACATGGCTTTGTATCAGATCTCTCTACAAGATCAAGCCCTTCCTTCCACTTCGGGACTTTCAAATGGTGGTGCAGGCCCTAGTCATCTTACATATCGACTGGAGTAACGCCCTCCTTGCTGTGCTTCAGACTGCTCACCTGGCTCCCCTCAAAATAGCTCACTACCCCACAGCTCGCATAATCACAGGCTGCAGGATATTTCACCACATCACCACCACCTTGTGTGAATTACGCTGGCACACAACCACAGCTAGGATCTAGTTCAAAACTGTGTGCCTCACCTGCAAGGCAACCGCCACGGTACTCCGGCCTACCTGACGGCCAAACAATAAACACTGGGTTGCACGTGGTCATCTCATAAGACCGGAAACTGAACTGGCTCACAGGAAGAACACTAGGATAAAGTCCTACTCATGCTGCACTCCGGTCTTCTGGAACTCCACACTGGTGGCAATTTGGACTGATCCAAGTATCCTTCAGTTTCGGAAATAACTGGCTCTTTCAACAACACCCAACTAGATTCTGACTATCTTGTTCACACATCCATTACTTTATGTCTTGTTAAATTCTCACTCACTAACACTGTATTGCTCTATGACATATACAGCGGTGTGTTGCTCCCGAGCTTTGTGTGCTAGAAAGTTATATAATAATGATAAAATGAATAGTAATAATGCTTCCCAGTAATTGACCTCTTATTGTATATCTAATTAATTGACTGAATTAGAAAAAGTGTGAAAGTAAGACAAAGAAGTGAATTGGAGAGGAGTCTATAACCTGACACTCATGGCTCCCCACTTCCCCAGGCCAGGGTTCTAACCTCTAGCACACCACTTCTCTGGCTACAAGGTTCTCCTGAGCACTTACCAGCCTACAAATGGTGCACCTGTGTATGGTAAGAACTTGGCATGCATGCACAGGCGTGATGAGGGTCCTGTGGACTGACAAGGAGCCATGTAGTGGTCAGACAGTAAACAGCTCCTCAAGCAAAGATATTGTATGTATTTTAGGGAAATTGTAGAGCCAAAATAGCTATGATATGTGTTGAAGAAATGGATAGTTTTGACAAGACATAAGAGTGATAATTTCAAATATCAAACTCAACTATAGTGTCTATAATTAGACATCCCTTTTGGGTATGTCACTTAATTCCACTTTAATGCAGAAAGCATCCCACATTCTGAAACTACACAAATAATCTAGGCTTTTGAAAATAATATTTGTGGACTGTTAATTCCAATTGTGATATTGAAAAGAAAATATTATTGTGGTATTTAGTGAGCGCGGACATAGCTTCGGGAAGGAACAGAGCACTTTACAAAGTATGGGGACGGAGTACACACATAGTTAAAGGGATGGTCTAGTAAAAAATTGTATTTAAAAAATAGATAGGTCACATAAAAAAAAATACTAGCATTCTCCGTTTTTAAACTTCCTATGTAAAATTTTGAGCTATTCAAGCTCGAAATTCGCAAAAGCAAGCACAGGGGCGCAGCCATTTTGTGAGATGGAGGCCCTCCTCTGCTGGCTTTTGCTTTTGCGGCACTAATGTAGGAAAAGCCAGCCAGCTGTAGTAAACAAAGGCTACCGCTGGGTGGCTTTCCCTTCATTAGTGCTGTAGGCGGAGGACGGGGACCGGAGACCAGAGCAGGAAAGCTGCAGCTGAATCTCGGTAAGTGCTATTTATTTTTTTTACAAAAAATAAGCACTAGCTGCGGTTTTTTTTCTAAGTTTTCCGGGCTGGAGGAGCCCGGAAAACTTATAAATAAAACTGCAGCTTTAAAAACGTTGTATTTATGTTTGCGGTCGCTTTTGAAGCGACCGCAAACATAAATACAACGTTATTGTGTTGGAAAACACTGCGGTTTTTCTTTCCAAGTTTCTCAGGCTCCTCCGGCAAGTTTCTATTTGCAGGTAGAAACACTACGCGGCATGTAAACATAACCGCGTGTGTTTCTGCCTGCTGTGGCTTTCACTTTGGGTCTCCGGTGCTCCACTTGGAGCACCGGAGACCCAAAGTGATAGCTACAGCAGGCAGAAACACACGCGGTTGTGTTGGAAAACGCTGCGGTTTTTCTCTCCAAGTTTCTCAGGCTCCTCCGAGGAGCCTGAGAAACTTGGAAAGAAAAACCGCTGCTTTTTCCAACACAATTACGTTGTATTTATGTTTGTGGTTTATTGTAAAATAAATAAATAGCACTTACCGAGATTCAGCTGCAGCTTTCCTGCTCTGGTCTCCGGTCCCCGTCCTCCGCCTACAGCACTAATGAAGGGAAAGCCACCCAGCGGTAGCCTTTGTTTACTACAGCTGGCTGGCTTTTCCTTCATTAGTGCCGCAAAAGCAAAAGCCAGCACAGGAAGGCCTCCATTTCCCAAAATGGCTGCGCCCCTGTGCTTGCTTTTGCGAATTTTGAGCTTGAATAGCTCAAAAGTTTACATAGGAAGTTTTAAAACGGAGAATGCTAGTATTTTTTTTTTTTTATGTGGCCTATCTATTTTTTAAATAAAATGATTTACTAGACCATCCCTTTAAGCAGATTGCAATGGATCAATACAAGGGAGCAGGGAGAAGACAATGGGGTAGGTCGAGTCTGGCCAATTTGGCAGCAATATCTACAAGCAAAGAGGTGAAGCAATGGGGTATACAATTGAGCAGTCTCAGGTTAGGTGGAAAGTGGAGGGGTGTGAACCTAGGTATTAAGGAGGAGCCATTCTTTGAAGAGGATGGTGTTTACCTCTTTCTTTAATAGTAGCAGTGATGTGAGTAGTCTGAGGTTGGTGGGGAGAAGGTTCTAGTGTATGGGGTATAGACAAAGAAGGCCTGCCTTCTGGTTATTTCCTTTCAGTACCATCAGAATTCAAGTATGCATATGTAGTGGATCATAGGCCTCCAGAGATACTTAGCTTCTCACTGAGGCATCTTTGGAACTTGAGCTGTCAGCCTTATAGATGAAAGAGCAGGATTTGAAGGTGATAGCTGGTCAAATTTGAGGAGTACTTTGATGAGTCATGCTCCCACATGAAGTACACATCTCAGGGGTGCCAGGAACATCTGCGAAAGGCCTTCTAGGTGGGCATTGCCACAATTCAAGTGTTGAGGACCAAGGCTTGGTTGGACAGCAGATCTGAATGTGTTTGCTGGAAAGAAGGGCTTGATTATCTGCAGGAGGGAATGTTGGTACTAGTCTGTTTGAGTCATCCTTGCTATGTGCTCCTTTTAGGAGAGGTGTGTACGCTTGATGGCTAAAGTAGTAGTTTTAGTTCTCAGTAGATCAACAGGCAAATGTTTTTTTATACTGCTTATTGCAAGAAATTGGACAGCATCCCCTCCTAACCCCAAAACCCAACCAACCAACTCCACCCACACCTCTACTCCCCTTATACTCCTAGAGACTCTCAACCCCTTATCTTTGAAGAGCCCATCTTCTATTTTCCATGATTCAAAGGTATCATTTACTAGTCAGCTTCCAGGTTATGATGATAATTCTGACGTCTTCCAGGTTCATCCTCCTCAGTTGAGGGACAGTCCTCCACCCCCCTTTCAGTTAGAACTGGCATAGTCCTCAAAATGGTGGGCTTGCGGGTTTGGCACAGTACCCCCAGGTAAATTAAAATGTGCTATGCTCTGCAGTTCATAGGACATGCATGCCCAGTCTGTCATATCACCTACAACCAAAACCTTCAGCCAACAATCCAGGGAAAACCCTCAAAAGAGTGTGCTACGATTTAAAGTGAAATAATAAATGCCAGGGCTAGTAACATATGGGCTTTGCAACAGCATCAAAGGGGGAAGTTTCCTATAAGGAAAAAAAAACAGTGTACCATCTCTGCTAGTTTCATCACTGGGAGTTGTCTGTCCTTCTTAAAGGGTGATAAACTTTCAGCCTTTATTTTCTACTTCTACATTCTAATGAAATGTAATCTTTATTAATAAGCACTATCAATATGCTATCTCAAATGATTTTTTCTTTTCATTCAATTCATTCTCCAACACTTTAAAACTCTTCTGTTTGTCTCTGATCTCCTTAACATTTGATGCTAATCCCTCCAAATTCTCAAACTTCTTAGAGACCAATGTGTGCCACTCTTTCAGAAACTCTATATGGATACTCACAGACTACATTTCTATTGCTGGCCAAAACACATTAAACTGTCTGTTTTCTGTCTGTGCACATCTATTTCAGGTACCAAAACTAATTATATACACCTGTTCTTACCATGAATCAACTGCCTGCCAATTTAAGTCAAACCAGAGACTTCTCTCTCCTGCAGATTAAATGTGCCAATAGCAATGCTTCAGCTAACTCTACTTATTGAGACACTGCAACTGGGGTGGCTGTATGGGCCATAAATGCAAGGTTGAGTCAATTCCAAATCACATATCAGTGATTATATGTGGGGCAGATGTGAAGTATCGGCCAACTGCTAAGCAGTCTTACTTCCAACACTTCCTATGTATTATCCAATCACAATTACATCTTACCCATGGACTGTTCATTATCTTGCAGGTGGCTACCCAGATGCCTTTGCTATGAAGGTGCGGTCTTTCAGCTCACAGATGCATTCACTTTACAGCCAGAAGTCTCTCGAGGGCCACAGGTACTCTGGTACTCCTGTGTCGTTTCCCAGATTTCTTGGCCCCTTGTTGTGATTAACTTTTCCTCAAAGACTGAATAGTTCCGAATTCAATTAATCTTGCACTTCTTCACACACCATATCCCATTGCAGTTCTCTTCCTGTAGTCATACCACCCTTTATCAACTGTTGCAAGCCCTCTCTGGTCAGCTTGCAGAGTGTCTAGGTGTCAGGGTCACCCGATGCGGCAGCAGACCTTAGACACAGTGGCATCCTAGCAGCTACAGGGTCCAATGCCTTCCTGAAGTAAGCAATAGGCCCATGATGCAAACCCATCCTTCTGATGACAATACAAAGTAAAACTATTTTTATAATCTCTAAGTCCCAAAGTAGGAGCTTCAGGAGAACGTTACTTTCACTTTGTGAAGACTTCTCCACCTCTGGAGTCCATTGTAAGGACTCTGCAGTGTTGTCTATCTCAGCATAACGCAAAATTCATTATCAGCAGTAACTGACTGTTCCCAAAAATGATCTTATCTGTGTGACAGAGGTTTTGGAATCTTGTTAACAGATTCTTCCAGGGAGGTTGATATCAACCGTTAATCTTTCATAATGCCATGTACTACATAGTGACCTCTCTGTGTGCACGATTGTAGCTTCTGTTTAGATGCTTTATGACTTTCTCAGCCAGGGCAGTCTTCAGTACCTGTGTATCTTGTTTACAAGCTTCATAAGAAGGCCAAGCTATCAATAGGTCATCTACATTCTGAATCAGTACAGCCTTTCCAGGTTACCTTATATTATCTACGTCCCATGTTTGCTGTTGTGAAAAGAGGGTCGGGAACTCTGTATACCCCTGGGTAATCTTGTCAAGGCGTACTGGACTCCTTTATGCACAACCGTGAGCAAGTATTGCCTATCCCTATGTATGGTGACAGAGAAGAACGCTGAACAAAGGTCTACGACCTTAAAATGAGTGGCATCAGTGGAAATGCCGGAAAGGATAGTGGTAGGGTTTGGTACAACTGGGAAAGAAGGGGCCATCATTGCATTTATGGCGCTTAAATCCTGAACCAAATGGTAAGTAGACTTTCCAAGCTTTTCACAGCAATATCACAGTGTTGCAGAAACTACTGGTATGGACAATAATCCCCTGATTCAGAAGGGATTCAATCACAGGAGTAATAACTAATTCAACTGCAGGCTTCAAAGAGTACTGAGGGATATGGGGCAGTCTCTTGAATGGGTCTACTTTAATCCTAACAGGTTCAGCTGTGTGAATGTACCCAACCTCATTATCATGTGTGAATCATAAAGAGCTAGGATTAGTGACCATTACTACCTTTAAGTCATCCGAGCATCCCTCCCCTTTTGCTAGCTCTTCCCCCCATTCTACCTGGAGGGTAAGAAGGACTGAGTTAATGTTAGCCAAGGGCACATTCATGGACACCTCATCTGAGGTACAGCATATAATGCACCTGCGGTTGCATAAAAATATCTCTTCATATTAAATTTACTGGTTCAGCAGGGGTTAAAAGAAATGCACGCACTACTGGGCCGCAGAGTGATTGTGAGGGGTTCTGTGACTTGGTGTATGATTGGAGTGTTGGACATATCTACAGCTTTCACAGTCCCTCGGAACATAGGCACATCAGAAAAAGGTATCCATTCCAAGGGCTGATCTATTAGCCCCCGTATCCATGAAATATGATACAGGCATCCACATGCCACTGGACACATGGCCATTGTGGTCTACTAGATTAGAGGGCTCTCCAGAATCCCTGCCTCTTCTGGTAGACAATTAGAGTAGTGTTCAATTGTCCAGGGAGAAAGGTAGTGTCATTTGGATTGGTAAAAGGATGGGGGTCCTGTTGGTCTGTGTGGATTGGCAGAGCCCCTTTGTCTCTGCTGGTCTACCAGACCACATTGTCTTGTCTGATCTGGGGTGCCTCTCTATTTCTGTTGACTTGGCTGCCCAGGGCAATCACCCATCTGCCTCCCTTGTATGATATGGTACATATTACTTCCTGGATTCTGTCCATGAAAGGCTTTCCTGTGGAGGTCAGATATGGCCAAAACAAGAAGAGTCCCCTCGCGCAAGGTTTGGCTGACTTGCATGATTGTGCCCAAGAAAACTGTCTCGAGGATGAAAGTCTCAAAACACAAGACAACATGGAGGGGTACCCGAATTCCCTGCACAAGGTCTATGAAGAAGACACGTGCAAGGGGATGCCCAGAGTTTATGTGGACGGGTGTTACTAACATGTTGATAACAACAGGGAAAAGGAACTGTTGGCCGGCGTTGGGAATGCCTGGAGGAATGATGCCCCGGAGCCCTCTAATGGGTACAAGATCGGTCCCCGAAGTAGTCAGGTGGCAGAGTTGATGGCAGTTCACCAAGCCATCCTCACTGCCGTGCAACACCGACTCCACAAACTGGTCATAATCACTGATTCAGATTATGTCCGGAACAGGTTAGTGGAGCACCTGATTAATTGGAAAACTAGAGGCATGCTGTGTGCAAACAATAAATCACTCAAGCATGGCAAACTAATACAATCCTTTGATGACCTGGTCACCTCTAATGGGATGATCATCTACTGGAAGAAGATCAAGGCTCATTCCAGAATAGAGGGACCAGACAAAACTGTAAATGACCTGGCTGACCAGTTGGCCAAAACCGGAGCCATGCAGGGGGATCTCCTTGAGATCGAGCCCCTGTTGGGGGAAATCCAGGTCGCTGCCATCACCAGGTCCCAAACACTTGCCCAAAATTAACTCTCAACTGCCCAATGGAGTAAGGAGACCCCAGACGCTTATTTGATCATGGCATAAAAAGGGGATCCGATTATTGGGAAATGTTATTAACACATTGAAGACTCAGTGAATTTCCTCTGACCAAAACCGATTATATCGGGAAAGAGGATCTCCAGGTGTTGATGAAGTTTCCCAAAAAGATCTCTGGATGCGACCAGTGGGTGGTACCTACCTCATTCCTAAGCCTGATGCTAAGTCACGCCCATGATGCAGCAACAGCCGGTCATCGGTTTTTTCATACTACTTTTGAGGGAGGTCACATACTGGCCACACATGGGGCAGGACCTTGACCAATATTTGAAGGCGTGTCTTGTGTGTGCACAGTTTCATCCAAGTTCACTCACACACCAAGCTCCCCTCCAGAAAAGGGGGATGACACTGCCCTGGTCAGATTTGCAAGTATATTTCATCAGGCCCATGATTCGCTCCTCTAGGGGAAACAAGTACATGTTAACAGTAACATGCTTGTTTACCAAATGGGTGGAATGTCTCCCGGCCCCAAATTGCAAACTGCAGCTGTCCTGATTATCAACCACATCTCTTCGCGTTTCAGTCTTCCCCAAAGGATTCAGTCAGACCGAGGAAGTCACTTCACCAGCGAGGTGATGACAAAGATGTGTGAGATACTTGGGGTAAAGAGAAAACCCCATATTGCATACCACCCAGCTTCTAGTGGGGGAGTTCAGAGGTAAAATAAAACAATTGTGAGCATTCTTAAGAAGTTTTCGGCGGACTCTGGGCCTCGTTGGGACATTCGACTTCCACTTATCCTGATGGCCATCAGGTCTACACCATCTTCAGCGACCAAAATGTCTCCATTTGAGCTAATGACTGGACGAAAAATTGTGCTACTGCAGCATCTGCTCTACAGAACACAAGAGTAGACACTGATTAACACATCCACAACACATGAATACATTGAGAATCTGAAAAAAAACACCTTCATCATGCTTTTGCGTATGCTCAGGGGAATCTGGAGAAATCGGCAGAGGGGATGAAAACCCACTAGGATTTAAAGACTACCAAAAAAGAATATCAAGTAGGAGACAGGGTCTACTTGTACAATTTTCAGAGGATTCAGACCAAGGAGCGGGAATTCCTCCTCTCCTGGCGAGGCCCCTTTGAAATTGTAGACACAATCTCACCTGTCACCTATAAGATCTGCATCTCCAAAGGAGAACTTTCAGAAGAAAAATGGGTACACATGAATCAGTTGAAACGCTGCCACCTCAGGCACGCTTTGCGGCGGATTGATGAGCCAAATGAATATCGAGCAGAGGAACCATCGGAAGACTGAAAAGAAAGAAGGAAAAAGCAGACGTAAGTGAGGGCTGCAGCAGCAGGGTACAGCGTTGGACAGTTGACACAGTGCAACGTAGACCCAAACACAGGCTTTGCATCAATGCAAGGCTCGAAAAACACACAATTTCATAAATATTAAAGAAGGAAACCAATAAACACAATAGAGCAATGTTAGGAAAGATTTCCGTTATGTGCAATTTTGCCTCCATTTAAGGCCCCCCCAAAAGTTACAGCCTCGAAGAATTCTTTTGGTGATTGTACGAGTGTGCCTGGAATGAGCTGGTGGTAGCAGTTACTTTTTATCATGTTTTACTTCTTTTTATCAAGTTAAACCGTGATGACTGCGTTTGGCTCAAGACTGTGGTCTGGTCGGAAAATGGCAGAGCCACAGAGTCTTTTGTTCTGTCCGGTGGCCATTTTGTCCCTTGCCTTCACCCAGGTCGAGTGCATCCTACTGTGAAAACCAATCTCTTTTGCTGAGTTCTACCTGTCACATACGTGTGCCCAGGAAGAGGGCTGGAACTGTCTAGTTCCAATCCACACTGCTGGTTGGTGCCAGGATGTCTGCAGTGCGTGAATGACTAAGACCACCATGGACCTTGATTGGTCCATGCCTGCATGCCTGCAAAAGAGCAGATCTTCTATTTGAAGTCCTCAATTTTGGCACAAAGCTAATGTTGGATAAGTGAAGGGGCTCTGCTGCTATACCAGGTCAATCACCTGTGTTCTCACTGAACTACAGAAGGAGCCAAGTCTCCTGCATGAAGAAACTGACTCGTAATATCGTCAGAGATGCTTTGGAAGGTCTTGGCACCCTTTGCCCCTGTTTTCTTCTTTGATCAAGAAGACCTGCCAAGGTGCTTCGCCCCTTTGGAGTAGTGGGAACAACTTACTCTCGGCACCCCCTGTTACCCACCAAATGAGCCCCATCTGAAGTGTTTCTGGGCCATCCAGTAAACTGTCCAGCTCTATCTCAGGATATGCTGCTGCTCCGCCGCTGTGTTGAGTACAGACCCGAGATTTTGGACATCACTTGCTTGTGGTCCCGTGCATTTTCTCCTGCCAAATTTTGCAGGCCTAGCTCCTCTGGGTCCCGAATTAGGAGAGTGCATAATGTGGCCTGCATCCCCGATTCCTGCGTCAGTACCTGGTGGTGATGGTCACTATTGTTCCCCTGCTGTTCTGTTCTCCTGTGCCCTGAAGCCAGCTGCACTGGAATGTTCTTCATACCTCCTCCGGAGTGCCGCTACACTGCAAGACTCAAACCTACTAGCGACCTCCACTAGACTGGTGAAGTTTGGTCCGGACTGTGTTGAAAGACATGACTACTTGCATAACTTACTGGTGGGCCCCTGGCACAGGCAATCATTTTTACGCACGAGTATCCCTTAAAGATATTCAAACTTGGCTGGGTTAGCCTACACTCCCTAGCTATCATCACCACTTGAATACTGCTTTGCAGGGCCTACTCAAATAGTGGGAACTTATTCTTAATGGCCTCAAGCCCCTTCTTGACTTGCTGCAGTCCTGCAAAGAAGACCCGCACTTTTGTTAATTTGCGTGATCGTGCACTTTTATGCATAAGTGTACTGTTGAGCACAAGGCTCCCTTCTTCTTAGAGTTTGGACTCGAAAGTTAGGGAACAAACTCTGAAGAATAACCTATTGCCATTTGTTTACTAAACTTCACCCCTTTCTTCGCAGGTTGTGGTTGTGGTTGTTGTTGTTGTTTTACTCACTGCCAAAGTTACTTGTGTCTATTTGGTCCGGCTGACAATAAATGTATAGATATTTTTCATATACACTTGTCTAAAAGTAATTTGTGGTTCATTGCTGTGTGTGCTCATTGTGGGCTTCTGATCACTCTCACCCCTCCTGAGCCTTAGTCCTGACCCCCTGCCAAGCTACCTAGATTGGTCTGTCTTGTCCAGAAGGTGCCCCTTTTTCACCAAACCAAGGGTGGCCGTCTAAACCTCTACCCACCAGGTCAGAGTTTACAAATCCATCTAAACAAGCGACAAGGCCAGGCAGAAACCACCAACATCTTGGAAATAGTTAACAGATGGTTAACAGATAGGGAAAGGTGGATGCACATGAGATTTCTTACACCATTGAATCCGCGTTTGAAGAGAAAAGAGAGTCCGGCCATGTTGACGAGGGATCTCAGACCAAAGATGTAATATGCACTCTATCTACTGGGGAAAACTCTTGAGATGAATCAGAGGAGTGTTCAGTAGCTCCAGAGTCCTCATCGCCAATGAATATCAAACAAGCGAGAGACAATAATACCTTTGCAGCCCTTAATTTTGTTCTTAATTCAATGGTTTCTGTTTTTGAACTTTTATGGATAGAGGTCCAGGGGTAAGCAGGGATCCTCCTAAAATTTAAAAGGGAGGTGGCAAACTTGGACTCAAATTTGGTAGGGTGCAACAACATCATCAATTCCTCCTTGGCACCGTTGGCAAATGACATGAGGTTGGAATTGGTAAAACGGTATGGATATCTCTGCAATCCAACGTTCATTGGTGTCAAAAAAAGAGGAGGAAGGGAACATTTCACTCCTGGTCAAAGATCTCTTGACAAAAGTTAATCCAATCTTGAATGGGTCACAAGAGGAAACAAAAGCAGATCAAGAGGAGAGAAACTCCTCTACACTCAATGATACTCCCCTGTCCGAATCAGTCTTAGAAGAATTTCTGCGAATGGCTAACGCAGTTGACGTGTCCCTAGAGACTATGGATCAAGCACCAAACCAGGAGGAAGATAGTACCCAAACAACCCAAGAGGGAAAAAACCAGCCCAGTAAAGAGACAGGGCAGTGTTTATCCAAAAATAAAAAGAGACAAAGGAAAAGAGAGGCCAGAAGGAAGAGGAAAAGTAAAGGGGCGGTGTGCGTTCAGGAGGGAGGGAAGAAAACCAAAAACCAAGGAAGAGCAAAAATAACGAAAACTAAAACAATTTCATTCCTCAAATCACTTCCCAAAACAAAGGAAGTCCGTCCAATAGACGGGAGTTAAGTTGTTGATCCTGTTTTGGCTCCCAACAGAGACGTTTCAATAGATAGTCATAAGGAAGAACCCCCCCTCTCGCAAAGATAAGAAACCCGACGAGTTGGTAATTACCACCCAGGAAGAAATCAGGGTGATTAATGTAAACGTGGGGCTTCAAATTGACTGGAAGGAAGCGGTGGAGGAGCCACCGGGACCCAAACTCTGTCGGGACAGTAATAACAAGATAATCCCAGTGGCACCCATCATCTTATTAAATAAACAACTTGCAGCATCGAAAATGATTGATGTAAATAGCAAAGCGCAGGTAGTGGCTATCCCTGATGGAAGGACAGCTCCCATTCCACAGTCAGGTCAACCAAAAATATATAGCACTGGCAAAAGTGTGATGGTTGAAGAAGTGAAAACGGGGCCAGGGAAACATTACTCCCTGAATATGGAACATAATGGAATGGGGAAAGCCCGAGAAGAGATTAAAAGAAGTGATGTTTCAGAGAGGCCTCAGAAGAGGATTCGCAGCAATTTATTCAGGGGGCAGCCATCGAGGTTGCGATTCCAAAGCTCTGGCTTTCTCTGATCTCGAATAAAGAAGCAACTAAGTCACTATGCAGAAGTACTATTGTGCCTTTCCTTAAGAAAGTGCACAATAGTACTGAAGATATCGAATACGTCCGCTTTCCCGAAATCCAAAATGCATATCTGGTGGAAGTTGGTTTGACCTCAAGAGAATGTAAAGAGGCCATAAAAGGAGCAACAAAGGAGCTAGAGGGTATGGGAATACAAGTGTTAAATTCTTGCCCAACAGATTTGGAGAAGTCAAAATAGAACATGTCCAAATGGACCTCAAGAGCAACAGTATGGTCTTGAGAACACAAGAAGGCCATCCCATGGCCACAAGGGTCATGGCTAATGGTCTGAATAGAGACAATTTGCCTATATCATTACTTCCAGAAATGATGTCCCAGGTTCTCCTCAAGCTGGGGGTAGGGACCCAGCACCTTTAGTCAAAGGGAGTTTAAAGTCATCTGTTGGAACACGCTGGGTCCCAATACATTCACATCACCAAAAATGAGGGTGCTATTCAATTTGGGGAATATTGTAATGTTACAAGAAACTTGGTTAGTGAATCACACTGAAATTGAAGGTTTTAGAGTGATCTCCCAGGGTGCCACCCAAAAAATGAAAGGGGGCCCATCGGGAGGGCAGCTTGTAGCAATCAGAAATTCCTTACTGAAAGAACCTGTCTCAATTTTAAAAAATAAAGGCGAGATCCAAATTTGTAAGGTCTCATTGAAATGTCAGGTCATTATGTCTGATATGATTTTTATGAATGTTTATTGGAATCCCGCGCGATCAAGTCAAGATGCTTTTTTTAGGAAGCTGGCTGTTTCAATGGAGAAAATTAAGCTCCTCTATGGGGGCGCGCAAATCATATTGGGG
The DNA here is from genome assembly GCF_040938575.1 of Ambystoma mexicanum. Lineage (NCBI taxonomy): Eukaryota > Metazoa > Chordata > Amphibia > Caudata > Ambystomatidae > Ambystoma > Ambystoma mexicanum. Next base: position 1,358,084,938 of record NC_090922.1, on the reverse strand, counting down.
GGTGATTTACATTCGCATAGTTTGCGCCCGACAAAGGAGGGGGAGGATTCACTAGGAAAGAAACCGTCAAGGTGAGGTAGATCTTGGGTTGAGTTCCTGAAAGGTTGGGGGCTAAAAATGGGGAACAGTTCTCTTCCGGGGGACATTCCAGCCAATTCGACAAGATCACAAGGGAAAATCAGTTCAATTATTAACTATTTCTTTTTATCTTTCAATCTTTTTTCCCAGAATGTCTCAATGAGCATAGATAAAAGGAGGGGAGAGCGACCACTCTAGGCTGGCCCTGACTTTTTCAGAGACTGTCTTTGAAGAGCAATGTAGGCATGGACAGATGGTTGAAAGTAGGAAAGGGAGAATACATCTCCAAAAGTATAAGAGGGATGGGGAGAGTCTGAATAAGTGCCTCAGTGAAACTCCTGAATTCATACTAAGGAGAAACTGCACTCCAGCCAGTTTTACAAAATGTATCTGGTCCACCTGCCCGCCAAGTGTGGGAGGAGGTGGGAAAAGGCAAGTGCATTGTCAAGCTTTTGATAAAGCCACGATGATGATGAAAAAACGATTGAATCAAGAAATAAGGAGTTCAAAAAAGTTAAAATTGAGTTTGAATGAACAGAGAAACAAATCTAATGCTCTTTGTCAGTCGTACAAACATTGGTCGGTGGGAAGGAAGGCCATGCGTCTCCAGCATAACCCTGAACTCATGCTAAAGTTGGTGGCACACAGGGATTCTGGTCACTTTTGGAAGGTGATAAACTCATTGGAGAGTTGTTCAAAAAGCTCACTTTGTAACTTGGTCACTGAAAAGGTTTGGGTGGATTATCTCGCTCTTGTTTTTGGCACATACAAAAGTCCCACTTTTGTAGTTTCGGAGAGTGTGAAATGGGAACTTACTCTAGACACACAGAGCTTGGAGGAAATGATCGTGGAAGAAGAGCTTGTCCTCCAAAGCAGCTGGTCCAAATGGGCTCACGTATCTAGTTTTAAAAGAGAATCCAACTAAATGGGACAAATTGTTAGTCTGGTTATATGGGGAAATTTTGCTAAAGAAAGCACTTCCTCCTACCTGAAAGTCGGCCATAATAATTCCACTATTCAAAGTAGGCGATTGCATGTTACCAATCAACTATCGTCCAATCGCCCTTTTAGATATAGAGGGAAAGCTTTTTATGAAGATCCTCTTGGGTGAGGTGGAGAAATGGGTAAAAGAACATAAATTCCTCTCCAAATACCAGACCCGCTTTTGTAAGGGCCTCTCAACAGCTTTAAACGGGGTCGCTCTCAATTCATGTCAGAGAAGTCGGGTAAGCCTGGAGGAAATCTGTTGTACGGGGCCTGGGTGGACTTCTCTAGAGCTTTTGATCAGGTGGACAGGTGCAGACTGTGAGCAAAGCTAAGAGCGTGGGGCATCCCTGAGGGGTTGCTCGCCATGTTGATCGACTACTTCTGTTCCCAGCGTGTCCGCTCCCGTAACAAAAGACAAGAAAGTAAGTGGGGTTGGTAGGGAGGAGCAAGGGATGGAAAAATCAAAAACATACCTGGGTCCCCGGCAGGCAATGTTGGAAGCTTTCAGCCGTGTGGAGGCTCGGAGCAGAGATGGCCCCGCTTCGAGTCTCCACGCGGTTGGAGGCTGCAATTGTCTCACGCCGGGGACAAAGCAGGCATTAGGCAAGTGGGGTGGGTGGGGTGGGTGGGGTGGGGAGGTTTGGGAGGAGGGAGGAATACAACAAAAAAAATCCTACCTGAGTCCCCGGTGGGGGTGAAGGCAGCTTCTCAGCCGTGGGGAGGCTCGGAGCGGGGATGGCCCCGCTTTGACCCTCCTCATTGGCTGAGGGGCTGCCACGCCCCCCCCAAGGGGAATAGGCGGCTGGAATCCCGGCCGAGAATCGAGGGATTCTCGGCCGGGTAAAGCCCCGATGAAGGCCAATCAGAATGCTTCTTTTATTCTGATTGCGCCCTCGCCAGGTACTAAAACCTTTAGCATTTTAGCATTGACACCAGGATGCACGAAGGCAGGCATCCCTTATGTTGGAGCTCACAGCCCTTTTGGAACTAACTGCCCACCTTGCTGGCTGCACACTTTGGGCGAAGGTAAGAAGAGCAGCATCTCGACAGGCTTCCGACGGGTAGTACTCAAGCAAAGGCTGTTGGCTGGTCATTGCCAGAGCAACAATTTAAATAAAACATTCTAAATTAACAGCCAAACACATAATGCGCAAACACACATAGCACACATTTACCTCATTCTGCTAAACGCTGTCATCCCCATCATGCCAAATGACCCATATTGGTTGAGATGCATTGTCAGTGTTGCACAAGATAAAAGGTAAAACGCATCAGTCATCTTGGCTATTTTGATTTTGGCCGAGCTACCAGATTGTCGATGCATCACTTGCCCTGTGATAACAAATCTCATTATGAAGCTGCAAGGGCACACACCGATATCTCTCACAGCACTAGAGCCTTGCCCCCTTACTCCAATTCCCGAGGAGAAGCCATGATTTTGCTGAATTGGTCACCCATAGCCTGACTTCATCACCACAAAAAGTTGACTTTCTAGGCCTCCTTCACTGAACGTCAGTGTTAGAGGGTACCTATGCAGGGATCATATCTGTGGGCGTGATAATGCTTTGGTGGATTCTGGACTACACTACCCAGACTCTCCAGCAATCTTGTGGGAGTTAGGTAGCCATCTTGGAATCAGAGCTCTTAAATGCCATGCCTTTTTTTAGCCTTAACTGGCATATATCCTTGACTGTGCTTCCGAAACCTTGTGCCAGCACTCTACACAATCTGCAAGGAAAGGAGAAGAGGATGTGAGTTCCCTATCTACAGTTCAGCCTGTAGCAAGTCCACATGGTCTCAGCATTGCAGCACAAACCATCAGCCATTAAATACTATATATATATATATATATATATATATATATATATATATATATATATATATATACACCATGAAACATTGGACTAGGCACTAGCTGTTGTGCAACCAAGACATTGGGGCTCATTACGAGTACAGCGGTAACTGTGCCGGTACTACCGGCAGGTTGCCGCCAGACCCGTAATGATTTACCAGCACCTGACTTGCCGGTAACACTGAGGATTACACCCCTAGTGGTCCAAATGTCAGGTGCCGGTAAATTGTAAATCTGCTTTGGGGAACATAGAAGCACTAGCACCATTAATAATCGTGCTGGTGCTTCCATGACGGTCTGCCTACCTTGGCCGCTGTGCCCGGCAGGGTCCAACCTGTCAGGCACAGTTGCTCCGTCAGGCAGACCTGTAATATGCCAGCCCAGAACAACATGCTGGTAAGCTTACCAGCACCATTGTTTCGGGACTGGCATAGTCGTAATGAGACCCAATACAGTGCCAAAATGCTACTCATAGCACAATCTGAACTTCAAAGGCACCACTGTGCACCATAGAACATTGCATTCAAGCGCAACTCAGAGAGAGGCACATGTAAATTAAGAACAATGGCTGCATTATAAGTTTGCCATTGCGCCCTAAAATGGTGGTAATGCAGTGTTAACCAAGCTAAATGCTGTTGGTAATTTGGCCGCCTTACCTACAAAACCCATTGAGTTTGGTGGAATTACCACCAGCGGAATTACCGCCAGTGGTAATCCCGACAAAATCTCCATCGTGACCTATGGACTCCATAAATAGGGACTAGCACCATCATACCACTACTTGTAATCTGCCAGACAAGTGGCCGTTTGGTGGTATCTCAGTGGATGAACAGTTTCTCTAACTTCCTTAACTCTGCAAATATCACCTTGCTGTTAGACACCTAGACTCCACAGCTACAGATGAAGACCTCTTAAATTTGAAAAAAAGATGCTTTAGAACAGAGGTACACGGCCATTTCCTCCGGTAGTAGTTAAGAATCAACATGGTCCTGGCAGGTCTGATAATCAGGAATGAACCAGCACTCTTCCTGGAGGATAAATTATACATGACGGACTTCAGTAAAATTGTAACCAAATGTAGCAGGGATTTTATGGCACTTACTATAAAAAAAGCACAAAGAATCCATATTAAACTACTCATTGACCTAAAAACTGAAGAAACCAAAATCATTACTGAGAGTACCATAGCGAATGGTAGAGAAAAGCTTAAGGAAATAGACAAAACATTACAGGCTTTTATAGCCTCCACTTTGGAGAAAAAGCACAAGAAGCTTGCTAAAGATATTAAAGACCTGTCTCTCTTGGTCTTGGACCAGTCCCTTCTGGTCATTCCACAAAGCCCTAGGCACAGACAGACTCAACTCTTTAAAGTCTGACTAAGCCCCTTCTGGGCACACTACTAGCGCCAGGCTCCAAAAGACTTAATTTTTGAAGCCTCATCGGCCCACACTGCTTGGAATAAAGAAAGCAGAGACTAGATGCAGTACTTTACAAAATAAGAACTATGAAATTGAAGTAATATTGTGTTCTGTAGCTTCTTTGAAATTGTGTATAAACACACCAAACAGATATGTTATTTGCCTGTCTTCTATATCTATAACTGACTGCATTCTGCACTGTTCAGTATTTTGCACATTGTCACTATTTTTATTGGTTGTTATGTTCTAAAAAATCATGTTGGTTTTTGTAAACATTTTTTGAGAAAAAAACGAATATTAAGCTACAAGAATAGCCAGAATAATAAAAAGGCTTATGTAGACTAATTTCAGAAGGTGGTTGTTCCTTCGCCCAGCGATAAGTATTAGCTACCGCTGTTCGGGGTTTCAGGAAGGTGTAAATCATGACTGCAAGACGTTATTGCGGACTTTAATTTGTGAGGACATGATCACCCCTTGCGTATACTTTAGAAACCTTTAGCCAAACCTCAATGGATTTGGCATGTATTCTCCCTTTTCTCACCTTCCCCCAGAAGGTCACTGTCTCCAGAACTCTGGTTCTTTCTAGGCTGGACTATTGCAATAGCCTCTTTCTCAATCTGCCTAGCTCTAGTCTTCTCCCTCTTCAACCGATCCAGAACAGGACTGCAAGACCTATCCCCAAGCCAGGGACTGCATCTCTCTGGCCCTGAATTCACTCCACTGCCTACCTGTGGCTGCAAGGATCAAGTTCAAGACCCACTGCATCGTCCACAAAGCCTTCAGCAACTGTGGCCCTTACTATATTCAAATATCTCTTCCTAAATACCTTCCTTCTAGAGACCCCACTCATCTACCTCTAATTCTCTGCAGGTCAGTCACTTCCCCAAGCAGAGAATGGGGGGTAGATCTCTCTCCTCTGAAGATGCCTCCCTCTGGAACGGCCTCCCTGCCTCTATCTGCCTTGAGCCGGATCTCCTTAATTTCCAGAAGCTCCTCAAGACCTTCCTTTACTCCTCCTCTTTCTCGCTCCCTCTCCCCTCCTATCTTACCCTTGCTCCTTCATACATCTGCTGACTGGCTGCTTGGTGTCCTCTGAGTCTTACATGGTACCAGGACCCCCCCGAACACTCCCCCTGCCCTTGCCACCTGGCCCACCTTGCACTGCCACCTGGCTTACTTGGCACTACCTGGCTGGGTTGCTCCCTGTAACCTCAGCCTTCCTTGCACTTACTCAGAATCCTGCTGCTCTGGTTGCACTTGCCCCTGTTTCCTCTCCTGTGCACTTTTTGTTGCGCACTTGCACAATCTAAATGACACTAGGCCTAGTAAGATCACGTGTCTTGTCTTCCCCTTGTTTCCCCCCCCTTGCTTGGTTGCACCTTGAAACACCTGTGTATAGGCGCATAACAAATAACAAATCAATCAATCAATCATATATAACTGCTGGGGTAATTCCTAGATGACCCAACATCCTGCTACACTAGCATACAGATGATACACAATGGTAACTAAAGGTCAAGGGCCTACAAGATATTGCTAACCTTTGCTGTTGCCCTTCAACCATTCAAATGTGGATGAAGTGGCTACATAAAGCCTAAAACCACCAAGGCTGAATTTGTACTCCTGATTCACCTCTTGAAACAGGAACCCACTAAAAGGTGGCTGGACAAAATGTGCATAGATGGGTTCACCCCACAGCTCACACACTCAGCAACATCACTAGGCTTCCTTGTGGATAGCAATGTATCTTTACAAAATCACATTGTGAAAATGGCGCACATGGCTTTGTATCAGATCTCTCTACAAGATCAAGCCCTTCCTTCCACTTCGGGACTTTCAAATGGTGGTGCAGGCCCTAGTCATCTTACATATCGACTGGAGTAACGCCCTCCTTGCTGTGCTTCAGACTGCTCACCTGGCTCCCCTCAAAATAGCTCACTACCCCACAGCTCGCATCATCACAGGCTGCAGGATATTTCACCACATCACCACCACCTTGTGTGAATTACGCTGGCACACAACCACAGCTAGGATCTAGTTCAAAACTGTGTGCCTCACCTGCAAGGCAACCGCCACGGTACTCCGGCCTACCTGACGGCCAAACAATAAACACTGGGTTGCACGTGGTCATCTCATAAGACCGGAAACTGAACTGGCTCACAGGAAGAACACTAGGATAAAGTCCTACTCATGCTGCACTCCGGTCTTCTGGAACTCCACACTAGTGGCAATTTGGACTGATCCAAGTATCCTTCAGTTTCGGAAATAACTGGCTCTTTCAACAACACCCAACTAGATTCTGACTATCTTGTTCACACATCCATTACTTTATGACTTGTTAAATTCTCACTCACTAACACTGTATTGCTCTATGACATATACAGCGGTGTGTTGCTCCCGAGCTTTGTGTGCTAGAAAGTTATATAATAATGATAAAATGAATAGTAATAGTGCTTCCCAGTAATTGATCTCTTATTGTATATCTAATTAATTGACTGAATTAGAAAAAGTGTGAAAGTAAGACAAAGAAGTGAATTGGAGAGGAGTCTATAACCTGACACTCATGGCTCCCCACTTCCCCAGGCCAGGGTTCTAACCTCTAGCACACCACTTCTCTGGCTACAAGGTTCTCCTGAGCACTTACCAGCCTACAAATGGTGCACCTGTGTATGGTAAGAACTTGGCATGCATGCACAGGCGTGATGAGGGTCCTGTGGACTGACAAGGAGCCATGTAGTGGTCAGACAGTAAACAGCTCCTCAAGCAAAGATATTGTATGTATTTTAGGGAAATTGTAGAGCCAAAATAGCTATGATATGTGTTGAAGAAATGGATAGTTTTGACAAGACATAAGAGTGATAATTTCAAATATCAAACTCAACTATAGTGTCTATAATTAGACATCCCTTTTGGGTATGTCACTTAATGCCACTTTAATGCAGAAAGCATCCCACATTCTGAAACTACACAAATAATCTAGGCTTTTGAAAATAATATTTGTGGACTGTTAATTCCAATTGTGATATTGAAAAGAAAATATTATTGTGGTATTTAGTGAGCGCGGACATAGCTTCGGGAAGGAACAGAGCCCTTTACAAAGTATGGGGAGGGAGTACAAACATAGTTAAAGGGAAGGTCTAGTAAAACATTTTATTTAAAAAATAGATAGGCCACATAAAAAAAAAAATACTAGCATTCTCCGTTTTAAAACTTCCTATGTAAAATGTTGAGCTATTCAAGCTCAAAATTCGCAAAAGCAAGCACAGGGGCGCAGCCATTTTGTGAGATGGAGGCCCTCCTGTGCTGGCTTTTGCTTTTGTGGCACTAATGAAGGAAAAGCCAGCCAGCTGTAGTAAACAAAGGCTACCGCTGGGTGGTTTTCCCTTCATTAGTGCTGTAGGCGGAGGACGGGGACCGGAGACCAGAGCAGGAAAGCTGCAGCTGAATCTCGGTAAGTGCTATTTATTTTTTTTACAAAAAATAAGCACTAGCTGCGGTTTTTTTTCTAAGTTTTCCGGGCTGGAGGAGCACGGAAAACTTAGAAATAAAACCGCAGCTTTAAAAACGTTGTATTTATGTTTGCGGTCGCTTTTGAAGTGACCGCAAACATAAATACAACGTTATTGTGTTGGAAAATGCTGCGGTTTTTCTTTCCAAGTTTCTCAGGCTCCTCCGGCTCGGAGGAGCCTGAGAAACTTGGAAAGAAAAACCGCAGCGTTTTCCAACACAACCGCGTTGTTTCTGCCTGAATCTGCTTTTCCATTTGGGGCTCTCGGGCTCCCCGTGGGGAGCCCGAGAGCCCCAAATGGAAAAGCAGATTCAGGCAGAAACAACGCGGCATTGCGGAAAACAACCGCATTGTTTCTACCTGAATCTGCTTTCCCATTTGGGGCTCTCGGTTTTAGGCAGACAACGCAGCATTTAGCATTTCCCATTTGGGTCTCTCGGGCTCCCCACGGGGAGCTCGAGAGCCCCAAATGGGAAATCAGCTGCAGGTAGAAACACTACGCGGCATGTAAACATAACCACGTGTGTTTCTGCCTGCTGTGGCTTTCACTTTGGGTCTCCGGTGCTCCCCTGGGAGCACCGGAGACCCAAAGTGAAAGCCACAGCTGGCAGAAACACACGTGGTTGTGTTGGAAAACGCTGCGGTTGTTCTTTCCAAATTTCTCACGCTTCTCCGAGCGGGAGGAGCCAGAAAAACCTGGAAAGAAAAACCGCAGCGTTTTCCAACACAATAACGTTGTATTTATGTTTGCGGTCGCTTCAAAAGCAATGTCTGTGCACATCTATTTCAGGTACCAAAACTAATTATATACACCTGTTCTTACCATGAATCAACTGCCTGCCAATTTAAGTCAAACCAGAGACTTCTCTCTCCTGCAGATTAAATGTGCCAATAGCAATGCTTCAGCTAACTCTACTTATTGAGACACTGCAACTGGGGTGGCTGTATGGGCCATAAATGCAAGGTTGAGTCAATTCCAAATCACATATCAGTGATTATATGTGGGGCAGATATGAAGTATCGGCCAACTGCTAAGCAGTCTTACTTCCAACACTTCCTATGTGTTATCCAATCACAATTACATCTTACCCATGGACTGTTAATTATCTTGCAGGTGGCTACCCAGATGCCTTTGCTATGAAGGTGCGGTCTTTCAGCTCACAGATGCATTCACTTTACAGCCAGAAGTCTCTCGAGGGCCACAGGTACTCTGGTACTCCTGTGTCGTTTCCCAGATTTCTTGGCCCCTTGTTGTGATTAACTTTTCCTCAAAGACTGAATAGTTCCGAATTCAATTAATTTTGCACTTCTTCACACACCATATCCCATTGCAGTTCTCTTCCTGTAGTCATACCACCCTTTATCAACTGTTGCAAGCCCTCTCTGGTCAGCTTGCAGAGTGTCTAGGTGTCAGGATCACCCGATGCGGCAGCAGACCTTAGACACAGTGGCATCCTAGCAGCTACAGGGTCCAATGCCTTCCTGAAGTAAGCAATAGGCCCATGATGCAAACCCATCCTTCTGATGACAATACAAAGTAAAACTATTTTTATAATCTCTAAGTCCCAAGGTAGGAGCTTCAGGAGAACATTACTTTCACTTTGTGAAGACTTCTCCACCTCTGGAGTCCATTGTAAGGACTCTGCAGTGTTGTCTATCTCAGCATAACGCAAAATTCATTATCGGCAGTAACGGACTGTTCCCAAAAATGATCTTATCTGTGTGACAGAGGTTTTGGAATCTTATTAACAGATTCTTCCAGGGAGGTTGATATCAACCGTTAATCTTTCATAATGCCATGTACTAGATAGTGACCTCTCTGTGTGCACGATTGTAGCTTCTGTTTAGATGCTTTATGACTTTCTCAGCCAGGGCAGTCATCAGTACCTGCGTATCTTGTTTACAAGCTTCATAAGAAGGCCAAGCTATCAATAGGTCATCCACATTCTGAATCAGTACAGCCTTTCCAGGTTACCTTATATTATCTAAGTCCCATTTTTGCTGTTGTGAAAAGAGGGTCGGGAACTCTGTATACCCCTGGGTAATCTTGTCAAGGCGTACTGGACTCCTTTATGCAAAACTGTGAGCAAGTATTGCCTATCCCTATGTATGGTGACAGAGAAGAACGCTGAACAAAGGTCTACGACCTTAAAATGAGTGGCATCAGTGGAAATGCCGGAAAGGATAGTGGTAGGGTTTGGTACAACTGGGAAAGAAGGGGCCATCATTGCATTTATGGCTCTTAAATCCTGAACCAAATGGTAAGTAGACTTTCCAAGCTTTTCATAGCAATATCACAGTGTTGCAGGAACTACTGGTATGGACAATAATTCCCTGATTCAGAAGGGATTCAATCACAGGAGTAATAACTAATTCAACTGCAGGCTTCAAAGAGTACTGAGGGATATGGGGCAGTCTCTTGAATGGGTCTACTTTAATCCTAACAGGTTCAGCTGTGTGAATGTACCCAACCTCATTAAAATGTGTGAATCATAAAGAGCTAGGATTAGTGACCATTACTACCTTTAAGTCATCTGAGCATCCCTCCCCTTTTGCTAGCTCTTCCCCCCATTCTACCTGGAGGGTAAGAAGGACTGAGTTAATGTTAGCCAAGGGCACATTCATGGACACCTCATCTGAGGTACAGCATATAATGCACCTACGGTTGCATAAAAATATCTCTTCATATTAAATTTACTGGTTCAGCAGGGGTTAAAAGAAATGCATGCACTACTGGGCCGCAGAGTGATTGTGAGGGGTTCTGTGACTTGGTGTATGATTGGAGTGTTGGACGTACCTACAGCTTTCACATTCCCTCGGAACATAGGCATATCAGGAAAGGTATCCATTCCAAGGGCTGATCTATTAGGCCCCGTATCCATGAAATATGATACAGGCATCCACATGCCACTGGACACATGGCCATTGTGGTCTACTAGATTAGAGGGCTCTCCAGAATCCCTGCCTCTTCTGGTAGACAATTAGAGTAGTGTTCAATTGTCCAGGGAGAAAGGTAGTGTCATTTGGATTGGTAAAAGGATGGGGGTCCTGTTGGTCTGTGTGGATTGGCACAGCCCCTTTGTCTCTGCTGGTCTACCAGACCACATTGTCTTGTCTGATCTTGGGTGCCTCTCTATTTCTGTTGGCTTGGCTGCCCAGGGCAATCACCCATCTGCCTCCCTTGTATGATATGCCCCATGGGAAGAACTCCTCGACCCCTGTTCTGAGATTTGCCTCCCCTTTGGGTGAGATCATGGGCATTACTTTGCACTCAAAGATTTCCTTCTTCTGTCCCTGGCATGTGACACAGTGGTTAACAACCACCACTAGTTCCACTAAAGGCTTGGTCTGCCAACCAATACATGTTTTTTAAGCTGCAGCTGAACCCTGGGCAACAACCCAGTGACAAAAGAATTGGCTATACCTTCCTGTGCAGTCTCATCTGGTTTGCATCCATCCAGTGCATCCAGTGCTGTGCAAATACCACTTTCAACCTGTCCAGATAGTCAGTTGGAGAGTCTCCTTTATTTCATGTATAGTCCCCTATATTAGCTCAATTAGATTTCCGTGGACAGATACCAGATATCAAAGTAAATACAGGTTCTCTGGATTGGACCAATGGGTCCCCTGTCCCCAGATCCTGAGCTGGCCAATTGGTGCATTCTACAAGTTTCTGTCTTCCTTCAGGAGGCATGAGTGCCATCTTGAGCTGTTCATATCTGCTCAAGAGGGGTTATATCATTGGAGGACCAGGCTCCTCTACAAAATGCTACAGTTCCTCTCCAATACTTGGGAATTCCTTTGTCAGGTTTTGCAAATCACCCTGTTTCCATAAAGCATGAACGGTTCTGAGCTTCAGCTGTTGTTGCTCCGCCTCTTCATTACCTGCTGGCCTCTGTCTAAAAGGTGCTTGGGGATTTGAGTGTCTCTCCCATACAGTGCCCCTCCATGTGTTACTGACGGAGTATAGGAGAGAGGTACACCAATCAACATATGGTCCCCTGTGCCTCTCTGGACGCCTGAACCATGTCTTTCCGGTACAGAGGTCTCAATTGGATGAGATGCTGACAATTGGGCCTCCTCGGTGCCTGTGCCTCCTGCTGAGGCTGTCTCTGTCCTGCCCTTATAGCTGCTTGTATGCTAGTAAAAAAGCTCAGATACCCTCAATGTATTCACTATCCTGCTCTCCCTGCTCTGTCTCTGCTTTCCCCTCTGGGGTCACAGGTGTTTGCTTTTGTCTGATGCTCCCCTCAATGTTAAACTTTATTTGTCCTGGCAATCTTTCATTAACTTCCTTTAATCCCTTAATTTCATAGTCATTTTCTCATACTGTGGCCTCCCCTAACCATGTTGCAATTGCCCCCCACTGGTTTGGAGTAATTGTCCTTTTAAGCTCTGTTAATGCCTGTCAGAGTGCTCCCAATTTATGTAAGTTAAAAGTCCCTTCTACAGGAAAGTGAGTTTGTTTGTTCTGTCATGTCAAATAATGCCAAGAAGTCACATGTATCGCTATTCAAATTGGAGAACATATAATGCATAGGCAACCCCTTTGGGGGTTCTTCCACCTGTTTCAACTGTTCTTTGCCCATTTCTGTCCTTATTTTCTTATATCACAGTTTCCATTTGCTCTGTTACCAGCTGCCCCTTTACCGTTCGCTCTTTGACGCCACTCTGTTGCTGTTTTGAGAAGGAGGAGGACCAATAACCAGATACACCACAGATTGGTCCTGACGGGGTTATGGGGCACTCAACCTACAATCATTCATCTGTCAATATTTAACTGGGCTCCAGTGTTTCAATTCCTAAAGTCACCTTTTATTCATTCCCTTTTCTAAACCAGAAAAAAAGACAGATAACATAGAGTGGTCTCCTACAGATACCCTTTCTTTCCAGAACCTGAATATATTTGGTAAAAAAAATGACATGCATCCAGACCTGTTTAACTGCTTTATCAATCCCAAATATTTTGCCCGATCTATTCCGGCAAAATTAATATGCAATTGCTAGAACCATTGCAGTAAAACAGGCAAAAAAATGTACTAATATAAGATACCCAACCTAGACCATCCATCCTAGCATATCCTTTAAATAAATCCCCCTTGTACCTCCTTTCCCCTGAATCAAAAAAAAAAAAATAACTTCTCTCCTTCCCTGGTGGCTCCACATGCACATGCAGTGACCTGGCATCCTCTTTGTGAAAAGCTCCTGGGGTTTTTACCAAGGTCTCCTACCTTATTCTATGTGCGGGTGAGGGGTCTTCGGGAGGAGGCAGTCCAACGTCTGACGCTGCACCACATTGCAAGACAGGTCTGAATTGTGAGCACCAATCTGTAAGCATGATAAATAAAAGTAATAGTCTTAGTTTTCAGTAGATGAACAGGAAAAAGTTTATTTAAAAAAGTAACAGTTTTAGTTCTCAGTAGATGAACAGGAAAATGTTTATTAATAGCGAGTTCTTTCAAGAAACTGAGGAGAATCCCACTCTAACCCCGAATTCCAACTGACTTGCTCCACCCCCTGTTCTACTCCTCTTATGCCCCTCGAGATGCTCCAGCCCTTATCTTCAAAGAGGCCTACATAGTCCATCTGGAACGCACTACCCGGTCCTGAATGGGTGTGGGTCTCAACAGTACTTTCTCAGTTCTTGGTGGTTTGACGGCATCAAAACAGGCTTCTGGATGCTTAAAATATGGGTGGAGCCAGGTTTGGATGCAGCGAGTCATGCTGCTCAAAGCAGGGAGCTGGCATTGAGTCAGTTTGAATCAGTTGCTTAGTGCAGTTTGAAGGCATCGTTCGAACCATGCATTTTGGATGGTGGCTTAGGAGGGTTGTTTAGAAGGTGAGGCAGTTTGAGACATTTGTAACCGTTGGTTCTGGACAATGAGTGATGTGATGCATCTAGCAGTTTGAGTCAAGAACTGGTGGTTCAAATCTGTAATCATGAAGATACAATTTGAAATCTTCTGCAGCGGTGAGCTGGTTGCTACGAGCCAAACATGTAACAGACTCTGGTTGGTATGATGCACAAGCAAGCCGGTCCAATTAATGCAGCAACAGTGCTTCAGAAAAGGTTTGAAGAAGTGGCAATAGCAGCACCAGAGGTCCTGGTCATTTTCAAGATGTTCAAATGTGGTCGACTCATGGTTTGATGATGGTTTGAAGCTGTAGAATGAAGGAGACCAGCTGCTTTGCTGCTTCTTTTGATGCTTGGAGTCTCAATCAAGGGGCTCAATTACAAGATTGGTCCTTGTTCTCTTCACTCCCAAACCGGAAGAGGCTAGATAGCACCTGCAGGAGTCCTAGCACCTCCAGTCAGGTGCCTGGGTACCAGTGCAGCAGGTAGAGATATGTGGGCCTCGTCCAACAGCAGTTCACCCCCAATGTGCCCTGTGAATGGGTAGGGAGCAGAGATTGCCTCTGCCCTGGAACATCTGTCTTCACCTCTGGTAGAGGGCTTCGGAGATGACTGCTCTCTCAACAGGGTACATATGAATTCCTATTGATGTCCTTGATTATCCAAAAAATCAAAGAAGGAATGGGAGACCCATTTCGAAGAACGGCAAAGTGCCACTCATGATTGGACATAGGCATGCCTGCTTTAATAAGGGGTCCAATCTCTGTTAAGGTAACACATGACTTGTAACATACCCAAAGTGCTTTTGCTGTGCGGGAAGTGTAGGAGACAGGAAGGAAATACACCCCCACAGAAACCAAGAAGGAGGAATCCCTTCTGTTCTTGTCTGTCTTGGCTGTCTAAAGCCGCTCACTTCCCCAAGCATGCACTTCAAAGGCACTTTGGTATGCAACTCACTGGTGTGAAACTGGCCATTTCGTTTAGGGTGTGCACTTTGAAGCTTGGTTTCTGCTGAGAGCTGATCTTCATGAGAGGGGTGGTATCTCATACACGATCAAAGAGAGGCACAGTCTTCCTGACCCTTGTCTTGCTGGCCTGACTGGAATGCACACACCATTTCCTTGTTTGACCTGGGTTTGCAGTGCTGACATGGTCTTGCTGCAAATCAAATGTGGCTTTTATAGAGAGAACTACCAGCCACCATACCGAAACATCTGTATGACTGAAAGTTCGAGATTACCCTGCCACCAAGCTGTAGTTTATCATAATTATTTGTTTGTTTTTGGATCAGAGGTGAACATGTAAATGTAACCTGTCTTCACTGACTTTGAACTCATCTGCACCTGTCAAACAGGGCTCCTGTAACCTCTAAACCTGCCCTGTGCCCCTGGAGAGCAGGAGACCGATGCAGCAGGGCAAATGTGTACACTATGCGTTTGGCGTGGTGCTTTCTGAAAGGAGGGTCTGATTAGAAGCTCACCCTTTCTGAGATGGAAGTTCCCACATAATTTTAATATTCAATACACATCTGGGACTTCTACATTCTTATCAGATTGCAATTCACTGCATGCACACATTCATATTAAGAGATAGAAACGATTGATTGATTGATACCAGAAAATGTAGAAAATACGTTTATTTTTGCCCAAAATAGCCCTCATGAGTCCAGCAGTTTTGCACCAAAGGCTCCCAAATTCTTCGATAACCATACATTAATGCTGAAATCCCAGGGTTGCCAGCTATTGGTTTGGCGCTGCCATGGCATTAAACTCATGGTAAACATGCAGTATTTTGAAAATGCCACATGTCAAATACACGGTGGGGCGGGGACGTCGGTGGCTTTGAGACCTGCCTTCACTACTGGGTAGTCTGTCACCCCACCTAACCTAAGACAGCTGTAGGGATTTCCAAAGCTACATGTTTGCCTTCATAGGTTTACAAGAAACAAGAAGTTACGGCAATTTGGCATGTAAAAGGCACCGATAAAGTATAACCCTCCCAGCTTTCCTTAGATTGTTTCTCGCTTCCAGCAGTTTTTCATTGTCTCCCAGTAATCGTCATCTTAATTTCCCTGCAGCAAACAAGACAGCTGCTGGCTGGCGTTCAAAAACCATTACGTTTTTGTTTTTATAGCTGTACAAGGTCAAAGGGTTATTGCATTTGACTAATGGCCTTCTCATGCTTGGAACCATAAAAATGTGTTGATACATTTTCATTAGGTAAATTCGTCTCCTCCGCTCAGTTGTAAAGTCTGGAATCTGCATTTTTGGGCCCTTTTTCTAGCTGCGCATAAGGCTTTTTAGCTCGACTGACAACTTGGTCTCAAAGACCATAAATATTTGTCTGCTAAAAAGGGTGCATTTATCTTAGAAAGGCACACATGCCAGCCCTGCCTCCTGACAAGTTCTGTGTCTGTGTATTACTCTCCTGGCAAATAGACTGTCAGCTGTGCTGGCTTTCAGAGACAGGCGCAATCTGCTGACACAAGTGAGGGGAATCGGCTGCAAATTATTTTTTATTTAAAGCCGTGTGAGAACAGGAATCTACAGGCCACAAAAAGAATAAAATGCCGAAGTCAGGGTTTTCGAGGGCAACCGTTTTTAAAGAAAGGCTGCCTCTTGACATGCTTACCTTAGCTTACATGCCACGTTTTAAAGTGTACATCTTACTGTTTATTGAAGTAAGCTGGGCTCAATCTACACCAAAATACATTCTATTAATTATATTTTCTCTTTATGCCCCTTCTTTTAGACAGAGTTGCTTGTGCTGCTGCGAAAAGTGATATGGTTTCTCATTATTGAGAGGTTCAACCACATTTTCCTACCTTTCACAGTCCGTGGTGTACAAGCCTGTATGCCGCCTTTTGCCCTCCCCTTTTGGACTCCGCCGTGCAAATTGAGTAAACGCTGCCTGCCATGTACGCGGACTCCATAGGGATCGCCAGCATTTGCGCCGGCATTAAAATACATTTCTATGGTGCAGAGGAAGGGAGCAACGGACACTCCAGTTGCGTTCCGCCCCTGTTCTCCACCAGACAAATGAATGAAAATGAGACATGACAAGCCTTTCGCGTCTTCCATTTAAGTTACGGCTCGTAGAAAATTAGCCTCTATGTGCGTATGGGGTCTATATAGCGCCGCGCTAGCTGGACAGCAACATACCGCTGTATGCATAAGGGGAACATATAGCGATAGAGGACAGGTAGAGCAGGGAGAGTGGATGGGGTAAGAGGGGGGGTGGTGCAGCTAGGGTTTCCATGAGCGACAATTCACCAATTTATAAAAATGCCAGTAGTACTGGAAGTGACATCGCACATTCAATGACATACCCGGAAACATCATCATGTGACGTTTTAGCGCAACAATATCACAGGAAATGATGTAACATTACTTGAGGCCTTAATTCCATTACAGGTAGTGACATCAAAATTGTAAAACGAATTACACAAAGTGTAATTTGAATCACAAATAATACTAAAGCATACAAAGGTTTGTTTTAGTTGCCAACCATGTATTAACTAGAGTGCTGCCTTGATTTGCCCTAGATACAGCCACATTATGCCAACAGAGTAACAAGCAGAGGCATCTGCCACCTCTAGCACCCCCTTAATGACATTCTTGTCCTCAAAAATCTGGGTCTTCAGTCCATTTAAAAAGTTTATGAGGGATGGGGCCAACCTGATATGCTATTCCAAAGTCTGGATGCATATCGGGAGAAGGCCTGTTTCTAGTTCTCCTGTTGTGGATCTCTTGCATTCCAACTGGGTGGTGTTCGAGTGGCTTTTGATGATGTGGAGCCCTCCAGAGATGTTGTGTTTTCCACATCAGGTGGGTGGACATTTTATCATAGCCTTGAATGTGAACCAGGCGGTTTCGTGTGTAAAGTAAGCCCTTACCTAATAAACAATGTAATGGTACTGAGTCCATGTACCTCCAAATGGTGGAAGGAAGAGCCAGCCTGGCAGTATTTGAACTTGTGACCTACCGATTGAACACTGACTTCTGTAGTACGGCTTCTACACCCTATATTATCTAAGCAGGTGTATAACATTTAAATACAAGCTACTGAGAGCACCATGAACATAGAAAAAGTATTCCATTAAACAAGAGAAATGGAATGAAAGCTAACATACATCTGCTGCTCCGCTGCTGACTATGTCCACCATGGGACCCCCACAGACCCCCCAACACAGAGAATACATGGTGCTCGGAATTGAAGAAGCACCTCTACAGATGACCACTGCATCAAGGAGCAGCTTCCATAGGGCTGCACTCTCCCACAACAAGGAGGATGATTATCCAGCAGAGGAACGAGTAGCTGAGCCCCTCGAGCCAGATGGTGAAGCCGGCCATATTCCAAGGCTGTTGCATAAGGCTGCATGAGCTCTCTGCTGCTCTCTGCTGCAAGCTGTGCAAGCCACACTGCCAACCTGGGCCATCCCAACTCCAGTTGACCAAAGGTAAACCTGATGCACATATGCATTCCGTTGGCTTAGTCGTTGATGCATCTAACCGCACTGTAATCTGACTCCATTGCTGCTCAAGGATCCCCACTCCCAAACCCAGTACTTTTCTCAGCCCAGCCCTAGGTCATATCCCCTCATTGCCTGCACTCGCCCTCCCCCCAATGTCATGCAACACCTATCGAGAGGCAATCCTCTATGGTCCCCTCTGCCCTAAACCTACACAGTCCTACGAAATCACCCCTGTGCTAACCCTCCCTTACACTTGTGCTGCAACCAAGCACGCGACCGCTGATCCACGGCATGGATCTGTTGGGTTGCAAGCATTACCCGCTCACAGCATCCATCTGCCAACTGTGAGCCCAAACGGTCTTCAGCCCACTATACCCCCTCAAAGGTGAACCCTCCCGGTGCGCCTTTACTGAACACCACAGTCATTACTCGTGCTCACCTTCACACAGTGGCGGACTCCTTTAGTATGGGTGCATCTCTGCCCCCACCTTAGTTAGCACTGCAGCCTCCCCATTGGCACCTGTGGCCATGACTCAGGGTGCCAGCCCAGCACACCCTAAGTAAAATGCTCTCTGCTCTCTGCATCTCTCTGCACCTCAGCGCCTGTACCCACACATACCAGAAATATTAGGCTGGGCCACTGAGATAACCTACCACTACTTGCCTGAAACTTTAGCAGCTTGGAAGGCCAAGTTAGAAGCACAGACCTTTTAAAATCCCCATGGCCACAACCCCCACAAAGCCACAAACCCCCAACACCCACCAAACTACTACACAACCCACCAAAAATGTTATTAAAATGCAATCAAAGTTTATCCCCAACAATGCCTCCCTTAGGGGCTCTCTACCTATGAATACATTGAGGATCGTGATGCCCTCCCTAGCTGATGGTCAGGGTTCCCCTGATAACAGTAGTAGGCCAACAACTAACGCATCAGCCCAAATCTCCTAAGGCTAACGCTCCTCTAACCCAACCCCTTTGAAAATTGCCCCCATTAATGACAGGTCCATCCCAGCCCATGCTTTGGATATAAATGACCTCATCACTGCTCAGGATCTGGACATACTGGCCATTACAGAAACATGGCTACACCAAGCATCAGGGCCCGTCCTGGCACTAGCACATGCAGAGAGATTCACCATCCTTAGAAATGACAGACCCAACACCAGGGGAGGAGGTACTGCTCTCATTTACAAAGAAACCCTGCAAATAAAACTAACCAACAGTACGTCGGGAGGTGACTGCAAGGTCCTCTCCATTAAATACTCCTCCACCCCAATTAATCTCTTGCAATTCACGTGCTTTACCACACGCTAGGTCCTCCTGCCACCTTTGAGGAAACCCTTATCCATATTGTCGGGGTGAACATCAAACCCACAACTAGATGCATCCTTCTAGAGGACTTCAACCTAGGCTCCAGAGACCCCTTAGTCATCCATGCAGCCATATCAAAGGACAGACAATGGACAATTGCCAGATCAGCCTATCCTCTAACTCCCCATTGTTGGGTGTCCTGACCCACGTTTAAGCTATCATGCCACAACATTTGGTGCTGTGGGCTTAGAAAATTCAAGATGGCGGAAAACCCACATGTGCGCCGAAATCCAGGAAAGCTGCGCAGTTTGTGCGCACACCAAAATGGTTGCCTCACTTGCCACCCACCAGGGCGAGAATGAAAGGCCGGGTTGCCATGAGGGAAATGGGTTGCCAAAGGAAAAACAGTAACGCCGGTTAGCTTCAAAGCGCTTTAAAATCAACATTGGACTACCCGCACAGTAGTCTGAAACCATTGGGAATGGCAATGCTGATTGCCAAATGCAACCTAGAATGGTGGGGAATTCATTTCTTAAATCTCAAAAATGGGTGCAGTACCAGTACTCACCACTATCCAAAAGCCGGCATTTTAAAACCACACCAGATTTTACTTTTTGTGTAAAACTGAATGAACCCAAAGCAGGCTAAAGAAAGACTTACTGAGAGGTGGATCCCATGTAAAGTGATATTCTGAAGTGACTTGAAGGTTTATAACAAGACTGGCTGAGCTGTGGATTGCAGCAGTTTAAGTTGCACTGGATTTAAAGATACTAAAATCGAAAATGTTTAGATTAAATGAGTGACCTATGTTTGGTGTCACATGCCTTTGTAACTGTTGAAATGACATAGTTTTGCACTTAGAATCAGCATTCTAGCTGCATGTGTAAAATTGCAAGTTAAGTTAAAAAGCAACAAAAAAAAAACAGTTAGCTGAAAGTCTGGCTTAAGGAACTTGATTCTGCCTGGCAACTACCCCCATCAGGAGTGAAACTTGAGTCACAGCTGTGTTCCCAGGCTATCTGCCTTTTGCTGGCAACACTAAGGATATGCCATCTATCTGATAATTGAATTACCTGTGCTCTACAGGAGCTCTGAACAAAGCCTCTCCTGACTCAGGCAAAGGTTTTATTACAGCCGTCGTAAAATGTAGCTTCCTCTTGGCAGAAGCTGGGAGGGGCACTGCCTGTGAGAGCAAGCTGGCTTGGCAGAACTGGATAAACCAGTATTTCTACCTTGTGCTGAGAGGAAACCACACCCCTTTGGAGCCAGAACATAACTTTAAAAAGATGGATCATTCATAGAGCGGACATGTGAAAATTTTATAAATGATACCATAATTCTTGTGATTTTTCTGCCCACAGTTTAAGAGGTTTTTAGAACCGGTGGTATGTTCAGGGGGGTTTTAGCGGAAAAGTGGATATTACTCTAAATGTATGCATGTTAAAAATCTGAAACTTCATCAGTTAATGTCCATACTCCCTACGCACATGTATGTAAAGTTGGGTAAATGTCAGAAATTGAAAAATCAGTTAAAAAGTCAATTATCTGCCATTTCTGAATGCAAGCTCTTAGAAACAGCAGATTTGGACAGAGACATGGCTAAATTCAGCCACACCATGTATATGTAATTTCAAGCAACTGTGTAACTGTGAAATATGTCTTTTATTATCAAATATAGAATGTGTGCAATCTGACAGAGGAGTGTCCTATCTGCAAGCCATAAAATGACATCCCTCTGACTCACAGTTCATTCCCCAATCAAGTGGGGAATGGAAATTTGACCAATGACAAGTGAGAGGGGCGAGTTTAGTTATGACCAAACACACACACCCACTTGCAGAACATATAAATGGACCACTGAAACTTAGGTAGAGAAATTCAATTCCATTTGCTGCAACGCGCTCTGCCGGACCATACAACATCCAGAGATCCAGACTTCAAATTCATCAACTTCCAGAAAGCCAAACTAGAGACCAGACCAGAGAGAGAAAGCAGTGCTGTACCCAGAGAGAAAGCAGTGCTGTGCCCAGAGAGAGACCCGAGCCCAGTCCAAAACCCTGACCAGATCCGTGACGAGGCCCATTTAATTCAAGAATATAGTGTGAGTACATAGCAGAACTGTGTAGAACCAATCTCTTAGTTTAAATTCATCTAATTCAATCTATTTAACCTAAGTAGAACTGCCTGATAGCTCCAAATCTGTCACCTGTCATTTTAGCTGCAAAATCTGCCACTTGTCATTTTGAGCTTTTAAAATTTGCAAAACCAAAAACGACCTCTATTAAATCGGTCATAACTCTGTAACCGTTTGGGCTAGAGACTTGCAGTAACTTTCATTTGGAAGCTGAGATCCTAGGCTTTCCTAGGACCCCAAAACGATAGAGATAGTTCTTGTGGTTCCTCTGTAATAGCGCTCGGCGCATCCGCGAATTTTGCCGCGATTTGCAAATTTCTTCACGTGTAAAAAGACAGCAGTTTTGCCTTCCATTTGCCAGAAATTCGTTTAACCTGCTAACTATCCCTGCATCATTGCTAGTGTGAGCCTGGACTAATATTAACTAGATACCACTCACCCTGAACCTCTGAAAGGGAATTAAAAGCATTTCCAGCATATTTCTCATCCATTGCTAGCACATATCAAAGCATTTTGCCTGTGTTTTCAAAACTCCTATCTGTTTTCTGTTGTCTAAGCTTGCTGGGGTGAACTGAATCACATTTGATTGCATTTCTGAGAACTGTGTGCTTCCTTCCATTTCCTTGCATTGCATCAAGGGGGGGAGGGGATTGCCAGAGAAAAGTGATTACATTGTTTTGTTGAAATCATATTGAGTATTTCTATACTGCATTTCATTCATTCAACCTTGCATCCATTTGAACTCTATAAAGCATTTTGTACCACCTTCTTCTTTTGTTCCTATTCACCTGTGTGCTACCTTATCCATTTCATGTCAACTCCTTATTGATTATAGAGAAGCGTGTTAGTGCCAGATTCTCCGTTGTTAATCTTTATCATATCAGATTAAGTGTGCTATTCAGTTATTAATTTATTATAAGGTGTGATATATACATCTCTTGTTTAAATTATCAAATAAACCTTTTAACTTGCAAAACAGAACTACTTCTTGGCTCAGTGGGGTCAGGGGGATTCCAAGAGAGGGGTGTTATATAGGGGTAGTCATCCAGAACGCATGAACTGGACATAAAGATATATCAATAAGGGTTTCCATTCAGTATCCCAGACTAGGCATTGACTTAGCTGTAGTGTTGAATTGAATCCTCTTACAAATTGGGGGCTCGTCCGGGATGTTGGGTTAGATTTACCACTTGTGCAGCTTAATACAGTGTGCTAACTGACGGGATACATACATCCAGTCGTATCACCACGCTGCATTACGCTGTGAAGCATTCCTCAAAAGGGACACTCCAAGAAAAGTTCTGTTCTGCAAAAATAAAATACAAACTTCTGTAAGTCAGGACAGAGACCAATCTCTAGAATGACGACCTTACTAGACATGAAAATAGCCAGAGAGCACCTCTTGCATAAGCTATTTGTGAGAGGTGAATGGACTGAACAGGGCCAGGATGCGTGGTTGCAGGCCATCACGCGACAGGTCACTGAAACAGGGTCAGACTTATGGAGAGATCAGGGTCCATTACATGTGGCCCTGAGTGAACTATATATGGCTCCTAAGGCCAAAGATGAACACGACAAGATTGTTAGGATAGCGGCATACCTGTACCTATATATGGGAGACATGCAGGATAGATGTGCTGAAAGCCAAAATCTGGCAAATAGGCAACAGATGGCGTTAGAGAAGGTCCAATCTGACCTGGTCTCTTCTGAGCAGAGGCTGCAGAGGAGCCAGGAATCAGAAGATGATAGTAGGCAGCACATCATTAAAATAAAGAAGGATATGGATGTGCTGCAACAGGAAAAGGTAGAACAGGATACCAGATTTCTGGCCTTGCAGAAGGAATACCAAGAAGGTTTGGACTCCCTACTGCAAAACCAGAAAAAGCTGGAGCAACAACTGGACTTCAACAGGGTATGTGCTGAGCAGGTAGTCACCCTGCAAGGCCACCTAGATAGAGTGAAGGCAGAGAGCAACAAACTAATTCTGAAAGACCTGGATACCCAGGCAGAGTTTGATCAGGAGCGCCAGAATGCTGGTGCCTTCCAAAGGCAAAGGGACGACCTGGCGGCACAGATGCAGGCTCTTAGTCAGGAAAGGGATACCTTAGGCCAGGAAGTCTGCCATTTAAAAAGAAAAATGGAAGAAAATCACCTGGCCCACCAGGGACTGGGTGACCTCCAAAAAGAACACCAGAACTTGCTAGAGCACACCAGGAGGGTGGAGGATGCTCTAGCAAGAAAGGAGCAGGCCAATAGGGACACAGCTCAGGAGGTAACCCTCCTGCAGCAAAGACTGGCCCAGTTCTCCAGGACCAACCAGGAAGCACAGAGGGAAAATGAGGCCCTATGTCAACACAATGATAGGCTCCGACAACAGGTAGCGATGCAGGAGAGACTGATAGAGTCTAGTAAGGCCTTAACTGAGGAACTGAAGGCACAAATGCAGGCTCTTGCATTGCAACAGGGAGCAGGGGCGGATAGAGATGAGGTTCGCTGGGAAATGGAAACTTCGGAGCATAACCTCAGGAGCCCTAGTACCAGAGGCCCTCATACCTCTCAGTCCCTGGACTCTGCCACCCCCATGTCCCCTGGCGCACATGAGCACAGGGCCACAGGGATGGCAGATTACTATCCAGCTAAGAGTATGGGGCTCATAGGCCAGTACCACTCAGGAATGGAGGGGTGGGCATCCGGGTATGGGCACCCAAGTACAGTACAGTTCAGTGGGGAACCCCAGGAGAGTAGGCCCATTAAGGGCATCCTGAAAACCTCTGCCCAGTTAGGTCAGTGGAGGGGGTACCCATCAAATCCTGGCAGCAAGGAGGAATCTGAAGACTCCTCTGAACTGCGCAGGACACAGGAGACCAGGTCCCCACATTCTGCCAGCCATTCCCAGGCTCGCAGAATCCGGGAAAACCTGGAAGAACAGACGGGAACCTCTGGGAGCAGTGCCTCTGAGTCCGAGGACGAATGGACAAGGGTTACCCGAACCAAAAAGGCCAATAAGGCAAAAAGGGCCTTGCTGAAGGACCCCTTAAAGCAGATTAAGGCGATCAGGAGCGTCATCACGCCTTACCATAAGAACGCTAACTATTCTGTTTGGGAGCACTTAGAGTTGTTTGAACAAATGATGGAGACTTTCCATTTGAAGGACAGCCAAAGCTGTATTCAATATGTAAAGTGGACCTTCTCCCCGGAATACTCCAGTTTCTTTGCGGGGCTGGAGGACCAAAATCATTTAAGATGGTCCACCTATAAGGCGGCCATCTTGAAACATTTTTCTGTTCACAGAAATCCTCAAGAGGCTCGCAAGGCAGCCTACAATTTGCAATGTGGGGAGGATCAGGCCCCACAAGAATTTGTGCAGGAGTTAAAGCGTGCTTTTGCACAGACCACAAGAAGGGTGCGCACGGATAGCAGGGAATTTATTAATACGTTTTTCCATGCCTTGCCCAAATATATCATGACCCAGCTCGTGAGGGATTTTCACGAGAAAAGATCTTTAGACTGGGTCATTGAACAGGCTACCCGGATCTATGAGGTGCAGAAACCGGTAGATAGCAAAAGTAATGCCCAGAAAAACCCCAAAGCCAACAGCACCCCTGCTGCTGCCAAAGTGGCAGAGGTAAAGGTCACCCCCGTTTTGGATTTGGAGATGGGGGGGCCTAAAAACCTACCTGCACCTAATAATGCTAGGCCCAGGAGGTCCTCGGGTCAGTCACAGACAGGGAGCCAGGGAGGCAGCCCCACAAATGGGGTCCCTCGCTCTCCTGACTATGTAAGTCCTCGCTACAAAGGTAACAGACCCATCCTGGGTTATGTGTGGACTCCTCCAGCCCAAGGGGGGGGGATCCAGCCAAGCACCTAACCCAGGGAACTTCCCTCCAAACTTCCCACAGGAGGGCAGAAATTTACCAAACCCTGGGCAGAACTTTTTCCCCAGATATCCACCCGACTTCCAACCCCAAAATCATCCATCCTTCTTTCCCCAATTCCCTGAGCCCAGACCACTGAATCCGGGAGAGGGGAGGCCAAGGGTGGAGGGGTACCCAAATCTTCCCAACCAGGGGTACTACCAAAGAAGGGACAGCTACCCTTCCCGGGATCAGCCCAGGGGAGAAAACAGGGTCCCGTATCAGCCTGAGCGGGTTTCCCAGTTAGAGCGCCAGGTTCAAAACATGGCGCGGGATCTGGGTCACATACTGAGGGCTCAGCAGAACCCTCAGATGGGCGTGCAGGCGCAGAACGCACCCAACTCTGGACCTGGTGCTCCAGAACAATGACGGGGGCAGCACCCCGATAACTCACCGGTTCCCAGGGAGGAGGCACAAGGGGAAGGGGGGTGTAAAGCCTTGGAGGAAGCTTCCTTCCTCACTTGTAAACAGCCCATGGAAACCCAGGAACCGGAAACAGAATCTCCTGCCCCTGAAAGTCTGCCTCCTAAGGAGCAGAGGGGTGGTAGGAGAAACAAAAGACCCAAACAGACTCAGTTTGAGGAGGAGGTACAGATCTTCCAATTTGAGGGAGAGGGATCCTCAGAGGATCCTGGGAAAAGGATCTTCTCCTTCAGAGAGGGGGGAACTCCTCCCAAAGAAAAATGGGTCCCTAGGGATGCAAATCCAGACTGGGGAGATGTGGAGACTGAGCTACCGCCGCCCACCATCTCATCCCAGAACCAACAGCAAGAAAATCCCCTGGTTCAAACCCACCCTGGGGACTGCCTCCAAAAAGTGGGGGGCGGCCCAGAACCGGAACCAGGGGAACCCACAATGGCTCTGATCTCCAGTTGCCAAATTTTTGTTTCAGATTCCCAAGGCTCTCCACAGAATTCTGCCCAAAATTCTTCTCTCGCGATGTCCAAAACCAGAAAATTAGCCCACCAGTTGTCCAAAAATGTGCATTATCTGTGCCCCCTTGAGGAGAAGGAGGGAAGATATTATGCCCCGGTACAAGTACAGGGGCAGGGTACAATCTCGGCACTGGTGGACACTGGATCTCAAGCTACCCTTCTGTCCAGAAGGGCCTTTGACGAACTGAATGCAGGAAGGGGAGAGAATTACCAAATTCCTCTCACCTCTCTTCCGGGACAACTACAGAACTTTGACGGGAAGGAAATTCCCGTTGAGGGGACTGCAGACTTGGACATTAAAATTGGGCGACACAAGCTGAAACACCCGGTCATAGTTGTGACCCCAGAGGGCACCCCTTGTTTACTAGGGAATGACCTCCTGAGAAGGTTGTCACCCCTAATTGATTGCGTAAACAAGGTCCTCTGGACCCAGACTAGCCGACCCATAAAATTAAAACAGAGTGTCAACCATGTTAGTTTAAACGGCACCTGCCACATGGTTGAACAAAAATCTGACCAAGTAGAATTTCACTTCCAGAATAACCAGATTCCAGACGTGACAGTAATAGCAGTAGGACAACAGACTGGTGATGGGGGGTCCTCTCTATTTCTGAAAATCAACCTGCCTTCCAGTCTAAAGTGGTACTCCACGCTGGAAGGAAACACTCTGAGATTCTATACTAATCCACAATCAGAAACTCCCACTCCTATAGTCCAGAAAGATGTGAAATCAGCTCAGAGCCTGGCTGATATTCAGCAAATTGGAGAGCAGTTGTTCATCCCTGTTCAGTTAAATGATGGGAAGGACTCTGTTCTCGCTCGAGTGTGTGTGAACAACGGTAAGAGCTTCATCAGCGAAGCCATGTTTCGCCAACTCCCAAAAGATCCAGCCATTCCCACCTTCAAACTGATAGACAAATGGGAAATGGACCTGGAAGCACCTAATTCCAAACATCTCCTGCCAAGCAGGTGTATGCTCAAAATCTCCATTGGCAACAAGAGCATAGTCCATAATTGTTGGGTCGTGCGAGACGTCACTGCCGCCTTTTACTTAGGCAGTGACATTCTCAATCGCTTTGCCATTAGTTTGGACCTAATAAACTTCAAAGCTTGGTCCCGATTAGCGGATAATCCCATGGGCTTTGTTGATCCAGAAAAAGCATTTAGGTCAGCTCAATTGCTACCTTATGCAGTCGAAATTCAGGTTAAAGAGGAAGTCACCATCCCAGAAAGGACCCGACAATTCTCCCTGGAAGTGAAAGTTAAAAGGGGACAAGAGTTGAAAAACCCTGATGCTTACATACATCTAAATGCTTCTCTCCAACAGCAAGGGTTGGGGGTAAACCCAACTCCATTAGTCAACATAGAACATGACACCATTCTAATAGAGGTGGATAACAGCGACTTAAAGAGTATTACTCTAGCCGCAGGCACCATTATTGGAATGGCGGTTGATGACCGACATTTCTCCATTGATCTTGTAAATGAACTGTTAGGACCAATCCCCAAGGACTGTGTTGACAGTGACAGTGAGGACAATACAACACCAGACAGGATTTTTACCCGGCATGGGGGGAACTTCCTGGTGTACACTTCCTGCCCCTATGGTAAGGAAGATGTGACTTGTGACTTCAGGAGGGATGAGGTGATTTTCCAGGTCCATGAGGGCTGCCTTTCCCACCTGAAGCCTCCGGTCCAGATCAGCACTCTGACCAGGGACTTCTCCTCCCAGCTGGAGGAGGCCGCGGAGATAGCCAAACCAGAAGTCTTTCCAGGCTTCAGGCAGATGGTGGAAGAGAGAGTCAACCTAGCTGATGCCTGTGTGACTCTGGAACAAAAGCAAAAGTTGAAACAAGTTTTCTTGGATTTCCAAGATCTCTTTGCGGTAGACTCATATGACTGTGGTCGCACCGACATCCACACCACAACAATCCCCACGGACCCTGGCATGACTCCTGTGTTTGTGAAGCAATATCGCTTGCCTCTCGCATCAATGGAGTCCCTTACTGAAATAATTAAGAACCTTGAGTCCCGGGGAATAATCCGTCCAGTCCACAGCACCTTCAATAATCCGGTGCTGGGAATATTGAAGCCAAACGGCCAGTGGAGACTCTGCGCCGACCTCAGGGAGCTCAACAAATGGGTCCATACTTCCCGATGGCCTCTGCCCTACATTGACCAAGGGCTGGCCCAGATCCAGGGGTCACAGGTATTCACTGCAATAGACCTGACCAATGGATACTGGACTGTGCCTGTCAGCAGGGAGGACCAATACAAACTGGCTTTTACATTTGGGGGCCAGCAGTACACCTGGACCCGGACTCCCTTCGGATACCTCAACTCCGGCAATGAATTCAACATTTTTCTACACAAGGCCATGCCCGACTTGGGTGCAAGGGGTAACCTGGCTTATGTAGATGATGTCCTCATCAAAAGCTCAACTGTTGAGGAACACATAGCGGAGATCCGTTATGTTCTGACACAGTTGAGGGCCGCCGGAGCAAAACTTTCCTTTCAGAAAGCACAGTGGTGTAGAACCCGTGTTAATTTCTTGGGGCATGAGATTACTCCTCAGGGTCTCTGTCCCCAGGAAAAGAAAGTGGAAGCACTTCAGAAACTGAAAGACCCCACAACTCTGCGAGAACTAAGGAGCCTCCTTGGACTGACTAATTACAGCAGAAAGTTCATTGAGGGCTACGCAGAGATCACCAGACCCCTGATTCATCTCCTGAAGGGGGGGGGGGTCAAGTGGGAATGGGGTCCAGAACAAGCCGAAGCAGTAAAACAACTCAAAAGAAGCCTCTCACAAGCGCCCTGCCTAGCTTACCCTGTCAGAAACAAGGAGTTCTTCCTGGAGACGGGGTTCTCTAATACGTGCTTGACGGCAGTATTATATCAAAAGCATGACAAGGTCAATAAAGTAATCTCCTATGCGAGCAAAACTTTATCCTCTGTGGAGGAAAAATTCAACGATTGTGAGAAGGCACTCCTGGCAACGGTGTGGGCATTGAAGAATTACCGCCCGTTTATCCAGGGGGAACACATCATAGTGGAGACTCCACACCAGCCTCTGCAATATCTCCAAAGTGACAGAATCCGGGCCGGAAATGTGAGTTATTCCCGAATTACTTCCTGGATTCTGTCAATGCAAGGCTTTCCTGTGGAGGTCCGATATGGCCAAAACAAGAAGAGTCCCCTCGCGCAAGGTCTGGCTGACTTGCATGACTGTGCCAGAGAAAACTGTCTCGAGGACGAAAGTCTAAAAATAAAGGACAACATGGAGGCATACCTTAATTCCCCCCACAAAGTCTTTGAAGAAGACAAGTGTGAGGGAATGCCCACTGTCTATGTGGATGGATGCTCTTACCATGTTGACAACAACGGGGAGAAAGAACTGGTGGCCGGCGTAGGGAATGCATGGGTGAATGAGTCCCCAGAACCCTCCGCTGGATACAAAATTGGTCCCCGAAGTAGTCAGGTGGCAGAATTGATGGCTGTGCATCATGCCATCCTCACTGCTGTCCAGCATCAACTCCACGAACTGGTCATAATCACAGATTCGGATTATGTACGGAACGGGTTCGTGGAGCACCTGGTTAATTGGAAAACCAGAGGCATGTTATGTGCCAACAACAAACCCTTGAAACATGGGAAGTTGATCCAAAACATTGATGATCTGGTCACATCGAATGGGATGACCATCTATTGGAAGAAGATTAAGGGTCATTCCAAAGTAGAGGGACCAGACAAAACTGGAAATGACTTAGCTGATCAGCTGGCCAAAACCGGGGCCATCCAAGGGGATCTAATTGAGATTGAGTCCCTGTTTGGGGAAATCCAGGTCACTGCCATCACTAGGTCCCAGACAAATGCTCACAACGACCTTTCAATTGCACAATGGAGTAAGGAGACCCCTGATGCTGATTTGATTACCGCTCAGAAGGGGGATCCAATTATTGGTAAATTTTACCAGCACCTTGAGGACCATGAGAACTTTCCCCTGACGGATACCGATTACATTGGGAAAGAGGACCTAAGAGTGTTGATGAAATGTCCAAAAATGTTCCGGATCCAAGACGGTTTGTTGGTAAGGAAATCCAAAGCTGGCCACGATCAGTGGGTGGTTCCTACCTCATTCCGAAGCCTGATGTTAAGTCACGCCCATGATGCGGCCACCGCCGGTCATAGGGGGTTTCACACAATGCTGGAAATCTTAAGAGAGGTTGCATACTGGCCACACATGGGGCAGGACCTCAACCAATATTTGAAGGGTTGTCTTGTGTGTGCACAATTTCAGCCGACATCCCTCACGCACCGCGCGCCTCTCCAAAAGCGGGGGATGACACTGCCATGGTCAGATTTACAAATCGACTTTGTAGGCCCTGTGATTCGCTCGGCTAGGGGGAATAAGTACATGTTGACTGTGACATGCTTGTTTACCAAGTGGGTGGAATGTCTCCCAGCCCCAAATTGCAAGGCAGAAACTGCAGCTGCCTTGATGATTAACCACATCTTTTCCCGTTTTGGTCTACCTCAAAGGATTGAATCAGACAGAGGTAGCCACTTCACCAGTGAAGTAATGACAAAGATGTGGGAGATACTGGGGGTCAAGAGAAATCTGCATATTGCTTATAGACCAGCTTCTTCTGGGGCAGTAGAGAGATATAACCGGACAATTGTGAGCATATTAAAGAAGTTTGTGGCAGATTCTGGGCCAAGTTGGGATATCCGATTACCTCTGGTCCTAATGGCCATCAGATCTACCCCTTCATCTGCAACCAAAATGTCACCATTTGAGTTGATGACTGGACGCAAGATGGTGCTTCCTCAGCATTTGCTCTACAGGACCCAAGAGCAGACACTGATAAATGCCTCCACAACTCATGAGTATGTGGAGAATTTAAGGAAACACCTCCAACATGCTTTTGCTTATGCTCAGCGGAATCTAGAAAGATCAGCTGATAGCATGAAGACCCACTATGACCTGAAAACTTCCAGGAAGGAATATCAGGTGGGGGACCGGGTCTATCTATACAACTTCCAAAGGAACCAGGCCAAGCAGCGCAAATTTTTGCCTACATGGAAAGGACCCTTTGAGATCATCGACAAGATCTCACCTGTGGCCTACAAAATCCACATCCCCAAAGGCGGTTCGGCAGAGGGGGAAGACAAGTGGGTCCACATAAACCAGTTGAAATGTTGCCATCCCAGGCACACTCTGCAACAACTGGAGGAATCCTCTAGAATCCTAGCGGGTACTGTCTCAGACTAATTCAGTTCCAACCATAAAACATACCACATCTAGTCTCTAAAATATTGTGATTTGCATGAAACTGTCTCTTAGTTATACTGTTTTTATTTTTTCAAAATAAGAATGTAATGTTTCGTGATGATGAAATGCATATGCTGCCCCACTATCTCAACAGTGGTGGAAAAAGTCTATGAGTAGGTATTGCCGCTCTTCCTTTGTCGTCCTAGGAGAAAGAAAATCTGAAGACGGGCCAAGGAGGACGATCCGGAGACCGGGAACGAAGATCCAATGGGCCCAGTGGACCGCCCAATATTCACATCAAGACCGGCGAGGAGAACTGATCGATCAGTACCGGATGGAGAAGAAGATGCTGAACTATGCCATCTACAGAAGAGGAAGAAGATTATGCGGACAGACCGGTGCGTGGGTCAAAACCCTTGGGCACGCGACTCCCCATCGACTCAAATTCAAAGTGCAGTCGCGTGGGGGGGGTTTGTTGGGTGTCCTGACCCACGTTTAAGCTATCATGCCACAACATTTGGTGCTGTGGGCTTAGAAAATTCAAGATGGCGGAAAACCCACATGTGCGCCGAAATCCAGGAAAGCTGCGCAGTTTGTGCGCACACCAAAATGGTTGCCTCACTTGCCACCCACCAGGGCGAGAATGAAAGGCCGGGTTGCCATGAGGGAAATGGGTTGCCAAAGGAAAAACAGTAGCGCCGGTTAGCTTCAAAGCGCTTTAAAATCACCATTGGACTACCCGCACAGTAGTCTGAAACCATTGGGAATGGCAATGCTGATTGCCAAATGCAACCTAGAATGGTGGGGAATTCATTTCTTAAATCTCAAAAATGGGTGCAGTACCAGTACTCACCACTATCCAAAAGCCGGCATTTTAAAACCACACCAGATTTTACTTTTTTGTGTAAAACTGAATGAACCCAAAGCAGGCTAAAGAAAGACTTACTGAGAGGTGGATACAATGTAAAGTGATATTCTGAAGTGACTTGAAGGTTTATAACAAGACTGGCTGAGCTGTGGATTGCAGCAGTTTAAGTTGCACTGGATTTAAAGATACTAAAATCGAAAATGTTTAGATTAAATGAGTGACCTATGTTTGGTGTCACATGCCTTTGTAACTGTTGAAATGTCATAGTTTTGCACTTAGAATCAGCATTCTAGCTGCATGTGTAAAATTGCAAGTTAAGTTAAAAAGCAACAAAAAAAAAAAACAGTTAGCTGAAAGTCTGGCTTAAGGAACTTGATTCTGCCTGGCAACTACCCCCATCAGGAGTGAAACTTGAGTCACAGCTGTGTTCCCAGGCTATCTGCCTTTTGCTGGCAACACTAAGGATATGCCATCTATCTGATAATTGAATTACCTGTGCTCTACAGGAGCTCTGAACAAAGCCTCTCCTGACTCAGGCAAAGGTTTTATTACAGCCATCGTAAAATGTGGCTTCCTCTTGGCAGAAGCTGGGAGGGGCACTGCCTGTGAGAGCAAGCTGGCTTGGCAGAACTGGATAAACCAGTATTTCTACCTTGTGCTGAGAGGAAACCACACCCCTTTGGAGCCAGAACATAACTTTAAAAAGATGGATCATTCATAGAGCGGACATGTGAAAATTTTATAAATGATACCATAATTCTTGTGATTTTTCTGCCCACAGTTTAAGAGGTTTTTAGAACCGGTGGTATGTTCAGGGGGGTTTTAGCGGAAAAGTGGATATTACTCTAAATGTATGCATGTTAAAAATCTGAAACTTCATCAGTTAATGTCCATACTCCCTACGCACATGTATGTAAAGTTGGGTAAATGTCAGAAATTGAAAAATCAGTTAAAAAGTCAATTATCTGCCATTTCTGAATGCAAGCTCTTAGAAACAGCAGATTTGGACAGAGACATGGCTAAATTCAGCCACACCATGTATATGTAATTTCAAGCAACTGTGTAACTGTGAAATATGTCTTTTATTATCAAATATAGAATGTGTGCAATCTGACAGAGGAGTGTCCTATCTGCAAGCCATAAAATGACATCCCTCTGACTCACAGTTCATTCCCCAATCAAGTGGGGAATGGAAATTTGACCAATGACAAGTGAGAGGGGCGAGTTTAGTTATGACCAAACACACACACCCACTTGCAGAACATATAAATGGACCACTGAAACTTAGGTAGAGACCTTCAATTCCATTTGCTGCAACGCGCTCTGCCGGACCATACAACATCCAGAGATCCAGACTTCAAATTCATCAACCTCCAGAAAGCCAAACTAGAGACCAGACCAGAGAGAGAAAGCAGTGCTGTACCCAGAGAGAAAGCAGTGCTGTGCCCAGAGAGAGACCCGAGCCCAGTCCAAAACCCTGACCAGATCCGTGACAAGGCCCATTTAATTCAAGAATACAGTGTGAGTACATAGCAGAACTGTGTAGAACCAATCTCTTAGTTTAAATTCATCTAATTCAATCTATTTAACCTAAGTAGAACTGCCTGATAGCTCCAAATCTGTCACCTGTCATTTTAGCTGCAAAATCTGCCACTTGTCATTTTGAGCTTTTAAAATTTGCAAAACCAAAAACGACCTCTATTAAATCGGTCATAACTCTGTAACCGTTTGGGCTAGAGACTTGCAGTAACTTTCATTTGGAAGCTGAGATCCTAGGCTTTCCTAGGACCCCAAAACGATAGAGATAGTCCTTGTGGTTCCTCTGTAATAGCGCTCGGCGCATCCGCGAATTTTGCCGCGATTTGCAAATTTCTTCACGTGTAAAAAGACAGCAGTTTTGCCTTCCATTTGCCAGAAATTCGTTTAACCTGCTAACTATCCCTGCATCATTGCTAGTGTGAGCCTGGACTAATATTAACTAGATACCACTCACCCTGAACCTCTGAAAGGGAATTAAAAGCATTTCCAGCATATTTCTCATCCATTGCTAGCACATATCAAAGCATTTTGCCTGTGTTTTCAAAACTCCTATCTGTTTTCTGTTGTCTAAGCTTGCTGGGGTGAACTGAATCACATTTGATTGCATTTCTGAGAACTGTGTGCTTCCTTCCATTTCCTTGCATTGCATCAAGGGGGGGAGGGGATTGCCAGAGAAAAGTGATTACATTGTTTTGTTGAAATCATATTGAGTATTTCTATACTGCATTTCATTCATTCAACCTTGCATCCATTTGAACTCTATAAAGCATTTTGTACCACCTTCTTCTTTTGTTCCTATTCACCTGTGTGCTACCTTATCCATTTCATGTCAACTCCTTATTGATTATAGAGAAGCGTGTTAGTGCCAGATTCTCCGTTGTTAATCTTTATCATATCAGATTAAGTGTGCTATTCAGTTATTAATTTATTATAAGGTGTGATATATACATCTCTTGTTTAAATTATCAAATAAACCTTTTAACTTGGAAAACAGAACTACTTCTTGGCTCAGTGGGGTCAGGGGGATTCCAAGAGAGGGGTGTTATATAGGGGTAGTCATCCAGAACGCATGAACTGGACATAAAGATATATCAATAAGGGTTTCCATTCAGTATCCCAGACTAGGCATTGACTTAGCTGTAGTGTTGAATTGAATCCTCTTACACCATGCCCCTGCTCAGATCACCACATACTTACTTTCACCTTACTTTCACCTTCTCCCGACCCTCTGCCCCTGACTTGGTCCAGCAGTGCCCAGAAAATGACCAAAGACTCTCCCTACCTCACACCCCTCCAACCAGAACACCTCCTCTCTGACGACCCCAAGGTCTTAGCGGACAGGTACACTAACATGCTGACAAACGCGGTCAATACTGTAGCCCCCTCCGCCCCCCCCGTAAGTCAAAACCAGCAAGTCACACTAAATCATGGTTCACCATGGATCTCCAGGCTCTATGCTCAAAAAACGCCTATCAGAAGCCACTTTGAAAAAATCCCCTACCATCGCCTCCAAAGTTCTCTTCAACAAAAATGCAAGGAAATACAAGCAGGCCATCTTAGCAGCTAAATCCGCTGCCTTCAACTCAAGCATATTGAATGCAAATTCCAACTCTCAACAAATCTTCAAAATTCTTATGGAATTAGAAGCACCATCAACCCTTCAAGCCACAAACATCAAAGATGAGCTATGGTGCGCCAGCATTCAGGACACAATGCAATCACAAATATGAAAATCTGAGGAACCCATCATACGGTCCCGCTACCCCCCCTCCACCCCAACTGTCACACCACCCTCTTTCAATTCAAAGACCTCAAGATGTGAGGGAGATATCTGTCCGGCCACCATCAATAAAGACTGCACGGAGGCCCTAGTACCCTTCATCACAAAGTTTATAAACGCATCTTTCACTTCAAGCCCAGTCCCTGCCACCCTCAAAGAAGCTTGGGTACTAAAACAACCCTCTCTAGACCCAGCAATGCCCAACAACTACCACCCAATCACCACAGTCCATTCTTACTTAAGATACTGTATAGGGTAGCCTATATCCAAATACAACAGTTCTTGGAATCCAACCACATCCTAGGATCACGTCGATCAGGATTCAGGCCAGGACACAATACTGAAACTCAACTTGAAAAACCAACTCGACAATCTTCGAGATGAAGGAAAGCCAGTACTTCTCCTCCTCCTCCTTAACCGATCGGCCACATTTGACTTAGTGGATCATAGTATACTATGTCACCACCACACAACTGCAGGCAACTTCTCCCAAGAAGACACCACTTGAATTACCTTCTTCCTTGAAGATCTATGAGAGATCGATGAGAGTCTTTTCTGGCATAGCCAGCACCCCACCA
Source organism: Ambystoma mexicanum (assembly GCF_040938575.1). NCBI lineage: Eukaryota > Metazoa > Chordata > Amphibia > Caudata > Ambystomatidae > Ambystoma > Ambystoma mexicanum. Next base: position 1,358,048,432 of record NC_090922.1, on the reverse strand, counting down.
CTCCCACCTCATGCGGTGTCCCCTAAGGCTCCTGTGTCTCCCCCACCCTATACAACATTTTCACCAAATCCCTTTTTTGTCCTCTTGGACGGCATCAGCATCTCATACACAAACTATGCTGATGACACCCAGATGCTCCTGCCTATGACTGGTGCCTACGACAATGACTCTTTGACTATCAACAAAATCTACTCGACAATCCAAGCCTGGATGGCAACTAACCACCCCTGCCTCAATGATGACAAGAGGGAGATCCTATTGGTAGTGTCACCAGCAATGCTCAAGAATCTCAACCTGCAATTCTCATCCTTCACCATTGATGATAATCTGATCCCAGTCTCAACATCAGTGAAACCACTAGGATTTCATTTGGATGCCACCCTTTCCCTCACGCTATAAGTGAACTCTATTGCCTCATCATCTGCCTACACAACTATGCTGATTAATACAGCCAGACAATTCCTCACTTCATCCAGTTGCCTCACAATTGCTCGAGCAGTTTTAGGAGCCAGACTTGACTACTGCAATGTCCTCTTTGCAGACACTTCCCTTCAAAACATGAACAGAATGCAGATAATCCGAAACAATGCCATACATTCTGCACTTAACATCTCCAAAAGAGAACACATCTCCGAAGTCAGAAGGGAGGTCCACTGGCTCCCTTTTCACAATAGGATAATTTTCAAAAGGCTATCTATCCATCACCCACAAATGCCTCTCATATACTGCACCAGTGTATCTAGTACAAAAAATGACAAAAGCCAAAACCCTCAGACCAGTTTGATCAATCCATGCACATCGCATTGCAATACCTACATTCAAGCCAGACAAAGGAGGAGGCTCCAGCTTCCCAACCCTGGCAGCCAACCACTGGAATGCCCTCCCACATGCACTACGAGCAGAGGAATCATACTGGCCTTTCATAAAGCCTTAAAAGCCCTACTATTCTCCTAAAAATCCTAGGATGAACTAAGCGTGCCCCAAGCTCGCCTCAAATAGTAACACTGTTCAGACTCATGTGTTGTTTGTAATGATCTGTTGGACTATGTGACCCCACATTGCGAGTAACATGTTATGAAACAGTGCCCTGATGCCCCCGTGTTTATGCACTTTACTAATGTAAAAATAAATAAATAACTGACATAATGCGTGAAATTAGAGGAAGGGTATAATTGGAAATATAAAATACTCTATAAACCACTGAGAATTCCACTTATGCTAAGAATAAATAAAAGTGGGGTGCATTCAAAATAAAAGGACCAACGCTACTTGATTCAAAAACTGTGGCTGACCCCTTCTTTAGTGGAATATATAGAAATATAAGGTATGACAAAGTAATGGTCCTCATTGGCTCCAGAGCCATTTTAGAAATTGTCTGAGAATTAGAGAATTAGTTAAAAATGCAGATCCATTTTATTCAATATTTATTGACCAACATACACAGCCCTTCAGATAAGGGGTGTATCGCCTACTTTTACTCCCTAAACATAGGCAAATGGCCCCCCCAAAAAAACTGAGTAAAAATACTCCCCCCAAAAAATATGAAACAGACATGTAGGACCTTGTGCTCTGCTTTCACCCACACAGCTCCATGGATATTTTCGGACCAGCAGTGCACATAGTACAACAGGAAGAAACTACTATTATTACTGGCTGATCGGAAGAAGTAAACATGTATCTTCTAATGTGTATGAATAACTAGGTGCAAAGAATTAATTATTACAACATTTCAGTTTTCCAGTTAAAACATGTGTACTTGCTTATGAAATACTCCCATTGGGAATTGGACTTACATTTTTACTCCCTAAAAAATAATTTTACTCTTAACTTTAAAACATGGGGAGTAAAATATTCTTACTTTAAAATCTCATCTGGAGCACTGAACATATGTATATCTAAATCTTCTTTGGAAATGGCTTATATGTTCAAGGTTAGATACTGCTCTACATAACAAAACATTATTTTCAGTTTGCTCACTTGATGTGCAAAAAGCCTTTGTTTGTATGGAAAATGTGGGTGTTGATGGAGATTTCAAAATAAATGTTAAACACATTCATGAGACACATATTCAACGCATAGCCTGCATGTTTAATTTGCTAATGTTGTCTGTTCATTGAGAACTGGTCATTTACATAACCCCGTATGCACATTCTTAATGTGAGACATACCCCATCCTCTTCTAAAATACTGAGGCTCCCTTCATATGTTATCCCTGAAAACGGGGAGGTTTCCCATCCAAATTCAAAGGTTGACCAAATGAATATGTATGGTTTATGGTTACACGCAAAATAAACTTAGTGTAAGTGTTGTGAAAAATGAAATGAGTACCAAGCCCAGTGTGCCTTATGCAGGTACTTATTCAAGCATACACGCCTTTTATCACAGATATGTTTGTTAAATATAATACGGTGGGGTAATTCTTATGTTCCCAAAATTCTCTTTGATTGCCTGCAAAGCAGCAAGGAACCCTCAATGTTGCAATTTGCCACTGCCCATTTCTGATGGGGATGTGTTGAAAAAAACACAGTATAATTGTAAAAGACTGCACATCTTGGAATGATGACTATCAGAAAATAATTCATATAGTTATTCTAGGCTTTGATCATGCACTTTGCTCAGTAAGACAAGTGAAACATCCCTTTTATGACTACAATGTATACTGGAAGTATTCTTTCGAAATGCACATTGTCATATTTTAAATAGAGCCAGTTTACAATGTTAGTACAATTCAATACATTGGGCCTCATTACGACCATGGAGGTAGCCATGCCGCTATTTGTGGCGTGGCAACCCCCATACCGGGTACCGGGTCCGGGATCCCTGTATGGGGAAATACCGGCCCATTCCGATCTTGGAGTGCCCAGTATTTCCCCATTCCGGGAACCCGGACGTGGTACATCTCCATTCTCATTTGAGCCCCCATAGGGCTCAATGGGAATGGGAAGGATGCAAACAACGGGCTCGTTAATGACGGGCCCGTTGTTTGCATTCCGGTCTGCTCGCAGGACCCGCTAAGGAAGCCTGGTTTTACCAGATGTCCTTAGCAGGACCCACGAGGAGACCTCGTAATGAAGCGGTAGTGGGTTTACAGGGCTGGCAGCTCTACCGGCCCCGTTAACCCCCTACTGCCAGGGTCGATATGAGGCCCATTCTTTTTTAATAGCTGATTTTGCTGAGAATACTTCGTGAGAGCCAAGGCAATGTTTCATTTTGCATGCTGGACACTGATTGGCTGGTAGTGATGTGCATTTGTTGTATTAAGCACAACCACTAAAAACGTACCAAAAATTATAAAATAACAAATGCAATTGTAGACTCTGCAGCGTGGTCCTCTGGTCCTTACTAAGTCACTCTTCACCCCCCAGCAGAGCCTATCCGCATTCCCCTACCCCAATGTGTGGACAATGTGTCCTCAGTGTTTTGGTGAGAGTCCTGCAGGACACACATTACGATAATGTACATCTCTACATCTCTACATCTCTAAATACAAGGCATATCCTCAATTCTAGGAGTGCCTTTGTTGCTGCTACTTTCATTCTTTTTTTAACCATAAATAACACACCATGCCCTCCTTCAGAGATATGTGTTATTTCCTCTGGTCACACTGCTGGCAGTGATGTGGGTGTAGCTCCAGCAATGGGCAACCTGACAGCGCTACTCTCACCCACGGAGAGACAGAGCCATAATGTGTGACCGAGAGACATACACAGAGAGTACTGAATCAATGCATGATGCACCAAGTACAGCTAGTAATTAACAGAAGGCTTTCCACAAGCTTCCTAATTTGAAGCGGTACAAGGCAGGTAACACCACTACCAAAGCAACTGGTCATAGAATTAACCCATAACATAGGTAACACACTGGACCTGCTATTTGCCATCTCTAAAGCCAGCTCTACCTTCCCCCAGATTTGGACTTTGACAGACCACACAACCATACTCATCCTGTTCCACCACTAACCACTCCCCCCACTGGGGCCAACTCAACCAAGATATGCCACAGCGCTTTCAAGAACGTGCCAACTGACACACTTAGAGGAAACATCATCAACTTGGCCCCCATGTCTGATCCCTACGAAAATGGCAATGCTCAGCTTGGTGCACTCAAGAACACCTTAACTGAGAGCAACACCCATGCACCACACAAACTTTGACTCAGCGAACGTAAGCCCTCCACACCTTGGTACACACTGGAACTCATTGAGAGCATGTGAGCCATACACAGAAACGAAAAGTGCTGAAGAAAATCCTGCCAACGACCAACTAGGAGAGCTCATCACCATTAAAACCCTATGTTCAGAATGCAGGACACTGATATCCAGAGCCAAAGCAAACTGCTACACAATTAGCACCATGGACACCTCTGACAAAAGCAGAGCTGTCCTCCAAGCCATTAAAAACTGCATAAATCCCCTGTCATCCTGCAATGCTGCAATCAACTGCCAAATTCAACCCAATGAACAATTTCTTGATAGACACAACACATTTGGTGTCCTGCATTTATTTTATTTATTTTTTTTACATTTGTAAGGCGTGCCTAACCCTTGGGCATCTGGGCGCAACAATCTTAACATGGTTACAGAGACAACAACTTAAGAGATTGGTTACAGGTTTGACTTAAGGAAGTGGTTATATGAAATGCAGATCATAAATAGGCATGTTTGTTTCCAAATACCATCTTTTAAGATTTGTAGGGTATGTGTAGTATCTTTTAGATACGCTTGAATAGCAGTTACTAAGTGTTTGATGCTGCTATCAATATAGTCTGCTAGTGCTTCCGTGGCCCCTCCTTGCCCACTCATTATTGGTCTTACAGCTGGAAGTTCAAGGAAAGGCTTAGGATGAAAGAAGTAGATTGTTGGTATTAGTGGTTTTGACACCATTAAGAAAGCCTTTTCATCATCAGATAATAAGCCCTGATTGTACCAATGTTGTAACATTAACTGAAGGGCCTGCAATGGTTGGACTGTCGGATTAGTTGTAAGTTTCTTGTAACAACCAGGGGTTGATAAGTGTTCTATTTTAATGTAATCAGTTTTATTGAGAATGACAGACTATATTGATAGCAGCATCAAAAACGTAGTACCTGCTATTCCAGCATATCTAAAAGATACTACACATACCCTACAAATCTTAAAAGATGTTATTTGGAAACAAACATACTTTTTGGTCACTCTTGATGTAACAACATTATATACATCTATTCCCCATAACCTGGCCTTGGAAACAATGGATTTAGTTTCAGAACCTTTTCAGCCTCCCACTACACACATGTACAAATGCTTAAAAACTTTTTAGATTTTACTCTAAGACACAACCAGTTTATCTTCAACGGAGATTACTATTCCCAAATTAAAGGTATAGCCATGGGGGCGAAATATACCCCTCATTGGCAAATTTGTTTATGGCCTTTTTTGAAGACAAATATATCTTCAATAATAATCATTTCAAACATCACACTATTACCTGGAGAAGGTATATTGATGATGTTTTAGCCATCTGGGAAGGAAGCTGGGAAGAGTTTGAGGCTTTCATGCTCTACCTCAATGACAATACTTTTGACACCCAATTCACACGACACATGGATGCAGATGAAATCGGTTTTTGGATTTGCACATTAACATTCTTTCCAACACAATTCAGACCTGTACTTACAGGAAGGCCACTTCAGTTAACTCTATCCTCCATGCAATCAGCAGTCATAGACGAAGTGTCATTCGAAATATACCTAGAGGTGAATTCCTCAGCTCCAAAAGAAACTGCAGTCAAGAAGATACTTTCAAAGTAGAATGTTAGTCTATTGGCAACAGACTTCAGGAAAGAGGGTACCCAAAAAACCTAATCAGGCAAACCACAGAATCTTTGAAAACGGTTGAAAGGACTAAGCTACTGGATGACAAGATTAAATTGGACCAAACCACTTATCCTACACATGTTAGCTTTATTACCAAGTACTCGCAAGACAGCACATTTTTGTATTAAATATTACAAAAACATTGGCATATACTACTCCTAGATCCAGATTTGTCTACTTATCTTTCAGAACCTCCCAACATTAGCTTTACGAAAGCCACTACTTTGAAGAACCGTTTGAGTCCCTCCTTTCTCAAACCTGAGCCAATCAGACAGGACAACTGGCTAACTGCAAGCTCTAAGCTAGAAGGTTTTTACAAATGTGGTTCATGTAACTTCTGTCAGTATGCATTATCACCAACTAAAGTGTTTAGTTGCCATGGAGGACTTAAATCACAATAAAAGATTTCATAAATTGTCACTCAAAATATGTTATTTACAGTATCCAGTGCATTTGCAAAAAAATATATATTGGAAGCACCATCCGTGAGGTACGTTTTAGAATTTGTGAACACTTGAACAACCTCAAAACTCAAGGGGCCTTATTACGACCCTGGCGGAACGGGTTAACGGGTCCCGCAAAAGGATGTGGACCCGTTAAACCCGTTCCGCCAGGGTCGTAATGAGGCCCCTTGACTTTTGAGGTTGTTCAAGAGTTCACAAATTCTAAAACGTACCTCACGGATGGCGCTTCCAATATATATTATATTTTTTAAAACCAGGCATGCTTACCGGGTTCCGTGAGGGGAAGAGGGAGCAAACAACGGGCCACTCGTAATCAGCCCATTGTTTGCTCCCTCTCCCATTCCCATTCAGCCCTATGGGGGCTGCAATGGGAATAGGGATGGTCCGGGTCTGGGTCCTTGGAGGGAGGAATTACTGGGCCCTCCGAACTCAGAATGGCCCGGTAATTCCTCATTCTGGGAACCCGCACCCGGACGAGATTTCAGCGGCAGCCATGCCGCCAATAGCAGCATGGCTACCACCGAGGTTGTAATGAGGCCAACATCACCAAATGGACGACGCCAAAGATATCAAATACATTGGACTCCAACAGATCAAACCACATCAGAGAGGTGGCGACAGGGAGCTGATGCTACGACAACAAGAAGCAAGAATGATATGTAAATTACTTTGTCTCTCACTTTGCTTAAACCAGGAACATGAGCTCAATGTCTTTTTATAATTACTAAGTACGATTCTCATTCTTGCATGCTCCAACAAATTACAGTTATCCAGTGCATGATAGACATAAATGACTATGTGTGTACATAGAGTCCTAGTTAACTAGGCATCGATCTCCCAGTAGATACTAAGTACCACTGTTAATAGATACTTCAAATAGTCTTTAACTTACAATTAATGTTAAATTTGAAGTAGCCTTAGCCTTATATTTAACTTGCCTATATGCTTCATATATATAAAATTAAAATCAAAACGTGGACATTAATGGTTCAGTTAGTATTGTATCTGAATGCCCCAAATGGATATCAACATACCAGTGCCCCTCACCCAGAGACAACAGTTTTGTGTTTTTGTAGCAAGGGTATGCCGTCAAATGCCCTACCTGACACAGGGTTTCCTATGCACTACATCCGGAAAAGATGTAGGTATTATAACCAAATTAATATATACCCATATAATCAGTTCATAGGGCAACTTTTGTTTTGCAAGTCATTTTAACCATCCAAGCATCAGTATCCCAATAGAGTCGAGTGCCGGAAAATAATTACATGCTTCTGTACATTTAACTTAGGGTTAAATTAACATGTGTAAGGCATGTGTAATCTAATGCCTTTACATATTTCATATATATCAACACTGCGAAACGCTAACATCACCTTAACCCTGTTTAGTTTGCCAGATTTTGGAGTAGAATCCGTGTAACTAAATGATAAATAGCTTGTCTTTGTTTCAGTAGTAGTTGAATTAGATGTAGATTATTTGTAGCATACAACATTGTATAGACATTTCTAGTCAGGTCAGTGCTTTATGTCATGATGTATATTCACAGTTTGAGTACTTTGTAACTCAAAAATATATTCATCTGACAATATTTTCTTTTTTTTTGTTTTCTTCTCTTCCCACTCTGGTTTTTGTTTCCTCCCCCTCACTCTCTACTATAGGAGCTGAGAAAAGCCACATATGAATGACTTAAGTCACATATAAATGACTTAAACTCAATCTTTGAAGTGATATATTTTGTTCTTACTCCCTGAGGACGACCTTCTTTGGTTCAAACATGTGTTGGCGTGTCGTAGTGTTTTCTTTATATATCAACATGAGTGTCGATCAACTGTGTATGAATACAACATGTTTGTGACCAATATTACATTGATGGCATGTTACACTACTGTGATGAAAATTACTCTCATGTTACATGCTTGACTCATTCATGACACCAGAATGATTGTATCATGGAATGTAAATATGTTTGAATGATAATACAGGAGTATATCTACTCACTCTGACTCAAGAATTTCATTTACTACTTCTTGGGGTTGTCAAATGACAAGATTAAACCACGAACCACGTGTCTGGTGAAACAAATATTTATAACAGGTTGTTAGAGCGCAGTCTGCAAGGTTAGTACTTTCAAATCATGTCTATAATATAGGCAATAGTGGAAAATCGCCTAACATACCATACGGCTGCAGCTATTATTCAATCACTGTGTATACCAGACCTTACATTCCCTTAGGTGTGCACGTTCCCACATAGGGGACTTTGTTTCCACAAAACACAATAATGCTTAAAGAATATGGTTACAGGGTAAACCTAGTAGCCCTTAGGTGGCTAGGTAAACAGACTTAAGGAAATGGTTGCAGTAGCAGTATGCTTGAGAGATTAGTTATTGATTTTGGCAGGCTTAAGAATATGGTTAGGGATAATGCAGATCATAGATAGGCATGCTTAAGTATATGGTTGCAGGATAGCGTGGCAGAAGTGGGTTTGGGCTTAGTGTTGCCACATTGTGTCACTTTAAGCATATGGTTGCATGTCTTGTGGAGACTTACGTGGGGTGTAGGTCCTGGTGCAGGTAGGTGGGTACCGGTCATAATGGGTTACTTACAGAGGAGGGAGGGTGTAATTTGATGTCTTGAGTAAAGAACCATGTTTTTTTATTTTTTGTGAAAGGAGTGTAGGACTGGGTCTAGTTTTATCTCCAGTGGCAGGGTATTCCAGTATTTGGCTGCCATTACAGGAACACTTGAGCCATCTGCTCTTTGTCTTTTGTATCTGGGCATGGTTATTTGCCCGAAGTAGGCAGTGCGGGTGGGTCTGGAGGATTGGTTCCTAGTTATCATGCTGGATAGGTGGCATGGGGAAGTATTGGAGAGGCATTTGTGTGTTAGCGTATTTTAAATGTAATCCGGTCCTTCACTGGTAGCCAGTGAATGTTTCCTCTGGTGGAGGAGATATGTTCTGATTTGGTTAAACATCTCTTGGAGTTAATTAGGAAAAGGTGAGCAACTATCTCGAGGGCACAAAGTAATATCCATGGGGGTCAATCTATCTATTTAGACTGTCTCGGAATTGGACACATATTTCGTGAGATCACCATCTTCGGGCCTCTTATGCAGGTTCTACTGCATCCTTGGCGTATCTACTTGCAGCTGAAGACGGATATGTCTATACGTCTTGATGTGGCAGGCTGCTCATACAGAAGGCAGCCGGTTGAAATAAGCATCATGCGATTCAGTCAGGGGTTTGAAAAGGTTTTACAGTCCCAATAAAGCTTAAGATTCTTATTTGATTAAATGTTATTATGCTAAGCAAGCCCATGCGACGGAGGAAATTCCCTATGACTTTGCAAGGTGTGGGTTAAAGTACAGGTTCAGGCCCTCGTCTGCTCTTCCAAAGCCAGGAAGCATGCCATTCCTACTTTAAGAGGGCCAGTGCCATAACAGGCGCAGTGAGCTTCCCGGGTACCAGTAGTCATCAGTCAGCTGATACTTGATCCTTTAGCATGTCAGCTCTTCCTGTGCTTTAGCTGAGAGTAAAGGAAAGGAAGATGATTACACTCTCCTGGAAACTGATTTACACCCCATGGGAAAGAGATTGGACTGCTTTAGTTCCCATAAAAGTCCAATTGAGAATCACAAGGAAGCTCCAAAAAGATTCACAAGACAATTAAACGGTATGAGGGGTTCCCATTCAAAGATTGCCAAGCCTATCACTGGCACTTTAACAATGATCATATCCTTTACTGTGCCATCCCTAGAGTTCTAAATTGAAGTCAGGTGCTTTTCCAAGGGAGTGATTTTAGAGTATTGTCCAGAAGTTCCTTTTTTCGAGTCACTTACCTCTTCTCTACACTAACCCTCCCACCATCTTCTGTCCTGGTCTTATCAAATGGTGTAAAGTCATTATTCCCTCCAAGCTAAGGCCCCTCTTGTCTTGCAGGATCCTTTCGAAATTGACATTTCCCGGGTCCACCAACGGGAGTCCTTCTTCCTCTTCCAGGTGGACAAACCTTTGAAAGAAACCTTCCCAGTGTTGTCAAGAATGCTCAGTTCTTCAGAGAAAAAAAAAAGAATGCCCAGTTCTTAGGCTGCTAAGATGTTTCTACCCAATAACCAACCAAAAATGGGACTCCAGTTATAAGTAAATAACAATGGCTAGGGCTGCATTTTCTAAACAAACCCTCTGCTGGTGAATAATATACTTCCCCTTCATAGTAGCTTCGGCGCTACCAGTAGAAGAATTGCCAATTGGATGCTGTGCATTATATGTGCCACTTTCCCTAAAGCCAGTAGGCAATTTACAGTACACTTATGTGTAAACCATCTCTAAGTCTTCCTGTGAACATTTTAACGGTGGTGTGTACTTGCTGTGTAGCCTAATAGCGGTTGGCATGGTAAGCAACTGATGCACATCAGAAAGTAGATAGTGGTATTTTATACACGGATGATAGTGAATCAGTTGTACACCCATGGGCTGCCAGGCCCATCTGGGGAGAAATCACTAACACCATTTCTTAAGACACAGAGTGCTTTATGAAAATGGCAAAGATGAGCACATCTGACTTTAACGCTAATTCCATTTACTTGTGCTCCTGCAGATTCATAAAGGCCACGAGCATTCCCTAGCAGAAGCCAATCCTTCACACTCTGACTCTTTGCATAAAGTTGGTAGAGCAACCAGAGTTCAGCATACTACAGTCCGGCAAAGAGAGACAGCGGTGACTAGGCACTGGGTCCTGGTTGGTGAATATATGATGCCATGTCCATGGCCTTCAGGAAATGCAGGACGGGGGAGCATCTCTGAATGACCTTGGACGTGTTGCTATGTAATCATGTAAGCTATTGCTTTCTGGACTATTCAGGGACCAAAGTGTGATTTGCAGTTCGAGTCAAAGAGAGGGAGGATTCAGGGAAGGAAAGGAGCTTGGAGAGAGATTGGTGTCATAGCTGTTGGATCAACAGAATCTAAAAGATTGACTCAGATGGGTTTAATTTGTAACAAAAGTATTCCAGGGCTTTATGGTGGAATGGATGCATGATGGAGAAAAATAAAAGAAATCAGAGATGATCAATGCCAGCTTGATTATGAACATAGTTCATCTGTTCATAACTATCCTTACAAGGGATCCAAATTCTGATGGTCTAATGGAAAGTTTCTCACATTAAGTGGGGTTTCAAATGCCCCCTATACTTCCTTCCTTGGTTGAGTGGATGTTTTGTCATTGCCTGGTGAGAATATTTGTCTCGCCAGTAGGCAATTTTTCCCTGAATGACTTGGGGGGCTGTGTATATACATGTGCCATGCCCGCGTAGACTTTGGTATGGGAGGGCATAGACACCACAGAGCTTTTATCAGACTCAGAGCCTTTATGAGCAATGGACTGGTAGAAAGAGATGGGATAGCGAGGGCTGAATGGAAAGACATGTAGGCGAGATTATCAATGTGTTAGAGATGGGCATATAAAAAGAGAGGTTCAGGGAGCAAAGCAAGGGGAAGATAAAGCGATGAAGAAAGAAAGAGATGAACAAGAAGAGAAGAATGCAGAGGGATAGATGGGTGCACCAATGCATGAGAGAGGGGAAGCAGTCGAGGGACCACAAGGAGAAATGATGGAGGTAGAAATGGATGCAGAGGGGAGAAGAACTGTGGTAAGAAGTGTATTCTGCAAAAGTGCATGGACCAAATTCCCTATAGCAACAGGCATAATCCACAGAATGAAGGCACCACTAACATGCATTTTACTGGATATCCTCAAATTTACAAACTAGACAAATGCAGGCACTTACTAGTGCACCCTGATAACCCATTCACCACTTGGCAGAACAGCATGATCAACTGTTGCAGTGTTCTAAATTCCGATCCATTCTCTGTGTAATTCCGCTTGGGTTAATTTGCATGTCAATCTACCCCTGTGTGCTGTATGCTGTCGAGAGTATCCCATCAAGATGCGCATATGGGCATACAGACTTGTGCTCTATGGCACCTGATTTGGGAAGTGAACCATCTGGACGTTACGCACTCAGATAATACGTATGATGCAGATATTACGTATGGTGCATGTTTGTGTCATTTGGGCATCAATATGTGATGCTGAAACAGACATCCATGTCACAGGTGCTGTTGCTTTAGGATTTTGGGAACATGTGATGACAATTTGCTGCACATGCACCAGCGTAGAGTTGGGGAGCCACAGCCGGCTCAAGCCTGTTTAGAGCAAAATGTCTGGCTCTGGCTTGGCGAAAGAAGAGCGCAAATAGGGCTGATCCAAGAAGCACAGCATCTTCAGTTACATGCACATAGTACATTTAAGTTACCCTGCCACCCAGTGACAGTTAAGAGTACTACATGTAATCATCAACTTGCAAAGAGTATTTTATCTCTAGCCTGCCAGGAATTGCATGTTGGTGCACAATTAATGATGTAAATAAATGGATGACTTGGGGTTTTAAACCTGCAAATGTGCAAACTGTGCACATTTGTGCAATAGTCTAGCTTCCATAGTTGGCCAATACTTGCAATCCTGGACAAATCACCCTACCTAAATGTGTCATATTTCCTTTGTCTACCACAATTGTGGTCACTTAGAATTGATTTTGGTAAATGTGAACGAAACAAAAAGCCACAATTAAAGAGTGTGTATTAAACTGCAGGGTCCAAAGGAAAAACAAATATTGATAATATATAATGTGCAGACCACATGCTGAAATATCCATTAACTTGCTCATTGTTTTGTCACTTAGAAGTCATGATTCTACCCAATGGAAAAGTGAATTGGATGATGTGATAATGTACTACACTATATGGTGGGCAAGAGGTTTAGCCTGGGGCATTTTCCTTCTTTGTATAAGCAGCCTGCCTGGACAATTTCTTATACTCCCCCCTTCTCCAGCCCCCTGGCTATGGGCAATAGACAGCGGGTCTCAACATACTATCCAGTTTGTGAATGAGGCATTGAGACTCATCTTGGGGGATGCTTGCCTAGACATAAAGATTTCCTCCTGCCACTCAGCCCTTTACTTTTTGTCCTCAATCTCCCACCATCCAGGACATGTGGGTGCTGCTTGTTGCAACCACTTGCGTCTGCTGAAAGACTGAAGTTCGCTCTCCTAGGTTTTAAGCCCACTAGAAGCTGTGTAGAGCAACAACTTCAAGTAGATCACTTTTTATACAGTTGTGTTGTTGTGTGTCTAAGTCTTGAATGTAGAGTCGCAATGCACAGATGATTGTTTAGGATTATTTTTCATTCTGGTATGTGTATGGTGGAAATAAGGTTTTATATATCTTTCAGGTTTGTATTGTGATTTGTGTACTTTTAAGTCATCTTTATGAAATAGAACCTTATTTTTTAGCTCGTTCAGACTGCACAGGAATACACATTTCTATAAGCTAGAGGTGCAAAGATATGTAGCCAAATATCTATAGTGCATGCTGGGGTCAAAATTCATTTTACAGAAAGTGTGGTCTTAGACATATCCATTAATGTTACTGTGATATATTAAGTGTACATCTCAGGCTGTTAAAATACACCTATGAGCATATGACCCTGGGAAGGTGCATTTATAGCTGGATGGGATTACACCAGAATAATTCTGAGTCCATATAACCGGACAAACTCAAGAAGATGGCAAGTTACTGTTTTATTAACAATCATCTAAAACAGGGAGGTTACAATGAACATCAGTGCACATACTCTCAGTCTCTCAGTGATTTCCACAACAAAATACAATTCATATACTTAGTTATGCGTCAGAGTGATGTCACACTATGTAGCAATGGTAAAAACCTATCAGGGGTCAGGATTGGTTAAGGGAACCATCTAGATATACAATCATATAGGAGGTAAGATTGTTATTGGCTGTCCTTTATCAGGTGGACAACTCATGCCTACCTCTTCAAACATGTCATTTCAGAAAAATCAGATACACAGTGTTTCATTGGTCTCTCGAGCTATAAGGTCCTTTGTTATATGGACTAATATAATTGGTTGGCATGATTGTGCCGTATCTGGAACATTCGGTTAATTTAGCAGTAAGCCGATTTGTGAAGCCTACTTCTATCCCTGCATTCATTCTAATCTGCTCCTTGAGGTCTTGTAAGCCCCAGTCTTTTGTATTCTGGAACCTGGCTCCTCCCTATCCCGGTGTCAACACTTTGCTCTGTTTTAATATAGTTTTAGTTCATACACTAATGTCATTGAAGCTAACTATGTCTTCATGGCGGTTTACATGTGCTGCCTATTTAAATGCAAGTCGTGGATTCTGCTTCAGCTCATGTGTTCTCTTCACTTTTGTATTTTTGGAATGGAGTAATATTGTCTCAGCTTGTATTGTTTTTTTCACCTGCTCGGTACAAGTGAGTACTGCAGGCAGACATTGGTCCTTGCATGTTTATCTGTACGCTTACATTAGCCTATAATGTTTCAGACTTTGCCCTGGTATACAGGAGCACACTCTGATAAAACAAATATACATCCTTGTATTGCAAGCACTCCTGTCATAGACCCATGCATAACATGTTCAGGCCCGCCCGAGCATGTCAAGGGTTTTGACCCATGTTGAATTATTAGACGGGGTAGATGTGGGGATGAGCTGTCGCCGCCCATCATTCTATCCCAGAACAAAACTAAATCAATAGACTGGGTGGATGTTGGGATGAGCTGTCGCCGCCCATCATTCCATCCCAGAACCAGGAAAACCGTGCGGTTGTGCGCACACCAAAATGGCTGTCTAACCTGCCACCCACCAGTGCCAGCATGATGGACCGGAAGCACCAGGGGTGAAAGGTGGTGTCAAAGGAAAAATAACAGGCTTAAAAGCGCTTTAAAATCACCTTTGTTTCCCTGAATGCAAGCTCAAAATGCCTATTTTAAACATCACAAGATATTCAAAAATCTCAATGAACACCAGCAGACATTTGGCAGAATGTTGTGTGCATACAAAATTTGGGAAGAAGAAGAGCCCAAAACAATGTTTATAACAAAACTGGCTGAGCTGTGGATGTCAGCAGCTTAATTGAAATTGGATTTAAAACCACTAAAATCGAAATGTTTAAATTAAATGAGTGACCTACTTTTGAGTGTCACATAGTTTGCAACTGTTAAATGTCATGGTTTTGAACTTAGAATCAGCATTCTAGCTGCATGCGTAAAAATTGTAAGTTTGATTTAAACTGGGAACAAACAGGACATTTAGCTGAAGCTTGGCCTCAAGAAATTGAATTCTGCCGGACAACTACCCCCGACAGGAGTTGAACTGGCTCAACAACTCTTCCCAGGCCTGGCTGCATCCTGCTGCCCCCACCAAAAGGAGATCACACCTCTCTGATTGAAATAAGGGAGGGGTACCTGCAGACTGCAGGAAATTGAACAAAGCCCTGTCCTGGACTCAGGCAAATGTTATATTGGGGGGGTCGTAATGGCTTCCTCTGGGGAGAAACTGGTAGGGGCAGTGCCTGTGAGAGCCAGCTGAGCTTGGGGGAAGTGGATAAACCAGTTATTCCACCATGTGATGTGGGAAGCCACACCCCTTTTTGACCACGGCATAATTTTAAAAAGATAGATAACTCATAGTGCGGACTGGTCAAAATTATATAAATAATATCATTATTCTTGGGATTTTTCCGTGCACATTTTAAAAAGCGTTAGGACTCTGTACCATGTTCTGAGGCAGAACCCCGCTATTTTTTGATATTGCAGACACTGTGTTTAAGCTAGACAAATGAACATTTACTGGAATGTGTGTAGAAGGGGGGTGTACAGTTGTGTCAAATCTGGAAAGGTTTAAAGGTCGTTATCTGGATGAAAAGGGGCAGAATTCTGTCAAAAGTGGACACACCATCGTACAAAGACAGGGATCGGATGGTTTGGTACTACAGAAAATATGTTAACTGGACCTATAATATTAGAAAAATGGTAAATAGATAAATGTGTGTTTGGATCAAACATAGATTTGTGTGCAATTTGACAGGGGAAGGATCCTCGGACCATAAAACCTACAGCATCACTCTGACTCACATTTCCTTCCCCCAATCAAGGGAGAGAGGAGTAATTGGCCAATGATAAGTGAGAGGGGCAGGTTTAGTTATGACCAACGCACACACCCACTTTCTAAAGACATAAAAAGGACCACTGAAAGACAGGCAGGAGATTCACTTTCCACTTTCTTGCAGGACGCTTTGCCGGGAGACTCCAGACTTCAAATCCATCAACCTCCAGAGAACAGAGATCCAGAGAGACCAGAGATCCAGAGAGACCAGAACTGTGCAGTGCTGAGAGCAGAACCAGAGACCAGACCGCTGTGAAGAACCGCTAGCAGAAGTCCAGCCAATCCTGACCCGATCGGTGACAAAGCCATTAGATAGTGTGAGTCCAAAAGATAGTGTGAGTACTCTAGGACTGTGCCAGACTAATCTCTTAGTTTAAAATAATCTAATTAAAACTATTTTAACCTATTTAGAACTACCTCATAGGAATCGTGTGTGTCATTTTGTTCTTTTTAAAGCTGAAAACTGTCACCTGTCATTTTGAACTTTTAAATTTCAAATCCGAAAAACTACCTTCACAAAATCGTCCGTATCTCTGGAACCGTTTGTGCTAGGAGCGAAACCGACTTCCTACTCCTCATAGGGCCTCCGTAATTACGCTTGACGCACGCGATTAAATTTGCTGCGATTTGACATTTTGCACAATTTCAGCCATGTGTAAAAATCAGCAGCTCCTTGCTTTCCTTTGCTAAAATTCGTTTTAACCTGCTAGTTACTCATAGAGCATTGCTAAAGTGAGCCTGAACTAATATAAACTAGATATCACCCACCCTGAACCTCTAGAGGGAATTAAAAGCCTTTTTAGCATATTTTTCACTTAATTGCAACCACATCAAAGTATCTTGCCTGTGTTTTAAAATCATACCTGTTTTTCTCTAAGCTTGCTAGGGGGGAACTGCATTTCTTATTGCATTTTGTTGGGATTCTTGAAGACTGTGTGCTCTCCTTCCATTTCTTACATTGCAAAGGGGGGGGTGCATTGCCAGAGAAAAAGTGATTATATGATCTTTTGCTAAATCATATCAAGTTATTTCTATACTGCATTTTATTCATCATGGCATTGTCCTTGAAGCCATAAAAGCATTCTCAGCTACTTCATCCTCTCTATATCACTTCTAAGCCATCAAAAAGAGTGTACCACTGTAACATTATCCATTGTTGATCACTATCATCCTCACAAGTGTGCTATCAAATATTAATTTACTATAAAAGTGTGATAGATATATATTGTTTAATTTTCAAATAAACCTTTTAAATTTGCAAAACAAACCTACTTCTTGGCTCAGCGGGGTCGGGGGGATTCTGAGAGAGGGGTGTGATATAAGGGTTGTCATCCAGAGTACATGAACTGGACATAAAAATATCAAATATATCAATAAGGGTTTCCATCAGCATCCCAGACTAGGCATTGACTTAGCTGTAGTGTTGAATTGAATCCGCTTACAAGCAAGAAATCTTGGCTGCACGTCTGGCCAAACAGAACAAAGTCATTCTGGACATACAAATATTTATCACACAAATAAACCAAAACATAACTAATGCATGCACATGTAGTTCTCACCATTATTAATTGTTAGCTACATCAACACATGTTTACTAACTTTGAACAGCAAGGTCACTATTATGTGTTGTTCTCTGTATTCAGTACAATGGGACTACCAAATCAGTAGGTGTTAATTACGCATTTCAGCAACAATATATAAACAATGAAAGCATGATTTTACTTTACATCACATTTAACAATAATTTCATCTAAACATAGTTCATCACAAACTGCTAACAGCAGATGTATATATATCAGATATAAACTTCAAAACACAAGCAATATTTTGTTCTCATGGCAAATTAACTACCAGTGGACACTAAGTAGAGTACATTAAACAAATCTCTAACTGATATGAATGAAATGATGATGAATTTACAATCAAAGAAGAATGTTTATTATGCATAATGTGCAATAAGTGGGGTGATATGGAAACTGCAAGTTAACATTCCAAAAATGCTGGTTTGGGTGTATGCATAATGTATGATAATTGATTAAAGCGTAACTTTGACATTTGCAACATTTGTAGTTTTTGTATGCAGTAACCTTAACTCTTTCTTAAACATATGTTTGCAGTTGATATATGTTTGCATCACAAAGAGTAATCATTTCAGTTAAATATCCCTTAGATTTAAGAGCACGGACAATGCTATATGTGGGTTTATTCCAAGTTACAAAAGCTATTAGAATAAAGTTTATGGAAGGAGACGACCACCGACACATCCACACCATAACATCTCCTACAGAAGACTCATACTTTCCACAGACCGCTCATATCATTTATACCCAAAAACAACATCACCAAACACACACATGACAGGCAGTATGGAATATATTATCTTAACTGCACAAACAATGAAATAGCACTCAAGCTGGGCAGGATTGAACATCTCTCTCTGGCATGTGTACAGCGAGCAAGTTAAAAACACACACAGTGAATACTGTGCATGAAAAAGATAGTTTAGCAATGTTCACAAATGTATAACCATTGTGTAACCTCAACTTTGCAACATTTGACAATGTTATTGTAAACATTTGTAAATTTAATGTGTATTGGCACTATCACAACATATAGATGCATATTTGCAAACTTTTTAAAATGAAAACCATGCAAAAACGTTTCAGTTTACAGTGTTTTTTCTCTGCTTAAAATATAGAGATCTGACTTGGGACAAAAAGCTCATGAGCCAAAGGTTCTTGCTCCAAGTTGATTTATTGTACTTCCATCTATATAAGGGACATTTGTGGATATGTGTGTGTGTGCGTATGTTTGAAATGTTCAGCGTACTTCCCAACATGCCACAAAATTGAAATTTGGCATTTGGGTAAGTTCCATTGTGAGGACAGAGTAAAAGGTATACATTTTTATTTTAAGAGTTTTTTAAGCGGTCTTCAATGCTTGAATATGTGTGTGTGACTTTTCGAATTGTTCAGCATACTTCCCGACATGCTACAAACCTGAAATTTACCATGTGGGTAGGTTCCAAGTTGTAGACAATGTAAAAAGTATAAAATATAAATATACCTTTGTCGAATTATTATTGGTAGGAATAACTAACTGTGCGAAGCACTGTTGCAAGTTCTCGCATATATATTAAAGGCACATTTGTGGATACATGTGTGTTGTCTGTTTGAAATGTTCAGCATACTTCCCATCATGCTACAAACTTGACGTTTGGCATGTGGGTAGGTTCTGTAGTATAGACATTGTAAAAAGTGTAAAATATATGTTTTTCTAATTTATTTTTTATTTAAGTGTTTTTTAAGTGGTCTGCAATGCTTGGATATGTGTGTGGGTGTGTGTGTGTGTGTGTGTGTGTGTGTGTGTGTGTGTGTATGTGTGTGTGTTTGTGCGCACCAGTACAAAATGTTCAGCCTACTTCCCAACATGCTACAAGCCTAAAGTTTAGCATCTGGGTAGGTTCCATGGTGTAGACAATGGAAATGTTTAAAATAGAAATATACCTTTGTCTAATTCTTTTTGTAGGAATTACTGTGCAAAGGACGGGTACAACTGCTTGCATCATATCCACTCATTTGTAGGAGGCAACGCCACCCTCCTTTACACACTTACATATATCAGCTTCACACAGGTCTGTCATAGATTCCAGCTGCACTAATTCACAGGATGGCACATAAACCACAATAAAATTATGGTCTGAAATGTTTGAAAAGGTTTTGCAAACCATAAAACAATATGTACAACTGTTCACAGCAATGTTTGCAAGCTTTTTGAGAATGGTAGTACCTTTTCTATAGGAATTTTATTACAACAATGTAAACATGATCCAAGCTTTCTATTTAGTATTTTAAAGATCGAATACTACTTAGGATCCATACTTTTAGTGCAGATGACAAACATGCACAAAGTAGTAGATAGAAAGGTTTCAAACACATTATAAACTGTTGTAAATATAAGGTATCTAATGGTTTACAAATTTAAAAAAAATGTGTAAACTATAATTTTCACAGAGTGGTTTAATTGGTAGCTTCAAGTGCAAATGTAGGTACATGCAGCTTCTGTAGGAGCGGTTTGGTTAGTGTCTAGATATTCATGAAATCCGCTTTTTATTACATCACTTTCACGGTTTTTAACTTACCCTTTGTTTGATGACCTGCATTTTGCCTTCGAGGTAGCATGGTAACTACATCACAATTATGAGTCCTAATAGCATGCAGCAAATCTGTGTTTGTTGAGCGATGTTACGCTACGTATGACTAAGTCATGTTTGAAATGACAATGCCATGCTGCTACACCTGCATGGAGGGAGCTGTGAGTGGAGATTCTGAGGGGCACTTCGAAGCAGCATTGTGCAGAAGTGCAAGTACACTGTATTGTGGAATTGTGACACTATATGGGGGTTTGAAGCAGTGGCCACACAAGCTCATAACAGTGTGTCTCTCATCTCGGAACCCCGGCAGTCTGGTAGTGTTATCTGGAAGTTTTATCTGGTTTAAGACATAGAGGCAAATTACCCTCGGCAGTTTACAAATGTCTATGGTTTCAGGGCATAGATCTGCAACTTTCGACTCCCCAGATGTTTTGGACTACAAATCAGATCATTTCTAGCCAAGACAGTAATATGGATGGATTAGAGAAGTTACAGTCCAAAACATCTGGAGTTTTCGCAGGTGGGTGATCCCTGCTTTAGGGTACAATTGCATTGTTACTCGCGTTACGCAGGTGGACATAAGGGCAGTTGCATAATGTTATAAAGGAAGAAGGAGAATATGAAATGGTCAATGTTGGTAACTTGTGGTTTGACTGAGGTAACACTATTTTCTAGGTCCTCTGAGGGGCTGACTGTGCTTGGAAGCACTAGTAGCCGATGGATAAAGGAGACCTAGACATTCCCCAGAAGAAAACCCACCACCTTCTCTTTGCAAGAGTTTGGCAAATGTTCCCTTGACTGAACTACTTGTCAGTGGAGGTAAAGCCACAAGCTCCATTTTAGAACTTGAGACTTCTACATTGATGGATGTATTCCAGGGTGTCAGTAAAACTGGTACACCAAACGGGCATGTTCAACTCCATCAACAAATCTATGCAAAGGAGGAAAATAACATTGACCTCTTGGATGCCATAAATAATCTATCAACTAAACTGATCGTTTTGAGATGACCGCTTGCATTCCTGACCATTAGCTAGACTATACTGCAAATAGCGACAATGCATCTCTAGCATGGTGGAGTCCTTCCTACCAAGAGTGAGGGCACTCTAATGTATGATGGATAATGGTAAAGCTTAAATGGTGTGTCTAGCTACTGAACATTTATGGGGTACCAAATGCCATTTCTCCCATTGGGCTAAGTCGTGGAATGACTGACAGGATGTTATCCTTGAATTGGTCTTTTTCCACAAACTATCACCAGGTGGTATCAGTTGATATCTATGGTGACATGCCATCCCTCATGGTGGTGCCCATTCTGAAGCTCTGTAATCTAAAAAGGAAGTTGAAATGGAATTAGGGCGGCACTGTTGTTTCTATGCCCTATACATTCCAAAAATGTGATACTTCTCCCGAATCAGGTTTACTCTCTTTGTGAACGTTTAGGTTGGACAGACAAAGACATGTGCAAAGAGGCATAGCTCGTACTGCTCCAATGCCTTAATCTATATAAAGCAGAGGGCTGAGATAATAAAATATGATGTCTGACTGAGACTTCAGGTGGCATGTAAACCGCCCTTTCATGAGTGCTGCCTCAAATGAGTAAATTAATAAAGAAGGTAGGTAGGAAACATGTGGGTGGTGATTGGAAATGCAAACACAATGACATGCAGATCGAATTAGCACATTTGACTCATTCTAGCATCAAATAGCAAACAACCAAAAGTATGCTAAATGTAGAGGGCGGGGTCTGTTTTCCATGACACAGGATACTTAAGTACCTTGGAGAGAAGGATTTCCTAGATTATGTTCAGACCATAATCACTCTGGGTGATTCCTTTGAACGTCTGCATCAGGTGATACAAGCACTAATTACAGGAAACCAAACACCAACGAGGGTCTTCTGAATACATTCTAATGTAGAATGATCCTATCATCATTCCTCACATTCTAAGATCCTGAAAATAGTGGGTAGAAAGAATGCAACACAACATTTATTAGAGTGAGTTATGTTGGTGAATTAAGTCCCCTAAATATCCTCTTAGCCTTCATTTTTAAGCAGGTAAAGGGGAATATAAAGAAAGTGTATGCTCGAATATACTGGACTCCGCATACTCCATCTTTGTAGCCAGCAAAGCAGGGATGGTGCCATGAGCTGTCAATGGGAGGAAAACGATGGACCCATTGAATGTAAAACATTATTCTTTTGCAATTTTCTTAGACACAAAATAAGATAACTTATAGCTAACAAACCTTTACCACTTGCAGCTGCTATAAAGGATGTAGTTGTTAAAGTTAATCCTTTGATAGACCATTGTTGCCACTTCAAATTTGGTCAGTTCCCTGAATTACGCTGATGCTTCTGCATATCACCCTTCAACCTTGAGAAATACGTACTGCACATATTAAAAGGGTCTTTCCTCCAAATCGTTCACAGTGGAAATGGCAAAGGCATATGCTTAGGCCTTGCCAAGGAATTAATCAAATTGAGTAGTGTCGATGACCTTAAGAAAACAGGCACGCACTAATGTGCTTCTGGATAATAAAATAATATTTGGTATATTTATATATATATATAGGCATTGTGCATCCACGTAGATCATAGGACATCAGCTCCAATGACATATATATTAGTAATAGCGTCACCACCGCATTTTACCGCTCTGCCCATGATGAGGCCCAATGTATTAATGGGTTGCTATACAATACTGGAAAGGATCTTTAATGACACCTCTAACAATATCTTCCTTTTGAGCTGGACTGTTGCAGGAATTAGTAGTTTGCTGGCACAAGAGGTTGTGTTCCAAAATGTAATTATACATGAATGCATCCTCCTGCACAGTAAGCATGATGTTCAGCTGCCTTAACTTTAAATAATTACGTTTCCTATTCCATTCCTGCTACTACATCACTTGTAGAACATGTTCACAGAAGTGTTTTTAAATCATTTAAAAACACTGTGGCCCTAATTAAAATTACAGAGGAAGTGGAAAAAGTGGCGGTAACAGAATTACCACCACTTCTACCACACCATAAAATTAGAATCCCAGAAAACAGGTGCCGGGATTAGCACCATGAAGAAAAATCATTATTCCACCACATTACAGGTGAAAATACCACTGAAATACCACCGAAAATGGGCAGCAATTCCATCTAACACACAGTGCCAAAAGTATATTTAACCCCCCCCCCCTTCCCAAAACACACTTCCAAGTAACATGCAGCCACAACCAGAAATGTGAGCAGACAACAAATCCCATAAAGCCTATAGAATGCATGAAATAGGCCATGGCACATTACTCACCTTCTGCTGGCCACAAAGCGCCCTGAGAAAACTCCTTAGAATATCCTGTTATCCATGAAAGCACGCACATGATTCCTCGCAACAATCAGGGCCCCTGTCTATTCCAATAAGGAATTTCCAGCCAATGCACAGAGATCGTCTAGTAAGTGCCATAGCCACATTGCTGTTGTATCACCTTCAGGGGTGATGGGCAAACAGACATAAACCCATCGCTAATGAGGCGGGACACTCAGCACTCTTCTGCTTGGGCCCAGTGCAAGCCAATGCCCCTCCTCCCAGCGATGTACAGTGTGTCATTCACAAACATAGCCACAAGGCACACAAAGGCCACAACACAGTAGGAATAGTGACAAGCACTTTGACAACCAACAGTGGAATACAAAATGGACCTTTCTTCCTGCTTTAGGTGATTCTGGCTATCTGCATTTACCGTGGTTGATTACACCTGTGAGGAACCCTGGTACACCACAGGAGTTAGCCTGTAATGAGGCACACAAGAGGACCAGAGCATTCATTGAGCGCACATTTGGATGGCTCAAAGGAAGGTTCTGGTGCCCCCAACAGGCAGGTGGGGCACTAATGTACAGCTCAGTTAAAGTATGGGCTGTTGTCCTCATAAGTGCAATGCATACGCTGTAATATTCCAATGCGTACTGATGAGAACAATGTAGGCCCTTGCTTGATGATGAAGAAGATGCAGGTGACAACAGTGTACCTCAGGATAGATGGGAAGAAGTGAGAGAAGGATTCATAGTCCACCAGGACCTAATGGACAACTATTTTTGATTCTACACACATATGCACCTGTCACTGTACTATTACCTTTCACTGAAATAACATGTATCACTGAAATGAAATGATCACCAGACTCATTGGTTGCAGTCCACCTTGAATAATTTACACACCTTTCATCCTCAACACCTTACCCTCTTCACACCCTCATCCCGCTCATCCTGTTCTCGTTTCATTAATGCTTTAATCCCACAAATACAGAAATGCCACGAAAAAAGAGAGCAGTATTTAATCCCACCTGAATCAAAACAAAACACCAAAAGCTGAAACATGATCAACATTCTGAAGGAGGAAGATCTCAAAACCATGAAGCTGGTACAATTCAACATGCTTTCAGACAGAACAATGTAAGTGCTCAAGAACCTGAAGCAGATTTACTAATCATAGAATTTGTGCTGCCAAAAAACAAAGCAACAAAACTGCTGGAGAAAATGAAACACAACTTGTTGTTAAGATAATTAGTGTTGCCGAACAAAGAAGGAATGAAACTGCTGAAGAAACTTACGTGAGACTTACTGATCTGAGATTTCGTGCTGCTAAAAAATCAAGCAATGAAACTGCTGAAGAAAATGAAGTCACACTTACCAATCATGACATACCGGGCGAAGCCGGGTAGTTAGGCTAGTTATAATAATAATAATGGAGCCCTCTGTAGGAGTGGCTGACACTGAACTAGCAGTTTCATCTCCGACGGATCATCTGCATGGTGAAAGTTATGGCTCGTGACACATCTTAATAGTGGCAGACATGTGCTCTGCCAGCTCCAGCACACTTGGAAACCAAGTGGTCCAAGGCAGCAGCACACCTCCTGAAGGCACGATGCATAACAGTTTGCATTGCCTTAGAGTAACATACAGTGTGTGTTGGAGAACTGGTCTTGAAGGCATATTGTAGTGCCTTCCCTCATAGCCAGATGTCTCTGCAGCTTCTACATCATCATCCTAGGGAGGTGAGGCAAGGTCATCTCCATGATGCCAATGCAGTGCACAGCGAGATCTTGAAAAACATTTTTTTTATTATTTATTGTTACAGTTGGAAAACCAACCTTTCAATAATAATTTCGTTTTGCATTGATATTTCTTAAAACAATCATATTTAAAAAAGCAAGACACTTACATATGAAATAGTCTATAAAAGTTCAATAAAATTTGTCATATTGCGAATTAACAGTTACATTCATTTAAAACACACAAAGGAATACAAAAGTTGAATTGAAGTAAGAAAAGAAATAGGAAATTATCAATTGTGCAGCGATAAGAATGACATGAAATCCGACAACATTTTGAGTGTGGGTTATAAATGAACTTGTGAGATTTGATTATATGGTGGATTTCCTATTTAGTACGTAGCTCATTTTTTTGACGGCAAAACCTTTTCCTTGTCTAATCTAGATTCAATAGATCAATATATTTCACAATTCCAATTTGGAAGAGTCTATGCCATAAATCTTCAGATGTTAGAATTATGAACTCTTTGAAGTAGGATTGAAAAAGTATTTTTCTTAAACTCAACAAGACTGGCCATTCTGTCAACAAATGTTGGAGATTTTCACACTGATTAGGACTACAAATGAATCTACAAATGTTTACGTCTTGGAGATTTCATGTTGTCTCATTAAAATTTCTCTGGTTTTACAGAGGTTTAAACAAAAGCGTAGAAATATTCTTCTGTATCTTTGACTAGGAAATTTAAAGGATAGTTCCGGGACTTTTTTTTTATTGTCCCTACGGGTCGGCCATGTGTTTGTAAGCATAAATCGGTAGATCGTAGGAAACTTTCCTATGGACCTTACCCGACTTTTCGCCCATTATCGCACTCGAAATCAGCCTCCATTTTGTGATAATCCTATCATTCCGCCGCATCGACCTGGCTCACCTGCCTTTGCGGCACTAAATCAAATCCCCCGCCCCTGAGCCTGACATCAGCAGACGCGTACTGCCCATTTCAAGCACGTCTCGTGTCAACAATCGCTGCGCCTCAGCTATTGACGTGTTGCCATGGAAATGGCAGGACGCCTCTTTCCCCAATAAGTATAAACAGACCGTTTCACAACATACAGCAGCAGATTTTCGATTCCATTCCTCTCTCTGTGTTACTTTGAGTATTCTGTGACTCGTTTCAGTGCTCTGGTCAGCTACCTTCGCCGCTTGTAGCCCGTGTGAACACCTGTACCATCTCTGTAAATTATTTTACTATCTTTACCGCACAATGGCCACAATAATGCCGTATATGTACGAGCCCGAGTACACCGAGGAAGAACTACTGGAAAGTCAAGCACGCGAAAACGATGGGGATTCGGACGGCAGTTGGGAGGACCAGTCAACGGATGAAGAGCCTGGACCATGTCGCATGGACGGCGTCTCCACCTGGTGCACGTGCAATCGGTGCGAGCTAATGCCAACTGAGGAGGAGAACTGCTGCTGCCGTGAAAATTCCGGGTGCTTGGCCTACATTTCGGAAAGCGAGCAAAGTCTGCAGGAAGGCGAGCAAAGTCCGCAATGCATCACCGAGCTGCCAGAGTTCAGGGAAGCCTGCCTCTCATGGACCGTGTTGAGGATGATGATGGTGCTTATGCACGAACTTCGCGGCACTGTTCGTCCGCGTAATCCGAGTAACGAGTAAGTATACTCTGTTTGTGATGTCAGTAATGCCACCACTATTTCATGGTCGTCTCCCACATATAAAATTACATTTACATATCATTCGAACGCATGTAAATTTGTTCCATATAGTGCATTTTCTAGATATAATTTTTTTCTAAGAAAAATGACATGTGTTACCTGAATCGACATTGATAAGAAAGTTTGGTCAGTTTAATACAGTTTGCATCTTTTTTTTTCACAGGTGGTACAGGCTGGTGGCCTATCGTTGCTTCACTTGGTGGCTTCACGGGAGGCTCGGACACCGCGTTCGGAGAGTAATACCTGCCTGTGCGGTACTTGCCATTAGACAACATTTCCCCAGTGACAGTGGACAATACCGCGGATTTTCCCTCGATGTGCTGCAACCTCAACTTTACAATGTGTAATGTTTATTATTTATGTTTAATTAAAATCTAAAATAAAGCCCAACATATATTTTAACAATGGTTGTTTTGATTTTTTAAATGAATCTAGTGTATATTCTCCTGGGAGGGTGAGGTATTTATAAACTCACCCCCCTGCATTCCATGTAGTAGATCCTGCAGCCATCCTCTTACATTCAGTTAGATGGCCTCTCCTTGGTGAGGCCCTGCGGCAAACGGGTCTTGTCTGCACGACCACCGCCCCGATCCACCCCCCGCCCTATCAAAGGCAGTTCGCACCGGGGTACTTGTGCTGGCAAGTGGAGCTGTCAGGGAGCGATAAAGGCCAAGAGGTGCCAAAGACCATGTACACTTCAAAGTGGTCTATAGAGCATGGGTTGTTGTTCCCATGTCTACCTCCAGACCCCGTGTCTCCTGCCAAGCATCCCCCCTCACGCTGGACGGCCCCCTGCAATCCACATAAGTGTGTCTCCATTCACGAGTCTTCCTGTGTCTTGTCTGCACGACCACCGCCCCGATCCACCCCCCGCCCTATCAAAGGCAGTTCGCACCGGGGTACTTGTGCTGGCAAGTGGAGCTGTCAGGGAGCGATAAAGGCCAAGAGGTGCCAAAGACCATGTACACTTCAAAGTGGTCTATAGAGCATGGGTTGTTGTTCCCATGTCTACCTCCAGACCCCGTGTCTCCTGCCAAGCATCCCCCCTCACGCTGGACGGCCCCCTGCAATCCACATAAGTGTGTCTCCATTCACGAGTCTTCCTGTGTCTTGTCTGCACGACCACCGCCCCGATCCACCCCCCGCCCTATCAAAGGCAGTTCGCACCGGGGTACTTGTGCTGGCAAGTGGAGCTGTCAGGGAGCGATAAAGGCCAAGAGGTGCCAAAGACCATGTACACTTCAAAGTGGTCTATAGAGCATGGGTTGTTGTTCCCATGTCTACCTCCAGACCCCGTGTCTCCTGCCAAGCATCCCCCCTCACGCTGGACGGCCCCCTGCAATCCACATAAGTGTGTCTCCATTCACGAGTCTTCCTGTGTCTTGTCTGCACGACCACCGCCCCGATCCACCCCCCGCCCTATCAAAGGCAGTTCGCACCGGGGTACTTGTGCTGGCAAGTGGAGCTGTCAGGGAGCGATAAAGGCCAAGAGGTGCCAAAGACCATGTACACTTCAAAGTGGTCTATAGAGCATGGGTTGTTGTTCCCATGTCTACCTCCAGACCCCGTGTCTCCTGCCAAGCATCCCCGCTCACGCTGGACGGCCCCCTGCAGACCGCATAATGCCACGACATATACACGTCATTCATTCACAAACACACCCCTGTTTCGAATTCTTTATAACCCACTTCATATTTCTAATGAGAACTTCTTTGCGCTTTGCTAGTCAACCCGTGAAGGTGCTGGTTATCTGCTCTTCGTCTCTGTGAACTTCCGTGACCACTTTGAGCAAACTCGTCAGTTTGCAACCTGTGAACTGCTGCCTGTTCTACGACAAGAAACTACTCTGATCCCTGCATCTAACTGTTTGTTCGTCAAGGTAAGTCCATGTACCATAATCATTTTGCGTCCAATTTTTTAATTTATATCTATTTGCTAGTAGTCATCAAATTGCATCCATGTTTTCTTTTCGTTCACGACAGTACATGCAAGGAACTAGTCACATGTTCTGAGTTTAGTCAAATTACTTTTTCTATTTTTTGAAAGTTATTGAAATACTTATCCGCATGTGAATAACATGTATAGTTCCAAGAACCAAAACGGACCTTGCATTGAACCTTTTATGTGTCATTTAATGTTTTAACACATTGGTATTCATAGAGAATTGTTGATCTTTACTTTTCAGAACTTTCCATAATGCCTGCCTGTTCCATTGGCGGTTGCCCTTCGAAGACCCATAACAAATCTGAAGGTACTATAATGCATGTTTTCCCTAAGACAATAGATCAGATAAGAGAATGGGTCCGATATTGCG
Organism: Ambystoma mexicanum; assembly: GCF_040938575.1. Taxonomy (NCBI): domain Eukaryota; kingdom Metazoa; phylum Chordata; class Amphibia; order Caudata; family Ambystomatidae; genus Ambystoma; species Ambystoma mexicanum. Next base: position 1,358,018,828 of record NC_090922.1, on the reverse strand, counting down.
GATATCCAGCCTCTGAGATAGAAAGTAGAGTCCTAGAAGTCTTTGCGGACAAGAGGGGTGATCGATACCGCATCTGCAGCAGGCACTTTAGCCCAGACATGTACTCCACATCATTGCTAATAAGGACGAAAACACCGCGAGCGAGGCGAAAATTGCTCTCAACCGCTATTCCCACTCTATTCGTCCACATCCCTCCACTGGTGAGTCAAGTTTACGTATTTATCTCTCGGCATTGCGGTAGTGTGTAGCATTAGCTAACAATAATTTCCCCATTTATGTATCCACTCAATATGAAGGCTGAAGATTCTCCATCCGTGTCGTTATTGCAGTCATCAGCCACTTCAAGCGCCTATCGGGTAATCTTACTTAGCTATTCTGACACTGACTTGTTTTAGGCATGTAAATCAATAGTTTTAATTGATCGTGTAATTATTTTACCTAATGGTACACCACAGTACTCGTCCTCTAGTCTTTGTTTTCAGTTATAATTATTGTTATCCAAAATAATGCAAGTACTGTCTTTCAGGGAGATGCTGAGGAGTCCAACGCATTGACGACAACCGTAGATGTCACTCAGATGCTCGAGGTACGTTTCCGGACAGTTCCATCGATGGAGATCATCAGATCTTGCATTCTTGTAGCGTGATTGTTACACACAATGTTTCTTTCGTTTTTAGCCATTGGTATGTCCTTCTGTCGTCGCCCTCCTATGTGTCTTCTTTTTTCAATATTGTGTTCATTACTAATGAAAGTCCTATGTTTCAGGGAGTCGATGGAGCATTAGTCCAAGAGGAAGGGGGAGCATGCAGTTACGGGTCGGCGCAACAGCTTGCAGAAGTGTGCACCGCAGTTACAGCGTCCCTTGATGTTCTTATGCATTTCGAGGTATGGATACTGACAGATCAATCATGCGAGATCAAATGACGTGATTACATCCGCTATACTTCCTTCTTTATTAACGCAAGTACTATGTTTCAGGGAGCTGACGGAGCTTCTTCAACAAGAACATCACCCCTAGTAGTTGATGCAGATCTCTGGGTGGTGACACTTCCAACGATGGAGCAAATCGAATCATATTTAGATATCCATTATTTATTTTAGACAACTGATCATTTGTGCAGGTCTATTTAGATGAGCCGTTGACGCCTGCAGAAAGTTTATGTTCTTTTAAACAAAATACAAAACCATACTAATGCAATTACTGTGTTTCAGGGAGTTGCTGAAGCCTCATCTTCAATAATATCATCAATGGAAGTCTATGCGGAGCCCGAGGTATGGATCTTGACAGTTCAATCTAACTAGATCAACAATGCGTGAACTATTGTCGTTTGAATGTTCTACACAATGCGTTCATTCGTGTTTTGCTATTGAGATGTACGTATGGGTATTGGTCCCCAAGTACATTTTGTGTTTTCAATATTATTATACATACTAATGAAAGTTCTATGTTTCAGCGAGTCGATGGAGCCTCAGTGAGTGATGGATGTGCTTATCATGAAAGTATAGTCGTTGCAGCGCGAGAGGAAGTGGAGACATGCACACACGAGTCGGAGCAACAGCGTCCAGATGTTGAAGTTCGAGGAAAGAAAGTTTCAAAGAAAAGAAAGCAAAAGAAGGTTAGTGTCCTGTTCACTATATTATGTTGTCTTTCACTGTCAATAGTTCAATACTGTAAGTTGTGTTTAAACTGAACATCCCTTTTCTAATCTGTCCTCTAGTTGCGAGTGGGTGTAAGAACTAGATCTACACAGACAGTGAAGCGAACGAGAGATGTTGCTTGTCAAACCTTTTGGCAGGGACTTGAGACTGGAGATGCATCGTGCCAATGGGAAGAATATGAAGTGATTGACAACGGAGCTATACCACCACCAGCCATTGATAGTGAATGTCCTCCTGGTAGTTTGGATGCAGTCGTAGATCAATTCACAGAATCCACACCCGCAAAAAATAAGAGCACGCGAAAGTTGAAGACATTGTTTTTTTCTCCCATCTCCGGACAAGGAACAGATGTTGCAATGGAAGAGAATGAAGTGGACGACAATGAAACACCATCAATATCACTCAGCATAGCGGAAGACGATATCAGAGATTGTACCTTTCATGCGAGTGACATGTCCTCAACGTTACAGGCCGAACCAGCTGGGATGCAGAGTGACAGTATAAGGAAAGAGGCCAAATTCATTGTATTCGATAGCTGTTTGATGGATATTATTATGATGATGAAATGTGGGCATTGGGTTGGTGGGGAAGTATGTGGGGAGCCATTGATTAATGTGACTCGTGCAATTCGAGGCACTAACCTTAAAATACATGCCACCTGTACACAATATCATCCGTTCGCATGGTCTGCACAACCCATGCTGGGGCAACTGCCAGCAGGCAATCTACTTTGTGCAGCGGCCGCACTTTTTAGTGGTTCAAGTTTTAAAAAGTTACAGTATTTCTTTCAGTTTGTGGGAATCCATTTCATTGCGAAAAGTCAGTTCTACAAATACCAAACCGATTATCTATTTCCAGCCATCAGCGAAGCTTGGAGAATGGAAAAAATGTCAATGGAAAGTACATTCGCGGGCAAACGCTTCAGGCTAGCCGGTGATGGACAATGCGACAGTCCAGGATTTTCAGCCAAGTACTGCACCTACCACTTTCAGGACATGGAAAGTAAGAAAATTGTGAGTTCGGTGGTCGTGCAGGTGTCACAAAGTACATCCTCAGTGGCCATGGAGAAATTTGGCTTTGTAGCATCATTGCAAGAACTACAATCGCGGGGAATGGTGATCGACCTGATAGCCACGGACAGACACGTTTCAATTGCCAAGACAATGAGAGAACAGTACAAAAATATAAATCACCAATTTGACGTTTGGCATCTTGCAAAATCAATCAATAAAAAATTGTCGGCTGCAGGAAAAAAAAAAGATATGCAAGGTATTTCACAGTGGTCCAAGTCAATCAGCAACCATCTTTGGTGGAGCTCAAAAACATGTGAAGGGTCGTTGGAAATTCTACTGGAAAAATGGCGGTCAGTAATGTTGCACTGTAGCAACGTACATCGATGGTCGACAAATGAGCATTTCCACAAATGTGAACATGGCCATTTGTCCACAGAGGAGGCACGGAAGAAGAAGTGGTTGATTCCTTCATCACCCACTCACAAGGCCATTGAAAAGATTGTATTTGATAAAACTATAACAAAAGCTTTGAGGGGACTCACGGAATTCTGCCACACAGGAGATTTGGAGGTGTTCCACAATATGTGCCTCAAGTACAGGCCCAAAAGATTGCATTTTGGCATGGAAGGCATGATAAATCGGACTCTTCTAGCGGTCTTGGCACATAACCATAATGTTGGCCGTCAACAAAGTAGGACGACCGGAACTTTAGGGACGCTTCGCTACAATAAGGCCTTCACTAAAAGAAGTAAACAATGGGTGATCAAACCAGTGTTTGAGGATATGCAATATGAGTTTATTGAGAGACTTATCGTAGATGTCCTCGATAGGCACATACATGGAGTGGTGAACGAACCTATGCAGGGGACAACTGCATTGCCACCCAACATTGCCTCTGTTCCATGTCCACCTAAAGCAGAGCTCATTGAGAAATACACATCACGGTTTAAATGATTGTAATTCGATTGTCTGTTCTCTCGAGTCTCCTCATGTTGCAGGCCCATTGCAATTAAACCAAACAGTAATATAAATCATTTTTACAAAAATTATAGAATGTTTCCGTATTACAAACACATGGCCGACCCATAGGGACAATAAAAAAAAAGGCACGCAGACAAGATGCCCTTACACTAACTGGAGCTAACTAGAAATGTGTGCTCGCTCAAAGTGAAGGTCAGCTGCTTTGATGTTTTGCTCGGGTGGCGGAACGGCCCACGACCCAATATAAGGTTCTATTGTGATTTGACCTTGACAGGCCGGGACCATCCTGAAAGACTAAGAAAAGATAATGAATAAAATTTCAGAAACGAAACGATGAGCCACGTTCATTAGAAGAAGTAACGTCGGCAAAGAAGGAGTGGTGTTTCGGGTCTGCCCTACACAGAGACACAATGGAAAATGCAAATATAATGTAAGTAACTTTTGATGAGTTTATACCGCAATTTCATTACTATACAGTGGCTTTAAAGACGGGTTCAGTTGTACTTGTTCGTTCTATGTGGCATAGTGTTTTCTACCGCGCACTATCTGGAGGAGAAACATCTGCTTTTACTGAAGCACCTCAAAACCTTCCTCTTTGCTTCTGCTTTCTCTCTCCCTCTCCCCTGCTACAACTGGTCCACTGTCTGCGACCTCGGTCCTGGGCCCTTCCACTCTCCACCTGCACTGCCTCCCTGTCAACCCCTGCACTGGGGGACTGTCTCAGTATCCTACAGCCCCCCCTTCCCAGCACTTGTTCTGCACTTACCTTGCACTTGCCACCAGCTGGCCCTATTTATTTATTATTTTATGCTACTTACCTTGTACTCCACTCCCCCCCCCTCCATGCCTCGCCACGCCTTTAAACACTTGTGTACACCCAGTAGCGCTGTCCTCGCTATGAAATGAATAATTTTAATAAGGATCTGATGGTGAGACTAATTTCATTTTTTATGTTTTTAGGTACATCATTCACTACTGTCTGTGTCACGAGTACCAGACACCGGCGGACGGCTTCTACAGCCGCCAGTTGCTTCTCCGCGTGAACAACGTTACCACCCTGACCATTTTATGGGACGATCGCCAAGTACAAGTATGCCCTTACGCGGTACTAACGGTTAGATGCAACATACCTACCGTTGTGGTGGCCTAGTGCCTCGTTGTTGGAACAGCCATGCGATTATCAGTGCGACAGAAGAGCTTATTTTTATCGTAAACCAACACCCTGTGTACTGCACACGAACATCGCTTCCCTCAAGACGAACTAATTTGGATCGAGAGCAAAGAAAAATGCAAATCGCTGAATATTCTCTAAACATTTGATGTCCAATAAACGTACTTTGCCAAATGTACAATCTTGCCGTTTGCTTTTAAACCACGGTTTCACATTCCGAATTGTGGTGCTGTATTGTGAGATGCTCTAAGACCCTGTGTACAGCAAAGGACCATCGCGTTCCTCAATACGAACTTTTTGGAACATGAGCAAATAAAAATGCAAATCGCTGAATATTCTCTAAACATTTGATGTCAAATAAATGTACTTTACCACATTTACAATCTTGCGGTTTGATTTCAAAGTACAGTTTCATATTCCGAATTGTGGTGCGCTGTATTGTGAGCTGATCTGTGTTGATTTCCGGGGTCTGTGTGGAGTCGCGTAGAAGACGCCTGGGCGCGTTTGCCTACGCAGCTCAGTCACGTCACGGATAGAGGCGGGGAATATGAATGTTTTGATAAAGTCTGTTTCATGGGCGGGGGATTTGATTTAGTGCCGCAAAGGCAGGTGAGCCAGGTCGATGCGGCGGAATGATAGGATTATCACAAAATGGAGGCTGATTTCGAGTGCGATAATGGGCGAAAAGTCGGGTAAGGTCCATAGGAAAGTTTCCTACGATCTACCGATTTATGCTTACAAACACATGGCCGACCCGTAGGGACAATAAAAAAAAAGTCCCGGAACTATCCTTTAAGTAGGTAAGGTTCAGTTGTACGAAATTTCTTTGGAAGAAATGGGTTGTCCTTGAATGACTTGTACTTGTAGCATGAGTCAATAGTGCATACCCAATCAAAATGGCAGAGTTTGAATTTGGCTCATGTGGGTTTGGTCTTTATGAGTTCTTCAGATATATTGGCGGCATCTGGTATCAAGAGGACATGATCTCTCCATTCACAAGCAAATTTATGACAAGAATTAAGCATATAATTTGACAATTTGCTTAGCAGCAGATTCTCATTGTTTGCTAGCAGATATTTCCTATGTAATGAACAGGCCTTCCATCTGTATATGATATGTAGAGATGGTAGGCCTAACTCCGCTCTTATAATACAAATGGATGAACTTTTTGGTAATCCTGGCTCATTAGGGTTGGATTCAGCTCTGTATAAAATGATCAGTACTGCCTTTTGCATATATATTTGTTATTGTGTGAGAATATTAAAATGTTTCATATTTGCTTTGAAGTATTTGTGCCTGTGAGGTGGCCGTCTTAAGTTTAGATTGTATCTCAGACAAATATGGGCTGTCTGACGTCTGATTATTAATATGTATGCCCAAATATCTATATTGGCCAACAATTTCAAGTTTTTCATGGTTTAAATACCAAGGAAGGGATTTGTTTGTTTATCTGCTGTAGAATACAAAACTTTTGTTTTTTCTACATTGATCTCAAGTAGATTTTGACTAGCATAATTCCCCAACTTTGGATAATAATTTTTGCAGACATCTGGAGTCTTCGACATCAAGACAAGGACATCCGCATAGAATAGTCAAGCTGTAAAAGCTGTAGTCAAGTGTAGCGGATCAGCAGTTATAAATGTCGGAAATGAAAATATTGAAAAGTATTGAAGCCAATACACACCCTTATTTCAATCCTCGATACGTAGGTATCGAAGTAGTTAATTTCCCATTTGATGTCAATTTGACTTGATTGGTTGTTTTAGAGCGCAATTGTGAGATAACGGACAGAAAAGACGGCGGGAAATTTGCTTTTTGAAGTTTTATCATTAGCAAGTTTCTTGATATGGAATCAAACACGGACCTGAAATCCATGTACGCCATATAGATTGGCTTCTTTGTTTGTTTGACCTGGAATATGATTGCAGTTGTGACAGTCAGATTTACAGCTGTCGCAAGACCAGGCACGAAACCTGTCTGATGAGGATCATATAAATTATTGGTGCTGATCCATTGGGTAAGATCTCTCAAAATTAGTCTACAGAATATCTGGCACATCTAAGAGTTCTATTGGATGATAATTGCCAGGTAGCTGTCTGTTGCCCTTTTTGAAAATCGGCATAGTGACTGATTTGCACCATGACTGAGGGATAACCTGTGAGGCTATGACATCACGCTAGATCTGAAAAAGTATGTTAGAGCGGAGCTCAGAGTTATCCTTGATAACTCTACACATGCTCAACCTTGAAACGTAGAAAAGGAGATCCTCATAGGTTAAGTTCAGCTCAAATTTAGTTTTAATTGGAACGACGAAATGAGGTGAGTCAAAAGTCTCAAGTGCATAAAGATTTGTGAGATGTTCAATCCATGTCGATTCAGAAACAGCATTAATCTATATAGATTCTTATGAATTATCAATGGTATGATTAAGTAAGTGCCAAATGGCCCCGGTGTTTTTAGATTGAATTGATTGGAGCATGTCGTCTCCATCATGTTGATACATGAGAGCCTGTGTGGACATAGCCAGTTCGAATATATCTATTTTAGGCTTTTTATTGTAGCAAGTCGCTGACAACGATATGTTTTTGGCTAGTCGTAATGCTTTGCGACGGAGAGTTGTGTTGTGATTTACCAATTGATCAAATATGTGTTTATGTATAAATTTGAATTGTTTATTTTTACATGAGTTTCGTGAAAGAGGTGAAGAGCAGCAACATAGACCCCATACGTGCTGGATATTGGTGAAGCAATCAAGGCTTTAGATTTTAAACAATTATGAAGGTTAATTAACTGGTCAGAAGACCAGCAAAGTCAATTGCATCCACCAGTAACAGTACGTTTGTATTTGTTTTTGGGATTGTTAGGGGTAACAGGAGGAGTGTTCCATCATCATGTCATAATTAATTGATCATGATCACTGATTGATAGTTCTTTTACAATAAAGTTGTCAATCACAGCAAAAGTAGCTTTGGAGTGTAAATTTAATCTATTACTGCTTGTTGGACATATATACGCCAGGTGGGTTTCGAGAGGATGTCACTCTCAATGGCACCATTGAGCATTAGGAGCTGTCTGTCTGCCATCAAAGGCATCTATCTATGAGAGAGTATCATATTTTTTTTTCCTTTGTTTGTCATGCAATGGATGTTTAAGATGCCCACAAGGATAGTTGACGTTATTGTTGGATCTGAGGCAATTAGATCAAGCGAGATGTGCATGTCCATAAAAAGTAATTGGGCCTCATTACGAATGCAGCGGTAAGGGGTTAACGGCACCGGTAAGGATGCCGGTGCCATTAACCCCTTACCGCCGCATTCTGAGGTCCCTTAGCGGGTCCCACTAAGGCCGGCTGGTAAAACCAGCCGTTCCTAGCGGGAGGCGCTAAGGGACCAGATAGCTAATAACGGGCCTGCTATTAGTGGGCCCGTTATTAGCTCCCTCCCCATTCCCATTCAACCCTATGGGGGCTCGAATGGGAATGGGGAAGGATTTTGTGAATGGGGACTTACCGGTTCCTCCAAGGTTGGAATGACCCGGTTAGTCCCCATTCATAGAACCTGGACACGAGTTTGGAGGCAGCCATGGCGCTAATAGCACCATGGCTACTTAAACTCGTAATGACCCCCAGTGACTGTGATGCAAGAGTGGTTCCAATAAATGTTAATGCAACCACATTGGGACCAATGAACATTTTTACTGGCTGAATGTACTTGTTGGGTTCGGCCCATTTTTCTAATATGCATCCGTGGACAATTTAGAGGCTACAGGAAGCCCATCCATTGGTCTCCCCTTCTGTTTCAATGTAGCTGGAATTATTAGAATTGTAAAGTTATCCCATATGGGAGTTTGAACCAACCAGGTTTCCCGCGGTGCTATGATATCATATTGCTTAAGGGAATGCAGGTTTCAGTTTAGTAAGTGGTTGTGTCCTCTTGTATTCCAACTAATTTGTTTGAAGGTCTGGAGATGGTGGGTTTCTAATTGCTAAAATGCCGGCTGAAGTCAGTTTTGGTCATACTAAGCGGCTGGTCTATATGGAGTTTGTGAATTATCATGTGCGCAGCTTCTCATGTGTGTTGTCATGGAATTCATTGATCTCAAGATATTTCCAGAATCTACTTGAGGTTTAGAATACCTCTTTGTGTTGTCTTCTCTCATTTTCAAAGTTTCGTAAATTAAGCACGATACCAGACCAAATCCATAGTCTGGCTGCAATGAGGTCGAAATCATGCAGGAATTCTACCTGGTCAATGTCAGCCGATGTTAAATCCTGTAAGCAAGGCACATCACTAAAAATATTTAAAATGCAAGTCCTGTTCAGCTAGTGTTTCCGTTGTCATTTGATTTGTAGTTGAGTATTGAGCCAATGTAGGTTTTGGCAGTGTTCGGTTGTTGCTAGCCATTGTCAATGACATTGATGTGTTGGCTAGTTTTTTTTCTGAAGGCGATTTTTGAAAGTGTTGAAGAATGAATCTCTCAATTTCCACCATTCTTTGCTCTAAAGTGAAAGAACCAGCTCCTCGTATATTATATTCATTGACCATTGAAGGTCCTATTGGGATTGGGGAGTCCTCTGCGGTTTGTATTTTTTGGTTTTCTATTTCACTTAGTAGTTCATCTAACGGTTCCTGAGCAAGCACATTTCTCGTGTTTTGTTTAATACTTTTTTAGAATCCCTTTACTAGGCAAAATTGATATATTTCTTGAGTGAATGCTCTGACAGCCTCCTTTGAACGATTTCTAGGAGTGGACAGACTTTTAATAAATTGTTTGGTTGCAGCATGGTTAGAGAACGCCAAAGAATGTTTTCGCTCTTCATTTTGGGGCCTTGTAGGACCAGCTTTTCAAGCAGTATCCCAGTAGATTTCGAAAAGAGGGTAAAATCCGATTTTGTTTTTCATTCCTCCATATTGTTTTGCATTATTTTGGGGTTTTCAATGAGATCTTTCTTCGAGGTCTTAATGGAAGTTACAGTTTGACTATTACTAGCACTGTTTATAGGTTTTGGGGGCCGTTTCAGTGGAACTCGTTCTGAAATCGATAATGAGTCTGCTGAATTGGTCACAATCCGCAGTGTGGGATTCAGAAAAATTAAGGGGGATGAAAATGTTGAGTGTCAGAAGAGGCACTCGCCATACGAATGGTATGTTCACTATTTGGATTTGAAACGGGGCACACAATAAACGATTGTTCTCGAGTGTGTATATGATGCCCCAAATGATTATTGTTCGCTTCTTGCCTGGTTTGATGCTGTGCTATGGTGTTTAAAAGACTTGTTTGTTTGTCTAATTTGCTGTCCATTACTTCATATAACTTCGCAAGAGAAGACAAAGCTAAGGTCAGGGCAGCTAAGGTGGGATGTAGTAGTGAGTCTGATGAAGGCAAGTGTGGAAGTGAGTTTGAGAGATTGCAATTAGTACATTCTGCACTGTCAACTGCTTGTAGGTACGAAATGGATAATGCAGAAGAGCTGTTTCAAACATGATGGGGGATTGGGAAAGGAGTGAATGTTGGTTAGGTCTCGAGTTAGCAGTGGGAGACACAACAGCGATATGTGCAGGTGAATTTAAAGTAGGATTTTCAGTTGTAGAACTCGAATTGCCCTGTTGAATCACCTGAGTAAGTGAATCAATGATGATGAGATCAATTGTCAAGGCAAAGTCCGAATTTTGATCATGTATTTGAGCAGCAATTATTATGCTTTGTGGTTGAGCCTGTTCTGTAATGATAGTAACGACGGGAAGATTTGACAGCAGGCTAATGCCGACTTGGGGTGATTCTGACATTGTTGTGTTCTGTGTCAGTAGTTCCATCGTATTATCACTAATGTTTTGGACCACTGGTAAGGGGGTCCTTTCTACTTGGCTGATGGCAACAGATTGATGCAGAGTGATGTCAACGCCGCTCTCGCAGAGTGGTTGCGCAAGGGGTGACATATTAGATGTGGGGCGTCGCTCAAGTTTAGACATTTCAGTTGGATAGAATAGGCAAATGTCTGTAGTGACAGATTCTGCAAGCGCTCAAGTCAATGAAGCATTGGTTTTAATTGCGAGATTCGCTTGGTCCGCTTTAAGCGGTGTTCGTTTCAACCTTTCAAGGAGCCTCAGAGTTTCTGTTTTAGACGGCATTGTTCTTTTTGACACGTGCTTTCTTCGCTATTTGCGTGACGGCATGCAAATACAGAGAAAGCCGAAAGTGGTAAATAGAGATTACTTCGTAGTAAGAGAGCTGAAAAATGTTCAAACAGAAAAACAAATCAGTAATTAAATGTCAGTGAGTTTCATATGTACACTACACCAAAGGACGTACTTGCAATTTCAAGGGTTTTTGCTCCTGCCACCCAGCCATAACACCCACAACAGCTCTTGCCAAAGCTCTTTCACAAATGCGCACATGCAAATGCACGCGCGCTCCAAATATATGGAATGCTGGGTGATGGAGGCAGGGATTGCTCTCAGTGAGAGAAATATATCAATATAGCACCTATAAATGTCAGTAAAAGAACACAGAGTACCACAGTACTATAGTATATAGCTATAGTCAAGGCCTTGAGCAATAAATATTCTTCCTCCTCCAATCATACCCGTGTGCAGTAGTTGGTGTATTCACGGTCCTGGGTCCAGCCAAGCCACAACAGCTCTTGCCAAAGCTCTTTCACAAATGTGCGCACGCAAATGCACGCACGCTCCAAAATATGGAATACTGGGTGATGGAAGTGGTGCTTGCTCTCGGTGAGAGTAATATATCAATATAGCAACGGTGTGCAGTAGTTGGTGTATTCACGGTCCTGGGTCCAGCCAGCCACAACAGCTCTTGCCAAAGGTCTTTTACAAATGCGCGCGAGATCTATGTAGAGGTGAAATGGTAGAAAGGGGAGAGGAGTCCATGGAGAGGTGGATCAATAGGGCATCTGCAGGGGTTTGGTCAGTAGTGAGTAGGTGCAGCAAACAGTCAGGTAGGGTGTTGGTGTCCCGTGCTGTGAGCTTGCCCACAGCCTCACAGGTGTCCGAGTTTGGGTTAGTGGTTTGCACCCTAGGCTTGGTGCAAAGGCACCCATATGCAGTGGTCGGATTGATGTGCTGGGCCCTTCTATGGCCTCCGGGCTGTCTTGTGTGCATGTAGATAGACACTGAACATGGTATGATTACCCTTGTAGTTATGTGGTTAGATGTGATTTCGTGCAGTTTAGTGGTCATGTAGTAGGTATACTTGGTGTGCAGGGTGCAAACGTCCCACAAGGAGCTTCTTCTAATGCCAAGCACAGGTGAATCGGGTTGGTAGTTGGTTGTGTATATGAAGTGCTGGGAATGTGTATATTGGCTGGCCTTTGGTTTCATCGTCTTTCTGGTTGTGCTAGGTGATGGGTGTCCACATAGTAAAGGGTCCTTGCTTTGCAATCAGTTATCTTATCACCAGAGATGTGCACTTCTATCTGTCATAGTGTCAGTGCAGAGGCATTGCTGCTACTGATGTTTTGCACCTGTTCTCTGTGGGCGCAATCCACCAGCATCTGTTGAATTTGCGCTATGTATCTTCTGGGTGGGGGTTATTTGGCTGACATGTGTTGTGGATACATGGGTGAGGTGCGTACAGCCAATAGTGGTTGGTGATTAATCATTGTCAGTGCAGGCGGCGTGCGAGCGAGCAACCAGTGGCAGAAGGCTGTTTGGGCAACAAAATTCCCAGAGTTTACAGTGGACGTATGAAACAAGGAAGTGGCACCATTTACAGGGTAATTCATAGAATTTCGCAGAAAAGTGTCGCAAGCGGCTGGCGCAGAGTGTCCGCGTGCGATTGACTGCGCCAGGCACGTGCGCTAAAACCGATTTCCGCGCACAGCGTATTCATGGATTTCATGCTCCCAAACCAGCCGTGGCGCAGAGTATCGCAGCGACCCTGCAGCAGCGCCAGTAACGCCCCCAAGAACGCCCTCGCGCAAGGAAAAGCCAGCAAAATCGCTAAATCATCGCAAAGGGCTGCGCTAACCCTGGACCAGTTTACAGGGCAGCCAAACAAGGAACGCAAAGCGGGTAACGTGCATATCAGGGGTACACGTGAAGTCATACACGCGATTAGCCAGGGTAAGTGTATTACAGGGGTACACGTGAAGTCATACACGCGATTAGCCAGGGTACGTGTATTACAGGGGTACGCGGGAAGTTTAACACGCGATTGGCCAGGGTACGTGTATTACAGGGGTACGCGGGAAGTTTAACACGCGATTGGCCAGGGTACGTGTATTACAGGGGTACGCGGGAAGTTTAACACGCGATTGGCCAGGGTACGTGTATTACAGGGGTACGCGGGAAGTTTAACACGCGATTAGCCAGGGTAAGTGTATTACAGGGGTACACGTGAAGTTATACACGCGATTAGCCAGGGTACGTGTATTACAGGGGTACGCGGGAAGTTTAACACGCGATTGGCCAGGGTACGTGTATTACAGGGGTACGCGGGAAGTTTAACACGCGATTGGCCAGGGTACGTGTATTACAGGGGTACGCGGGAAGTTTAACACGCGATTGGCCAGGGTACGTGTATCAAAGGGGTACGCGGGAAGTTTAACACGCGATTAGCCAGTGTAAGTGTATTACAGGGGTACACGTGAAGTCATACACGCGATTAGCCAGGGTACGTGTATTACAGGGGTACGCGGGAAGTTTAACACGCGATTGGCCAGGGTACGTGTATTACAGGGGTACGCGGGAAGTTCAACACGCGATTAGCCAGGGTAAGTGTATTACAGGGGTACGCGGGAAGTTTAACACGCGATTAGCCAGGGTACGTGTATTACAGGGGTACGCGGGAAGTTTAACACGCGATTGGCCAGGGTACGTGTATTACAGGGGTATGCGGGAAGTTTAACACGCGATTGGCCAGGGTACGTGTATTACAGGGGTACGCGTGAAGTTATACACGCGATTAGCCAGGGTACGTATATTACAGGGGTACGCGGGAAGTTTAACACGCGATTGGCCAGGGTACGTGTATTACAGGGGTACGCGGGAAGTTCAACACGCGATTGGCCAGGGTACGTGTATTACAGGGGTATGCGGGAAGTTTCACATGCGATTTGGCCAGGTACGTGTATTACAGGGGTGCGTGGGAATTATCACACGCGATTTGGCTTGGTACGTGTATTACAGGGGTGTGCGGGAATTATCACACGCAATTAGGCTGGGTGGGTCCTCACAGGTGTTCCCTGTACACCCTCCACAGCCCCTGCAGGCAGCCCACAAAACAGGGGACTACCCTGCACACCTGCTCATGTCCCCCTGCACCCCCACCCCCCAGCAGTGCAGGGGCACCCTCCACCAGGCCCCCACTCATGTCTCCCACCACCCCCACCCCCCAGCCACCAGGGGCACCCTCCACCAGGCCCCCACTCATGTCCCCTATCACCCCCACCCCCCCGCCACCAGGGGCACCCTCCACCAGGCCCCCACATATGTCTCCCACCACCCACACCCCCCAGCAGTGCAGGGGCACCCTCCACCAGGCCCCCACTCATGTCTCCCACCACCCCCACCCCCCAGCCACCAGGGGCACCCTCCACCAGGCCCCCACTCATGTCTCCCACCACCCCCACCCCCCAGCCACCAGGGGCACCCTCCACCAGGCCCCCACTCATGTCTCCCACCACCCCCACCCCCCAGCAGTGCTGGGGCACCCTCCACCAGGCCCCCACTCATGTCTCCCACCACCCCCACCCCCCAGCCACCAGGGGCACCCTCCACCAGGCCCCCACTCATGTCTCCCACCACCCCCACCCCCCAGCCACCAGGGGCACCCTCCACCAGGCCCCCACTCATGTCTCCCACCACCCCCACCCCCCAGCAGTGCTGGGGCACCCTCCACCAGGCCCCCACTCATGTCTCCCACCACCCCCACCCCCCAGCCACCAGGGGCACCCTCCACCAGGCCCCCACTCATGTCTCCCACCACCCCCACCCCCCAGCAGTGCAGGGTCACCCTCCACCAGGCCCCCACTCATGTCTCCCACCACCCCCACCCCCCAGCAGTGCAGGGGCACCCTCCACCAGGCCCCCACTCATGTCTCCCACCACCCCCACCCCCCAGGGTCACCCTCCACCAGGCCCCCACTCATGTCTCCCACCACCCCCACCCCCCAGCAGTGCAGGGGCACCCTCCACCAGGCCCCCACTCATGTCTCCCACCACCCCCACCCCCCAGCAGTGCAGGGGCACCCTCCACCAGGCCCCCACTCATGTCTCCCACCACCCCCACCCCCCAGCCACCAGGGGCACCCTCCACCAGGCCCCCACTCATGTCTCCCACCACCCCCACCCCCCAGCAGTGCTGGGGCACCCTCCACCAGGCCCCCACTCATGTCTCCCACCACCCCCACCCCCCAGCAGTGCAGGGGCACCCTCCACCAGGCCCCCACTCATGTCTCCCACCACCCCCACCCCCCAGCCACCAGGGGCACCCTCCACCAGGCCCCCACTCATGTCTCCCACCACCCCCACCCCCCAGCAGTGCTGGGGCACCCTCCACCAGGCCCCCACTCATGTCTCCCACCACCCCCACCCCCCAGCCACCAGGGGCACCCTCCACCAGGCCCCCACTCATGTCTCCCACCACCCCCACCCCCCAGCAGTGCAGGGTCACCCTCCACCAGGCCCCCACTCATGTCTCCCACCACCCCCACCCCCCAGCAGTGCAGGGGCACCCTCCACCAGGCCCCCACTCATGTCTCCCACCACCCCCACCCCCCAGCAGTGCAGGGGCAGCCTCCACCAGGCCCCCACTCATGTCCCCTATCACCCCCACCCCCCCGCCACCAGGGGCACCCTCCACCAGGCCCCCACTCATGTCTCCCACCACCCCCACCCCCCAGCAGTGCAGGGGCACCCTCCACCAGGCCCCCACTCATGTCTCCCACCACCCCCACCCCCCAGCCACCAGGGTCACCCTCCACCAGGCCCCCACTCATGTCTCCCACCACCCCCACCCCCCAGCCACCAGGGGCACCCTCCACCAGGCCCCCACTCATGTCTCCCACCACCCCCACCCCCCAGCCACCAGGGGCACCCTCCACCAGGCCCCCACTCATGTCTCCCACCACCCCCACCCCCCAGCCACCAGGGGCACCCTCCACCAGGCCCCCACTCATGTCTCCCACCACCCCCACCCCCCAGCAGTGCAGGGTCACCCTCCACCAGGCCCCCACTCATGTCTCCCACCACCCCCACCCCCCAGCAGTGCAGGGGCACCCTCCACCAGGCCCCCACTCATGTCTCCCACCACCCCCACCCCCCAGCAGTGCAGGGGCAGCCTCCACCAGGCCCCCACTCATGTCCCCTATCACCCCCACCCCCCAGCCACCAGGGGCACCCTCCACCAGGCCCCCACTCATGTCTCCCACCACCCCCACCCCCCAGCAGTGCAGGGGCACCCTCCACCAGGCCCCCACTCATGTCTCCCACCACCCCCACCCCCCAGCAGTGCAGGGGCAGCCTCCACCAGGCCCCCACTCATGTCCCCTATCACCCCCACCCCCCAGCCACCAGGGGCACCCTCCACCAGGCCCCCACTCATGTCTCCCACCACCCCCACCCCCCAGCCACCAGGGTCACCCTCCACCAGGCCCCCACTCATGTCTCCCACCACCCCCACCCCCCAGCAGTGCAGGGGCACCCTCCACCAGGCCCCCACTCATGTCTCCCACCACCCCCACCCCCCAGCCACCAGGGGCACCCTCCACCAGGCCCCCACTCATGTCTCCCACCACCCCCACCCCCCAGCAGTGCAGGGGCACCCTCCACCAGGCCCCCACATATGTCTCCCACCACCCACACCCCCCCAGCAGTGCAGGGGCACCCTCCACCAGGCCCCCACTCATGTCTCCCACCACCCCCACCCCCCAGCCACCAGGGGCACCCTCCACCAGGCCCCCACTCATGTCTCCCACCACCCCCACCCCCCAGCAGTGCAGGGGCAGCCCCCACCAGGCCCCCACTCATGTCTCCCACCACCCCCACCCCCCAGCAGTGCAGGGGCAGCCTCCACCAGGCCCCCACTCATGTCTCCCACCACCCCCACCCCCCAGCCACCAGGGTCACCCTCCACCAGGCCCCCACTCATGTCTCCCACCACCCCCACCCCCCTGCCACCATGTGCAGCCCCCACCAGGTCCTCACAATGTGCGTATTGGTCAGCCTCCACAGCCAAAAAGCCCTACCAAGTAACCCATTCACCCACATGGAAATGGAAATCACATGTTACACCCCCAATGTTCATGAAGCAAATGAACCCATGTCCGTCACACACATATATTCCAATTGAATGGGAAAACACACAACATGACATGCATGAAACCAATGAGATGAAACCACACAGTGAACAATGTAAAAAAAAATGTATTAGAAAAAAATACGAATGCTAAAGAAAGAAAACTAACTACAATGTAAATGTGAAAAAAGAAGCTGCATGTCCGCATAAAAACACAAAACTAGAAAATCTAATCCAAAAAATGTTGTCCAAAGTGAAATGTCAAAACTCTCCGTGCAACAAAGAACTATGTACAAAAATAACAAGGGTCCATCATCACAACAGAACTAAGGAAACCTCCTAAAAAACCTACCTAAATATCAACTATATACAAAAAGTGGAGCAGTGTCCGTCGACTCCAAATCATAAGAAAAAACAAAGGAAACCTAAAACTAAAGAACTATATACAAAGGCGGCGGGCAAGTCCAGCGGCTCACTCTGTGGTGTTCCGGGCCAGGGCATCATCGAACTCCTGTTCGATGTCCCGGAGGCGGTCCAGTTCCATGGCCCCGAGGGTCCGCAGGGACGACGCCGTGTCCTCCTCCAACCCCCTGCGGATTGCCTCGAGGCACTCGGCCCGCCTCAGGGCCCTCCGCATGGAGTTCTCCACCCTGACCATTGTGAGCCGCGCCTCTTCCGCCCGCCGCCGCTCCGCACCTATGGCGTGGCCCAACCGCTGCCACACGGAAGACACTCTCTGTCCTGGGTCCTCCTGCCCTCCGGCCGATGCCTGCCCCTCCGATGTCGAAGGCCCCGAGCCTTCATGGCTCCCACCATCTTGCTGCTGCTGCTGCTCTGCCTCTGCCCGTGCACTGCCTCCTGCTGCCTGCACATCCTCCGCCGGCTGGGGTGCAGTTGTTGATGTGGCCACCCCTGCTGGACGTCCGACTCCCGACTGTGGCAGAGATGCCTCCTCCACCAGCCTGGCCGCACTGTCAGAGGCAGCTCCACAGGGCACCCAGGTGACTGATGGGTGGGAAGATGGCACAGAGGACGACTGGCGCGTAGGGGGTCCAGTTGAGGAGGGGGTCGGAACAAGCCCCATCAGACGGAGGAATCCGGTCTGGGTGACCTGTCCCAGCAGGCTGACGTGGTCAACGAGCCATTCGAGATGACGTGCAGTCTCTCCATGAAAAGACTGCAGGTCACCTCGCATGGCCCGTTGACGCAACGCCACACCAGCCAGGACAGGCTCAACCCGGACCTGGATAGCCACGTCCGCAGGCAGAGGAAGGCCAGTTGACGTCAGCTCATCCCCTGCCTGAAAACGGGTCTGGACGTAGGCATCCCTGCTGGTGCAAGATGATGCAGGGACAGGATCGGGGACAGGATTGCACACAGGCACCTCCGCGGCCGCCTGTGCTGCCTCCTGTCCCTGGTCCTGGACTGCACCACTAGCACCAGTGGGATCCCCACCTCCAGACCCCGTCTCTGGTGCTTGCACGGCCTCCTCCTCCACCAGACCCCCCACCAACCTGGATGACTCTGTGCCATCTTCCCCTGTTGGGCCCTGTGGGGTCCCAGCTGCCCCTTCTGCTGCCGAGGAGTCCAACTGCAACCTCCGCCTCTTGGACCTCCCCCCGGCAGCTGCGGCCTGGGACGCGGCACCGGACTCCTCACTCCCCGACGAGATGACAACACGGGAGGGGAGCCGGGCCTTGCGTCTCCGGCTGGCGGTCGGATCCCCGCCGCTGTGCTCCACAGCACCTTCTCCGCCCTCTTCATCAGTTGACGCTGCAGACAGGGAGAAACAAAACACAGGCATCAGGGCACTGTACAATGGACACATACACACATGACAGTTGTACATGAGTGGCATTGGCAAACCTCAGACATGCCATCACAATCCCCAACACACATGTCATTGCAACTGGCACACATGAGCCATACCACAGCCATATCGCAACTGCCACCACCATCCCCACACATACAACAGCATCAGCAGCCAAAGGGGAGCCATACATCACATGCAACACAGGAAGTGCACCACACATGTACACACACCACCACACTTGCATGCATGTCTACACCTCTGCCAAGTGTCGCACTGTTCAGACGGGCATCCATGTCACATCTGCCAATCAGGCTTCCACATACCGCTGTCACATGCATCCATGTAGCATCACTGTTGCACCTTTGACAAATACACACACATGCACATGTACACAGTGCTCATACATGCAGCCGAAAACAACATACATGCCTGACATCACGGACATGTCTACTTACATACACATTCATCCAAACATGTGTGCACGCACAACTGCATTTGCCATGCAAGCCCACACACACAAGCACCATCCATGTCTCACACATTACAGCCCTCGCATGTGTCAGCCCCACGGCCCTGTACACCCCCACCCATACTCCACCCCATACAAACAGATGTGCAACTGGCACAATGGGGAATGATCACCACACGCCCTGCTCACAACCAGGATGCATGTACACTCACCGCTCGACTCCAGACGGCTCTGCTTCTCTAGGACCTGGACGTGGAGCGCTGGGGATATGCGTTCCAGGACCCCCATCTGTTCTTCCGACAAGTGGCCCCGGCGCCCCTTGGCATCCGCTGCCTTCAAGAGGCGCCGGGCCTTGTTCAGGGTCCTGGACCTGAAGTCCTCCCAGCGCTTCCTGACATGTTGTAAGTCCCGGACTGCCACCCCCTCCGCGTTGATGGCAGTCACGATGTCTGTCCAGATCCGAGTCCGTCCTTCCTTGTCGGCGCGGGAACTTCCAAAGAGGGCATCATACTGCCCCAGGACTTGCTCCACCAGGACACCAACTTCGGTGGCACTGAAGCTGGTGCCCCTCTGCCTCTCTGGCCGGGGGTTGTCAGTGGTCACAGATGGTGTTAGCCCCGACATGACAACCCCAGAGGCAGGAGTGGGTGGGCAACTGGGTCCTGGGGCTGGGCTGTGGAGCGATGGAATTCCAGTCGGGAGTCTTCTGTTCCAGCAGGGGTGGTCACAGCAACAGCACCCCTGGCTGATGTGCAGGCAGCAAATGGCAGTGCACGTGGGCAGCAGGCAGTCAGGCAGCAGCAGATAGCAGGTGGGAGCGTGCTCGGGGGTCTGGGGGGCAGTAATTCGGCCTTCTGGGCAGGAGCGTGGTCTCCCGTGTGCTCACGCGTGGCCAGCTTGGTACAGAGTGAATTGGCACGTGAAAATCCTGCACGTCAGCGTGAAAACCGAGGAAAGGCCCTTAGCGCGTAAGCGCGTCAGCACGCATACGCGATTCCATTGGACCAAAGGCCCTCAGCGCGTAAGCGCGTCTGTGACGTGACCCGCACGGGTGTTTCCCACACAGCACGTGATGACAGAGCACACGTGGAAAGACTGCACGTCAGAGTCTCATTGCGTGTGATTGGTGGAAATGGCCGTACACCGGGATACAGGTGCGCTGACGTACTTGCGTGTGTAAGTGTCCGCGCACACCTCATATACACGTACATAGGCCAATCGCGTGTACACGCACTTTTGTCCAATTACACGCGATGAGACTCTGACGTGCAGTCTTTCCACGTGTGCTCTGTCATCACGTGCTGTGTGGGAAACACCCGTGCGGGTCACGTCACAGACGCGCTTACGCGCTGAGGGCCTTTGGTCCAATGGAATCGCGTATGCGTGCTGACGCGCTTACGCGCTAAGGGCCTTTCCTCGGTTTTCACGCTGACGTGCAGGATTTTCACGTGCCAATTCACTCCGTACCAAGCTGGCCACGCGTGAGCACACGGGAGACCACGCTCCTGCCCAGAAGGCCGAATTACTGCCCCCCAGAGCCCCGAGCACGCTCCCACCTGCTATCTGCTGCTGCCTGACTGCCTGCTGCCCACGTGCACTGCCATTTGCTGCCTGCACATCAGCCAGGGGTGCTGTTGCTGTGACCACCCCTGCTGGAACAGAAGACTCCCGACTGGAATTCCATCGCTCCACAGCCCAGCCCCAGGACCCAGTTGCCCACCCACTCCTGCCTCTGGGGTTGTCATGTCGGGGCTAACACCATCTGTGACCACTGACAACCCCCGGCCAGAGAGGCAGAGGGGCACCAGCTTCAGTGCCACCGAAGTTGGTGTCCTGGTGGAGCAAGTCCTGGGGCAGTATGATGCCCTCTTTGGAAGTTCCCGCGCCGACAAGGAAGGACGGACTCGGATCTGGACAGACATCGTGACTGCCATCAACGCGGAGGGGGTGGCAGTCCGGGACTTACAACATGTCAGGAAGCGCTGGGAGGACTTCAGGTCCAGGACCCTGAACAAGGCCCGGCGCCTCTTGAAGGCAGCGGATGCCAAGGGGCGCCGGGGCCACTCGTCGGAAGAACAGATGGGGGTCCTGGAACGCATATCCCCAGCGCTCCACGTCCAGGTCCTAGAGAAGCAGAGCCGTCTGGAGTCGAGCGGTGAGTGTACATGCATCCTGGTTGTGAGCAGGGCGTGTGGTGATCATTCCCCATTGTGCCAGTTGCACATCTGTTTGTATGGGGTGGAGTATGGGTGGGGGTGTACAGGGCCGTGGGGCTGACACATGCGAGGGCTGTAATGTGTGAGACATGGATGGTGCTTGTGTGTGTGGGCTTGCATGGCAAATGCAGTTGTGCGTGCACACATGTTTGGATGAATGTGTATGTAAGTAGACATGTCCGTGATGTCAGGCATGTATGTTGTTTTCGGCTGCATGTATGAGCACTGTGTACATGTGCATGTGTGTGTATTTGTCAAAGGTGCAACAGTGATGCTACATGGATGCATGTGACAGCGGTATGTGGAAGCCTGATTGGCAGATGTGACATGGATGCCCGTCTGAACAGTGCGACACTTGGCAGAGGTGTAGACATGCATGCAAGTGTGGTGGTGTGTGTACATGTGTGGTGCACTTCCTGTGTTGCATGTGATGTATGGCTCCCCTTTGGCTGCTGATGCTGTTGTATGTATGGGGATGGTGGTGGCAGTTGCGATATGGCTGTGGTATGGCTCATGTGTGCCAGTTGCAATGACATGTGTGTTGAGGATTGTGATGACATGTCTGAGGTTTGCCAATGCCACTCATGTGCAACTGTCATGCGTGTATGTGTCCATTGTACAGTGCCCTGATGCCTGTGTTTTGTTTCTCCCTGTCTGCAGCGTCAACTGATGAAGAGGGCGGAGAAGGTGCTGTGGAGCACAGCGGCGGGGATCCGACCGCCAGCCGGAGACGCAAGGCCCGGCTCCCCTCCCGTGTTGTCATCTCGTCGGGGAGTGAGGAGTCCGGTGCCGCGTCCCAGGCCGCAGCTGCCGGGGGGAGGTCCAAGAGGCGGAGGTTGCAGTTGGACTCCTCGGCAGCAGAAGGGGCAGCTGGGACCCCACAGGGCCCAACAGGGGAAGATGGCACAGAGTCATCCAGGTTGGTGGGGGGTTTGGTGGAGGAGGGGGCCGCGCAAGCACCAGAGACAGGGTCTGGAGGTGGGGATCCCACTGGTGCTAGTGGTGCAGTCCAGGACCAGGGACAGGAGGCAGCACAGGCGGCCGCGGAGGTGCCTGTGTGCAATCCTGTCCCCGATCCTGTCCCTGCATCATCTTGCACCAGCAGGGATGCCTACGTCCAGACCCGTTTTCAGGCAGGGGATGAGCTGACGTCAACTGGCCTTCCTCTGCCTGCGGACGTGGCCATCCAGGACCGGGTTGAGCCTGTCCTGGCTGGTGTGGCGTTGCGTCAACGGGCCATGCGAGGTGACCTGCAGTCTTTTCATGGAGAGACTGCACGTCATCTCGAATGGCTCGTTGACCACGTCAGCCTGCTGGGACAGGTCACCCAGGCCGGATTCCGCTGTCTGATGGGGCTTGCTCCGACCCCCTCCTCAACTGGACCCCCTACGCGCCAGTCGTCCTCTGTGCCATCTTCCCACCCATCAGTCACCTGGGTGCCCTGTGGAGCTGCCTCTGACAGTGCGGCCAGGCTGGTGGAGGAGGCATCCCTGCCACAGTCGGGAGTCGGACGTCCAGCAGGGGTGGCCACATCAACAGGTGCACCCCAGCCGGCGGAGGATGTGCAGGCAGCAGGAGGCAGTGCACGGGCAGAGGCAGAGCAGCAGCAGCAGCAAGATGGTGGGAGCCATGAAGGCTCGGGGCCTTCGACATCGGAGGGGCAGGCATTGGCCGGAGGGCAGGAGGACCCAGGACAGAGAGTGTCTTCCGTGTGGCAGCGGTTGGGCCACGCCATAGGTGCGGAGCGGCGGCGGGCGGAAGAGGCGCGGCTCACAATGGTCAGGGCGGAGAACTCCATGCGGAGGGCCCTGAGGCGGGCCGAGTGCCTCGAGGCAATCCGCAGGGGGTTGGAGGAGGACACGGCGTCGTCCCTGCGGACCCTCGGGGCCATGGAACTGGACCGCCTCCGGGACATCGAACAGGAGTTCGATGATGCCCTGGCCCGGAACACCACAGAGTGAGCCGCTGGACTTGCCCGCCGCCTTTGTATATAGTTCTTTAGTTTTAGGTTTCCTTTCGTTCTTATTATTATTTGGAGTCGACGGACACTGCTCCACTTTTTGTATATAGTTGATATTTAGGTAGGTTTTTTAGGAGGTTTCCTTAGTTCAGTTGTGATGATGGACCCTTGTTATTTTTGTACATAGTTCTTTGTTGCATGGAGAGTTTTTACATTTCACTTTGGACATAATTTTTTTGATTTGATTTTCTAGATTTGTGTTTTTATGCGGACATGCAGCTTATTTTTTCACATTTACATTGTAGTTAGTTTTCTTTCTTTGGCATTTGTATTTTTTTCAATACATTTTTTTTTACATTGTTCACTGTGTGGTTTCATCTCATTGGTTTCATGCATGTCATGTTGTGTGTTTTCCCATTCAATTTGAAAATATGTGTGTGACGGACATGGGTTCATTTGCTTCATGTACATTGGGGGTGTAACATGTGATTTCCATTTCCATGTGGGTGAATGGGTTACTTGGTAGGTCTTTTTGGCTGTGGAGGCTGACCATTACGCACATGATTGGGGATTGTGAGGACCTGGTGGGGGCTGCACATGGTGGCAGGGGGGTGTGGGTGCAGGGGGACATGAGTGGGGGCCTGGTGGAGGTTGAGCCTGCACTGCTGGGGGGTGGGGGTGGTGGGAGACATGAGTGGGGCCCTGGTGGAGGGTGACCCTGCACTGCTGGGGGGTGGGGGTGGTGGGAGACATGAGTGGGGGCCTGGTGGAGGGTGACCCTGGTGGCTGGGGGGTGGGGGTGGTGGGAGACATGAGTTGGACATGGGTGGGGGCCTGCTGGCAGGTGCCCCACAGTGCTGGGGGGTGGGGGTGGTGGGAGACATGAGTGGGGCCCTGGTGGAGGGTGACCCTGCACTGCTGGGGGGTGGGGGTGGTGGGAGACATGAGTGGGGCCCTGGTGGAGGGTGACCCTGGTGGCTGGGGGGTGGGGGTGGTGGGAGACATGAGTTGGATATGGGTGGGGGCCTGCTGGCAGGTGCCCCACAGTGCTGGGGGGTGGGGGTGGTGGGAGACATGAGTTGGACATGGGTGGGGGCCTGCTGGCAGGTGCCCCACAGTGCTGGGGGGTGGGGGTGGTGGGAGACATGAGTTGGACATGGGTGGGGGCCTACTGGCAGGTGCCCCACAGTGCTGGGGGGTGGGGGTGGTGGGAGACATGAGTGGGGCCCTGGTGGAGGGTGACCCTGGTGGCTGGGGGGTGGGGGTGGTGGGAGACATGAGTTGGACATGGGTGGGGGCCTACTGGCAGGTGCCCCACAGTGCTGGGGGGTGGGGGTGGTGGGAGACATGAGTGGGGGCCTGGTGGAGGGTGCCCCTGCACTGCTGGGGGGTGGGGGTGGTGGGAGACATGAGTGGGGGCCTGGTGGAGGGTGCCCCTGGTGGCGGGGGGGGTGGGGGTGATAGGGGACATGAGTGGGGGCCTGGTGGAGGCTGCCCCTGCACTGCTGGGGGGTGGGGGTGGTGGGAGACATGAGTGGGGGCCTGGTGGAGGGTGCCCCTGCACTGCTGGGGGGTGGGGGTGGTGGGAGACATGAGTGGGGGCCTGGTGGAGGGTGACCCTGCACTGCTGGGGGGTGGGGGTGGTGGGAGACATGAGTGGGGGCCTGGTGGAGGGTGCCCCTGGTGGCTGGGGGGTGGGGGTGGTGGGAGACATGAGTGGGGGCCTGGTGGAGGGTGCCCCAGCACTGCTGGGGGGTGGGGGTGGTGGGAGACATGAGTGGGGGCCTGGTGGAGGGTGCCCCTGGTGGCTGGGGGGTGGGGGTGGTGGGAGACATGAGTGGGGGCCTGGTGGAGGGTGCCCCTGCACTGCTGGGGGGTGGGGGTGGTGGGAGACATGAGTGGGGGCCTGGTGGAGGGTGCCCCAGCACTGCTGGGGGGTGGGGGTGGTGGGAGACATGAGTGGGGGCCTGGTGGAGGGTGCCCCTGGTGGCTGGGGGGTGGGGGTGGTGGGAGACATGAGTGGGGGCCTGGTGGAGGGTGCCCCTGCACTGCTGGGGGGTGGGGGTGGTGGGAGACATGAGTGGGGGCCTGGTGGAGGGTGCCCCTGCACTGCTGGGGGGTGGGGGTGGTGGGAGACATGAGTGGGGGCCTGGTGGAGGGTGACCCTGGGGGGTGGGGGTGGTGGGAGACATGAGTGGGGGCCTGGTGGAGGGTGCCCCTGCACTGCTGGGGGGTGGGGGTGGTGGGAGACATGAGTGGGGGCCTGGTGGAGGGTGACCCTGCACTGCTGGGGGGTGGGGGTGGTGGGAGACATGAGTGGGGCCCTGGTGGAGGGTGACCCTGGTGGCTGGGGGGTGGGGGTGGTGGGAGACATGAGTTGGACATGGGTGGGGGCCTACTGGCAGGTGCCCCACAGTGCTGGGGGGTGGGGGTGGTGGGGGACATGAGTTGGACATGGGTGGGGGCCTGCTGGCAGGTGCCCCACAGTGCTGGGGGGTGGGGGTGGTGGGAGACATGAGTTGGACATGGGTGGGGGCCTACTGGCAGGTGCCCCACAGTGCTGGGGGGTGGGGGTGGTGGGAGACATGAGTGGGGCCCTGGTGGAGGGTGACCCTGGTGGCTGGGGGGTGGGGGTGGTGGGAGACATGAGTTGGACATGGGTGGGGGCCTACTGGCAGGTGCCCCACAGTGCTGGGGGGTGGGGGTGGTGGGGGACATGAGTTGGACATGGGTGGGGGCCTGCTGGCAGGTGCCCCACAGTGCTGGGGGGTGGGGGTGGTGGGAGACATGAGTGGGGCCCTGGTGAAGGGTGACCCTGCACTGCTGGGGGGTGGGGGTGGTGGGAGACATGAGTGGGGCCCTGGTGGAGGGTGACCCTGGTGGCTGGGGGGTGGGGGTGGTGGGAGACATGAGTTGGACATGGGTGGGGGCCTGCTGGCAGGTGCCCCACAGTGCTGGGGTGTGGGGGTGGTGGGAGACATGAGTTGGACATGGGTGGGGGCCTGCTGGCAGGTGCCCCACAGTGCTGGGGGGTGGGGGTGGTGGGAGACATGAGTGGGGCCCTGGTGGAGGGTGACCCTGCACTGCTGGGGGGTGGGGGTGGTGGGAGACATGAGTGGGGCCCTGGTGGAGGGTGACCCTGGTGGCTGGGGGGTGGGGGTGGTGGGAGACATGAGTTGGACATGGGTGGGGGCCTGCTGGCAGGTGCCCCACAGTGCTGGGGTGTGGGGGTGGTGGGAGACATGAGTTGGACATGGGTGGGGGCCTGCTGGCAGGTGCCCCACAGTGCTGGGGGGTGGGGGTGGTGGGAGACATGAGTTGGACATGGGTGGGGGCCTACTGGCAGGTGCCCCACAGTGCTGGGGGGTGGGGGTGGTGGGAGACATGAGTGGGGCCCTGGTGGAGGGTGACCCTGGTGGCTGGGGGGTGGGGGTGGTGGGAGACATGAGTTGGACATGGGTGGGGGCCTACTGGCAGGTGCCCCACAGTGCTGGGGGGTGGGGGTGGTGGGGGACATGAGTTGGACATGGGTGGGGGCCTGCTGGCAGGTGCCCCACAGTGCTGGGGGGTGGGGGTGGTGGGAGACATGAGTGGGGCCCTGGTGAAGGGTGACCCTGCACTGCTGGGGGGTGGGGGTGGTGGGAGACATGAGTGGGGCCCTGGTGGAGGGTGACCCTGGTGGCTGGGGGGTGGGGGTGGTGGGAGACATGAGTTGGACATGGGTGGGGGCCTGCTGGCAGGTGCCCCACAGTGCTGGGGTGTGGGGGTGGTGGGAGACATGAGTTGGACATGGGTGGGGGCCTGCTGGCAGGTGCCCCACAGTGCTGGGGGGTGGGGGTGGTGGGAGACATGAGTTGGACATGGGTGGGGGCCTACTGGCAGGTGCCCCACAGTGCTGGGGGGTGGGGGTGGTGGGAGACATGAGTGGGGCCCTGGTGGAGGGTGACCCTGGTGGCTGGGGGGTGGGGGTGGTGGGAGACATGAGTTGGACATGGGTGGGGGCCTACTGGCAGGTGCCCCACAGTGCTGGGGGGTGGGGGTGGTGGGGGACATGAGTTGGACATGGGTGGGGGCCTGCTGGCAGGTGCCCCACAGTGCTGGGGGGTGGGGGTGGTGGGAGACATGAGTGGGGCCCTGGTGAAGGGTGACCCTGCACTGCTGGGGGGTGGGGGTGGTGGGAGACATGAGTGGGGCCCTGGTGGAGGGTGACCCTGGTGGCTGGGGGGTGGGGGTGGTGGGAGACATGAGTTGGACATGGGTGGGGGCCTGCTGGCAGGTGCCCCACAGTGCTGGGGTGTGGGGGTGGTGGGAGACATGAGTTGGACATGGGTGGGGGCCTGCTGGCAGGTGCCCCACAGTGCTGGGGGGTGGGGGTGGTGGGAGACATGAGTGGGGCCCTGGTGGAGGGTGACCCTGCACTGCTGGTGGCTGGGGGTGGTGGGAGACATGAGTGGGGCCCTGGTGGAGGGTGACCCTGGTGGCTGGGGGGTGGGGGTGGTGGGAGACATGAGTTGGACATGGGTGGGGGCCTGCTGGCAGGTGCCCCACAGTGCTGGGGTGTGGGGGTGGTGGGAGACATGAGTTGGACATGGGTGGGGGCCTGCTGGCAGGTGCCCCACAGTGCTGGGGGGTGGGGGTGGTGGGAGACATGAGTGGGGCCCTGGTGGAGGGTGACCCTGCACTGCTGGGGGGTGGGGGTGGTGGGAGACATGAGTGGGGCCCTGGTGGAGGGTGACCCTGGTGGCTGGGGGGTGGGGGTGGTGGGAGACATGAGTCGGACATGGGTGGGGGCCTGCTGGCAGGTGCCCCACAGTGCTGGGGTGTGGGGGTGGTGGGAGACATGAGTTGGACATGGGTGGGGGCCTGCTGGCAGGTGCCCCACAGTGCTGGGGGGTGGGGGTGGTGGGAGACATGAGTTGGACATGGGTGGGGGCCTACTGGCAGGTGCCCCACAGTGCTGGGGGGTGGGGGTGGTGGGAGACATGAGTTGGACATGGGTGGGGGCCTGCTGGCAGGTGCCCCACAGTGCTGGGGGGTGGGGGTGGTCGGAGACATGAGTGGGGCCCTGGTGGAGGGTGACCCTGGTGGCTGGGGGGTGGGGGTGGTGGGAGACATGAGTTGGACATGGGTGGGGGCCTACTGGCAGGTGCCCCACAGTGCTGGGGGGTGGGGGTGGTGGGGGACATGAGTTGGACATGGGTGGGGGACTGCTGGCATGTGCCCCACAGTGCTGGGGGGTGGGGGTGCAAGGGGACATGTGTTGGTGTTCATTAGTTCAAGGAGACATGTGCCTTTGCTGGGGGGCATGCCCATGTTGGGTGGGCTGCCTGCGGGACATGACCAGGGATGCAGGGTAGTCCCCTGTGGTGTGGGCTGCCTGCAGGGGCCGTGGAGGGTGTACAGGGTACACCTGGGAGGACCCACACTGTCAAATCACATGTGGGACTCCCCGGCACCCCTGAAATACACGTACCGTGCAGAAATCGCGTGTAAAATTTCCGCGCACCCCTGAAATACACGCGCCCAGGCTATTCGCGTGTAAAACTTCCCGCGCACCCCTGAAATACACGCGCCCAGGCTATTCGCGTGTAAAACTTCCCGCGCACCCCTGATATACACGCGCCCAGGCTATTCGCGTGTGGAACTTCCCGCGCACCCCTGAAATACACGGGCCCAGGCTATTCGCGTGTGGAACTCCCCGCGCACCCCTGAAATACACGCGCCCAGGCTATTCGCGTGTGGAACTTCCCGCGCACCCCTCAAATTCACGCGCCCAGGCTATTCGCGTGTGGAACTTCCCGCGAACCCCTGAAATACACGCGCCCAGGCTATTCGCGTGTGGAACTTCCCGCGCACCCCTGAAATACACGCGCCCAGCCTATTCGCGTGTGACACTTCCCGCGCACCCCGGTATACATGCACACGTATTTTTTGTCAGCGGGTGTCCGTGTTTGTGGGTACCCCTTTGCACGTCATTTTTCCTGGAGGGCCACAGTATGGGACATTCATCATGGCAGTATATAGGTGCTATTTGTTGGCGCACCTTTTGGCGCACATTTCTTACAGCCGCAGAGACGCTACCGCCTCCTTTCTTGTGGCGGTCGTGTTTGTGCCTGTGCGCTGGTTTGAGCGTGCGCTTTTTTCCCCTATTCTATTCCATGAATACGTGTTGTAGGCGAGCGTGTGGGCGTTCCGCGCACTTGTGCCCTGTACTTCCCCCGTGACGCCCACGTTTTGGCAAGTTGTTCCCCATTCCGAGTGTTACGCCCGTGTTCCGCCTACTTTTATTGCGTGCGCCGCGCTATGTGCGAATTTCGCTGTGGCCTGTGCGATTTTCGCTGTGACCTGGCGCACGCTGTTAGATGGCCTGTGCGCCAACGTGCGCCAACGTGCGCCGCGCACTTTTTTTTCGCACATCCGCTGGTTTTATCGCGCACGGCCTTCCATGAATCGACGTGCGCTGCTTTTCGTGCGATTTTCGCACGTTCACTGCGATTTTCGCTATTCCACTGCGATTCGCACGTTTTTGCCCACTTGCGCCGCGCTAATTATTCCATGAATCGGCCTCATAGTATTTACAACAGGACAAGAAACTTGGTTTTTCTTAGGTCCCTTCCACCTGCTGCTCATGTGTTGGGGCAATGAGGTGTATCTTGAAGTAGATATCACGTTGACGTAAGATGGAACAGAGTATCGAATTGAGGAAACACTAATGGTGGAGCAATCCGCAGTGATATGGCACAGACATCTTTCCCTGTGAATGGGTATTTGTGCTGCGGGACATCCTTTGTTCTCTCATCCACCAATCATTGGTAACACATCTGACCTATAGAAGGTTTGAAAACTGCAAGCTGGAAGAATCCATATGGCAATCATTGGACTAAATTGAACACACACCAACTTGAATTGTTGTTAACAAACTGTATTCTTTTGAAACAGTATAATATGTCCTGATGAGGTGCACTAGATGGGAATTGTACTACTGTCTAGTTGCCTGAAACTCGAGTAGACATAACCTTAGATTTAACTCCACCAGGAGTTGGCTTGACTTGGGTTTATATATAAAGAAATGTGTGGCAATTAGCATATGTTTCAAGCAAGGTTGATAACATAATCCACTTCTAAGTGGATACATGGGTGAGGTGCCTACAGCCAATAGTCGTTGGTGATCAATCATTGTCTGGCCAGGATACTTGCCGTTGCCTGTTTCTGATGTTTGTCTCATCCTTCTCTTGAGTGGCCCTTTTGGGGGATAATTACCTGCCGTTCCTCCTGCCATACAGTTCTATAGTGTTCAGTGTGTTAATTGTGCATGTGCGTTTAATACCCCTTACTCTGCAGAGTGGTTGTAAGTGTATGTGCTGATATTCAACTCGGCTTGGAAGAAAATAGGGCCCATGGATCACTGATGTGCTCACTGTAGCCTAGGCAGGAATGTCTGCCCCTCCTAGACCCTCCAGGCCTGCCATGTGGAGTATGCTGAACACAGTCTTCTCCAGCGGTGTGAGTTGCGGTGGCACTACTGTCCCTCCTCCAGTGGCTGTTGTCTTCCTATGGTGGTTCGTCAACTGGGGTGCATGCCCTGGCTTTGGGGTCCTTTCATCTCTCCCTGAGGTGCTCACAGTCCCATGGAACAGTACACAGAGCCGCCACTTTGTCCCAGATATCACTCCAGATGGCATGTTTCCACTGCTGGGAGGTCTTTCTTATTTTTGCCCAGTATGGCTCTTCTGCATTCTTTAATTGTGTCAGCACATGGAGGATCACCACCGAGGGCTCATTCACCATTTTAGTTTTTATTAATAGGTCATCTAGATAGGCCAACTTCTCTATTTCTACAATGTCAGCTATGACCTTGCGTAGTGATGTATTGTAATCATTACCACTGTTAATGTAACCAAACAGCATATGCGTCTACGCACATTGTTGCCCCCAAAGGTAAAGGTACATTTGGTGTCCATCAAATGCCTAAACAGTCCATGTGTTCCCTCTTGTTCATTTCCCCTAGGCGGCACAGTCTCCATTGTCCATTGGATTTCAATTCTAGTTCTCGGTTATTAAAGGAGCTATAGATTGGATGAATGATCCCACAGCATTCCACATTTTTGATAGTCTTCCTGAGGGATCCATTGATATGAGAGGCAAGTTGTACTGTCTTACAAATACTGGAGCAATATCAGTGTCCCTAGGTATTTTTGTGCAATTCAGAGGCTTGCGTCCAGAGTCATATACATTGACAGAGCAAATGGCAATCCAGAAACACTTAATAGTTGTGTCTGTTCATCGGTTTCTCAGGCATCTGATCTGTTCTTCGACCATGTGATGTAAAACCTCAGCATTTTTTGGAATCACAATTCCCGATTTATCTTCGAGTTGGGTGGAGAGATTTCCATCAATGGTCTTGACATTGATGGACGATGCCTTGGTATTCAAGTAGTTACTGATAATTTAGAACACTATCTCATATTCAAGAGTATCACAGATAATTTCCCCCAGCCCATAAGGACTCTGGATGTATACCATGACATTTCTCCCATGTTGAGCATAGCCGGTGCTGGGTTTGATATCAGTATTGCTTTAGCACTTTGGGTCTTCGGGTCTGACAAATGATGCAAGATGTTTGGATTCAACAACCATTCCAGTATAGAATCTTGAGATGAAAGGACACTTTGGGGATCATCATTGTATCTATGGGAGCCAATAAATCACACTTTCCCTGAATCTGTTTAAGCTTGAAAAACATCTTATTTTTCCCAGCCCAGTAGGGCTCAATGGGAATGGCGAGGTCGGATGCACCGGTGTAACGCTCACCTGATTCTCGCAGAGGCACCGGTCTTGACTGGGCGACTACCGTATCTTCAAAGGTGATGTGTAGCACCCGGTTGGCTCTTTGGGCTGGACCTCTGTGCACTGTATGCCTGACGTGTAGAGTAAGATGTCTGCAGATAGAAAATATGGGGTTAATGAACTGGGGTTATTGGGGTGTCCCTATCTCTTTCCTCTTCTCCTCTCCTGTAGACCCCCAAAGGTTAACGCTCTCACCTTAGGTAAGTGAATGCCGAGCTCTCCATCTGCCTCGGGGCAGGGTGCTGTGACCAGTTTCTTCACTGGATAGGTAGCGCAGGCCTCTTGACTTCAGAGGACTGCTGTCCGTCGTTTACTGCACGAACGGTAAGTTTCGAGTCATTCAAATGTCTTTAAAGTCTTTAGTAATGATGTCTCTTGTTTTGCAGGGTTCCGGCGATGGCGGATGACGGGCTGAAGTGAGTTGAAGATGGAGCCCGTGTGATGAATAGAAGCGCCTGGAAGCACGTAAGTAAGCGCTTGTTGCCTGCTTCACTATGCGCTCTAACTGTCTTTTTATTTTGCAGGTACGAGTTCGGAGCGGCTGCAGGGTGCCGGAATACCCACTGGATTAGATGTGGAAAGGAGTAATGGCACGTGAGTATTAAAGTTCCCCAATGTCTTTAAACGCACCTTGTTTTGTCTTTCAGATGCGGGATGCAGCGCCGAAGAGTTGGTAAACTTTTGTCTTTCAGATGCCGGAATGCTAACCTGTTCTTTCTTGTCTTTATAGGTGTTGCTGAAGACTGGATTCAGGATGGTAAGCCTTTGCCTTTCAGATGCCGGAATGCTAACCTGTTCTTTCTTGTCTTTATAGGTGTTGCTGAAGACTGGATTCAGGATGGTAAGCCTTTTTCCTTAGGCCCAGGACCGGATGCAGAAGACACGATGAGCGTTCTGCTGCAGAGGTTGCAGAATAACGCAAAGCAAGATTCATCCACCGGGTGTGGTTTAAATAGCCTCCTGTAGTGCTTAGGTGTCTCCTTCCACAGCCACGCCTAAGTAAGAAAAGAGTTCCTGGTAAGAAAAGAGTTCCTGCCTTCCAGAAGAGTTCCAGTGTTCTGAATCTAGGGAGTGGCTCCAGCCCCACCCAACAGGAAAAGTAGTTCCAAACAGAAGAGGATCAGAGGCTCAACTGGCAGGCAAGTAAGCAGCATGGTCTGCTGAAGGTAAGTCCACCCAAGCATAATGAGCCCGGCGCTTCCAGCGCTGGGACTGGGCATATTTATGAGCCTGGTGCCACTGGCGCCAGGACTGGGTCCAAAAGGTCCCAATTGGGACTGGTTGGCACTCGGAACCTGGGTTATGGATCTGCTTCCAAGGGAGTTGGGAAAACCCTGACCTTTTGGAAGCAGAGATCATGACAGTACCCCCCCTCAAGGCCCCTCCCAAACCGGGCTTCTCCGGGGGTTTTGGCTTGTCAGGAAATGTTCGGTGAAATCTTTTGATTAGGCGAGGAGCGTGGACATATTCAGCAGGTTCCCAGGATCTCTCTTGGGGGCCGTAGCCTTTCCAGTCAATTAGGTAGAATAGTTTAGATTTGGAGATCTTGGAGTCCAGAATGCTTTTGACTTCAAACTCGAGTTCTCCATCCACTAGGATAGGTTTTGGAGATTTGGTTAGTCGGGTTTGAGGTTGCACGGGTTTTAATAGAGAGACGTGGAAGACCGGATGTATCTTCATGTGCGGGGGCAAGTCCAACTTGACCGCTACTGGGTTTACTATGGTAGTGATGGAATAGGGACCAAGGTATCTTGGGTTGAATGTGCGTGGCCCCTTTAGAGATAGATATTTGGTGGATAACCAGACTTGATCCCCTACTTGATAGTGAGGGGCTTCCTTCCGATGTTGATCTGCTCCTTTCTTGTATTGTTCTTTAGCCCTTTGAAGGTGAGAAACAGCTTCCTTAAAGGCTTGGGTGATTGTAGAATGCAGGTAGTCTACTGCTGGTGTTTCAAGATCTTGGAGGGGATCCAACTCCGAGGTTCGAGGGTGACTGCCGTACAAAAGAAAAAACGGGGTTTTCCCAGTTCCCGAATGGACAGAGTTATTGTAGGCATACTCGGCTATCCAAAGGATATCTTTCCAAGTTTTTTCAGTTTGTTGCAGCATGCAGCGTAAATACTGTTCCAGAGTTTGATTGGTCCTCTCGGTTTGTCCGTCGGTCTGAGGGTGGTGATGTTTTCGAGAAATTCTCGGGCCAGAGTTGCTGCTGTTGGCAAGCCTTTGAGCGGAATGAAATGCGCCATCTTGGAGAATAAGTCCACGATTACTAGAATCGTATTGTATCCGGAGCATGGAGGTAGATCGGTGATGAAGTCCATAGAAAGCGTATGCCAAGGGCGAGGTGGGATGTCAATAGGGCGTAAGAGGCCTGCTGGTCTTTCCTTTTGACTCTTGTTTTGGGCGCATACTCCACAGGACATTATAAAGTCTCTGATATCTTTTTTCCAAGACGGCCACCAGAAGTAGCGTTTGATCTTTTCTGAGGTCTTGGCTATACCGGGATGACCTTCCATTAAAGAGTCGTGATAACAAGAGATTACTTTTTTCTGTAAATCTGTGCTGGGTAGGTATAATCGTTCTTGGAAATACAATAAGTTGTCCTTTACTGCAAAGTCCTTTCCCTGCAGATGCCAATTCTGTATGTCTGCTGGAGTTACAAGTTGCCTGGCTTTATCCTTAACTTCCTCTATGGATTCTGTGGCGATTACACCCAGAATTCTTTGTTCGGGAATGATTGGTACAGGTTTAGGGTTGACCAAGTGTTCTTCCACTCCCATCCGAGAAAGGGCATCGGCTTTACCGTTCTTTGTACCAGGTCGATAGGTAATTATGAAGTCAAACTCGGCAAAGAATAATGCCCAACGGAGTTGTCTAGAGGATTGGGCTTTTGCGGTCTTCAAATATTGCAGGTTTCGGTGATCCGTAATCACAGTAACGGTGTGTCGGGCCCCCAGCAGATAATGCCGCCAAGCCTTAAAGGCAGACTTGATAGCCAGAAGTTCCTTGTCAGTAATCGTGTAATTGATTTCAGGAGGCGAGAATTTGCGGGACCAAAATGCCACGGGATGCAACTGATTGGTTACCGGGTCCTTTTGTGATAGAACTGCCCCCATGGCAAGGCTTGAAGCATCAGTTTCCACGATGTAGGGGAGTTCGGGGCGAGGGTGTTTTAAGATTGGTGCAGAGATAAATTTAGTCTTCAAATCCTGGAAAGCTTGTTCCGCCTCGGTAGACCATTCAAAACGTTTGTTTTTCTTTAACAAGGCAGTGATGGGCTGGACTATTCGAGAGAATTCGGGGATAAACCTGCGGTAAAAGTTAGCGAAGCCTAACATGCTTTGCACACCTTTTACGGAGGATGGTGATGGCCATTTGAGAACTGCATCGACCTTCTTTGAATCCATACGCACTCCGCCAGGTGATAATATGAATCCCAAGAATTCAACTTCAGTCACGTTGAAAACACATTTTTCCAACTTAGCGAAAAGTTTGTGTTGACGCAATCTTTCGAGGACCATTTTCACGTGTTTCCGATGTTCAGATTCCGATGAAGAATAAACGAGGATGTCGTCAATGTAAACAACAACACACACATCTATGAGCTCTCTGAGGACATCGTTCATAAAATATTGAAAGGCGGCCGGGGCATTGCAAAGTCCGAAGGGCATGACCTGATATCCAAATAGCCCATACTTGGTGCGGAAGGCCGTCTTCCATTCATCGCCCTCTTTTACTCGTACCAAGTGGTAAGCTCCTCTAAGATCCAGCTTTGTATATATGCATGCTTTTCTGACTTGGTCCAGGAGTTCAGGGATCAAAGGTAACGGATATCTATTCTTAACGGTGATCTGGTTCAGGGAGCGATAATCAATACAAGTTCTAAGGTCTCCTTCCTTTTTTGGAACAAAGAACAAAGCTGAAGAAGCAGGGGACTTGGAAGGACGAATAAACCCATTTGCCAGGTATTGATCCAGGTATTGTCGAAGGTGAAGGTTCTCAGGCTCGGTGAGGGCATAAATTCTACTACAAGGAGGAGTAGATCCAGGTATCAGGTCTATCTGGCAGTCATAAGACCTATGAGGAGGTAGAGAGTTAGCCTGATCCTTCCGGAAAACATCTTGGTATTCTAGGTATTCAGGAGGTAACTGGGGAGTCTCTGAAGAAATTGCGGCCAGTGCAACACCAGGTGGAGGGTGACAAGTAGAGACACATTCTGGAAACTGGACCGTTCTTGCTCGCCAATCGATCAGAGGATTGTGTTTCTCTAACCAAGGTATTCCTAGAATAATCTGAAACTGAGGGGCCTTGATCACATCGAACACGATCTTCTCATGGTGTCCATCTTGACTTACTAGCGTCACCTCTTGAGTGGTATGCGTTACTGGCCCGGAGGCTATCTCCGTACCATCCACCGTAGTAATGACGTCCTTTACAGCCTTGGGACAAAGAGTTAGATTCATCCTCAAAACCATTTCATGATCCACATAATTGCCGATGGCACCGCTGTCGACGTAAGCTTCAATTGCATGTAATCGAACCGGATTATCAGGGCTAATGAGGACCATAGGTATCACGAAATGCGAGGTCACGGAACTGGTTTTCACGCTCGGCAAGAGGACCTCTATTCTTGTCGGGCGAGGTCGTTTCCCTGCTCAGAGTTTGTAACTTTGGTAACTGCAGCTCCTACTGCCTTCTTGGCAGGTTTCACCGGACAGTCTCGAAGAAAGTGCCCTGAGTTTCCGCAATGTAGGCATAATTGCAACTGTTTCCTCCTTTCCCGCTCCCTTTGTGTTAGAGGACCTTTCAGACCCCCTATTTGCATGGGTTCCCCAGAGTCTACTCCTTTGGAAGGCGTTGGCGGTTTGGAAAATACTCGAGCATCAAACTTGGAACGATCGGCCTTCCTGTTCTGCAGCCTGTGATCTATTTGCACGACCAAGTCTATATAATCCGAACAGTCTTGTGGGGGATTCACTACTTGGGCTAAAACGTCTTTGAGCTCTCCACATAGACCTCTATAAAACAGCGTAATCCTTTTGTCCTCAGGCCATTGAGTTTCCACTATTAGTCTATTGAAAGATGCAATATAAGCCAAAAGGTCTTGATTACCCTGTCGCAACGAAAGAAGCTCATTGTCCAAGGCCTGCCCCTGTGAATGTCTTGCGAACAGTTTTTCCATACTAAGCTGAAAGGCTTGAAAATCATGGAGAACCGGATCATCTTGATTAACTAGAGGGATCGACCAGTCTGCCGCATTGCCACTAAGGTACGAAAGTACAAAAGCTACTTTTGCTTGATCAGTTGGAAAGGCTGCTGGCCGGCATAAGAAGTGCAACCGGCACTGATTGATAAATACTGCAAACCTCTTTGGGTCACCAGAAAATCGTTCGGGCGGAGCCAGAGGTACATTCCCAGGTAGGTTGATCTGCACTGGATTCATAGAGGATGTTGAAGGAAGATTTGCCCCTGATGCGGGTAACGGGGTCTGTCCGGCTTGTGACTGTAGCACTTGTCTAGCAAGATTGTCTGTTCTCTCCTTGGAAATAATTAGTTCCCTTCTTAGAGCATTCGTTTCCTGACGAGCTGCATGCACTTCTGCCCTTAGTTCCCCAAGTAACCGGGCTAGGGGGTCAGTATCCGAGGTTTCCATAGCGCCTGGGCGAGAGTTTTGCGGTAGGCTTTGCGTTCTGTAACGCTCACCTGATTCTCGCAGAGGCACCGGTCTTGACTGGGCGACTACCGTATCTTCAAAGGTGATGTGTAGCACCCGGTTGGCTCTTTGGGCTGGACCTCTGTGCACTGTATGCCTGACGTGTAGAGTAAGATGTCTGCAGATAGAAAATATGGGGTTAATGAACTGGGGTTATTGGGGTGTCCCTATCTCTTTCCTCTTCTCCTCTCCTGTAGACCCCCAAAGGTTAACGCTCTCACCTTAGGTAAGTGAATGCCGAGCTCTCCATCTGCCTCGGGGCAGGGTGCTGTGACCAGTTTCTTCACTGGATAGGTAGCGCAGGCCTCTTGACTTCAGAGGACTGCTGTCCGTCGTTTACTGCACGAACGGTAAGTTTCGAGTCATTCAAATGTCTTTAAAGTCTTTAGTAATGATGTCTCTTGTTTTGCAGGGTTCCGGCGATGGCGGATGACGGGCTGAAGTGAGTTGAAGATGGAGCCCGTGTGATGAATAGAAGCGCCTGGAAGCACGTAAGTAAGCGCTTGTTGCCTGCTTCACTATGCGCTCTAACTGTCTTTTTATTTTGCAGGTACGAGTTCGGAGCGGCTGCAGGGTGCCGGAATACCCACTGGATTAGATGTGGAAAGGAGTAATGGCACGTGAGTATTAAAGTTCCCCAATGTCTTTAAACGCACCTTGTTTTGTCTTTCAGATGCGGGATGCAGCGCCGAAGAGTTGGTAAACTTTTGTCTTTCAGATGCCGGAATGCTAACCTGTTCTTTCTTGTCTTTATAGGTGTTGCTGAAGACTGGATTCAGGATGGTAAGCCTTTGCCTTTCAGATGCCGGAATGCTAACCTGTTCTTTCTTGTCTTTATAGGTGTTGCTGAAGACTGGATTCAGGATGGTAAGCCTTTTTCCTTAGGCCCAGGACCGGATGCAGAAGACACGATGAGCGTTCTGCTGCAGAGGTTGCAGAATAACGCAAAGCAAGATTCATCCACCGGGTGTGGTTTAAATAGCCTCCTGTAGTGCTTAGGTGTCTCCTTCCACAGCCACGCCTAAGTAAGAAAAGAGTTCCTGGTAAGAAAAGAGTTCCTGCCTTCCAGAAGAGTTCCAGTGTTCTGAATCTAGGGAGTGGCTCCAGCCCCACCCAACAGGAAAAGTAGTTCCAAACAGAAGAGGATCAGAGGCTCAACTGGCAGGCAAGTAAGCAGCATGGTCTGCTGAAGGTAAGTCCACCCAAGCATTATGAGCCCGGCGCTTCCAGCGCTGGGACTGGGCATATTTATGAGCCTGGTGCCACTGGCGCCAGGACTGGGTCCAAAAGGTCCCAATTGGGACTGGTTGGCACTCGGAACCTGGGTTATGGATCTGCTTCCAAGGGAGTTGGGAAAACCCTGACCTTTTGGAAGCAGAGATCATGACAACCGGCACCATTCGTGAATGGTGGCGGTGCATGTCACATGCTCTGCTCGCGGGTGCCGGTACGCCCACCAGGTTGGACCTGGCGGGCAGGAAGGCACCCGTAAGTAGAACTTGTAGTTTTCCGGTCCGGTAACTACGGTACAGGCATGCTTACCGGTACCGTAGTTACCGGACCGGCAAACTTGTAATGAGGCCCAGCGTAAAATTGTAAACTGTGAAATCAAAGTGGTCCTGCAACTGGTCTAGCCAAACCCTGTGCACATTCGAAAGTCTTCGATAGCTAATATGAACTGTATTTGGGCTGAACCTGTCTGAGGGAGACTAGTTGTGGAAAAGGGATTTGAGCCTGGCTGAGGGGAACCTGAGGGGGACCTGAGGTGTACCATGAGTCACCCGAGAAAATATATTTTATAAGCATTGGAGAAGAGGATCCGAGCCCGGAAGAGGGAGATCCAATTTAAAGATTGTGGTAGAAAAGGTATTTTAGCCCGGCTAAGGGGGATCCAGGGTCAAGAGTGAATCACCTGACTTGAATATTTGTAAAGGAGCTTTTCGTTGTTTTGTTTCATCAGGTCCTCTGAATCGAGAAACTTTGATAATTTAAGAGACTTGGGCACAGAAGGCCCTGATGTTGGTAATGGAACTGTGCCCTTGTGACGAAGAAGCCCAGATTGTGATATGCTCGAGTGAACCACCTTGTCCCATGCTGAAAACCTGGGGAAGCGAGACCAAAGGCCTGAACATCTTGACTTATCATTTTGTCAACTCTTCTTTCTTTTTCATGAACATTTCCCCACACTATTTGTAAATTAGCAGTAAGGATTGGCAATAGGTTTTTCGGTATATGCCCTTTTATTTTGACGAGACACCACTAGGACTGCGTTATTATTATTTGAGGGTCGTAGCCTGTTCCCATCTTTAGATTTATGTTTAGATAGGCGTTCATTGTACCCTTGATAAAGTTCAATAAAAACCCTTGAAATGTGGTCACTTGCGTCCGTCTCACTTCAACACCATGCCTCCATATAACACAGAGTAAAAAAAGGTTAATCTAAGGCTAATATTTCCTACATTATGCCCCTTTTCCTCTTGTCCTTGGGTACTTTAATTTGGGAATTAAATAATTTGTCAAATGCTCTTTATCAAATGTTTGACCTGTTGCTCACATTGAGAAATAATTTCTCTTACCTCTTCATTGGGGAGTGTTCTTTGTTCATATCTCTGCTTCGTATGGACATCATTATCACTATTATGGCAGGAATTCTGATAATTCTGAACTGCATTCTTGAACTTTTGTTGTATGTATTGCTTTGCCTCCAGTTACCCTGATTACGGAGTCTTGCTAGAGGTTTTTAGGAGGTTGAGATTGGTTTCCTTCTGAAAATAAATTCTGGTTGGCTTCACCTGGGAACCTAATGTTGAGTGCCAATTATTGCTCTCATGTGGATGAATGCATGTGTAGCCCAGTTTAGGGTAAGAGCCTATGTAGTAGGGACTGTGAGTCTACAGCTTTCTTGCATCAAATTGTCAGGTGTCAAACTAGTCATACAGCTTTAATCAGATGGTCTACTCTGCCAATTAGTATCTTTAATAGCAGAAGAGGAAGTCTTTGGCGCCTGTCTCTAAGTTCAACAGAGGAGTGTGCTTCACCTCAGCTACCAAACTGGAGACTGTGGCAGTCCTCTGTCTGGGGTTCATTTTATCCTTGTAACTTGTATGATAATCTACTCTAACAATTCCAAGTCATCAAAATCGAAGACACACTGAGTCAATACATATTTCAGAAGGGCATGGAAGAAAGTAGTTTTTAAGTCCCAACTTTCAGGGTTAACATGCTGAGAAATGTGGGCAGATGTGCACCTGAACTCCATAGGAGAGTGATTCTCAGAACACATTAGATTATAGGGTGCCTTGAAGCTTTTCTCAGTGTTTATGTGTGTTGAAATAATATTGTAAATGGCTGCATTAGAAGAGGTCTATTTATGGTGATTATGGTCTTCCAGTCCAGCAAAGAAACTAGAAAACGCTGTGTAGAGCATCAATTTTAATAGTCTCTATATTTATATTAAAAAAACAAAAATCATTTACACTGATGGGTTGTAGATGAAGCCCATAGTGGCATCAATCTAGAGAAGATCTTACTTTTTAAGGAGCCGCAATGGTTCTTTAGACTTCATCTGATTTGGAGGGATTGAATTAAGAACCAGACAATCCGAATGGTCATCATTTGCTATCCATTCAATTTAAATTATGCGTGTGCCTTTTTTTCATGCATGAAATAAGGACATACACATAACGTGAGCAGTGAAGTGGTGGTAAGATTTATACTCAATTCTCAATGCTATACTATTAATCTGATGAACAGCGTTCAAGCTATTTTCAATTGATGAGATTAAGAAATAGGTTTGGAAATGAAAACAAATTTTCCAAACATGAGACAGTTAAAATGGGCCTTGTATAAAGAGACAGAATGGATGAAAGTTTTCCAGCTTTATTAATTAATTTATTCATCTACTTATATACAGTGAGAAGCAGTGGTCTTTTTTTTATCGCAAAAGAACGTCCAATAGATAACACAGCAGATTTGAATGGGAGCAGTGAGCTTCTTACAATGGAATGAGCTTGAGTGACATTCTGACCAGGTTGTGGAGAGGAGTAAATGGACCAGTCACTGGGGACAATATATGGAGGAAATGCATAGATTAAGGACAACCAACATTAGGCAATTTAAAGTGCAGGTATGTTGCACAGCTAACTGTGTTAGGGATCTCTGATGGATGAAGTGCTAGATTGGAGACATAGAAAATGAGAGATAGAGGCAGGCTGGAGGCTAGGGAAAAATATTAGCTAGAAAGCAGACGAGAGCTAGGTTAAGATGCTAATTTGGAGGCGAGCAGGTAGGCTTTTAGTTTACTTTCAAATAAATTGGTGGCGACTGTTTCTCGGATGTCCTGGGGAAGAGAATTCCATACAAGTGGAGCAAGAAGAGGGAAAGAGCGGAAGCGAAAGGAAGCACAGGAAGGGTGAGATGCTGCAAGGGTATTCGAGGAGCCATAGCAGAGATTACTAGAATGCTTGTAGAGATGGATAGAGAATGGATTTAGTGGTGCTTTACCATGGATAGATTTGTGAATGATTACATCATTACGATGGAAGCTGCATGGGCGTTCCAAAGACAATATGGTGGCGGCTTGGCTACAACGACAAGGACACGCAGTTATATTGGAAGTGAGAGAAGTCTAATTGTGTGAGAGCTGCAATTATCTTTATATTGTTGGCTTTCTATTTTTCGAATAGTGATATAGCTAAAATATTCAATTAAATCAAGTGTTTTTCAAATTTTGTATATAGATTATTAGCATGGCTTTCACTGTGACCTTAAATATCTTTCACTGAGTATTTTGTGAGAATTTCTAAACTAAATTATAACCATAGCATTTACCAAGCATCCAAATGGCTGCTAATTAAGCAAAAAACAAAGTTTACAAGACACTTAGTTAATATCTTAAGATACAGTGATATGTTAATAATATGAGATGTAGGGAAGGATTGTTTCATAGACTAATGCTGGTGCATCTGATTTTTAGATTACTGCAATAGGACCTGCTTTTATAACAACTAAAGAAGAAGACATCAAACTGTACATAAAAAAACAATATTTTTAATATCAAGTAACTGTTTATCTGTTGTAATTTTTTTAAATGTTTTATTGGTTTCATAATCACAAAGAAAAGCAATAGTTGTTAATAAAAACAAAGAAACCTTTAACATTATATCCATCAAATTCATCCTAAGAAACATTGCCACATAACAAAATTACAATATAAAAATCCTCATGAAATCGTGACAGCATTCACTTGCAAATGTCCAACTCTTCATTACCTATATTCCCTTCAATTTACCCATTCCAAGGTTCTTATTCATCTCAATCTTTAGCCACAGCTCCAACACCTTAACTGTTGTAATTTTGTCATTATTTAATTGTTAACTTTAAGGAAAACAATACTATGAGAACAATAAATACAGTGGTGTCTACTGATTACAAAAGGTATTTTTTGCATCCCAAGCTTAAGTAAAATTAGTACAGTAATTGAAGATTGTAGTTTGTTTACACAGGGCTATTGCAGGGAGAGTCATTAATATATCTTTTCCTTTACTGACAATACAGTGAGTTACAACAATGACAATGCTATAAATGCGGTAGCATAAAATGAAAAACATCTGCTTAGCTATGTCAAGCATAAAACATCACTGCAAGGTGTCTGAGGGCATCAACTTTAAGATAATGAGCGTCAGACAAGTTGAATGTTTAACTTGCAACATTGTAAGTTTGAAATACCACAGAATAATCAGATATAGCTATATGAAAGAGCTTCTGTTCATCTAAGTACTGTTAATATGACAAAGGTGGATTATTTCTAATGTAATTGGCAATGTATGAGTTTTTTTCAGATTTTTCTATATACAAATGAGTTCAAGATATCCCTTTTGCAATTAATAATTGTTAGTAATTAATTATGAAAATACTTCTTTGAACTATTATAAATGTATTGTGCTGATGATTGCCAAAATGATTACTTTAATTGATTGTTTGAAAATAAATTGTCCAATACTAAAAGAATTATATCCAACCAGGACATATTTTTGTAAACTATATTTTCTTTTTCTATGCCTTCTCATTTGAGTCTAAGTTCCCTCATCAGAGTAACAGCCACTAAGAGGTCCCCATCTCAGTT
Source organism: Ambystoma mexicanum (assembly GCF_040938575.1). Taxonomy (NCBI): domain Eukaryota; kingdom Metazoa; phylum Chordata; class Amphibia; order Caudata; family Ambystomatidae; genus Ambystoma; species Ambystoma mexicanum. The sequence continues at coordinate 1,357,974,607 of NC_090922.1, read as the reverse complement.
CACATATTTACCCTCACAGTCATAATGGATAACGGAAGGTTTCCCTAAGTACAAGGCATCCTCTCTTTTCTCTATTCTCTACGTCAAATTATTTCTGAAAGGATGGAAAATAGTGAGTTTCTTTCTGTTTTTGTTCAAAAACATTGTTTCCCTGTCTACCCAGGGGTTATGGTTTTCTCTTGTGGTGCCTGCATAGAAAAGGGCTTTTATAATGTCCTTCCTGGTTTGCATTTTTTATTTCATAAGGTTTTCCAGATTGGATAAATGGTTTGTCTGTTAGGTCATACCGTGACGTTCTTGTTCACTTAACTAATTTTGATATCTTTTTCATTGATTCACTGCTTTAGAGTACTCTTCATTTCTACCTGTGAATGTATTCAAATAATAAACAAAAGGACTATATATCCCTACCAAAAAAAAGAAAAGGGGGTTTCCCTACCTAACAGAATCTAACTAGGGTGCTTGTTGTCAGTGAGGTTGTCCAAATGAAAATAGTCTGTCAATATAGTCTGTCCTCCATCTGAAAATTACCCTACTCTGACCCTGTCCCTATTTATCAACTAACGAAACATAACAGCCTTCCAGGAGAATGTCTCCCTTATCCTGGCCAGGCTTTCTTAACCTTAATATTCTTGAGAGTTCCTTATGACATAGTTAATCAGTTCCTTTAATTCTCCAAGGAGACTCATCCGCCTTCTCTTGGTTATCCCCTGTCTTCACTTACTTACAGTTCCTTGTTTTGCTACTCGAGGCACTTAACCTTTATTTCACTGGAATACCTGTATATCAATATATCTCTCGCTTATACTTATTTCACAGTTTCTAACTTCCTGGAGACCATTGGACCCGGTTTCTTTTACCACTTTGCTCTCTTGTAAGTACTTCTCTTTTTGGGAATCCTCATATAGGTTCTTCTGTTCCTCTTTGCTGTTGCATTGGTCCTCCCAACCACTGAGACAAGTATTAACAGTCTTTTGACTTTCTTCCTTATCTTTACTGCTTTTGTAATCATGGAATCAGTGTCTTTCTGGATTCGATATATATTCTGCTGCTATCACACTTACTGGGATGAGTATGATGAGTCCCTTGGAATTCGTTGTATTATCTGTGGCCTTCACAGTTACTGAGAAGAATATGATGAGTGCCTTGGCATTCGTTATACTCTTTACTGTCATCACACTTTCTGAGATGAGTGTGATGAGTCTCTCAGTATTTGTTATACTCTTTACTGATTTTACTGTTACTGAGACGAGCATGTTGAGTCTCTCTGTATTAGTTGTATTTGTTACTACTATTGCAGGTACTTGGACGAGTATGATGAGTCTCTAAGTATTCATGATACTCTCTGTTGTTTAGCATTTGCCCTTGGCCCCTTCCGGGTCTCCCGTTGTTCCTGTTACCTCTATAGCTTGTCAGGTTGACATCACTGGTTCTTCCTGTGTGGTCGGGATCTTGCCATCTCAATGAACGCTTACAGCATCTTCCTCTCCTAATCTGCTTCAGTCTCTGTGGCTCTGCAGTGTATCGTGCTGGATGGTCTAAGCGTCGTTGTCAGACTTCGTTGTCCACCTCCTTGAGCTCATGCCACCACCTGGCATTGTCTGCCACACACGTCAGCTCCCAGCCGGTTCCTGCAATGCTTTCCACCTTCATTCTCAAGGCCCTCTCGACCGAGAACCAGCCGGAATGCTATGGCTTCTCTCTCCCAGGTTCAAACTTCCCGGGCTTCACCTGCTCGGTGAACAAGACTCTCTAAAGCAAGTCCTTCTTTGGTTTTTATACATCTTAGCGAGGTCCTCGCAGGCGGAGGATCATTGTCCTTCTATTTCTCTGGGAATATTGCCTACTTCATAGTTCAGACTCTTCACATTATTCTCTATTTGCCATAGAGGAGTGATCTGCATTTCTCCTCTACTCTTCTTCTCCTCCTCAGTGGATTTGTGTTTGGTTCTAATATTGGAAGTGGTATCACAAAAGCACACAGTGATCTGTTCAGGTTGTATCTTCTGGGGCCCTGATGGTCATAGGGTATCATAGGAAAGTGGGGTAGGGAGTTAGTTCTTCATGGAATGGCTATCCTTGTCCCCAAGGGAAAACTGACAAGATCCCGTGAATCGTCACGGCAGTATAGAGTTATTGCCATGGATAGGAGAGAATCTAATCTCATGCATGAAAGATATTTGTCTCTGAACTTTTACCATATTAGGTCAAGTTTCATAAATGCATTTTTGTTGGACTATTTTCAATTTCCCATTTTCCTTTTCGACCATTATCTTTAACAAACCTTTCTTTGGGATAAGGTCATGAAAGGAGACTTAACCTGACTGTATGGCCCAATGTAATGGATGAAGATGAGTTTACCCAGTGTGCCTGAGACTGACATATAGTTCACAAATTCATGTATTTTACTCTTTGATAACTTGATAGCATTTAGCTGGTCTTTTGGTGCTTTTTATGGTCTGGTGACAATTCACTCATACTGGGTCACAGCGATGATATCTCCAAATGGGGTTGTATAAAATAATGCAATTAATTCACAATATTAACAGTGCTCCCAAAAAGTAGGGAGGAACAAGAGAAAGGTATAGGGCATGGTAGAGTGTAGGGAGAGGACAGTCAGAGGGAGTTTGTGGTAAGCAGGGGCTTAGCAAAGTCATGATTCTGTGCTTGGGATTTGTGTAGGAGAATCTATGGGCACAGATCTCCTTTAGCCACTCTACACAATTCTACTTTTTAAAAAAATAGTTACTCAGTCTTTCATTTACTCTACACTTTCAAACAATATACTGCTTGTCTTCATCAATTCTCTGGTACTCATGGTTTAGTGTAGCTCTAATTGTAAGTACCAATCCATTTAAAACATCACCTGACTTGTACCTATTTCTTCCCCGTATGCTTCAAGGGATTAATCAATATGTTATCTGTCACCATGGTATAAGCACCTGGAAATTAATCAACAGAAGAAATGAATTCACAACTTAGCATTGACCACTTGGAACTCAGTGCTGTACCCTTATTGGACCCTTTAGTGGCAAATAGCTTTTGTGCTGAGGCCCCTACCTAAATCTGGACACATGTAGTGGAGTGCCCAGGGGTATAGATGACTAACCATGCTAGTGAATGATGCGCCTGGTGTTGGTATGGGAGGATCCTCTGGTCACCCTCACTTAGTTGCCATCACTGTGCAGAGGACAATCACATGCAGTGTCTCTCCCTATCTCCCAGTCGGGGTGCCCTCAGTCAAACTTGGACCTTAGACCCACCAGGACCATTCCCGCAGGATACACCAATGAACTTAAACATGTTGAAAAGGCTCTGGCCATTTACGATTGCATGTAGCAGTGAGTGATATTGGCACTTAATGAAGGTTTCTACCACTGGAATTTCAGAACAACAGTGATTAAGGATAGTGTGTCTTCTCCACGCTCAAAGGAAACTTGTGTAGAAGAAAAACAGAAATTTAATACAAAATACAAATACAGGTCAAATCAAAATAATTCATTAAAAAAATACATTTCATCTGAATTACACTAGCATTTCATTATTGAAATCTTATTTCCAATCACAATCTTTCAAATTTCGACTCCTGATAAAACCCACAACTGTAATTGTCACCGAAGTGGGATGACCACTCAAAAATCTAAACCACATTTTCTCTAAATCAATGAAGTCCAATCTATAAATCAACTTCTTAAAATATAAAATGTGCAAGGAATTCAGCGCTGTACATTTTAAAAGCAAATGCTGTTTCTTTAGCGTCCAAATTCCCACAAAATCTGCAGAATGCTTGATCTTTTTGAATAATTCCACTGCGCAATAGTATTCGTCCATTGGGGTGAATAGTGAATCTAAATCTGAGGAAATCACCACTGAGCTGTTTTCAGAGATAGAGATCAAGAAATGGTGCCACTGGCCCCATTTTTCGTAATCATACATTAAGTGGTCGAGAGAAGAATATTTATGAAGACTGTCAACTTTATCAACACAGTCCTTATGTAACAGCTTTTTACGGACACACTCACTCGCCCCCAAATATAACAACAAACCATGACATTAAAACACTGTGTTGTTAATGCAACTTTCCTTTTTCAAATTCATGATGTTCTGAAAATCTTCATACATTGAGTCTTTTGGGGGGCTAGGAAAATTACGGGACACATACAGGATACACCATTTGCTCTGATCCTTAGAGATTTTAGATCAAGTTCGAACCATATGGCTGAAATAGGAATACAATCAGGCATACACAAGGTTTTTGGTCAGATGGGGATGGACAGAAAATTTACCATATTTGGCACCTATTTTTAACATTTGGCCAGACAGAAGGAGCACCTTATGCTTCAAAAATTGAAAAAGGAACACTTTGTTTGGTCAGCCACGAATGGGATAGCCCAAATAGATCATACGTGCACATGTTGGCAGTTTTGAACTATTCATACACCATTTGGAATTGAAACCCCTACGGGAAGTTGTCAAATAAATGACATAAGTTTTCATTGGATTCACCTATAGAAAGTTTTCTTAAGCATAATTAGAAAATGCAGATAGCAACGTTTGCGGCCCGATTGGTGTGCAATCAAAAAGTAGAAAGCCATCAGTGTAGGCTGTACACATGAGCTTAACTCCACTCATGTTATGGGGTACAAAAAGAGGATTTTAAATGGTACTCCTCTGCATGCAAAATGTAAACGTTAAATAAGCATGGAGCAAGGATGCAGCCTTCTCTTAGTCCGGAATTCATGGAATTCATGGGAATTGTCCTAAACAATCCTCTGTCCTTGTTTAACCTATCTTTGATGCATGAGTTGTTATGAATACATATCCGGATGTTCAGAAGGCCCACTGGGATGTCCCACGATTGAGGTTTAGCCCAGAGATGACTATGACTAACCAAGTGAAAGACACTGGAGAGGTCATTTGATGCCCCATGAATATGCTTATATTTTTGGACCAGGCAAGATTGTGTAAACATTTTAACAGGAATCCGTTTAAGGGGGTACTATGGGATTTGTGGAAGCCTCTCTGACATTTTTTCATTCTCCCTGTGCTAGAGGCCCAAGCTTGCAAATAGGAAAGTGTGATGGAAGTGAATACTTTACTATCCCCATCCATCACCAGGATGGGCAAGTAGTTCAAAGGGTCAGATCGACTGCCCTTCTTAGGAATCGGCACTGTCCTAATGAAGTTGTTAAAGAGGATGCACACGATGGCTGCCTAGTTGGTTGTGTCCGCCTTAAGCAATGGGTTAGTAAGGCTGTTAGAGCCGGCGGCCCAAGAACTACTGGGTTTAACAATGCAGTCCTCAACCATTTCAGCATATATTTCCAATAAACCCATAGAGGCAGAGGGAATAGTGTTAGACACACAATATTTCAATGCCAGATCGCCATCCTTCCTAGTATAATTTGCAGTAAAATGATCCACCCATGCAGCCTCTGAGATGGTGTTTAATTTTACTATAGCCTGCAAATTCCCCACCACATTAATTAAGGTCCAACAATTGATGGCTTCCTTGTTCCTAAGTAGTTCCAACATCAACTCTGCTTTCCTTTCCAGTCTTTGCACACAATGATTTCTAACCCAATTCCTGTAATGATGCCTCGGTTTCCTAATCTTGGAGGCATACAAATGGGGCAAAAGATGTTGACCTTTTAAGACCCAAGGCCCTGAGGTCGTTATTCAGGCCTTTTTCTTTCCCCCAAATGAGATGATCGAAAACATGAGAATGCTTCTTAGAGTTAGACTTGTTAGCCGCCACATAGAAACAAGGAAACATACCATCAATAAGTTTGTACATGTAAGGGTGAATTATTCAGGTAAAGGTGTTCCATTTCCATTCCATTGAGGTATTCATACAGACTTTTACCAATTCCTCTCACAGCACACCCATGCTTTTGGAAATAAGTTTAAGGCTGATGGCCCGAGGGTTCACTGCCAAATCCATAGGGCCTCGCTCCTTGTCTAAAGTGCAGCCAATAGAAAATGTGGCCGCAATCATGTTATGATCCTTAGCCACTGAAGGGACTATACAGAAATAGCGACACAAATAAAACAACTGAACATCCACATACATGCTATGTTGAATCTCGGTGAACGTCGGAGGCGGCTGGTGCTCTAGGCAGCAGTGAGGCTTTATGTTTCTTCTGTTTCCCCTGTTAGGTCCTTTCCTCTAATCTTCCAAGAGGCACAACAGTTATTGCGAAAGTCTGGTCATGGTCGGGCCGGGGTTGTGTTAGCAGATGCAATGTGTTCTGTGCCATTTGCTTTCTGCTGGTCGACCTGGACTCTTTTGGGGCCCGTTTGGAGAATCAAGCACAGGATTTCTGACTATTCCTGTCTACTGCACTGCTACTTCAATGCTTTCCTGTTGTGAGTATCTAAGATACTGAGTGTCCTTTTCATACGTTTACCCCTCTTTTCTCTATTTGTTTTTTCGAGTGTTCTCCCTGGTGTTACTAGGTGCCTGGGGAAGGAAAATAGCAAAAATACTGAAAAAGGCATGCTGAAAAATCCTTGGAGAAGTCTGATAAGCGACACATGTGTGTTGACTCCCCCAAGGCAGACTCTGGGTAACATGCCTTTAATCATTCTTCCTACAATCACTTCTCTAGTATTAAATGGGGTACGGCTGTGGGGCATTTCCGCCAGGGCAGCCCCCCTGGTCAACTCAGGGGCCCACATAATGGAGGTTAAGGCATTGAGTCAAAGTAGGAGACAAAGTTTGCGGCAAAGGTCGTGTACTGAGAGGGCAGATGTGTTCCCTGCTATAGGGCTTTCTAAAACTGTGAATGATGGAAGTAAGGAATTGATCATGGTTAACTGGATTACAGAGGAGGGCACGGATACTAGGAAAACTATTGTCTGTGGTGGAGGATACTTGCGTGTCCTCTGCCTCCATCATGTCCTTCTCGTCTTCTGTGGTTATCGAAGTTAACCCTGTGTCTCAAACCCCAGAGCAGGGAATGTTGGTAAAAGCCAATATAATAAAAGATGTGAATCGGTGTAACAGCTTTGACGATTTTAGTTCTTGGATGGGCTCACTTGACAATTTTTTAGGGAATTATCATCTAATCAGGGCGGACAATGCATGTCAAATGGAGTAGGTTGCTTCCCTAGAGATGTACCAATCCCTAGATCAGGTAAAAACTGGTGACCAGTCTGCTCTTTTATGAGAGGAAAGGGACCGTACTTCGCTAACATCTGGGTTCATATCATATGATGTCAGCATTTCTAATGGCCCTCTTTCAAAGGTTGGGCCTTGTGTCCCATCTTCAGAAAGTCATGAGAAACTTGCATCCTTGGTGGAGGTGGAGAAGTACAAACCAGGCCTCATGGACACTGAGCGATCTGTGACATGCCGTACGTTGTCTGTCATTCTGAAAAACCTCTGAGTTAGCAAATCACAAATGCCAGTACCCAAGGATAAGTCGCTATGCGATTTTGTTATGGATGGAAGGAACTTCGTCATTGCGAATATAGAGAAACCCAGTGGGTGGGAGCCAAGAGACGCATTAAGGAACAAAGTCTGGCCTGGCTCCGGCACAGAACCGGACCTGGAGAAGTTAGATGCTCAGTTAGATGCTCAGGTGTGAAACTGGTTCAAAGAATTCAGATAGATGAATGGTGTAACTAGGACAAGAGGGATTGTGTATTAGTTGGATGCGGAGCAGGTAACCTTCATTTTTACTTGAGTAACTGCAATTACTTACCTTATAGCTCCTCGAATTTTAAACTTATAGTGAAATAGTTCTGGATGAATTCTATTGCTTCAAGTATTCGGTGTCAAAATGAATTGTAAAAGCATTATAATGTTTTTTTTTTTCTATGGTGCTACTTTATGTTAATGTTGTATGGCATATTTGTCAGCGCTCTGATGCCAGCTGGCTTTCAGCTCTATATAAATAAATAAATACATGTAATCCATAACTGCACACTTTTTCGCACATCGCCAAGTATCCTGGAAATGTTTGTCACCACCTATATTAACATTAAACCTATGGAGGCCAAGAGATCTAAAACAGGCTAACCGCCTTTCCGCATTTTCTTCTGTGAGAGGTGACCCTGAGACGGCAAGTATGACAGATCGTCCCCTCAATCCTCTATCCCGAGGCAGGTAGATGTAAATCTCAGCACAGAGAATGAATGCACTGGTTTTCTACTCCCACCATTCATGCATGAAGAGCATTAGTGTATTCAGAAATTTGCCCAGCGGGGCCACCACCTCATACCAATATATATTGATAATTATCAATGGTATGTGGATTAGATTTCTGGATTGTTCAAACTCAGTAGCCAAAGCCTCAATTCTTGAATCATATTCAGCCCGCCAACGAATATCCACACTAGACTTAGAGACCACCAAAAGGTCTGCCCGGCTCACGTTTTCTGGCCTGTTGAAAATCAATTTTGTCCTCATCTAATAGAGGCTTATTTAGCAGCCACGTTTCAAATGTTTTTAACTCCTTTACAATTTCCGAGTTAGTGAACAAGGCTGAATGTCCCCTAGTATTCCGAGATGCAATTTTTAAAGGGACGACCCGGATAAAGATTTACGTGCACATTCTTCTTGACCTTAGATGTAGAATTTAGAGCCCCGACATCAAGGGTCAGTCTTTGCTGTCCGATTGTTCATTATTACTATTGGGCACACAGGTGACATCCCGCTTGCCCATCGAACAGGTGTTAATTGATATGAGGAGATCAGAAGACTTTGAAATTGGCCTCAAACTGGGAAGGGATGCTTTTGCTGGAGAGACATCTTGCTTTAATGAATGAAGATCAGAGCCAAGTTGCCTTAACAAAGGGGCCGCTTTTACCAGTACGTTGAACACAATCTTCGAGACTATGTCCAGCAAGACCTTATCTGTGCGGGTGCCCTCTACAAACTCCACACACTCAATATGCTTCAAAATGATGGCTCTCAAATTCGGAATTTCAGGTCAGGTGTCACCCTCTGAAAAAATGCACTGTAACCGTAAGACTATGATTCCTTTGCAGAGGCATAGCCCCCTTCAGCATTTGCCTTTCCTGATTGGGTAGAGCGGATCACTTTGCTGGGCCCTCACTAGATCTTGTTGCGTTATTCAAGCCCTTAAAGTTAGAGAAACTGTGGCCGGTTCTGACCTTACCCTTATTACTTTCAAAAACACCACTAAAAACTGCAACACATGCTAATGGCTCAGAGGTGCAGGCATCTAACATGCGTTCCTCTTAGGACACTGTGCACTGTAGATTTCAAGCCATGGCAAATGGCTGCCTGGTTCTTTTGCAATGTGCCACAATCCTTGAACAACCTGCTGGGAGCAACCATGCTGGGCCGAATTGCAGTCCTACAAATAGAAGCCATTTTCCCAGAAAATAGTTTGTATAGCTTAGGCTCCACCACCTGCTGAGCTCCCAATTGATTCGGACGGGCCTCTATTATTACACTTTGATTTTGAAGATTTGACACTCCTAGGCTGTCAGCACTTGGCGCCTGCTGCCTTGCAGGAACTTCCAAGATGGGACTATTCACTTTGTCAAACCCGGCAAGTGAAGCAAGTTTAACATTTCTCATACATTTTCTACATGCTGTACGGTTGTTCTTGCTGGCTTTCATGTTCTTGATCTTCTTTGGCTGAGGTTTCCCAGCCTTTTTGGCCTTGGCTTGCATCATGGTGCCCGATGAAATGACAATAGGGTCACTAAGCGAAGGAGGGCAAGGCCCCATGTTCGGGCCAGCTGAGATCCCCAAAGGCGAGAGTTCTGTGGCGGGTGCACAGCTTCCCTCATCTGAAGAGAGTGCATTGAGCCCTGTGCCACACCTTTCTCCAGGAGGGCAATGTCATGCACAGATGGGCCATTCATGATCCTGCCTTATAAAGCATACATACAAGAAATTTGAATCAGTAAGTCTGCCCATAAGAAAAAATACGTGGAATCTTACCACCAGAAAGAATTATCCTCATTCCGACCACCCGCAGATGAACAGCTGTCAACAGCACTCATCTTGCACTCTGTTGCACTCTTCGCTTTGAATGGGGTTTTAAAGTCTGGAGTGTCTCCCCCAACGTGCTCCGAGTAGAACTGCCAAATGAAGCACAGCACGTCCCAATGCTGTCAAAAGCACTCATGTTGCACTCTGCTGCGCTCTGCACTTTGAATGGGGTTTTAAAGTCTGGAGCATCTCACCCTATGCATGCTGAGTAGAATTGACAAATGAAGCACAGTACATCCTAATGCCATCAACAGCACTCGTCTTGCACTTTGTAGTATTTTGGGGTGAAGGAGTTAAAAGACACTCTTCCCTTAACAGAGTCATCCATTTCACTGGGGCATATAATATCGAACGGCAACAATGGTAGAGTGAATCTCCTGCCCTCATATGAAAGCCCTTAACTAATTCACAAGATGAATACAGTTATCAAGATGGTCCCTTCAAAACAAACATATAGCGTATTATCTCCAGTACTTACTGAGGAGCCCCTTTCCAACCTCATGATACTTTGAAAGTGTTTATGATACTTGAATAGCAAGACTGTGTAGAAAAAACAAGCAGAGCAAACCCTTTATTTTAGCCTGCTCTATGAGCCAGTACACACAACAAAAGCACATTGGCAGCACTCACGCAGCAAGCCCACTTCACCCAAAATGGACTGCTCTCTGGCAGCGTGGACACACAGAGCACTCCCAGGGAAATGTTGGTGCCTCCCAAAGTGTTGTATTTTCAACTCATCATTACTGTAAACCCCCAAGCACACCTACGTAATGGAGAGGCATGATGAGAACTGGAGAGGATCAGTAAAATCCAAAATGATAACGCAGAGAAATAAAGCCTTCAAATCACAAAAGTACACCAATTAGGAACAGCCAACCAAAAGTCATCATTCATTCACCCTCAAGATGCCCAAACCCAGGGGTGGGAATGCAGGGCTCCATAAACTCAGATTCACACTTGCATGTGGATAGTTGGAGTAAGAACTGGGGGCAGGGGTATGGAGGTGGTTAGAGTATGAAAAAGGAGTTTGGAGGAGGTTGGAGAATAAGATTTGAGTTTGAAGAAAGAGGTGAGAAAGGGAGGACTTTGGTGGAGGAGGCTAGAGAACAGAGGGGGAGATAAATCAGGAGAAGGTGGACCGAGATTTGGAAGAGGTGGTAGAGGAACATCAGGAGAAGGAAACAATTAATATGGTGGTGGCTGAGGAACATTAGGATGAGGTGCAGAAAGAGTTGGCAGAGGTGGTAGAGTAACACCTGGAAGAGAACCTCAGTTGGAGGTGGAATAAGATTGATAGGGGGTGATTGAGGAACATCAGAAGCACAGAAGAGAGAACATAGCCAGTTAGACTCGGAAGGTTCAAGCAGGAAAGATTGTCCCCAAACAAGGGTGATGTGTCAGAGCACAATCTGAATGGGCTAAACCCCTGTTGGCAGCAGGAATGTGCCCAGGTGTGATTATAAGCAAAATAAGGGCTACCACAAGAGTATTTGTTGATGGAAAGGGTTGGAGTGAGGAGCCTAAATCAAGGAGGTGATGCAGGTTGTCTTAAAATGAGCCCTATGAAAACTTGAGAGAGGCACATCTGAATGCCTCAATAGTCTAGTTAAAGATAGGTGGAAGAGAGCCTTAGTGGAGCTGAGGGGTATATTTGTATTTTTGTATTTTTGTATTTATTTGTATTTATTTATGATTACACAGTGCCTTATTCCAAAGTGCTTTACATAAGAAAGTATAATAACAGTACAATAGTGTGATGAATTACATAAAAAGCCAAGATCAACTCTGCTGGATAAGATGGATTTTCAATGATTTACAAAAGAAAGAGTAGACAGAGATAGACAGTAGTGAAAGAGGAAGAGAATTCCAATGCAGATGAGCGAGAAGAGAGAATGTACGGAAACGGGACTGGGCACCAGGAGAGGTTGGCACTATAAGATGAAGTTGAGAGCCAGAACAAAGAGAACGAGAAGGGGTATACAATGAGACAAGCGGGATAGATAATCAGGGGAAAGACCATAGAGTGATTTAAAGACAAGACATAAGACATTTAATTAAAATTGAGCCTGGAAAGGAAACCAACCAAGAGTCAGAAAAGCAGGGGAAATAGAATCATGTGGAGTCAAATAAAAAATGACACAAATAGAGGCATTGAAGACAGATTTCAGAGGAGCAAGACGAGAAACCAAAAGACCAAATATCATAGTGGAACAATGGAAGGGACGTGACAAAATTAAAGAAGATATCAGTATGTTGATCTCATTGAAAGTTAGGAAAGAGAAAACTTTACACACATTGAATCAATGAAAGTGACAGGCACAAGAAGAGATTGAAATGTGATGTTTGAAAGATAGAGCAGAGTCAAACTAAAGTCCCAAATTATTAACAGTTGATTCAATGTGGAGGTTAGATGGTGCAAATTGTATAGACGCTGGAGGCAGAGGGGAAGGAATAGTAATGAAGGAAAAAAGAGTACTTCAGTTGCAGCAGTGTTGAGTGCGAGATAATTAGAGGACATCCAAGATTTTACTGCCAGTAAACATGAAGACAGCTGAGCATGTAAATCAGTGGAGAATGTAGAAAAGGAAAGAAAGAGTTGAGTGTTATTGGCATAAACGTGACTTGATAGGCCATGAGAGGAAATAACCTTGGCCATAGGGAAGAGTAAAGAGAAAACAGAAAAGGTGGCAGAACCACCCTTGTGGAACTCTGTTGGCAAGAGTATGAGAGTCTGAGGTGGTCCCTGTCAAGGAGACAGAAAATGTCCACTGGGATATAGACCTCCCCCAAAGATCAGAGAAGAACGGTATAGGAACGTCTTTAAATTAAATTAAGACTGAGAATCCAGAAGAGGGAACATTCTGAAGACACACATGGAACTAAAGTGCATGGAAATCCTTAAGCCTGATTGCAGGCTATAAGAAGATTCCCTTTACAAGTAGGTGAATGAAGGTAATGGGTACCCCCTTAAATCCAGATTTGTAATGACCTAGGATTCGAAAGTACACTGTTAGCTTTTCTGATTTATGTAACAGTGCCCTGGTCATTATTTTAGTGTCCAGCTTTTTACCCGCCCTGTGTCATATCTCAAAAATGAAAAAACCTAGTTTAGCTTGCATTTCCATCTTGGTCTGGGTATTGATACCTCTTGCCCGCATGACCATTTACTCAGTGTTTATGTGCTGTCCTCATGGACTTGCCACACTTGCCCAATAAGAATAGCCTAAAGAACATCCTGTCATTCCATTGTCTCATTTGCATTTAAAATTTCCACTTTTCACCAGTATAATAGTAATTCTGCACAGTATTAGCATTAGGGCATCATTTGCCCCAGTTATGATATGATATGATAGGTTATTTATAACGCGCTTAATACTGAGAGGTATCTAAGCACGGACCCGGGGATCAAACCTGCGTTGCTCCGTGTCATCTTGCCTCCAAGGCAAGCACGTTGCCCCATAGCTATCCTCCCGAGAGTATTGATTACATTCATTTTTGACCGAAGATAATGGAAGAGTCCCATATAGGAACTAAAGCAGACAAAGCCCTGGTGCAAAAAATAATTGTAAGAATATGACTTTGCACTGGCGCAAATATTGGGCTTGGGGGCTGCAATCTACAGCTTTCCAGGTGTTTTGGACCACCATGATCCCCCTACATTGGGTATACTAGCAAGTGCTCATGAGAGTTGTAATCAAAAACAGATGGAGATCCAAATGTTGCAGATCGCTAGAGCTAATACCACGCACAGTTCCTCGTTTAATGGTGCAAAGTTTCTGTAATGAGGTGCTAACCGTCCTTTTCGTTGAACACAAGTGAGGCATGATCAATGACAAATAATACTCCTCCGCCAAGATGTGCACACTCGCGTGATTGTTAATCAAGTTTGAGGGTAAAGATCAAAATCATATAGTTTAAGATGAACACATGTAAAAACAGAGCAATTTTCACAGACAGCTTTCTCCCTTTTTGGGGAAAATATGCATGTGGCTAACTTCTCTGGAAAATGTGGCATACATTTTTAACAGTAGCAAATTAAGGCTAAAAAATATTGTTATCGTGTGGTTGTCTTGGCTTCAAGCACGCCTGTGCACACATATTTTTCACCAGCATATATGTGCTACAAATGAGTAATATTTCCATTGTGTTCTGAAACTTTGATAACAAGATGGGAATGATGGGTAGTGTACCCTTATTTTTTGTTTTTTCACATTATGTGTGGTTTCCCTTTTTCTTCTGTGTAGAATATTGGTTAATATTGCTCTTGTGGTAGAATTGTACGTTCTTGTTGTCAGGTGCCGGTATGGTAGCGCAGGCTTTCTGTATATCATGCCATTTCTTAAATAACATATAGACAGACGATTTTTTATATTGTCCACAAAATCTATGGTATATGTTGCTACTGGTTTAATAATTCCCATATTGATAGTTGTTTGTGTCTTGCTGTGTAGTGCCACATTTTTAATACATTGTAGCGAGTCTAGCTGTTCAATAGTTTCATAAGCCTAAAATCAAACAAACTAAATCATGATGTGTGAAACACTACCAACAAATTAGAAAAAAAGATGAAAAAAAAAAATTATCATTTTACAGTTCCAGGTATACTTTTTTCGGGTGTATAATCTTAGTCTACTTTTTGATGATGAATGCCCCCACAGGCACCCACACTCCTCCAACAGGTATGACTCAAATTCCCTTGCCTTGGCTCTCCTCTCTTTACACGCAATCCCCAGATGTTGGGATGTCTGCACAAGGCACCAGAGCAATAGAAAAGAGACTCAGACATGAGATCAGTTTTCTTATTCCAAGGTGGCCATCTTACCTTAGGTTTAACAGTGTATGCATGTTGCAGCCTGCCTGTCCATTTGATCTGCCTGTCCATTTGGGATTGTGTCTCAGATCATTTATTTACCTATCACAATGAGAATAGTATGCAAACACTTTGAGTACCAGTTGGTCATCATGCAACACTCTGCTAAGAGTCTGAAAACATATTTCAGAACTGGATCCCGCTTTGACAATCCAGGACAAAATGTAAATCTGTGCTTTAGCAAAACAAGAATCCCAAATGAACAATTCCAACTTCATCTAAGCCTTTATTTTATTTATTGGATATTTGTAAGGCGTCAATACAACAAATGGTGTTTCAAGGTGCTTAAAGAAAAAAAAAAGTGGGGGCAAGGGAGAAAGATAATGATCACGGTCCTACTAGGCCTTGTGACATTCAGATCGTGCAAGTGTAGCAACAAATAGTGCGAGGGATAGGGGGTGGGGGAGGTGCCAGTCTGTACAAACGCGAAGTGCTGGGGTGGGAAGGGAAGTGCAGGGTAAAAAGGAGAGAGTACAAGAGAGTCGGACGGAGGAGATGGGAAGGGCAACAGGGGCTAGGCAAGTGATAAGGGGAGGCCAGAAGGGCAAGTGCTAGGGCATTGCATGGGGTGCAGGTAGTAATGGTCCACATTGTAAGTGCAAGGAGGGGGGGCGAGCTGGGAGGGGGGCCTGGTGCCCTGTAAAACCAGGCAGCTAGTCACTGAGGCAGATTGGGGTGTTATCAGAGGAGGGGCAGAGGGGAGGAAGAAGAAAAAAGGAGGGTCTTTAGGAGCTTCCAAAAGTTAGGGAGATCTAGCTCAAGCCTTAGAGGGCCAGGGAGACCATTCCAGAGAAGGCTCTTGAAGAGGAGAGAGATCTACCCTGCACTCTCTGCTTAGCGAAGTGTCTAATCTGCAGAGAGTTAGAGCTAGAAGACTGAATTCCTTTAGCAGGGAGGTATTTAGGGAGAGAGAGTTAGATGTAGTGGGGTTCCTGGCTCCAGAAAACCTTGTGGATGATGCAGAGGGTCTTGAATTTGATCCTAGCAGCAACTAGGACCAGTGGAGAGATTTTAGGGCTGTAGAGATAAGGTCCCTGGGCTTGACGCCAAGGATAAGACTTGCAGTCCTGTTCTGGATTAGTTGAAGGGGTCAAAGGGAGGATAAAGGAAGATTGAGGAACAGTATGTTGCAATAGTCTAGCCTAGAGAGGACCAGAGCTCTGGAGACATTGAGCTTCTGAGGGACGGTGATGAAAGAGAGAATGCCTCTGAGGAGGTGTAGCTGATAGTGGGCCTCTTGGCAAAGTGTGCAATGTGAGGAGAGAATGAAAGCGAAGAGCCAAAGATGACACCAAGGCTTTTTGCCTCATAGGAGAGTGAGGGGGGACCCATAGAGTGCAGCCAGAGGTTATGGGCAAGGAGGAGTAGGGGTCCCGATGAGAAGGATCTCAGTCTTACTGGCATTAAGGCAGAGATAATTGGCAGCACACCATGCCTGAATACCAGTCAGACAGTCAGGGATGAGAGAGGAGGAAGAGTAGGAAGTAGAGGTAAACTTGGAGGAGAGCTGCGTGTCGTCTGCATAACACTGGAAGTGATCAGATGGGCCAGAGGTGTAAGGTAGATGTTGAAAGCCAGGCTGAGAGGATAGCACCTTGAGGGACACTGCAGGTGGAGAGTGTGATAGAGGAGAGAAAAGGGGCCAGTTTGGAGAAAATTGGGAAGGACAGTGGATAGGAATAAGATCAGCCAGTCAAGTGCCAGGCCCGTGATACCAAGCGTATCACAGAACTGATTGGTCAGGGTGGCATGAATGACCATGTCGAAGGCAGAGGAAAGATCCAGATGGATAAGAACAGATGTAGAGTTGGAGTTGGGATTTGATAGCAAGTCTTCACGGGTGTTCAGTAGAGCAGTTTCCGTGCCTCTGGCTGCTTTGATGCCAGACTAGTGGTCATGGAGCCAACCAACAGATTCAGTGTGTTGAATCAGTTGGGAGATGACCAGCTTCTCCAGGAGTTTGCCCAGGAAGGGGGTAATGGAGATAGGGCGGTAGTTAGCAGGGCAGGGGGGGTCAACAGAGGGCTGTTTGACGAGAGGATGCATAAGGGAGTGCTTGAAGGGTAGCGGGAAGAAGCCAGTGGCAAAGGGGTGTTTACAGAAATCGGCCAAGGCTGGAGCAAGGGAGGCAATGCTGTCCTTGATGGTTCTGGAGGAGTAGGGGAGCACCTGTTTGGAGGAGATTTCCATAGAGAGGACTTGTCTAGAGATTTCATCCGATGCTATGGACAAGAAAGTGGAGAGTTGTAGTGAAGTGGAGAGGGGGGGCAAGGGGACTTGGGAGCAGGGGAGGGAGGAAGGAAGGGAGTAGAGGAGAGTGAGGACAGGATGTCCTGAGTGTTGGTTAAGAGATGAGAGGCCAATGAAGTACAGAGGGACAGGGATGGCAAAGTAGAAGTGGAGACTGCAGTAGGAAACAATTTGCCTGTGTTGTTAGTGGCCCAAGGGATGCCTGCATTGGCTTCTGATCCACCGGCCTCACCTTCAATCTTTTAGCTGTAGTGCATCAGATATGTCGAGGAAGGCCTGACATCACTGCTGTCACAGGCAACAACACAGGTGTGCATACAACTTGACAGTAGACATTATTGCATGCTTCAACAAGGCCCGAAAAGCCTACCCCCAAAAATCACTTTGATACCTATAAGAGTGCATGTGTGAGAGTGCATGTGTGCTAACATCTGTGTGTTTTTGGAGCCCAACCCCTTCCCCATTGTTCTATTCCCTGAGCTCAAATGCATTCTAGGCATTTACTGCTGCTCTTCTACATGCAAGAAAATTGATGTCACCTGTTAATGCCACAGCAAATGACATAGATGGGCATAAATATTGACGGGCACAATATCTTGCTGCTGAAAGCAGGCCAAAAGGCCTGGCCCCAAAAATTCCTCCTACGGTAAACCTATCCGTTTGTATGTTTTTGCATCCGAGCCCTTGTCCTGCCCCTCTCTGTTACCTGGGACCAGAAATATTATGCAATATAAAGTTCCCTAAGTGAGGGCACACCCGTCCCCTGCACACCCTCATGGGCCAGAAATTACACAAACAATTGTTGGTTGTTGGTTATGGTGATAGGCTATTGCTGGTTATGGTGCTAGGTTATGCAATTTCCAAGGTGCTTAAATAATGTGAATGTTACAATAAGCATTACTCCAAAAAATGAATAAGTGTTCCTTTTTTCTTCACAGCTGCAACTTTAATTGGAAACCCAACGTGTTTCGAGCCAGAACACTCTTCATCACGGGTATTCTACTGTAAAGCGTGCTGCAATTTAACAAAAAGAGAAAACATGAATGTACATTTTAGATTAAACTAATCGTAGAACACGATTTATGATAATGTCAAGATCACCTAAAGTTTAATTAATCACCTTTATGGTAACAACAACTCCAGAGATTGTCTGGTCGTGTATATGGTACATGGACAGTGTCCAACTGTATCCCATCTGGAAGAAACCAGAGCAAGGCGTGTTTAGACCTGCAGTTCAAATAATCGAGTAAGTCACCATGAGAATCGCTAAGTGTGTATCAGTAAAAAATATTCTAGGCACCAAATGTGCAGTCCCTCACTGCTAGACCACTCAGGGAGAGAGCACTACTGTCACCTGTGAACCAGGTAGCAAAGGAGGGGTGCATTACTACAAATACATTGCACAATGAAGTTACAAAATGAAAACTAAAAAAAAGGCAAGAACAGAAACTGCCCACTGCTCAGCCCTCCCTAAAAATATAACCATTCCAACAAAAACATCTTTAAACATTTGCCCAACAAATAATGCACCTTTCTTCTGTGCAACGGAGCAGACACATTGCCATTCACTCCTGGAAACGGCCTGCCTAGGCAGTGGACAAGGAAAGACTGCTGAAAATGTCCTTTCATTATCTCTTTCAAATATGCTTCCCAATGGACTGGAAAATGCACCGTCAATCTGCCACAATGTCTGCGCTCTCACTACAATATTCCTTCAGCTTACTTATAATTAATAGCACGGCACTCTCCTATCAGAGAGCTTTCCAAGACTGACCATGTGCAAGCATCAGCTTAGCTGTCCTCAATATCTCATCGAATAGACAGACGGGCAACTTTTAATATGTCGAAACAAACACACCAGGCAACGTTCAACAAGTTTGGGGTTTTCCTGAACCGATTCGCCCACACTTAGTGGTAATGGACTTCAGAGATTCAGTAATCAATGTCTGAAGTGGAGTTCTCTGAAGAGCAGTCTAGTCAATTCCTTCCTGTAATGCAAAAGAGTGGTTACTATTCTCATCAATGGAAGGAATTAGTACTATAGTGCTAGAACAGCAAGTTTTCTCGCTCTGTCTTTTTTTGTAATGGATTCTATGAAGCCTGTGTGATGATGTTGCTTCTAGAAGGCCTCTGTATTGGCCAGCCGTACAGGTGCATTGGTTGGAATGGTATTGGAGTTAATGCAGGCTTGGAGATGAACACTAACATGGTTCATTAACTAATCTTTTATAACACTCTTAATCAGGTGTGTTGCTAGCGAAAAACGTCAGGGATATGCTAATGTTGGGACTGTCGGGACCCAGGGCTAGCTATCCTTTTGGTTGTAGCCACTGAGCATCTATCCGGGGCTACAACCAAAAGACCAACGGTTATAGCGTCCTGAAACTGACCCCCCAACCCTCACCCAGTGACCTCTCTGCACTTAATACCAGTCTTTAAGGACGGGACCAGGATTCGAACCTGTGTTGTTTTGCTTCCAAGACAAACGCATTGCCACAGAGCTGTCCTCCCGGCCCTCGGAGTCTGCGATGGGCTGGGCTGTGGTGTGTTGAACCGCATTCATGGGTGCCAGGGTGGAGGGTGGGTACACCGTGAAATCCTCCTGGATCTGTAAGGTTTGCACATTTGGTTGCTCAGTTCCAATGGGGCAGGATATTAAAAGTGGACCAACTGCTTCTGAAACCTATTCTTTCAGATTCCTGCAAGCTCGGGCGGCTGACTGTTTCAGTGCTGCATAAGGGATTCCCTATACTACTAAGTGCTTCCATAATGGATGTTTTCATTTACCAACTTAATGGTACTTAATGGTACCCAACTTATTTAACACACTTGGAAAGATGAAGGCCGTCATCATCCGTGCCAGGATTTGAACTTGATTTGAACTTGTGTAGTGCATGCTGGACACATATTGTGGTGCAGATTTCTAACCGTCTTGAGCTGACCTCCATAGATCATCTACGCCCCCTCAATAACTCTTCCCAAATCCATTCTACCTAAAATTACTTTTGCACCCAATTCTATTCCTCCTGCCTCATTGGCTCCACAACCGTTATACTCATTTTGTCAGCAAACTGACCCTCATCACCTTTGTCCTGCCATTAAACACTTGCTCAACAGTAGTGGCATCCTCCCAGGTCCCGGGAGGATAGCTCAGGAGCAATGCACTCATCTTGGAAACAAGACTACGCTAAGCCGAACGGGTGTGATACTCGGGTACAGTGCTTAGAGGCTTGAGGCTGGCTTGAAGCCAGATATTAAAAAAACAATGTAACGTTGTTCCCCTCCCTCACTCTCCGAAGGCCCTGATTAATGCTCCGGTCCGCCTCAAGGTAAGCAGTAGTTTTCACCCGCAACCTAGATTTTGTAGCATAAACACAAATGGCTGAACGTTCTTACCTACCTTTCATAATACACAACAATCCAATTACTTTGTTTGGAAGTAACCCAACAATTAAAAAAAACAAACAATGGAAGTAGTAGAGTAACTACATTGATTTGAGTTGCAGGATAAATTACCAATTTATAATTTTAAAGTGACCGTGTATTTTATAGTGTTTACAATTACAACCTACATGACATGCTGCATTCTTAAAAAACATATATATTACTTGCACTACAATCTCCTACAGTTTACAGATATTTAACACAGACATTTTATGAACAGGAAATTATGACTACATTGATAATGTACACAGAATCTTCTTACTGCTGTCTTCATGAATTGACTTATAGCACAATGTTCACTCCATTATCACTTGGAGCACAATTTTCAATGTCAAAATCTTTCATGTGCTGTTCTTGGCTTCATCAGGCCATTCAGTTCCTCCTGTTTACGCATGCGAATCAGCGGAATTCAGTTTCTCTTTTTCTCTGATGCTTCTTTTCTTTGTTGTCCTGCCCTGGCTACCGCCAGCATTTCTTTTGGATTCTAGTCTCTCTTTTGTCTCTCATGTTAATTGCCAGGCCACATCTGCCTTCTTCCGTTTGTTTTTTGCAAAAAGTCAGCACTGGCTACTTTTTTCCAGCTCTGTCATCTCTTACTTCCGGTTTGGGTATTTTCCCATCTTCACACCAGACACGGCCCCCCTGAAGCTACACCTGTTCCCCTGAGCGTAATCCTTCATACTGCACTCATGCTGGTTGCTGATGCTTCTGTGTTTGCCCATATCACCATGATTCTAAAACCACTGCGTTCACATCCATTTTGAGCCTTGATTACATTTAATGTTGCTTGTTTGACTAACAAAGCAGTCCATGATTTACCACCATGCTGCCTGTTTTACACATTGGCCATTTCAGGCTCGGTTTAAGGGCACAGAAGCCAGGATGCGCCAGTTGGAAGTTCCCAGATTTGATCAGCCATCTATACTCAAAATATCCTTTACTGGCATAACTTTGTCTGCAACATATTTTCAGTCTAGCACATTATCCTGAATACTATTTTGACCTTCTGTAAAAACGTAGCTGTTGTACCAAGGGTTGTAGAGGGTACCTATTTTGGGAATTGATGGTGTTCTTTTTACAACTGTGTTCTTTTTCCTCTTTTTAGTTTTGGCTCTAAGGTGGCACTTTAGCACCAGCTATAAGCTGAAACGAATGCATTGGAGTACAGCTAGGGAGAGATTGCATATGAGGAAGGACTATATGAACATAGAGACCCTACCTACTTTGCACTAGCTAACTGACCTGATTCTACTGCCAGACTCACAAAAGGTTTACATTTATATATACTCTTCATTTTAAAATCAATCAATAACTCAAAATGACCCTATCACAAGCCAAGAGATATTATTTGTAAACAATTTGTTTTAACATACAATCTTCGTTAAAAACCATTATACCAAATATATATATCCTCTTTATCACAATACAGAAATTAATCAACATAAAGTGACCCGTGCAAACAACCAAGGCAACCACCAAAAGTGTCAAGTGCAACATTCTTTGGACAAGTACATGGACAGGCAAATCTTCTTTGGCAGTAGGATAGCTTTCCATAAAAGACTCATTGGGGTCAAAGTTATTCTTAATAATACATTGCGCTCATATCATAACACTCAACAAAGAAGGAGTCTGAATTTCAGGCGTATATAGTGACCTAAAACGTAACGCAGAAACAGCCATTATAAGTGCTATTCTATATGATTAATATATTTAATGATTTAAATAACATACCTCAACATAAATAAATAAATAAAGTTATGCTTACCACTGAAATCTTGACTTTGCATATAGTGGTAAGTCAAGCATCTGATAAAGAGACATTTACCTGTAAATGTTAACCACACTCTCACTGGTATTAGAACACTAAAATGCATACTTAATGTGACCGTATATAAGTATCGAGCGCACTTGATTGAGTTCGCTAGATATCACGTACTTGAGCTGAGATCAGTAGTTTCCCACTCATAAAACTCATAATAGAATGTAGAGAGAGATATATTGTGTGATTTAAAATGCTCTTTCCAATACTTTTCTGTAGGAAAATGAAAACAGAAAAGGCAATCAGGGATGGGGTGACACAATATCACAGTTATTTGGAGCATTATCAAAGGCTCACAGTAGAACATCATGGACAAAGTTAGAATTCTGGGAATTGTACTTTTTGACCGACTATAAATGGTCGTAAGGACCAAAAGTTCTTAAAGGTCTACCACCAAATGTTCGAACACCTAACGTTCGAACCTTTGGTGGTAGCATTGCAGGAAAGTAAAGAAATATATAAATTGGGGGGGTGTCCCCCGCAACACCCCGCTCACTATACTGTGTGGTATAGTGAGCGGGGTGTTGCGGGGGACACCACCGCAGCACACCCACAAAAAAACCCCACAAAAAATAGGGGCTGAGGGGTGTCCCGCGCAACACCCCACTCACTATACTTTACCGTATAGTGAGCGGAGGTTGCAGGGGGAAACCCCTGCAGCCCCCATAGTATGTACGTGTGTTTGCATGAGACAGGTGCAAACTTTTGGTGGTTCGCACCTTTCTCATGCAAACATTCCGGCTGTGGCAAACTCAGCCGCGGTCGGATCATTTAGAACCAGAATTCTGATCATGTTATAAAAGCCATGCTAAAATAGACTTTAATAATGACTGGTCCAGTCCAGATAATGTGCCAAAGGTTAGTTAAGGATGTAAGGGATGAAGTGAAAGGAAGTGCAGCCTCATATGGGATGCCCCTACTGTGTTGAGAATAACGAGACAAAAACAACCAAGGGGCTGGTAAATTCCTAATATAGTTCAGCAAAAACTGTATAAATTAAAATGTTCCCCTGTTAAGGGCTTAAAGTGTCTTGTATTCAGCGAACGGCAAGATATCAGAAGGTTGCTTACCTGAATAGGTGCAGTCGGTAACCCTGCCTTCCTTCACATTCACTGCATACGTTTGTGTGAAATATATCACAAACCAACGTTCAGGCGATAGCTTCCGCTTTACCTACACACGTCGGGCACATCATGTACGTGTTGTATAGTTCCTTCTAATAAGCTAACAATGACTAGCTGCCATCTTGAAATGGCTAAAATAGTAACAATAATATAATTTTCACCGGTTGAATTAAGACTACAGTTTCAACGCCAATGTTTCTGTTTGTGGCAGTCTACACCTGCCATTTTAACGAGAAAAATTGTTTACTTAATAGTAATTTCAAGTATTGAAAAAAACAGGGATGCTGGTTTATTATTAAAAAATATATCAGGCAAAGTCTTATCTATTAGGGATGACATTCTGATATGACATATTAATGTAAGGATAGTCTACATGAATTAGGAACAACATTGTTGACATATACGGTTCAACCTAAAGTGATACCAGTGAAAACAATGTAAAACATTCTGGTGCAGTAATTATCCCGGCAGCCATCTTACAGTAACCCGAGAAAGCACTGGATAAATATGTAAGAATACAAATGAAAGTACGTGGTACCTACTACTTCCTCTATATGAAAAACAATAACTAAGAAACATTCATCTCGTTATGTAAGACATTTAAAAGTGAAACTTTACATAGCTATGAGAGCTACCCGAGCACTCATAATTAATTTAAGCTCAGTTAATAGAACCATATATTTTTATATCACAGAACACAAGGCATCATATTATGTATACGATAGAAGTAGCCAAACACTGCCGTGGAGGATTTGATATTACCACATTAGTTAAAATTGAATTTAAAGATGGAGAGAGCACACTATTAAAACTCTGTACATCATGGTAAAGCTATCCAAAGTAAGAATCATAGTCTCAGCCAATCAATTTCTTCATTTAGACTGGTCTCTACGCTATTTGCCAGGAATATAATGCGCTGTTCACTCTCATATAGTTGTTTTTTGTCCCTGGCAGGGCAATCACTTAGGGAGATTTTAAGTAAGATGGTCCACAGCAATGATTCACTGGTATGGTTCATTGCTAAAAAGTGTCTTACAAGGGGGGCATTCAATATTGTTTTACGAATGCAACTTTTATGTTCTGTGATGCATACCTTGATTTTCCTTTCGATCTTACCTATGCATATCTTTCCACAAGTGCACCAGATGGAGTATACTACCATACTGGCCTTGCAGTTAGTGAAGACTCTTTGAGTCCACTTTTTAGTAGACCGATGTTTACCTACTCAGTACTTTTGGTCTGGGCACAACAACTATAAGGGTAAATCCGTCTTTTGAAACTTTTCTCAATTGGCTAAATGAACAAGATCAGTTCTTAGACTTTACTGCCAGCTATAGCTCATCAGAAATGAATTTTCTTGATATTACGATCTCGGCAGATCAATCGAATGAGATCTTAAAGGTTAAACCATATCACAAACTAACAGAAAGGAACTCCCAGTTAATGCTCGCTAGTTGTCATCCATGCCATGCCAGGGAAAAGCTACCTCTGGGACAATTTTTAAGACTCAAGCGTAATAAATATACATCCCAATGTATCTTTTATTGAGTATGTAAAAGTTGTACATCAACGCTCTGTAGCACTGGATTTATGGCCTTTCAGTGAAAGCCACAAGCTCTCAAAAATACAGCCATTTCGGTGCAAACCACCACGACTAAATGTAGTTAGGCCATTTCACCTCAAACCATCTCTGTTATTTTTGTGTTTTTTTGTTATTTATTTTTAGTCTTTTACTGAAAAATAGAAGGAAATATCCATTTGACGCTCTTTTTGCCTCCCCTACTCGATGTCCTTTACTTCACTCTTAGTCATTTTTGTTACCTTTATTCCTCCTTCTTTTCCTCATTACAATAAACTATTCCCTATCACTGTTCATTTTTTAAATATTTGCATCTTATTTTTTATTTAGTAATTTGTCTTTTTTGCCTTTTTTCAAATTTAAGTGAGTTTTACATGTAGCTCAATGTAAGCATTGGCGAGATGGTCTTGTATAATAATGGCTTTCATTAAACCGAATGAGAAAAGTAGATGCCATAGCACCGCAATAGGAATTTGATACAATTTAAAAAATAGCGGATGCATAATACTCTACGTAACTGCTGTTGCCATGGTGTATTGATGACTCATTCCCCTCCCTGTCCCCCAAATAAATCTTGTCTGTTGGCCAACATGGAAGGGAAAATGGCCAGACCCATAACTGTAGCAGTAGCCATCAACACAATCCCCTTGCTGGTTTGGAGAAACCACGCCAGGGCGCAGCCAGCCTGATTGCTCAAACTTGATAAATCGTCCTCATCGCCCCTTACCAGCTGGTCTATTCGTCCTCCTCTCACACTGCCTCTGTGAGCTGCGACAGCAATCTTTGGTAAGTCACATAAATGCACTTTTAAACATCTCTCTGGGTTCTCGCTTTTAGAACGGCAGCCATTTTCCGCACTCATTTTGATCTTAACTCTTGCTCCCAAATTGGCACTTCCAGCACAAGTAAGCGCTGGGTTTTTCTTTTATCAGCTGCTTAAAAGATCTACTTCGCCTTTGCAATAACTATTTAAAATGCATTTGGTCCCCTTTCTGTCTCCGCGCAGGTAAAGCCATTTTTCACTCCTTCCCAATTTGCTCTGGAGAGTCTCGGGCCCGTTTTCAAAGAGCATTTTCTCTCCTCCCTAACAGCTGTCCTCGGGCAGCGGAAGGACTCGTAAATCCCCGTCCTCCTCTTCGTGCCCTCCAATTGCACCTTCATGACACAGAAAGCGCGGATTGATTTTATGGATTTCCTTAGGAGTTCGGCCAGAATAGCTGACGGAGGCGTATAACACCGTATCCACCATCGCAGCCCTCGGAAGGGAAATAAAAAAAGTATCACTGCGCCCGTGGTGCTCTGAAAGGCGCATTAGCGCGAAGATCTCCAAACTCTTTCCTTACTTTGCGGGCAGCGTAACTTCTGTCACGGG
Source organism: Ambystoma mexicanum (assembly GCF_040938575.1). Taxonomy (NCBI): domain Eukaryota; kingdom Metazoa; phylum Chordata; class Amphibia; order Caudata; family Ambystomatidae; genus Ambystoma; species Ambystoma mexicanum. Next base: position 1,357,948,173 of record NC_090922.1, on the reverse strand, counting down.
GATTTTAAAAATTAAAGAGAGGCCAAGGGCTTTATGCATTTGGTGCACGTGGTCTTGGAAAATGCAAAGGGCAAAGTAGCAGAAATTGTTTGTGTCCATGTTACTGCCTCCTGTTAAATAGAGCAAAGGCTTCGCTTTCACAATATATGTTTCTGCATATAACACAGAAGGATATGATACCACCACATCCTTTACTGCACAAGCAGGTATGACACGCATACATCTCCTTCAGTGGTAAAAACTGATTTACCCCCAGATAGGTGTGATTAGCTCCTCTGCCCACTTAATATCTCCTTATTGGCGCTTATTTAGAGTGTGTTCGGAAGCTGAAATCCACCGGCTCTGTGCCGGTGGAATGAAGGCTATTAAAAGATAGCACTCCACTGCCTTTACGCCGGGTGTCCGCTGGTGGAAAGCTGCCGGAAAATCTGCCAGTCCCCATGGACACCGGCAGATTCTCCTCTCGCTTTGCACAGGCGGAAACCCGGTTTAAAGCTGGTGGAGTGCTATCTTTTAATAGCCTTCATTCCATCGCTGGCGGAAAGCCACCGGGTTTCAGCCTTCGCCACACTCTTAATGAGGCCCATTGTGTGTTCCAGTATTCATTCTGCAAAGAGACACATCTTGGCTCCGATATCCCTGTCAGCAGGCAGGCCACTACCAGCTCTCCTCCCACTTTTCATCATGGGGAAGTCATTAAGGTTAAGCAGATCTGAAGGCCATCACACATGCCTAATATGACCTAAACTGAGACAAAATTTCAACTGCTCTACAGGAGTACAGGGTAGAATAGTGGCAAAAGCGTCTACTAAGCCTCACACTACTACTGAACCAGCAGTGACCCACATCATGAATGTAAAACGGATGCAGCAGGATGGGTGTATCACTATGCTCTCTGGAGCGCTGTGAGGTGACAGCAGTAGCAACTCAGACAACTTACAATAGTCCAAAATAAAAGAGTGTTCAATCAAAGTTCTACGAAAATACCTACTTTAATAGAGCAATACAAATGCAAACAGCCAACTAAAAACACTAGCAAAAAGCCAACACTGCAAAGAAAGCACAGAAGATGCAGCCAGGTTTAGTATAGTACTCTCGATAAATTAGCAGGGGTGGTCAGGCAAGAAATTCCACCGTCACTGTTCAAAAAGGATATGTCTTGGATTCGGGAATATCAGCAGACCTGGCAGCAGCACAGTCCAGCAGCTCTTGTGCCCTCCCCTGTCTGTGGATTTTTGAAGGTTCCTGGCCTATTAACAATGAGTGACCAGAGTAAGAAGAAGATACCTGAGAACCCCATCCCCAACAAATCTCAACAAGGCGGTGATCCTCAGGAGACCCCTGGCATCAGGGATATTTATGCCCCTTTTTTGAAGGTCCCACGAGATGTTAGAAAGATGAAGTTTTCCCTTAGGGAGGGGATTTCTAAGGATAACCATCTAGGGTGTGAGGTCTAGGGTCTCTAAAGTGGAGTCTGATAACTCATGACTGGCTCCAGAGGTGGCTGGGAGCTTCAGAGCTTGTAATGAACTGCATGGTGAAGACTCTACTCTGGTAAAAAATAACAGGAGCCTAGAAATGATGAGTAAAAATCTTAATCTCCATTTGGTGGGCTTGCGGGAAAATACAGAGCTGGATAATAATTTTGCTGGCAAGGTCCTTAAAGTACTCTCAGACTCTCAGAGGCACTTGGTGGGAAGTGTGTTGACTCTATTGATTTGGATTATACCTACAGAGTTGGCAGAGCTGCAGTTGACAAACCCTACCAGATCATCATGGTGCTCCCAACAATTAGTGCAAAGTAAAGGATCCTGAAGGCTGCAAGGGACGAAGGGAGATTATTCTTTGATGGGAGACCCCTCACATTTTTTCCAGACTACCTAATGATATAGTGGAGAAAGGAGATCATTCCCTTAAGGTAAAGCCTTCGGCTTGAGAGAGAAACATAAAGACCAGGTTGGTTAAACCTGCTGTCTTGAAGCTGTATTTGGATGGAGATGTAAAGTGCTCAGAAGGAAGCTGTACAGAGGCTCAGGGCTGTACCCTCATGGATGGATTTAGCATAACTATTCCATATTTAATTTTATTTTCTCTATACATGTGTTGTGGCCAAAGGGAAAAAATAAACCAGCAGTCCAATGTTCAATTTTGTAATGTTAATGGATTTTATAATCATTATTTCCTTGTATGTTTATCCTTGTTATTATTTAGATGTAGTTATCGTTATCCGTAATGGCTTTTCATGTTGTTGATGATCTGCGTTCGAACTCGGGACGTGTTGTGTGGAAGGAATGCAGGTGTGCATTATTTGGGGTTCTTTCCTCTAATCAGTAGTGGAATGGCGGAGTTCATTCCAAGGATGATGTTCGGTACGGGAGCGGCCTGCAGGTTATGGATGCATTGGGGTATATGGAGCGTTCGATCGTTAGGGCGTGATACTGCGAGACAAATGGCTGTTCGATGGCAGACACTGACTGAAAGTGAGGATTAGGTTTGGGTCACAATCGGGGCCTGGCATGGTTATGACCCACCTAATTGTTTAGCCACAAAGTGTGTGCATGTTCGTGGGATTCCTGATGGACATATGTTAGGTACATCTTTGCATGAAGGCTAACACTGTGTATAAACCCGCCATAGGTTCTACCACAGGTTACCTTATTAGCTTTCGCCGGGCATCGGAAACCCTCCTAATTAAGATCATTCTTCTGTTGTAGCGTACCAACAATATGTACGTTATGAGATTTTAAATTCTCCTGGAGAATTCTGTGTATCGAACTCTTTCTGCATTTCGTGCTGTTTATAATGAATAATTCTAGGGCGTACACTCATCTAATAACATCATGCTTAATCACATGCTTAACATTTTTGTATGGTAAGCACAGTGCTGGCCGACCATTTGTAATAGAAATCTACAAAATGTAAAGCTCCTAGTTGCTGAAGATAGCCAATATGGTATGCAGTCGATGAAACAGAATCCCCAGTGTTCTAGTTCTGTGTGAAACATGTGTAATTTTAGACTTGTTAGTTAAGTCCAGTTGTATACTTGGTGCCAGACCGCAGAGGGCAATATGTTACTGTTAGACCTGGGAGCTACCTAGAGTCGTGCTGTTGCACAATTGCAGAAATTATGTGGGGAGGTCATGTACGGGTTTGGTGGGCCAAGTGGGCAGTCAATGTATGGGGCCCATTGAATTGGTACATCACTTGATCTAGTTTGGACTGCTCCACAGCGTTTGTGAGGAGGTGTCTACCATCATTTTACAGTTCTTGTGCATGTCAATATGGTTGATTCTCGCTATAGAGCCAGTAACTTGTTTGGTTTGTTTTAATACTTTTTCTGCTACATTTGAACTCAGGGTACTTATGGAGTTAATGATATGGCTTTGGGCTGATGGGGGGATTGTGATGTACTAAGTGTCCACTACGGCTGTTTGTTGCCTCTCGGTCAGGTGTGACAATACCAAGTTGGTTTTTGTGTGTGTCTTTTCTTTGGGGTATTTGTTTGTCTTTTTGTCATTTTGTGTGAGTTTCATTGCAGGTTGGGATGCAGAAGTAATGACTATGGTGGACTACTCCAAAAGAAACCTGAAGTTGGTCTCCTGTAATGTCAATGGAGCTAACTATCCTAACACACGGAGGAGGATTTTGGACTCTTGTGATGATCTGGAAGCTGTTGTGGCTCTTCTGCAGGAGGCTCATGTGATGAAGACTCATGTGAATAAATTAGGAAGAGGATGGGCGTGAAAGGATTTTTGCTCTTCCTTTGCCTCCAGTACAAGTGGTGTCTGTACCCTAATATGAAAGAATTTGCCATTGTCTTTAATCTCTTGAGATAAAGACAGGAATGGTAGGATATTGTGAGTGAATGTGGAAGTTCAGCATTCAGTGATTGTGATTTGCAATATGTATGCTCCATATCGGGGAGAAGACTCTTTTTTTAGTCTCTTCCTCAATATTTATAGAGCACAAGCAGAGCAACCTTATTGTGGAGGGTGACTTCAATGAAACATTGGACCCACTATTGGACGTACTAATGGTGGTGGGACCCACAGATCGTTGATCGCTCTTATGGAGGAATTTCATTTTGTAGATGTTTGGAGGCTCACTCACCCACACGACAGGCACTACACCTTTCACTATGGGCATCATGATGTGTATTCCCGCATTGACCTACTCTTAACTACAGGTCAGTGCATGCAGGATATCCTGGCTGAGGATTTTGGGTCCATCCTTGTTTCGGACCATGCTCCCATTTCAATTGAGGTTTATCAATTGAGGTTTAGTTGTCATTCCCAATCCCAAAGTCTAGTTTTGGGAAAATGAATACTACATTATAAGAAGATGTGGAAACAGTAGACAAAATAGTGAAGGAAGCTCAATTTTATAATTAGACAAACTGGACAGGTGAGGTGACTGTGGAATCCACATGCGTCGTGTTTCTTAATAGGTTTCTCCAGCAAATGGCATAACATGTGGGAGGAGGAGGTGAAATCATTGATGGTGGAGGTACAAAAAATGTAGAGCGAGTATATGACAAAACAAACTAAAGAATAAAAAAATGATGTGCGTAAAAAGTACTCACTCAATAAGTTACTTATGATGTAGGAGCGCAGCAGATTGAGGTCATTTTGGAGAGAAGCGACTGAGACAATGAACAAGTTTTTGATGTTCGATATGGATTTTGATTTTGCAACTGTATGATATGATATGATATGGCATTTATAACGTGCCTTATTTCTAGGCACAAGTAGGTTACAAGACAACGATTTTACTAGGCCTTGTGTCATTCAGATTGTGCAAGTGCAGGGAAGAGGGAAGGGGAGAAGTGCCAGGGGGGAGGGGAAGGGGGAAGTGCAGTTAACTCACAAGTGCAGCCAGTGGGTGGCTCATAAGTGCAGAGAGAAGGGACTGTAGGGTTGCAGATACAGACCCTTACGTGCTGCGGAGCCCGGAGGCAGTCCAAGGGCAACTGAACATGCAGGAGCCTGGGCCCAAGTTCAGAGGGTGACCAGGTGGCCAGTGCGCGAAGCAGCCATGTGCATCAGCAGGGGAGAGGAAGAGAGAAAGCAGAAGTGAAAAGGAAGGTTTGGAGTTGCTTCCGTGACCGGAGGTGGTTCTGCTCAAGTTTAAGAGAGGCAGGGAGGCTGTTTCAGAGGGAGGCCCCAGCCGAGGAGAAAGGTTTGCCCCCAACTCTGCTTGGAGAAGCATAGTGCTGGGGGAAGTTGAGCTACTAGAGGATCTGTCTTATCCTCAGAAGTGTTGGTTGTTTAGACCTTCTCTGTCTGCAAAGAAATAGTATTGAGAGAATGAAAATTGTACAAATTCTTTTTGGATGGTGGACCTCAAATGTCTTTATTGGGACTGATTATATTTCACAAACTTAAGAAATGTAACCTTTATGAAGACATTTGGTGGAGGTTCCTGAATATGTTGTATAGTAGTTCTGCAATTGATTCCCGACCTTTGTTTCGTGTGGGGGGAAGGGTAGTGTTTGTGATGTATATTATATGTAGATAACTTTCGTTAATGAAAATGTGAATTAAAAAAAAGAACGATGTTAAGTCGGCTCAACAGTTCAGGCTCCAGAACGTTTCAGTAAATGTTCGAGAAGGTGAGAAAATGTCTTCCACAATTTCGAGCAGCAATTGAGTTTGAGGCATTACAGTGGCTTCCAGCAGGTAAGATCTGAACTCAAGCCAGTTACACCATCGAAAGTTGAGCCTGCAGTTGGGATGTTCGAGACAGTCCATGGCAATGGGTAAAGCTGGGGTCTGTTTGGCTCAAGATGCAGCAAGAGTTACACGTTTGCTTAAATTGCCAAAAGTAGCACTGTGGGTCCTATGGTGGCCTGACAGTTTTGAGGACAGTCGAATCAGCTCAAAGGCAGCCCGAGTTGGCATAAATATTTATTCCAGCTGCCCTTAGGCATTTAGGGTGCTGTGCAGCCCAAACCAGGGGGTCTAGGATGAGGTTAGTCCTTCTGATGCACTCATAGTCTATGGACTTTGGCTGGCATCCTCAGGGGGTTCCTTCATATACAGTGACAGTATCCTGGTTCCAGTGCATCCAGCTGTTGGGGCCTTATTCTAGCAGCAGTTTGCCCCCACAGTACCCTGGGGATGGTTAGGGAGCAGAAGCAGCTTCCGATGCCTTGGATATCTTCTGTCTTCAAATCTCTGACCGAGGACTCTGGAATGGACTGCACTCCCACAAAAGGTTCCAAAGGTGTATTCTTCTTCCTCCATCCAAAGATGAACCAAGGAAGTGGTGGAAGAACCCATACTTATTAATGCAAGTATCACTAGGGATTGGTCCAATGCAAGCCTAGTCTAAGGTGTCCAAGCCCTGCTGAAATAACAATTGACCCTTGCCTTCTGACATCATGCCCAGAGTGCCTTGACCATCAGAGAATGGAGGTGACCGGAAGAAAGACAGCCCATACCGAAAAGAAGATGGCAGTACCCCTTCTCAGGCCTACCTTATCTTTCTGGCTGTGCTAACCCTCATTTCCCCAGACCTGCTGACTTCAAAGGAACTCTAATGGGCAGCAACCCGGTGTGAGGCTGGATTTGAAGCACACATTGCCAGGACATCTCCTACTGAGGGGTCCTGGCCCTTGAGGGGAGTTGTACACCTTCCACCTTCGGATTCAATAGATGCAGCATCCAGTCTATTATTTCACTTGGTAGTATTTGGGGACAGGCAGGCTAGCCATGAATACTGATTGCTGTGACATAGCTGGTCTTGGGCTCACAGGGTTGACACGTGCATGATATTGAATTGCTGTGGCTTTGATAATTGTGCGCTCTTATCAGTCGCCAAACCAGAAAACCACTAAATCACATACAGGCATGGCTTATATTTAGAGAGGACCCTGCCACCAAACTTTTCAGGACACACCTATTATAATTTTGATCAGAGGTGCAGAAGTACCGAAGTTAAAATGCGGCTTTGGGTTCAATGCAGCTTTCAAGGATGCACCTGTCACCTCTGACTCCTCCCAGTGCAACTGGAAAGCAGGGGCTGCAGATGTCACGAGATTGATGTACAGGATTAAGGTATATGGATTTACTATGCTTTTGGCATGGAGCAATTATAAAAGGGGAACGTCTGTTTAGCAAGCTTGTCGTTCAGAAAGATAATTACCTGCATGATTTCATAATAATAAAAATCAAAGAAATGTAGGGCTTTCAAAACTTTCCAAGATGACATTCTGTCACGAGTACCACTACTGCATTGTACTAGTATCTGCCTCCATTTAATGCTGCTTTCCAATAATGGGCAGTGCTTGTTTTATGCCTGTACCAAATTTATGTTGGTCAAAACACATAGAACTTTGAATCTAACCCAGCGATTACTATTATACACCTCATTTTTGTATTTCCCTATATAGCTGGGTATTGTGTGTTGGAGCTATTTGTGCGGCCCCTTTGGGGGTGTTAGGACCTGTAAGCAATCTGTCCCGGGAGGATAGCTCAGTGACAACGTGCTTGCTTTCGAAGCAAGACGACACAGAGTAAATAACCTATCATATCATATCATAAGAGTGAAATTAGTGGTAGAGCAGGAGGATCAGAAACCTGCTTTATTGATGGATGCAGATAAGAAAGCACCTTGGTGCCAATTCGGATGATGGTGTAAAGTATTGCATATATAGTTAAAAAGAAATTTTGCTATTTTACACCTTTTGTGAGGAGTACTGAAGGTCACTTTAATTTTAAGCATGTTCAGGTTTCAGATTTGGGAGCATTCAATCATGACACTTTCCTGTCACATGTTTTGTGGATTGAATAATGGACAGCACATGGGTCTGAAATTGATTTTTTTGGGGCTGTAAACAGCCAGTTCAAAATTGTTTAATGCTTTTGCATATGAAGTGTAAAGAATATTTTCTACAGGTATTTTAGCAGCTTCTGACAATATCGTGTGCATCTTCTTGATAAATGTCATTTGTAAGATCAATTTTAAGACGTTCAAAGCCAACTTTGCAGGTATACACTGTTGGCTGTTTGATGTAGGACTGTGCTGATCACCTATCACTGTCAGTACATCACCCCTGGACATTTTGGTCCATGCAAAATTATATTTTAATCCCTTACAAACTTTCGTGGATGAAGTATGGGATACACATGGACGCTGATTTTACGGGAAACTGAAAGGAATTTGATGTCACGAGAAACAGGTTAAGTAACATGACCAGCCTCTAAGATGAACACTAGCATAATGAAACAGTGTAGGCTTTCTTTTACCTTGATTCATAGATTCATGTGTCTGTTATGGAAACGACATTACTTCACAGACACCAGATTGTTAATGTGTGAATCATTGACTTGCAGGTAATCTTAGTGATCAGAACAGTCTACATCAGTAGTACACTTGGTAGGGTGCTCTAACACCTTGAAGTGTCTCTTGCATTAGATGGGATTACCAATAAAGAACTCAGACCAAATAACCGGACAGACTCAAAGAATGTGGCAATGTACTACTTTATTCTCAATTTAAGAAAGTAAGGTCAACTGGCAGACATCGGACTGATGCATGCACAACCACACACAAACTTGATTACACAGAGGTTTTATATCCCAATATGCATCACTATGATGTCATCCTATGTGGCAAACTGTAAAACCTATTGACGAGAGGGATTGGTTAGGGGAACATATCTGCTTATATAATAACCCCTGTTAGTTCTTCATTGGCTGTCTCTTATCTGTAAGACATACCTCTAAATACCTCTAAATACATATGATACTGATTATAGAAGAGAAAATGGCAGCAGATTGACTCTTCAACATTGAACACCAGGTTGCTCCATTGACCCACTGATTGGTTGGCTTTCCCACCCAACCTTGGACTTTCAGCTCGGTTAGCAGCATGTAAGCAAAACGAAACCCAAGTGTTTGAGTCATGTCAGATTACTCCCCACTTTCCCCACTTTCTCAATTAGTCCATCATCTCTCAGCAGTACGGCCATGACCCACAGTTTCCCATTTGTAGTTGACCTTGTAGCCTGTTCTCTGTTCAGGGACATCCAAGGGAGTGTAAGCACATAACTATCTTCATCCACAGATTAATGAATAGCCCTTGTTTTTGACTTCTGAATCACACGTGAGGAGACTGCAAATTTGTCCATTTTGACCTCCTATTTACTGCGATTTGATTTAATTATGCTAGGTGTCATTGCTTCTCTTGACCTCTAGAGATTTTCTCACTCCATCTTGTAGGAGCCTTATTCATTGCTAATTGTTCCAATACTTTGGCTCTTGCAAATATTTTCTTCTTATTTACTTTAAGGGAAATATGGCTTAATAGACTCCTCTTCGTTTTGCACACAAAGCTAATTCTCCAACGTCTCCTGACTCTGCACCCCTGGTTTGTTTCTGAGGTAGCCGAGTTGAATCTTTGCACAAGCCGGCATTCCATTTTCCTATCATGGCTGTCCTTGCCACGTTATATTTTCATGGCCATCCTTGCCACGTTTATATTTTCAATGAGTCTCATCTACCTTACGTTGCTGCGTATTTACACTTATTGGTTAACAAGTTACTTCATTCCTCTTTGTAATTATGATTACTTTATCATTTTGTACATGTTTCTCTTACCACTTCAGTTTCATTGTTACTCTTCAGTGTTTTCATATCGTTTCAGTACATCCTCGTGCAGCTTCTTCATGACATCACTCTGCCTACGTCAGGTTTCACTCAGCACTACATGATATTCGGTGGTGCTGAAATCCTTCGCCATGACATCCTGCCACTCCTTCAGTGCAAGGATACATTTAATACGATAGTGCATATCATCCCTCGTACACTCGATGCGGTATAGGCATAGCACATGGAGTCCAATATAGGGCCCGTCTCTTGCTGTTCCAGTATGACAGCGGTGAGGGAGTAGGAGTTAAGGATAATGCATCCACCTGCTCCTCTACATTCCCCCTCTGGTTGAGTCTTGAACCACATTCTTCTCTTCACTTTCCTTAATCATCTCTTCATACTGTTGTTTCTTTGGGGCCCATATCTCTGTCACCCCCTCAGGTGACCTGCATTCTTTATATGTTCATCCACACTCCAAGTCATATTGCAGCAGTCTCCTGATTGTAGACAAAATATCCAATGTCCTACATATGTTTTATGATCCTTGGGATAGTAGAACTTTGTTCCTGGAGGTGCAAGGGTACTTTTCCTTATATTGTCACAGGTACTATTCTTCATTTTGCATCAGCTCACTAGTTCCTGCATCTATGCCAATCATTATTTTCATCCCAATAGCTTTGTTAGTTGTCTCTTGGCACTGTCCCAAGATGATAGGTATAAGAAAGAATCCTAACTGTACCAACATGTGTATTGCTCTAAGTATTTTGAAAGCATTGCCCAGCCAGGTTGGAATTCATGACAATAGGATTCAGAGCCAGTGATCTACAGCTGTCTCTTCAGCTTCATCTTCCATCTTTGTATGCAGGGTTGTCAGCATAGTTATTGCTTCTGTCAGGGTTCCATTTTCTCCATCATGAGATGGTATGAATGTACAGAATAAAGGCCCGAACTTGGCGCACCCACCTCCTTCCATTGCTGTAATTAAGTCCAGGACATATTTGTTTTGGAGATTCATCAGCCTGATGTCTCTCACTTCTTCTCTGATTGCATTGAATCCTTATATTGTTGCATTAATAGTCTACAGCAGCTCCCATCTGGTGATTTGCTACCACTTGGCGTACACTGCAGTCAGGAGTCTTGGCATGCATATAGATTTCATTATCATTGCTGTCTTTCTGAACAATTTGTGTTCATCTGCAATGTCTTCATGAGTCTTTATTGATTTTGATGAAATTAGTTCCCTCTTTTCAGCCGGCAAAGAATAAGCAATCTCTTCCTTCTCTGGTGTTCATCTTTAGAATTTCACCTATATTCAGATCACTTTGAAGGATCACTAATGCTGCAATATGTATTTATACAACGGAACATATTACTTCCCAATTTTAAGCCTCTCTATATAAGCTCTGGATCCACAGGCCAAATATCGGTCCATCAGTACAGCAGTTCCTCCATTCATCCCTGGGACCTCGAGTATCTGTCCACATCCTTTGTTATCTCCAACTAGAACCGAGCCTCCATTCTTGAAGCATGTTGTTGCATTCTTCAATGGTATTATAGATACTGGTCCTGCGTCATTGTCGACCCATGTTAGTAACTTTGAATACTTGGCCCATGATTATAGGCATCTGTCATTCAGTATTTGCACTGTGCCTATTGGTTCTTTCTTTAGTAAATGTGCAGGGCAAGACAATAGTCCATCTTCCGATCGGTACTGATGGTAACTCACCCAAATACCAATTGCTGAGGTCTTTCCCAGCATCCTGGCTCTCCTGACCTTTAAGTTATGCCTACGCAATCCATCCTCTTCATTTGAACAATTCTAATCCGTTCTCCAATCTGGCATGGATACATATGTTTTTGCTTGTCCACCACATCCCATCTTCCATCCTTTTTGTCTTTGCATAAGTATCGTCATATGGAAATGTTCCTCTTGATCGGCATCGTAAAGATGTGCATTTTTCTTCAAATTGCCCTGGTTGTACACGCTGCTAGATGGCTGAGACATATTGCATAATGTGCACCCATCTCTTTGGCAATAAATGTCCTTGCTGCATTCATGGCATACAGTCCTGTGCGTAATTATAGGGGGGGGTGAGGGGGACAAGTCCCCTCCCAACTTTTGTGGCATGCCTTTTTGTCCCCCCATCTTTTGTTGGGAGGTCCATGGGGCCGCATTGTGGCCGCTGCATTCTTTGATCAAGTAATAGGGCAGCTGGAGCCTGACTGAGGTGCTCAGCCAGGCGTGCGCTGTCCCATTGCATAATGCTGAGCTAAACTCAGCTGTTTGTATGTTTGTTGGAGGGCTGGGCTGCAGGCTGACCCTAGTGAGTGGCCACATTTGGACAATCACATTTGGGGTCAAGGCAGAATCCAACATTGCAAGTGAGGGGTGAGGTGAGCCACGAAATGCAGTGCGTGTAAACATTTAAAATCACATCCCCAAACCGCCCACCCGTGCCCCAATCTACTTTTTTGGTAACATTAGTCGCAGATGGAATTTTTACAAGTAAAACAAATAAAACTGCAGGATCATTGCAGATGCAGGAAACTCATCTATTCGAGCTCTGTCCAGGACCTCTGGGGCAAAATACATGGAAATCTCCTAATTTGCACATGGATTGCACCAACAGAAGTGACTTCACAGAAAAGTACATTGCAAGGAGCATCATTGGTCTTTAATACATAGAGGCACCATGTAAGTGACTTTAGAATAAGTTGCCATAAGTACGCCAAGTGGCAAATAACTTTGTGGTGCAAAATACCTGTATTGCACTATTGTTATATATGGAGCAACTCTATAGTGATTAGGCTTTTTTATTATAATAGCATGATATATTAACATAAACTTTGAAGTGAATCAGAATCACGTACAGAGCTTCAGATAAGACACAGTTTGATTTAATGAATTGCCCAGGATCACACACTTTGGTTAAATGGTGAAACTGGGATGTGAACAATTTAAGCAACTGTGCACTTCTTCCCAGGTTTAGTTGATATAGATATTTAGTAAGGGTTTGCTTTACATTTTATTTGCTTTAATAATTATTTCTGGCAATGCCTTGGAAGCAACCCACATTACATAATAAGCTAGCCTTTCATAGTAAACTAACTGTACGCTATATACATTGTCATAGGTATATGTTGAGGAATGAGAATATGGCTTTAATTTTATTCTCCCCATCCTGAATGCAAAGTCACAATAGCATCATGCAGTTTAACGTGAGCCTGATATATCCCTCTTGGGTTTTAACGCCATAGTCATTATTTCATAAAGCATGCAACATTATGCACCCTTATCACTTCTGATCTCTCCCTACCATACACATTTCTAAAGGGACAAAGGTCCCTGCTAATAGTCACCCCCTCCCTACCATCAGTGCCTAATGGCTCGCAGTGTAATGCTCTGTTGACACAGAGCAACGCGAGGACCCTCTGATTCCCGGAGCTCCTTGGAACATTATCCTGGCAGCAAAACATATCTACCATTCGGAAAGGGTAAGGGGTCCTGTTGCCAGGACAATAAGCATGCCGAGCAGGAATTGCTTGGCACACATTGTCCTACCAGTGGGACATCTATTCCTTTTGGCACCCTCTTTGAGGTGCCGAACGGGAGTGGCGTCCCACTGACAAATGTCCCAGTCTGACCTCCCGCTAGTACGCTACTGCTTGGGGTCATTTAAACACAAGAAAACATACCTTAATTTGAATGAGTCAGAATGTTGCAAGTCATTAATGAAATCAGAATAAGCAACCTAATGTGCTGTTTTAAAATCTTGCAGGCATCCATTTTGTATTATGTCTATATGCTTGTTTGAGTCAGTGCCCTGGTGGCAATAATCAAACACCAGCTCCCTTCAGACTTTTTGCAGGCCCTCTTTAGATAGAGGGAGCGCACACTTTTTAACTGTTGTCAATGCCGTGAATTCTAAAGACCAATTTTAGTGTTGGATCTACATGATTTTCCTACGACGGAAATCAATGCATGCAAAAGGTCCGCATGGAAATTGTGTGCAATATAAAAATGTTTGTACATTTCCCATGCGGACATCCATTTAAAAAAACACCACATCCATACAAACACACATCCCCACCCACACCCCCAACACACCCCCACTCAAACCCCCAATACACCGCCACCCCCCTACCTACCTTTCTTTCCGACGCGCTGTGTCCCTGCAACGCTGGTTCCCTTTCACTTCTGTGATTGGGAACTGGCGCCGCAGGGTCCTTTTCTTTTCTTTTTTTTTCTTTTTTTTACTTTTGGTGGGTGAGATGCAGGAGTGTCCCCCGTACCTCTTGCTCACTATACTGTTTAGTATGGTGAGTGGGGTGTTGCGGGGACACCCCTGCAGCCCCTTAAGTCTTTGGTTATTTTTTTAGCTACCTAAAATGCATACCACAAAAGGTTCGAACTTTTGGTGTTCGAACTTTTGGTGGTATGCATTTTAGGACATTTGATAAGGTCGGTACTTCAGGTGTTGTCATTTTGGCCGAAACCATAGTGTTATATCTTTCAGAAGACTGGAGTGTCTGTAGAATAGAATTTTTAAGGTCCGCCACCAGTCTTATGAAAGTTATGACAGAGCGTTTGGCAATGGACTCTTGTGGTGTAGTAGTTTAGTGTAAAGCCTCAGAGCAAGAATGTCCGCCCTTCCGGCGACCTGCCCCTTTCTTTCAGTTGTCATGCCCCCCCCAACATTTTCAGAAAAGTTACTCCTCTGCATACAGTATCAAGGAACAGACATAGCAGCTTTCATCTGAAGTAATCTCTCCCACCTCCTTCATGTGCTGATACCATAGGTAATTCTTTAAATGAGCAGAATTATCAAGATATGGATTCATATCTTCATGAACATCCCTAATATCCCTTTTAAATAGAAATAGATGCCTTGTAAGATTATAACGGGTACTGTCTGTGGTTTCATCAGGGGCTATAGTAACTGTTTCAGTGTTCCCCTTCATTTCTGTATTGATTCTTATAACATGTCTAAAAGCCTAAATGCCATGAAGATCAGGAGGAAAATACAAATCATAAAACAGAATGATATCACAATTATTACTCCACGAAAGCTCATCGACTGTATTGTTGGCAATGAGCCTCTTATATTCTGAAACCTCCCTATTTAGTTTTAAGTCTGAATGTATATATGACTCTGTAATTCTTTATGGGTCACACTTTTAGATCAAGAACTGCATGATGATTACTATGATTATTCTGAAAGAAATATGATTGTTTTTAGGATTGTCAAACATTTCACTATATTTACATATCTTCTTCCTAAAGGAGGATAAGGCAGTTATAAATATGTAATTACTGCATATCAAAATGTGTGTATTGTTCTTATAACGGGTAACATAAAGATGAAATGTGCTTCTCTTCTTTCAGCTCTGGTAATGCAACACATTGTTCCTTTAGCCTATCTAAAAAAGTTCCAGGATTACTGCAAGTTTGTTTTTTTCTTTGTCAAATGTTAAAAGATATTGGCCTTTAGTCTAAAATGCTGCTGTGTTCTTCATTTTCCTTGTCTTTACTCTTGGCATGTGAGGAACTTCTTCTCTTGCTTCACAGTGAGTAGTTGCAGGAGAGGTGTGGGTTTCTCATTTATATGGTTTGATGTTGTGCAAATGCAGCCAAGTTTTTCTTCCTTTTAACTTGGCAGCTGTAGGGGTAACGTCTTCCACCTCATATGGACCTTCAAAGCGGGGCATGCTCCAAGTGCGTACAAACATTCGTACTAGCACCTGGTCCCCTGGGTATAGGCTGAGTTGTTATAACAAATCTTCTGCGTCAATAGGTTTATCCTCTTTGTCACTTCTCTTTGACCCCTCCCTTCAGTTTTGGACCTGTTGAGATATTAGGGCAAACTCCCAGGCAGGTTGAGGGCTGCTAGGAGTTTGTGGACTCAGAACCTATGGAAGGCCTAACTCCTTCCCTTTCCCAAAAGGAACACAGGCCCAGAAGGACAGAAATTTCAAAATGCGGTTTATTACAGCCAAAAAAAACATGTATCAATACACAGAAAGAAGAAATTCAGGCAGGTCAGTTTTGTTAGCGGATAGCGTCACATCAACTTCGCAACCTGTGCCCCTCTCCAGCAAACCAATAATTGCATGGGATTGGGTATTGAGTGGTAGTCCACCTATAGATGTCCTTACACATGTTAGCTCCCTGGCTCTTGCATGTCAGGTGGCTGGCCTGGCCTATCCCTGATTACCTAATACTCTACAATGTTACAGTGTCAGGGTCTTGTTATTGGTTCTTGCCCATTGCTACCCACCCTTAGGGTCCTAAACTGTGATTGGCTAGAGCTGGTCTCCACAGGGCCGGGATTTGAAATGGTTCTCAGCTCGAGGTGCATCTTTTCCATTTCTTCTGAACTAACTGGGCTTTTCATGAGTCTACACCATCATCTGGCATTCTCCCGATTTTCCTAGTCTCATCTTTCTTCTTATTTTTCTCTTGTAACAACTGACAGTAATGTACTATCATCAACTGTATCTCAGCACAAGGCTTTGCTTCCATCCACACTTGTTTCTTCACCTGTCTCTGTACTGGCTCAGGCAACCCCTGGCATAAAATGTGGTTAAATAATGGCACTGTCTTTTCCCACGGCTCACAAGTTTCAAGTTGTCATTTCCCCTGAATATCTTGAATGTAAGCAATAGGGTCTTCCTCATCCTTCATCTTACATGTCATAATTGCACCCATATCTGATGCATTGGTGTACTGTACCCTGAGAGCCCTCTACACATCTGCTCTACAATTATTAAATGGTGCTCCGTCATGCACTGTGTTCACACTTGCATATCCTGCTCTCCTCCATATGTCATCAGCTCATTCCCCAAGAATAGCTGGCAGGAGACCTTTTATGTCCCCTATGGCCAACGTGTTTCCTCCTGCCATTTTTTCTAATTCATATATCCATTTCCCAGCACCTGAAGTCAAACTCAGGAGCTTAAACCTTAAATTATCTTTGTCCATCTGCGGCCATTGATATACTGTGGTCTTGCTCTCCCTTTTTCCAATAAGGGAAACTGCGTGAACCCTAACCCAGAGTCGGCTGCCATCATTAGTCTATCCATGGCAGAGACAATTGTCCATGTCTGTCTTCTTGGCGGTAGTGATCTTAACCTGCTCACAAACAGCAGCAATTCTCCCTTCTCACTATATGATCGTCCTCAGGGACGATCTGCATATGCTATGAGATCTGGCGTCCTACCCTTAGGTTGTTCCAAATCCAACCATCTTACTTCTTTATCTATTTGCAGGCTTCATTCAGGGGCACCGTGCTCCCTCCTTCGGTGTCCGGTCAATTGGTCGACAACAAACTGGTTGACTGCAATTTGGTCGAGACCATTTGGTCGAATGCCAAATGGTCGAATTTTTTTTATATATGTGTTTTGTGGGTTTTCGTGTGGGGGAAAAAAAAAAGAAAAAAAAGGGGGTTGGGGGGACCCCCCCCAAAAAAAAACAAAAAAGGGGTAAAAAAAAAAAAAAAAAAATTCGCCCATTTGGCATTCCACCAAATGGTGTCGACCAATTGTCCTGTCGACCAAATGTTTTCGACCAATTGACTGGTAACCCCCTCCTTCTACCCCAATACTGGATTCTCTTTTCTCGTTTGACATGTCTTGTCTCCAACTAGTGTGACTATTATCTTCCTCACCTTTGTCTAAGTTCAGTCTGATTATGGACAATGCTCTATGTCCATGACTGAATGGAATTTCTTCTTTGATTCATGATTGAAATACTAGGGAATGATCCCTCCTACCTCGAATTCCATACTTGCTATCTTCCTTTAATTCTTGATAGACCTTATCAATCCTTTCTCCGATGCACACTGCATGAAAGTTTTCTTCTTCCAGTACTACTCTAGATGCTCTTGACATTGCTTCCTTCATCAGAGGATCTCTTCTATTCTATCCCATCGTATTTCTGGAATTGGCCCTACTAGTTCCTTATGAATGAGACTGGTATCAAGACCCGCTGTCTCCTTCCTCGTTCTATTTCTTCATCTAGTTCTCTTCGCTTTCTCGCATACCTTCTGATTCTTTCTTCCTCTTGCCCTTCATTCTTCTTTCTTTACTCCTTCCCTTCTTTCTTCTTTTTCCCTTTGTCTCTGTAATATTTTGTCCCTTAGTCATTGTGCTTCCTTCTCTTCTATCTTCCTTTCTCTTCTATCCCTATCTTCTATCGCTCTCTGTCTATTGCCATACTTTCTTTGTTCTTCTGCCTGTTCTTCTTTCTTCTCCTGCTCCTCCTGATATATCTGTTCTCTTTGCTCCCTGCTCTTCCTTCTCTGCTCGTCTTATTTCAATCTCTTCTCTCGTTCTTTGTCCTTTCTTTCTCGTTCGTCCATATCTTCTCTTTGCCTAGCTTCCTCAATGCTTTTCCCATCTATATTAAGTAATATCTGTCCTCTCATCCATTTGTTCTGCACGAGCGCTATCTCGTCAGCTTTATCCTTCTCTCATTTCCATCTCTTAATCTCATTGTTTGTTTCTGTCGACAAATCAACCACTCACTCCTTTCTTCTTTGACTTGTATGAGCTTATATATATCTTCTTTTCTCTAATTCTCCTCTGCACTATCATCGCTGCTGTAAGCAGGAGGTTTGTATATTGGATTACTACACCCTGTCACCACTTTCAAGTCCTTTAAAGGATATAACTCTATTTCTTCCATACTAGCACCTTTTACTTCGAGTGAGGTAAGGGGAGCTGAAGTCTCAACACCTTCCCCTTTACGCTGACCAAGCATCCACTCCTCAGTTGGCAGATCTTCCCCTTCTTCCTGGTATATTTTCCAGAGCTCTAGAATCACCAATCTTTTCTCAAATGATTTCCCTGTGTACACAGTGTGCAAGTATATCATTATGTGTTGCAATAAAGCTTTTGACAATGATCCCCCTTTTGGCCATGGCATAAACATTTTATCTGCCGTGCCTTTCATCCTTTCCTCACTGCACTGTTTGAGCTTGGGCATGTGCTTTGGTAATGGCACTTAGGTAAAACATTACCAAATATTTTTTCCGAACCATTGTCTGGAAGTGTTTTATTATGACTTTTTAAGCATAATATTTTACAGGAAAGGGTTTTGATGTTATGTATGAAGTTTGTTGCTAATACCATCAATCTGAATTATTATTACTGTGCATGGTAACGCTGGTTTACTGACTACTTTGGGATTTCGTTTACTCCACAATTTGGGAGTGGCTGTATTACTATAACCGGTAATACTGACGCAATCATCACAGCCATCTTGAGTGGATGGTTACGCATCTCATCACTTGCATCAAAAAAAGGAGCAGACCATTTCACAAAAGGCTCCTGAATGAGTGCATATTTGATGTGCACATTTAGATGCCGTTTTTTACTCCTTTGCTCATTTTCACATATCAAGATGCGTTTCACTGCATTTAAAAGCGCATCTAAATTACACAAACAGGATGCGCTTTTAATTGTATAGAACTGAGGCACATTCCCCTGTGCCTGTTGGCAGCAGGGACTTGGATATGTGCAAATCATGACTGTGGAATTTTTGACCCTGTCATGCCTTTTTCTTAAAGTGTGGTGGTCGCGGTTCAACCGCGGCTTTCACACTTGCATTACCATCCTTCAAACAGGGATGAAAATGCTTTTTCCTCTCGCATTTCACAGAGGCAGGCACTTTAAGAAAGCCAACTTGCGAGCCCCACTGTATACATTAGTAAAAAGTAATTTATGTCAGCGCCTTGCACAGGGACTCTCTCCCAACACTAAGAGAAGCAAGAGGGCTGGGCGTTGCATCTTTGCACCATGGTCCCGCCCCCGCTGAAATGCGCTTTTTTCATTTGCACTCATTTCCCGAATCTTGTCAGCAGGATCCTGAAACTTCTCTCTGGAGCTGTAGTTGGGTCGATGCATGCCAATGGCGTGGCTGTCACAGTTTAAATGCAAGTGTGCATTCTAGAGAAGCGTGTAGAGGTCAAGTAACAGTTTAAGAGATGTTGACGAGTAGAGCATTTTACCGATCCATATGTGATAAAACAGGACTCTGTACTAAGGATCGAAAAGACTGCACAGGGAGACAGGTCTTATTGTGCAGGGGACTGGCCACTGGTGCCTGTAGTCAGTAAGAAGAAACAAACATGAGAATCCTAACTTTTTGACCAAATGCTAACATATTTCCATACCCATACCAACCATACATAAATGTAGCTATGCTGACATGGGAGGTAAGGAGAAAAAGGAAAGAAATGGGTTAAAAACTGTGAAGGGAAAGAAAGTGGGCGTGGGGGCGTAGGCAAAGAGGAGTAATGGGACTGGACCTCCCCCCCATTAAGAATAAACAAAAAAGGAAAATAAAAAATGACTTACAACTGGCCGCTAGAACTGGGTCTTTTTGAGTTCTCTTGGACACATGGGTTCACAAAAGGGACTTTCGTGTACAGTAGAATGCCAGGTGCTGGTGCAGACTCATGAAGGGTAAGAGTGTTACCCTCCTGTGCTAAGATTGACTGATATGATCGAACCAAGAGTAGGATGCCTTAGACCCAAGTAAGAGACACCCCCTTTTAATTCTGTTAGACTTCAGACATGCCTATGCCATCCATGCACCATTATGGACTTGCACCTCTATCCGTGATGGACATTAGTGAGCATTCTGTCCGATGTCTTGTGGTTCAGGCATCCGAGCAGTGCTGCCCACTGACAACTATATCTTTCACTCTGTGGGGACGGCCCCAAAAGAACAGGTGGCAGTATTGCTACAGTCCAGAGGGCGTGCTGATGTCTAGGCACCCATTGGTGCTCTTGGCCAGCTATCCCCTCTCAATCATCGACATGTGGCACCCTTAGAAAAGAGGCAACCCTAATCGACTGTCTGAAAGAAGTCCTCAACTGGATGAATGGCAACAACCTGAAAATCAACCCAGGAAAGTCAGAAATCATGATCATATCCAAAAACCAAGAGAACGAAACCGCCATAGCGTGCCCAACGGAAATGGGAACCGCACCAACACCATTTAAGGTAGTAAAAAATCTGGGAGTCCTGATGGACAACACCCTAACCTTAGAACCACAAATAAATGCAACAGTGAAGAAATGATTTTCCACCTCCACATAGCAAGAAGAATCCTACCTTTCCTCTCTTTCACACACAAAACACTCACTATCATCGCCCTCATCATGTCAAGAATCGACTATGCAAACAGCCTCTACTTTGGAATACCAGAATACCTCCTGAAGAAACTACAACGAATCCAGAATGCAGCAGCCAGACTACTCCTCAAACTATCCAGCCAGAAGAGACCACATCACTCCTGCCCTAAAAACACTACACTGGCTCCCAGTAAAACATTGCATCACCTTCAAAACCATGTGCATAACACACTGGGCAATCAGTGGACAAGGAACAGAATTCCTACAAAAGAAAATAACAATCTACAAACCAACGAGACCCCTCCGATCAAGCGACGGAATACGCCTGGAACTAAAACCATACCTTAAGAAAAAACTTGGAGGCACCTCCTTCTACCACTTAGCCGTAAAAACATGGAACAACATCCCAAAAGAAATAAGAAACACCGAAGAGCACCACAAATTCAGGAAATTACTAAAAACCTGGCTCTTCAACACCACAGACCTCAAACTGAAAACTGAAACAACAGAGAAAAGGGATGACTAAACTGGAAAGGACACTGACAGCCACAGAACCGACAGGGAAGCTCCCATGGCACCTGGACGGGTGACATCGAATAGACTGAAACACAGGTGACACCCATGGAGACGGAGTCAACTACCCCAGCCAATCCCACCCAACATCTTCACCCGCCCCTTAGTTGCTACCAGGTACCACAGTGTTGTGGAATTGTCGAGATATTGGCAATCACCACACTAGCTGAGTTGTGGACAATGGCAGGTGCCCTGGCCACAGGAGTATGAAGGGAGGAGAGGTGAGGTTGTGAGGGAGGCGGGTGGAGGTGGGGGCCAGATGTGAAAGGGACCTTGAATGCCAGACTGGCCCAGATCAGGACAGAGGCGTATCAGGGCAGACTACGCAAGCCCAGCGCCTCAATTCAGGACAGAGATGCCAACTAACCAATTCCACTAACAATTTCCCCCTCTGCATGCACCTCTCAAACTCCAAACCAAACACAACCACAAACCTACAGCACAACAAACCGCACAAACTTCACTACACTGCAACAACAAAACAAAAACACACATAGACTCGCACAACAGTACACAACGACTACAGGCCGCAAACACCCCATGCCCAGCCAACGGACCCACCGGGCTGAGGCTGCCAACAGCACATCACTGCTCTCTTGCACATTCCTGCTTCCGCCCGCTAACTCACCCTCCCTTCCTCTTTCAGAGCCGCCAGTGCGACACGGGACCACTCTGGTGGTGATAGTGTGCAGTACAAATGTCCTTTAACATTAACATTAACATCAATAAAAAAACAGGTAACCCAGGGACGAAAGTCTTTAATAGGGTTGGCGCAAAGCAATTTTTTGTGGAGCCCTGTCCAGATAAATTCCAGTTCAAAGTAAGCAGTCCCCCCCCCTACATAGTAAGGGAACAAAAATGGATTCCATGCTTTATGTATGTATTACAATGAAGCAAACAAGAATTCCACATTGCTTTTGACATAATGCATTCCTATTCATAAAAGCAGTTGACATGTGTTTCGAGCTATGAGCTTGTCTCGGGAGTATAGCTCAGGGGCAACGTGCTTGCAGTGGAAACAAGATAACATGGAGCAACACATGTTCGATCCCCGGGTCCGTGCTTAGAAACCTCTGGGTATTAAGCATGTTATAAATAACCTATCATATCATACCTAACATGATGCTCTTCCTCAGGACTCCAAAAATGGGTCATAAAGTGTCACAATGGAACGCAGATGAATTCTCTGTGCCTACATGTTAGGACTTGGTGGCTGAGTTGTAGGCATGTGTCGCAATCTACTCAAGCCCTCCTGAGCGATAATTTAAAAAACAAGAACATTCAATAAAAATATTTTAAAATCACTTGTGTTTTAAAGCATATTTGTTGTGCTTGGCTTTAACCCCGAGGAGTAATCAAGAATTCTGCAAAGCCTTGCGTGCACTAAAGGGGTGATAAATCATGACAAGTTGTTGCTTATCCAGCAGCAGAATTAAATATTATGAATAAAAGGAATTTGAGCAGAGACATGTGCAGCTGAGCAGTTTTGTTTAAATACTATGTGTTAGATGACCTGGTTTGAGGGACACGCGTACCATCTCCATATGTGGTGGTTCCAGGTGCAGCAAACGTTCAAATGTTTTATTCAACTAAAAAAGTTTAAAGTTGACCCATAATGGCTCTTTGAAGAAAGGCAGGCTGCTGCCAAACTCATAAAGGCCCATATCCGGGCCTATAACGTTCCCTACTGGTCTACTATGGCCTGCTAGACCCACGCAGGCCAGTGGGTCATTTGAAAGTTATTTTTCTATTTCCATCACACTCTCACTGGAAATAGAGATTTTCAAAAAACATTATTTTCCCTTTTCAGGGCGAGAAGTTCCATTCGCACAGAAAATAAAATGAATGCGGCGGCCTGCCCAAATCGACATGTTTTGTTTTTTACCGGTTCCAGTGCTTAATTTGTGGGGGTGTATGCCAGGGCTCAGCCCAGGCACTTATATGTGTGCACCGGCACTTATTGTCTCAGACTCACTTTCATTATGAAGTGCTGATAGTCAGTACATCCATCAACCACAATGAACAGGTATGATCTGTAGTGTAACCCGAAATATGTCACCACTGTGGGGTGCAGATCTGGTGGTGGCAGCAGTGGTGATATGATATGATATGATACGATATGATATGATAGTTTATTTATATAGCGCCTATACACAATGTGTTTCAAAGCGCTTCAAAGCAAGGGAGGGAACAAGGGAAAATACAATGACATTCTTACAGGCCATGAACAGTAAGGATGTGAAATTAACTATCATACTCGACCTGATGAAATTTCAGATAGTGCAAGAGCTAAGACATAGATAAGGAAGGGTGGGGGAGAGTGGGAAGGAAATGTAAACAGACAGGCGACTACCGTACTAGGCCTGACGACATTTCTGGTAGAGCCGGAGAAAAACAAGAGGTGAGGGAGAGGGGTACAGAAAGGTAGGGGAGGAACAACATAAGCTAATATCATACTAGGCCTGACTACATTTCAGATAGTGCTGGAGGGAGTTGGGGAGGAAAAAAACAGTAAGGGGAGGGGGGAGGAGACAGACAAGGTTGCTATCATACTAGGTCCAGGGACAACTCTGATAGAGTAAGTGCATAGAAGAAAGTAAGGAGAGGAGATAGGAAAAGTGAGAAGGGAAAGGAGGAGAGAACAGAGAGTTAGCAGTCAAAAGAGTGGAGAAGCAAGAGGGGAGAGTGAATACAATTGCAGAAGTCAGTAGTAACACATAATGTTGCAAGCCAGGATACAAGATGAAGATGGGAACAGCATGATTCAGGGCCACCATGAGTACAAGATGCAAAGGAAGTCCAGCATGAGAGTTGAGAAAGGGTGACGCACCGTGAATGCATGAAGTCCATAAAAATCAAATCCAGCATTGGCCACAAGACGGTGATGGTAACCAGAATTTATCAGGACAGACTCCTGCAGAAGTAGGCTTCAGGTGGGTGAGGTGGGAACAGGGTAGAAGAATCAAGCAAAACAGGCAACACCTGTGTGCGAAAATGGTGGGGGCACAAAGGAACATCACAGGGGGAGCAGAAGGGGTGGGGATAGCCTGTGGGGACAGAGTGAGTAACACATTTTGGTGCATGTTTACCTATTATCTGAGCAGGGGGTCGGGGCCTGGGTCCTCCTGGTCCGAACAGGAATTTCCCTTTTCTTTGTCTGCCCTTCACTTTGGACGCCCAGGCGAGAGACGCCCTTGATCTAGTCAAGAGCAGGAAGGAAGAGGCAGGTCTAACGAGGTGGACGGGGCTTGCTAAGTGGGGAAAAAGAGCAGCAACCAGGAGGGCACCAGGTGGACGGGGTTTAGGCCAACTGACCAAGATCCACTTGCACCTGCTCCCCATCTGCAAAGGAAAAGAGGCTGCAGGGCTCCTTAAGTAGGGAAAAAGAGCGGCAAGCAGGAAGGCACCAGGTGGGTGGGGCTTGCGAAGTGGTGAAAAAGAGCGTCAGGCAGGAAGGCACCAGATGGGCGGGGCTTACGCCAGTGACCTAGATTCACTTGCACCTGCTCCCAATCTGCATGCACACCTGCAGTGTCATAGGAGTGCTAGAAACGATTTGGGCCCTGTCACTTATTTATTTTTACAAATAAAGCACTTCCGGTTACATCCTAGGGGTTTTCAGAAACAATGGCGTTCCCAAGTGACAAAGTGTGAAATGGACAGGATGTACGTCATGCCATTGGTCGGGCCGGGTGGATAACGTGCACATGCTGTAACATCTGCATGCATAAGATTGGAACGCGGTGGCATCACTTTGCCGAGTGTCTGTGGTTTCCATCTGTGCCCTGCAGTTATACATAATACACGAGTTCTATGCTTCATCAGTGGTGATAAAAAATGTTGATTGGACACTAAAAATGGCAAATTGATTCAAAGTGCTAACATTTCTCTGCTATCGCGCCGGCAATGGCATTCGGAAATGGAAGACCATCAACTTTCATGGAAAAATGTTAAAAAAGCATTCCAGATTTCAAAAATAGGTTTGCGAAAAAGGAGACATGGGGTTGATGTTAGTAATTGATGTTTCATTTCTCCGTGCTCTCACTGTCCTTTGCAAATCCTGCTCACATCCCAGAAGGTGGTGGTCTGTACGCTCTCCGGTGCACAGACATAAACTGATTGCAACAGTGCTTTATATCCTTTCCATTACCTGATTGTGATGAAGAACTCATAATAATTATGTGGATTCCACTGAAACATAAGCAGTATTCAGGGGCGGACTGGGACGAGAAATAGGCCCGGACACCAAAAAAAAAAAAGTGCACCACCCCTCGCCTCAAAAATGTGGGCAGTGGCCCACCCCTCGCCTCACGACCTTTGACCTCTGATGACATCACTGGAAGTGATGTCATTTGACCCCATCCCAAAGTGACAAACACGACCTTTCATCCTTTCACAAAACAGGAAGGGGCATCAAATAGCATTGTTCCTAAGTACGCTATGAATACTATGGTTATGATTTCACTAATGTGATGTACATTTCATACAAGAATGGATCACCATATGTATCATTAATATCTGTGTGTATAGATCCATATTGTCAAATTACTGGAATGCAAGCAGACGTCCAAGGCCAAATGATAATGTTATTGTATAGCACTTACACTTAAGCTCTTCTGTATAGAACAAATGTGCACACAATATCACCCAACCTGTGTTGGTACTTATTTATTGACCTAAGAAGGATGAAAGGCCGAGATGGCCTCGCTGGGATTCGAACCTGCAGATCACACACACATCGCAGCAGCGAGCGCTCAATCCACTGATCTATCATATCGGCTATAGTAAAATGAGCAATTATTCTGTAGTGGATACCATTAAACTGGTAATTGAGATTTAACAGCTGACCAGTTAAGTTCATCTGCAGGTCTGGTGCAAAGTTGGCCACATGTCAAGCCTGCATGCATCTACTTTCAGGCTTCAGAGGTTGGCAAAATAGGGAAAGCAGCACACTCACAGGACATCCCATATTCTTGGCACGCATTACCTCATACATGCAAACAAACATCCTGAACAGCATGGCAGTGAGATGGGAAAAATAGACACATTACAACAAAGCATTCATTGTGGCACTTGATGTTCTATGGTCAAATATTTCTACACTGAACAAAAGCTTTTAGGCACAAGGATTTTGTCAAGTGACCAAGAACACCAAGATGGAATGTCTTGTGATGATCGTAAAAGAGACAACGGCAGAAAAAAGACCATGCTATTACTGCAACTTGTGAAAGGCAAAATACATAGTCCGAAATGGATGCTTATTGTACTCTAAAATTGGTTATTACTAATATCACTAATACATATTTATCACTAATACAACAGCACAACAACTCCAGGGGGAACCATGCAGCCTGGAGTGGCGGCACAGTGACAGCCACCGGCCCAGTAGCAGCCCCGGCCCCTCAACTTTGCATGCTGCAGCAGCATGTGAATGATGCATGCATCATAATTTATGACGCACATATTATGAATGCAAATTAATCATCAAAGCAAGGTAATATGTGTTACCAGTTTGGACAAAAGAAATATATATATTTTGGGAGAAAAAAATATATATTTTTGAAAAACAAAAATACCTGCAACAGCATAATTCATCAAAGCAAGGTAACACATGTTTTGAATTGCCTAGCTTTGATGAATTATGCTGTTGCAGGTATTTTTGTTTTTCAAAAATATATCTTTTTTTTTCAATTTGTTTTCCCCAAAATATATATATATTTCTTTTGTCCAAACCGGCCCAGGCATGGCCAGAAACTGGCCCAGGCAATGACAGAAACCGGCCCACACTCCCCTGGGAAGATTTCATCCCGGCCATGGGCCGAAAGGCTGAAGGGCCAATCCAACCCTGGCAGTATCCTCAGATCTGTTGCCCAAGATGGCAGCGACATTAGGGGTGCAATTCCTTCTCCTATTCCTAGTTGTGCGATGTCGTGCGGAGAAATGTGGGTGCAGATCATTAGGGCTTCAAAAGGCGGACAGACATAGGCAACAACTTCCAAGTTGGACATTCGGGTATGTCGGCACTTGAAGCACAACTGCATGAAGCATATCATAGTTTTTTTTGTTTATTTTGGACTAGTTGTTTTTGCCACATATGTATTCAGGGGGAGACCCCAAGCAGCCCTTGTTAGGGGAGTTGTCCTATGTCCACTTGAGGTAACACTTCATAAAACTATCCATTTGGTATACAGGTTCCCAACTCTTAGTATAAGGCTGTACTACTCAAGGAAACCGAGTAGAGTGGCAGAGATGCTAAGTTTATCATAGGAGAAAGATGTGAGCTGTAGGTAAGTACACTGAACCCAGTAAATACAATAGTCCAAAGAAACACTTACATATAAAATGTTATATTAAAATATATCATTTATTATATTTACACAAGTACATTTACATAAACACTTAATTCACTAACCAACATTCATGGGAATTCTTAATACTTTTCAAAGGCCATTTCTCCAATGGTAGTTGTTCGTGGTCACAATTGTTACAGAGTTTGACACTCAAGACAGTACTACCGTATTATCAGTAATACTGCGCACTCACTCCAAAGTCAAAGATATGTGGTAATTGTATTTATTTAGCAAAACCAAATAAGATAAAGACCTTTAGGAAGGAAATAGATTGAGTAATCATACAGTAGCAGAGCTTAACGTTCTAGAGACACTTTTCGGACAAACTAACGCTTTAAAAGTCTAATACCTAACTATTCACGAAAGTCAGTTTGGAGTGGAATCAAAGTCTTAAGCAGAGTCAGAACAGCAAAAGTACCTTAGGATCCTTTCAGTCCGTCGGGTAAGTTACTAGAAGATAACACAACGAAGGGGACCATGCAAAAGGACACCTTAAAGGTGCACAGACTGGCAAGCCTGGGAAAGAGGTAGAGTGGACACCTCTTCACATACTCCAGTCACTCTGGAGTGCCTTCGTGGCTAAAGGTAAGTTATACTTTTCACTCCACAGTACCTTAGGTTAGAAGAAAGGCTTGTAGCTGGATTCTGCTCTGTGCAGTAGCAATGGACCTGGTCTCCTGATTCATCGATCTGGTGATGAAAGGTAGGACTCTGAATGGGATGTCTCAGCAGAAGTCTTGAGAGAGGACCTTTGGCACGGAATTATTCAGTCTTCTTGGTCAGTCTGCGGTTTTTGCACCTTTTTCTCAGCACCAGCAAGGGATGGAACTCACCCTGACAATCTTCTTCGATTTTGGAGTCCTGCACTCTGGTGAGGGGACTTTAGATGAGGTGGATCGTGTTTCTGGAGGTTCACCTGGTCCTCACCATAGTTCTGGATGGATTTGGCCTTTAAAAGATGATGCAATTCAAATGGGTTGGAAGCCTCCTGGTATTCACCGTCTGCAGATCTGGAGAGGCACAACACCTCAGCAGATGACTCTGTAGATCATCACAGGGCTGGTAGATCCCACCAGCCAAAGGAAGGAGTCATCCTCTATGGAGCTCCTGTGTCGAGTAGAAAAAGGGGTCAGGACAGCAGTGGTCGCTACACAGTGATAAGTATCTGCAGGCATCCCTGGTCATCTTCTGCATCGGTTACTTCAGTTTCCAGTGGTTGACTTTCCTTTCACCTCAGGAACCTCACCTTTTATTGAGTTTGCCTACACACTACTCTGCAAACTCTCTCTGCATTTTACAGAAAGGGGCGGGTGACTGTCCAGTCGGGACAGCCAGCCCCCCAGTGGGAAATGGTTCCATTAAAGCACTCTGGCAGACAAGAGCAGGGGATTGAAACCTTCTTCCCCGACATCCTGCCTGCCCAGACACACTGGAGCCTAAGCCGGGACGCCTAAGGTTCCCGCCAAAGGCACAACACACACAGACCTCTATCTCCCAGAATGGTAGAAGAAGGGCTAAAAGAGAACACCATGATAGAAATGGTGACCCTATTGTGCACAACCAAGACTGTGAAAACAGTCTACTTTAGAAAATAGCACAATAGTTGGTAGACCATGTCCACTGCCACCAGCCATAATGCTAGGATTGTCTATGTGACTAGAAGGTCACAGGAGCCGAGAGAAGGGGGATACTAGGTATCCCCTTAGCATTCCACATACGGCGGGGTGTGCTAATCTCTCACAGGTTAACGTTTTAGGAAGGCTACAAACTATCCCTCTTTCCTCAACAACAGTAGTTACTTAAGGCTAGTAAATAAATCACAAATGAAGAACCAAGCTACCACCAGCAATACTGCACATAGGGTGCTGTGATCTGCAAAAGAAAAACACAGATGCCTTAAAAGAGATATGGAGTACAGAAGACTCCCTGAGAAAGTTAAAACACAGAGAACAGAGTTCCAAAAGTCAGAGCAAATACAAATGAATGAGGGCTAGAGGCTCCCCTCATTCAGGATAGAAAGAAAATGGTCCAGAAGTTCAGCAAGAAGTGCTGGGCGTCTCACCCAGAGAGGGGATGAAGCATAATAATGATAAATCTCCGTAACAGCCCTGGTAACCCCTAATCTCACCCCCACATACATGTATGTGGCAACATTTGCCAAAAAACACTGCCACTCATTCTCATTCAACCAAATATGCTGCACAGTAATCTGCCCATCCCCTGCCGAGATCTCAAACCACATGAAGTGCTTCTGCATATATGCAAGTCGATGTAGTGCAGAAATGAGGAGACCTTTGCAGTGATCACACAGAACCTGTGTTGACAAGTAAGACATCAAGACATCATTTATGTTGTTGGATGTGGATGCAAGGGGAAACTATGGTGAAAGCAATAAGTGCAAGATGACACTAAAGTTGTTCTTAACTGAAGCTCTTTGCTGATGTAAATGGAGTGGGCAAAGTGCCAGAGACTAGGTCCGCATGCCCTTTGCCCAGGACCAGGGAATGGGTGGGTTGGAAACACTGCACTTTGTTTTTGTGATCTGCAAAATTCCTGTTTGTTGGCTTTAAGACAGGTTGCAAACTGTGTTGCATTACACCTGAAAGCCTCCAAAACGTGGGAACATTGTAAACATTGAAACGTATGGAGGAGACGAACATTTTCAAAGCATGCATATGTAAACCTGAATTTCATGTTGGTTTGTGTGTTAATTGGCCATGTTTTGCTTTGAAAGACACTCTCCCGCTTGCCGTAGCATTGTTCTACAAGTCCCCTGGAGAACTCCCAGGGGACTTGGTATGCTCCACAAACAGGGGGAGCGAGCGTGTGGCTGAGATGTTTTCACCTCTCTTCCTGTCAGAAGGCCCCCTTGGTTCAGCAGCTGGCGGGCAGGGTGTATTTTGATAAAGGGTGCCCTGGTGGTGACGTGCTAGGAGAAGCTCCCATGGAACCATAGATGGCAGCAAGGCTCTATTGTGCTAGAAGGGACGTTCCCTGAGGCCGTCCTTGCTTCAGGCTGGACTGTTTCTCTCCGAACCCTGGGTTGAGAGTGTGTGTCCGCTCGGAGACAGGGAGTAAGGTCGGGTAGTGTATTCCTCACTGCCGGTGTGGCTAAACCGCATGTACTGGCTTTGAGGTAGGAAGGATATGATTTGATATGATATGTTAAGTTTATTTATATAGCGCCTATACACAATGTGTTTCAAAACGCTTCAAGGCAAGGGAGGGAACAACGGAAAATACAATGACATTCTTACAGGCCATGAACAGTAAGGATGTGAAATTAAGTATCATACTCAGCTTGACGACATTTCAGATAGTGCAAGAGCCAAGACATAGGTAAGGAATGGAGGGGGAGAGTGGTTAGGAAATGGAAACAGACAGGCGACTACCGTATTAGGCCTGACGACATTTCTGGTAGAGCAGGAGAAAAAAAAGGTGAGGGAGAGGGGTGCAGAAAATAAGTGACTATAGTACTAAGCCTGACAACATTTCTGATAGTGCTGGAGGGGGATTGAGGGAGGAAACAAATAAGTAAGGGGAGGGGGGAAGAGACAGACGAGGTTGCTATCATACTAAATCCAGGGACAATTCTGATAGAGTAAGTGCATAGAAAAAAGTAAGGGGAGGAGATATGAAAATTAAGAAAGGGAGAGGAGGAGACAGCAGAGAGCAAGCAGTCAAAAAAGAGTGGAGAAGCAAGAGGGGAGAGCGAATAAAATTGCAGAAGTCAGTAGTAACACATAATGTTGCAAGCCTGAATACAAGATGAAAATGGGAATAGCATGATTCAGGGCCACCATGAGAAAGGGTGACACACTGTGAATCAATGAAGTCCATAAAAGTGAAATCCAGCATTGGCCACAAGACAGTGATGGTGAAACCAGAATGTATCAGGACAGACTCCTGGAGAAGTAGGCTGGAGGGGGTGGGGCAGGGTAGAAGAATCAAGCGAAACAGGCAACACCTGTGTGCGAGCATGGTCGGGCACAAGGGAACATCACAGGGTGTCCAGAGGGGTTGGGGATAGCCTGTGGGGACAGAGGGAGTAAACATGTTGGTGCATGCTTACCTGCTGTCTGAGCAGGGGTTCAGGCCCTGGATCTTCCTGGTTTGAACAGGTCCAAACAGGAATTTCCCTTTTCTTTGTCTGCCCTTCACTTCGGACGCCCAGGCGAGAGACTCCCTTGATCTAGTTAAGAGCAGGAAGGAAGAGGCAGTTCTAAGGAGGTGGGTGGGGCTTGCTAAGTGGGGAAAAAGAGCAGCAACCAGGAAGGAACCAGGTGGGCGTGGCTTAGGCCAGGTGACCAAGATCCACTTGCACCTGCTCCCCATCTGCAAAGGAAAAGCGGATGTGGGGCTCCTTAAGTAGGGAAAAAGAGCGGCAACCAGGAAGGCTCCAGGAGGGCGGGGCTTGGTAAGTGGGGAAAAAGAGCGGCAACCAGAAAGACCCCAGGTGAGAAGGAGAAAGTGAGGGGGGAGTAACGTACATTTATAATCTGTGTGGCAGATTACTTTTCGCCTGTGCCGCACAGACGTGCTTGGTGACGTGTGTAATTCCTATCAAAGTGAGGGGGAGGAATCCACCCAAATGGGTTAATTGGTGCCTCAATACATGCTGAAGGAGACATTTTACTCAGTTCCACTGAACGGGGCCTCAGCAGGGGTAGTTCAGGGTTGGGAAGAGACCTATGTGATAAGTTTGTCAGATAGTTAAAAAAGAATTACAAAATAGAAAAAGAATAAATCAAAAAGGAGAAACCCACAAGCAAGGGATAGTGAGGAGAACAGTCACAGACCCGTTCCCAAATCCCCATAGTGTTTCCTTAGAGTCTGACATGCATCTGGAAGTTGGGTGGTCTAACCACTATGGTGCAGTGTTTACTTTCCCCCATTCAAGGAAAAGGTTGGGGTGCATATGTTCACAGAGGACAAGAGTAGATCAGAGCAAACTAAGTTGAATACGATCGGAGAGGCCAGGACTCTGCCATAACCTGAATTGCAAATCTTTAATTTGTTATTTGCCAGAGGTGAACTAACTTGCTCCTAAGTGACCCAATTTATGGTATTCACTTATTTATGTACCAACGGTGAACTGAATGGCTTACCAGGAATCCAATTACAAATCTTTAATTATTCATTTACCAGAGGGGAATTAGCTTGTTCCTAAGTGACCCCATTTATGATATTCACTTTTTTATGTACCAACGTTGAACTGACTGGCTTACCAGGAATCCAATTGCAAATCTTTAATTATTTATTTATCAGAGGTGAATTAACTTGCTCCCAGGTGGCCCAATCAATGATACTCATTTATTTATGTACCAAATGTGTACTGACACCCTCTCTGATGACCGTTTATGTTATGTAATGATTTTTGTACCAAGGCACAATGTCTGTCTTATAAAGAAGGCTGTCAAGCTGGTCAAACGAGTATAGTCTGTCGGGGTGGTTATCCCGGGGTCGGCTGAGCCGTCCGCGGACTTCCGGGCTGGGAGGCCCCAACTCCTCCTGTGTTCGCCAAAAATGAGTATGAGACACACACAAGAAGCAAGGCGGTTCTGCTGTTTATTAGAACAACGGCATGGATGGGTCTAGGATCGTACGCGTCTGTCCAGACTCTCAAAATTCGTGGGGCTCGCAGGCCCTTTTTGCCGCAGTATGACGCGCTACTTGAGTCACCTGGGAAAGTTAGTGAAAAACCTATTGCCACTCCGGATTGGTTCCTCGAGTGGTAGGGTTAGTATACATATAGAGAGCAATATTAGTGGTTAAGAGTGAGTCAGGTGGTATACTTGGGTTGTCGCTTCTATTATATAGTCAAAAATTGTTACACGAAGACCCCCAATGATTGGCTAATGTTAGTGGCATCAGTGATAAGTGCCCCCATGTTCTGATTGATCCTCCCGCGAGCTCCCCAGTCTGGGACCATCGTTGTTCCCATCTCGCGGTGTACCTGTCACTAGCAACAATGTGTAACTATGTGTTTGTGCAGACCATGTGCGGGTTTACTCATAGGCCTGAGAGCAGGTCATTCCCATCGCTGTAGGTGTCCGTCTAGTCATTTTACTGTTGCAACCAGTTTCCCAGACGTGGGATCCAGGCGACTTCTTCCTCGTGGGTCTGGCACTTTGTCAGGTCGGCTTGGTCACGTGTGGAGAGACCATAGCTGCGGCGGAATTCTGCACATTTAAAGTTGTATTTTGCTTCTGTGTGCTTGGTTTTGCTTACAGGTGTGACCGTGGCGCCGGCTGGAAGCATACGAGTTGCAACATCGCCCGCCTTGGCTGTGAGCTCTCGCTGTGCTCGTTCTGCGTGATCAGCACTTGTACTCTTCGCTCATACAGTGTTCATGGCGGTTCTTGCTTGCGGCCTACTTGGGCCTGGTTCATGGGTGAGGATGTGTAATGCACGGCACCTGTGTTGCAGTTTGACATGGCTTCATAGGCAGTATTACGTCTTCTTTATATTCTCATCATGATGCGAGGGGTGGGGGAAGCGTCAGCAAGCGTATATGCGAGTGCTTTATGCGTCTTGCGTTTCTGCATTACTAAAAAACCCTATGTGAAAAATAATAAAGATGCGCGTCAGTGGGTGTATCCGTCACCTACGTCATAGCACTGATTATATTCTTCATGTAGGTTGGTGCGTGAGTGACCAGTGTGCATGGTGGCACGTGTGTTCTTGGCAGTTGGCTAGGTCGTTATGGCATCTCTAACGATGTGGGTGCTTGTTGTTATGGTCTTAGTCGAGTTCATCCATGCCGCAGGTGTCGGCTTGAGTAGGACAGGCTGGTGGGCATATCCTTATGTTCTTGAACCAGGGTATTTGGTCGTCTGGTAGATAGACAAATTCATCTCGTGGTGGGTGTCTGGGCCGCGATCCTCTAGGCCATGGTCGCGAGGAGATTGGGGGGAGCTTTTTCTCCCATTCTCCCACTTCAAGTCTATGACTGTTTATTTAATCATCGTGCTCACTAATCAGAGCTAGCCACCAGGGATAATTGGTCCATAGAAGAGGTCTTTCACCCCTCTAGAAGAAGCCTATGTTCCTGCTGATCTTAAGGAAGCATGGATTACTCCTCTTATAAAAAAAGAAACACCTAGATCCTTCTATACCAGGCAACTTCGGGCCCATAACAAACAATAAGATTGTCTACATACAATACCAGAAGTTCATAGATACCAACAAAATCTCTTGGCTGAGAGAATGAAATCCATTCCCCCCTAGCAATAAATTGGTTTAAATCTTTCCTAGGTCCAAGAATGGCCGCAGTCGTAAAGGGCAATTTCCGCTCCTTAAAAACACTGCTGACCTGTGGTGTACCGCAAGGTTCATGCCCGTCGCCTCTGCTCTTTTACATTTTCTCAAAACTCCTATGGGATATGCTTATAAACCTGGGTTTTCAATTCACAAATTACGCTGATGATACCCAACTGGTCTTTCAATTGTCAGGTTCCTAAGAAAAGGACATGGAAAGAATAAACAAAGTGTTCAATGCTACCCAAAAGTGGATGGCAAACAACTCTTTGGCCCTCAGTGAGGCAAAAACAGAACTCTTGGTTCTTGGCACACCTCATAAAATAGTGAAACTAGATCAACAATGCAAAAAAATCAAGATAAACAATAGCTTCATTGAAGTATCTAAGTATGCTAAGACCTTGGGCATTGTTATGGACTTGCATCTCTCGTATAAGAGACAGGTCTCCTATCTTAAATCCACATGCGCCTTTTTACATCAATCTCATATGGTAAATTCGACCATATCTATCACAACAAAATCTTGCGCTGATTGCAGGAGCTATAATTAACTCCAAACTGGACTACTGCAATAGTCTCTTGATGGGTACCTCTAAGGCTAACATCAAGAGATAGCAGACCATTTAGAATGGTGCAGTTAGGGTGGTCTGGGGCTTCAGCCGGCAGGAGAAGACATCTGTTGCCAGGAAAAACATTCACTGGCTACTAGTTCAATAGCAAATAAAATTCAAATTCTTAGTTAAGACCTTCAAATGTCAGACAGGCATCGCTCATAATTATCTCACTAAGAGTCTAATTAAGGTCCTGGCTCTAAGAACTCTACGATCTAATGGAAAAAATTTTCTGCAACAACCGCAGAAAACTTGGAAAGAGTTGGTGGCACAAACTTTTCTCACTGGGCTCCAGTGATTTGGAATGCTATGCCATCTCCCATAAAACACAGCACGTCTCTTACCATCTTTAAGAAACTGCTTAAGACATATCTGTTCGACGAAGGAGAAGTCTAATAGAATCTCTATCTCATTCTCTTTGTAGTCTTGTGTTTTACGTTGTTTCTGTCTCTGTTGTGAGTGCTCTGAGGCCTATGGGCGATAGGGCGCTATATAAAAACCAGAATAGATAGATAGATAGATAGATAGATAGATAGATAGATAGATAGATAGATAGATAGATAGATAGATAGATAGATAGATAGATAGATAGATAGATAGATAAAAAGATAGATAGAGCATACGGGCTACACTGAGGGCAGACAATATCATCATAGCTGAGCCCACTCATTCCCACCTGTGTTGTTCATTTTGCACATGTATGCGGTAAGGTGTAAATATCCCATGCTCAGGACTCCTACAGGTTGCTACCCACCACTCTTTTCAGGCACTTTAGGGAGAAACACCTTACACATATAAACATTCAACAATAACTGGGTTGCCCCTCTGCTTTCCTTTCCAAATATTGTGGAATTATGACCACTTCTCATGTAAATATCATTTTCATCCACAATCTATCCCTATCCCCTTCCTCTTGGCACTGCTTAAGAATGGTGTAGCATGGTATTTGTGTGGGTCAGTGCAAGTTATGATGGCCTACTCACATGATTTCTCTATGGGGGCAAATCACACTGGCATAGCTCTGCATGTTGGGGTTTTCCCAGTCCTCTCTCAGCAACTCATCTGGTTTTGGTGGTGTTGAGATTTGTGAATATTTACTCTCATATGATCAAGAATAATTTCAATCATAGAGTAGCTTAATGCTGCCATTGTAAATTCACTACTTTTTGGAGGGTGCTGGATGCAAATCCTCCACTTCACCACCAAACTCAGAGTTTGATGGAGTAAGAAAGTGGGCCAGTTAATAGTTATATTTGTACTGCAACTTTTTAGAGTCTACCACTCAACTTTTCTAACTTTGGGCCAGCTTCTCAAAAATGAATGAAAAGGAATAAATGATGCACCTTGTTCATTATTTCAGGTTACTTATTCTCACAGGTGTTCTGCACATTTCAGAGGGGCTGAACAGCAGTGTTGAAATTGCACTGGCGCGCACCCAGTTCTAAGGTATTACACACCCCCAGCACAAGCGCATTTCATAGTGACAGGGCCTACAAGGGCCTCTCTCTGTGATATGATGTAAAAAAGAACATGTAATATCTATCCTTGTTTGAAGGACAGAAATGCAAGTGTGAGAGCAGTGGCACAGACTGTTGAGCTCCCCCTTCAAAGAAAATGCGTGAAAGTTTCAGAATTGAACCCCTCGTGCATTGCGTTTTCCTATGCTGCTAGTCCAACCAGGTGTAAGGGAAGGTCTTTCATGTTTGCACATTTCAAAGCACATCCCGTTTGTGGAGTTGGTATGCAAAGTGAAATGTGCAAAAATGTCCTCTTATTTGCACAAAGGAAGTAGATTGAGGTGCACCCTTTTTGCCGCAAGTGAGGAGATGCGCTAACACATATCCTTGCGTGCACCAAAACATGTTTTGAGAATCTGGCCCTTTGCCTTGTTACAGACAAGCTCCTACACTCCATATACCTACAGCCCATAGTTTGTGTGAGAAATTCTCTTACAAATCCATGATGAAGACTGGGTGCACTATTAATGGGCGTGTGTCGAAACGTGTTGGTTATGGTTTTAGGATTGTGAGTAAATTGATTAAAAAAACCGAGTTCAGGAAATTCAGGAACAGCCAATATCTCTCACATGCAACTTATTGGATTTGTCAAGAACGTGAATACAAACTGTAAACATTGTTTTATATTCTGTATAAATGCATGACATGCAGGTATAATAATATTTAGCATCAATGGGACATGAATGAGAGGATATGAGTTATTCTAAGCAATCCTTTCTTTATAAAAGTATGTATAGAAATGAAAACACATTTCTGCTGTATTCCACCCCTGCGGCCTCATATGTTTTAATTAAAATCATGTATCGTGGTTGTATATGCCATGCATGTCCCATTTTCCCATCCAAATGCTGGATATGAATCGGAATGATGAACATTTGAACCCTGTTTATTTTCCCTTATCGTCTATGATGTACAGGTCGATGACCATGCTTTGCACAGCTGAGAGCACATTAATCTGGTATATTTTAAAGTCATTGCTTCAACAGTACTGTATGCTCAGGGTTCAGAGCGAGGAGTTGCTATGGGAAAGTCTGAGAGGAGGACTATATATATGAGCATTGAGAGCAGGGCGGGGGACAGGGATTGAACACATCTATCTTGGTAGACTTCAGACAGAAAAGAGCCAGTGGTGGATGGCCAACATACGGGTGGAGCTCTAAGTTGAGAGCCTTTTGTGACTGTGGGGAAGGAGTAAAAGATCTGGGTGTGTTGGCAAAGAGGTGTTATTAGAAGCTGAACGAGGAGGAGGAGATACGCTTACAAAGGGAGTAGGTGTGGAGGGTGAAGTGTAGGCTTCAAGAACAGACTGTTGGGAGAAACCCTTGGAGAGATCAGTTGAGTCCAAGGTAGGTGTTACAGGAGATGGAGATCTATTGATTGGTTATGTAGGAGGTCATCTTACAAGTGCACTGTCTTGAATAACAAGGTGCAACAGGATTAAGAAGAGAGCGGAGTGGTTTAGAGTGTTGAAAGCCAGCATGAGGTCAAGCAGGATAAAGATTGAGAAAATCTTGACCAAGGAAATATATTTAGAGCTGCGAGTAACTACTATTTTAGATCAAAATTGACATTTAAATCTGCTTTGGAGACGGCCATATACATTTTTGGCATTGGGCTAGTGTTAGGGAGCATTCTCATTTATGGCTAATTTCCCTTACCTAGTGAGTCCCTCAGTAGCTTTGCTGGATTTCTGGGGTATATTTTTTCCACCTGGTAAGAGTGTGAGCCTTTTTCCCACTCTTACAGTGTATTTTTCTGTATGTTGTACTTTTGTGCTCATGGGCTACGGAGTGTCACCAACTCCCTAGGCATCATCTTTTTACTTGTGTGTCACACAGCACCTTTAGTGCAGTGATACAGAGATGTCTTTTAGACTTCCCTTGTGAACTCCATTTCTGGGGATGACTACTGTCCCCCAGAAACCTGTAAAGTCACCATTGGCTTTACTAGTCCTTTTTAAATACAGATCCAGTACAAACCATCTTACCATGGAATACTGGAGGGGAATATCTTTCCCCTGTCCTTCTGTACCTCAAGGGGCACTTTGTGTCCCCCTTACCGACTTGACATGGCTGGTGGCAGTGGTAACTATAATTTTTACACAGATCCCTGTGTTAGTGTTCTGGCTGTGGTGATAGACGCGTACATAAAACCCGCTACCCCATATCATTTTTATTTTGGGTCCTAGCGTGGTTTTTCGCCATTTTGTGTTGGAAAGGTCTTTCTTGTTGTTTGCTTTTCACGCCAAACCAGGTTTGGTTTCCTTGTTCTCCATCCTTTGGCGTCTGGGTGTCTAGGTGGGCTGAATGTGAGGGAGGGATTTAGTAACCCCCTGCACAGGGTCTCCTTGGAGACCTAAGTTGAACTTTGTGTCCATTGGCTGAGGTGGTTGTCCGGGCTGGACAACCCCCCCTGCTGTGTGATTGACAGCCAGGCTGTGTGAATGGGGGATTTTGGCATAAAAGGCAGGACTCTTGGGCTAGAAGTCAGAGTCACCACTGGAACTACAAGAACCGAAGAGAAGTGGAGAAGAAGATGGCTGCTGCAACTCCTGGATCCCGGTGAAGCCCTGCTGCAGTCCTGAGCTTTCTACCCTTCAACGACAGAGGAGATCTAGTCCGGAGTATCCTTCCCTTCTTGAGCCTGGTGGGATCAACCAGCTCACCTTCTACAGACAGAGAATCCTCTTCTGGGTCGAAAGCACTGCACTGAGCTGTAGTGGTCTGGATAGCCATAAGAAGAACCCTCTCCTGTTTTTAAGGAGCACACCTTTTATTCATTGTTGCTTTGCTGCTGCTGGCTTCATCCCTGGGTAGTGCAGATCGTTCCAGACGTCCTCCTTCTTGTCCCCATGACTGAGGCTTCAGGAACCGTGAGTCTGCAGGAACTACCAGGAACAACTGATGTAGCACCAGATTTCTTCCTCCGAATAAGGTACTGTGTCCATTTGGTCGTTCTCTCTGTCCGATGCTGAGGAATCGGGGTGAACCCTTTTCTATTCCGAAGGCTTGTCCTTTCTTTCTTCCGTCTTATAACTTTTGCCTCCCTTTGACAATATCCAGTACTCCTGGCAACGTTAATCTTGAACTGTTCTCACCGTGTGATCCTCGACAACAGAGCCCTGCTCCATATGTCACTGGCGCAGACATATTGACTTTTATCTGCCTCTTGGAACACGTCCTCTGATTCTATCGCCTTGACAAAAGTATTGCCTATGATTTTTTATCCATTATTCCCTTGTTTTAATTCTTTGTGCCAAGTGTGTTTGACTACGGTTACATTTCTTCCCGCGGGTAAGCTTTGCTTTCGTAAGACCGAACTGTCATTACTGTCAAAAAGTTATCATGTAAGAACCCACGGTAACGCATTTGTTTCGAAACACTGGTCTGTCAAATCCTAATGTACTTACCTCGAATTGACCTGAACAAGAGGAATTGGTTGCGTGTAGTATATTTAGAGTGTGGTTTTATTTAATAGAAGTGAAGTGTTTTGTGAACTGAGGGATTAAAAATAAATGTACTTATATTTTTTAACCAGAAACCTTGAGTCAGTGTTTGCTTGAGTCACAGTAATTGTAGTCCTTTGTGTAATCCCTATTACTGCTCATTTGCTCGTGAGATAAGTCTGGCTGCTCAGCCATCGCTATCACTTTACTGTGTAGTACAGGCTTGTACCAAAGGTGAAATTGTTCTATCACTTGTAGTCTTAATTGTATGTAGTGATCCCTAAGGGTACTACATATGATTCTGTCTAACAGGTATAAAGTGATTTGTTTGAAGAATATGTTCTGAGGGCTCTAGAGAAGTGAAGTAGGAGGGAGACAGGGCGGTAGTTGTCTGAATTGATGGGGGACAGCAGAGGTCTTTTTTAGAATAGGACAGACATTAGCAGTTTTGAGCAGGTAGGGAAGAAACCTGGAGCAAGTAAAAGGTGGATAGGGGTGGAGTGGTATCAGCAAATGAGAGGAGCTAAGGCCTTATTGTGTTGATTTGTTAAGAGGTAGATGGGATCAAAATATAGCTTGGCCTTTCTTGAATGAGGGAACAAGTTCCTCCAATGAGATGAGGGAGAGCATGCATGTATAGAATGCGGTAATGTATAGTGGATCAGAGAAGGAGTTAATAGAAGGTCGGGCAAGGTGTCATAAATCTTTGATTTTGGATGAGAAATGGAGGGAAAGTCATGAGGCAAGAAAGAGGAGGATATGGACTGTGTGTGGGGTACTAGTATGGCTTGGGGGATAGATGTGTGTTTGTGAGGGTGGGAGCATAACAAGGGTATTAGGGTGTTGAGGTTGGAAGATTTGCTTTCATCCCAGGATAAAGAAGAGAGTGAGAGTTATCCTTAATTGCTCAGTGTTACCTTGACCACTATGTGAAATGTAGTCATTCCATAGAGTGGGATATAGAGAAAATTGTGGTTTCAACATATGCTTATTTAACCAACTGTTTTGTTTAAAGAAAGTTGAAGAGTCAACATATGAATCCCTACGAAGCTTCCTCCGGACTCCACACTGCATGAAAAATGCAACAGTAATACGATATAAAGTTCTCCTCTAAGTCTTCCTATAGTTATTATAACTTCAGAGTACTGACATCTGAACATGCGCTTAACAGGAATGTGTTGCATGGCTATTGATTTCTATAGTTATATCGTAAAAGGCAGCGCAGGGAGCCTATTTACTTATGTTTTCTTATATGGTCGTTACATTACTAAACAGTTCCCAACAAGGGCTTTTGGGATTGGAATTCGGTCTATAGAAACAGAGGGGTTTTGATTGAGGAAACACCTTACAGGGTATTGGGTTTAACATTCATCAAACTCTTCTCGGTCAGACCTAATTAAACAAACCCTTTATCCTTTCCTCTCCTTCCCCTAAAAGCTCACTGTCTCCAGAGCTCTGGTTCTCTCTAGGCTGGACTATTGCAACAGTCTCTTTCTAAATCTGCCTGCTTCTACTCTCCGCCCTCTGCAACTTATCCAGAACAGGACTGCGAGACTTGTCCTTGACCTCAAGCCCAGGGATCGTATCTCTCCAGGAATTAAATCTCTCCACTGGCTCTCAGTGGCTGCAAGGATTAAGTTCAAAACCCTCTGCATAGTCCACAAGGCCTTCTAGGGCCTCAATACTTTCAACTCTCGCTTCCTAAATATCTTCCTTCTCCAGCTCTTCGCTCATCCGCCTCCAACTCCCTCAGGGTCAGTCGCTTCTCCAAGCAACAAGTTGGTGGTAGATCTCTTTCTTTGGCTGGTGCCTCCCACTGCAACATCCTCCCTGCCTCCCTCAAACTTGAGGAGAACCATCTCCGGTTCAGGAAACACCTCAAAACCTTTATGTTTGCTTTTGCTTTTTCTCCTCCTTCAATTTCAATACTAATTCGCACTATATACTTATGTTACTAACCCTCACTCACTCAACTGTGATGTATAAAACAGTTTGCAACTTCTCTTGCGAGCCCAATTGGGCCTAAATGTGATTTCAAATTCAAATTTAAATTCAAATTCTTTAATGTGATATAGTATGAAAATGAATTCAAACTTTACACATATATTAATACACATAAAAATCATACATATATATGAGATCGTACATATAGAATCATCAAACCAAAAATCACTACAAATAACATCTAATACAGACTGCAAGTCGAGTAAGATAAGAGAAGTTGAGAGTTTAAATTAGAAGAAAGGTAGACATGGTCACTAAAGACCTTCGAGTTATTAATTACATAATTTTGAAACAGCTTTGCCTATTTT
Source organism: Ambystoma mexicanum (assembly GCF_040938575.1). Taxonomy (NCBI): domain Eukaryota; kingdom Metazoa; phylum Chordata; class Amphibia; order Caudata; family Ambystomatidae; genus Ambystoma; species Ambystoma mexicanum. The sequence continues at coordinate 1,357,905,370 of NC_090922.1, read as the reverse complement.
TCAAGCACCCTCAGGTCACTACTTAAAAATCAGCGTTAAGGTTTACTCAAGTTCCCACTTCATGTTCTATCTGTTGCCAGACATTATACAGGGCTATGAATAAATGCATATTCGATGTATTGGTACAGTACTGCCAAAACCTAAATTTGGGTATAGTAAGCGGATCATGCACAAATTCACCCAAAAAATGGACAATAGTCTTCTTGAGTGCTCTACATTGCGTTAGTACATGTCTAGCAGTCTCTAGGCACACAGTAGATTTACACAGTCGGCAAGTTCACTCTGCTGTAGGTATATTTTCCCTTGCTTCTATTTTAGATAGAGTAGGCAGTTCCAATCTAAATAGAATAATAAAACGACGGAGTCTTCTAGTTGGGCAGAGGAAAAGGTAGTCCTGTGGTTTCATGAACTTATATACTCTGTAGTTAACGAAATGGTAAGATTTGAGGGAGTCCAGATGGGCAAAATTCTCTAGCCAATCCCAAAGGTCCACCTTTTTGCCCAGTGCATTTAGCATTTCTTTAGTCACACTTGTCCCTCTATGCGTCCAGCCAATTTCATTAAGGAATTTTCCCATATCTTTATACAAGGATGAGGTGGTAAGTTTTTTGCTTAGTTCCTGATGTAGGGCCGTTAGTAGGGGATTAGGGGAACCACTTGTCATTTTGAGGTAGAACCCAGTTCTTTTTTTCAGCACCATAGCCTTGAGTGACGGCAGGCCTAGCTCCAGTCTTATCAAGGCCATTGGCACCCCCGGGGGAAGCCCCAACATACGCTGCCAGAACTTTCCCTCTAGCACTTGGAGCCACGCCAAATTTACCGTCAACAATGATTCCAGGCCATAGATGACCATGGGTGCAAAAACTTGCATATACAGGTGGCGTGTTCCCCACAAAGTGAAGCCCCCTTGTTTGTTGGTGAAGGATGCGATAAGTGTGATCACTTGGAGGGCCCTGATGTTACGGCCCTGTTTGCAGAGCGCATAGTCTCCTAGGGGCTCTATTTCCACTCCTAGGTAGCGGTAAGATGGGGCGTACAGAATTATCTGTTTATGTACTATCAGATTCACACGAGTTACTCTTTTCTTAGTGAATCTTAACACGTTGGTCTTCTGCAAATTGATGGTCAGGCCATTGATTTTAGCATATTCCCAGAGGACATGTGCAGAACGCCTGAGACCACCGATGGTGTTATCAAGGACTACCAGGTCATCTGCATACGCCAAGACCACACACATCACCTCGCCTAACTTTGGTGGACAGTTATTAACCTCCACGAGTGTCGCCGGGATGTCGTGTACATACAGATTATAGATGAGAGGGGCTGTGACACAACCCTGCTTCACCCCTCTATTTTGGATCACATTTTGGGTCGACTGCCCCTCCTGATTGAGTCGGAGGCTCACCGAGGTGTCTCGGTGATAATGTAGCAGACCTGTGGGACAACCCAGTACTTGTAGATTGTTCCAAAGCCTGGCTCTTGGGATTGAATCAAAAGCAGCCTTAAAGTCGATGAACAATGCGTACATTGGGGGCTGGTCCTTACTAAGTAATCTCGTACGCAGTATGTCCATTACTAAAAGGTTATGTGAGGTTGAGAACTCCCGCCTAAAGCCGCATTGGAATCTACTGAGTATTTGCTTTTCTTCCACCCATTTTTGCATTTCACTGAGTAGAAGGGAGGCAAAAAGTTTCCCAGACACATCCAGCATGGATAGTAATCTATAATTACTTGGATCTGTGCGGTTGCCTTTTTTATAGACCGGGATCAAAATAGCCTTTTGCCAAGATCGAGGGATTTCCCCCAGTGCAAATACCTTATTAAAGAGTACAGAGAATAGCTCTGCCCAAAAAGACGAGTTACTTTTTACCACCACATTCGCTAGCCCGTTGGGTCCGGGGGCTCTAGAAGACTTAAGGGTAAAAATTTTATTAAGTATTGCCCCAGGTGAAACATCAAAGGGTTGAATGATCGGAGGTTTTCCCATAGGCCGGCTTGCCGACCCCTCTTCTTCCATATTGCGATTTAGGAGAAATTGCTCCCATACTTTCTTATTTGTTGGATTGGCAACTAAGCCTTTGGCCTTAGTTCTATTTTCATTTAAAAGTGCCCAAATACTTCGAGAGTTTCTGGAACAGATAGTTTTAATAAGTCGCTGATAGCAGTTGTTCTTCTCTGTTGACTTGATGCTCTTCACCTCCGACCTATATCGATTTTTAATTGATCTTAGTTTCTGTTGGTATAAGGTTTCAGAGAGATTCTGGCTTTTTAGACTACGTATCGTTCTTCTCAGTCCTCTCTTGACATCTCTGATTTTCCCGTTATACGGGAGAGGATCATTTCCTTCTTTCATAACATATCCCTTTTTGGTTGCTGCGTGATGGCCTGTGAAACCTGATATCCACTCTTCTATTTCATTAGCAGACATAGCCAGGAAATCTCGTCCGCTCTCTTCTAAATGTGATTTCTAAAGGCTCAATTGTTGTTTTTCATTGTGAACCTACAGATTTTGGAAGTGTGAATTTATGAATAAATTGAAATTATCATAAAATTCTCTCTAAATCAATCTGTGACCTTCCATAGCCAGTATTTGTACAAACTAGCTATCTGCTTCCTTTAGGCCTATCTCCCTAACACGGGTGAAAAGGGGTAGCTGTTGACTCTCCTTTTCCTTACTATCCCATTAGTTCCCCACCAGCCCTTGACACCTGAAGTCTGCACTTACCTGTGCACTTGCCACATGATGGCCGTTACTTACTTACTGTTATTATCTATTCCCATGTACTGCACTGTCCCTGCCCCCTACGCACGCACTTGCACGATCTGAATGACACCTGGCCTAGTAGGATTGTTGTCCGTCCTTCCTTTGTTTCCCCTCCCTTGCCTCGTCGCTCCTTGAAACACTTGTGTATAGGAGCGTTATAAATGCCATAGCATATCATATCATTAGTAGAGTGGAATTGCCTGCAGAAGTAGGAAATGCACATTTGGAAATACAATATTTTACAGCCTACTTATCACAAATAGTTATATACAAGACCAAAGCAATTCTTTATGAGGCACTTCCATAAGGTCGGGTGTCAAAGATAACATTTCTCTGTGGAGTGCACCCTTGTATTCAGTGGCCACAATCTGGAGTGTGTTGGTTTATGTGTGGATGAAGGAGTGCCATTGAATGAGGGTGAGATATCTCAAGCTTTTTTTAATTTTAGTAAATCAAATTATGTGGTGATCCATCTCAGAAAGTGTGGTGTGCTAATCAAGCCCCTTTTCCTATAGCTCCATGCCAAAAGCATAATATACATATTCGCCCTACTGCTTCAGTCACCTGACATTTGCAGCACCTCCTCTCCAGTGGCACAGAGAAGCTTGATAATAATTCTGACCATAGCCATCTGGTGGCAGGGTAATCTTTAAGAAAAGGCCATACATGGTTTTGGTATTTTGAATGATAATGAACACAATTATTAAAGCCACATGAAATTGGTATCACGCAAGTGTCAGACCCTGTGATACAGGTTAGCTATGTAAAAGCTTTGTGAATTCATGGCTAGCCTGTCAATTTCTCCTTTAGACAATAGGCAGGATGCTGCACTCCTTTATTCATTTGGGAGGCAGGAGAGCACCTCCACGCAAGGCCAGGGCATTCACTATGAGATCTCCTGGGAACAGTTCTTCAAAAGGACAGTTACATAACAAAGGCCTGCCTCAAAGCAGCGTGTTGCACAGCAAAGAGCCTTTGAAGCTCCAGTCTTGGGAACGCGGTGGGGTTAGAGTAATTAGAAAGGGCAGTAGGAAACTTACTTTTTTATGGAGCGCTCTTAACTTCCTGCCTCCTCTATATGCTGCAGTCGAGATACTACCAATCACCACACTAACTGAGTTGTGGACACTGGCAGGTGCACTGGCCATATATGTGGGAGGGAAGAACATGTGGGGTTGTTAGGGAGGCTGGTGAAGGTGAAAGCAAGATGTGAAAGGGGCCTCGAATGCAGGACGGGCCCAGACCTAACCAGTGGAACAGGATGCCCCGCATCCCATCTGGAGAGATTACGCAAGCCCAACTTTTCAATTCAGGATAGAGATGCCAACTAACCAATTCCACTAACAATTTCCTCCTCTGCATACATCTCTCAAACTCCAAACCAAACACAACCACAAACCTACAGCACAACAAACTGCACAAACTGCACAAACTTCACTACACTGCAACAACAAAACAGAAAACACACATAGACTCGGACAACAGTACACAACGACAACCAGCCGCAAACATCCCAGGCCCAGCCAAAGGACCCACCGGGCTGAGGCCACCAACAGCACATCACTGCAATCTTGCACTTTTACAGCCTTCTCTCACTAACTCACCCTCCCTCCCTCTTTCAGGGCCGCCAGAGTGCCAGGGGACCACTCCGATGGTGATAGTGCGCGGTACAAATCTCCGTTAACATTAACATTAACACCACAAAGCAATTTGGGTATGATGTAAGAAGGCAAAGGTCACTTGTTATAATCACAGAGATTGGACCCCTTATGACATATTTGCTTTTATTCAATCCCCTGTGCCCATTACTCTTTATAAGGAAAGGGTCTCACACTCCTTCTTTTTCTCCATTTCAGACTTTCTATAAGACCATGAGTTTGCTGGACCATGTTGGAAGTGTGCTTCATTTGAAAGCCCTCCACCAGAGAAGAAGACAACTGCATCCATGACATAGGCACAGTCGGTCCCCTAACCCTCCCCAGGGAGCATTGTGGCTGAACTGCTGTTTTGACCAAGGCCTGTTACACTGGAACCAGTCCTAGAACCCCGGTATTGGGACTGGGTCCAGAGCAGCTTGGACTCCTGTTTCAATTCTTTGAAGCATCCTTAAACTGAATTTGACTGTGGGTGAAGCTTTCTAACCACCGGAGGACACACAGTGATGCATTGGTACTGTCATCGAACTTTGAACCACGCTTGCATTCATCAGACTTGTATGCTGCATTGCATAAGCCACGCTCATCGCATTGTAAAGCAATGCATTAAACCATCGAAATCTTCACATCAAATCGAACCGTTCTCCGACTGGAATGGCTGGAAGCATCATGTCACGCATAGACTTGAACCAGTGGTGCCCATCGTCTTGCAGTAGCTTGCCAGTCAAACCAACAACCAACCACGATTAACTAATTCAACTGCACCAATTGAATGCTATATCAAGCACCACAGAGCTTCACTTCAAACCTGACTCAATGCTAACTCACCGCCTGGATCAATGCAACTCGTCACATTCAAATCAGGTTCGACCTGCAAAGACAGCGTAGAGAAGCCTGGTTCAAGGCTGTTGAAGATCACTGTTCTTTTGTCGTAGAGTGAGGCTGAGTAGCAGGTTTAGCCACTTCTTATCCCTGTTGTCACGCAGAGCAGTAGTCATTTCGTCATAATGTGTGAATTGGAAAGCAAGCTTAAATGCTACACCACACAAACCCCCATGGCAGCCAAGTGACCAGATGATGACCCCTCTTTAAAGCTAACCTGTGCTTTCAAAGTAATGATAATACTAAAACTTCTAGAGAAGAGGACTGCAGTAGAGCAAGAGTCTGAAAAAGGTGTTTATGAAACGTGCTGGAAGATGGTGTAGCACTAGGCATCAATGACCCAGTAATGCATTCCTAAGTGAATCCCAGACTAAAGTAACATATCTTGGATGAACAGTGAGCCAGAAACAGTCTAGGATATGAGATTGTCTGTATCAGAGATGTGGATTATAGTCCTTCAGAGAATAGATTGTAACACGTTCTGCTGAATTATGAATGTAGGGATTTCTTTGTGTCTGCTCCATGTTGCAAAGGGCCTTATACATACACGAGACAGTAGTGTATGGCTATGTGACATATTATGAGAACCTTGTGGAAAAGTCGAAACTGCCTTCATACATTGAATACCGTTGTCATTGAAAGTTGTATGGCCCACCCCTTCCATGGAAGACCATTGTTACTGGGAGGTAAACCCAGGAATGGGTGTTGCTGCGCGGTATACAGTTCGTACGTTGGGTTCTTGTCCTGCATGCTGCTTTGCTGACTGCCATTAAAGACGCTTGCCAGGCACCACATTATTGGATTATAGCTGCATGGCGATTTTTACTACAGTGGCTAAACCCTCTAGCCAATCATCCCTCTCTCCCTCCATTTTATGGAAGAGTGTTAACCATACAAATACAATACACATAAACAAGCACAACAAAGCAAAGGCCACTGCTCTGTTCACAGCGAAGGTGGGGCATAGGGGAAGCAACATCTATCCTGTAACCTAGAACCTCTATTGGAGCTGCTACACTGTGAGAATAACCAGATGCACTTACTTGCAGTATTCAAAGAGGGGGTGCTAAAATGAGTCATTCTTTAGAAGATGCTTAGAGCCCCCCGCCCCCAGCAGCTGGGTCACAGGACTGACATATCGGCCCACAAACCATCAAATATTATCCCTTTGTAAGGGGGAGGGTTCCAAAACACCTCCACGCATTGCCTTGGCCGGCACAGGCCCTAGACTAGAGGCATGCATACCCAATGCCCTTTTCCTGTACTCACACTACCTTGGCTGTAAGTATATGTGTGTCATCTTTTAGGGAGTTCGTACATGGCTACTGAAGAACAGGCTCTGTTCACGCATCCAACTTATGTATTACGTTGATGCTGCTTCGAATCAGAGGTGTTGCTAGGTCTGGAAAAGGCCCACGGCTACGGTGATGTCGGCACTGTCGGGACTGGGGGCTGGATAGCCTTTTGGTTGTAGCTCCTGAGATTCTATCCGGGGCTACAACCAAAAGACCAGGGACTGTCTGTAGCCCCTGACACCGCCCCCCAGCAACGCCTCTGCTTCGAATGATTTGGGTCTTCCACTCTGTCGCCTCTTTTTCAAAGCAAATTGAGACTTAAGAAATGTGACTTTAACTTCAATTTCTAAAAAAAAAAAAAAACACGCCTCCATTCACCTGCAAACATGAAAAAACGTAATTATCCCTCAAATAAAAATGTGCAGGAAATCCCTCTGCTTTGGGCATCGTGGGCAAACGTGTGTGCCCTTGAGTGGACAGATGGGGTCCTAGGAACATAACGGCCAGTTAACGCGTGCAGAGCACAGCATTTTTCGGTGCCTGGCCAGGCATTGGAATTGCAGAGACTTCATTAGAGAAATGCCAGTGACTGGCTGCCCCAAAAGGTCTTCATCTTTCCAAAGGCACACAGGAGGCAGATAATGAGGGGAGCAGGAACATGCAACTGCATTTCAACAACTTATGTCTTCTCTGCATGTTGCCTTTAGAGGCAAGCGCTACATTTAAGATCCTATTTCTCACCAGGACAGGTATTTTTAATTTTGAGTGCGGAATCCATTAAATGCATATAATTTAATACTGTTTGTACTCTTTTTTTTTTTAGCTCCCTCTTCAAATGTTTTTGTTTTGAGGAAGTCCTTATGTCCTTAAGAGTGACCGAAGTTGTTTAAACGTTATGAAATACTGTCTGGCGTGTATATCACATTCTGTTTTTGCATTCTGTTATACGCAAATAATAATAATAATAATAATAATAATAATAATAATAATGCTTGCTATTTCTGGATTTAATATGAAAAACAAACTGCAATGCTGATTATTCTGAATTTGCACCCGGATTTAAGACAGCTAAGTTTGGGGGTACCACCCTTGATGTGCAGGGACCCCTTCTCTGGAACGCACTACCAGCCCGGATACGGCAGATCCAAAGCTACACTGTGTTCAAAGAGGCCATAAAAACTCACGTTATTAACTTGGAATAACTTGCTCCTGGTTCCACGTTTCTTCTGCCATGTCCTTTGTTTGTCTTGGTTCTCTGTGTGCGCTCTGATCCCCACGGGCATGTACCGCGTTACAAAAATTAAAATAAATAAAATAAATAATATCTCTTCTGAGGTCACTGATTAAGATAATGTAAGTTTGGGTGGATATCAGGAACCTTTCCCTCCACAGACCGCTTGCACCTCCATTTTTATATGTATGCATGTTCTATAATGCCTCCTGCCCCGATTCTAAAAACCTTTTTTCTCATCCATAAAGGATGGATTACCTTCACAGGGCCACTTCATGCATGTGCGCATCATATTGCACTAGAGCGTGAGTGACACTTGCACATTTAGCTCTATTTTATTGGCTGAAACGACCATCCAAGCACCATCTTGGCCCAAATGTAACTCTCATATACAGCGAATGCATCCTTTGAACAAGCTGTCATTTCGCCAGCAGCTACCTCCTCAAGAGCCAATGGGTGTCTAAGCACCCCCACCTGCACATCTTGTCTACAACACACAAAAGCACTTCGTTTTCACAGTTCAAAATGTTTTCACATAAACTCTTGTATGGCTCCTTTTGATTGAATGTGTTACTTTTGTGGTCTGAGTGCCTGTTTCATCCTCTGTACAGCATGCGTCTGCGGGATGGGTCTTGTGTGACATAAACGTGCATTCAACCACAGAGGTGTTTAGACACCTGCCATTCCCGCTTGATGATAGGATGCGTGTATGAAAGGCTCTTGACCAAGTGGAGGCAGGTACAAAAAACATGCAATTGCTTTTCTAGATCGCAGGGTTAAAGCCTGTGCTGGTCGGTGCTGTTCCCAAGAAAATAACCTTTTTCCAGGCCCCTTAAATCCAGAGCAAACTGATTAATAGTCTAAATGTTGTTTTTTTTTTTTTAATACAGATATATAATCATGGGACCCAATTCCAGTGAATGTGTATACACTCGGTATTGAACAGTTACAACCAATGCGCTGGACAGGGACTTGGTAGTCAAGAAGAATTGGCTGAAGAAATGCCAGGAACTTTCATATTCGGGCTAGTTTGTTTATTTTTCACTATACAGTATGTCAGCAATAAATTCCCATACCATATTACCTGCCTGCACTCTTCCAGTTTACTCATGTTGGTCAATGCCTGTGTAGTCCTACAGTAGTTTCTTGATGATGGTGGCCTTTGCTAGCTGAAGCAAACTATTGGTACCTCCTGCCGCACAGATGATTAAAAGCTGCAACTACTCTCTCCATTTTCGAAAAATATCCGACCATATATCACCAAAGATAACACGGCAACTATTGCCCGAGCTACTGTCTTATCTAGGTTGGATTATTTTAACTCTCTGCTGATAGTTTCCTCAACCAATAACATAAGGAAATGTCAGGTACTCCAATACAATGCAGTACGCTTCGTCAATAGACTCACAATGCGGGAGCACATTTCATGACACAGAAGGAGCGTACACTGGCTATCCGTACAAGAATTCATTACTTTCAAAGTGGGGTCTATCATCCACAAATGTGTACATGGAGCAGTGCCACCTTGCCTGAAAACCCTGATACCACAATACTGTCTCACCACAGCATTATGGTCAGCAGACAATACGCGCAAAATACAAATGCGGAAATGGCATGGGAAGATCCTTCCCAGTCAAAGCAACTACAGTTTGGAACTCCCTTCATATCACAGTCACAAGGTATAACAATACAAGAACTTTCAGGAAAGCCCTACAAACTTAGCTTTTTAAGTAATCACTCTTCTCCTCGGTTAATTCTTATTGCTCACTGTCCCGTCTTTGATGGTTTCGCATCTTCTGTATGTGTTGCGCCCCGATGCCTGTGGGCTTTCGGCACATTATAAGTAAATACATAAATAAACAGTTGGCTTATTATAAGCAATTGCCAATAACTGAGACAAATTGAGCTTTGGTTGAAGGGTGTGTCTTAGAAAGGTTTTTGGTGGACAATGCTGAACCCAAACGGGCAGTGCAATCAACGAACCTGCAAAGGTCTTGCTGCACTTGGGGACTGTGCTTTGATCATACTCCCATACATATTGTAGGCCAAATACTCCTATCTATCTTGGGAAGTGGCCCATCTTGATGAGCCATCTCCCCCACAGCTTGATGGGAGACAGTACCAGCTTGCTTATACTAGCTGCTCACCTTAAGCAGCCCTCCTCTTCCACTCGTTCACCAGAATAACATCTAGAGCGCTCAAGTTTTCAGGCCATCCTGGATAAGATCAATGGTAACTTGCAGTGTGTTGCAGCCCAAGCATACAGCAATGTCTTCTCTGGAGAGTGTGAATAGACTCATTGAATATAACATGTTTCCCTACCATTGTAGCACTTAAAACAGAAGAAAAGTAAGGAATTTGCATGAAGTAACAATTGTCCTTGTACCGCTTATAATGGAGGAAAAGATTGCAGAGTGTCACAATTACTCCTGGTTCAATGCTGACCACAGTTCTTGTCAAGATCCAATCTGTTGATGACACCGACCTCTGAATGGAGACCAATATATTTTCCAACATTCAGACCTTGTAGAGTATGGAACTCACCCTACTAGGACATCCATCTAAACAAGAGGGCATCCATAATTAATTGCATGCGCCTTGATGGATTTACACCGCAGTCTCCCCCATGTGACAAATGACTCAGGTTCATTACTGACAGCAATCTTTCCGGCTGGCAAACTATCAACAAAAAAGCTGAAACCACATCAACTACATCTCCTCAGAGATAAAACCTTTCCTCCCTCTGAGAGAGCAATCGCACACCTCCATGCGTGGAATTCCTTCCTCACTAATTTCCTCCTCACTGGTGTCCCATTCACACACCTGCCCCCTGCCCCCATAGTGCTGCTCAACATGCTGCCGCACACCTACTAATGGGAACTAAGACATTTAACCGCTTCTGCCCCACCCTGAGAGAAATACACTGGCTACTTATCCGAGACAGGGAACTCTGCAAAACTGCCTACGTTATGTATAAGTGAACTACAGCTAAAGCACGAGCCTACCAATACAGAAAACCCACCATCTCAGGTGCTGCACGCTCTCCTAAGAGCCAGACCACTGCACAGCTTGAGACTATACTGGCATGCAAAGAGAACATCAGTTGACAGGCCTTGTCTTGCTGTGCCCTGACCTACTGGAACAGCCTCCCAGATACACTCAGGACTGCTAAAATGCACCTGCCGATCAGGAAGGAATTCAAGATCCTGCTCTACAGGGAATACCTAGAAGTCACTAAATACTTTGTAGTATGGGATTTCCAAGCTACTATAACCTGCAACCTCCCCTTTCACTGACCTCTGTTAACCCCAAAGTATCTTGCCTCTGAGCTAGGTTTGTGGTATATACATCCACATACCAACACCAATAGACTAGCCTATGGATGTCAAGTGACTGCCATGAAAACAAAGAGACCTCAGAAGATGAAGGAAAATGTGCCCCCAAAAGCCCAGATAATCCCAGCATATGCCAAGCAGAAAAAAAGTCCTCTTCCTTGCCAATGCAACGTTTCTACACTAAACACCATGGGCCTCATTCCGAGATTGGAGGTAGTCATGGCGCTATTTGCGCCATGACTGCCTCCAATAACAGTACCGGCACCAGTCTCGTTCAATGGAGACTTACCGGTGTAGTCCGATCTTTGCGGGACCGGTAATTCCCCATTGAAAAAACCATTTCCATTCCCATTTCAGCCCCCATAGTGCTCAATGGGAATGGGGAAGTAACTAATAACGGTACCGTTATTAGCTCTGAAGTCCCTTAACGGGTCCCGTCCATAACGCCTGGTAAAACGAGGCGTTGAAGGAGGGACCCGCTAAGGGAACTCGTAGTAGGGCGGTAAGGGATTACCGGCACCATTCTCCTTAGCGGTGCCCGGTATTCCTTACCGCCCTACTCGTAATGAGGCCCCATGTCTCTTACCTGCCCTTTTCCCCATTATAAACTATTACATTGGCAGTTGAAGAGTTCATTATCGAGGTTCAGCACTGTGTGTTGTATTATGTGTTTCTCATTTGCGAGGGAGTCATTCATTTTACATTGGAATTGGAAGGGATCGATATTATATTGGTGTATTGTACTGTGTGTTATTTTCTTACTATTTGAATGAGTGCACAGCTTTAAAATGCTATATGTCTCTTGTTTTCGGCACAATAAGCTCGGCTAACCACAAATGATCTCCATCTTGGAGGGGGCTTTGCCATTGGATGGCACAATCGAGCGGGAGAAAGGTCAGGGACAAGACAAACCTGCAAACAATCTTTAGATCTATCAGTTCTCCTGCTCCCTAATATTTCAACTCCCCTTCAATGTTGTCCTTGGAACTAACTTTTGCATAGTGCTTGGCCACATGAAGAGGCACATGGGATAAAGGTGTGCTCTATAATAAAAGACCGAAACATGGAGTATCGACATCTTTTTGAGAGATCCCTGTTAATGTCACAGAGACTATAACCTATGCCAGGGCTCATTATAATGAGAGTCTCTGGCAGGACATGCTGACATAATAGTTGGGAATTGATCCACAAACAATGTATCAGCAGTATTGTCTTTGGACTGATGTCGAAAGTGACGCATGAAAGGATTTTTCTCCTATTTCTTAACATTGTAATGTTTGGATTGAGTGTATGCAATGTGTTGGTGTTTTGCTATTACCGTATGTTCTGGCGTATAAAATGACTTTTTAACCCAGGAAAATCTTCTCAAAAGTCGGCTGTCGTCTTATACGCCGGGCGTCGTTTTATAGGGCGGGTATATCCAAAACTCTATATTTTAACTGGAAAAGTTGGGGGTCGTCTTATTTGCCCAGTCGTCTTATACGCCGGAACATACAGTAACTTGTTTTAGAAGCATGTGTGCACTCAGCCCTACTCCCTTTTGTATGGAATAGGTTGTTAGTCTGGAAGAATGTTTTAAAAATGTAAGATTTAGCATGATTTGTGGAATAAAAATTGTGTTTTGATAAGATATCTGGATGTCTACAAAAACTATTTGTTGACTGTGTTTGTCCAAAAGCTGTGTCCTGAATCCATTCTGCCAAACTGTGAGAGTAGCTCTCCTAAATGGGAAGGTGGGGATCCCAACTGTTCCCTTAGACTCATAAATAAATAAATAAATACATGGTTGTGCCTGATGCATCATTGCAATGTAGCATTAAGTGATATAACAGAGAAATTAAGCTTCTGCACCCTTTTACGGGAGGCAGCGGATGAGGGCACCATCCATGGACAAGGAGCAGTTACGGGAGAGGAGTGGGGGGAGGGCAAGGAAGACAGGGGGCAAATGACTCCCAGATAAACAGGTAAAGTGAAAGCTACTGAACGAACCATTTCAACGTCCACATCAATTTACAGTCTATCTCAGGCCTACAGTATGTTTTGGCCATGTGATAGATCGCCAGAAAAGGACCACAGTACGTGAAAGCATAATATCTCTTTCTTTAGATCTGTAATTCAGATCCTTGTCTCTCTGTGTATCCCATCCAATGGTTAGGCAATTTGGGTTGAGAAGGCTAGCATGTATTGCCTTCCAGAATCTTCTTGATTGTTTTGTATCATTGACCATGTTGCCAACTTCTATTTTCAACTCTCCAATAACTGAGTGTTGTCTCATGTCACTCGGTCACTCTCTGCCCCATTTCTTTGAGACAAGTGTCAGAAATGCAGTGATTAACATTTAACTTTTAACTGAACATTTGCTGTTTGTGAGTTCGTAGGGCAGACGTGTGTTGATGAAAGTCTTCAGAGATGAGATAGAAGGTTCAGTTGCTGACGTAGTTGGTGGATTAGGCACTGACTTCCTTTTAGACCTAGCCATACATACAGCCGACATATCTTGTTTTCTGCTATTGCTGAAACCGATTGAATGCCTTGTGCTATAGTGAATGTTCAAATATATATTCAGGATATGTGGGTGAAGCCACTCCTAATCAGGCCTCCTAATCAGGAAGTTACAATCTGATTCAGGAATAGCAGAATTTGTGAGGATGGTAGCAAACAACCACAAGAAAACCCCTTCCTAAGGATTGCATGTGACTTGTCAGCAACCCAGGGAACTAGAGTCACCCTCATGAGCCTTGTGTACCCTCATGTACACTTGTGTACGAGTGCGATAGAAATAAAATATCAATCAATCAATCAATCATCCAATGCATGTATATGCCAGGGAATGGGCTAATGTCTTGTTGCCTTCCATAGAGGAAGTGTATGTGAGGTAGGTAAGGTAGAGGGCCGCAGAGTCAATTTCACTCGCTTCGTTTGATACAGCGGGTTGCAGTTGGAATGGATAATGCTTAACACAGAGTATGAAGAGTTACATGGGAAGTTCAATTCCATGGAATGAGCTCTGTCACTCGAATTTGGAACAAAACATCAGTGCATTCCAGCACTGACCTCATTGGAATACACTGATCATCATCAGCCCACCCTTGCCTGTCACCAAGACTGGCGCAGTACCAATGAAGGCATCTCTTAAATGAGATGGTGTCATATAGCCATTGAACAGCAAAGCCTGCATTACTTCAATACGAGGGGAAGGAGAAATGTGTCACCCACTGCTAGCATTTGAATGTCAATTAATGTTTTAAATTCACAGAAATGATCCCTTATTTTACTTGGGTTTCAGATCGAAAGTGGTAGCACCAAAGGAATTTAGCTCATCAAGGTATTTATCATGACAGGCTACAGCTTCGGGTAACCATAAACAGTCATCAAGTTGTTCTCCCTACCCACTTACGCACTTTTACATGCAGAAACAATCAATGCCATGTGTGACAGTGTCAATGACACCACCCTGTCAAGAAGGGATAGGGACCATCTCTCAATCTTGGGCAGGAGGCCAACCAGGGTGTTTGCAAGAGCTAGTTCTGCCCCAAAGGCTGGGTGTGGGAGTTGGGCGGATCCCAGTTACATGCCCTTCTACCTGGGCTTGGTTGCAAATGCCAGGCACCACTTCATATTGCTCCATGTCTGTTGTGCACAATGGTGGCTAGTGTTGTTCTCGTTGTCCCATAGGACTGCAGTTACCAGAAGTCCTTGCAGCAGATAATCGATGGCTAACTCAGAGAGGAAAGAGGCAGCAGAAAGCAAGAAAGCAATGAAAAGCGGTGCTGGTCAAACTGGCCATCCAGATGCTCTGTGCAAAGAAGATGCAAACTCTAATATTTATTTTGAGTGTAGTGGGTTGCCATTATGGAAAGCCAGCGGACCCACGTACAAGGCCCTTTTTATGTATTTTGATGCCTGTAACCAGGTCCCCGGAATAGAAGGCCAGTAGTTGGCCCGGGGAGGCAGGCTATGTGGAGGGACAATCGGGGGAAAAGGAGGAAGATAAGAGGAAGCAGAAGTGATTAGTCAGAGTGGGTTGTTCGGCTGAGGTCAAGGCTGGCTAAGAGACCAGGTGGATGAAGGACGGTGCACAAGAGCATGGAGAATTAGATATAGCCTGTGTAAATTGAGGTATTGCTGATGAGTCAGAGAAAGCGGTATATGTGTTTGAGAGTGTGTGTAAGGTGAGTTAGTGAGGGTAAGGGAGAGTATTATTATTATTATTTTTTTTTTAACGCTGACCTAGATTTGAGCGCTTTACAGAGATATACAACAGTACAGATGCATAATGGAGCACTTTTCAGAGTTAACGACAGAACAGATATACCGCATCCTGTAGGATACAGCGGGGCTCATAGGAGGAGTACAGCTGTACCAGGTGGTGGTGAGGAGAAGGGTGGCTGTTGCCTTGCAAGTCCGGTGTTGCCAGGGGCGACGTGATGGCTTGGGTGTTGAAGAAGAGAGACTCCTTGAAGTGGTCGGTCTTGAGTATTTTTCTGAATTGTAGGAGCATGGGGGGCGAGTCTGATGCTGATGGGAAGGAGGTTCCATTGTCTTGGGGTGTAGGCAGAGAAGGCTTGTTTTCTGGTCCTTTCCTTTTTGCAGTGGCAGATTTCAAGTCTGCACATGTCCTGGTTTCTGGTAGTGTGCTATGCGCGAAGATGCAGGTTTTCACCTACAAGTTAGCTGGGTGATTTAAGGGCGACTGCCTTATAGATGATGCAGCAAGACTTGAAAGTGACTCGAGCGTGCAGTGGGGGCCAGTGAAGGTGAATGAGGGCTTGGAGAAGTGGTCGTATCTGATTAGACCGTTGATGAGGCGTGCAGCCTTGTGTAGGACACTTCTCAGGGGCACAATGGAGGATGACGGGAGGCCTTTGAGGAGTGCATTACACCTATCCAGCTGGATTAGGACCAGTCCTTGAACTGTCCTATCCCACTCAGGCACGTTTGTGTGAAATGTGACTGGTAGAATGGAAGGAAGGTGACTATTTTTTTTTATTATTTTTTTTTATTTGATATGGATAATAAAATCATCCTTTCAAATGTACAAAATTAGAAATTTACAAACTTTTGGTTAAATATAAAACAGCATAACGTATACAAGCACAGTCTAATTTGGTTGCAACAAGACCACAATTAAAAAAAAAAATCAATCAGATACAATGTAACGTTTCATCATTAAAGTGGACATAGTTGTTAAACAGCAACAGTAAAAGGTACAATTACATAATCCCTTCCTCCAATGTCATATTGGGAAGAATCTCATCAAGAAAATGAACTATGGCCACCGCATTCCCAGATCCGGATTATTTGTTATATTAGACCACATATTGTTCATAGACATATGATTGTATCTCGATAGATTACATTTTTTAAAGTGTTTAATACTTTGGTTAACTAGCACAGGACAATACAAAATGCAATGTTCTAAGGTGTCTTTCTGAATTCTGTTAGAACAAAAGTGACAGTAATTCTGATCTGTTCGTATCAGGTTTCGTCTAGCTAGGATCTCGGTGGTAGGGTATAGGTTTAGGCGAAACCTGAGCAATTGGTGTCTAATATGAGGAGACGGACATCTTAATAAATAAGATGCTGTTACATGCAGAGCTTTATTACCAAAAAGACGTAAATCAACATTTTTGTATCCTAGGCATTGATTTCGAGTTTGAATCCAATCATAGAGAAAGAGTTTTTGCTTAGCTCGAACCGGATTTGATAAGATCAATTCGAGAGAAATTGATGCATCTGCTAAGGTGTCCAGGACCACACTGCACCAGGATTTAGTGAAAGTATGGTCCTGGGCTAGGAGAAGCCTGCTCAAAATATTCAGCAGTCCATCAGAATCAACACCCAATAATGCTTTTCGGAACAGAGTGCACATCTTCCATTTAACATGAGATTCTAAGGATGAAATGCCAATTTCATACCGTATCAGTGGTAATGGTGTACTTTTGGGAAGATGTAACAACTGTTTCTAGAATTTGGCTTCTAGAAGAGACCACCAATTAGATTTTCTTGGGAGCATTGCTTCAAAGCCATAGCTTAAGATGGGAAGAGCTTTCTGCTGGTAGAAGGTGACAACATGTTTTAGGGTGAATTTACCATATTTCTTTTCAAGTACTTTCGCTTGAGAAGTTAAAGAGCAAAGTTTGGAATGTATATCTTCATTCTTGGTTTGAATTGGAGGCTGGCATGGTTATGCCCAAATATTTGTATTGCTGAACTTCCGTTAATGTTGCATCCTGTAGAGACCAATTATGAGTTCTAACTATCGTTTTGGTTGTTAGCAGATACATATGAGTTCAAAATATTCAACAATTCTTGCAAGCCAGAGTCTGAGAAATAAGAATGAGATCGTCCGCATAGAGAAGATGATTTATAATATGAAGCCCAAGTTTTGGTGAATCTCCCTCAGTGGCTCGCAAGATATTGCCCAAGTCTAGTAAGAAGACATTGAATATGGAAGAGGCCAAAATGCAGCCTTATTTAAGGCCTCGAGCAGTATTGATGATAGATGATAATTTACCTGCGGTTGAGAGCCTAACTTGAATAGTGGTATGGGAATGTAGAAGTATAATTAAGTTCAATATGGATGTTGGACAATTATGTTTGACTAGTTTAGAAAGGAGTATTGGCCAGTCTATAGATTCAAACGTGGCTTTAAAATCAATGTAGGTTAAGTATAGAGCTTGGTTCTTGGCCGCATATTTAGATTTTAGTGTATTGATAGTCATCAGATTGGGAGAGGTCCCAAGCCCGGCGACAAAGCCTGTCTGGAAAGGATCTCTAAGATTGTTTTCAATAGTCCATCTATTAAAGTCCCGTAGTATGATCCTTGCAAAGATTTTGCCCGGGGCATCTAATAGGGCTATTGGTCTATAGCTGCATGGCAAGGATCGATCCCCTTTTTTATAGATCGGGACTATGATGGAATGGGTCCAAGAAGGAGGCAAGCACTGAGTGAGATTGATAGATGTAAATATCCTGTGTAAAATAGTTGCCCAAAGCTCAGGATGTTTTTTGAGCATTTGGTTTGAGAGACCATCTGGACCACAAGCACCAGAATTGCTAATCTTTTTTATGTAAAACTCAATGTCTTCCATATCGAAAGTGAGATGGAAGGTGTCGTGCCTTTGTGATATGATGCTTCGTGAATGCTTAGGCAGGGCATAGAGGTCTCGAAAATGGGCAATCCACATGAGTTCAGTTACACAGTTTGCTTGTAAAATGCTTTGGGGTTGATGGTTAGCTTTATTTATTAGAGTCCACATACCTGCAGTTTTTCTAGACTGAAAAGACTGCAACAAGGCTTCACCATCAAGTTGATATGCTTTAGCTCGAAGAGACTTGAGCACATTTTTATGTCTGGTCTTAATTGATTTCAAACAGGACGCTCTAAGGGCAGGTGAAAGATTCCTGACTTGTCTTTTCAAGGCTCGAGTGTGAGCTTTCAGATTTTGTATTTCGAGATTGAAAACATGGAGTTTTGGTCCTGCAACTACATTATGACTTGTTGCTCTTGGAGATTTAAAAAGTTGCATCAGGTGAGGGTAGTGTATGATTTCATTCAGTTGTTGGTTTTCCAAGACTACATTTAGCTCACAGAGTGATTGAGGTGACCATCAGAGGTGATTCCCCCTGTTATTCACAATCAAGTTGTCAGTATAGGCGTTAGTAGGAATAGATCTGCCGTGGGAGAGACCAGGCCAAGCGGCTACCAACTGATTATGGTCACTGTTGCGATTGTCAACTATATGGAAGTTATCTAATTCTGAAAGCAATTGGGTGTTCACAAAAACATAATCAATAAAAGACGAACTGAGACCTCTCTTCCAGGTGGACTTGGGCGGCATATCTGATGAGAACGCTCCATTGAGCATCAATAGATTGTGATTAGATGTAAGAGCCAACCATTTGTATGCCTTTGATTTGGTGGCATTTTGGACATTCAGGCAATCGCAATTGAGGTTGCCTGCAATGATGATATTTGAAATAGATTTGTCAAGGGCGATTAAATTTAGAACATCTGTTATTGCTTTTAGGAAACTACCATCAGATATACCGACCAAGTTCCAGTATACATTTATCAGGGCGTATCCAACATCAAAGATAAACAATTTGATCATTTGTATATACTTGTTGGGACAACACCATTCATGTGCAACCATTCCAATCTCCCTCTTGATCGCAACCATTAGGCCAGATGTCGGTCTACCAGATAAACCCCTTTGAGCTGGATTGAGAAATACATTCATAGGTATCCCATATTGGGGGCGAGGTCATCCAAGTTTCCTGGAACATAAGTATGTTATGGTATGTAAGGAGGCTAAGGTCATTATTGATCAAATGCAAAAAGTCTCTCGTATTTTAGCTAATCAGAGAGATGGATATAACATCAGATGGACATGCTAGCTAATTAGATTGTGTAGATGTATGACACTGACAATTTGTGGGTAATGAGGCCTGAGAAGGCTGATGGCCACTCGGCGGGTCTCTGATAATGGGTTGACAATGGTCTTTATGGTTAGACAACGCCATATTTAGATGGTCTACTGCAAGATCGAAACCCAGAGAAGAGAGTTCCGTTCTGGCCATCCAAATTAGATTCTGAACAACTCTGGAATTCATCCAGATCCTTATAGAGGAAGCATCATGCTGTGCCAGAAATTCGATGACAGTTATGTCTGCTGATGCAACATCTTCTAAAGATCGAATTTCTGCAAAAATAGCCAGAAGAGAGCTTCTATTCAAGTTGTATTGTGTATGTGGCTTAGGTTTGCAAGTTAACAGTAACGAGAAGTTGGCTCAGGGTTTGACATTGGTCTTCTTAGCTGCTTTGTTGGACTGCGCAGAGGATTCTGATAAGGATTTAATGTGCGAAGTCATGGGTTGGGCATTAGAATTAAAAACTGACTGTAGCAGTTTAATCATTTCTGGCGTAATTTGGGCAAGCAGAGCATGCAGATAATTAAGAGAAGTCAGTTGAGTGTTATTTGTGCAGCTACGTAGTTGAATGTTTCTCAGTCCTAGAGTGGATGGCTCACTAAACTTTTGCCGCACATCCTGCAATCTAGGATTGAGCACATTGGTTGAAAGGACAGATTTTTTGAGAGAGTTTGCTCATATAAGGATCAACCGCCTTTCTGATCTCTTGTCGATGTGTATCATCAGTTTCTGGAACTGAGTTGTGTGCCATTTGAGAGGTATGAACCTCTACTGAGTGACTTTCAGAATTTATAGGCTCAACAATCTCTGGACCCGATTGAGCAATCGCCACCTCCACCAATTGATCAAGGGGTGCATACGCACCAGAGACTTGTTGATGGATAATGGCTTTTTTGTAACTTTGCACTGTTTTAATTGAAGATATTTCTTTGAAACCACAGGCGCCGACTCAATTGATCGAGTTTTGGCCAAATTTAGATTCTTAATAAATAATTTTGATTTGGCAGTATTAATTTTGATGGTACCGGTCACGTTTTTGGGTAGCTTGTTTTGGATGGTCGGACACAAACCCTTTTTATTTTTTGAGAAGTGGTATAATTCTCTTGGTCAGTGGAACACATGTGTGCAGAAGAAACACTTTCTTGATTATGGGAAGGCAGCACCACCGCATTGGCTTTAGTTGTGCCTGGGGGCGCCGCCAACTTCTTTCGTCGTTTAATGGGCAATTTGTCAGAAGGTTCATTGGGGGATGTCTGAGGTATGGACTGGTCAGAGGACCCTCTTGGGTCGTCGTCATGGACAAGGTTTAGACCGGTATCAGGATACACAAATTCAACCACGTCCTCCATTGGACGTATGGTTTTTTCAAACCGTGGTAAGTGCAGGCTCCTATTCTCAAAGATAGATGTTTGTGTAGCTATTGCATGATGAGCAGGAGCAGCGTGCTCAGACATAGGCGTTTGTGGCAGTAGTCGGTTTGGAGCTTACGGCCTGATGTGGCATGTTCGTTGACTTGTTCGCATGATCTGTAGAGAATTTTGTACAACAATGCTGTTTGCGAAATTAACCTTGCATCTAAGGTGTCGTAAAGTTTAATCAATGTGGTTAAGGACATTTGTAGGGCATTCATGGCAATTTGAGTGAGAACCGAATTTTTGTTATTGGGCAATGTCTGGTGAATCACAGGGTGAGGACCCTGTTTATCATTCAGATTCTCAGAGTTTGAGGGTTCAGCAAAGCTGCCATCCATAGAGGAAATCATAATTGCGTCCTTATTTGGTTGAGAGGCTACGCATTTGGGTGGGGTAGGGGCACAATAGGAAATGATAGAAATTGAGGAGCAAGTGCTAGAAAACGGTGTCCAGTCAACTCGTTGAAAAAAAACTGGTCGACTGCAATTTGGTCGACGCAATTTGGTCGAAAACCAAATGGTCGAATTTTTTTTTTTATTTATATATTTATTTTGCGGGTTTTCGTTTAGTTAAAAAAGGGGTTTTTAGAGAAAAAAAGGGGGTTGGGGGGGGACCACCCCCCCCAAAAAAAAAAAAAGGGTTAAAATAAAAAAAATAAAAAATTCGACCATTTGGTTTTCGACCAAATTGGTTCGACCATTTGTCTGGTCGACCAATTTTTTTCGACCAAATGTCTGGCAACCCTAGAAAACATAATAGGAGATCTGGATAAGTTATCCGATAACAACTGAGGGGAAAAACAAGAATTAAAAGTATTAAGGTCAATTATAGCAACATCAGAAGCCGGAACTACTGGAAGAGCATGCTTATCTACTAGATCAGCAGTGGGCGGTACATTTTCCAGTATGTTTGCGTCCGTAATAGCGTGTAATTCGCCCATGTGTCTTGCGCACAATGCGCTATCTATGATAGGTGCATCAGCACAAGCAGATACAAATAGTTGGTCAACGGGGGTCAAGGATAAATTAACGACTTGGAGGGGCATTTGACGTGGATGAATATTCATTTTGCAAAGAAGTTCATCGCGAGGCAATAGATGTGAGTCAGAGGTGATCTCTTTTGCCTGTGAGACATCAGAAGAATGAGCTAGCGATTCTTTACAAAATTTGCGTATATCAGGTAGTACTGGTCTTTTGAGGGTGATCTTAACTCCTCTTTTCTTACACAAAGCTTTTGGGGTAGAAGTGGCGCTTAGAGCAGACCCTTTTAGATTTCTTGCTGCTACCGCAGCACCATTAGGCTGAAGCCCCTTTGGCATGCCCGTTTTGAGTGTGTGAAACATGAGGGGCAATGAGCAATCGGCCAGTATAAAACACAGAAGGAGCCCAAAAGATCCCACAAATAAAAGTAAAATAGAGTTTCCTGCCAGACGCTGCAACACCGTGGCGAAGCGGCAAAGCAGGACTAGTGGGGACTTGCTGGGTGCATGAGCGCAGTGCGCGCGCAGGCAAGTTTAAATAGCTCCTCCTCCAAGCTGTTGCTTAGCCTAAACAAAAGAAAGAATATGCTGTTTTGAAAAGTGCATATAGCTAGTGATGCTATATTTAAAGTCAATTATTATGCGAAATTCGCATTCACCTTGTGGCCTTAGTAATTCTGCAGCAATACGAATGAAGAGAAAGCAGGATACAGGTCCACACAGAGTCTCAGAGTCTCGCGGCAAAGCGGGACTTGTGGGGACTTGCTGGGTGTACGCTCAGGCAAGTTTTAATAGCTCCTCCTCCAAGCTGTTGCTTAGCCTAAACAAAAGAAAGAATATGCTGTTTTGAAAAGTCCATATAGCTAGTGATGCTATATTTAAAGTCAATTATTATGCGACATTCGCATTCACCTTGTGGTCGTAGTAGTTCTGCAGCAATACGAACGAAGAGAACGCAGGATACAGGTCTACACACAGAGTCTCAGAGTCTTGCGGCACAGCTGGACTTGTGGGGACCTGCTGGGTGCGTGTGCGTGATGCACTGAGAGGCAAGTTTAAATAGCTCCTCCTCCAAGCTGTTGCTTAGCCTTGTGGCCATCGTAGTTCTGCAGCAATACGAACGAAGAGAAAGCAGGATATAGGTCCACACACAGAGTCTCAAAGTCTTGCGGCAAACCGGGACTTGTGGGTGAAGGTGACTATGGGTGAAGGTGTGGGTGGCGTGCAGTGTAGTTTAGTGGGGAAAGTATTAGACTGGAGAGGAGACACTAGTAAAGTGGAGAAGAGACAGTAGTAGATTTGAGAGAGGCGAGTAGTATAGTGGTGAGAGGAAAGTAGAGTGAAAAGGGAAGAGCAGGAGAGGGGAGAGTAGTAGAGCTGAGAGTAGGGGTAAGGAGTGTCGGCTAGAGAGGGAACATCAGCGGGGTTGAAGAGGTTGATAAAGAGAGAAGAGAGAGACAGTGGTAGGTGACCTGAGAGAAAAGTATGAAGAAGGGAAGGAGGCAGAGAGAAGATCAGGGGGAGACAATATGAGGACAAGTGGAGCCTGGGCAATTAGAAGGCGCCTAGTCCAGTTGTGTAGACAGCTGTCATTCTTCTGGGACCCACGGTAGGATCCATGAAGGAATTCCCAGAGGAAGATAGTTAGATAAGGCTTTTGTCTTTAGGACATCACTGCCAGGCAGCCAGCCTGAAGTTTTTTTTATTTTTTTTTAGAGTTTTTTTTTTTTTACAGTGTTTCAAGAAGAACTACATTCACGATAAAACCTAATTTCAGAAAGAAATGTAATTTGCCAAAAAATGTGGTGGAGCAGGAAAAAAAACAATCAAATTTAAATTGCTGAAGAATCCCGACTATTTCATTTAGTTGAACAGTAGTTTCGCTCTAGGCTAGCTTCAATCCCAGCCTATGGGACTCACACGTTTACAAGTGCATATGGAAAGGATATATGCAGGCTGTATAGGCCCCTCTACATATCCCCTCTCCCTTCTGCCCACACTCTTATACAGATAGATGCTCCTCACTAGAGAGCCAGGTGTGAGCCAAAACAGCTTATCCACAACTATGTCATTTACACCCTACTCAGATATCCCTCGTGTCTATATTATCCTGTTTGATATTTCGGCAAACAAAAGGTGCCTACCACAGGGATAATACAACAGCATCTGCAGAAATGTGTGATTATTCCAGCTAAACATCTTTCATCAGAACTGAATTTATAAGGAGAATTCCCTGTTCTCTAGATAAAACAAAAAACGGAGGCATAATCAATTTTTATGTATTAGCAGTAAACACACGCATGGCACCTCTCTTTTACTTTGATATAAATTGCCCCGCTCCCTGAATATCAAATGTGAAATACTTAAGCTTGCATATAAATCCAACATAAATCGAAAGTTATGCGCCAGAGTGCATCATTCTATCATCCTATGCAAATTTCTCATGACAATTTATTTTACAACCTTTGATTCCGTTGTGGGAGCCGTTGTTTTCCATTTAGTCCCGCGCTTTTGTCACATAGAAAAATGGGACCAGGGAGAAATAATTGTACACACACTCTAATTTATCATGTGCACTGCACACATCTCATCAGAAAGTATTCCGTCGCCTGCTCTAATGGAAATATATTTTATTGTCTTGTACGTGAACGTGGATGACTTGGACTGCGGCAGCAGAACAAGGGCTTGACACCAATTCATTCTTGTGTAGGCACCCATTGCCATCCAATTAGACTACAGCTTTTCATAATTAACTTTGCTTTAGGAGTTTTGTCTCGACCTTGCTATATAGGGTTTCCCCCAAAGTACCCCGAGGAACTTTGTGAATTAGGCATTTCACTAAAGAATTTGGAATGTTAAACAATTGAATTTTACAAATACATCAACGGTGTCCTTTATTAATATCAGTAAGCACTAAAATCTACACCATGTTTTCGATTTTTTCTGAACGTTTTAAAGTGTTTGTTAGAGTTACAAGCAGTGAAAACCTGACTCCAACACAGTAGCTAGCAAATTGGTCTTATATATAAAAACACAGCACTGGGACATGCATCTCTTTGCAGTGTCATTTATTTGGCCTTGAGGAAGCACCTCCAGGCATGAAACATGTGTCATCCTTGGTTTTCATTTTTTTGATATTGAGTTGTTTGCATGATGCACTTAAAATGTAATATTAAAAAACACTCAAAAACAAAGTGTTGCATGTCTCCTAACTGAAGTACCAATGTGAATTATGTTAACACTGCATCTACAGCACTTGAAATAACTAGTGACATTTTTGGAGTGCCCCTGTTTTTCAGAACAAAAACCTGTCTTTCCACTTTCCTTACCTGGTGAAAGAGGGAGCGGCCAGTCCAGGAATAAATGGCCTGTACCTAAGAATCAAGAATTTGGAGGTCTTCCAGGTGAGAGAGTGCTGGTGTCACTGCTTGTTTATCCTGTCATCCGAATAACATTGTAAGGATGAGTTAAAAGACGTCACTTCCGCCAGTGGGCAAGCCACGGTGGGATCCACTCCCTACGGTGCTATGCTTTTCTCCAAATGTTAGAACATGGTTTGTCTGTTATGAACCGTATTACCTAAAACATTAATTGCTCCCATCACAGTTTACAAATATAAGTATATTAACAATCTCTGTCAAGTTATATCTGCAAGAAGGACACTTTAGTCTGCATTTCTGGACCAGGACTTGGAACTAAATGTTGGCTTCCAACATCCTTTTTACATGTGGTAGGTGGAACTCTTTGCCTTGGAAAAGAGACACCACCTGAGCTCTGATCCCTCAATAGCCATACATGGGATCATGCGTCTTCTGGTGCAGGACAGCTTGCGTAAAAATGCAATTACAGTCCCTACCATAGAAAAACAAAGAGCTATTGTAAATTGGCCCAATGTAGATACATTCCAGCTTTCATTTGCTTACCTCCAGCAATGCACTAAAGAAAAAAGGAGCAGAATATGCCCCTATTTGCTAATGCCTGTGAACTTTCTAAGAAGGATATTTCACATGCAAGGATGTTTTAATAAAATCCATGTCAACCTATGCAGCTGGTTCAATTCTGGAGCGCACCGAAGAACTGGTCGCCTCCACCTTGTGTGACATATTAAGGAAAGTCAGAATGCTGTTTAGGATGTGGGGTAATAGTGCTATTTCCAGGGGGTGTCTTGAATGTTGGGAGCAAAGGAGAGCGACAGGTTTTCTTCTGCTACTGGTATCAGGTTTGGCGGAGTGGCTAAATTGTTGGGCGAGGTGAATGTAAGAGCAGGGGCTGGAGGAGAGCCGCCGTAAATGATCTCAATATTAGACGCATTGAGGCAGAGTCTGTTGTTGAGATCTCCGTAGGAATGTTGCTATTTATTCCGTCCAGTGAAGACAACCTGTTTATGTTTGAAATGTTATTTATGCATTTATTGTTTGCTTGTTTCGTGCTTATACAATAAGAAAATACGGTTTGAAATAAGGTAGAGAAAGAACATACCAGGTCTTCCAGTGGTTTGAGATAGGCAGTAAACTGGACTGCCGACGTCTAATTAAAGCAGGAACTGATCCATGGGAGACTGGACATCAAAGGGCAAGAATGTCAACAATACTTCTTAATGTAGCTCAAAATCTAACATCACTTTTTGCACAAAGATTAAAGAAGGACGAAGAACCAGACCGCCTCACATCACAACACAGGAGTGTTTCTAACTCATCAGGTGGAGACTCAACTTGATTGCCAACAGAAATCAAAAGCTTGAAGAATTTGAAATCTTAACCCAGCTCATTCAGCAGCTCAAACGTGAAGAATGCACTTCATTTAAAACCAGTGGGGGATCCCAGGCAGGCATTGCTGAGTGCACAGTAGGAGGAGATACAAAGAAATCTGTGAAGAAATGAGAAGTATTTTGCTAAACATCAGCAGTTCTAGCTCAAGAAGCCTTAAACGCTTGAATAGAAACTATCTGAGAGAAAACTACCAACTCCGCTGTTGGGGAATATCACAAATAGTCATGGTGGTCATACGAAAGTGAAAGCTAAACCTTACCTTAAAGAAGCACTAGAAAGAAAAGAAGGTCTAGTTCTTAGTGAAGGATCAACGTGGAACCTGGACCCGTTCCCTCCTGCTCTTCACGAATGCACGAGGCATTGGAAAGATTTGGGAAAGGAAAACCCACAGATTCACCAGTCAGAATGACTGATAAGTCAGGCAAAGCAGTGGGTTCCTTTTGCAGGAGGAATAATGAGAAAGTGAGCTCTGGCATTAGGAAAACAGACCCAAACATGGGCCTTAGAAGCTGCGGGTCATCTGCCAACTCAAACTCCTCGTGGGAGGTAAAAAGGGAATTTGCAAACTACTCTTCTCAATTAAACTGCCTAGATGCTATCCAGACCCGGAATGTAAGAAGTGAGGGGAACATAATGAGTCCCTCTGTCATCTCTGTATAAGTCAAACTATCCTCCATTGTTGCCCAGAGAATCCAGAAATCCTGCACCATGGATTGGAGCGCATATACCAAAGATGAGGCACATCACAACGCAAGGAAGCATGTGTGCTTTTAATAGAACATTCTACTCAGGGATAATTTCTATAAGAAGAGAGTGCATCTTCTGATCTGACCTTGGTCCTCATGATAGACTGGGCAGCTGGTAGGCAACCTTGAAGGTGGAGGAATATCCATCATTGATCCCATCCATGTGGTTCCTTCCTTTCTCTGGCCAGATAGATCTTAATCTGTTCAAGTCCTGAGGACGCTGTGGAGGAAGCGGTTTATCCTGGCCTCCTCTAAAGCGGGAAATCCATACAGCTCTTCATATGTCTCAGGAGCTATTACAAGACTTTGTCATGGATGTAGCAGCCTGCTTCCTCTGTATCAGAGGTATGTAATAGGTCAGGAGTCTTCTCGCTCTTATTCCTGGATGTCTACAAAATACTAAGCCAGCACTGCTGTGAAAGTCTTTTCTTCAGACTCTTTCATGAGTCGCTCAATTTTTTCTAGAAGGATAGCTGCACAAAAAGGTTCTATAAAGGCATAAGGTGGAGTATCCTAATTAGATCGATCGGGTATATGTGTCTTATGAAACCACTGACGACTGCTGTTTTCAAGGACTGGTGGAGACCAAACTTGAAGATTCCATTTTCCAACTGCATCAACAAACAGGAAGAGAACAGTTATCAAAACACTCACCACTCCTCAGTGTTTCCCCCCAATTCTTCTGCAGAGGTTACCATTGCACAGACTCTGCTTCTGTGTCCTGTACACAAAGGATTGTCGGGCCCAAAACTCTCAAGACAAACGCTCGACTCATCAGGTACAGAGAGTCACGAAGCTGGAGATGTTCGCCTCCTATGCAGGCCCTGGTATGGCTCGCCCCAAACAAACATTTTCAGCAGGCTCCACAGGTGACCAGACTTACTTACCTAAAAACACAAATGGCAGGAGGCAGAACAAAGTGGGTGCTGGGAGTGGGGGAGGGTCTATTTGTACTTTGTTATGGGAGGAGTTCCAGTGGACACATTTATTTGTTGCCAACCATGTTACGGGAAGGAGGAGCAAGGGGCAGGGATAGCAGGTTAATGAATTGGGTACTCTTATGTGGTCGTGACTACAACATGCAACTGAACTCATTGATTATAGTAGATAGGTCAACATGTAAAAATTCACCTAAAGGATCTGTTTGATACCTAATAAATATAGTTAACATTAGCATTAACACCAATTATTACTATCCTTAGAAACAGAATGTTTCTGTTATGAAATGCAATGTATTCTTATTACTGGGGAGTCTGAATAAATCGATACTATACTACATTAGGGATTTTATACTGGTATTGCAAGTGTTATTATAGTTATTCTACAACATGTATGATATGAAATCATGTAGTGAATATATAACTTAAAGAAATCTAATAAAAAGATTTCGATAAAAATAATCGCCTTTAAGAAGAAATGTCCATGTCATCCCTCGCTTTCTTACATATTACTGACTGTAATCATTTATTAGAGCTGGTTCATCAGCTGACAGTAATAACTGATTACAGCCGATTTGGGACACTTACAATTTCTCAACAAAATACAGCTATTAGATTCAAACATATTCTTTTGTAGTAATCTCTCACCCTGAATGTGGATAGCCAAGGTACCAAATAAAGCAACTATCAGTTTGGCATCTCCAGGTGCCTCCACTAATGTATTCACTCCCCTTGCGGCAGCGCCAATGTCTTAACTCAAGAAGACAATCAGTCTGAGTACAGGGCTAGATTCGGCTCACAGCATCAGGGTGCGTGTGTTCTTAATAGAAGCCAACTTGTCGAATTCATCTATTCATACTCCCACTTATGGCAGTCTGGTAGATTTAACACAAACAAGTCCCAGTTTCACGGCACCAAGCACAGCAAAATAAAAATCGGGAGTCCAAGTGATTTGTATGAAATAACAGCCTTTAAAGTCCAAGGTTTAGTACAGGCAACAGCCTAACACGTGTTTCAAGCCTTCCATGGCTCTTCATCTGAGGCTTAATAGGGATAGAGCCTGAAATTTAAGCTGAAGGGACAATGCCCAAAAAGTACTCTGAAGGCTTCGCAATTGCGGTTACGCTGGTCGGCTGTTTAGACAGACTGAAGAAACCAATGCGCATTGATTTTTTCAGTCTGTCTAAACGGCTGACCAGCTTTAATTTTGGTGCGGGACTGCCCTAGGGCAGGACAAAAACTGATATGTTTTAGATATTTCTCCTCTGTGAAAGATAGTGTGCTAAACACTCTGGCTAAGTCTCTCGTAACTGGGACTAATATCCGGCTGAGGGACTCCCAGGACCCCCACTTGTTTTTTGCATATTTAAGTAACTTTGGGTCTCACCCTAAGTTACTAGAGGAATCAAGAACTGGACCACTTGCTCACTATTCTTAGAGAGGCACAGCTCCACCCTACTGATGAGGGCAGGACAAAGACTGATATGTTTTAGATATTTCTTCTCTGTGAAAGATAGTGAGCTAAAGACACTGGGTAAGTCTCTCATAATATGGACTAATGTCCAACAGAGGGACTCCCAGGCCCCCCCTTGTTTTTTACAGATTTCCAGTGCCTACAGACAATCCTCCATTTTATAGAACAGGCTTCCTTATTCCAAACAACACCAGCACGGGACATGCTGTGTTGATGCTTCGCTTGTACTGAATGTGAAAATCTGCATAAGGTCCAGGACATTGGCCAACAAGTGAGTGATCTCCTTACAGTAGCACACTTGTCTGTGCCCTCCAGCCTAAGTGTGTACACCCTCAATGATTTGTTTGGAGGTACAGGCAATATTGGAGGTTGATGTGAAGTGTGAGTATTTCTCTGGTCAATTGGTGCTCTTGGGGCCTCCAACTCTGCTGCCCATTCCATTTTGCATTTGTCGAAGAGCCTCATTATGCCTTCTGACATCACATGTTGGATTTTCACTATCAAAAGACCAATCTATCGCACAACCTTGGACAATATTGAAGCAGGGACTTTCACTGGTGCATCAGGGATTCAATGGAAGTAGTCAATTGCTTAGACCAAGATTAACAATAGTGTGGGAGCCCCTCTTCTGAGAATGTACATGTTGAAATAACCTGTTAAGTGGAATTTCTTCCACTCAGGAAGGTCAACAACCAGGCCATTTGAAAAATGTAAGTTCTCTGTAGAGGGGCTCCCACACCTATGTACATTTTGTGAAAAGGTATAATCTTACCATTGGTCAATACTGGCAATCCAAACATGACCACATGACCACTTTCTCACTGTGCATTACAGAGGCTCACCATCATCTCACAGAAGAGGATCAACGTGGCCGAAACACGTGTCTGGGGTTGCTGATGGTGCTCGTGGTCAGTACAGAATTGCCTAGTATTTCACTGCACTTGTTGGTGGGGCCAGAATGATACGTAACTGGATATTTCTCCTCTGAGAGGGTACAATGAGTTAAAACGTGGTTGTTGACCCTCCTGAGCACGTTAGTTGAACCTTGTTCATCCTTGGTAAAGAGGCTCCCACACCTGTACCAAGCCCAAATAGTTCCAGATTCCTCCCTTGAGCAGGTGAAAAGCTGACATCATGTTGTCCAACAATTTCGGCCTTTCAGAATGTGGGCCCATGCCAGCCCATAGCACTTGCCAGCCCATGTCAGCTAGTAGAGAGACCTGTTTTTCTTTTCAGAACATTGCTACAATCCCCACTGAAAGGTTATACTCACTTCTCATGGACACCATTCACTGAATCTTACTTCACTAAGGACTCGAGGATTGTGTTATATTGTTGTGACATTTGGCTTTAGAAATCGGATGTTAACGTTCTGATCAGTTGGCATTGCACATGTATGTGCCCTAGAAATCCCTGCTTAAGGGCTGCCCACATTTCCATGCCTAGTCCTAGGTCTGTGCTAGCTCATTCTGTACCTAGACAATTTGCTGAATGGGTTCATGATCTCCATCACACAAGGCAGGTCCTTCACGAAATCTCACTGGTAAAAGAGGATACCGACAGCGCAGAGGAGGAATCTTGCTGGTAGCTCTGTGATCACAATATCTGTGTTTTTATGGTCTTCCCAGCGTACTATGGCAAGCATTCCTAGAAAAGGAGTGGAGGCCCACAGTGGGATGAGAGGCATATGGTGTGACGGGCCGGTATAAGTCAGGACTTCCATCACACACTTTCTCCATCTGACACTGACGTCATTGTATTGGCATGTCTAAAGTTCATTTTGGTCATGTCCTCTCCCTTTGATACCATTACCCCATGTGTTAGTTGTCCCCCCTTGAACACACCCTCATCCATGGATCTTCTCGGCTAACCAGCACCCGAGGATAACAATGCTACTCAACCTGCACTGCTGGCACAACACCCACTCTGTGGTTCTTCTTGCTACCTACAAGGGTTAACTCCTTGCACTCACTACTGCTTAGGTCCAACTATTACACTCACCTCATTGTGTGTTATATAATCCAGTCTCCCAAAGGAGTAGAGGGGGAGTTCTAGTGCTTACGTCTTCACAGGTGGCACTGTGCTTCATCTGTAGGCATGATGATGAGAGATTCCGGGGATAGGAATTTCAGGGGGCACGTGGAGCTGGGACACTGACATTTCCTCTGCCACCCTACACCCATTTGGGGATCCCTCAATGGGAGCTGCTTGTTCGCCAACCGCTAAACACTCTGCACCTCCTCTCCCATTGAAGCCATCTCAGTTAGCTTATTGTGTCATCTATTTGCTGGTGATACACATACATTCTTCTATTTCCTCCAACTCAGAGCTGTTGTCTGCATCACTAACTCCTTAGCTGCTATCCATCCCTAGATAATGCAGTGCTGCTTGATGCTAAACTTCTCCACAACACAAGACATATTTCTCCTGTCTTCCAATGCCACACCTCCTAAGCCCTCTCCTATACCTTTTCACCCGGACCTCCTTAGACGATCTGCCAGATCAAGTGGTTCACTTTGACAGAGACCTGATATTTTAGAGCTAAAGCATCTCCACAGCTATGGCTGCAAGACTTAAACCCCTGAGCATTCTTAAAGTCTATCCGCATGCTGCTTTGCACACTGCCAAATATTCGTCAACACCCTTGACCTCCTCCTGATGAGACCCCCCTCTACTCCTCTGGTTTTCCCATCAATCTATTGAGCATTGCTTCGTGTAGACTCTACCTTCAAATGACCTGTGCCCGCCTCTTTGCAACTCCATCACCTGTAGGTCTTATAGTGCCTAACCATTCAAAAGTGCTCCCTATTCCTTTAGTGTGTTAGCCTTTCCATGCATTAGCCACCCTATACTTGGCTGAGTATCTCCTAATACCTCTTTGCACGCTATGCTCCAAATCCCTTCTCAAACTAATTGATCCCCCCAGAAAGGCAAGCCTAGGGGGAAAAAGACGAAGGGTAAGGAGAAAATACAACATGGGAATGGAGTTAGAAAAGAATACAATGAAAGAGACAAGTTTCTAAATGAAAATAACAAGAACTGAAAAACGACAAAAGGACCTGAACGAAAATGAAAAATGAGATACTATAGAAGATATTTGGCAGATGATGAAAAGAGTACAAGAGAGAGTGAGGAAAGGAGAATATTTAAATAGGGAAAGTAAATGTAGATATAGATAATAGGATGGGTAATAACAGTAGTGGAAAGAGAGGAAACGTAAGATAAAATCTTAAAAAATAGGCAGTGTTTGGAAAGGAGCGACACAAAAGAAGGCTAAGCAGAGAGACAATTACAATATAAATAAAAACCTAGCAGAAATGATAGCAGAGCCTCAGGGGTGAGAGAAGTACCAGTGTGCTGTATAGAGTAGCATAAACCTGCTGCACATAGAAAGGATATTGCAAGTCTCCATGAACCTCTTTGACTTTATAAAGATAGAGAGGTTACTAGCAAAATGAGCAGTACAGGTTGTATTTGTTTTTTTTAAAGTAAAAGCACAAGAAAAGGGGATTTCTTTCACCCATTATGAAACAATTCCCGGACCGCTACTATCGTTCCCTACTCATTAAACGTAGGTGGAATATCCTCCCTACTAAAGAGGTCATGAAGAGAAGGACACCGAGAGAGGATATGAATATTCTGTGCAGATTCTGCCAAAAGAAAAGGATAGTGAAATCTACCTACAAACTCTTCCTTGACTGTACTGAGCTAAAAGTGAAAAGGCAGAGTCATGTGCAGAGTCAGTCTGCGTCAGTCCACTTGCCTTTTCTGGGTTGTGAGGAGCTGCAGCTACGTGTCCGGCCAAGTGTTTTGCTACGTGCTCTAAATTAAGCACTGCTGCTTTAACCCTGCTGGCTGCGGGCTGTGGGCGGCGACTACAAAACTGCACGTCAAGTGCGGAGCGTGCGCGGAGTTCTGCGCAGAGTCAGTCTGCGTCAGTCCACTTGCCTTTTCTGGGTTGTGAGGAGCTGCAGCTACGTGTCCGGCCAAGTGTTTTGCTACGTGCTCTAAATTAAGCACTGCTGCTTTAACCCTGCTGGCTGCGGGCTGTGGGCGGCGACTACAAAACTGCACGTCAAGCGCAGAGCGCGCGCGGAGTCGTGCGCAGAGTCAGTCTGCGTCAGTCCACTTGCCTTTTCTGGGTTGTGAGGAGCTGCAGCTACGTGTCCGGCCAAGTGTTTTGCTACGTGCTCTAAATTAAGCACTGCTGCTTTAACCCTGCTGGCTGCGGGCTGTGGGCGGCGACTACAAAACTGCACGTCAAGCGCGGAGCGCGTGCGGAGTCGTGCGCAGAGTCAGTCTGCGTCAGTCCACTTGCCTTTTCTGGGTTGTGAGGAGCTGCAGCTACGTGTCCGGACAAGTGTTTTGCTACGGGCTCTAAATTAAGCACTGCTGCTTTAACCCTGCTGGCTGCGGGCTGTGGGCGGTGACTACAAAACTGCACGTCAAGCGCGGAGCACGCGCGGAGTCGTGCGCAGAGTCAGTCTGCGTCAGTCCGCGACTGGCAGCTCCGTCCACAAAGTTTTGCGAAATGACTGCTCAAACTGGCCATGAGGGCCCCCAAACAAGGCACAAAACAATACAACAACGGCGGATGCAGAATCCGTGGACAGCCTTGAAGGCAGACTCTGTCCCTGCGTCTTCAAAGGTAAGGTCTGCTTCAAAGAGACCCGCGTCCGAAGTATCACCTGTAACTATAGATCCAATGGTTGATATGCTCCAACCAGCCGCACTGGTGCCGCCTGTGTCACCTATATCTACTACTGTGACCTTACTTGAGACCGTAGTGACCACCTCTTCCCTCGGTGACCCCGAAGCCTTGACTGCAATTACGTCACGCTTAAATGCCAGAGCGAAGAGCGCAGAACGGTCAAAGAAAGATTGTGCCACGACCCTTGTAGAGCTTGTGAGCACCGATTTACAATCGATCTCTGCTCACAAAAACTCTAACGCTGGTGGGCAATCTGCACCTCCGTTCGAGTGTGTAATTAATCAAGCAGTTCCTGTGGCAGCACAAATCACGCCCAAATCCAATGCAGAGGAGGCCACGCCTGTGTCTGTGGCTCCGTTTGTGCCTGACAAATCAGAAGCGAGTGCCCTCACTGCGAAGGATGTTGAGCACTCAGACGTTTCCCTACAACGACCACTACTAACCCTAACCAACTTACCTCCATTCTTCTTAGATTCCTCACGATCATTTCAGCCTAATCATACATTTCAGCCAACGTTAAACTCAATAGAAAACACTGAGGAATTTTTTACGCCTTTCGAAATTACAGACGCAGAAATCATGGAAGCCTCGCAAGACGAGGAACAAATCGACAACCTGACTGCACTCGATGGGCTAACGCGAAGTGCAATGCCTTTGACAAAAGATCCTGAGGCTGTGGTTAACGCCTCCTTGCTCGCTGAAGTTGAAACTCGTCATATACACAAAACTCAATCGAGTGTTTCACTGGAACCGAAAACTGTAACTGTCAATTCTAGGACGACGAAAGCAACAACGCCACACAGTTTTCCAGATTGCATTTTGACAAAACAAGCAAAGGAACATGCAATGCCAGGCATTATCCAGCCTCCTCATGAGCCGACGAATTGCCATGCTAATCAAGTTCACGTAACTTATCAACCTAGTCGTAATTCCGACACTGCAAGTGATCACTTGCACAGATCACGTGAAACTCCTGATCGTGGCCTGACAGGGAAAAGAAATCAAATGCGTCCGACATTATGTGACAAAAGAATTACTGGTGGTGCAGACGATAGCACCACTAACATAACTCATATCAAGACGAGATTCCACACTTCTAATATGGCCTCCTCTAGTACTCCAAGAAATGTGAATCTACAGCCAAAACCTTCACAACTCCCACAGAACATCTTTGTCACTGCAGCAGTGAATACGTCGTCTTCCAGTGAGCATCAAATAGAAAATACAAATTGCTCACATTCATCTTCAGCGGACAAAACCATTACCGACTCAAAACCAAGTCTTTCCTCAGCTGCAGCGATGCAGATTTATAACAACGTTCTAGCAGCCTCTTCTGCAGCTCTGCTTCAGTTTCTGAAGATGTATGAGTCACTGCAGGAGGCCTATAAAGACCAGACATCACTGATCTTATCCCTCAAGGAAAAAATGGACAAATTTGACAGTGTGACAAATTTCTTACAATCACAACTGTCTCAGGAAGCTGAACATACGATGCGATGGCAAGAACGTTTGAGTGATCTGGCAGCACGGCATCATTGCCAAAATGACACCTTATCTGATGGGTTACTTGAAGCTGTGAAATGGATGAGACATTCATCAACCATGATGTGTTCAAACATCGTCCCAGTAATCCCTCAAGCACCCATACGATCAACCAAGGCCTCAATACCATCGCAAAAACCACTGCAAAACATAAACGATGCCGTTCTAGCTGTAGAAACACCCTCCATTGTTTTGGCTGCTAACGATGGAGAAAGGAACTTGGCTGCGCCCTTGCCTGCACTTGCCCCCGCGCCAACGTTGAGCGACCAAGTATCCTATTCAGATACAAGTGCGCCACCCGAATTGCCTTTGACTTCTTTTGGAATCTTCGAAGGCGCGGCAAAAGCCATAAGGTCCCTACGACTACTAATCAAAAAGCTTTGCTTTCACATGCTCGTCAATCAGCCTTTGCAAAGAGAACATATGTTACTAAAAAACACGCTAGTAATGCGAAGTCACAGAATTTCATTAGAAACACAATGCCAGAAAACAGGTCAACCTTATCAAGCAGAACAGATTTACCAAAGTCCAGCAAAGAAAACATTACTCATGCGGACAATGATCTTGGAGGTCATGGGCGTCTCACTGCTCCAGCGAGCAAACGACAAAGAGCGGAATCAGACCGCGAAAACCGAATGAGTAAGTCATCGGACGAAGAAATCGATCTCTGCAATCTTTCGACCTACTCCGACGATGCTGTATCCAGTAACCCCACTATTGGCCCTATCGTGGTGCCTGATGATGCTCTTCACGAACTGCCACACCGAATAAACCCCGATGTGGATGAAGCCACGAACCAAAAAAATGGGCTAACGAATGCGAGGCCATCCTCCAACTGGCTAGCGCGGCTGAATCCCAAATACACACGCTCCCAAGAAAAGAAGCAAGCTCGCTACATTTCTCATGCCTCCTCATCTCTAAGAAACAGCTCAAGTCCGATGAACAGTAAATTGCGACTACAAAATCTAAATCGAGAAGATTGTGATCTAAACCTGAATTGCAATAATGTACTGAAATTATTTGCCTGTATACCATCGCTACGAACGATTTTATCTGAAGACATACGAATTGTTGAATATGCAACAGAAAACCGCTGTGACCAGGTTCTACTACACATTACTTCGGTCTCAGTTCGAAACACTATTGTGAAAGCCTCAGAGGAATTGTTAGCGTTTGGGTTCGACATTTCTGTGGAACCTACGAGCATAAGACTCGATAGGTCAAACACAAGCGGACAAAAAACTTCTCAAGAAACGCAAAAGCAAAGATGCACCGAGCTACGCAGAGCTATGACTACCAAGGAGAACCCAAGATTAAACAACAACCACTCTGCCAAAATTACTTACCATAATAAGGATGCTGAACGATGTTAGCCACTAGGGATTGGAAACAAGTGCACTCGTGAATTCATCTCCTGGATTACTCGAGGATTCGTTCACTTATTCAACAAATTTGACGTCGATCTAGAAAAAGTCTTCGTCATCTGTCTGCAGGAGACCTGGTTATGTGACCCTCCGTCACAAGATGGCTTTTTGACATTATTAAACCCGGCAATCAAAAACCCAAAGGGGCGACCATCTTCTGGTTTATTAATGATGATTAAAATAAACACCAGGTGGAGTCTTGTTGAGTCCTCTAATCCCAATCCTTTTGTGCAGAGTGCACTGCTCCAGACAACAGATGAAATTTAGATACAAGGAAACATTTGCTTGTCTTAAACGGATATTGGAATCCAAATAAAATCAGCACTAAAAATGTCATAAACGCAATAACATCTTGCATTGACAAGTCACTAACTGTCAATAAGAATGTATCTATAATTTGTGCAGGTGATCTAAATTGTTCATGGTTTAAACACGATCTTACCACAAAGACGTTTAAACGATTAACTCGAGATGAAGAAAAAAGTCGAGAGTTCAAGTGGAGACAGGCACTGCGGAATCGAAACTGCTATATGGTAAATGGTCAAGTTACAGGGGACCAACCCCCTCAGTCAACTTGGT
Organism: Ambystoma mexicanum; assembly: GCF_040938575.1. Classification (NCBI taxonomy): domain Eukaryota; kingdom Metazoa; phylum Chordata; class Amphibia; order Caudata; family Ambystomatidae; genus Ambystoma; species Ambystoma mexicanum. The sequence continues at coordinate 1,357,867,198 of NC_090922.1, read as the reverse complement.
CATCTCGGAATGCGCAGTCAATATTTGACTATTTCTGGATATCCCAACATCTTTTTGAAAGCGATCTGACACTGTCAATAAGAACTATGCCAAGTAGCGATCACAAGCTTCTCAGACTGGCCTGCACGGTAGAATGGTTATTCGAACAAAGATCCTACAAATCTACAATCTCCGTAAATACTGGCGGAAATCGACTTAGAATCAACAGTCCTAAGATCGAAAAGTTACGCCAACAATTTTGTCAGGACAGTGATCTATCTGTGAACTACGCTCCCTTGCTCTTGGACTTTATCACAACAAAAGCTCCTAATCGCATAATGGGTGTAACCCACAAACATCTTTCGTCTTTGATCTTGACTCAAGCTAAACAGACTATGCGACGCAATATTAGAGCCCTAAAGAAGTCTGACAAGTCAGCCAGCGCGGCAACTGCAATTAAAGCTGCAATACGTGCGCGTCGCCAAACATACCGTAACTGGTTGAAATCTCAGAAACTAATAATTGAGCAAGACAAAGCTGAGCAGCTGATGAAACAACTAATTCAGAAGAATTTACGGGAAATCTGGACAATCCTGAATACAGGCAATTCGAGATATCATCAAATACCATCCAACACGATCGATGCCGATACATGGGAACAACACTTTACTAACATCTTCAATAAACCATCTCACGAAGATTCAAATATACCCACGAATGAGTTAACATCCTGGAATTTTCAAACAACTGTGGAAGAGATCAGAGCTGCAATACGGGCTCTTAAAAACTCGCACGCAGCAGGTCCAGACCTAACATCCAACATGATGCTGAAGAAGAACGTACAACAATGGGCTATCTTCATTGTACAATTATTTGCACGCCTGTCTAATTCAATGACGATACCAGACTCTTGGCGTGTGGCGATCATAGTGCCAATTTATAAAAAGGGCAACCGGGCTGATACAACCAACTATCGCCCGATTGCCCTGCTGGACACTATAGGAAAAATCTTCGCCTCCTTTATACGACAAAGGTTAATGGCATGGTCTATACAAGAGCAAATAATTGATATCCGGCAAACAGGCTTTACAAAAGGCGTAGGTGTGGAGGTAAACCTGCTGCTAATAAACATATTAAAACTCGAAAGCCTAAAAGCAAAGTCGAGACTATACTTGGCATTCATTGACCTGAGGGGTGCCTTCGACAGTGTAAATCGCAGCAAATTGTGGCAAAAATTAAAAAATTGTAAGTGTCCGAGTGATCTAGATGCACCAATAAGAGCCCTACACACGGAGACTACCATCAAAATAAGACTAAACAATCAAGGCCTACTATCCAAGCCGCTCTTAACAAACTCCGGTGTGAAACAGGGATGCCCATTAGCAGCCAAACTTTTCAAATTGTTCATTTCTGACCTCCCAGCATATCGTAAGGATGTGCGTTGTTTTCCACCGAAACTGAACAAAAATGAAATAGGATGCTTAATCTATGCTGACGATGTGGTTCTGTTGGACCAAACACAGATAGGCTTGCAACGCCAGTTAACAAATCTTTGCGATTATTTTAAAAAAAATGACTTGGAGCTAAACACCGAAAAATCCAAGATAGTCATCATTGGTCAACGACGCACCAATAAACAAAAAGCCTTGGCGTGGAAAATCAACGACAATCGACTTGAGGTAGTCAATTCGATCAGATATTTGGGAATAACATTCAATAATTCAGTACATGAACATCATTGGAAGGTTGACATGGTCAACAGAATGACTCAATATAGCATTCAAGGCCAGCTGTTGAATAGAAATTTTGGAAAGTTCACTTTAGCACCAGTCCTGACCTTTTACATCCAAAAAGTGATTCCAGCAATTACCTTTGGTTCAGAGGCTAGTTGGAACATCGATGCCCTGTTTTGGCAAAAGCTAGAAGGGATCTACTGGCGGCGAGTCCTGCAGCTCCCTCCGTACATTTCGATGATACACATAAGATATGAACTCTCCTTAAATTCTTTACACACTCATGTAATGTGGAAATCATTAATGGCACTACGTAAAATGAATTTAACCCCTATAGCGCCAGCATTTGAAATCTTTGCCGGGGGAAAAACCACAGGAAATTCGAAATTGCTAGACGAGTGGAAACAAATAATGATATCAACCTTATCAAACGCCGACCTGACCTTGCATGACCTGGTGATGAGACCACAATCCATAAAAACTAAATTTGAACAATGGTGCTGGATAAAGAACAACGAGCGACGTTTGCAGTTGAAGACCACTCTAGATTCTGGAATCGGAGAACACAAACTAAATGTCACAAGTAGATACCTAATAAACTGTCCATCTCGCCACCATCGCGAGCAGTTCCTAAGACTTCGACTAAATGCAATCAAAACAAAGGAAATGATGTGGGTTTGTCATTTTAAAGAAGCTAAGGACAATCTATGTCGCTTCTGTCATAGCGAAATTGAATCCTTAGAACATCTCATCACCAAATGTACGAAGACCACCTCAAAGAGGATGTATCACCTAAGTGAACATATTCCAGTAGACTGTAACTCTCGAGATTGGTGGTCCTACATTGTAGCCGGGCACAGCATAAAATCAAGCTGTGCGGTAACGGACTACATAGACGCTCTGAATCTTGGAGACTTACAAACGATTCTATGAAATTGAATCTTCCTCTTTTTAGATTATCTATACAGCACCGTGAATTGGTTTTGGTTGGATGAATTTTGATGAATGCTGTTACCTTGTAATAAAAGTCTGATGCCACACTGCTTGCAGTGTGGCACTTC